>NC_090035.1:41737511-42963215 GCF_037176765.1 Anolis sagrei | reverse complement strand
TTTCCCCATGCCTTTGGTTACCTGTTCCCCCCAAAAACCACCGCATTTGCTGTCTGGAGGGAAATACATGCTCACTGATTCCCCTGCCTTTGGTTACCTGCTTCTCCGAAAGAACACCGCATTTGCTGTCTGACGCCAAGTTTGGCGAAGGGAAATACACCCTCACTCATTCCCCCTTCCTTTGGTTACTTGCTGCCCCCCAAAACACCGCATTTGCTGTCTGACGCCAAGTTTGGCGAAGGGAAATACACCCTCACTCATTCCCCCTGCCTTTGGTTACTTGCTGCCCCCCAAAACAACGCATTTGCTGTCTGATGCCAAGTTCGGCTAACGTAAAAACACCCTTACTCATTCCCCATGTCTTTGGTTACCTGTTCTCCCAAAAAAACAGCGTATTTGCTGTCTGAAACCAACTTTGGTGAAAGAAAAAAACACCCTCATTGACTCCCCATGCCTTTGGTTACCTGCACACACCCCCCCCCCCCCCACAAATAACACTGCATTTTCTGTCTGACGCAAAGTTTGACAAAGGGAAATACACCCTAACTTATTCCATACGCCTATTGTTACCTGCTCCCTCCCAAAAAATCACCGCATTTACTGTCTGATGACAGGTTTAGTGAAGATAAATACACCCTCACTGATTCCCCACGCCTTTGTTTACCTGCTCCCCCAAAAGAACACCGCATTTGCTGTCTAATGCCGTGTTTGGCGAAGGAAAATACTCCCTCAATCATTCCCCACACCTTTGGTTACCTGCTCCCCCCAAAAAACACAGCATTACCTGTCTGACACCAAGTTTGGAGAAGAGAAATACACCTTCACACATTCCTCACGCCTTTGGTTACCTGCTCCCCCAAAAGAACACCGTATTTGCTGTGTGACGCTCAGTTTGGTAAAGGAAAATACACCTTCAATCATTCCCCACACTTTTGGTTACCGGCTGCCCCCAAAAAACGCCGCATTTACTGTCTGACGCCAACTTTGGCTAAAGAAAATGCACCCTCAATCATTCCCCACGCCTTTGCTTACCTGCTCCCCCCCCCAAAAAAAAACACTGCATTTGCTGTATGATGCCAAGTTTTGCGAAGGGAAATGCACCCTCACTCTTTCACCATGCCTTAAATTACTTCCTCCGCCAAAGAACACCGCATTTGCTGTCTGACGCCAAGTTGGCCAAGGGAAATAAACCCTCACTCATTCCCCCTGCCTTTGGTTACCTTTTCCCCCAAAAAAACACAGCATTTGCTGCCTGATGCCCAGTTTGGTGAAGGAAAATACACCAACAATCATTCCCCACGCTTTTGGTTACCTGCTCCCCACAAAAAACACGGCATTTGCTGCCTGACGCCATTTTTGGCAAAGGGAAATACACCGTCACTCATTCCCCATGCCTTTGGTTACCTGTTCCCCCCAAAAACCACCGCATTTGCTGTCTGGAGGGAAATACATGCTCACTGATTCCCCTGCCTTTGGTTACCTGCTTCTCCGAAAGAACACCGCATTTGCTGTCTGACGCCAAGTTTGGCGAAGGGAAATACACCCTCACTCATTCCCCCTTCCTTTGGTTACTTGCTGCCCCCCAAAACACCGCATTTGCTGTCTGACGCCAAGTTTGGCGAAGGGAAATACACCCTCACTCATTCCCCCTGCCTTTGGTTACTTGCTGCCCCCCAAAACAACGCATTTGCTGTCTGATGCCAAGTTCGGCTAACGTAAAAACACCCTTACTCATTCCCCATGTCTTTGGTTACCTGTTCTCCCAAAAAAACAGCGCATTTACTGTCTGACGCCAACTTTGGTGAAAGAAAAAAACACCCTTATTGACTCCCCACGCCTTTGGTTACCTGCACCCCCCCCTCCCCACAAATAACACTGCATTTTCTGTCTGACGCAAAGTTTGACATAGGGAAATACACCCTAACTTATTCCATATGCCTATTGTTACCTGCTCCCTCCCAAAAAAACACCGCATATACTGTCTGATGACAGGTTTAGTGAAGGGAAATACACCCTCACTGATTCCCCACGCCTTTGTTTCCCTGCTCCCCCAAAAGAACACTGCATTTGCTGTCTAATACCGTGTTTGGCGAAGGAAAATACTCCCTCAATCATACACCACACCTTTGGTTACCTGCTCCCCCCAAAAACCACTGCATTTGCTGTCTGACGCCAACTTTGGCGAAGGGAAATACACCCTCAGTCATTTCCAACGCCTTTGGTTACCTGCTCCCCTCAAAAAACACCGCATTTGCTGTCTGACACTAAGTTTGGTGAACAGAAATACACCCTCATTCATTACCCACGCCTTTGGTTACCTGTTCCCCCCCCAAAAATACCGCATATACTGTCTGATGACAGGTTTAGTGAAGGGAAATACACCCTCACTGATTCCCCACCCCTTTGTTTACCTGCTCCCCCAAAAGAACACCGCATTTGCTGACTAATGCCGTGTTTGGCAAAGGGAAATACTCCCTCAATCATACACCACCCCTTTGGTTACCTCCTCCCCCCGAAAACCACTGCATTTTCTGTCTGACGCCAACTTTGGCAAAGGGAAATACACCCTCAGTCATTTCCAACGCCTTCGGTTACCTGTTCCCCCTAAAAAACACTGCATTGGTTGTCTGATGCCAGGTTTGGCGAAGGGAGATACACCCTCATTCATTCCCCACGCCCTTGGTTACTTGCTTCCACCAAAAAACCGCATTTCCTGTCTGATGTCAAGTTTTGTGAAGGGAAAAACACCCCCACACATTCCCCACGCCTTTGCTTTCCTGCTTCCCCCCCAAAACACACCGCATTTGCTGTATGATGCCAAGTTTTGCGAAGGGAAATGCACCCTCACTCATTCACCATGACTTCAATTACTTCCTCCGGCAAAGAACACCGCATTTGCTGTCTGACGCCAAGTTGGCCAAGGGAAATACACCCTCACTCATTCGCCCTGCCTATGGTTACTTGCTCCCCCCAAAAACACGGCATTTGCTGTCTGACGCCAAGTTTGGCGAAGGGAAAAACACCCTCACTCATTCCCCACGCCTTTGCTTACCTGCTCCCCCCCAAAACACACCGTATTTGCTGTATGATGCCAAGTTTTGCGAAGGGAAATGCACCCTCACTCATTCACCAAGCCTTCAATTACTTCCTCCGGCAAAGAACACCGCATTTGCTGTCTGACGCCAAGTTGGCCAAGGGAAATACACCCTCACTCATTCGCCCTGCCTATGGTTGCTTGCTCCCCCCAAAAACACCACATTTGCTGTCTGACGCCAAATTTGGCGAAGGGAAATACACCTTCACTCATTCCCCGTGCCTTTGCTTACCTGCTCCCCCCCCAAAACACTCCGCATTTGCTGTCTGATGCCAAGTTTTGCGAAGGGAAATGCACCCTCACTCATTCACCAAGCCTTCAATTACTTCTTCCGGCAAAGAACACTGCATTTGCTGTCTGATGCCATGTTTGGCGAAGGAAAATACACCCTCAATCATTCTCCACGCCTTTGGTTACCTGCTTCCCCCCAAAAAAACAGCATTTCCTGTCCGACAGGAAGTTTGGAGAAGGGAAATACACCTTCACTCATTCCGCACGCCTTTGGTTACCTGCTTCTCCTAAAGAACACCGCATTTGCTGTCTGACGCCAAGTTTGGCGAAGGGAAATACACCCTCACTCATTCCCCACGCCTTTGGTTACTTGCTTCCACCAAAAAACCGCATTTGCTCTCTGATGCCAAGTTTGGTGAAGGGAAATGCACCCTCACTCATTCATCATGCCTTCAATTACTTCCTCCGGCAAAGAACATCGCATTTGCTGTCTGACGCCAAGTTGGCCAAGGGAAATACACCCTCACTCATTCGCCCTGCCTATGGTTACTTGCTCCCCCCAAAAACACCGCATTTGCTGTCTGACGCCAAGTTTGGCGAAGGGAAAAAACACCCTCACTCATTCCCCACGCCTTTGCTTACCTGCTCCCCCCAAAACACACCGCATTTGCTGTATGATGCCAAGTTTTGCGAAGGGAAATGCACCCTCACTCATTCACCATGCCTTCAATTACTTCCTCCGGCAAAGAACATCGCATTTGCTGTCTGACGCCATGTTGGCCAAGGGAAATACACCCTCACTCATTCGCCCTGCCTATAGTTACTTGCTCCCCCAAAAACACGGCATTTGCTGTCTAATGCCAAGTTTGGCGAAAGGAAATACACCCTCACTGATTCCCCACGCCTTTGGTTACCTGCTTCCCCTAGAGAACACCGCATTTGCTGTCTGACGCCAAGTTTGGCGAAGTGAAATACACCCTCACTCATTCCTCCTGCCTTTGGTTACTTGCTCCCCCCAAAAACACCACATTTGCTGTCTGATGCCAAGTTTGGCTAAGGGAAATACAGCCTCACTCATTCCTTACGCCAAAGGTTAACTACTCCCCCAAAAAACACTGCATTTCCTGTCTGACATCAAGTTTGGCTAAGGTAAATACACCCTCACTCATTCCCCACGCCTTTGGTTACCTGTTCTCCCCCAAAAAAAGGGCATTTGCTGTCTGGCGCAAAGTTTGACAAAGGGAAATACACCCTCATTTATTCCATACGCCTATTGTTACCTGCTCCCTCCCAAAAAAAACAAAAAACCATTTACTGTCTGATGACAGGTTTAGTGAAGGGAAATACACCCTCACTGATTCCCCACGCCTTTGGTTACCTGCTCCCCCAAAAAACACTGCATATGCTATCTGACACCAAGTTGGCGAAAGGAACTACACCCTCACTGATTCCCCACGCCTTTGGTTACCTGCTTCCCCTAAAGAACACCGCATTTGCTGTCTGACGCCAAGTTTGGCGAAGGGAAATACACCCTCACTCATTCCCCCTGCCTTTGGTTACTTGCTCCCCCAAAAAACACCGGATTTGCTGTCTGATGCCAAGTTCGGCTAAGGGAAATACACCCTCACTCATTCCCTACGCCTATGGTTACCTGCTCTCCCCAAAAACACCACATTTCCTGTCTGACATCAAGTTTGGCTAACGTAAAAACACCCTCACTCATTCCCCATGCCTTTAGTTATGTGTTCTCCCAAAAAAACAGCGCATTTGCTGTCTGACGCCAAATTTGGCGGAAGAAGAAAACACCCTCATTGACTCCCCACGCCTTTGGTTACCTGCACCCCCCCCCCCCCCACAAATAACACTGCATTTTCTATCTGACACAAAGTTTGACAAAGGGAAATACACCCTAACTTATTCCATACCCCTATTGTTACCTGCTCCCTCCCAAAAAAACACCGCATTTACTGTCTGATGACAGGTTTTGTGAAGGTAAATACACCCTCACTGATTCCCCATGCCTTTGGTTACCTACTCCCCCAAAATAACACCGCATTTGCTGTCTGACGCCCAGTTTGGGGAAGGAAAATACACCCTCAATCATACCCCACGCTTTTGGTTACCTGCTCTCCCCTAAAAACGCCGCATTTACTGTCTGACGCCAAGTTTGGCTAAAGAAAATGCACCCTCAATCATTCCCCACGCCTTTGGTTACCTGCTCCCCCAAAAAACACTGCATTTGCTATCTGACACCAAGTTGGCGAAAGGAGATACACCCTCACTGATTCCCCACGCCTTTGGTTACCTGCTTCCCCTAAAAAACACCGCATTTTCTGTCTGATGCCAAGTTTGGCGAAGGGAAATACACACTCACTCATTCCCCCTGCCTTTGGTTACTTGTTCCCCCAAAAAACACTGCATTTGCTGTCTGACGCCCAGTTTGGTGAAGGAAAATACACCCACAATGATTCCCCACGCTTTTGGTTACCTGTTCAACACCCCAAAAATACCGCATTTGTTGTCTGACGACAAGTTTGGCGAAGGGAAATACACCCTCATTGACTCCCCACTCCTTGGCTTACCTGCACGCCCCAAAAAAGACCGCATTTGCTATCTGACGCCAAGTTTGACGAAGGGAAAAATACCCTCACTCATTCCCTATGCCTTTGGTTACCTACTCCCCCCCCAAAAAAAACCGCAATTGCTGTCTGACACCAAGTTTGGCTAAGGGAAATACACCCTCATTGTATACCCTCTCAGTCATTCCCCACGCCTTTGGTTACCTATGTAGAGAAATGTTTATTATAAAGTGTTTATTATACTGTGTTTAAACTGTATTTATGTTTTACATTGGTTGCCATCGCCTAGCTGTGAGAGATAGGTTGCCATGGTGACAAGGCAGAAGAGGAGGTGGGCGCAGCTTAAGGAGAAAAAGGTTTGAAAGTGACAGTTAATTTTCAGTCAGGAGGATGAGACCCTGAGAGGAGGAGCAGAGTCAGATAGGACTCTGGAAAAGTAGTTTAGTCAGGAGGATGAGACCCTGAGAGGAGGTGCAGAGTCAGATAGGACTCCGGAAAAGTAGTTTAGTCAGGAGGAAGAGACCCTGAGAAGAGGAGCAGAGTCAGTTAGGGCTCTGTGGTGTGAAGCAGTATAGATTCAGTTAGTTCTTGGTATTTGTGAATATTTCTTCAGCAAGGGAGCTGAAGGTGAAACCTCGTTAGATTGCTTGAGTTAAAAAGAATCTAACAGAGGGGGTTTTAGGATCGCCAGTAGTGGAAGACTGGGGATCAGTGGTTTGATCCGGTATAGGACAAACAGTGTGAATATTCACAACAGGGAACACTGAAATAATAAAGCACTTCACTGAAGAAGGAGTTTATAAGATTGTAACATCAGAAGCCTGAATGTATCTCAACCAAGCCATATTGTAACCATCAAGCTTGTGCCAAGTTCAACATCTCAATATTGCAACAATTACGCTTTGTTAACAATAAACTTGTTCTCTTTGTATTTTAAACCTGCCTCCTCCATTGCTTTTACGTTTGGTGCATTCCACTCTACCAAAGTTACCTCACAACGCAAATAGGGATAAACAGAGACTTTAATACCAGCGTCTCTATATATAATGGTGGCAGTTTAATCTAGCAGTCTCGGAACTTCCTTACAATTTATGGTGGAATTAGGTGGATTAACATACGTCCTTACATAATTTTGGTGGTCCCATTTAGGTGGCATTGGCACGTCTTTACAACCTATTCCACCAAAAAACACCGCATTTGATGTCTAACGCCAAGTTTGGCGAAAGGAAAGGCACCCTCACTGATTCCCCACGCTTTTGGTTACCTGCTTCCCCAAAATAACACCGCATTTGCTGTCTGACGCCCAGTTTGGGGAAGGAAAATACACCCTCAATCATACCCCACGCTTTTGGTTACCTGCTCTCCCCTAAAAACGCCGCATTTACTGTCTGACGCCAAGTTTGGCTAAAGAAAATGCACCCTCAATCATTCCCCAAGCCTTTGCTTACCTGCTCCCCTCCAAGAAACACCGCATGTGCTGTCTGATGTCAAGTTTGGCGAAGGGAAATGCACCCTCACTCATTCACCATGCCTTTGGTTACTTGCTCCCCCCAAAAACACCGCATTTGCTGTCTGATGCCAAGTTCGGCTAACGTAAAAACACCCTCACTCATTCCCCATGTCTTTGGTTACCTGTTCTCCCAAAAAAACAGCGCATTTGCTGTCTGACGCCAACTTTGGCGAAAGAAAAAAACACCCTCATTGACTCCCCACGCCTTTGGTTACCTGCACCCCCCCCCCCCACACACACACACAAATAACACTGCATTTTCTGTCTGACGCAAAGTTTGACAAAGGGAAATACACCCTAACTTATTCCATACGCCTATTGTTACCTGCTCCCTTCCAAAAAAACACCGCATATACTGTCTGATGACAGGTTTAGTGAAGGGAAATACACCCTCACTGATTCCCCACGCCTTTGGTTACCTGCTTCCCCAAAATAACACCGCATTTGCTGTCTGACGCCCAGTTTGGGGAAGGAAAATACACCCTCAATCATACCCCACGCTTTTGGTTACCTGCTCTCCCCTAAAAACGCCGCATTTACTGTCTGACACCAAGTTTGGCTAAAGAAAATGCACCCTCAATCATTCCCCAAGCCTTTGCTTACCTGCTCCCCTCCAAGAAACACCGCATGTGCTGTCTGATGCCAAGTTTGGCGAAGGGAAATGCACCCTCACTCATTCACCATGCCTTTGGTTACTTGCTCCCCCCAAAAACACCGCATTTGCTGTCTGATGCCAAGTTCGGCTAACGTAAAAACACCCTCACTCATTCCCCATGTCTTTGGTTACCTGTTCTCCCAAAAAAACAGCGCATTTGCTGTCTGACGCCAACTTTGGCGAAAGAAAAAAATACCCTCATTGACTCCCCACGCCTTTGGTTACCTGCACCCCCCCCCACACACACACACAAATAACACTGCATTTTCTGTCTGACGCAAAGTTTGACAAAGGGAAATACACCCTAACTTATTCCATACGCCTATTGTTACCTGCTCCCTTCCAAAAAAACACCGCATATACTGTCTGATGACAGGTTTAGTGAAGGGAAATACACCCTCACTGATTCCCCACGCCTTTGTTTACCTGCTCCCCCAAAAGAACACCGCATTTGCTGTCTAATGCCATGTTTGGCGAAGGATAATACTCCCTCAATCATACACCACACCTTTGGTTACCTGCTCCCTCCCCAAAAACCACTGCATTTGCTGTCTGACGCCAACTTTGGCGAAGGGAAATACACCCTCAGTCATTTCCAACGCCTTCGGTTACCTGCTCCCCCCAAAAAACACCGCATTTGCTGTCTGACACTAAGTTTGGTGAACAGAAATACAACCTCATTCATTACCCACGCCTTTGGTTACCTTTCCCCCCCAAAAAAATACCGCATATACTGTCTGATGACAGGTTTAGTGAAGGGAAATACACCCTCACTGATTCCCCACGCCTTTGTTTACCTGCTCCCCCAAAAGAACACTGCATTTGTTGTCTAATGCCGTGTTTGGCGAAGGAAAATACTCCCTCAATCATACACCACCCCTTTGGATACCTGCTCCCCCCAAAAACCACTGCATTTTCTGTCTGACGCCAACTTTGGCGAAGGGAAATACACCCTCAGTCATTTCCAACGCCTTCGGTTACCTCCTCCCCCCCAAAAAAACACCGCATTTTCTGTCCGACACTAAGTTTGGTGAACAGAAATACACCCTCATTCATCACCCACGCCTTTGGTTACCTGTTCCCCCCCAAAAATACCGCATTTGTTGTCTAACGCCAAGATTTGCGAAAGGAAAGGCACACTCACTGATTCCCCACGCCTTTGGTTACCTGCACCAAAAAAAACACCGCATTTACGGTCTGATGACAGGTTTAGTGAAGGTAAATACACCCTCACTGATTCCCCACGCCTTTGTTTACCTGCTCCACCAAAAGAACACCGCATTTGCTATCTAATGCCGTGTTTGGCGAAGGAAAATACTCCCTCAATCATACACCACACCTTTGGTTACCTGCTCCCCCCAAAAACCACTGCATTTGCTGTCTGACGCCAACTTTGGCGAAGGGAAATACACCCTCAAACATTCTCCACACCTTTGGTTACTTGCTCCCCCCAAAAACACTGCATTTGCTGTCTGATGCCAAGTTTGACTAAGGCAAATACAGCCTCACTCATTCCTTACGCCAAAGGTTAACTACTCCTCCCAAAAAACACTGCATTTGCTGTGTGACATCAAGTTTGGCTAACGTAAAAACACGCTCACTCATTCCCCATGCCTTTGGTTACCTGTTCTCCCAAAAAAAACAGCGCATTTGCTGTCTGACGCCAACTTTGGCGAAAGAAAAAAACACCCTCATTGACTCCCCACGCCTTTGGTTACCTGCACCCACCCCCCCCCCCCCCACACACACAAATAACACTGCATTTTCTGTCTGACGCAAAGTTTGACAAAGGGAAATACACCCTAACTTATTCCATACGCCTATTGTTACCTGCTCCCTTCCAAAAAAACACCGCATATACTGTCTGATGACAGGTTTAGTGAAGGGAAATACACCCTCACTGATTCCCCACGCCTTTGTTTACCTGCTCCCCCAAAAGAACACCGCATTTGCTGTCTAATGCCATGTTTGGCGAAGGATAATACTCCCTCAATCATACACCACACCTTTGGTTACCTGCTCCCTCCCCAAAAACCACTGCATTTGCTGTCTGACGCCAACTTTGGCGAAGGGAAATACACCCTCAGTCATTTCCAACGCCTTCGGTTACCTGCTCCCCCCAAAAAACACCGCATTTGCTGTCTGACACTAAGTTTGGTGAACAGAAATACAACCTCATTCATTACCCACGCCTTTGGTTACCTTTCCCCCCCAAAAAAATACCGCATATACTGTCTGATGACAGGTTTAGTGAAGGGAAATACACCCTCACTGATTCCCCACGCCTTTGTTTACCTGCTCCCCCAAAAGAACACTGCATTTGTTGTCTAATGCCGTGTTTGGCGAAGGAAAATACTCCCTCAATCATACACCACACCTTTGGATACCTGCTCCCCCCAAAAACCACTGCATTTTCTGTCTGACGCCAACTTTGGCGAAGGGAAATACACCCTCAGTCATTTCCAACGCCTTCGGTTACCTCCTCCCCCCCAAAAAACACCGCATTTTCTGTCCGACACTAAGTTTGGTGAACAGAAATACACCCTCATTCATCACCCACGCCTTTGGTTACCTGTTCCCCCCCAAAAATACCGCATTTGTTGTCTAACGCCAAGATTTGCGAAAGGAAAGGCACACTCACTGATTCCCCACGCCTTTGGTTACCTGCACCAAAAAAACACCGCATTTACGGTCTGATGACAGGTTTAGTGAAGGTAAATACACCCTCACTGATTCCCCACGCCTTTGTTTACCTGCTCCACCAAAAGAACACCGCATTTGCTATCTAATGCCGTGTTTGGCGAAGGAAAATACTCCCTCAATCATACACCACACCTTTGGTTACCTGCTCCCCCCAAAAACCACTGCATTTGCTGTCTGACGCCAACTTTGGCGAAGGGAAATACACCCTCAAACATTCTCCACACCTTTGGTTACTTGCTCCCCCCAAAAACACTGCATTTGCTGTCTGATGCCAAGTTTGACTAAGGCAAATACAGCCTCACTCATTCCTTACGCCAAAGGTTAACTACTCCTCCCAAAAAACACTGCATTTGCTGTGTGACATCAAGTTTGGCTAACGTAAAAACACGCTCACTCATTCCCCATGCCTTTGGTTACGTGTTCTCCCAAAAAAAGAGCGCATTTGCTGTCTGACGCCAAATTTGGCGAAAGAAGAAAACACCCTCATTGACTCCCCACGCATTTGGTTACCTGCACACACCCCCCCTCCCCCACAAATAAAACCGCATTTGCTGTCTGACGCCCAGTTTGGGGAAGGAAAATACACCCTCAATCATACCCCACGCTTTTGGTTACCTGCTCTCCCCTAAAATCGCCGCATTTACTGTCTGACGCCAAGTTTGGCTAAAGAAAATGCACCCTCAATCATTCCCCACGCCTTACCTGCTCCCCTCCAAGAAACACCACATTTGCTGTCTGACACCAACTTTGGCGAAAGAAGAAAACACCCTCACTGATTCCCCATGCCTTTGGTTACCTGCTTCCCCAAAATAACATCGCATTTGCTGTCTGACGCCCGGTTTGGGGAAGGAAAATACACCCTCAATCATACCCCACGCTTTTGGTTACCTGCTCTCCCCTAAAAACGCCGCATTTACTGTCTGATGCCAAGTTTGGCTAAAGAAAATGCACCCACAATCATTCCCCACGCCTTTGCTTACCTGCTCCCCTCCAAGAAACACCGCATTTGCTGTCTGATGCCAAGTTTGGCGAAGGGAAATGCACCCTCACTCATTCACCATGCCTTTGGTTACTTGATCCCCCCAAAAACACTGCATTTGCTGTCTGATGCCAAGTTCGGCTAACGTAAAAACACCCTCACTCATTCCCCATGTCTTTGGTTACCTGTTCTCCCAAAAAAACAGCGCATTTGCTGTCTGACGCCAATTTTGGCGAAAGAAAAAAACACCCTCATTGACTCCCCACGCCTTTGGTTACCTGCACCCCCCGCCCCCACACACACACAAATAACACTGCATTTTCTGTCTGACGCAAAGTTTGACAAAGGGAAATACACCCTAACTTATTCCATACGCCTATTGTTACCTGCTCCCTTCCAAAAAAACACCGCATATACTGTCTGATGACAGGTTTAGTGAAGGGAAATGCACCCTCACTGATTCCCCACGCCTTTGTTTACCTGCTCTCCCAAAAGAACTCCGCATTTGCTGTCTAATGCCATGTTTGGCGAAGGAAAATACTCCCTCACCCATTCACCATGCCTTTGGTTACTTGCTCCCTCCAAAAACACCGCATTTGCTGTCTGATGCCAAGTTCGGCTAACGTAAAAACACCCTCACTCATTCCCCATGTCTTTGGTTACCTGTTCTCCCAAAAAAACAGCGCATTTGCTGTCTGACGCCAATTTTGGCGAAAGAAGAAAACACCCTGCTCCCCCAAAAGAACACCACATTTGCTGTCTAATGCCGTGTTTGGCGAAGGAAAATACTCCCTCAATCATACACCACACTTTTGGTTACCTGCTCCCCCCAAAAACCACTGCATTTGCTGTCTGACGCTAACTTTGGTGAAGGGAAATACACCTTCAGTCATTTCCAACGCCTTCGGTTTCCTGCTCCCCCCAAAAAACACCGCATTTGCTGTCTGACACTGTTTGGTGAACAGAAATACAACCTCATTCATTACCCACGCCTTTGGTTACCTGTTCCCCCCCAAAAATACCGTATATACTGTCTGATGACAGGTTTAGTGAAGGGAAATACACCCTCACTGATTCCCCACGCCTTTGTTTACCTGCTCCCCCAAAAGAACACTGCATTTGTTGTCTAATGCCGTGTTTGGCGAAGGAAAATACTCCCTCAATCATACACCACCCCTTTGGTTACCTGCTCCCCCCAAAAACCACTGCATTTTCTGTCTGACGCCAACTTTGGCGAAGGGAAATACACCCTCAGTCATTTCCAACGCCTTCGGTTACCTGCTCCCCCCAAAAAACACCGCATTTTCTGTCTGACACTAAGTTTGGTGAACAGAAATACACCCTCATTCATCACCCACGCCTTTGGTTACCTGTTCCCCCCCAAAAATACCGCATTTGTTGTCTAACGCCAAGGTTGCGAAAGGAAAGGCACACTCACTGATTCCCCACGCCTTTGGTTACCTGCACCAAAAAAACACTGCATTTATGGTCTGATGACAGGTTTAGTGAAGGTAAATACACCCTCACTGATTCCCCACGCCTTTGTTTACCTGCTCCCCCAAAAGAACACCGCATTTGCTGTCTAATGCAGTGTTTGGCGAAGGAAAATACTCTGTGATGGCACACCAGGAAGATCTAATGAGAAACCTAAATGTGTCTGGCTATTTCCCCAGTGACCATCGGTATGCCCTAATTACTATAATTCCCCCAAAATAAAACTCTATAAACAAGATTAAGTTTAACAATAGTTTACTAAATAATCAAGGTAAATTACAACAATGTACAAAGGTGTAGATTGATTATGATGGTATAACTCTGAGTTAACAAATTACTATTTCTATGAGGTATTCTATAAACTATACACTATGGGGGATGATGTAACTATCTATCTATGACAAATATTATCTATCCTTTATTACATATATTATCTATAAACTATCTATCTAACTATCTATAACTATTCTATGTATATGTACTATCTATCTATAAGCTTTGGCAAATACGTGATTAGGATGGCCTGTTCAAATTGCTAGACCAGACCAGACACTATCTGGCAACTGTCTATTAGCTATGACCAACAAAGAATGGGAAACGAAGTTCTATAACCAGCCCATTCTGGCTCTGAGTCAGAATGGGCTGCACCAACCAAACCCGGCCTCTAGGGGGAACCTAAGCTCTCCCCTAAACTTGGTAAAATGGAACAGTCCAACTGAGAAATAAACAGGCCAAGACATCACACTCCCCACTCAAATTTGGAACAAATTTGCATATACAAACTATAACAAATCACTTTATACAATTAAATACAACAAACTTTAAACTTTTAATAAAACCACCAAGTCTGTGATAGGTCTTTGGTGAGTATCAGTCTTTCAGTTGGAGTCCATCTTGATTGGAGTCTTCCTGTTGTGGTCATCCGCACTCGGGCCTTCTTCTTGGGTGACACCCATAGGCCAAAAGTTCCAGGAAGCACTTTGGTCCTTTAAAACAATGTCTCTTACCCTGACGTCCTCGTGGGGGTGCTGTCCAACCCTTTCTTCTCTGGAGTTGACTCAGGAAGCTCTGGAAACGTCAATGGTGTGTTGTCCTTTGGAGAACCTGGGTCTGTGAGGCATCTGGAACCTAGCAGCCAGCTGGAACGCAGCAACGTCCGAGCAGACGCCCCTCTGGAAATGATGTCTGCAGGTCTCTCCTCAGCGGCGACATGAATCCACCGACTTGGCTCAGCACAGGAAATGCTCTTGTTGCCATCTGGCCTATTGCTGGTATCAGGCACAGTGTTCGGCTCCAAAGGAATGGAATCCTGACAAGCTGACTCTTTAAGCAATGCCTTCTTGTGGGATGGCAATGCTGCAGGGAACACTGCCTCTGTCGCCTCAAGCTGCTCAGAATCACAATGGAATGCATGAGCACTGGACCCCAGAAAATTTGGGTTGCAGCCACTGGAACATGGAGCCTCTTTCTCAACAGTTTTGGCAAGCAGCACCTGCTGTGAGTGTGGAAGGCTAGGTGGAGTGCCAGATGTATCACTGGAGTCAAAGTCTGATCTCACTTCGTCAGGCTTATTGTCTTTAAAGGGAAGGGGAGCTATCCAGCTTCCCTCTTCCGACTGCACTCCTTCTTTGCTTGGAATGTCCAGAAGTCTTTGCTCTTCTTTGGAGAAGCTCAAATCATCACCCTTATCTTTTAAGTCTCTCTGGGGGCTTTTGAAGAAGGAGGGGTTCCAGGCCACAGATGGCATGGAAAACATTTGATTTGGTGCAGAAAACACTGCCTTTTCCTTTTCTGCACCTTCGCCCTGACCCAAAGGAGAAACACCTGAGGCTATGGTTTGATTGGCGAAGGAATTCTGGACACAAGGTGCATTGTCCAAAAACTCCACTTTAACTTCTTTCTCAGGTTTGGGGTCAGGGAGGGACCAGGTGGCAGGAAGAGGGGAACAGGTGGAGAGCATAAAGGACTGGCTCCCCGCTGTAGACTTCTGCACTTTGACAGGACTCTCATCTTCGTGAAAGACTGCTGCTGATGGCTGATGGTTAAGCTGAGATGCAGATCTTTCCCCCTCAGCATTAGGCAGATCTTCTACTGTGTTGGTATAGATAGGGCTTAGCTTTTTGGTCGTGACATCTTTGTCAGACAGGAGAAGAAATGACATCTTTGATTCGATGTCCTCCTGAGGCAGCAGCCTAACATTTTCAGGAATCAACTCGTCCTGAAAAGCTTTGGCAAGAATTCTTGCCCTAACAGCAAGCTTGGCCGCTTCCTTGGCTTTTTCAGTTATATTTCTTTTGCTTTGTAAAGCTGATAACTGGGCTTCCATTTCAGCTTGCTGTATGGCCTGCTTAGCTTGTATTTGAGAGAAGTCAAGCTCTTTGGCAGCCATAGCTAACTCAGCCTCTGCCTGCAAGATTTGCGCCTTGAGCTTCATCCTCTCAACTTCTTTGAAATGTTGAGCTGCCACAGAAGAAATCTTACTGTGGGAAGATGATGTACTACTGGAATTTGATCTATGTGATCTGTATGTGACAGAACTTTTGACACTTAAGGGATGCTGAGGGTAGAAACCCTTGCTGGACTTGGGGCTTCTAGGAGGGGATAAAGAGTAAGCCTCCCTCAGCTGAAATCCCTGAAGCCGAAACTGTGCAGCTTCAAGCACGGCATTAAACTTTCTTTCTTTACTTTGATAGTCCAGTGATAATACTTGTAGTCTTGCTTGGGCATCATCATCATTGATGTTTGTAAGGACTTGTTGTTGCCTTTCTATAATAGTTTTCCAGAGTAAAAAACTATCCTGGAGCTCTTCTTTATGCACTGCTATTACCTCAGGGTCTCTGGAGGCTGACAAAGTGTTCATGTCATACTGTAGGCGTTTCCAAGCACTTTCTGCCTTCACAATTAAAAGACTTTCCCTTTCCAGCAACAGCTGTAGGGCCTTCTCTGTGGGGTGCCTAACCCTATGTGAGCGGGAAATGTGTACATGCCTATCTGCACTTCCATCAGAAAGCCCATCCATTTTTGTTGTTTGCTGGTTGCCGAGGCAACAACTCTATGTGGGTGAAGAGGACTGAGTGTGAGGCAAAATGTTCACACAGCCTACTGTCACCACCTATGCTATAACAGCAAAACAACAATTTACTAGAATAGGTTTAAGAGTATTGTAACTCCTTTTCCTCAGAAAAATGCAAAAACAGGCCCCAAAACACCATTTCCTGCTCTTTTACACTATAAGCACAAATCCCATAGAACTCTATGTATACTGGTGAAGGCAAAATGGCCGCCGCTTCTTTTGAGGGGACAATAAGGCTGTCACAGTTCCGATGTTTCTATAGTAGGCTTAAAGGATGAACACAAAATGGCTGCCAAACTGTAAAGAACCCCTTTTGGCACCAAATGCCCCCTTAAGACAAATAGCAGATGCTAGCCTTGCCCTTTTCACTCTCTGACAGGAAACAAGCCTCCAATATCTTTTAAAAAGGAAGGCAGGCAGCTTTTTTACTTTAAATGCTGCCCCTAACTCTCCTTACTATAAAAGTATTCAATTTAGCAACACTTCACCCAAGTATTCCTATAACATTGATACACTTTCCAATGGAAAAGTGGAAACAGTGCCTTTTTCTCTCACACACACCCTGAGGGAGAGGGCTCTCTCTTTTCTTTCTATAAGCGATCCGAATCGGTTACAAAGCCGATCAGGCTCCTTATCACTATGAAAACAGTGCTTTTTCTTCTCTCACACCCCCTTTGCAGGGAGTGGGCTCTCTCTTATAACTTTCTATAAGCAATTTGAATCGGCTACAGGCCGATCAGGATCCTAATCACTGTGATGGCACACCAGGAAGATCTAATGAGAAACCTAAATGTGTCTGGCTATTTCCCCAGTGACCATCGGTATGCCCTAATTACTATAATTCCCCCAAAATAAAACTCTATAAACAAGATTAAGTTTAACAATAGTTTACTAAATAATCAAGGTAAATTACAACAATGTACAAAGGTGTAGATTGATTATGATGGTATAACTCTGAGGTAACAAATTACTATTTCTATGAGGTATTCTATAAACTATACACTATGGGGGATGATGTAACTATCTATCTATGACAAATATTATCTATCCTTTATTACATATATTATCTATAAACTATCTATCTAACTATCTATAACTATTCTATGTATATGTACTATCTATCTATAAGCTTTGGCAAATACGTGATTAGGATGGCCTGTTCAAATTGCTAGGCCAGACCAGACACTATCTGGCAACTGTCTATTAGCTATGACCAACAAAGAATGGGAAACGAAGTTCTATAACCAGCCCATTCTGGCTCTGAGTCAGAATGGGCTGCACCAACCGAACTCGGCCTCTAGGAGGAACCTAAGCTCTCCCCTAAACTTGGTAAAATGGAACAGTCCAACTGAGAAATAAACAGGCCAAGACATCACATACTCCCTCAATCATTCCCCACACCTTTGGTTACTTGCTCCCCCCAAAAACACCGCATTTGCTGTCTGATGCCAAGTTTGACTAAGGCGAATACAGCCTCACTCATTCCTTACGCCAAAGGTTAACTACTCCTCCCAAAAAACACTGCATTTGCTGTCTGACATCAAGTTTGGCTAAGGGAAATACACCCTCAGTCATTTCCAACGCCTTTGGTTACCTGAACCCCCCTAAAAACACTGCATTTTCTGTCTGACGCAAAGTTCGACAAAGGGAAATACACCCTCACTTATTCCATATGCCTATTGTTACCTGCTCCCTCCCAAAAAAAAAAACCCATTTACTGTCTGATGACAGGTTTAGTGAAGGGAAATACACCCTCACTGATTCCCCACGCCTTTGGTTACCTGCTCCCCCCCAAAAACACTGCATTTGCTATCTGCCACCAAGTTAGAGAAAGGAAATACACCCTCACTGATTCCCCACGCCTTTGGTTACCTGCTTCCCCTAAAAAACACCGCATTTGCTGTCTGATGCCAAGCTTGGCGAAGGGAAATACACACTCACACATTCCCTCTGCCTTGGTTACTTGCTCCCCCCAAAAACACAGCATTTGCTGTCTGATGCCAAGTTTAGCTAAGGGAAATACACCCTCACTCATTCCCTACGCGTATGATTACCTGCTCTCCCCAAAAACACCGCATTTGCTGTCTGACATCAAGTTTGGCTAACGTAAAAACACCCTCACTCATTCCCCATGTCTTTGGTTACGTGTTCTCCCATTTGCTGTCTGATGCCAAATTTGGCGAAAGAAGAAAACACCCTCATTGACTCCCCACGCCTTTGGTTACCTGCACCCCCCCCCCCCCCCCCCACAAATAACACCGCATTTGCTATCTGACGCCCAGTTTGGGGAAGGAAAATACACCCTCAATCATACCCCACACTTTTGGTTACCTGCTCTCCCCCAAAAAAACCGCAATTGCTGTCTGACACCAAGTTTGGCTAAGGGAAATACACCCTCATTGTATACCCTCTCGGTCATTCCCCACGCCTTTGGTTACCTGTTCCACCAAAAAACACCGCATTTGATGTCTAACGCCAAGTTTGGCGAAAGGAAAGGCACCCTCACTGATTCCCCACGCTTTTGGTTACCTGCTTCCCCAAACGAAAACTGCATATGCTGTCTGACGCCAATTTTGGCGAAAGAAAATATACCCTCACTCATTGACTACGCGTTTGGTTACCTGCTCCCCCCAAAAAACACCGCATTTGCTGTCGAATGCCGTGTTTGGCGAAGGAAAATACTCCCTCAATCATTCCCCACACCTTTGGTTACCTGCTCCCCCCAAAAAAACAGCATTACCTGTCTGACACCAAGTTTGGAGATGAGAAATACACCTTTACACATTCCTCACGCCTTTGGTTACCTGCTCCCCCAAAAGAACACCGCATTCGCAGTGTGACGCCCAGTTTGGTAAAGGAAAATGCACCCTCAATCATTCCCCACACTTTTGGTTACCGGCTGCCCCCAAAAAACGCCGCATTTACTGTCTGACGCCAAGTTTGGCTAAAGAAAATGCACCCTCAATCATTCCCCACGCCTTTGCTTACCTGCTCCCCCCCAAAGAACACCGCATTTGCTGTCTGACGCCAAGTTGGCCAAGGGAAATACACCCTCATTCATTCCCCCTGCCTTTGGTTACTTGCTCCCACCAAAAACACCGCATTTGCTGTCTGACGCCAAGTTTGGCGAAGGGAAATACACCCTCACTCATTCCCCATGCCTTTGCTTACCTGCTCCCCCCCAAAACACTCCGCATTTGCTGTCTGATGCCATGTTTGGCGAAGGGAAATACACCCTCAATCATTCCCCACGCCTTTGGTTACCTGCTTCCCCCAAAAAACACAGCATTTCCTGTCCGACACGAAGTTTGGAGAAGGGAAATACACCTTCACTCATTCCGCACGCCTTTGGTTACCTTTTCCCCCCAAAAAACACCGCATTGGTTGTCTGATGCCAAGTTTGGCGAAGGGAGATACACCCTCACTCATTCCCCACGCCTTTGGTTACTTGCTTCCACCAAAAAAACGCATTTGCTGTCTGATGCCAAGTTTGGTGAAGGGAAAACACCCTCACTTCCCCACGCCTTTGCTTACCTGCTCCCCCCCAAAACACACCGCATTTGCTGTATGATGCCAAGTTTTGCGAAGGGAAATGCACCCTCACTCATTCACCATACCTTCAATTACTTCCTCCGGCAAAGAACACCGCATTTGCTGTCTGACGCCATGTTGGCCAAGGGAAATACACCCTCACTCATTCGCCCTGCCTATGGTTACTTGCTCCCCCCAAAAACACGGCATTTGCTGTCTGACGCCAAGTTTGGCGAAGGGAAAAACACCCTCACTCATTCCCCACGCCTTTGCTTACCTGCTCCCCCCCAAAACTCACCGCTTTTGCTGTATGATGCCAAGTTTTGCGAAGGGAAATGCACCCTCACTCATTCACCATGCCTTCAATTAATGGCATGGCCTGACTTACCAGGCCATGGAGGTTGCGGTGTGGGGTGTTCCCCCCCGCCATTTGGCCTGAGGGGGGCTTCTTCTTCCCAGAAGCCCCCCCTCACCCAGCGGGAAAGTTCCCGCGGTTTAGTTAGGTGGCCCTATCAGCTGCCGGCCACGCCTCCTGGCAGGAGAGCCCACAGCTGGCCTCTCCTCCCTCGTGGGCACCCTACTTAAGGCTGCCCTTGTGCCCACCTTCAGCACTGGGCCGGCAGCAGCTGACTGGGCCGGCAGCAGCTGAGACGAGAAGAGGAACAGCAGCGGAGGCAGGAGCAGCAGCGGCAGCGACAGCGGCGACTTCAACAGGCATTCTTCAGCTAAACGGTTGGACTACTTACCTTTGCTTCCCTGCCCCAGCTGGGCTCCCTCCTCGCCTTGCGCCCCTTCCTGCTCCAGGCTTGGCACCCGCTGCCTGCGCCGTCGGCGGCCTTGCTCCCTCTGGTCCCCCCTCATTTTGGTCCACCGCGGGACCGGCCGCGGCTGCTGCCTGCTGCCAGCGCGGGCGCCGGGCCTTCGCCCCCCCCCCCTGCTCGGCAGGGGGGGACCCAGTAAGAAGCCCCAGCGGCCTGGGGGATCTCCCAGCCTCGCCGCTGGACCGGAAGCGGCTGCGGCCTGCTTCCGGTGCGGCCGCCGGGCTTGCGGACTGCCGCCGCCCCCCCCCCCCCCCCCGCTCAGTGCGAGGCCTTCATCAGGCACCCTGGAGCCTGCCCAGGGCAGGCCCGAGTGCCTCGCGGGCCCTTGCCCGGCCTCACCGCGGGACCGGAAGTGGCTGCGGCCGACTTCTGGTGCGGTCGCCGGGCTTGCGGCCTGCCGCCGCCCCCCCCCCCTGCTCGGCAGGGGGGGCCTTCTCCCTAGGCACCCTGGAGCCTGCCTCAGGGCAGGCCCGAGTGCCCTGTGAGCCCTCGCCCGGCCTTGCCGCGGCACCGCCCACCCCCCGGGGAGGGTCCCCCCGGGGGGCAGCTCTCCTCTGCGGCCCGCCGACAGCCCTCCGGGGGGCTCCGGGGGCCGCGCGCCGGTGCCGGAAGTGCCTCCGGCCTACTTCCGGCGCAGGCCCGGCCGGGCCTAAGGCTTCGGGCAGCGCCCCCCCCCTGCCGTTCCTTGGGGGCCTGCCCACCCCCCGGGGAGGATCCCCCCCGGGGACAGCTCTCCTCTGTGGCCCGCCGGCAGCCCCCCCGGGGGGCTCCGGGGGCCGCGCGCCGGCGCCGGAAGTGCCTCCGGCCTACTTCCGGCGCAGGCCCGGCCGGGCCTCAGGCTCCGGGCAGCGCCCCCCCCTGCCGTTCTTTGGGGGCCTGCCCACCCCCCGGGGAGGGTCCCCCCGGGGGGCCACCCCCCCTGCGGCCCGCCGGCAGCCTTCGTTCCACTCCACAGCGCTCTGCGGATCTAGGTGTAATTCACCCCCCCCCTACCTCTAGGTCTATGGCCAACCTCCCTCAGCAGTCTCTGTTGGTCATAGAGTTCTGTGTGCCAAATTTGGTTCCATTCCATCATTTGTGGGGTTCGCAATGCTCTTTGATTGCAGGTGTGCTATAAATCTCAGCTACCTCCACCCCATGACAATATCTTTACCCTCATGGGGGCCAGGGTTCATCCTCCCACTCTGGACACCTTTCATGCCTGTCCCTGCTCCCCGCCCCAGGGGCGGCGAGCCCCTTAGCCACCGGCTCCCTCAGTCAGGCAGCCCTTCCTCCGGGACCGCGTCCAGGCACGCCTTGCTACAGGCCTTCCTTGCCTCTGCAGCCGCCAGCCCCCAAGGGCCCCCCCCCCACCTCCCGGTGATGCCTCTAAAGCAGCGTCTTTTCCATGCAGTTCTATCACTTAGGACTTCATCCACATGGCGCCACAGAGGAAGTCGGCCAGGAAGGCAGCAGAAACCTGGACAGCGGCGTTGAATCCAGCGCGTGTCAACAGGAGAAGCAGTAATACTGCCCCCGCAGGAGAGCAACCGGAGCCTGCCCAACCATCGCCCGGCCATGCCTCGTCTGCGCGCATGGCCAACCAGGAGGCCAGCGTGCTGGAGGGGATCTCCCAAAACATGGAGGGGATCTCCCAGAACATTGCCACCATTGTGGACAGGCTGGGTAAGCTTGAATCAAAAGTTTATTCCCACCCAGGCACGGCATCAGCTTCCCCCCACGAAAGGGAGCACCAACGAGAAAAGAGGAGGAGGCCTAGGGAAAGCGACGACAGCAGCTCAGCCGAATTGGAGCCCAGCGACCAGGCATCCTGTGTAGAAATATCCATATCCAGCGACGAGGGGGAGGAGGTCTCGCCAGGACCCTGCCGCTGCAGTCACAAGAGCAAACCAAAACCTAAGAGGTGCAGGTCGTCAAAATGCTGTCGCCACTACTCATCCGACAGCGACTCTTCGGAGGGTGAGTATGCCCTAGCAGACTCAGTGGACAGGGAGAATTATTGGAGGTCAGAGGCCCTCGTGCCGGGCCTCCCCGAGTGGGCTCTCAAGTGCAGGTCCGAGACAGGTGCCATCTCTGACCCCCCCTGTAGGGCGTGGGAGCGGGGCAAGCCCTCATCCCCAGCCCTCCCCCCCGTTTTTCAGGACAACGAGGACCCCCCCCCGGCACCCACCTCTCCCCTCGCCTCAGGAGTAAGATCCTGAAAGGCTACTATGTCGACATTTTCACCCTGCTCAAGCCCCAAGGGGAGGAGGGCCGGGAACACCCTTCCAAGGGCAGGCATCAGAAGAGGGACAGGAGCAGGCCAGCCGAGCGGACTTTCGCCAACTGGGTGGCTGGGTATACAGAGTTTGCGGGAGTGGTGACAGCGGCTTTTCCCGAGCAGGGGTGGCACCTGCTCAATCATCAGAAGCACGTCTCTAGGGCCAGAGAACTAGCGGGCGACACGGCAGCCATTGCCTATGACTCAGCCTTCAGAAAGAGGGCATCCCAGAGTGCCAGAGCCAGATGGGACCTTATCAACCACGATATCTGGCTCACCGAGGTGGGGCCCAGCATCAAGGGTAAGCCAGGGTCAGGAAGGTCAGACAGGGCCTGGGGAAGGCGTGACTCCAAGAGGGCCGTCTGCTGGGAGTTCAACATGGGGAAGTGCCAGCGGGCACGTTGCCGTTTCGAGCACGTCTGTGAGTATTGCTCGGGAGGGCACACCAAGATGACTTGCAGTAAGCAGCCGGGCACCTTGCAGCCCTTTCGACCAGGGCGGGCTGGCGCACAGCCCGGCAACAGGAAGGAGCCTGGAGGAGCCAACGCAGGACAGGGTAAGTGAATCTCTTCCCAGTCCCTTCGCCCTAGCCAGCACCCCCGTTTGTCTCCCACCCATGGTTCCCTGGCTCAGGGCTTATCCCGACAGGGCTGCCGCGTCCCTCCTCGAGGAGGGTTTTTCTTCCGGTTTCCGCATCCCGGCCATGGGACCTAGGAGGTCCTACACCTCAGGCAACTTAAAATCAGCGGCCCAGATGCCTGAGGTGCTTAGTGGCAAGATCGCTAAGGAGCTTGCCGCAGGCAGAATTGCTGGTCCTTTCCTCGCCCCCCCTCTGGATAACTTCAGGGTCTCCCCTCTGGGAGTGGTCCCCAAGAAGGCCCCGGGCGAATTCCGGCTCATCCACCACCTCTCATACCCTAGAGGGGCCTCCGTTAACGACGCCATCCCTCCCGAGCTCTGCTCAGTAAAGTACGCCTCCTTCGACCATGCAGTCAGCTTGGTGCAGGCCAAGGGACCTGGGGCCCTCATGGCAAAATGTGACATCCAGTCGGCTTTCCGGCTCCTCCCTGTCCACCCAGATGATTTCAACCTTCTGGGATTCAAATTCAACGGCCTGTGGTACTTCGACAAGGCCATGCCCATGGGCTGCGCAATCAGTTGCGCAGCTTTCGAGACCTTTAGCTCCTTCTTGGAATGGGTAGCCAGGACCATTTCCCAGTCCAGCTCCATCACTCACTACTTGGACGACTTCCTTTTTGTGGGAAAGCAGGGCGGCGGTGAGTGCGCTCGCCTGCTCAGCACGTTCATGGCCTTGGCTAAGGTATTTGGCATCCCCTTAGCTCAGGAGAAAACCGAGGGACCCTCCACATCCATAGTCTTCCTCGGGATCCAACTGGATTCCGTCAGGGGTCTATCTTGCTTGCCAGCGGACAAGCTCTCCGCCCTCCGGGCCCTCATCGAAGAGGCAGCTGCAAAAAGGAAGGTAACATTGAGGGAACTGCAGGCCCTCCTGGGCCACCTCAACTTCGCCTGTAAGGTGGTGTCCCCGGGTAGACCCTTCTGCGCTCGGCTGGCGTGGGCTACGGCTGGGGCACGTGCACCCCACCACAGGATCCGAGTGACCCAAGGTATGCGCGAAGATCTCAGGGTGTGGATCCAGTTTCTGCGGAGGTACAATGGGGTTTCCATGTGGCAGGCCAAGTGGGAGCTGGGGAGTGAGTTGCAGGTCCAGTCAGACGCGTCAGGGAGTATTGGTTTTGGGGTTTTCCTGCAGGGTCATTGGTGCGCAGCCAAATGGCCAGACAGCTGGAAAAAAGGTAACCTGCTTAGGGATCTAACATTCCTTGAATTCTTCCCTATCTTGGTGGCAGTGCGAATATGGACCAACTTATTTAGAAACAAGAGGGTGCGCTTCTGGTGTGACAACCAGGCGGTGGTCCGGGTGGTCAACCGGCAGTCCTCCAAGTCGGCCAGGGTCATGCGATTAGTCAGGCTTTTTGTATTAGCATGTTTGGAAGCTAACATCACCTTTTCAGCAAGGTACATTCCAGGGGTGAACAACGAGATAGCCGATGCGTTATCCCGTTTCCAGGAGGACAGGTTTCGCTCTCTAGCTCCAGGTGCAGACCTACTGCCCGCCAGCTTCCCCCTAGACCTGTGGACCCTTGGAGACGGGAGGCTTGGGCAGGACCGATGGATTCCATCGCACCGGCTACGCAGAAGGCATACCGAGCGGCTATAGCGAATTTCAACAGGTTCAGGCTGGAGGTCGGATACGGCGGCAGATGGCCAGTTTCGGAGGACGAGGTTCTGCACTTCCTCATACACCAGAGGAGAAACGGGGTGACTGCGCATGCAATGCGTCTCCAGCTGGCAGGGATCGCCTTCTTTAGCAAGGCAGCCGGGTGCGGTGACCCCTGCCAGTCATTCAGAATCAGGAAGCTCCTCAGGAGTTGGACGAAGCAAGCGCCCAGGCAGCAGGACACCAGGCGCCCCTTGTCGTACAAGATCCTCAGTCAGATCATCCCAGCACTCAAGAGGATCTGCTCATCTTGCTACGAGGTGAAGTTATTCACTGCAGCCTTCACAACGGCTTTCTTTGGGGCCCTTCGCCTGGGGGAGGTGGTGGCTAACTCTAAGAGGGACCTCTCAGACAGGGCCCTGCAGCTCAGGGATGTGTCCATCCAGGCCAAGGTCCTGGCCCTCAGGGTACGCAAATCCAAAACCGACCAGGGGGGAAAGGGGGTCACCCTGTCCATCCAAGGCTTGGATCCAGGGCAACTTTGCCCTGTGAGGGCTCTTGCTAGGTTCCTAAGGACTCGTGACCCATCCCCGGGCTTCCTTTTCATCCACCGGGATGGGAGCCCACTCACCCGCTTTCAATTCATGGCTGTTTTCCGGGCGGCCCTTCGGCACCTGGGCCTTCCCCAAGCGGAATTCGGTGGGCACTCCTTTAGAATTGGGGCAGCTACCGTAGCGGCCAATGGTGGTGTCCCCGTTGACGTTATCAAGGCCATGGGGCGCTGGAAATCCTCCGCCTATTCTTCCTATATCAGGCCGGGCCTTCTCCTCGAAGGAACCCGCCCTGCCGGTTGTTCTTTTTCTTGCACCCACAGAGCAAGCAAGCGCAAGAAAGGAGATGTGAAAGGCTCGCGGAGCAGCTGTGTCCAGCAGCGGCCAGGTGCCAGCACGCGGAGGAGGCAAGCTGAGGCAGGGAAGCGCAGATAACAAGAGATTGGACATTCTGCCTACCCCTGCATTGTCAACCATGAAGGCACGCAAAACGGACACGGAGCCAGCATAGGACTGTACTATGGAGGGTTGGGCTCGTGGGAGTGTTTTTTCCCCCTTTATTGGAAGCAGCAACCAGGGTTGGCGGCAAAGGGGAGTGGGGTCCACCCCCCTTTTTGTGGCGTGGGCATGGGCCCTGGATCCGGTTTGGTATCCCCCCCTCAGCGGTGAAGGGGGAACGCCTGGTGTCTCAGGGGTGCCGAGTGCATTGGGCCCGGTATTGTGCCGGCGGCACCCCTGTGTGGCTTGCGGTATCGGACAGCAGTGGGCTGCCCGATCTTGATCCAGGACCCATGCATGGCTGCCAACCCTTGTTCCTGTTATCAATAAATGAGTTGTGGCCTTTGTTTATCCCAATACCTTGTTTGAGTGGTTTTTCCTTGGATTGGCGGGGGGAGGTGTATCGCCCGTGCACACGCAAATGGCATGGCCTGACTTACCAGGCCATGGAGGTTGCGGTGTGGGGTGTTCCCCCCCGCCATTTGGCCTGAGGGGGGCTTCTTCTTCCCAGAAGCCCCCCCTCACCCAGCGGGAAAGTTCCCGCGGTTTAGTTAGGTGGCCCTATCAGCTGCCGGCCACGCCTCCTGGCAGGAGAGCCCACAGCTGGCCTCTCCTCCCTCGTGGGCACCCTACTTAAGGCTGCCCTTGTGCCCACCTTCAGCACTGGGCCGGCAGCAGCTGATCCACCCACCCACCCTGCATGGTTCCGGGAACTGTTTGTTGTTAGTTTGTTTTGTCAGTTGTCACAGTTACCTGTTCTTGCTGTTGTTCATGCGTTTCGTCACAACTCTGGTTGGCGTGGGCATGGGCCCTGGATCCGGTTTGGTATCCCCCCCTCAGCGGTGAAGGGGGAACGCCTGGTGTCTCAGGGGTACCGAGTGCATTGGGCCCGGTATTGTGCCGGCGGCACCCCTGTGTGGCTTGCGGTATCGGACAGCAGTGGGCTGCCCGATCTTGATCCAGGACCCATGCATGGCTGCCAACCCTTGTTCCTGTTATCAATAAATGAGTTGTGGCCTTTGTTTATCCCAATACCTTGTTTGAGTGGTTTTTCCTTGGATTGGCGGGGGGAGGTGTATCGCCCGTGCACACGCAACTTCCTCCGGCAAAGAACACCGCATTTGCTGTCTGACGCCAAGTTGGCCAAGGGAAATACACCCTCACTCATTCGCCCTGCCTATGGTTACTTGCTCCCCCAAAAACACCGCATTTGCTGTCTAATGCCAAGTTTGGCGAAAGGAAATACACCCTCACTCATTCCCCCCGCCTTTGTTTACCTGCTCCCCCCCCCAAAACACACTGCATTTGCTGTCTAATGCCATGTTTGGCGAAGGAAAATACACCCTCAATCATTCCCCACGCCTTTGGTTACCTGCTTCCCCCAAAAAAACACAGCATTTCCTGTCCGACACGAAGTTTGGAGAAGGGAAATACACATTCACTCATTCCGCACGCCTTTGGTTACTTGCTCCCCCAAAAAACACCGCATTTTCAGTCGGACGCCAAGTTGGCCAAGGGAAATACACCCTCACTGATTCCCCACGCCTTTGGTTACCTGCTTCCCCTAAAGAACACCGCATTTGCTGTCTGACGCCAAGTTTGGCGAAGGAAAATACTCCCTCACTCATTCCCCACACCTTTGGTTACTTGTTCCCCCCAAAAACACCGCATTTGCTGTCTGATGCCAAGTTTGGCTAAGGGAAATACAGCCTCACTCATTCCTTACGCCAAAGATAACTACTCCTCCCAAAAAACACTGCATTTGCTGTCTGACATCAAGTTTGGCTAAGGTAAATACACCCTCACTCATTCCCCACACCTTTGGTTACCTGTTCTCCCAATAAAAAGGGCATTTGCTGTCTGACGCCAACTTTGGCGAAAGAAAAAAACACCCTCATTGACTCCCCACTCCTTTGGTTACCTGAACCCCCCTGAAAACACTGCATTTTCTGTCTGACGCAAAGTTTGACAAAGGGAAATACACCCTCACTTATTCCATACGCCTATTGTTACCTGCTCCCTCCCCCCCCAAAAAAAACAACCATATACTGTCTGATGACAGGTTTAGTGAAGGGAAATAAATACACCCTCACTGATTCCCCACGCCTTTGGTTACCTGCTCCCCCAAAAAACACTGCATTTGCTATCTGACACCAAGTTGGCGAAAGGAAATACACCCTCACTGATTCCCCACGCCTTTGGTTACCTGCTTCTCTGAAAAACACCGCATTTGCTGTCTGACGCCAAATTTGGCGAAGGGAAATACACCCTCACTCATTCCCCCTGCCTTTGGTTACTTGCTCCCCCCACAAACACCGCATTTGCCGTCTGATGCCAAGTTCGGCTAAGGGAAATACACCTTCACTCATTCCCTACGCCTATGGTTACCTGCTATCCCCAAAAACACCGCATTTGCTGTCTGACATCAAGTTTGGCTAACGTAAATACATCCTCACTCATTCCCCATGCCTTTGGTTACCTGTTCTCCCAAAAGAACAGCGCATTTGCTGTCTGACGCCAAATTTGGCGAAAGAAGAAAACACCCTCATTGACTCCCCACGCCTTTGGTTACCTGAACCCCCCCCCCCCCACAAATAACACCGCATTTGCTGTCTGACGCCCAGTTTGGGGAAGGAAAATACACCCTCAATCTTACCCCACGCTTTTGGTTACCTGCTCTCCCCTAAAAACGCCGCATTTACTGTCTGACGCCAAGTTTGGCTAAAGAAAATGCACCCTCACTCATTCCCCACGCCTTTGCTTACCTGCTCCCCTCCAAGAAACACCGCATTTGCCGTCTGATGCCAAGTTCGGCGAAGGGAAATGCACCCTCACTCATTCACCATGCCTTTAATTACTTGCTCCGCCAAAGAACACCGCATTTGCTGTCTGACGCCAAGTTTGGCCAAATGAAATACACCCTCACTCTTTCACCGTGCCTTTGGTTACTTGTTCCCCCCAAAAAACACTGCATTTGCTGTTTGACGCCAAGATTGGCAAAGGGAAATACACCGTCACTTATTCCCCATGCCTTTGGTTACCTGTTACCCCCAAAAAAACACTGCATTTGCTGTCTGGCGCCAAGTTTGGCAAAGGGAAATACACCGTCACTTATTCCCCATGCCTTTGGTTACCTGTTCCCCCCAAAAACACCGCATTTGCTGTCTGGCGCCAAGTTTGGCGAAGGGAAATACACCTTCATGCATTCCCCATGCCTTTGGTTACCTGTTCCCCCCAAAAACACCGCATTTGCTGTCTGGCGCCAGGTTTGGCGAAGGGAAATACACCCTCACTGATTCCCCACGCCTTTGGTTACCTGCTTCCCCTAAAGAACACCGCATTTGCTGTCTGACGCCAAGTTTGGCCAAGGGAAATACACCCTCACTGATTCCCCACGCCTTTGGTTACCTGCTTCCCCTAAAGAACACCGCATTTGCTGTCTGACGCCAAGTTTGGCAAAGGAAAATACTCCCTCACTCATTCCCCACACCTTTGGTTACTTGTTCCCCCCAAAAACACCGCATTTGCTGTCTGATGCCAAGTTTGGCTAAGGGAAATACAGCCTCACTCATTCCTTACGCCAAAGATAACTACTCCTCCCAAAAAACACTGCATTTGCTGTCTGACATCAAGTTTGGCTAAGGTAAATACACCCTTACTTATTCCCCACACCTTTGGTTACCTGTTCTCCCAATAAAAAGGGCATTTGCTGTCTGACGCCAACTTTGGCGAAAGAAAAAAACACCCTCATTGACTCCCCATGCCTTTGGTTACCTGAACCTCCCTAAAAACACTGCATTTTCTGTCTGACGCAAAGTTTGACAAAGGGAAATACACCCTCACTTATTCCATATGCCTATTGTTACCTGCACCCTCCCAAAAAAAAAAAAACCATTTACTGTCTGATGATAGGTTTAGTGAAGGGAAATACACCCTCACTGATTCCCCACGCCTTTGGTTACCTGCTCCCCCAAAAAACACTGCATTTGCTATCTGACACCAAGTTGGCGAAAGGAAATACACCCTTACTGATTCCCCACGCCTTTGGTTACCTGCTTCCCCTAAAAAACAGCGCATTTGCTGTCTGACGCCAAGTTTGGCGAAGGGAAATACACCCTCACTCATTCCCCCTGCCTTTGGTTACTTGCTCCCCCCAAAAACACCGCATTTGCCGTCTGATGCCAAGTTCGGCTAAGGGAAATACACCTTCACTCATTCCCTACGCCTATGGTTACCTGCTATCCCCAAAAACACCGCATTTGCTGTCTGACATCAAGTTTGGCTAACGTAAATACATCCTCACTCATTCCCCATGCCTTTGGTTACCTGTTCTCCCAAAAAAACAGCGCATTTGCTGTCTGACGCCAAATTTGGCGAAAGAAGAAAACACCCTCATTGACTCCCCACGCCTTTGGTTACCTGAACCCCCCCCCCCCCCCCCACAAATAACACCGCATTTGCTGTCTGACGCCCAGTTTGGGGAAGGAAAATACACCCTCAATCATACCCCACGCTTTTGGTTACCTGCTCTCCCCTAAAAACGCCGCATTTACTGTCTGACGACAAGTTTGGCTAAAGAAAATGCACCCTCAATCATTCCCCACGCCTTTGCTTACCTGCTCCCCTCCAAGAAACACCGCATTTGCTGTCTGATGCCAAGTTTGGCGAAGGGAAATGCACCCTCACTCATTCACCATGCCTTTAATTACTTGCTCCGCCAAAGAACACCGCATTTGCTGTCCGACACCAAGTTTGGCCAAATGAAATACACCCTCACTCTTTCCCCGTGCCTTTGGTTACTTGTTCCCCCCAAAAAACACTGCATTTGCTGTCTGACGCCAAGATTGGCAAAGGGAAATACACCGTCACTTATTCCCCATGCCTTTGGTTACCTGTTCCCCCCAAAAAACACCGCATTTGCTGTCTGGCGCCAAGTTTGGCAAAGGGAAATACACCGTCACTTATTTCCCATGCCTTTGGTTACCTGTTCCCCCCAAAAACACCGCATTTGCTGTCTGGCGCCAAGTTTGGCGAAGGGAAATACACCTTCATTCATTCCCCATGCCTTTGGTTACCTGTTCCCCCCAAAAAACACCGCATTTGCTGTCTGGCGCCAGGTTTGGCGAAGGGAAATACACCCTCACTGATTCCCCACGCCTTTGGTTACCTGCTTCCCCTAAAGAACACCGCATTTGCTGTCTGACGCCAAGTTTGGCAAAGGGAAATACACCCTCACTGATTTCCCACGCCTTTGGTTACCTGCTCCCCCCAAAAAACATCGCATTTGCTGAAGGGAAATAAACCCTCACTGATTCCCCATGCCTTTGGTTGCCTGCTCCCCCCAAAAAAACACTGTATTTCCTGTCTGACACCAAGTATGGCGAAGGGAAAGACACCCTCACTCATTCCCCATGCCTTTAGTTACCTGTTCCCTAAAAAAAAACGGCATTTGCTGTCTGATGCCAGGTTTGGCGAAGGGAAATACATCCTCACTGATTCCCCACGCCTTCGGTTACCTGCTACCCCCAAAAAACACCGCATTTGCTGTCTGACATTAAGTTTGGTGAACAGAAATACACCCTCATTCATTACCCACACCTTTGGTTACCTGTTCCCCCCAAAAAATACCGCATTTGTTGTCTAACGCCAAGGTTGGCGAAATAAAGGCACACTCACTGATTCCCCACGCCTTTGGTTACCTGCACTCACAAAAAAACAATGCATTTGCTATCTGACGCCAAGTTTGGCGTAGGGAAATACACCCTCACTCATTCCCTACGCCTATGGTTACCTGCTCCCCCCAAAAAACAACGCATTTACTATCTGACGCCAAGTTTGGCTAAGGAAATGCACCCACACTGATTCCTCACGCCGTTGGTTGCCTGCTCCTCCAAAAAAACACTGCATTTGCTGTCTGACGCCAGGTTTGTTGTTGTTCATTCGTTCAGTCGTCTCCGACTCTTCGTGACCTCATGAACCAGCCCACGCCAGAGCTCCCTGTCGGCCGTCACCACCCCCAGCTCCTCAAGGTCAGTCCAGTCACTTCAATAATGCCATCCATCCAGCTTGCCCTTGGTCGGCCTCTCTTCCTTTTGCCTACCACTTTCCCCAGCATAATTGTCTTTTCTAGGCTTTCCTGTCTCCTCATGATGTGGCCAAAGTACTTCAACTTTGTCTCTAGTATCCTTCCCTCCAATGAGCAGTCGGGCTTTATTTCCTGGAGGATGGACTGGTTGGATCTTCTCGCAGTCCAAGGCACTCTCAGAACTTTCCTCCAGCACCACAGTTCAAAAGCATCGATCTTCCTTCGCTCAGCCTTCCCTAAGGTCCAGCTCTCACATCCGTAGGTTACTACAGGGAATACCATGGCTTTGACTAGGCGGATCTTTGTTGTCAGTCTGATGTCTCTTGTTGTTGTTCATTCGTTCAGTCGTCTCCGACTCTTCGTGACCTCATGGACCAGCCACAGGCCAGAGCTCCCTGTCGGGCCGTTACCACCCCCAGCTCCCTCAAGGTCAGTCCAGTCACTTCAAGGATGCCATCCATCCATCTTGCCCTTGGTCGGCCCCTCTTCCTTTTGCCTTCCACTTTCCCCAGCATCATTGTCTTCTCTAGGCTTTCCTGTCTCCTCATGATGTGGCCAAAGTACTTCAACTTTGTCTCTAGTATCTTTCCCTCCAGTGAGCAGTCGGGCTTTATTTCCTGGAGGATGGACTGGTTGGATCTTCTCGCAGTCCAAGGCACTCTCAGAACTTTCCTCCAACACCACAGCTCAAAAGCATCGATCTTCCTTCGCTCAGCCTTCCCTAAGGTCCAGCTCTCACATCCGTAGGTTACTACAGGGAATACCATGGCTTTGACTAGGCGGATCTTTGTTGTCAGTCTGATGTCTCTTGTTGTTGTTCATTTCGTTCAGTCGTCTCCGACTCTTCGTGACCTCATGGACCAGCCCACGCCAGAGCTCCCTGTCGGCCGTTACCACCCCCAGCTCCCTCAAGGTCAGTCCAGTCACTTCAAGGATGCCATCCATCCATCTTGCCCTTGGTCGGCCCCTCTTCCTTTTGCCTTCCACTTTCCCCAGCATCATTGTCTTCTCTAGGCTTTCCTGTCTCCTCATGATGTGGCCAAAGTACTTCAACTTTGTCTCTAGTATCTTTCCCTCCAGTGAGCAGTCGGGCTTTATTTCCTGGAGGATGGACTGGTTGGATCTTCTCGCAGTCCAAGGCACTCTCAGAACTTTCCTCCAACACCACAGCTCAAAAGCATCGATCTTCCTTCGCTCAGCCTTCCCTAAGGTCCAGCTCTCACATCCGTAGGTTACTACAGGGAATACCATGGCTTTGACTAGGCGGATCTTTGTTGCCAGTCTGATGTCTCTACTCTTCACTATTTTATCGAGACTGGACATTGCTCTCCTCCCAAGAAGTAAGCGTCTTCTGATTTCCTGGCTACAGTCTGCATCTGCAGTAATCTTTGCACCTAGAAATACAAAGTCTGTCACGGCCTCCACGGTTTCTCCCTCTATTTTCCAGTTGTCAATCATTCTTGTTGCCATAATCTTGGTTTTTTTGACGTTTAGCTGCAACCCGGCTTTTGCGCTTTCTTCTTTCACCTTGATTAGAAGGCTCCTCAGCTCCTCCTCGATTTCGGCCATCAGAGTGGTGTCATCTGCATATCTGAGGTTGTTAATGTTTCTTCCAGCAATTTTCACCCCAGCCTTGCATTCATCAAGCCCCGCACATTGCATGATGTGTTCTGCATACAAGTTAAAAAGGTTGGGTGAGAGTATGCAGCCTTGCCGTACGCCTTTCCCAATCTTGAACCAGTCTGTTGTTCCGTGGTCAGTTCTGACTGTTGCTACTTGGTCCTTGTACAGATTCCTCAGGAGAGAGACAAGGTGGCTTGGTATGCCCATCCCACCAAGAACTTGTAACAATTTATTATGATCCACACAGTCAAAGGCTTTAGAATAGTCAATGAAGCAGAAGTAGATGTTTTTCTGAAACTCCCTGCCTTTCTCCATTATCCAGCGGATATTGGCAATCTGGTGTCTTGTTCCTCTGCCTTTTCTAAACCCACCTTGAACATCTGGCAACTCTCGCTACATGTATTGCTGGAGTCTTCCTTGCAGGATCTTGAGCATTACCTTACTGGCATGAGAAATATGGGCCACTGTACGGAAGTTTGAGCAGTCTTTCGCATTTCCCTTTTTTGGTATGGGGATATAAGTTGATTTTTTCCAGTCTGATGGCCATTCTTGTGTTTTCCATATTTGCTGGCATATGGAATGCATCACCTTGACCAGGTTTAGTGAAGGTAAATACACCCTCACTGATTCCTCATTCCTTTGTTTACCTGCTCCCCCAAAAGAACACCGCATTTGCTGTCTAATGCCGTGTTGGGCGAAGGAAAATACTCCCTCAATCATTCCCCACACCTTTGGTTACCTGCTCCCCCCAAAAAACACACCATTACCTGTCTGACGCCAAGTTTGGCTAAATAAAATGCACCCTCACTCATTCCCTACGCCTATGGTTACCTGCTCCCCCAAAAAAACACCGCATTTGGTGTCTGACGTCAAGTTTGGCTAAGGGAAATACACCCTCACTCATTCCCCACACCTTTGGTTATCTGTTGCCCCCAAAAAACACTGCATTTGCTGTCTGACGCCAAGTTTGGCGAAAGGAAATATACTAGGCCTGTTTGATCAAGAAAAAATTTGTTTCTAAAATCGATTTGTAATTGGGGTTTTTTTTTGTTTCGATATTTAAAATATTTACAAAACTTTCCAAAAACAAGTTTCGTTATTTACGAAAATTTCGTTAATATTAACGAATTTCGTTATTTGGAGACAATAACGAATCGATTCGTTAAGATGGCGCCCGCGTTTTTTAGCGCATGCGCGAACATTAACGAAATTCGTTAATTCGTTATTTCGCTATTACGAATCGATTAACGAATTTTATATTAACGAAATTTCGTTATTCGTTAATAACGAATCGATTCGTTAAGATGGCACTTCTGCGCTTTAGCGCATGCGCGGAGGCATTAACGAAATTCGTTAATCAAGTATTCGTTAATAACGAATCGATTCGTTAACAAAAACATTACCTTACAGCTTCATCATACATTTAGATGGAACTCATTTTGGTTTTTTTTCATATATACATTAGAAAATGAAAAGATATTGCACGAGCAGAATAGAAGGGAGTCAATTTTTTTTTTGCATTTATGATTTTTTTCCTCCCTTATCTTCACCCCTTCCCCCATATATTTTTAATTAGAACGGTTGGTAATTAAAAGAAATGTAAAAATTAAAAAAACATATATTAATAAAGTAATGTAACATAATAAATAATAAATAAAATAAAATAATATAACTGCTACAATAAAATAACTAAACATAACAAATAAGAATAGAATATAAAATAGAATATAAATATCAATATAGAATATCAAATAGAATATAAATCAATAAAAAGTTAAACCAAAAATTAAAATACAGTCAGTTGCTAAACAAGAAGCAAGGTAAGAAATTGAAATTAAATTACTTAAGACTGTAATAAAATGTAATACATAAGAAATGTATTATATTTTTTAAACATAACAATACGAAATATAAATTATTTATTTATAATATATATTAGTTATTACAAATTAATTGTTAAAAATGCAGAAAGTAAATTAAATCAAAAGAAGAAAATATCATAAATTTCACTTTGAAACAACTATGAATATCAAATTAAGGGAAATTATCTGGCTGGGTGGTTTTGTTCGACAATTTTGTAAATTGGTTTTTTTTATAACAGTACTATATCGGTATTTCTTTCAAACCCGGAAGTGTTTCTTCTAAATCGAAGTTCTAAATCGAAGTTTTAAATAAGGGTTCCTTGACCATGCATCTTTTTAACTCCAGTTCTTGGGCAATTTTTCTTAAAATAACAGTTTTTTTGTTAAGCTTTTTTGGCCAAAAACTCCCAATAACTTAACTCCTTCAAAACAATATATCTTTCATAGTATATTGGCCGTCCCCTTCCCGGCCTTCTCCCTTCCAGGGGGACATTGCTCTGCCCCCCCCCCCCGGGACTGTCATGGTGTGCACATTTTTTACACAGCATATTGGCCGTCCCCCAGTGAGACAGACTGAGTCCTCCCGGGATTGACCGCCTTTTTGTCTGCTGAGAGAAGGCCGATACCCTTCCCGGCCTTCTCCCTCCCATGCCACTGAGACAGACTAACTCCTCCCGGGGTGGGCTCTTCACCCTGGCCCCCCCGGGATTGACCGCCTTTTTGTCTGCTGAGAGAAGGCCGATACCCTTCCCGGCCTTCTCCCTCCCATGCCACTGAGACAGACTAACTCCTCCCGGGGTGGGCTCTTCACCCTGGCCCCCCCGGGATTGACCGCCTTTTTGTCTGCTGAGAGAAGGCCGATACCCTTCCCGGCCTTCTCCCTCCCATGCCACTGAGACAGACTAACTCCTCCCGGGGTGGGCTCTTCACCCTGGCCCCCCCGGGATTGACCGCCTTTTTGTCTGCTGAGAGAAGGCCGATACCCTTCCCGGCCTTCTCCCTCCCATGCCACTGAGACAGACTAACTCCTCCCGGGGTGGGCTCTTCACCCTGGCCCCCCCGGGATTGACCGCCTTTTTGTCTGCTGAGAGAAGGCCGATACCCTTCCCGGCCTTCTCCCTCCCATGCCACTGAGACAGACTAACTCCTCCCGGGGTGGGCTCTTCACCCTTTCATCTTTCAGCACAGAAAGCACTACTCAGCCATGTGGTCCCTGTCGTCCTGCGTTTGAAGAGGCATTTGGAGTCACTGCGTGGACAAAGTACATTGCAATCGTCACACCCCTCCAACGTAACTTGCTCGACCCCCTTGCTGTGGAAAAGCTGGTCTTCTTGAAGGCCAACTTGCCAGTTTAGGGCTATCCCCAGATTGATCTGGATACTAGCATGGACGCGTAGATCACTACAGCCTTTTCTGTGGTAAGTCGCTGGGTGGACAAAGTACATTGCTATCATGGCTGGGCCCCTGTTCACTCCACAGGCTTAGGAGGTGGTCAGAAAGTTGACTTTTGCCATCCGTAGACGTCTTCACATTTGTCACAAAAGCTGTTTCACCCAGTTGTTGTGGCTGTCCTGCAGCTGTTTTTGCATCACTACAGGGCAAGCATTTTGAAATTTTTCTTTTTTAGAAGTTTCACTGCTACATATTTCTTTTATTCTTAAAAAAAATTATAAAATATTTGAAATAAAATGAAAACACTGCAGCGCATTTGTCTGCAGTTTTTGTGTGCCCTGTGGCATTTTCGCTGCACATCAGGGCAAGCATTTCATTTGTGTAGTTCCAACTAGTGCGGCCCATAAGCCAACACAAAACGCTTACAGTGCTCATTATTTGTGTAGTTCCAACCGGTGCGGCCCTTCTGGGAGTTAAGGGAGTTAAGGGAGTTAAGGGAGGCAAAGAGGAGGGGAAAGTGTGTATGAAAGAGAGTTAAGGGAGGTAAAGACGAACTTTGGTCTCACAGCCATTCAAAGACAAATTTTCATTTGAGTCCCGCGGTCTTCCCGGGTTAGGCTCATCCATTGCACTCCGTGTGTGTGAGTTGGGGGGTTGGGAAGCCATGCAAAGTCAAATTTCAACTTCTCTCGGTGCTCCCCCCCGTACTCTTTGAAAAAAATTGATTTGAAAAAAAATTGATCAAAATCATCAATAAAAATAAAACTCATCAATAAAAAAAGAAGTGCTTCCTTGAAAATGTCTGGGATGAAGTACTGGCCTACTCTCAGCAGCCAGGAAGACAGTTACCACCCTCCCAAAACCAACCAAAAGTCGCGATTATAATCATAAATAAAAAGAAGTGCTTCCAGGAAAATGTCTGGGATTAAGTACTGGCCTACTCTCAGCAGCCAGGAAGACAGTTAGTGGGGGGGGGGGGAGGGGGCAAGTAACGACTGGGGAAAGGGTGTATGAAATAATATGTATGTAAAATAATTTTCTTGACTATGAATTTATACCGCAAAATAATTTTCCAGGCTATGCATTCATTCTTTTATGGAGTTGGGGGGTTGGGAAGCCATGCAAAGTCAAATTTCAACTTCTCTCGGTGCTCCCCCCCGTACTCTTTGAAAAAAATTGATTTGAAAAAAAATTGATTAAAATCATCAATAAAAATAAAACTCATCAATAAAAAAAGAAGTGCTTCCTTGAAAATGTCTGGGATGAAGTACTGGCCTACTCTCAGCAGCCAGGAAGACAGTTACCACCCTCCCAAAACCAACCAAAAGTCGCGATTATAATCATAAATAAAAAGAAGTGCTTCCAGGAAAATGTCTGGGATGAAGTACTGGCCTACTCTCAGCAGCCAGGAAGACAGTTACCACCCTCCCAAAACCAACCAAAAGTCGCGATTATAATCATAAATAAAAAGAAGTGCTTCCAGGAAAATGTCTGGGATGAAGTACTGGCCTACTCTCAGCAGCCAGGAAGACAGTTACCGCCCTCCCAAAACCAACCAAAAGTCGCGATTATAATCATAAATAAAAAGAAGTGCTTCCAGGAAAATGTCTGGGATTAAGTACTGGCCTACTCTCAGCAGCCAGGAAGACAGTTACCACCCTCCCAAAACATAATTCCAGCATTAAATGAGGGATGCGAGCAACGTCTCTGAACCCTGGTGTATGAAGGGGAGTTGGGGGGTTGGGAAGCCATGCAAAGTCAAATTTTAACTTCTCTCGGCGCTCCCCCCATGCTCTTAAACGAGTGTCCCTGTGGTCCAAAGTGTTTCCTTTTTAGTGTGTTCAAAGCAGGCCGGTCCCATCAATCAGGAACAAGTGCACGAGTACAGGAGTGCCATTGATCGCCAGGGTTGATGCGGATGATCTGGCTGGCTATGCGGGTGTTTCAATGTGTCCATCTGCAGTCCCCTGCCTTTCTTTGGTATTCGCCGGGAAGGAAGCGTTTCATCACACTGGTTGGAACTACAGAAATGATCTGGCTGGCTATGCGGGTGTCCCCTTCCTCCCTCACCGCTCCATGTGCTTCCCTCCCGAAGCTGTTGTGATGAGTTGGGGGGGGGGGAGGGCACAGGAGTGCCAAAGGCTGCATGACAGGGAGTTGGGGGGGGGAGCGTGTAGTGCCTCTTCTCCGGGCACCCCAGAGACGATGCCCAACAGGCTGAAAGTACACTTCAGGTGTACTCATTTTCCTGTTTGGACTGTCGCAGTGCCAAAGGCAGAGAGGGAAGGATGGGAGAGGAAGGTTGGGATGTAAAGTACACAAGGGCGTTACAGTGAAACTGAAAATGGCTCATTAAAATAATCAAGGCTGGAGCCGGGCAGCTATGTCTTCTGTATTCACTGCTCAGGAACACCGGGCAAACGGCCGCTTTGGTTACTCTAGATAACCTGGGTCCGATCGCATCAGGGCGATGTGCCAAAGGCTGCATGACAGGGAGTTGGGGGGGGGGAGCGTGTAGTGCCTCTTCTCCGGGCACCCCAGAGACGATGCCCAACAGGCTGAAAGTACACTTCAGGTGTACTCATTCTCCTGTTTGGACTGTCGCAGTGCCAAAGGCTGAGAGGGAAGGATGGGAGAGGAAGCTTGGGATGTAAAGTACACAAGGGCGTTACAGTGAAACTGAAAATGGCTCATTAAAATAATCAAGGCTGGAGCCGGGCAGCTATGTCTTCTGTATTCACTGCTCAACTGGCCCTGATGAACAGCTAACACAGCGAGGAGACAGGGCAACCTCTCTCCGATCGCATCAGGGCAATGTTCCCGCGTTCAGCAGGCAGTGACAATGTAAGAAACCACAACGCAGAAAGCAAAGTAGTATGCATCAGGGCACCCTCCCAAAATGTAATTCCATCCTTGTATGAGGGATGCGAGCAACGTCTCTGAACCGTGGTGTATGAAGGCGAGTTGGGGGGAGGGTTTCCATTCAAAAATGGGAAATTAACCAAATGCTCACCCTCTAGAGCTAATCCATGCCGACGAGCGCAGTCCTCCATGATGAAGAAGTCCTCACGAAGGTGGTTTTCCCATGGTGAAACAAAAACAATTTCACCGAGTTCTTTGCCTCTATTTAAAAATGGAAAATTTTCCAAATGCTCACCCTCTAGAGCTAATCCATGCCGACGAGCCCAGACCTCCGGGATGCGTGTATGAAAGGGAGTTTGGGGGGGGGGTATGTATTTCACAGAGTTGATTTGAATCTGTTATGGTTCCTTTGGTCGCTCCCCCTGTTCCTTAGATATAACTGTGGTAATTCTAGAGTTTAATTTGCAGACGAACAGATACCGGAGGAAAGGTGTATGGGGAAAGGGTGTATGACAGGGAGTTAAGGGAGGTAAAGAGGAGGGGAAAGTGTGTATGAAAGAGAGTTAAGGGAGGTAAAGACGAACTTTGGTCTCACAGTCATTCAAAGTCAAATTTTCATTTGAGTCCCGCGTTTCCGAAGCATTTACTTTGAAAAAACTACTGTGCTCAAAGAACGTTGTGTTGTGGGGGGGGGGGAGCGTACACTAGAGTACAGGACTGGCAATAAAAACAATAAATGAAAAGAAGTGCTTCTACGAAAATGGGGAGTGGCAGGGAATGAAGTTATGGGAGCATTTCTCTGAGGTGAAACAAAAGTTATTCCGTGTGTGCTTAACCTTGCGATTTCCCCAAATGCGGGAAACTCGACTGCATAATGTTTTCCTTAGATATAACTGTTCCTTAGATATAACTGTGGTAATTCTAGAGTTTAATTTTAATTTTATAAACTTGACGAAAAGTCGCGATTAAAATCATCAATAAAAAGAAGTGCTTCTAGTTCGGGGGGGAGTTAGGGGAGTTAGGGGAGACTGGCAGGGAATGACCGGGGAGACACCATGATCCCGAAGGTGGTCTTCCCGGGTTAGGCTCATCCATTGCACTCCGTGTGTGCTGACCCCTGGAATAAAATACTGGCCTCTCTGCAGCCAGGAAGACATTTCAAACCAGAGAATTTCAACGTTTTCCGAAACGGAACGGCAAGAGAAGACTCACAGAAGTGCCTTGCAAGAAATTGTGCTGGATAAGAAGAAACGACGACTACTTGCGTAAGGCTTCCCAAATCCACCAAGAAAATTTAGAAAGCTAAATGGATCTTGGGATCGAGCTGGCGGTCCGCCGAGAGGCGAGCTACCGCCTCTCCCAGCCCTGAAAATTAAAATCATCAATAAAAATAAGTGCTTCTACGAAAATGGGGACTGGCAGGGAATGTTATGGGAGAATTTCTCTTTGGTGAAACAAAAGCTATTTTAAACTTGACGAAAAACTGAATGAAAAAATTGACAAAAAGTTGTAATTAAAATCATGCTCACCCTCTAGAGCTAATACATGCCGACGAGCGCAGACCTCAGGGATGTGTGTATGAAAGGGAGTTGGGGGGGGGGGGGAAGCCATCTAGGTGGCCTTTTGGGTCTCTTCCAAATGTAGGATTTTGTGATTCAGGATTCTATGATTCAGTAGAGACAGGCTAGCCATCTGTCAAGGAAGGGTTTGAGATGCATATGAAGAGGCATCACCCAATGATCAAGGTGAGAGTAAGAGAAACTGGCAGCACCTGGAGCCGCAGGAAGAATACTCCCACTTTGCCAACTGCCAAACCCTTCCATATGGTAGAGCGGGAAGGCTTCCGCCGCTTGATGGCGCTCGGTGGCAGAGGACGACATCAAAGGTAAAGAAGGAGTGTACCGAAGTCTCCAGTACTAAAGTCGCCTTTAAAATAATCAATAAAAAGTGTCCTGGGGTTCCTGTGATGCCCTTAGAGTGCCAAAGGCTGCATGACAGGGAGTTGGGGGGGGAGGGCACAGGAGTGCCAAAGGCTGCATGACGGGGAGTTGGGGGGGAAGGCACAGGAGTGCCAAGAGGAAGGGCACAGAAACTTGCCATAAAGTCGCAATTAAAATCATCAATAACACGAAGTGTTTCTATGAAAATGTGGAGGACCGAAGCATTTACTTTGAAAAAATTAGTGCGGTCAAAGCTGGCCGCTTGCATCAATCAAGAACGAAAGTCGGAGGTTTGAAGATAGAAAATCTTTTGAGTAATTCAAAGACTGGTAATCATCAATCACAAACCAGAAATATACAGTATTTTGGTGACCATCCTGAAGCTGTTGTGATGAGTTGGGGGGGGGGGGAGGTCACAGTAGTGCCAAAGGCTGCATGACAGGGAGTTGTGGGAATCTTGCTATAAAGTCGCCATAAAAATCATAAATAAAAAGTGTCCTGGGGTTCCTGTGATGCCCTTAGATGTCCGGGGCTGCACGCACACTACTTTCCCATTTTGTACTTATGAAAGGGAGTTGGGGGGGGGGGGAAGCGTACACTGGAGTACAGGAGTGCCTCTTCTCCGGGCACCCCAGAGACGATGCCCAACAGGCTGAAAGTACACTTCAGGTGTACTCATTCTCCTGTTTGGACTGTCGCAGTGTCGGTGTTTGTGAGTTTGTGGGACAGGGAGTTGGGGGAAACTTGCCACAAAGTCGCCATAAAAATCATAAATAAAAAGTGTCCAGGGGTTCCTGTGATGCCCTTAGATGTCCGGGGCTGCACGCGCAGTACTTTCCCATTTTGTTGTAATCCCTATTTTTTATACCAAAATAAAGTCGCATTCGTTTTTCCAAAGGCTGCATGACAGGGAGTTGGGGGAAACTTGCCATAAAGTCGCCATTAAAATAAGTTGTTGCCATTGATCGCCAGGGTTGATTCGGATGATCTGGATGGCAATGCGGGCGTTTCAATGTGTCCATCTGCAGTCCCCTGCCTTTCTTTAGTATTCGCGATAGCAGTTGCATGACAGGGAGTGGGGGGGGGGAGGGCACAGGAGTGCCAAAGGCTGCCTGACAGGGAGTTGGGGGGGGGAAGCGTACACACAGGAGTGCCTCTTTTCCGGGCACCCCAGAGACGATGCCCAACAGGCTGAAAGTACACTTCGTGTACTCTTTCTCCTGTTTGGACTGTCGGAGTGCCAAAGGCTGAGAGGGAAGGATGGGAGAGGAAGCTTGGGATGTAAAGTACACAAGGGCGTTACAGTGAAACTGAAAATGGCTCATTAAAATAATCAAGGCTGTATGACAGGGAGTGCCAAAGGCTGTATGACAGGGAGTTGGGGGGGGGAGGGCACAGGAGTGCCAAAGGCTGCATGACGGGGAGTTGGGGTAAACTAGAGTTGGCAACTACAGCACACAGCCACAGAAGAGTTTTAAAAAAATTTTAGAATATGATCTGGCTGGCTATGCGGGTGTCCCCTTCCTCCCTCACCGCTCCATGTGCTTCTCTCCCAAAGCTGTTGTGATGAGTTGGGGCTTCGTGTAGGCTTATGGGCTGGCTGCACCGGTTGGAAGTTACTACAAAAATGAACAAATGACACGCATGCAAAGGCTGAGAGTTACAGTGAAACTGATAATGGCTCATTACAATAATCAAGGCTGCATGACAGGGAGTTGGGTGCATGACAGGGAGTTGGGGGGGGGGGTTAGGTCTGGAGCCGGGGAGCCATGTCTTCTGTATTCACCGCTCAATGTGCTTCACTACCGATGCTATTGTGATGAGTTGGGGGGGGAAGGGAAAGGAGTGCCAACGGCTGCATGACAGGGAGTTGGGGGGGGGAGGGCACAGGAGTGCCAAAGGCTGCATGAGTTGGGGGGGGGAGGGCACAGGAGTGCCAAAGGCTGCATGAGTTGGGGGGGGGGAAGGCACAGGCGTGCCAAACAGGTGCCGGTAACCCTTTGAACCCTATTCGTGATGACCCCTTCCTTGGGTGCATGACAGGGAGTGGGGGGGGGAGGGCACAGGAGTGCCAAAGGCTGCCTGACAGGGAGTTGGGGGGGGGGGAAGCGTACACACAGGAGTGCCTCTTTTCCGGGCACCCCAGAGACGATGCCCAACAGGCTGAAAGTACACTTCGTGTACTCTTTCTCCTGTTTGGACTGTCGGAGTGCCAAAGGCTGAGAGGGAAGGATGGGAGAGGAAGCTTGGGATGTAAAGTACACAAGGGCGTTACAGTGAAACTGAAAATGGCTCATTAAAATAATCAAGGCTGGAGCCGGGCAGCTATGTCTTCTGTATTCACTGCTCAGGAACACCGGGCAAACGGCCGCTTTGGTTACTCTAGATAACCTGGGTCCGATCGCATCAGGGCGATGTGCCAAAGGCTGCATGACAGGGAGTTGGGGGGGGAGCGTGTAGTGCCTCTTTTCCGGGCACCCCAGAGACGATGCCCAACAGGCTGAAAGTACACTTCAGGTGTACTCATTCTCCTGTTTGGACTGTCGCAGTGCCAAAGGCTGAGAGGGAAGGATGGGAGAGGAAGCTTGGGATGTAAAGTACACAAGGGCGTTACAGTGAAACTGAAAATGGCTCATTAAAATAATCAAGGCTGGAGCCGGGCAGCTATGTCTTCTGTATTCACTGCTCAGGAACACCGGGCAAACGGCCGCTTTGGTTACTCTAGATAACCTGGGTCCGATCGCATCAGGGCGATGTGCCAAAGGCTGCATGACAGGGAGTTGGGGGGGGGAGGGCACAGGAGTGCCAAAGGCTGCATGAGTTGGGGGGGGGGGAGGGCACAGGAGTGCCAAACAGGTGCCGGTAACCCGTTGAACCCTATTCGTGATGACCCCTTCCTTGGGTGCATGACAGGGGGTGGGGGGGGGAGGGCACAGGAGTGCCAAAGGCTGCCTGACAAGGCGATGCTATTGTGATGAGTTGGGGGGGGAAGGGAAAGGAGTGCCAATGGCTGCATGACAGGGAGTTGGGGGGGGGGGAAGTCACCCACAGCCAAGCAGATCAGGGGAAACTTGCCATAAAGTCGCAATTAAAATAAGTAGCCATTGATCGCCAGGGTAGATTCGGATGATCTGGATGGGTATGCGGGTGCCAAAGGCTGCATGACAGGGAGTTGGGGGGGGGGGGGAAGTCACCCACAGCCAAGCAGATCAGGGGAAACTTGCCATAAAGTCGCAATTAAAATAAGTAGCCATTGATCGCCAGGGTTGATTCAGATGATCTGGATGGGTATGCGGGTGCCAAAGGCTGCATGACAGGGAGTTGGGGGGGGGAAAGTCACCCACAGCCAAGCAGATCAGGGGAAACTTGCCATAAAGTCGCAATTAAAATAAGTAGCCATTGATCGCCAGGGTTGATTCGGATGATCTGGATGGGTATGCGGGTGCCAAAGGCTGCATGACAGGGCAGAGACCTCTTCCGCCTTTATTTCCCAGTCCCAGGAAACAGCCAGGCTTTGAAGCTGCAAGGCTATTCAATGGTAATCAAAGTGACCAATGGCAACATTCACACTTGCCTCAAGCAAACAAGACTTCTTTCTCCCACCCTGGACATTATTCTACAGATATATAAACCCCACTTGACTAGTTTCCAACAGACCTCGCAACCTCTGAGGATGCCTGCCATAGATGTGGGCGAAATGTCAGGAGACATCGTAATGATCCCATAGGAGCGATCTCGGCATACCCCTACGCACTTCAGGTGTACTAATTCTCCTGTTTGTACTGTCGGAGTGTCGGTGTTTGTGGGAGGGATTGTTGGTTGAAACGCATGCATGTAAAGTAGACACAGGCGTTATTTTTATTCAGAAATGCAAAATGAACCAAAAACTGGCCCTGTGGACCAAACGCAGCCACGATACAGGACAAACAAGAGCACACACCAACAGAAGAGTCTTTTCTTTTTTAGAATATTTTTTGTTTTTTTTAAAGAATAAAAGAAAGGTATTTTTAGAAAATATTCAAAAATGGAAACTTTACCAAAAACTGGCCCTGATGTGGACCAAACACTGCCAGGAGACAGGGCTAGTGAGAGCACACAGCAAGTCGCCATTACAATCAATCATTAATCATTCATCATTAATCCAGAATAAAAGAAATATTTAGCTAATGATAGCTTGTAGTTTGCTTCCCCTTTGCTTTTCTGAACTTTCCCATTTTGAAGTAATCCCTGTTTTTACGGGGTCACGGGGGGGAAGCGTACACTGGAGCACAGGCAGTTGGGCTTCTTGCCTGAGAGGGAAGGATGGGAGAGGAAGCTTGGGAAGAGATTGTTCTTTGATTTGCCATGATTGCTTCGGGAGGACCAGTACACCAAATGGATCGCTGGATAAATTCTCCTGAGGCTCTTAAAATACACTCCCGAAGCTTCGTTATTGGCGCGTGGTCGATTCGTTAAGGATATAACGAATCGATTAGTTAGTACGGCGGACGCGATCGCGCATGCGCAAAAGTGTCTTCCGAAACGTTATTACATACGATTCGAATCGATATTGAGATTAATAACGAATCGATTCGTGAAAGCGAATATTTTTTTTTTTTAAGAATAAAAGACAGGTATTTTTAGGAAATATACAGAAATTGAAAATTAGCAAAAAACTGGCCCTGTTGTGGACCAAACACAGCCACGAGACAGGACAAACTAGAGGACAAACGCCCTGTTGTGAAGCATACACAGGACTACAGGAGTGCCTCTTAAAGAAATATATAATAAATAAAATAGCAGCATTTTTTGGTGAGTATCTTTGTTTTCCTTTTTTAAATAATTAAATCAATGAATAAAAGCAGCTGTTCTACTTATAAAAATTAAAATATAAGTTCCTTCATTTTTATTTTATTTTTTTTGTTTTGGTGTTTTTTTTATGAGGTAGGTAGTTTGTTTATGGGTGAGGGAGTTGGGGGAGGGGGGGAAGCGTACACAGGAGTACAGGAGTGCCTCTTCTCCTGGCACCCCAGAGGCAATGCCCAACAGGCTGAAAGGGGACCGGTAGGGGACGACTGGGGAAAGGGTGTATGAAAGGGATTTTGGGGGGGCAACACAAAGCACAAAAGTACACATCAGGGCAGGCAATGTTCCCGCGTTGAGCAGGCATTGGAAACGTAAGGCAACACAAAGCACAAAAGTACGCATCAGGGCAGGCAATGTTCCCGCGTTGAGCAGGCATTGGAAACGTAAGGCAACACAAAGCACAAAAGTACGCATCAGGGCAGGCAATGTTCCCGTGTTGAGCAGGCATTGGAAACGTAAGGCAACACAAAGCACAAAAGTACGCATCAGGGCAGGCAATGTTCCCGCGTTGAGCAGGCATTGGAAACGTAAGGCAACACAAAGCACAAAAGTACGCATCAGGGCAGGCAATGTTCCCGCGTTGAGCAGGCAGTGGTAACGTAAGGCAACACAAAGCACAAAAGTACGCATCAGGGCAGGCAATGTTCCCGCGTTGAGCAGGCATTGGAAACGTAAGGCAACACAAAGCACAAAAGTACGCATCAGGGCAGGGAATGTTCCCGCGTTGAGCAGGCAGTGGTAACGTAAGGCAACACAAAGCACAAAAGTACGCATCAGGGCAGGCAATGTTCCCGCGTTGAGCAGGCATTGGAAACGTAAGGCAACACAAAGCACAAAAGTACGCATCAGGGCAGGCAATGTTCCCGCGTTGAGCAGGCATTGGAAACGTAAGGCAACACAACGCACAAAAGTACGCATCAGGGCAGGCAATGTTCCCGCGTTGAGCAGGCATTGGAAACGTAAGGCAACACAAAGCACAAAAGTACGCATCAGGGCAGGCAATGTTCCCGCGTTGAGCAGGCATTGGAAACGTAAGGCAACACAAAGCACAAAAGTACGCATCAGGGCAGGCAATGTTCCCGCGTTGAGCAGGCATTGGAAACGTAAGGCAACACAAAGCACAAAAGTACGCATCAGGGCAGGCAATGTTCCCGCGTTGAGCAGGCAGTGGTAACGTAAGGCAACACAAAGCACAAAAGTACGCATCAGGGCAGGCAATGTTCCCGCGTTGAGCAGGCATTGGAAACGTAAGGCAACACAAAGCACAAAAGTACGCATCAGGGCAGGCAATGTTCCCGCGTTGAGCAGGCAGTGGTAACGTAAGGCAACACAAAGCACAAAAGTACGCATCAGGGCAGGCAATGTTCCCGCGTTGAGCAGGCATTGGAAACGTAAGGCAACACAAAGCACAAAAGTACGCATCAGGGCAGGCAATGTTCCCGCGTTGAGCAGGCATTGGAAACGTAAGGCAACACAAAGCACAAAAGTACGCATCAGGGCAGGCAATGTTCCCGCGTTGAGCAGGCATTGGAAACGTAAGGCAACACAAAGCACAAAAGTACGCATCAGGGCAGGCAATGTTCCCGCGTTGAGCAGGCATTGGAAACGTAAGGCAACACAAAGCACAAAAGTACGCATCAGGGCAGGCAATGTTCCCGCGTTGAGCAGGCAGTGGTAACGTAAGGCAACACAAAGCACAAAAGTACGCATCAGGGCAGGCAATGTTCCCGCGTTGAGCAGGCATTGGAAACGTAAGGCAACACAAAGCACAAAAGTACGCATCAGGGCAGGCAATGTTCCCGCGTTGAGCAGGCATTGGAAACGTAAGGCAACACAAAGCACAAAAGTACGCATCAGGGCAGGCAATGTTCCCGCGTTGAGCAGGCATTGGAAACGTAAGGCAACACAAAGCACAAAAGTACGCATCAGGGCAGGCAATGTTCCCGCGTTGAGCAGGCAGTGGTAACGTAAGGCAACACAAAGCACAAAAGTACGCATCAGGGCAGGCAATGTTCCCGCGTTGAGCAGGCATTGGAAACGTAAGGCAACACAACGCACAAAAGTACGCATCAGGGCAGGCAATGTTCCCGCGTTGAGCAGGCAGTGGTAACGTAAGGCAACACAAAGCACAAAAGTACGCATCAGGGCAGGCAATGTTCCCGCGATGAGCAGGCAGTGGTAACGTAAGGCAACACAAAGCACAAAGCAACTAAGGTGATCTACCGCACGGAGGAAGGGTTGGTGTCGAAATCTATCTCCGGGTAGCCCAAAAGTGGCAAGTTGGCCTTTAAGAACACCAGCTTTTCCACCGAAAGGGGGTTGAGTGAGGTACGTTGGAGGGTGACAACATCTCCTGCTAGGCTGAAGACCCTCTCACTCTGCATGCTAGTTGGTGGGCAGCTGAGAAACTTGCGGGCTACGGTTGAGAGGTCAGGCCATGTACTCCTTTTTGAGGACCAGTACGCCAATGGATCGGTGTCTACATCCTCCTGAGGCTCGTCAAAGTACCGATTGACAGAGAACTCTGCCGAGTCCATATTTGCTGCCCGGGCCGACGAAGATGTTTCTTGCCCTGCCATCAAAGCTATACTGTCGGGAATGAAACGCTCCGCTCTCCTCTTTTTCAGCTGCAGTGCTCTTGCTTCATCCCTGATAGGTGGCAAGGTGGGTCTGACGTTATCGGTGCTGCCATAACCGCTGGTGTTTGGGGGAGTAAGGGCAGAAGGAATTTGCTCTGAGCGTTCCCCCACCCTCCGAGAGTATTCTTCTCTCACAAGCGAGATAAGTTCGGCCTTCCACTTTGGCAGTTCTTTGGAGCAGACAGTGTCCTTGATGGAAGGGTCGCAGAGTGCTGCCAAAACATGAGTCTTACTCTCTGTCAACGGTAGAAGACGTTTACGGAGGGACAAATTCAACTTTCTGACCACCTCCTGGGCCTGTGGAGTCAAGGGCCCAGCCGTACACTGCAATGTACTTTGTCCACCCAGCGACTCCAAATGGCTCTTCAAACGCGAGACGACTGGGAGCACATGGCTGAGTATTGCTTTGTCTCCTGAAAGTTTTTCGGTGGCCAGTTTGAACGGTTCTAGGATCTCAACCAGCTGAGTGATGGTCATCCACTCCTGGTTGTTGGGGACCAGCTTGTTTATCGGAGCCGCAATTGACAGCGAGACAGCGTGGACTGCCCTCTGTTGCTCCACCATGCGCTCCAACATGATGTAGGTGGAGTTCCAGCGGGTGGGGACATCCTGCAGTAACCGGTGTTGTGGCAGGCGCTCCAGGATTTGCCTGTCACGCAGCAGTTTTGCAGACTTAGAGCTACGGTGGAAGAAGCCCGAGATTCTGCGGCAACGCTCAATGAGTTGAGAGACGGCGGTGGCGCTGTTCTCATCGGTCCCCTTGAACCCATCTTTTACGCAGTTATGCAGCAAGTGTGCCATGCATGTTACGTTAGTGAAGCCGGCAGTTTCGACCGCCCGGATCATGTTCCTTCCTGCGTCTGTGACCATGAATCCTGAGTTAGTACCACCAGAATGAGTATGCCGCATCCAGTCTCTCATCATCTCTCGCAAGTACTCAGAAATGGTGTCGGCCCTGTGATCCGTATCGATCACCTCAAGGGACAGGAGTGCCCAACGATGACCCGAGTCTTGGCAACCCTCCATCTCCCACCAGTGAGCGGTCAGGGACAAATAGGAATGCCCTCCTCCCGTGCTCGTCCAGATGTCAGAGGTGAAATGTACATGGACGGGTTGTGACTTGCTCAAAAGGTTCCTGAGACGTTGCTTGCATCCCTCGAACAAAGCGGGAATGACTGTTTGAGAGAAAGTTATGCGACTTGGGATCTTGTACCATGGTGCCAGGAGGTGAACAAATCGGCGGAAACCTTCCCGTTCCACCATACGGAAGGGCTGGTGGTCCAGAGCCATCATCTCTCCCAGGCGACGTGTTATTTCCTTCACTGATGGCGGCTTAACTCCAGATCTCATCCTTGTAACTTGCAGGCCCCAAGCATCGAAGGTTTTCTGCACGGGGCCTGTTGGTGTGTTCGGAGTGCTGCTGCATGTGCTGGCGACTTCAACTACGTCCAACTTCACAGTTGGGTGGTGTCTCCTCATGTGCGTCCTTAGCCCTGTTGTGGCAAGATGCCTCGTATCTTTTCCTCTGCTGACGTTCGCACCGCAATGCCTGCAAACGGCCAAAGTGGCCTTGTCCTTATGGACGTCGTAATGATCCCATAGGAGCGATCTCGGCCTACCCCTACCACGCACTTGAGATGTACTACTCATGCTCGTGTTTGGACTGTCGGTGTTTGTAAAAGGGGTTGTTGTTGGTTGTTTCTGTGGCTCGCCCTGCAGCACCAAGCAGTCCTCTTGATCACTAATTCCTGTGGTGGAAGCAGATTCCATATTATTGTCTCCTTCCTCCCATTCCTCAGACACGTCCGCCTCCTCGCCCTCCTCTTCATAACAACTACTAGTATGAGAGGTACTTGGAAGGACATCAGGATCTGAATGTAGAGTCTTTCGAACTGAGGAATAAGGAGGAGGTCCTCCCATCTCACTGCTGGTTGAAGCATCTGTGGGTGTTTCAATAACCATCTCGTCGGTTGAATGTTCCCTTCTTGTCAATGTGTCCATCTGCAGTCCCCTGCCTTTCTTTGGTATTCGCGATAGCACTTGGCCCTTGCGACTAGAAAAGCCAGGAAGGAAGCGTTTCATCACACAGGTTGGAAGCACACAAATGAGCGATCAAGCACTGTATTGTATGACTTTGAGTTGGCAACTAGAGACACAGACACACAGGAGAGTTTCAGTTTTTTTTGGAATTTTTTGAGTATTTTTTGGAAAAATGAAATACACTAAAGGTATTTTTTAAAAATAGTCAGCAATGCAAAATGAAGCAGAAAATGGCGCTGCCGTGGGCGAGGAACAGCCACAAACAGGGACCAACTAGAGACACAGACACACAGGAGAGTTTCAGATTTTTTTGGAATTTTTTGAGTATTTTTTGGAAAAATGAAATACACTAAAGGTATTTTTTAAAAATAGTCAGCAATGCAAAATGAAGCAGAAAATGGCGCTGCCGTGGGCGAGGAACAGCCACAAACAGGGACCAACTAGAGACACAGACACACAGGAGAGTTTCAGATTTTTTTGGAATTTTTTGAGTATTTTTTGAAAAAATGAAATACACTAAAGGTATTTTTTAAAAATAGTCAGCAATGCAAAATGAAGCAGAAAATGGCGCTGCCATGGGCGAGGAAGAGCCACAAACAGGGACCAACTAGAGACACAGACACACAGGAGAGTTTCAGTATTTTTTGGAATTTTTTGAGTATTTTTTGGAAAAATGAAATACACTAAAGGTATTTTTTAAAAATAGTCAGCAATGCAAAATGAAGCAGAAAATGGTGCTGCCGTGGGCGAGGAACAGCCACAAACAGGGACCAACTAGAGACACAGACACACAGGAGAGTTTCAGTTTTTTTTGGAATTTTTTGAGTATTTTTTGGAAAAATGAAATACACTAAAGGTATTTTTTAAAAATAGTCAGCAATGCAAAATGAAGCAGAAAATGGTGCTGCCGTGGGCGAGGAACAGCCACAAACAGGGACCAACTAGAGACACAGACACACAGGAGAGTTTCAGTATTTTTTGGAATTTTTTGAGTATTTTTTGGAAAAATGAAATACACTAAAGGTATTTTTTAAAAATAGTCAGCAATGCAAAATGAAGCAGAAAATGGCGCTGCCGTGGGCGAGGAACAGCCACAAACAGGGACCAACTAGAGACACAGACACACAGGAGAGTTTCAGTTTTTTTTGGAATTTTTTGAGTATTTTTTGGAAAAATGAAATACACTAAAGGTATTTTTTAAAAATAGTCAGCAATGCAAAATGAAGCAGAAAATGGCGCTGCCGTGGGCGAGGAACAGCCACAAACAGGGACCAACTAGAGACACAGACACACAGGAGAGTTTCAGTATTTTTTGGAACTTTTTGAGTATTTTTTGGAAAAATGAAATACACTAAAGGTATTTTTAAAAAATAGTCAGCAATGCAAAATGAAGCAGAAAATGGCGCTGCCGTGGGCGAGGAACAGCCACAAACAGGGACCAACTAGAGACACAGACACACAGGAGAGTTTCAGTTTTTTTTGGAATTTTTTGAGTATTTTTTGGAAAAATGAAATACACTAAAGGTATTTTTTAAAAATAGTCAGCAATGCAAAATGAAGCAGAAAATGGTGCTGCCGTGGGCGAGGAACAGCCACAAACAGGGACCAACTAGAGACACAGACACACAGGAGAGTTTCAGGTTTTTTTGGAATTTTTGGAGTATTTTTTGGAAAAATGAAATACACTAAAGGTATTTTTTAAAAATAGTCAGCAATGCAAAATGAAGCAGAAAATGGCGCTGCCGTGGGCGAGGAACAGCCCCAAACAGGGACCAACTAGAGACACAGACACACAGGAGAGTTTCAGATTTTTTTGGAATTTTTTGAGTATTTTTTGGAAAAATGAAATACACTAAAGGTATTTTTTAAAAATAGTCAGCAATGCAAAATGAAGCAGAAAATGGCGCTGCCGTGGGCGAGGAACAGCCACAAACAGGGACCAACTAGAGACACAGACACACAGGAGAGTTTCAGTATTTTTTGGAATTTTTTGAGTATTTTTTGGAAAAATGAAATACAATAAAGGTATTTTTTAAAAATAGTCAGCAATGCAAAATGAAGCAGAAAATGGCGCTGCCGTGGGCGAGGAACAGCCACAAACAGGGACCAACTAGAGACACAGACACACAGGAGAGTTTCAGTATTTTTTGGAATTTTTTGAGTATTTTTTGGAAAAATGAAATACACTAAAGGTATTTTTTAAAAATAGTCAGCAATGCAAAATGAAGCAGAAAATGGCGCTGCCGTGGGCGAGGAACAGCCGCAAACAGGGACCAACTAGAGACACAGACACACAGGAGAGTTTCAGATTTTTTTGGAATTTTTTGAGTATTTTTTGGAAAAATGAAATACAATAAAGGTATTTTTAAAAAATAGTCAGCAATGCAAAATGAAGCAGAAAATGGCGCTGCCGTGGGCGAGGAACAGCCACAAACAGGGACCAACTAGAGACACAGACACACAGGAGAGTTTCAGTATTTTTTGGAATTTTTTGAGTATTTTTTGGAAAAATGAAATACACTAAAGGTATTTTTAAAAAATAGTCAGCAATGCAAAATGAAGCAGAAAATGGCGCTGCCGTGGGCGAGGAACAGCCACAAACAGGGACCAACTAGAGACACAGACACACAGGAGAGTTTCAGTTTTTTTTGGAATTTTTTGAGTATTTTTTGGAAAAATGAAATACACTAAAGGTATTTTTTAAAAATAGTCAGCAATGCAAAATGAAGCAGAAAATGGCGCTGCCGTGGGCGAGGAACAGCCGCAAACAGGGACCAACTAGAGACACAGACACACAGGAGAGTTTCAGATTTTTTTTGGAATTTTTTGAGTATTTTTTGAAAAAATGAAATACACTAAAGGTATTTTTTAAAAATAGTCAGCAATGCAAAATGAAGCAGAAAATGGCGCTGCCATGGGCGAGGAAGAGCCCCAAACAGGGACCAACTAGAGACACAGACATACAGGAGAGTTTCAGTATTTTTTGGAATTTTTTGAGTATTTTTTGGAAAAATGAAATACACTAAAGGTATTTTTTAAAAATAGTCAGCAATGCAAAATGAAGCAGAAAATGGCGCTGCCGTGGGCGAGGAACAGCCACAAACAGGGACCAACTAGAGACACAGACACACAGGAGAGTTTCAGATTTTTTTGGAATTTTTTGAGTATTTTTTGAAAAAATGAAATACACTAAAGGTATTTTTTAAAAATAGTCAGCAATGCAAAATGAAGCAGAAAATGGCGCTGCCGTGGGCGAGGAACAGCCACAAACAGGGACCAACTAGAGACACAGACACACAGGAGAGTTTCAGATTTTTTTGGAATTTTTTGAGTATTTTTTGAAAAAATGAAATACACTAAAGGTATTTTTTAAAAATAGTCAGCAATGCAAAATGAAGCAGAAAATGGCGCTGCCATGGGCGAGGAAGAGCCACAAACAGGGACCAACTAGAGACACAGACACACAGGAGAGTTTCAGTATTTTTTGGAATTTTTTGAGTATTTTTTGGAAAAATGAAATACACTTAGGGTATTTTTTAAAAATAGTCAGCAATGCAAAATGAAGCAGAAAATGGCGCTGCCGTGGGCGAGGAACAGCCACAAACAGGGACCAACTAGAGACACAGACACACAGGAGAGTTTCAGTATTTTTTGGAATTTTTTGAGTATTTTTTGAAAAAATGAAATACACTAAAGGTATTTTTTAAAAATAGTCAGCAATGCAAAATGAAGCAGAAAATGGCGCTGCCGTGGGCGAGGAAGAGCCACAAACAAGGACCAACTAGAGACACAGACACACAGGAGAGTTTCAGTTTTTTTTGGAATTTTTTGAGTATTTTTTGGAAAAATGAAATACACTAAAGGTATTTTTTAAAAATAGTCAGCAATGCAAAATGAAGCAGAAAATGGCGCTGCCGTGGGCGAGGAACAGCCACAAACAGGGACCAACTAGAGACACAGACACACAGGAGAGTTTCAGATTTTTTTGAGTATTTTTTGGAAAAATGAAATACACTAAAGGTATTTTTTAAAAATAGTCAGCAATGCAAAATGAAGCAGAAAATGGCGCTGCCGTGGGCGAGGAACAGCCACAAACAGGGACCAACTAGAGACACAGACACACAGGAGAGTTTCAGATTTTTTTGGAATTTTTTTGAGTATTTTTCGGAAAATAAAATACACTAAAAATAGTGTATATAAAATAGTCAGAAATGCAAAATAGTCAGAAATGCGAAATACAGCAGAAAAGTGCCCTGCTGTGGGCGAGAAACAGCAAGGAAACGCAAGCAAGCAACCAGCACTGCAGCACCAAGCAGCACGAGTCGAGCACAACCCTCCCACTTCTCCTCCCTCTTGCCTCCGCGCGCTAGAAATGAGCTCCGCGCGGCCGCGGAGCTCCTTTTAAAGGACTTCCCCGCCAATGAAAAGCTGCCACGGTGCACTGCTGGGTGCTTGGGAGCGCCTGATTGGCTCCCCCAGGCACCAGCACATGACCACAGCACTGAAGTCAGCATAGCAGCCGCCATTCCATTAACGAGCGGAGCTTCAGCTCGTAAAAAGAATGGGGCTGCTGTATCGATATTTTCAAACCCTTCCGGGTTTGAAAATATGTTTTGATATCGCGTCGGATATGCTAAAAAATACGAATAAATTCCGAAAAAACGAATTAACGAACGAAAACGGACAGCCCTAAAATATACCCTCACTCATTCACCACGCGTTTGGTTACCTGCTCCCCCCCAAAAACATCGCATTTGCCGTCTAATGCCAGGTTTGCTGAAGGGAAATACATCCTCACTGATTCCCCATGCCTTTGGTTACTTGCTCCCCCCCAAAACACCGCATTTGCTGTCTGACGCCAAGTTTGGCGAAGGGAAATACACCCTCACTCATTCCCCATGCCTTTGCTTACCTGCTCCCCCCCAAAACACTCCGCATTTGCTGTCTAATGCCAAGTTTGGAGAAGGGAAATACACCCTCACTCATTCCCCCTGCCTTTGTTTACCTGCTCCCCTGAAAGAACACTGCATTTGCTGTCTGATGCCATGTTTGGCGAAGGAAGATACACCCTCAATCATTCCCCACGCCTTTGGTTACCTGCACTCACAAAAAAACAATGCATTTGCTATCTGATGCCAAGTTTGGCGAAGGGAAATACACACTCACTCATTCCCTACACCTATGGTTACCTGCTCCCCCCCAAAAAACAACGCATTTACTATCTGACGTCCAGTTTGGTGAAGGAAAATACACCCTCACTCATTCCACACGCCATTGGTTACCTGTTCTCCCAAAAAAACAGCGCACTTGCTGTCTGACGCCAACTTTGGCGAAAGAAAAGAACACCCTCATTGATTCCCCACGCCTTTGGTTACCTGCACCCCCCCCCCCAAATAACACTGCATTTTCTGTCTGACGCAAAGTTTGACAAAGTGAAATACATCCTAACTTATTACATACGCCTATTGTTACCTGCTCCCTCACAAAAAAACACCGCATATACTGTCTGATGACAGGTTTAGTGAAGGGAAATACACCCTCACTGATTCCCCACACCTTTGTTTACCTGCTCCCCCAAAAGAACACCGCATTTGCTGTCTAATGCTGTGTTTGGTGAATGAAAATGCACCCTCAATCATTCCCCACGCCTTTGGTTACCTGCTCCCTCCCCAAAAAAACACCGCATTTGCTGTCTGACGCCAAGTTTGGCAAAGGGAAATATACCGTGTCTAATGCTGTGTTTGGCGAAGGAAAATACTCCCTCAATCATACACCACACCTTTGGTTACCTGCTCCCCCCAAAAACCACTGCATTTGCTGTCTGACGCCAACTTTGGCGAAGGGAAATACACCCTCAGTCATTTCCAACGCCTTCGGTTACCTGCTCCCCCCCAAAACACCGCATTTGCTGTCTGACACTAAGTTTGGTGAACAGAAATACACCCTCATTCATTACCCACGCCTTTGGTTACCTGTTCCCCCCCAAAAATACCGCATTTGTTGTCTAACGCCAAGGTTGGCGAAAGGAAAGGCACACTCACTGATTCCCCACGCCTTTGGTTACCTGCACCAAAAAAACACCGCATTTACGGTCTGATGACAGGTTTAGTGAAGGTAAATACACCCTCACTGATTCCCCACGCTTTGTTTACCTGCTCCCCCAAAAGAACACCGCATTTGCTGTCTAATGCCGTGTTTGGCAAAGGAAAATACTCCCTCAGTCATTCCCCACACCTTTGCTTACCTGCTCCCCCCAAAAAACACAGCATTACCTGTCTGACACCAAGTTTGGAGAAGAGAAATACACCTTCACACATTCCTCACGCCTTTGGTTACCTGCTCCCCCAAAAGAACACCGCATTTGCTGTGTGACGCCCAGTTTGGTAAAGGAAAATACACCCTCAATCATTCCCCACACTATTGGTTACCGGCTGCCCCCAAAAAACGCCGCATTTACTGTCTGACACCAAGTTTGCCTAAAGAAAATGCACCCTCAATCATTCCCCATGCCTTTGCTTACCTGCTTCCCCCCAAAAAACACCGCATTTGTTGTAGGATGCCAAGTTTTGCGAAGGGAAATGCATCCTCACTCATTCACCATGCCTTAAATTACTTCCTCCGCCAAAGAACACCGCATTTTCTGTCTGACGCCAAGTTGGCCGAGGGAAATACACCCTCACTCATTCCCCATGCCTTTGGTTACTTGCTCCCCCCCAAAACACCGCATTTGCTGTCTGACGCCAAGTTTGGCGAAGGGAAATACACCCTCACTCATTCCCCATGCCTTTGCTTACCTGCTCCCCCCCAAAACACTCCGCATTTGCTGTCTAATGCCAAGTTTGGAAAAGGGAAATACACCCTCACTCATTCCCCCTGCCTTTGTTTACCTGCTCCCCTGAAAGAACACTGCATTTGCTGTCTGATGCCATGTTTGGCGAAGGAAGATACACCCTCAATCATTCCCCACGCCTTTGGTTACCTGCACTCACAAAAAAACAATGCATTTGCTATCTGATGCCAAGTTTGGCGAAGGGAAATACACACTCACTCATTCCCTACACCTATGGTTACCTGCTCCCCCCCAAAAAACAACGCATTTACTATCTGACGTCCAGTTTGGTGAAGGAAAATACACCCTCAATCATTCTACACGCCATTGGTTACCTGTTCTCCCAAAAAAACAGCGCACTTGCTGTCTGACGCCAACTTTGGCGAAAGAAAAGAACACCCTCATTGATTCCCCACGCCTTTGGTTACCTGCACCCCCCCCCCCCAAATAACACTGCATTTTCTGTCTGACGCAAAGTTTGACAAAGTGAAATACATCCTAACTTATTACATACGCCTATTGTTACCTGCTCCCTCACAAAAAAACACCGCATATACTGTCTGATGACAGGTTTAGTGAAGGGAAATACACCCTCACTGATTCCCCACGCCTTTGTTTACCTGCTCCCCCAAAAGAACACCGCATTTGCTGTCTAATGCCGTGTTTGGCGAATGAAAATGCACCCTCAATCATTCCCCACGCCTTTGGTTACCTGCTCCCTCCCCAAAAAAACACCGCATTTGCTGTCTGACGCCAAGTTTGGCAAAGGGAAATATACCGTGTCTAATGCTGTGTTTGGCGAAGGAAAATACTCCCTCAATCATACACCACACCTTTGGTTACCTGCTCCCCCCAAAAACCACTGCATTTGCTGTCTGACGCCAACTTTGGCGAAGGGAAATACACCCTCAGTCATTTCCAACGCCTTCGGTTACCTGCTCCCCCCCAAAACACCGCATTTGCTGTCTGACACTAAGTTTGGTGAACAGAAATACACCCTCATTCATTACCCACGCCTTTGGTTACCTGTTCCCCCCCAAAAATACCGCATTTGTTGTCTAACGCCAAGGTTGGCGAAAGGAAAGGCACACTCACTGATTCCCCACGCCTTTGGTTACCTGCACCAAAAAAACACCGCATTTACGGTCTGATGACAGGTTTAGTGAAGGTAAATACACCCTCACTGATTCCCCACGCTTTGTTTACCTGCTCCCCCAAAAGAACACCGCATTTGCTGTCTAATGCCGTGTTTGGCAAAGGAAAATACTCCCTCAATCATTCCCCACACCTTTGCTTACCTGCTCCCCCCAAAAAACACAGCATTACCTGTCTGACACCAAGTTTGGAGAAGAGAAATACACCTTCACACATTCCTCACGCCTTTGGTTACCTGCTCCCCCAAAAGAACACCGCATTTGCTGTGTGACGCCCAGTTTGGTAAAGGAAAATACACCCTCAATCATTCCCCACACTATTGGTTACCGGCTGCCCCCAAAAAACGCCGCATTTACTGTCTGACACCAAGTTTGCCTAAAGAAAATGCACCCTCAATCATTCCCCATGCCTTTGCTTACCTGCTTCCCCCCAAAAAACACCGCATTTGTTGTAGGATGCCAAGTTTTGCGAAGGGAAATGCATCCTCACTCATTCACCATGCCTTAAATTACTTCCTCCGCCAAAGAACACCGCATTTTCTGTCTGACGCCAAGTTGGCCGAGGGAAATACACCCTCACTCATTCCCCATGCCTTTGGTTACTTGCTCCCCCCCAAAACACCGCATTTGCTGTCTGACGCCAAGTTTGGCGAAGGGAAATACACCCTCACTCATTCCCCATGCCTTTGCTTACCTGCTCCCCCCCAAAACACTCCGCATTTGCTGTCTAATGCCAAGTTTGGAGAAGGGAAATACACCCTCACTCATTCCCCCTGCCTTTGTTTACCTGCTCCCCTGAAAGAACACTGCATTTGCTGTCTGATGCCATGTTTGGCGAAGGAAGATACACCCTCAATCATTACCCACGCCTTTGGTTACCTGCTTCCCCAAAAGAACACCGCACTTCCTGTCCGACACGAAGTTTGGAGAAGGGAAATACACAATCACTCATCCCGCACGCCTTTGGTTACTTGCTCCCCCAAAAAACACCGCATTTTCAGTCTGACGCCAAGTTGGCCAAGGGAAATACACCCTCACAGATTCCCCACGCCTTTGGTTACCTGCTCCCCCCAAAAAACACAGCATTACCTGTCTGACACCAAGTATGGAGAAATACACCTTCACACATTCCTCACGTCTTTGGTTACCTGCTCCCCCAAAAGAACACCGCATTTGCTGTATGATGCCAAGTTTTGCGAAGGGAAATGCACCCTCACTCATTCACCATGCCTTAAATTACTTCCTCCACCAAAGAACACCGCATTTGCTGTCTGACGCCAAGTTGGCCAAGGGAAATACACCCTCACTCATTTCCCCTGCCTTTGGTTACTTGCTCCCCCCAAAAACACCGCATTTGCTGTCTGACGCCAAGTTTGGCTAAGGGAAATACACCCTCACTCATTCCCAATGCCTTTGCTTACCTGCTCCCCCTCAAAACACTCCGCATTTGCTGTCTAATGCCAAGTTTGGCGAAAGGAAATACACCCTCACTCATTCCCCCTGCCTTTGTTTACCTGCTCCCCCAAAAGAACACCACATTTGCTGTCTGATGCCATGTTTGGCGAAGGAAAATACACCCTCAATAATTCCCCACGCCTTTGGTTACTTGCTCCCCCAAAAAACACCGCATTTTCAGTCTGACGCCAAGTTGGCCAAGGGAAATACACCCTCACTGATTCCCCACGCCTTTGGTTACCTGCTCCCCTCAAAAAACACAGCATTACCTGTCTGACACCAAGTATGGAGAAATACACCTTCACACATTCCTCACGTCTTTGGTTACCTGCTCCCCCAAAAGAACACCGCATTTGCTGTATGATGCCAAGTTCTGCGAAGGGAAATGCACCCTCACTCATTCCCCCTGCCTTTGTTTACCTGCTCCCCCAAAAGAACACTGCATTTGCTGTCTGATGCCATGTTTGGCAAAGGAAAATACACCCTCAATCATTCCCCACGCCTTTGGTTACCTGCTTCCCCCAAAAAACACAGCATTTCCTGTCGGACACGAAGTTTGGAGAAGGGAAATACACCTTCACTCATTCCGCATGCCTTTGGTTACCTTTCCCCCCCAAAAAACACCGCATTGGTTGTCTGATGCCAGGTTTACCTGCTCCCCTCCCATAAAACACTGCATTTACTGTCTGACGCCAAGTTTGCCTAAATAAAATGCACCCTCAATCATTCCCCACACCTCTGCTTACCTGCTCTCCCCAAAACACACTGCATTTGCTGTCTGATGCGAAGTTTGGTGAAGGGAAATACAGCCTCACTCATTCACCATGCCTTTAATTACTTGCTCTTCCAAAGAAGTCCGCATTTGCTATCAGACGCCAAGTTTGGCCAAGGGAAATACACCCTCACTGTTCCCCACGCCTTTGGTTACCTGCTCCCCCCAAAAAACACCGCATTTCCTGTCTGACGCCAGGTTTGGTGAAGGGAAATACATCTTCACTCATTCCCCACGCCTTTGCTTACCTGCTTCCCCCCAAAACACACCGCAATTGCTGTATGATGCCAAGTTTTGCGAAGGGAAATACACCCTCACTCTTCTCCACGTCTTTGGTTACTTGCTCCCCCCCAAAACACCGCAATTGCTGTCTGACGCCAAGTTTGGCGAAAGGAAAGGCACCCTCACTGATTCCCCACGCCTTTGGTTACCTGCACCCACAAAAACAATAAATTTGCTGTCTGACGCCAAGTTTGGCGAAGGGAAATACACACTCACTCATTCCCTACACCTATGGTTACCTGCTCCCCCCCAAAAAACAACGCATTTACTATCTGACGTCCAGTTTGGTGAAGGAAAATACACCCTCACTCATTCCACACGCCATTGGTTACCTGTTCTCCCAAAAAAAACAGCGCACTTGCTGTCTGACGCCAACTTTGGCGAAAGAAAAGAACACCCTCACTGATTCCCCACGCCTTTGGTTACCTGCACCCCCCCCCCCCAAATAACACTGCATTTTCTTTCTGACGCAAAGTTTGAAATACATCCTAACTTATTACATACGCCTATTGTTACCTGCTCCCTCACAAAAAAACACCGCATATACTGTCTGATGACAGGTTTAGTGAAGGGAAATACACCCTCACTGATTCCCCACGCCTTTGTTTACCTGCTCCCCCAAAAGAACACCGCATTTGCTGTCTAATGCCGTGTTTGGCGAATGAAAATGCACCCTCAATCATTCCCCACGCCTTTGGTTACCTGCTCCCTCCCCAAAAAAACACCGCATTTGCTGTCTGACGCCAAGTTTGGCAAAGGGAAATACACCGTGTCTAATGCTGTGTTTGGCGAAGGAAAATACTCCCTCAATCATACACCACACCTTTGGTTACCTGCTCCCCCCAAAAACCACTGCATTTGCTGTCTGACGCCAACTTTGGCGAAGGGAAATACACCCTCAGTCATTTCCAAAGCCTTCGGTTACCTGCTCCCCCCCAAAACACCGCATTTGCTGTCTGACACTAAGTTTGGTGAACAGAAATACACCCTCATTCATTACCCACGCCTTTGGTTACCTGTTCCCCCCCAAAAATACCGCATTTGTTGTCTAACGCCAAGGTTGGCGAAAGGAAAGGCACACTCACTGATTCCCCACGCCTTTGGTTACCTGCACCAAAAAAACACCGCATTTACGGTCTGATGACAGGTTTAGTGAAGGTAAATACACCCTCACTGATTCCCCACGCTTTGTTTACCTGCTCCCCCAAAAGAACACCGCATTTGCTGTCTAATGCCGTGTTTGGCAAAGGAAAATACTCCCTCAATCATTCCCCACACCTTTGCTTACCTGCTCCCCCCAAAAAACACAGCATTACCTGTCTGACACCAAGTTTGGAGAAGAGAAATACACCTTCACACATTCCTCACGCCTTTGGTTACCTGCTCCCCCAAAAGAACACCGCATTTGCTGTGTGACGCCCAGTTTGGTAAAGGAAAATACACCCTCAATCATTCCCCACACTATTGGTTACCGGCTGCCCCCAAAAAACGCCGCATTTACTGTCTGACACCAAGCTTGCCTAAAGAAAATGCACCCTCAATCATTCCCCATGCCTTTGCTTACCTGCTTCCCCCCAAAAAACACCGCATTTGTTGTAGGATGCCAAGTTTTGCGAAGGGAAATGCATCCTCACTCATTCACCATGCCTTAAATTACTTCCTCCGCCAAAGAACACCGCATTTTCTGTCTGACGCCAAGTTGGCCGAGGGAAATACACCCTCACTCATTCCCCATGCCTTTGGTTACTTGCTCCCCCCAAAAACACCGCATTTGCTGTCTGACGCCAAGTTTGGCGAAGGGAAATACACTCTCACTCATTCCCCATGCCTTTGCTTACCTGCTCCCCCCCAAAACACTCCGCATTTGCTGTCTAATGCCAAGTTTGGAGAAGGGAAATACACCCTCACTCATTCCCCCTGCCTTTGTTTACCTGCTCCCCCAAAAGAACACTGCATTTGCTGTCTGATGCCATGTTTGGCGAAGGAAGATACACCCTCAATCATTACCCACGCCTTTGGTTACCTGCTTCCCCAAAAGAACACCGCACTTCCTGTCCGACACGAAGTTTGGAGAAGGGAAATACACAATCACTCATCCCGCACGCCTTTGGTTACTTGCTCCCCCAAAAAACACCGCATTTTCAGTCTGACGCCAAGTTGGCCAAGGGAAATACACCCTCACTGATTCCCCACGCCTTTGGTTACCTGCTCCCCCCAAAAAACACAGCATTACCTGTCTGACACCAAGTATGGAGAAATACACCTTCACACATTCCTCACGTCTTTGGTTACCTGCTCCCCCAAAAGAACACCGCATTTGCTGTATGATGCCAAGTTTTGCGAAGGGAAATGCACCCTCACTCATTCACCATGCCTTAAATTACTTCCTCCACCAAAGAACACCGCATTTGCTGTCTGACGCCAAGTTGGCCAAGGGAAATACACCCTCACTCATTTCCCCTGCCTTTGGTTACTTGCTCCCCCCAAAAACACCGCATTAGCTGTCTGACGCCAAGTTTGGCTAAGGGAAATACACCCTCACTCATTCCCAATGCCTTTGCTTACCTGCTCCCCCTCAAAACACTCCGCATTTGCTGTCTAATGCCAAGTTTGGCGAAAGGAAATACACCCTCACTCATTCCCCCTGCCTTTGTTTACCTGCTCCCCCAAAAGAACACCGCATTTGCTGTCTGATGCCATGTTTGGCGAAGGAAAATACACCCTCAATAATTCCCCACGCCTTTGGTTACCTGCACCCACAAAAACAATAAATTTGCTGTCTGACGCCAAGTTTGGCGAAGGGAAATACACCCTCACTCATTCCCTACGCCTATGGTTACCTGCTCCCCCCCAAAAAACAACGCATTTACTGTCTGACGCCAAGTTTGGCTAAGGAAAATGCACCCTCAATCACTCCCCATGCCTTTGCTTACCTGCTCCCTCCAAAACACACCGCATTTGCTGTCTGACGTCAAGTTTGGCCAAGGGAAATACACCCTCACTGTTCCCCACGCCTTTGGTTACCTGCTCCCCCCAAAAATCACCGCATTTGCTGTCTGACACCAGGTTTGGTGAAGGGAAATACACCCTCACTGATTCCCCATGCCCTTGGTTACCTGCTCCCCCAAAAAACAATGCATTTGCTGTCTGACGCCAACTTTGGCGAAAGAAAAAAAACACCCTCACTGACTCCCCACACCTTTGGTTACCTGCACACCCCCCCCCCCCCCCCACAAAAAAAACACTGCATTTTCTGTCTGACGCAAAGTTTGACAAAGGGAAATACACTCTCACTCATTCCATACGCCTATTGTTCCCTGCTCCCTCCCATTAAACACCGCATTTACTGTCTGACGCCAAGTTTGCCTAAAGAAAATGCACCCTCAATCATTCCCCACGCCTTTGCTTACCTGCTCTCCCCAAAACACACTGCATTTTCTGCCCGATGCCAAGTTTGGCGAAGGGAAATACACCCTCACTCATTCACCATGCCTTTAATTACTTGCTCTTCCAAAGAACTCCGCATTTTCTATCTGACGCAAAGTTTGACAAAGGGAAATACACTCTCACTCATTCCATATGCCTATTGGTACCTGCTCCCTCCCATTAAACACCGCATTTGCTGTCTGACGTCACGTTTGGGTAAGGTAAATACACCCTCACTCATTCCCCACGCCTTTGGTTACCTGTTCCCCCCCAAAAACCAAGCATATACTGTCTGACGCCAACTTTGGCGAAAGAGAAAAAACACCCTCACTGACTCCCCACACCTTTGGTTACCTGCAGCCCCCCCCCCCCATACGCCTATTGTTACCTGCTCCCTCCCATAAAACACTGCATTTACTGTCTGACGCCAAATAAAATGCACCCTCAATCATTCCCCACACCTCTGCTTACCTGCTCTCCCCAAAACACACTGCATTTGCTGTCCAATGCGAAGTTTGGTGAAGGGAAATACACCCTCACTCATTCCCCACGCCTTTGGTTACCTGTTCCCTCAAAAAAACACTGCATTTGCTGTCTGATGCCAGGTTTGGCGAAGGGAAATACACTCTCACAGATTCCCCACTTCTTCGGTTACCTGCTCCCCCCAATAAATACCACATTTGGTATCTGACGACAAGTATGGCGAAGGGAAATATACCCTCACTAATTTCCTATGCTTTTGGTTACCTACTCCCCCCAAAAAAACACCGCAATTGCTGTCTGACGCCAAGTTTGGCGAAGGGAAATGCACCCTCACTGATTCCCCATGCCTTTGCTTACCTGCTCTCCCCAAAACACACTGCATTTGCTGTCCGATGCCAAGATTGGCGAAGGGAAATACACCCTCACTCATTCACCATGCCTTTAATTACTCGCTCTTCCAAAGAACTCCGCATTTGCTGTCCGACGCCAAGGGAAATACACTCAAGTTTGGCCAAGGGAAATACACCCTCACTGTTCCCCACGCCTTTGGTTACCTGCTCACCCCAAAAAACACCGCATTTGCTGTCTGACGCCAGGTTTGGTGAAGAGAAATACACCCTCACTGATTCCCCATGCCCTTGTTTAACTGCTTCCCCCAAAAAACACTGCATTTGCTGTCTGACGCCAAGTTTGGCGAAGGGCAATACACGCTCACTCATTCCAAACGCCTTTGGTTACCTGCACCCCCCAAAAAACAATGCCTTTGCTGTCTGACGCCAAGTTTGGCAAAGGGAAATACACCCTCACTCATTCCCTACGCCTTTGGTTACCTGTTCCCCCCAAAAAACACCACATTTGCTGTCTGATGCCAAGTTTGGCGAAGGGAAATACACCCTCACTCATTCCCAACGACTATGGTTACGTGCTCCCCCCAAAAAACAGCGCATTTGCTGTCTGACGTCACGTTTGGGTAAGGTAAATACACCCTCACTCATTCCCCACGCCTTTGGTTACCTTTCCCCTCCCAAAAACCAAGCATATGCTGTCTGACACCAACTTTGGTGAAAGAGAAAAAACACCCTCACTGACTCCCCACACCTTTGGTTACCTGCAGCCCCCCCCCCCCCAAAAAACACCGCATTTGCTGTCTGACGCCAGGTTTGGTGAAGGGAAATACACCCTCACTGATTCCCCATGCCCTTGGTTACCTGCTCCCCCAAAAAACAATGCATTTGCTGTCTGACGCCAACTTTGGCGAAAGAAAAAAAACACCCTCACTGACTCCCCACACCTTTGGTTACCTGCACACACCCCCCCCCCCCCACAAAAAAAAACACTGCATTTTCTGTCTGACGCAAAGTTTGACAAAGGGAAATACACTCTCACTCATTCCATACGCCTATTGTTCCCTGCTCCCTCCCATTAAACACCGCATTTACTGTCTGACGCCAAGTTTGCCTAAAGAAAATGCACCCTCAATCATTCCCCATGCCTTTGCTTACCTGCTCTCCCCAAAACACACTGCATTTTCTGTCCGATGCCAAGTTTGGCGAAGGGAAATACACCCTCACTCATTCACCATGCCTTTAATTACTTGCTCTTCCAAAGAAGTCCGCATTTGCTGTCAGACGCCAAGTTTGGCCAAGGGAAATACATCCTCAAAATTCCCCACGCCTTTGGTTACCTGCTCCCCCCAAAAAACACCGCATTTCCTGTCTGACGCCAGGTTTTGTGAAGGGAAATACATCTTCACTCATTCCCCACGCCCTTGGTTACCTGCTCCCCCCAAAAAACACTCCATTTGCTGTCGGACGCCAACTTTGGCGAAGGGAAATACACCTTCACTCATTCCCCACGCCTTTGGTTACCTGTTCCCTCAAAAAAACACCGCATTTGCTGTCTGATGCCAGGTTTGGCGAAGGGAAATACACCCTCACAGATTCCCCACTTCTTCGGTTACCTGCTCCCCCCAAAAAATACCACATTTGCTATCTGACGCCAAGTATGGCGAAGGGAAATATACCCTCACTAATTTCCTATGCTTTTGGTTACCTACTCCCCCCAAAAAAACACCGCAATTGCTGTCTGACGCCAAGTTTGGCGAAAGGAAAGGCACCCTCACTGATTCCCCACGCCTTTGGTTACCTGCACCCACAAAAACAATAAATTTGCTGTCTGACGCCAAGTTTGGCGAAGGGAAATACACCCTCACTCATTCCCTACGCCTATGGTTACCTGCTCCCCCCCAAAAAACAACGCATTTACTGTCGGACGCCAAGTTTGGCTAAGGAAAATGCACCCTCAATCACTCCCCATGCCTTTGCTTACCTGCTCCCTCCAAAACACACCGCATTTGCTGTCTGACGCCAAGTTTGGCCAAGGGAAATACACCCTCACTCATTCCCTACGCCTATGGTTACCTGCTCCCCCCCAAAAAACAACGCATTTACTGTCGGACGCCAAGTTTGGCTAAGGAAAATGCACCCTCAATCACTCCCCATGCCTTTGCTTACCTGCTCCCTCCAAAACACACCGCATTTGCTGTCTGACGCCAAGTTTGGCCAAGGGAAATACACCCTCACTGTTCCCCACGCCTTTGGTTACCTGCTCCCCCCAAAAATCACCGCATTTGCTGTCTGACACCAGGTTTGGTGAAGGGAAATACACCCTCACTGATTCCCCATGCCCTTGGTTACCTGCTCCCCCAAAAAACAATGCATTTGCTGTCTGACGCCAACTTTGGCGAAAGAAAAAAAACACCCTCACTGACTCCCCACACCTTTGGTTACCTGCACACACCCCCCCCCCAAAAAGAACACTGCATTTTCTGTCTGACGCAAAGTTTGACAAAGGGAAATACACTCTCACTCATTCCATACGCCTATTGTTCCCTGCTCCCTCCCATTAAACACCGCATTTCCTGTCTGACACCAAGTTTGCCTAAAGAAAATGCACCCTCAATCATTCCCCACGCCTTTGCTTACCTGCTCTCCCCAAAACACACTGCATTTTCTGCCCGATGCCAAGTTTGGCGAAGGGAAATACACCCTCACTCATTCACCATGCCTTTAATTACTTGCTCTTCCAAAGAACTCCGCATTTTCTGTCTGACGCAAAGTTTGACAAAGGGAAATACACTCTCACTCATTCCATATGCCTATTGGTACCTGCTCCCTCCCATTAAACACCGCATTTACTGTCTGACGCCAAGTTTGCCTAAAGAAAATGCACCCTCAATCATTCCCCACGCCTTTGCTTACCTGCTCTCCCCAAAACACACTGCATTTGCTGTCCGATGCCAAGCTTGGCGAAGGGAAATACACCCTCACTCATTCACCATGCCTTTAATTACTCGCTCTTCCAAAGAACTCGGCATTTGCTGTCCGACGCCAAGTTTGGCCAAGGGAAATACACCCTCACTGTTCCCCACGCCTTTGGTTACCTGCTCACCCCAAAAAACACCACATTTGCTGTCTGACGCCAAGTTTGGCGAAAGGAAATGCACCCTCACTGATTCCCCACGCCTTTGCTTACCTGCTTTCCCCAAAACACACTGCATTTGCTGTCCGATGCCAAGCTTGGCGAAGGGAAATACACCCTCACTCATTCACCATGCCTTTAATTACTCGCTCTTCCAAAGAACTCCGCATTTGCTGTCCGACGCCAAGGGAAATACACCCAAGTTTGGCCAAGGGAAATACACCCTCACTGTTCCCCACGCCTTTGGTTACTTGCTCACCCCAAAAAACACCGCATTTGCTGTCTGACGCCAGGTTTGGTGAAGGGAAATACACCCTCACTGATTCCCCATGCCCTTGTTTAACTGCTTCCCCCAAAAAACACTGCATTTGCTGTCTGACGCCAAGTTTGGCGAAGGGCAATACACGCTCACTCATTCCAAATGCCTTTGGTTACCTGCACCCCCCAAAAAACAATGCCTTTGCTGTCTGACACCAAGTTTGGCAAAGGGAAATACACCTTCACTCATTCCCTACGCTTTTGGTTACCTGTTCCCCCCAAAAAACACCACATTTGCTGTCTGACGCCAAGTTTGGCGAAGGGAAATACACCCTCACTCATTCCCCCTGCCTTTGGTTACTTGCTCCCCCCAAAAACACCGCATTTGCTGTCTGACGCCAAGTTTGGCTAAGGGAAATACACCCTCACTCATTCCCAACGACTATGGTTACGTGCTCCCCCCAAAAAACACCGCATTTGCTGTGTGACGTCACGTTTGGGTAAGGTAAATACACCCTCACTCATTCCCCACGCCTTTGGTTACCTTTCCCCCCCCCCCCCAAAACCAAGCATATGCTGTCTGACACAAACTTTGGCGAAAGAGAAAAAACACCCTCACTGACTCCCCACACCTTTGGTTACCTGCAGCCCCCCCCCCCAAAAAAAACACTGCATTTTCTGTCTGACGCAAAGTTTGACAAAGTGAAATACACTCTCACTCATTTCATACGCCTATTGTTACCTGCTCCCTCCCATAAAACACTGCATTTACTGTCTGACGCCAAGTTTGCCTAAATAAAATGCACCCTCAATCATTCCCCACACCTCTGCTTACCTGCTCTCCCCAAAACACACTGCATTTGCTGTCCAATGCGAAGTTTGGTGAAGGGAAATACACCCTCACTCATTCCCCACGCCTTTGGTTACCTGTTCCCTCAAAAAAACACTGCATTTGCTGTCTGATGCCAGGTTTGGCGAAGGGAAATACACTCTCACAGATTCCCCACTTCTTCGGTTACCTGCTCCCCCCAATAAATACCACATTTGGTATCTGACGACAAGTATGGCGAAGGGAAATATACCCTCACTAATTTCCTATGCTTTTGGTTACCTACTCCCCCCAAAAAAACACCGCAATTGCTGTCTGACGCCAAGTTTGGCGAAGGGAAATGCACCCTCACTGATTCCCCACGCCTTTGCTTACCTGCTCTCCCCAAAACACACTGCATTTGCTGTCCGATGCCAAGATTGGCGAAGGGAAATACACCCTCACTCATTCACCATGCCTTTAATTACTCGCTCTTCCAAAGAACTCCGCATTTGCTGTCCGACGCCAAGGGAAATACACCCAAGTTTGGCCAAGGGAAATACACCCTCACTGTTCCCCACGCCTTTGGTTACCTGCTCACCCCAAAAAACACCGCATTTGCTGTCTGACGCCAGGTTTGGTGAAGAGAAATACACCCTCACTGATTCCCCATGCCCTTGTTTAACTGCTTCCCCCAAAAAACACTGCATTTGCTGTCTGACGCCAAGTTTGGCGAAGGGCAATACACGCTCACTCATTCCAAATGCCTTTGGTTACCTGCACCCCCCAAAAAACAATGCCTTTGCTGTCTGACGCCAAGTTTGGCAAAGGGAAATACACCCTCACTCATTCCCTACGCCTTTGGTTACCTGTTCCCCCCAAAAAACACCACATTTGCTGTCTGATGCCAAGTTTGGCGAAGGGAAATACACCCTCACTCATTCCCCCTGCCTTTGGTTACTTGCTCCCCCCAAAAAACAGCGCATTTGCTGTCTGACGTCACGTTTGGGTAAGGTAAATACACCCTCACTCATTCCCCACGCCTTTGGTTACCTTTCCCCTCCCAAAAACCAAGCATATGCTGTCTGACACCAACTTTGGTGAAAGAGAAAAAACACCCTCACTGACTCCCCACACCTTTGGTTACCTGCAGCCCCCCCCCCAAAAAACACCGCATTTGCTGTCTGACGCCAGGTTTGGTGAAGGGAAATACACCCTCACTGATTCCCCATGCCCTTGGTTACCTGCTCCCCCAAAAAACAATGCATTTGCTGTCTGACGCCAACTTTGGCGAAAGAAAAAAAACACCCTCACTGACTCCCCACACCTTTGGTTACCTGCACACCCCCCACCCCCCACAAAAAAAACACTGCATTTTCTGTCTGACGCAAAGTTTGACAAAGGGAAATACACTCTCACTCATTCCATACGCCTATTGTTCCCTGCTCCCTCCCATTAAACACCGCATTTACTGTCTGACGCCAAGTTTGCCTAAAGAAAATGCACCCTCAATCATTCCCCATGCCTTTGCTTACCTGCTCTCCCCAAAACACACTGCATTTTCTGTCCGATGCCAAGTTTGGCGAAGGGAAATACACCCTCACTCATTCACCATGCCTTTAATTACTTGCTCTTCCAAAGAAGTCCGCATTTGCTGTCAGACGCCAAGTTTGGCCAAGGGAAATACACCCTCAAAGTTCCCCACGCCTTTGGTTACCTGCTCCCCCCAAAAAACACCGCATTTCCTGTCTGACGCCAGGTTTTGTGAAGGGAAATACATCTTCACTCATTCCCCACGCCCTTGGTTACCTGCTCCCCCCAAAAAACACTCCATTTGCTGTCGGACGCCAACTTTGGCGAAGGGAAATACACCTTCACTCATTCCCCACGCCTTTGGTTACCTGTTCCCTCAAAAAAACACCGCATTTGCTGTCTGATGCCAGGTTTGGCGAAGGGAAATACACCCTCACAGATTCCCCACTTCTTCGGTTACCTGCTCCCCCCAAAAAATACCACATTTGCTATCTGACGCCAAGTATGGCGAAGGGAAATATACCCTCACTAATTTCCTATGCTTTTGGTTACCTACTCCCCCCAAAAAAACACCGCAATTGCTGTATGACGCCAAGTTTGGTGAAAGGAAAGGCACCCTCACTGATTCCCCACGCCTTTGGTTACCTGCACCCACAAAAACAATAAATTTGCTGTCTGACGCCAAGTTTGGCGAAGGGAAATACACCCTCACTCATTCCCTACGCCTATGGTTACCTGCTCCCCCCCAAAAAACAACGCATTTACTGTCTGACGCCAAGTTTGGCTAAGGAAAATGCACCCTCAATCACTCCCCATGCCTTTGCTTACCTGCTCCCTCCAAAACACACCGCATTTGCTGTCTGACGCCAAGTTTGGCCAAGGGAAATACACCCTCACTGTTCCCCACGCCTTTGGTTACCTGCTCCCCCCAAAAATCACCGCATTTGCTGTCTGACACCAGGTTTGGTGAAGGGAAATACACCCTCACTGATTCCCCATGCCCTTGGTTACCTGCTCCCCCAAAAAACAATGCATTTGCTGTCTGATGCCAACTTTGGCGAAAGAAAAAAAACACCCTCACTGACTCCCCACACCTTTGGTTACCTGCACACCCCCCCCCCCCCCCCACAAAAAGAACACTGCATTTTCTGTCTGACGCAAAGTTTGACAAAGGGAAATACACTCTCACTCATTCCATACGCCTATTGTTCCCTGCTCCCTCCCATTAAACACCGCATTTCCTGTCTGACGCCAAGTTTGCCTAAAGAAAATGCACCCTCAATCATTCCCCACGCCTTTGCTTACCTGCTCTCCCCAAAACACACTGCATTTTCTGCCCGATGCCAAGTTTGGCGAAGGGAAATACACCCTCACTCATTCACCATGCCTTTAATTACTTGCTCTTCCAAAGAACTCCGCATTTTCTGTCTGACGCAAAGTTTGACAAAGGGAAATACACTCTCACTCATTCCATATGCCTATTGGTACCTGCTCCCTCCCATTAAACACCGCATTTACTGTCTGACGCCAAGTTTGCGTAAAGAAAATGCACCCTCAATCATTCCCCACGCCTTTGCTTACCTGCTCTCCCCAAAACACACTGCATTTGCTGTCCGATGCCAAGCTTGGCGAAGGGAAATACACCCTCACTCATTCACCATGCCTTTAATTACTCGCTCTTCCAAAGAACTCGGCATTTGCTGTCCGACGCCAAGTTTGGCCAAGGGAAATACACCCTCACTGTTCCCCACGCCTTTGGTTACCTGCTCACCCCAAAAAACACCACATTTGCTGTCTGACGCCAAGTTTGGCGAAAGGAAATGCACCCTCACTGATTCCCCACGCCTTTGCTTACCTGCTTTCCCCAAAACACACTGCATTTGCTGTCCGATGCCAAGCTTGGCGAAGGGAAATACACCCTCACTCATTCACCATGCCTTTAATTACTCGCTCTTCCAAAGAACTCCGCATTTGCTGTCCGACGCCAAGGGAAATACACCCAAGTTTGGCCAAGGGAAATACACCCTCACTGTTCCCCACGCCTTTGGTTACTTGCTCACCCCAAAAAACACCGCATTTGCTGTCTGACGCCAGGTTTGGTGAAGGGAAATACACCCTCACTGATTCCCCATGCCCTTGTTTAACTGCTTCCCCCAAAAAACACTGCATTTGCTGTCTGACGCCAAGTTTGGCGAAGGGCAATACACGCTCACTCATTCCAAACGCCTTTGGTTACCTGCACCCCCCAAAAAACAATGCCTTTGCTGTCTGACACCAAGTTTGGCAAAGGGAAATACACCCTCACTCATTCCCTACGCTTTTGGTTACCTGTTCCCCCCAAAAAACACCACATTTGCTGTCTGACGCCAAGTTTGGCGAAGGGAAATACACCCTCACTCATTCCCCCTGCCTTTGGTTACTTGCTCCCCCCAAAAACACCGCATTTGCTGTCTGACGCCAAGTTTGGCTAAGGGAAATACACCCTCACTCATTCCCAATGACTATGGTTACGTGCTCCCCCCAAAAAACACCGCATTTGCTGTGTGACGTCACGTTTGGGTAAGGTAAATACACCCTCACTCATTCCCCACGCCTTTGGTTACCTTTCCCCCCCCCCCCAAAACCAAGCATATGCTGTCTGACACAAACTTTGGCGAAAGAGAAAAAACACCCTCACTGACTCCCCACACCTTTGGTTACCTGCACACCCCCCCCCCCCACAAAAAAAACACTGCATTTTCTGTCTGACGCAAAGTTTGACAAAGCGAAATACACTCACTCATTCACCATGCCTTTAATTACTTGCTCTTCCAAAGAAGTCCGCATTTGCTGTCAGACGCCAAGTTTGGCCAAGGGAAATACACCCTCAAAGTTCCCCACGCCTTTGGTTACCTGCTCCCCCCAAAAAACACCGCATTTCCTGTCTGACGCCAGGTTTTGTGAAGGGAAATACATCTTCACTCATTCCCCACGCCCTTGGTTACCTGCTCCCCCCAAAAAACACTCCATTTGCTGTCGGACGCCAACTTTGGCGAAGGGAAATACACCTTCACTCATTCCCCACGCCTTTGGTTACCTGTTCCCTCAAAAAAACACCGCATTTGCTGTCTGATGCCAGGTTTGGCGAAGGGAAATACACCCTCACAGATTCCCCACTTCTTCGGTTACCTGCTCCCCCCAAAAAATACCACATTTGCTATCTGACGCCAAGTATGGCGAAGGGAAATATACCCTCACTAATTTCCTATGCTTTTGGTTACCTACTCCCCCCAAAAAACACCGCAATTGCTGTCTGACGCCAAGTTTGGCGAAAGGAAAGGCACCCTCACTGATTCCCCACGCCTTTGGTTACCTGCACCCACAAAAACAATAAATTTGCTGTCTGACGCCAAGTTTGGCGAAGGGAAATACACCCTCACTCATTCCCTACGCCTATGGTTACCTGCTCCCCCCCAAAAAACAACGCATTTACTGTCTGACGCCAAGCTTGGCTAAGGAAAATGCACCCTCAATCACTCCCCATGCCTTTGCTTACCTGCTCCCTCCAAAACACACCGCATTTGCTGTCTGACGCCAAGTTTGGCCAAGGGAAATACACCCTCACTGTTCCCCACGCCTTTGGTAACCTGCTCCCCCAAAAAATCACCGCATTTGCTGTCTGACGCCAGGTTTGGTGAAGGGAAATACACCCTCACTGATTCCCCATGCCCTTGGTTACCTGCTCCCCCAAAAAACAATGCATTTGCTGTCTGACGCCAACTTTGGCGAAAGAAAAAAAACACCCTCACTGACTCCCCACACCTTTGGTTACCTGCACCCCCCCCCCCACAAAAAAACACTGCATTTTCTGTCTGACCCAAAGTTTGACAAAGGGAAATACACTCTCACTCATTCCATACGCCTATTGTTCCCTGCTCCCTCCCATTAAACACCGCATTTACTGTCTGACGCCAAGTTTGCCTAAAGAAAATGCACCCTCAATCATTCCCCATGCCTTTGCTTACCTGCTCTCCCCAAAACACACTGCATTTTCTGTCCGATGCCAAGTTTGGCGAAGGGAAATACACCCTCACTCATTCACCATGCCTTTAATTACTTGCTCTTCCAAAGAAGTCCGCATTTGCTGTCAGACGCCAAGTTTGGCCAAGGGAAATACACCCTCAAAGTTCCCCACGCCTTTGGTTACCTGCTCCCCCCAAAAAACACCGCATTTCCTGTCTGACGCCAGGTTTTGTGAAGGGAAATACATCTTCACTCATTCCCCACGCCCTTGGTTACCTGCTCCCCCCAAAAAACACTCCATTTGCTGTCGGACGCCAACTTTGGCGAAGGGAAATACACCTTCACTCATTCCCCACGCCTTTGGTTACCTGTTCCCTCAAAAAAACACCGCATTTGCTGTCTGATGCCAGGTTTGGCGAAGGGAAATACACCCTCACAGATTCCCCACTTCTTCGGTTACCTGCTCCCCCCAAAAAATACCACATTTGCTATCTGACGCCAAGTATGGCGAAGGGAAATATACCCTCACTAATTTCCTATGCTTTTGGTTACCTACTCCCCCCAAAAAAACACCGCAATTGCTGTATGACGCCAAGTTTGGTGAAAGGAAAGGCACCCTCACTGATTCCCCACGCCTTTGGTTACCTGCACCCACAAAAACAATAAATTTGCTGTCTGACGCCAAGTTTGGCGAAGGGAAATACACCCTCACTCATTCCCTACGCCTATGGTTACCTGCTCCCCCCCAAAAAACAACGCATTTACTGTCTGACGCCAAGTTTGGCTAAGGAAAATGCACCCTCAATCACTCCCCATGCCTTTGCTTACCTGCTCCCTCCAAAACACACCGCATTTGCGGTCTGACGCCAAGTTTGGCCAAAGGAAATACACCCTCACTGTTCCCCACGCCTTTGGTTACCTGCTCCCCCCAAAAATCACCGCATTTGCTGTCTGACACCAGGTTTGGTGAAGGGAAATACACCCTCACTGATTCCCCATGCCCTTGGTTACCTGCTCCCCCAAAAAACAATGCATTTGCTGTCTGACGCCAACTTTGGCGAAAGAAAAAAAACACCCTCACTGACTCCCCACACCTTTGGTTACCTGCACACCCCCCCCCCCCCCCACAAAAAAAACACTGCATTTTCTGTCTGACGCAAAGTTTGACAAAGGGAAATACACTCTCACTCATTCCATACGCCTATTGTTCCCTGCTCCCTCCCATTAAACACCGCATTTACTTTCTGACGCCAAGTTTGCCTAAAGAAAATGCACCCTCAATCATTCCCCATGCCTTTGCTTACCTGCTCTCCCCAAAACACACTGCATTTTCTGTCCGATGCCAAGTTTGGCGAAGGGAAATACACCCTCACTCATTCACCATGCCTTTAATTACTTGCTCTTCCAAAGAAGTCCGCATTTGCTGTCAGACGCCAAGTTTGGCCAAGGGAAATACACCCTCAAAGTTCCCCACGCCTTTGGTTACCTGCTCCCCCCAAAAAACACCGCATTTCCTGTCTGACGCCAGGTTTTGTGAAGGGAAATACATCTTCACTCATTCCCCACGCCCTTGGTTACCTGCTCCCCCCAAAAAACACTCCATTTGCTGTCGGACGCCAACTTTGGCGAAGGGAAATACACCTTCACTCATTCCCCACGCCTTTGGTTACCTGTTCCCTCAAAAAAACACCGCATTTGCTGTCTGATGCCAGGTTTGGCGAAGGGAAATACACCCTCACAGATTCCCCACTTCTTCGGTTACCTGCTCCCCCCAAAAAATACCACATTTGCTATCTGACGCCAAGTATGGCGAAGGGAAATATACCCTCACTAATTTCCTATGCTTTTGGTTACCTACTCCCCCCAAAAAACACCGCAATTGCTGTCTGACGCCAAGTTTGGCGAAAGGAAAGGCACCCTCACTGATTCCCCACGCCTTTGGTTACCTGCACCCACAAAAAAAATAAATTTGCTGTCTGACGCCAAGTTTGGCGAAGGGAAATACACCCTCACTCATTCCCTACGCCTATGGTTACCTGCTCCCCCCCAAAAAACAACGCATTTACTGTCTGACGCCAAGTTTGGCTAAGGAAAATGCACCCTCAATCACTCCCCATGCCTTTGCTTACCTGCTCCCTCCAAAACACACCGCATTTGCTGTCTGACGCCAAGTTTGGCCAAGGGAAATACACCCTCACTGTTCCCCACGCCTTTGGTTACCTGCTCCCCCCAAAAATCACCGCATTTGCTGTCTGACACCAGGTTTGGTGAAGGGAAATACACCCTCACTGATTCCCCATGCCCTTGGTTACCTGTTCCCTCAAAAAAACACCGCATTTGCTGTCTGACGCCAACTTTGGCGAAAGAAAAAAAACACCCTCACTGACTCCCCACACCTTTGGTTACCTGCACACCCCCCCACCCACAAAAAAAACACTGCATTTTCTGTCTGATGCAAAGTTTGACAAAGGGAAATACACTCTCACTCATTCCATACGCCTATTGTTCCCTGCTCCCTCCCATTAAACACCGCATTTACTGGCTGACGCCAAGTTTCCCTAAAGAAAATGCACCCTCAATCATTCCCCACGCCTTTGCTTACCTGCTCTCCCCAAAACACACTGCATTTTCTGCCCGATGCCAAGTTTGGCGAAGGGAAATACACCCTCACTCATTCACCATGCCTTTAATTACTTGCTCTTCCAAAGAACTCCGCATTTTCTGTCTGACGCAAAGTTTGACAAAGGGAAATACACTCTCACTCATTCCATATGCCTATTGGTACCTGCTCCCTCCCATTAAACACCGCATTTACTGTCTGACGCCAAGTTTGTCTAAAGAAAATGCACCCTCAATCATTCCCCACGCCTTTGCTTACCTGCTCTCCCCAAAACACACCACATTTGCTGTTCGATGCCAAGCTTGGCGAAGGGAAATACATCCTCACTCATTCACCATGCCTTCAATTACTCGCTCTTCCAAAGAACTCGGCATTTGCTGTCCGACGCCAAGTTTGGCCAAGGGAAATACACCCTCACTGTTCCCCACGCCTTTGGTTACCTGCTCACCCCAAAAAACACCGCATTTGCTGTCTGACGCCAGGTTTGGTGAAGGGAAATACCCCCTCACTGATTCCCCATGCCCTTGTTTACCTGCTTCCCCCAAAAAACACTGCATTTGCTGTCTGACGCCAAGTTTGGCTAAGGGAAATACACCCTCACTCACTCCCAACGACTATGGTTACGTGCTCCCCCCAAAAAACACCGCATTTGCTGTCTGACGTCACATTTGGGTAAGGTAAATGCACCCTCACTGATTCCCCACGCCTTTGCTTACCTGCTCTCCCCAAAACACACTGCATTTGCTGTCCGATGCCAAGCTTGGCGAAGGGAAATACACCCTCACTCATTCACCATGCCTTTAATTACTCGCTCTTCCAAAGAACTCCGCATTTGCTGTCCGACGCCAAGGGAAATACACCCAAGTTTGGCCAAGGGAAATACACCATCACTGTTCCCCACGCCTTTGGTTACCTGCTCACCCCAAAAAACACCGCATTTGCTGTCTGACGCCAGGTTTGGTGAAGGGAAATACACCCTCACTCATTCCCTACGCCTTTGGTTACCTGTTCCCCCCAAAAAACACCACATTTGCTGTCTGACGCCAAGTTTGGCGAAGGGAAATACACCCTCACTCATTCCCCCTGCCTTTGGTTACTTGCTCTTCCCAAAAACACCGCATTTGCTGTCTGACGCCAAGTTTGGCTAAGGGAAATACACCCTCACTCATTCCCAACGACTATGGTTACGTGCTCCCCCCAAAAAACACCGCATTTGCTTTCTGACGTCACGTTTGGGTAAGGTAAATACACCCTCACTCATTCCCCACGCCTTTGGTTACCTTTCCCTCCCCAAAAACCAAGCATATGCTGTCTGACACCAACTTTGGCGAAAGAGAAAAAACACCCTCACTGACTCCCCACACCTTTGGTTACCTGCAGCCCCCCCCCCCAAAATACACTGCATTTTCTGTCTGACGCAAAGTTTGACAAAGCGAAATACACTCTCACTCATTTCATACGCCTATTGTTACCTGCTCCCTCCCATAAAACACTGCATTTACTGTCTGACGCCAAGTTTGCCTAAATAAAATGCACCCTCAATCATTCCCCACACCTCTGCTTACCTGCTCTCCCCAAAACACACTGCATTTGCTGTCCGATGCGAAGTTTGGCGAAGGGAAATACACCCTCACTCATTCCCCCTGCCTTTGGTTACTTGCTCCCCCCAAAAACACCGCATTTGCTGTCTGACGCCAAGTTTGGCTAAGGGAAATACACCCTCACTCATTCCCAACGACTATGGTTACGTGCTCCCCCCAAAAAACACCGCATTTGCTGTCTGACGTCACGTTTGGGTAAGGTAAATACACCCTCACTAATTCCCCACACCTTTGGTTACCTTTCCCCCCCCAAAAACCAAGCATATGCTGTCTGACAACAACTTTGGCGAAAGAGAAAAAACACCCTCACTGACTCCCCACACCTTTGGTTACCTGCAGCCCCCCCCAAAAAAAAAACACTGCATTTTCTGTCTGACGCAAAGTTTGACAAAGAGAAATACACTCTCACTCATTTCATACGCCTATTGTTACCTGCTCCCTCCCATAAAACACTGCGTTTACTGTCTGACGCCAAGTTTGCCTAAATAAAATGCACCCTCAATCATTCCCCACACCTCTGCTTACCTGCTCTCCCCAAAACACACTGCATTTGCTGTCCGATGCGAAGTTTGGTGAAGGGAAATACACCCTCACTCATTCACCATGCCTTTAATTACTTGCTCTTCCAAAGAAGTCCGCATTTGCTGTCAGACGCCAAGTTTGGCCAAGGGAAATACACCCTCAAAGTTCCCCACGCCTTTGGTTACCTGCTCCCCCCAAAAAACACCGCATTTCCTGTCTGACGCCAGGTTTTGTGAAGGGAAATACATCTTCACTCATTCCCCACGCCCTTGGTTACCTGCACCCCCCAAAAAACACTCCATTTGCTGTCGGACGCCAACTTTGGCGAAGGGAAATACACCTTCACTCATTCCCCACGCCTTTGGTTACCTGTTCCCTCAAAAAAACACCGCATTTGTGTCTGATGCCAGGTTTGGCGAAGGGAAATACACCCTCAATCACTCCCCATGCCTTTGCTTACCTGCTCCCTCCAAAACACACCGCATTTGCTGTCTGACGCCAAGTTTGGCCAAGGGAAATACACCCTCACTGTTCCCCACGCCTTTGGTTACCTGCTCCCCCCAAAAATCACCGCATTTGCTGTCTGACACCAGGTTTGGTGAAGGGAAGTACACCCTCACTGATTCCCCATGCCCTTGGTTACCTGCTCCCCCAAAAAACAATACATTTGCTGTCTGACGCCAACTTTGGCGAAAGAAAAAAAACACCCTCACTGACTCCCCACACCTTTGGTTACCTGCACACCCCCCCCCCCCCACAAAAAAAAACACTGCATTTTCTGTCTGACGCAAAGTTTGACAAAGGGAAATACACTCTCACTCATTCCATACGCCTATTGTTCCCTGCTCCCTCCCATTAAACACCGCATTTACTTTCTGACGCCAAGTTTGCCTAAAGAAAATGCACCCTCAATCATTCCCCATGCCTTTGCTTACCTGCTCTCCCCAAAACACACTGCATTTTCTGTCCGATGCCAAGTTTGGCGAAGGGAAATACACCCTCACTCATTCACCATGCTTTTAATTACTTGCTCTTCCAAAGAACTCCGCATTTTCTGTCTGACGCAAAGTTTGACAAAGGGAAATACACTCTCACTCATTCCATACGCCTATTGTTACCTGCTCCCTCCCATTAAACACCGCATTTACTGTCTGACGCCAAGTTTGCCTAAAGAAAATCACCCTCAATCATTCCCCACGCCTTTTCTTACCTGCCCTCCCCAAAACACACTGCATTTGCTGTCCGATGCCAAGCTTGGCGAAGGGAAATACACCCTCACTCATTCACCATGCCTTTAATTACTCGCTCTTCCAAAGAACTCCGCATTTGCTGTCCGACGCCAAGTTTGGCAAAGGGAAATACACCCTCACTGTTCCCCACGCCTTTGGTTACCTGCTCACCCCAAAAAACACCGCATTTGCTGACGCCAGGTTTGGTGAAGGGAAATACACCCTCACTGATTCCCCATGCCCTTGTTTACCTGCTTCCCCCAAAAAACACTGCATTTGCTGTCTGATGCCAAGTTTGGCGAAGGGCAATACACGCTCACTCATTCCAAACGCCTTTGGTTACCTGCACCCCCCAAAAAACAATGCCTTTGCTGTCTGACGCCAAGTTTGGCAAAGGGAAATACACCCTCACTCATTCCCTACGCCTTTGGTTACCTGTTCCCCCCAAAAAACACCACATTTGCTGTCTGACGCCAAGTTTGGCGAAGAGAAATACACCCTCACTCATTCCCCCTGCCTTTGGTTACTTGCTCCCCCCAAAAACACCGCATTTGCTGTCTGACGCCAAGTTTGGCTAAGGGAAATACACCCTCACTCATTCCCAACGACTATGGTTACGTGCTCCCCCAAAAAAACACCGCATTTGCTGTCTGACGTCACGTTTGGGTAAAGTAAATACACCCTCACTCATTCCCCACGCCTTTGGTTACCTGTTCCCCCCAAAAAACAGAGCATTTGCTGTCTGACGCCAACTTTGGCGAAAGAAAAAAACACCCTCACTGAGTCCCCACACCGTTGGTTACCTGCACCCCCCCCCAAAAAAACACTGCATTTTCTGTCTGACGCAAAGTTTGACACTCTCACTCATTCCATACGCCTACTGTTACCTGCTCCCTCCCATAAAACACCGCATTTACTGTCTGACGCCAAGTTTGCCTAAAGAAAATGCACCCTCAATCATTCCCCACGCCTTTGCTTACCTGCTCTCCCCAAAACACACTGCATTTGCTGTCCGATGCCAAGTTTGGCGAAGGGAAATACACCCTCACTCATTCACCATGCCTTTAATTACTTGCTCTTCCAAAGAACTCCGCATTTGCTGTCCGACGCCAAGTTTGGCCAAGGGAAATACACCCTCACTGTTCCCCACGCCTTTGGTTACCTGCTCCCCCCCCCCAAAACACCGCATTTGCTGTCTGACACCAGGTTTGGTGAATGGAAATACATCTTCACTGATTCCCCACGCCCTTGGTTACTTGCTCCCCCGAAAAAACACTGCATTTGCAGGTTTGGCAAAGGGAAATACACCCTCACTGATTCCCCACGCCTTTTCTTACCTGCTCCCCCCAAAAAAAGCGCATTTGCTGTCTGACGCCAAGTTTGGCGAAGGGCAATACATCCTCACTCATTCCAAACTCCTTTGGTTACCTGCACCCCCAAAAAACAATGCCTTTGCTGTCTGACGCCAAGTTTGGCAAAGGGAAATACACCCTCACTTATTCCCTACGCCTATGGTTACCTGCTCCCCCCCAAAAACAATGCATTTGCTGTCTAACGCCAAGTTTGACGAAGTGAAATACACCCTCACTCATTCCCCACGCCTTTTCTTACCTGCAGCCCCCCAAAAACACCACATTTGCTGTCTGACGCCAAGTTCGGCGAAGGGAAATACACCCTCACTCATTCCCCCTGCCTTTGGTTACTTGCTCCCCCAAAAACACCGCATTTGCTGTCTGATGCCAAGTTTGGCTATTGGAAATACACCCTCACTCATTCCCTACGACTATGGTTACCTGTTCCCCCCAAAAAACACCACATTTGCTGTCTGATGCCATGTTTGGCTAAGGGAAATACACCCTCACTCATTCCCCCTGCCTTTGGTTACTTGCTCCCCCGAAAAACACCGCATTTGCTGTCTGATGCCAAGTTTGGCTAAGGGAAATACACCCTCACTCATTCCCTACGACTATGGTTACTTGCTCCCCCCAAAAAACACCGCATTTGCTGTCTGATGTCACGTTTGGCTAAGGTAAATACACCCTCACTCATTCCCCACGCCTTTGGTTACCTGTTCCCCCCTAAAAACAGAGCATTTGCCGGAAGGGTTTAAAAATATCGAAAGAGCATCCCCATTTTTTTTACGAGCTTCAGCTCGTGTCGTTAATAGGATGGAGGCTGCTGAGTGCTGCTGGTGCCTGGGAGCCAATCCGGCGCTCCCAAGCACCTAGCAGTGCACCGTGGCTTTTTGATTGGCCGGGAAGGCCTTTAAAAGGAGCTCCGCGTGGCCGCGGAGCTCATTTCTAGCGCGGAGGCGAGGGAGGAGAGGTGTGTGGGAGGGTTGTGCTGCTTGGTGCTTGTTGCTTGGGTTGGCGTGGCTTCTTGGCTTGGAGCAAAGAGTAGTTGGACTCTTCTGTTGGTGTGTGCTATTTGTTTGGGTGTTTTGGTTGTGTTAGATCGTTTGCCTTGACTCCTGCCTGTGTTAGCTCAGGGCCAGCTCCATTTTTGAATATTTTCCAAATACCTTTCTTTTATTCTTTAAAAAAACTCAAAAATATTCTAAAACTCTTCTCTAGTTGGTCCCTGTTTGTGGCTGTGTTTGGTCCACAGCAGGGGCATTTTCTGCTTTATTTTCCATTTCTGAGTATTTTTAAAAAATACCTTTAGTGTATTTTATTCTTTTAAAAAAAACTCAAAAATATTCAAAAATATTCTAAAACTCTTCTGTGGCTGTGTGCTGTAGTTGGTCCCTGTTTGTGGCTGTGTTTGGTCCACAGCAGGGCCATTTTCTGCTTTATTTTCCATTTCTGAGTATTTTTAAATAATACCTTTAGTGTATTTTATTCTTTAAAAAAAACTCAAAAAAATTCAAAAATATTCTAAAACTCTTCTGTGGCTGTGTGCTGTAGTTGGTCCCTGTTTGTGGCTGTGTTTGGTCCACAGCAGGGCCATTTTCTGCTTTATTTTCCATTTCTGAGTATTTTTAAAAAATACCTTTATTGTATTTTATTCTTTAAAAAAAACTCATAAAAATTCAAAAATATTCTAAAACTCTTCTGTGTCTGTGTGCTGTAGTTGGTCCCTGTTTGTGGCTGTGTTTGGTCCACAGCAGGGCCATTTTCTGCTTTATTTTCCATTTCTGAGTATTTTTAAAAAATAGCTGTAGTGTCTTTTATTCTTTAATAAAAACTCAAAAATATTCTAAAAAATTTTAAGACTCTTCTGTGGCTGTGTGCTCTAGTTGCCAACTCAAAGTCATACAATACAGTGCTTGATCGCTCATTTGTGTACTTCCAACCTGTGTGATGAAACGCTTCCTTCCTGGCTTTTCTAGTCGCAAGGGCCAAGTGCTATCGCGAATACCAAAGAAAGGCAGGGGACTGCAGATGGACACATTGACAAGAAGGGAACATTCAACCGACGAGATGGTTATTGAAACACCCACAGATGCTTCAACCAGCAGTGAGATGGGAGGACCTCCTCCTTATTCCTCAGTTCGAAAGACTCTACATTCAGATCCTGATGTCCTTCCAAGTACCTCTCATACTAGTACTTGTTATGAAGAGGAGGGCGAGGAGGCGGACGTGTCTGAGGAATGGGAGGAAGGAGACAATATGGAATCTGCTTCCACCACAGGAATTAGTGATCAAGAGGACTGCTTGGTGCTGGAGGACGAGCCACAGAAACAACCAACAACAATCCCTTTTACAAACACCGACAGTCCAAACACGAGCATGAGTAGTACATCTCAAGTGCGTGGTAGGGGTAGGCCGAGATCGCTCCTATGGGATCATTACGACGTCCATAAGGACAAGGCCACTTTGGCAGTTTGCAGGCATTGCGGTGCGAACGTCAGCAGAGGAAAAGATACGAGGCATCTTGCCACAACAGGGCTAAGGACGCACATGAGGAGACACCACCCAACTGTGAAGTTGGACGTAGTTGAAGTCGCCAGCACATGCAGCAGCACTCCGAACACACCAACAGGCCCCGTGCAGAAAACCTTCGATGCTTGGGGCCTGCAAGTTACAAGGGTGAGATCTGGAGTTAAGCCGCCATCAGTGAAGGAAATAACACGTCGCCTGGGAGAGATGATGGCTCTGGACCACCAGCCCTTCCGTATGGTGGAACGGGAAGGTTTCCGCCGATTTGTTCACCTCCTGGCACCATGGTACTACATCCCAAGTCGCATAACTTTCTCTCAAACAGTCATTCGAGGGATGCAAGCAACGTCTCAGGAACCTTTTGAGCAAGTCACAACCCGTCCATGTACATTTCACCTCAGACATCTGGACGAGCACGGGAGGAGGGCATTCCTATTTGTCCCTGACCGCTCACTGGTGGGAGATGGAGGGTTGCCAAGACTCGGGTCATCGTTGGGCACTCCTGTCCCTTGAGGTGATCGATACGGATCACAGGGCCGACACCATTTCTGAGTACTTGCGAGAGATGATGAGAGACTGGATGCGGCATACTCATTCTGGTGGTACTAACTCGGGATTCATGGTCACAGATGCAGGAAGGAACATGATCCGGGCGGTCGAAACTGCCGGCTTCACAAACGTAATATGCATGGCGCACTTGCTGCATAACTGCGTAAAAGATGGGTTCAAGGGGACCGATGAGAACAGCGCCACCGCCGTCTCTCAACTCATTGAGCGTTGCCGCAGAATCTCGGGCTTCTTCCACCGTAGCTCTAAGTCTGCAAAACTGCTGCGTGACAGGCAAATCCTGGAGTGCCTCCCACAACACCGGTTACTGCAGGATGTCCCCACCCGCCGGAACTCCACCTACATCATGTTGGAGCGCATGGTGGAGCAACAGAGGGCAGTCCACGCTGTCTCGCTGTCAATTGCGGCTCCGATAAACAAGCTGGTCCCCAACAACCAGGAGTGGATGACCATCACTCAGCTGGTTGAGATCCTAGAACCGTTCAAACTGGCCACCGAAAAACTTTCAGGAGACAAAGCACTACTCAGCCATGTGCTCCCAGTCATCTCGCGTTTGAAGAGCCATTTGGAGTCGCTGGGTGGACAAAGTACATTGCAGTGTACGGCTGGGCCCTTGACTCCACAGGCCCAGGAGGTGGTCAGAAAGTTGAATTTGTCCCTCCGTAAACGTCTTCTACCGTTGACAGAGAGTAAGACTCATGTTTTGGCAGCACTCTGCGACCCTTCCATCAAGGACACTGTCTGCTCCAAAGAACTGCCAAAGTGGAAGGCCGAACTTATCTCGCTCGTGAGAGGAGAATACTCTCGGAGGGTGGGGGAACACTCAGAGCAAATTCCTTCTGCCGTTACTCCCCAAAACACCAGCGGTTACGGCAGCACCGATAACGTCAGACCCACCTTGCCACCTATCAGGGATGAAGCAAGAGCACTGCAGCTGAAAAAGAGGAGAGCGGAGCGTTTCATACCTGACAGTATCGCTTTGATGGCAGGGCAAGGAACATCTTTGTCGGCCCAGGCAGCAAAGATGGACTCGGCAGAGTTCTCTGTCAATCGGTACTTTGACGAGCCTCAGGAGGATGTAGACACCGATCCATTGGCGTACTGGTCCTCAAAAAGGAGTACATGGCCTGACCTCTCAACCGTAGCCCGCAAGTTTCTCAGCTGCCCACCAACTAGCGTGCAGAGTGAGAGGGTCTTCAGCCTGGCAGGAGATGTCGTCACCCTCCAACGTACCTCACTCAACCCCCTTTCGGTGGAAAAGCTGGTGTTCTTAAAGGCCAACTTCCCACTTTTGGGCTACCCGGAGATAGATTTATTTATTTATTTATTTATTTGGTACACTTGTATACCCCTAATATCTCAGCCTGTGCGGCGACTCATTGCGGTTTACAACATGTTAAAATACAGTAATCACTTTAAAAATACAAAATAAAATATCAAAATACATACATAAACATACATAGTATGAACATACTTAGTATCGGGCCACCAATACAAATCAAAACATCTCATAGTTAAAATCGTGATCCAATTCGTTATCCTTGGTTGCAAATCCATGGTCAAAAAACCTCACATTGGAAATTAATTGAAAACTTGCTCGAACATCCAAGTTTTCAGTTTTTTCCGAAATGCCATTAGCGAGGTGGCTGATCTTAGTTCAGTAGGGAGGGCATTCCAAAGCCGGGGGGCCACCACAGAAAAGGCCCTGTCTCTCGTTCCCGCGAGCCGCACCTGTGAAGCAGGCGGGATGGAGAGAAGGGCTTCTCCTGAAGATCTTAGGGTCCTGGTGGGCTGATAGGTCGAGATACCAACCCTTGCTCCGTGCGGTAGATCACCTTAGTTGCTTTGTGCTTTGTGCTGCCTTACATTACCACTGCCTGCTCAACGCGGGAACATTGCCCTGATGCGTACTTTTGTGCTTTGTGTTGCCTTACATTTCCACTGCCTGCTCAAAGCGGGAACATTGCCCTGATACGTACTTTTGTGCTTTGTGCTTTGTGTTGCCTTACATTTCCACTGCCTGCTCAACGCGGGAACATTGCCCTGATGCGTACTTTTGTGCTTTGTGTTGCCTTACGTTACCACTGCCTGCTCAACGCGGGAACATTGCCCTGATGCGTACTTTTGTGCTTTGTGTTGCCTTATATTTCCACTGCCTGCTCAACACGGGAACATTGCCCTGATGCGTACTTTTGTGCTTTGTGTTGCCTTACGTTACCACTGCCTGCTCAACGCGGGAACATTGCCCAGATGCGTACTTTTGTGCTTTGTGTTGCCTTACGTTACCACTGCCTGCTCAACGCGGGAACATTGCCCTGATGCGTACTTTTGTGCTTTGTGCTTTGTGTTGCCTTACGTTACCACTGCCTGCTCAACGCGGGAATATTGCTCAGATGCGTACTTTTGTGCTTTGTGTTGCCTTACGTTACCACTGCCTGCTCAACGCAGGAACATTGCCCTGATGCGTACTTTTGTGCTTTGTGTTGCCTTACGTTACCACTGCCTGCTCAACGCGGGAACATTGCCCAGATGCGTACTTTTGTGCTTTGTGTTGCCTTACGTTACCACTGCCTGCTCAACGCGGGAACATTGCCCTGATGCGTACTTTTGTGCTTTGTGCTTTGTGTTGCCTTACGTTACCACTGCCTGCTCAAAGCGGGAACATTGCCCTGATGCGTACTTTTGTGCTTTGTGTTGCCTTACGTTTCCAATGCCTGCTCAACTCGGGAACATTGCCCTGATGCGTACTTTTGTGCTTTGTGTTGCCTTACGTTACCACTGCCTGCTCAACGCAGGAACATTGCCCTGATGCGTACTTTTGTGCTTTGTGTTGCCTTACGTTACCACTGCCTGCTCAATGCGGGAATATTGCCCTGATGCGTACTTTTGTGCTTTGTGTTGCCTTACGTTACCACTGCCTGCTCAACGCGGGAATATTGCCCTGATGCGTACTTTTGTGCTTTGTGTTGCCTTATATTTCCACTGCCTGCTCAAAGTGGGAACATTGCCCTGATGCGTACTTTTGTGCTTTGTGTTGCCTTACGTTACCACTGCCTGCTCAACGCGGGAATATTGCCCTGATGCGTACTTTTGTGCTTTGTGTTGCCTTATATTTCCACTGCCTGCTCAACGCGGGAACATTGCCCTGATGCGTACTTTTGTGCTTTGTGTTGCCTTACGTTACCACTGCCTGCTCAAAGCGGGAACATTGCCCAGATGCGTACTTTTGTGCTTTGTGTTGCCTTACGTTACCACTGCCTGCTCAACGCGGGAATATTGCCCTGATGCGTACTTTTGTGCTTTGTGTTGCCTTACGTTACCACTGCCTGCTCAACGCGGGAACATTGCCCTGATGCGTACTTTTGTGCTTTGTGTTGCCTTATATTTCCACTGCCTGCTCAACGCGGGAACATTGCCCTGATGCGTACTTTTGTGCTTTGTGTTGCCTTACGTTACCACTGCCTGCTCAACGCGGGAACATTGCCCTGATGCGTACTTTTGTGCTTTGTGCTTTGTGTTGCCTTACGTTACCACTGCCTGCTCAAAGCGGGAACATTGCCCAGATGTGTACTTTTGTGCTTTGTGTTGCCTTACGTTACCACTGCCTGCTCAACACGGTAATATTGCCCTGATGCGTACTTTTGTGCTTCGTGCTTTGTGTTGCCCCCCCAAACTCCCTTTCATACACCCTTTCCCCAGTCGTCCCCTACCGGTCCCCTTTCAGCCTGTTGGGCATCGCCTCTGGGTGCCAGGAGAAGAGGCACTCCTGTACTCCTGTGTACGCTTCCCCCCTCCCCCAACTCCCTTACCCATAAACAAACTACCTACCTCATAAAAAAAACCACCAAAAAAACCACCAAAAAAAAGAAAAACCCATTAAAAATGAAGGTACTTATATTTTAATATTTATAAGTAGAACAGCTGCTATTATTCGTTGATTTAATTATTTAAAAAAGGAAAACAAAGATACTCACCAAAAAATGCTGCTATTATGTATTTATTTATATATTTCTTTAAGAGGCACTCCTGTAGTCCTGTGTACGCTTCACAACAGGGCGTTTGTCCTCTAGTTTGTCCTGTCTCGTGGCTGTGTTTGGTCCACAATAGGGCCAGTTTTTTGTTAATTTTCAATTTCTGAATATTTCCTAAAAATACCTGTCTTTTATTCTTAAAAAAATACTAAATATTCGCTTTCACGAATCGATTCGTTATTAATCTCAATATCGAATCGAATCGTATTTAATAACGACGTTTCGGAAGTCGCTTTTGCGCATGCGCGATCGCGTCCGCCGTACTAACAAATCGATTCGTTATATCCTTAACGAATCGACCCCGCGCCAATAACGAAGCTTCGGGAGTGTATTTTAAGAGCCTCAGGAGAATTTATCCAGCGATCCATTGGTGTACTGGTCCTCCCGAAGCAATCATGGCAAATCAAAGAACAATCCCTTCCCAAGCTTCCTCTCCCATCCTTCCCTCTCAGGTTAGAAGCCCAACTGCCTATGCTCCAGTGTACGCTTCCCCCCCGTGACCCCGTAAAAACAGGGATTACTACAAAATGGGAAAGTTCAGAAAAGCAAAGGGGAAGCAAACTACAAGCTATCATTAGCTAAATATTTCTTTTATTCTTGATTAATGATTAATGATTAATGATTGATTTTAATGGCGACTTGCTGTGTGCTCTCACTTGCCCTGTCTCGTGGCAGTGTTTGGTCCACATCAGGGCCAGTTTTTGGTAAAGTTTCCATTTTTGAATATTTTCTAAAAATACCTTTCTTTTATTCTTTAAAAATACAAAAATATTCTAAAAAAGAAAAAAACTCTTCTGTTGGTGTGTGCTCTTGTTTGTCCTGTCTCGTGGCTGCGTTTGGTCCACATCAGGGCCAGTTTTTGGTTCATTTTCCATTTCTGAGTATTTTTAAAAAATAGTGTCTTTTATTCTTTAAAAAAATACAAAAAAAAATCTAAAAAAATTTAAGACTCTTCTGTGGCTGTGTGCTCTAGTTGGTCCCTGTTTGTGGCTGTGTTTGGTCCACATCAGGGCCAGTTTTTGGTTCATTTTCCATTTCTGAATAAAAATAACGCCCGTGTCTACTTTACATGCATGCGTTTCAACCAACAATCCCTCCCACAAACACCGACAGTCCAAACAGGAGAATGAGTACACCTGAAGTGCGTAGGGGTAGGCCGAGATCGCTCCTATGGGATCATTACGATGTCTCCTGACATTTCGCCCACATCTATGGCAGGCATCCTCAGAGGTTGCGAGGTCTGTTGGAAACTAGTCAAGTGGGGTTTATATATCTGTAGAATAATGTCCAGGGTGGGAGAAAGAAGTCTTGTTTGCTTGAGGCAAGTGTGAATGTTGCTATTGGTCACTTTGATTAGCATTGCAGCTTCAAAGCCTGGCTGTTTCCTGCCTGGGGGAATCCTTTGTTAGTAGGTGTTAGCTGGCCCTGATTGTTTACTATCTGTTTTCTGAGTATTGTTCTTTATTTACAGACCTGATTATAGAAGGTTTTTTTTAAATTATCTGCTTTGAACTGGATTATATGTCAGCGTAGACACTTATAATCCAGTTTAAAGATGATGATGGGGATCATCAGCTTTCACATTCTGGATTATATGGCAGTATAGATCCAGCCTTAGAGTTAGTTACAGATTTCCCTTTATGATTGCATAGCCAGGAAAATTCTTTTGCAATATATATATATAAATTCAAATCAATCAAATCAAATCAATCAAATCAATCAATTTTGCTTTGCTTTACTTTTACATTGTCACTGCCTGCTGAACGCAGGAACATTGTCCTGATATTGAATACAAAACAGATCATAGTATCATACAGTTGGAAGAGACCTCATGGGCCATCCAGTCCAACCCCCTGCCAAGAAGCAGGAAAACCGCGTTCAAAGCACCCCTGACAGATGGCCATCTAACCTCTGTTTTTTTTTAGGCCAGCTCGATCCCAAGATCAATCAAATCAAATCAATCAAATCAAATCAAATCGGACACAGGTTATCTAGAGTAACCAAAGCGGCAAGGCGAGCTTTTTGGTTAATTTCCCATTTTTGAATGGAAACCCTCCCCCCCAACTCCCCTTCATACACCAGGGTTCAGAGACGTTGCTCGCATCCCTCATACAAGGATGGAATCAAAAACCTCCGACTTTCGTTTCATTGGTACATTTGTGTAGTAACTTCCAACCAGTGCAGCCCATAAGCCTACACGAAGTGCTTTGAGCACACTAATTTTTTAAAAGTTAACGCTTCGCAACCCCGGGACTGGGAAATAAAGGCGGAAGAGGTCTCTGCCGCCCTCTCTACAATTTGGAGGAAGCACTTCTTTTTATTTATGATTTTAATGGCGACTTTAGGGCAAGTTTCTGTGTACGCCTCCCCCCCAAACTCCCTGTCATACAGACCCTGTCATACAGGTTATCTAGAGTAACCGAAGCGGCCGGGGAGCCCGGGTTGTTTTCGGACTGATAACGATCAAAGGAACCATAACAGATGCAAATCAACTGGGTTAATAGGTTTTGTTTCACCAAAGAGAAATGCTCCAATAACTTCCTGTTATACTGTACATCCTTTCCCCGGTCATTCCCTGCCAGTCCCCTTTCAGCCTGTTGGGCATTGCCTCTGGGGTGCCCGGAGAAGAGGCACTCCTGTACTCCAGTGTACGCTTCCCCCCCAACTCCCTTTCATACACCCTTTCCCCAGTCGTTTCCTGCTGGTCCCCTATCAGCCTATTGGGCATCGTCTCTGGGGTGCCGGGAAAAGAGGCACTCCTGTGTGTACGCTTCCCCCCCCCCCCAACTGCCTTTCATACACGCATCCCTTTAAATGCATTAACTAGGCAACAGCTAGGCACTACACGCTCCCCCCCCAACTCCCTGTCATGCAGCCTTTGGCACTCCTGTGCCCTTCCTCCCCCCCCCCCAACTCCCTGTCATGCAGCCATTGGCACTCCTGTGCCCTCCCCCGCCCCACTCATCACAACAGCTTCGGGAGGGAAGCACATGGAGTGGTGAGGGAGGAAGGGGACACCCGCATAGCCAGCCAGATCATATTCTAAAAAAATTTAAGACTCTTCTGTGGCTGTGTGCTCTAGTTGCCAACTCAAAGTCATACAATACAGTGCTTGATTACTACAAAATGGGAAAGTAGTGCGCGTGCAGCCCCGGACATCTAAGGGCATCACAGGAACCCCAGGACACTTTTTATTGATTATTTTAATGGCGACTTTATGGCAAGTTTCCCCCAACTCCCTGTCATGCAGCCTTTGGCACTCCTGTGCCCTTCCTCCCCCCCCCCCAACTCATCACAACAGCTTCAGGATGGTCACCAAAATACTGTATATTTCAGGTTTGTGATTGATTACCAGTCTTGGAATTACTCTAAAGATTTTCTATCATATTTTCTGTCCCTCAGGGCCTTCAAAGCCATCTTTTATGGTGTTGTGGAGTAATTGCACCATACAACTAATGTTGGTATAGCCTGCGCTTTCCACTGCCCTTATCATATTCTTGCCAGCATCGGTGACCATGAACCCCATCTTCATGTTCTCCTTCCTGTGCTGCATCCACTCCCTCATCATGGCTTCCAAGTATTGACAGATGGTATCAGCGTTGTGGTCCTTGCCTACCACTTCCATTGCTTCCATTGCCCTTCCCCCCCCCAACTCCCTGTCATACAGCCGTTTCTCCAATATCTGACCGTCTTCAAACCTCCGACTTTCGTTCTTGATTGATGCAAGCGGCCAGCTTTGACCGCACTAATTTTTTCAAAGTAAATGCTTCGGTCCTCCACATTTTCATAGAAGCACTTCTTTTTATTGATGATTTTAATGGCGACTTTATGGCAAGTTTCTGTGCCCTTCCTCTTGGCACTCCTGTGCCTTCCCCCCCAACTCCCCGTCATGCAGCCTTTGACACTCCTGTGCCCTCCCCCCCCCCCCCCGAACTCCCTGTCATGCAGCCTTTGGAAAAACGAATGCGACTTTATTTTGTTATAAAAAATAGGGATTACTACAAAATGGGAAAGTTCAGAAAAGCAAAGGGGAAGCAAACTACAAGCTAGCTATCATTAGCTAAGTATTTCTTTTATTCTTGATTAATGATTAATGATTAATGATTGATTTTAATGGCGACTTTTAGTCAAGTTTATATACGGTCACCCTCTTTTTTTCCCCGTCACCCCATCACGAATGGGGTTCAACGGGTTACCGGCACCTGTTGGCGTAGGGTAGACACACACTGTAGTGCGCGTGCAGCCCCGGACATCTAAGGGCATCACAGGAACCCCAGGACACTTTTTATTGATTATTTTAAAGGCGACTTTAATACTGGAGACCTCGGTACACTCCTTCTTTACCTTGGACGTCGTCCTCTGCCACCGAGCGCCATCAAGTGGGGGAAGCCTTCCCGCTCTACCATATGGAAGGGTTGGTGGTCGAGAGCCATCATCTCTCCCACGCACTGGGTGATCTGCTTGGCTGTGGGTGACTTTTCCCCCGATCTCATCCTGCCCATGGGCAGACCCCAAACTTTCAGCGTGGACTGAGTCTGTCTCCCCGCTTTGGCAGTTGGCAAAGTGGGAGTATTCTTCCCGTGGCTGCAGGTGCTGCCAGTTTCTCTTACTCTCACCTTGATCATTGGGTGATGCCTCTTCATATGCATCTCCAACCCTGTGCTACCCAGATGCTTCAAGTCTCTGCCCCTGCTGATCTTCCTCCTGCAGTGCTTGCAAACTACCAGTGAGCGCACCTGGGGGTGGACATCAAAATGATCCCAGAGGAACGACCTGGGTCTTCCCACCATAACAGCGCCTGGGGACTTGTGTGTGGAGGTGGTGCAGGGGCCAGATGTTGGATCACCCTCCTCTGAATCCCTCTTCTCTGGATCGCTGACACCTGAGGGAGACGTGGGAGGTTAGGAAAGAATTTCTATGGTTTCCTCCGCACCCACCTGCTTGCCTTGATGCGTACTCCTTTGTACTTTGTGTTGCCTTACATTACCCCTGCCTGCTGAACGCAGGAACTTTGCCTTTTGGCCATGTTCGAGAAACATCAATCAAATCAATGAAATCAAATCAATCAAATCAAATCAAATCAATCAAATCAAATCAATCAAATCAAAACAATCAAATCAATCAAATCAATCAATTTTGCTTTGCTTTGCTTTGCTTTACTTTTAGATTGCCACTGCCTGCTGAACGCGGGAACATTTTCCTGATATTGAATACAAAACAGATCATAGAATCATACAGTTGGAAGAGACCTCATGGGCCATCCAGTCCAACCCCCTGCCAAGAAGCAGGAAAACTGCGTTCAAAGCACCCCTGACAGATGGCCATCTAACCACTGTTTTTTTTTTAGGCCAGCTCGATCAATCAAATCAATCAAATCAAATCAAATCAAATCAAATCGGACCCAGGTTATCTAGAGTAACCAAAGCGGCCGGTTGAGCCCGGGTTGTTTTCGGGCTGATAAATGCACGCATCCCCAACTCCATAAAAAAATGAATATTATTTCATACACCCTTTCCCCAGTCGTTACTGGCTTCCCCCCCACCCCAACTCCCTTTCCATTTTTGAATGGAAACCCTCCCCCCCAACTCCCCTTCATACACGCATCCCTGAGGTCTGCGCTCGTCGGCATGTATTAGCTCTAGAGGGTGAGCATGATTTTAATCGCAACTTTTCGTCAAGTATTTAAAATTAAAATTAAAGATTCCAATCAATGTCATAAAAGGATGGAATTACATTTTGGGAGGGTGCCCTGATGCGTACTACTTTGCTTTCTGCGTTGTGTTGCCTTACGTAACCAGTGCCTGCTCAACGCGGGAACATTGCCGTGATGCGATCGGACCAAGGTTATCTAGAGTAACCAAAGTGGCCGGGCGAGCTTTTTGGTTAATTTTCCATTTTTGAATGGAAACCCTCCCCCCCAACTCCCCTTCATACACGCATCCCTGAGGTCTGCGCTCGTCGGCTGTAGAGGACATCCAATCCAATCTCCTTTTGCTAGGCAGGAAGGCACCATCCAAGCCTTCCTGACAGATGGCTAGCCTGTCTATACTGAATCATAGAATCCTGAATCACAAAATCCTACATTTGGAAGAGACCCAAAAGGCCACCTAGATGGCTCCCCCCCCCAACTCCCTTTCATACACGCATCCCTGAGGTCTGCGCTCGTCGGCATGTATTAGCTCTAGAGGGTGAGCATGATTTTAATCGCAACATTTCGTCAAGTTTTTCATACAGTTTTTCGTCAAGTTTAAAATAGCTTTTGTTTCACCAAAGAGAAATTCTCCCATAACTTCATTCCCTGCCAGTCCTCATTTTCGTAGAAGCACTTCTTTTCATTGATGATTTTAATTTTCAGGGCTGGGAGAGGCGGTAGCTCGCCTCTCGGCGGACCGCCAGCTCGATCCCAAGATCCATTTAGCTTTCTAAATTTTCTTGGTGGATTTGGGAAGCCTTATGCAAGTAGTCGTCGTTTCTTCTTGTCAAGCACGATTTCTTGCAAGGCACTTCTGTGAGTCTTCTCTTGCCGTGCCGTTTCGGAAAACGTAGAAATTCTCAGGTTTGAAATGTCTTCTTGGCTGCTGTGAGCTTTTTGGTTAATTTCCCATGTTTGAATGGAAACCCTCCCCCCCAAATCCCCTTCATACACCAGGGTTCAGAGACGTTGCTCGCATCCCTCATATAATGCTGGAATTACGTTTTGGGAGGGTGCTAACTGTCTTCCTGGCTGCTGAGAGTAGGCCAGTATTTCATCCCAGACTACCCTCGGGAGTCTCTCTGCTTCGGTCCTCTACATTTTCGTGGAAGCACTTCTTTTTATTGATGATTTTAATCGCCACTTTTCGTCAAGTTTTTAAAATTAAAATTAAACTCTAGAATTACCACAGTTATATCTAAGGAACGGGGGGAGCGACCAAAGGAACCATAACAGATTCCAAACAATCTCATACAAGGATGGAATTACATTTTGGGAGGGTGCCCTGATGCATACTACTTTGCTTTCTGCGTTGTGGTGCCTTACATTGTCACTGCCTGCTGAACGCGGGAACATTGCCCTGATGCGATCGGACCCAGGTTATCTACTCTTCTACTCCTGTATACGCTCTCGTTTTCCCTGTCTCCTGGATGTGTTAGCTGTTCATCAGGGCCAGTTAATTTTCCATTTTTGAATATTTTTAAAAAATACCTGTCTTTTATTCTTAAAAAAAAACCAAAAAAAATTCAAAAAAAAGAAAGGACCCTTGTGTGCCTGTGTGCGCGCGTCCCCCCCCCCCCTTTCATACACCCTTTCCCCAGTCGTTTCCTGCCGGTCCCCTATCAGCCTATCGGGCATCGTCTCTGGGGTGCCTGGAAAAGAGGCACTCCTCTACTCCTGTGTGTACGCTTCCCCCCCCCCTCATTCCCTTTCATACACCATTTCCCCACTTGTTTTTATTGATGATTTCTATGGTGACTTTTAGGCAAGTTTTTTTTTTAGGCCAGCTTTGACCACAGTAATTTTTTCAAAGCAAACGCTTCGGTCCTCTACATTTTCATGGAAGCACTTCTTTTTATTGATGATTTTAATCGTGAGTTTTCGTCAAGTTTTTAAACCATAACAGATTCCAAACTGCAGGGACACACTACCCCTCCCTTTTTTTCCTCATTCCAGCGGTAAGTTGATCCCCATCCCTGACCTATACTCGGGAACCCTCCCCCCCAACTCCCCTTCATACACCAGGGTTCAGAGAAGTTGCTCGCATCCCTCATATAATGCTGGAATTACGTTTTGGGAGGGTGCTAACTGTCTTCCTGGCTGCTGAGAGTAGGCCAGTACTTAATCCCAGACATTTTCAAGGAAGCACTTCTTTTTATTTATGATTTTAATCGCGACTTTTGGTTGGTCCCCATCCCTGACCTATACTCGGGAACCCTCCCCCCAACTCCCCTTCATACACCAGGGTTCAGAGAAGTTGCTCGCATCCCTTATACATGGCTGGAATTACGTTTTGGGAGGGTGCTAACTGTCTTCCTGGCTGCTGAGAGTAGGCCAGTACTTAATCCCAGACATTTTCATGGAAGCACTTCTTTTTATTTATGATTTTAATCGCGACTTTTGGTTGGTCCCCATCCCTGACCTATACTCGGGAACCCTCCCCCCCAACTCCCCTTCATACACCAGGGTTCAGAGAAGTTGCTCACATCCCTCATATAATGCTGGAATTACGTTTTGGGAGGGTGCTAACTGTCTTCCTGGCTGCTGAGAGTAGGCCAGTACTTAATCCCAGACATTTTCAAGGAAGCACTTCTTTTTATTTATGATTTTAATTGCGACTTTTGGTTGGTCCCCATCCCTGATTTTAATTTTTATTGATGATTTTAATCAAGTTTTTTTCAAATCAAGTTTTTTCAAAGGAAACCCTTCGGACCCCCGGGACACTCAGTTAAGAGTACGGGGGGAGCACCGAGAGAAGTTGAAATTTGACTTTGCATGGCTTCCCAACCCCCCAACTCCATAAAAAAATGAATGCATAGCCTGGAAAATTATTTTGCGGTATAAATTCATAGTCAGGAAAATTATTTTACATACATATTATTTCATACACCCTTTCCCCAGTCGTTACTTGCCCCTCCCCCCCCCCACTCCCTTTCATACACCATTTCCCCACTTGTTTTTATTGATGATTTCTATGGCGACTTTTAGGGTTTTTTCAAATCAAGTTTTTTCAAAGGAAACCCTTCGGACCCCCGGGACACTCAGTTAAGAGTTACTGGCTCCCCCCCCCTCAACTCCCTTTCATACACCCTTTCCTCAGTCGTTTCCTGCCGGTCGCCTTTCAGCCTGTTGGGCATCGCCTCTGGAGTGCCCGGAAAAGAGGCACTCCTCTACTCCTGTGTAGTGTGTACGCTTCACAACAGGGCAAGCATTTGGTTAATTTTCCATTTTTGAATAGAGGCACTCTTCTACTCCTGTATACGCTCCCCCCCCCCAAACTCCCTTTCATACACCCTTTCCCCAGACATCCCCTGCCGGACACCTTTCAGCCTGTTGTCTGTCCTCCCCCAAATCTTGCAAGACAATAAACTGGTTCATTGTGGTTATGTGTGTCAACTTGGCCTTCAGTCTTCAACAGGGGGTCGCAGCAGAAGGGCCGCACTGCTTGGAACTACACAAATAATGAGCACTGTAAGCATTTTGTGTTGGCTTATGGGCCGCACTAGTTGGAACTACACAAATGAAATGCTTGCCCTGATGTGCAGCAAAACTGCCACAGGGCACACAAAAACTGCAGACAAATGTGCTGCAGTGTTTTCATTTTATTTCAAATATTTTATAATTTTTTTTTAAGAATAAAAGAAATGTGTAGCAGTGAAACTTCTAAAAAAGAAAAATTTCAAAATGCTTGCCCTGTAGTGCGGCAAAAACAGCTGCAGGACAGCCACAACAACTGGGTGAAACAGCTTTTGTTTCACCAAAGACAAATGTGAAGACGTCTACGGATGGCGAAAGTCAACTTTCTGACCACCTCCTAAGCCTGTGGAGTGAACAGGGGCCCAGCCATGATAGCAATGTACTTTGTCCACCCAGCGACTTACCACAAAAAAGGCTGTAGTGATCTACGGGTCCATGCTATCCAGATCAATCTGGGGATAGCCCAAAACTGGCAAGTTGGCCTTCAAGAAGACCAGCTTTTCCACAGCAAGGGGGTCGAGCAAGTTACGTTGGAGGGTGTGACGATTGCAATGTACTCTGTCCACGCAGTGACTCCAAATGCCTCTTCAAACACAGGACGACAGGGACCACATGGCTGAGTAGTGCTTTCTGTGCTGAAAGATGTTCGGTGGCTAATTTGAATGGTTCTAGTATCTCGACCAGCTGAGTGATGATCATCCACTCCTGGTTGTTGGGGAACAGCTTGGGCTGACAAAGATGTTCCATGCGCTCCAACATGATGCAGGTGGAGTTCCAGCGGGTGGGGACATCCTGCAGTAACCGGTGTTGTGGGAGGCAGTCCACTTTTGCGGACTTAGAGCTACGGTGTAAGAAGGCCGCGATTCTTTGGCAGCGGTCAATGAGTTGAGTGACGGCGGTGGCGCTGTTCTCATCGGTCCCCTTGAAGCCATCTTTTACAAAGTTATGCAGCAAATGCGCCATGCATGTTACGTTTGAGAAGCCGGCACTTTCGACCGCCCGGATCATGTTCCTTCCTGCGTCTGTGACCATGAATCCCGAGTTAGTACCACCGGAATGAGTATGCCGTATCCAGTCTCTCATCATCTCTCGCAAGTACTCATCACTCGAACAAAGCTGCAATGACTGTTCGAGAGAAAGTTTTGCAATTCGTATTGTACCATGGTGCCATGAGGTGAACTGAACAAATCAGCGAAAACCTTCCCGTTCCACCATACTGCATGATTGCAACAGCCTGGAAGGCAAAAAGGCAGTCAATCCCGGGGGGGGGCAGGGTCAAGAGCCCACCCCGGGAGGACTTACAGTCTGTCTCAGTGGCATGGGAGGGAGAAGGCCGGGAAGGGTATCGGCCTTCTCTCAGCAAACAAAAAGGCAGTCAATCCCGGGGGGGGGGCAGGGTCAAGAGCCCACCCCGGGAGGACTTACAGTCTGTCTCACTGAGGGACGGCCAATATGCTGTGTAAGAAATGTGCACACCATGACACTCCCGGGGGGGGGGGGGCTGAGCAATGTGCCCCTGGGAGGGCATGGGAGGGAGAAGGCCGGGAAGGGGACGGCCAATATACTGTGAAAGATATATACTTGTTTTGAAGGAGTTATTGGGAGTTTTTGGCCAAAAAAGCTTAACAAAAAAACTGTTATTTTAAGAAAAATTGCCCAAGAACTGGAGTTAAAAAGATGCATGGTCAAGGAACCCTTATTTTGCAAATAAAATGCATAGAAATTAAAAAACTGGGTTCAAAGGCAATGAATTTCCTGCTGGTAAAAGATTAAGAATTCTTTCTGTTCCCTCTCCATGGAAAAAAAAATCTTTGTGGTTCCAGGAGAGAGAAAAAACTGGAGTAAGTAAATGTATTAACTAGGCAACACCTAGGCAGACTTGTTTTGAAGGAGTTATTTGGAATGTTTGACCAAAAATGCTGAACAAAAAAAAAAGTTATTTTAAGAGAAATTGCCCCATACGCATTTCCTTTGCAACTAGATAAAAATGGGTGATTGCAAAGGCAAAACTCCTAATTATTGCATTGCCTTTTTCCAAATTATTTTACTTCCTTTCCTTTAAGAAATAACAACTACGGCCCTAAAACTCTCTTTCCAATTCTTCTTTGCCTATTAGCAAAAACTAGAACTATAAATTCTTTTGAGTGGAAAGAACTTCGATTTAGAACTTCGATTTAGAAGAAACACTTCCGGGTTTGAAAGAAATGTCGATATTGTACTGTTATAAAAAAAAACAATTTACAAAATTGTCGAACAAAACCGCCCAGCCAGATAATTTCCCTTAATTTAATATTCATAGTTGTTTCAAAGTGCAATTTATGATATTTTCTTCTTTTGATTTAATTTACTTTCTGCATTTTTAAAAATTAATTTGTAATTTTTGACATTATAATTTATAACTATATATTATAAATAAATAATTTATATTTCGTATTGTTATGTTAAAAAAATATGATAATACATTTCTTTATGTATTATATTTTATTACAGTCTTAAGTAATTTAATTTCAATTTCTTACCTTGCTTCTTGTTTAGCAACTGACTGTATTTTAATTTTTGGTTTAACTTTTTATTGATTTATATTCTATTTGATAATTTTATTATTGTTATTATTGTTTATGTTTAGTTATTTTATTGTAGCAGTTATATTATTTTATTATTTTATTTATTATGTTACATTACTTTATTAATATGTTTTTTTAATTATTACATTTCTTTTAATTACCAACCGTTCTAATTAAAAATATATGGGGGAAGGGGTGAAGATAAGGAAGGAAAAAAAATCATAAATGCAAAAAAAAATTGACTCTCTTCTATTCTGCTCATGCAATATCTTTTCATTTTCTAATGTATATGAAAAAAACCCAAAATGAGTTCCATCTAAATGTATAATGAAGCTGTAAAATGTGTTGTAAGTAAATGTTTTTGTTAACGAATCGATTCGTTATTAACGAATATGCGAATAACGAAATTTCGTTAATGCCTTCGCACATGCCCTAAAGCGCGGAAGCGCCATCTTAACGAATCGATTCGTTATTAACGAATAACGAAATTTCGTTAATGTAAAATTCGTTAATCAATTCGTAATAGCGGATTGACGTATTAACGAATTTCGTTAATGTTCGCGCATGCGCTAAAAACCCGCGGGCGCCATCTTAACGAATCGATTCGTTATTGGGCCTAAATAACGAAATTCGTTTATATTAACGAAATTTCGTAAATATCGAAACTTGTTTTTGGAAAGTTTTGTAAATATTTTAAATATCGAAACAAAAAAACACCCCAATTACAAATCGATTTTAGAAACAAATTTTTTCTTGATCAAACAGGCCTAGGAAATACACTCTCACTCATTCCATACGCCTATTGTTACCTGCTCCCTCCCATAAAACACCGCATTTACTGTCTGACGCCAAGTTTGCCTAAAGAAAATGCACCCTCAATCATTCCCCACGCCTTTGCTTACCTGCTCTCCCCAAAACACACTGCATTTGCTGTCCGATGCGAAGTTTGGTGAAGTGAAATACACCCTCACTCATTCACCATGCCTTTAATTACTTGCTCTTCCAAAGAAGTCCGCATTTGCTGTCAGACGCCAAGTTTGGCCAAGGGAAATACACCCTCACTGTTCCCCACGCCTTTGGTTACCTGCTCCCCCCAAAAAACACCGCATTTGCTGTCTGACGCCAGGTTTGGTGAAGGGAAATACACCCTCACTGATTCCCCACGCCCTTGGTTACCTGCTCCCCCCAAAAAACACTGCATTTGCTGTCTGACGCCAACTTTGGCGAAGGGAATTACACCTTCACTCATTCCCCACGCCTTTGGTTACCTTTTCCCTCAAAAAAACACCGCATTTGCTGTCTGATGCCAGGTTTGGCGAAGGGAAATACACCCTCACTGATTCCCCACGTCTTGGGTTACCTGCTCCCCCCAAAAAACACCACATTTGCTGTCTGACACTAAGTTTGGTGAATGGAAATATACCCTCACTCATTACCCACGCCTTTGGTTACGTGTTCCCCCCCAAAAATACCACATTTGCTATCTGACGCCAAGTATGGCGAAGGGAAATATACCCTCACTCATTTCTTATGCTTTTGGTTACCTACTCCCCCCCAAAAAACACCACAATTGCTGTGTGACGCCAAGTTTGGCGAAGGAAAGGCACCCTCGCTGATTCCCCACGCCTTTGGTTACCTGCACCCACAAAAAACAATAAATTTGCTGTCTGACGCCAAGTTTGGCGAAGGGAAATACACCCTCACTCATTCCCCCTGCCTTTGGTTACTTGCTCCCCCAAAAACACCGCATTTGCTGTCTGATGCCAAGTTTGGCTATTGGAAATACACCCTCACTCATTCCCTACGACTATGGTTACTTGCTCCCCCCAAAAAACACTGCATTTGGTGTCTGACGTCACGTTTGGCTAAGGTAAATACACCCTCACTCATTCCCCACGCCTTTGGTTACCTGTTCCCCCCAAAAAACAGAGCATTTGCTGTCTGACGCCAACTTTCGTGAAAGAGAAAAAACACCCTCACTGATTCCCCACACCTTTGGTTACCTGCACCCCCCCCCCCCAAAAAAAACACTGCATTTTCTGTCTGACGCAAAGTTTGACAAAGGGAAATACACTCTCACTCATTCCATACGCCTATTGTTACCTGCTCCCTCCCATAAAACACCGCATTTACTGTCTGACGCCAAATTTGCCTAAAGAAAATGCACCCTCAATCATTCCCCACACGTTTGCTTATCTGCTCTCCCCAAAACACACTGCATTTGCTGTCCGATGCAAAGTTTGGCGAAGGGAAATACACCCTCACTCATTCACCATGCCTTTAATTACTTGCTCTTCCAAAGAAACTCCGCATTTGCTGTCCGACGCCAAGTTTGGCCAAGGGATATACACCCTCACTGTTCCCCACACCTTTGGTTACCTGCTCCCCCCAAAAAACACCGCATTTGCTGTCTGACGCATGGTTTGGTGAAGGGAAATATACCCTCACTGATTCCCCACGCCCTTGGTTACCTGCTCCCCCCAAAAAACACTGCATTTGCTGTCTGACGCCAACTTTGGCAAAGGGAAATACACCTTCACTCATTCCCCACGCCTTTGGTTACCTGTTCCCTCAAAAAAACACCGCATTTGCTGTCTGATGCCAGGTTTGGCGAAGGGAAATACACCCTCACTCATTCCCCACGCCTTCGGTTACCTGCTCCCCCCCAAAAAACCCACATTTGCTGTCTGACGCCAGGTTTGGCGAAGGGAAATACACCCTCACTGATTCCCCACGCCTTTTCTTACCTCTCTCCCCCCCCCCCGCCCCAAAAAGCGCATTTGCTGTCTGAGGCAAAGTTTGGCGAAGGGCAATACACCCTCACTCATTCCAAACGCCTTTGGTTACCTGTTCCCCCCAAAAAACAATGCCTTTGCTGTCTTACCCCAAGTTTGGCAAAGGGAAATACACCCTCACTCATTCCCTACGCCTATGGTTACCTGCTCCCCCCAAAAAAACAATGCATTTGCTGTCTAACGCCAAGTTTGGCGAAGGGAAATACACCCTCACTCATTCCCCACGCCTTTTCTTACCTGCATCCCCCAAAAAACAATGCCTTTGCTGTCTGACGCCAAGTTTGGCAAAGGGAAATATACCCTCACTCATTCCCTACGCCTATGGCTACCTGCTCCCCCCAAAAAACATTGCATTTGCTGTCTAACGCGAAGTTTGGCGAAGGGAAATACACCATCACTCATTCCCCACGCCTTTGGTTACCTGTTCCCCCCCAAAAACACCACATTTGCTGTCTGATGCCATGTTTGGCTAAGGGAAATACACCCTCACTCATTCCCCCTGCCTTTGGTTACTTGCTCCCCCCAAAAACACCGCATTTGCTGTCTGATGCCAAGTTTGGCTAAGGGAAATACACCCTCACTCATTCCCTACGACTATGGTTACTTGCTCCCCCCAAAAAACACCGCATTTGCTGTCTGACGTCATGTTTGGCTAAGGTAAATACACCCTCACTCATTCCCCACGCCTTTGGTTACCTGTTCCCCCCAAAAAACAGAGCATTTGCTGTCCGACGCCAACTTTGGCGAAAGAGAAAAAACACCCTCACTGACTCCCCACACCTTTGGTTACCTGCACCCCCCCCCCAAAAAAACACTGCATTTTCTGTCTGACGCAATGTTTGACAAAGGAAAATACACTCTCACTCATTCCATACGCCTATTGTTACCTGCTCCCTCCCATAAAACACCGCATTTACTGTTTGACGCCAAATTTGCCTAAAGAAAATGCACCCTCAATCATTCCCCACGCCTTTGCTTACCTGCTCTCCCCAAAACACACTGCATTTGCTGTCCGATGCGAAGTTTGGTGAAGTGAAATACACCCTCACTCATTCACCATGCCTTTAATTACTTGCTCTTCCAAAGAAGTCCTCATTTGCTGTCAGACGCCAAGTTTGGCCAAGGGAAATACACCCTCACTGTTCCCCACGCCTTTGGTTACCTGCTCCCCCCCAAAAAACACCGCATTTGCTGTCTGACGCCAGGTTTGGTGAAGGGAAATACACCCTCACTGATTCCCCACGCCTTTGGTTACCTTTTCCCTCAAAAAAACACCGCATTTGCTGTCTGATGCCAGGTTTGGCGACGGGAAATACACCCTCACTGATTCCCCACGTCTTGGGTTACCTGCTCCCCCCAAAAAACACCACATTTGCTGTCTGACACTAAGTTTGGTGAATGGAAATATACCCTCACTCATTACCCACGCCTTTGGTTACGTGTTCCCCCCCAAAAATACCACATTTGCTATCTGACGCCAAGTATGGCGAAGGGAAATATACCCTCACTCATTTCTTAGGCTTTTGGTTACCTACTCCCCCCCAAAAAACACCGCAATTCCTGTCTGACGCCAAGTTTGGCGAAGGAAAGGCACCCTCGCTGATTCCCCACGCCTTTGGTTACCTGCACCCACAAAAATCAATAAATTTGCTGTCTGACGCCAAGTTTGGCGAAGGGAAATACACCCTCACTCACTCCCCACGCCTTTGCTTACCTGCTCCCTCCAAAACACACCGCATTTGCTGTCTGACGCCAAGTTTGGCCAAGGGAAATACACCCTCACTGTTCCCCACGCCTTTCGTTACCTGCTCCCCCCAAAAAAACACCGCATTTGCTGTCTGACACCACGTTTGGTGAAGGGAAATACACCCTCACTGATTCCCCATGCCCTTGGTTACATGCTCCCCCAAAAAACACTGCATTTGCTGTCTGATGTCAAGTTTGGCGAAGGGCAATACACCCTCACTCATTCCAAACGCCTTTGGTTACCTGCACCCCCCAAAAAACAATGCATTTGCTGTCTGACGCCAAGTTTGGCGAAGGGAAATACACCCTCACTGATTCCCCACGCCTTTTGTTACCTGCTCCCCCCAAAAAACACTTCATTTGCTGTCTGACACCAACTTTGGCGAAGGGAAATACACCCTCACTCATTCCCCACGCCTTTGGTTACCTGTTCCCTCAAAAAAAACACCGCATTTGCTGTCTGATGCCAGGTTTGGCGAAGGGAAATACACCCTGATTCCCCACGCCTTTGGTTACCTGCTCCCCCCCCCCCAAAAAACCACATTTGCTGTCTGACACTAAGTATGGTGAACAGAAATACACCCTCACTCATTCCCCCTGCCTTTGGTTATTGCTCCCCACAAAAACACCGCATTTGCTGTCTGATGCCAAGTTTGGCTAAGGGAAATACACCCTCACTCATTCCCTACGACTATGGTTACTTGCTCCCCCCAAAAAACACCGCATTTGCTGTCTGACGTCACGTTTGGCTAAGGTAAATACACCCTCACTCATTCCCCAGGCCTTTGGTTACCTGTTCCCCCCAAAAAAGAGAGCATTTGCTGTCTGACGCCAACTTTGGCGAAAGAGAAAAAACACCCTCACTGACTCCCCACACCTTTGGTTACCTGCACCCCCCCCCCCAAAAAAAAACACTGCATTTTCTGTCTGACGCAAAGTTTGACAAAGGGAAATACACTCTTACTCATTCCATACGCCTATTGTTACCTGCTCCCTCCCATAAAACACCGCATTTACTGTCTGACGCCAAGTTTGCCTAAAGAAAATGCACCCTCAATCATTCCCCACGCCTTTGCTTACCTGCTCTCCCCAAAACACACCACATTTGCTGTCCGATGCCAAGTTTGGTGAAGGGAAATACACCCTCACTCATTCACCATGCCTTTAATTATTTGCTCTTCCAAAGAACTCCGCATTTGCTGTCCGACGCCAAGTTTGGACAAGGGAAATACACCCTCACTCATTCCCTACGCCTATGGTTACCTGCTCCCCCCAAAAAACATTGCATTTGCTGTCTAACGCGAAGTTTGGCGAAGGGAAATACACCATCACTCATTCCCCACGCCTTTGGTTACCTGTTCCCCCCAAAAAACACCACATTTGCTGTCTGATGCCATGTTTGGCTAAGGGAAATACACCCTCACTCATTCCCCCTGCCTTTGGTTACTTGCTCCCCCCAAAAACACCGCATTTGATGTCTGATGCCAAGTTTGGCTAAGGGAAATACACCCTCACTCATTCCCTACGACTATGGTTACTTGCTCCCCCCAAAAAACACCGCATTTGCTGTCTGACGTCACGTTTGGCTAAGGTAAATACACCCTCACTCATTCCCCACGCCTTTGGTTACCTGTTCCCCCCAAAAAACAGAGCATTTGCTGTCCGACGCCAACTTTGGCGAAAGAGAAAAAACACCCTCACTGACTCCCCACACCTTTGGTTACCTGCACCCCCCCCCCCAAAAAAACACTGCATTTTCTGTCTGACGCAAAGTTTGACAAAGGAAAATACACTCTCACTCATTCCATACGCCTATTGTTACCTGCTCCCTCCCATAAAACACCGCATTTACTGTTTGACGCCAAATTTGCCTAAAGAAAATGCACCCTCAATCATTCCCCACGCCTTTGCTTACCTGCTCTCCCCAAAACACACTGCATTTGCTGTCCGATGCGAAGTTTGGTGAAGTGAAATACACCCTCACTCATTCACCATGCCTTTAATTACTTGCTCTTCCAAAGAAGTCCGCATTTGCTGTCAGACGCCAAGTTTGGCCAAGGGAAATACACCCTCACTGTTCCCCACGCCTTTGGTTACCTGCTCCCCCCCAAAAAACACCGCATTTGCTGTCTGACGCCAGGTTTGGTGAAGGGAAATACACCCTCACTGATTCCCCACGCCCTTGGTTACCTGCTCCCCCCAAAAAACACTGCATTTGCTGTCTGACGCCAACTTTGGCGAAGGGAATTACACCTTCACTCATTCCCCACGCCTTTGGTTACCTTTTCCCTCAAAAAAACACTGCATTTGCTGTCTGATGCCAGGTTTGGCGACGGGAAATACACCCTCACTGATTCCCCACGTCTTGGGTTACCTGCTCCCCCCAAAAAACACCACATTTGCTGTCTGACACTAAGTTTGGTGAATGGAAATATACCCTCACTCATTACTCACGCCTTTGGTTACGTGTTCCCCCCCAAAAATACCACATTTGCTATCTGACGCCAAGTATGGCGAAGGGAAATATACCCTCACTCATTCCTTAGGCTTTTGGTTACCTACTCCCCCCCAAAAAACACCACAATTCCTGTCTGACGCCAAGTTTGGCGAAGGAAAGGCACCCTCGCTGATTCCCCACGCCTTTGGTTACCTGCACCCACAAAAAACAATAAATTTGCTGTCTGACGCCAAGTTTGGCGAAGGGAAATACACCCTCACTCACTCCCCAAGCCTTTGCTTACCTGCTCCCTCCAAAACACACCGCATTTGCTGTCTGACGCCAAGTTTGGCCAAGGGAAATACACCCTCACTGTTCCCCACGCCTTTCGTTACCTGCTCCCCCCAAAAAAACACCGCATTTGCTGTCTGACACCACGTTTGGTGAAGGGAAATACACCCTCACTGATTCCCCATGCCCTTGGTTACCTGCTCCCCCCAAAAACACTGCATTTGCTGTCTGATGTCAAGTTTGGCGAAGGGCAATACACCCTCACTCATTCCAAACGCCTTTGGTTACCTGCACCCCCCAAAAAACAATGCATTTGCTGTCTGACGCCAAGTTTGGCGAAGGGAAATACACCCTCACTGATTCCCCACGCCTTTTGTTACCTGCTCCCCCCAAAAAACACTTCATTTGCTGTCTGACACCAACTTTGGCGAAGGGAAATACACCCTCACTCATTCCCCACGCCTTTGCTTACCTGCTCCCTCCAAAACACACCGCATTTGCTGTCTGACGCCAAGTTTGGCCAAGGGAAATACACCCTCACTGTTCCCCACGCCTTTCGTTACCTGCTCCCCCCAAAAAAACACCGCATTTGCTGTCTGACACCACGTTTGGTGAAGGGAAATACACCCTCACTGATTCCCCATGCCCTTGGTTACCTGCTCCCCCCAAAAACACTGCATTTGCTGTCTGATGTCAAGTTTGGCGAAGGGCAATACACCCTCGCTCATTCCAAACGCCTTTGGTTACCTGCACCCCCCAAAAAACAATGCATTTGCTGTCTGAAGCCAAGTTTGGCGAAGGGAAATACACCCTCACTGATTCCCCACGCCTTTTGTTACCTGCTCCCCCCAAAAACACTTCATTTGCTGTCTGACACCAACTTTGGCGAAGGGAAATACACCCTCACTCATTCCCCACGCCTTTGGTTACCTGTTCCCTCAAAAAAAAACACCGCATTTGCTGTCTGATGCCAGGTTTGGCGAAGGGAAATACACCCTGATTCCCCACGCCTTCGGTTACCTGCTCCCCCCCCCCCCAAAAACCACATTTGCTGTCTGACACTAAGTATGGCGAACGGAAATACACCCTCACTCATTCCCCCTGCCTTTGGTTATTGCTCCCCACAAAAACACCGCATTTGCTGTCTGATGCCAAGTTTGGCTAAGGGAAATACACCCTCACTCATTCCCTACGACTATGGTTACTTGCTCCCCCCCAAAAAACACCGCATTTGCTGTCTGACGTCACGTTTGGCTAAGGTAAATACACCCTCACTCATTCCCCAGGCCTTTGGTTACCTGTTTCCCTCAAAAAACAGAGCATTTGCTGTCTGACGCCAACTTTGGCGAAAGAGAAAAAACACCCTCACTGACTCCCCACACCTTTGGTTACCTGCACCCCCCAAAAAAAAGAAACACTGCATTTTCTGTCTGACGCAAAGTTTGACAAAGGGAAATACACTCTCACTCATTCCATACGCCTATTGTTACCTGCTCCCTCCCATAAAACACCGCATTTACTGTCTGACGCCAAGTTTGCCTAAAGAAAATGCACCCTCAATCATTCCCCACGCCTTTGCTTACCTGCTCTCCCCAAAACACACCACATTTGCTGTCCGATGCCAAGTTTGGTGAAGGGAAATACACCCTCACTCATTCACCATGCCTTTAATTACTTGCTCTTCCAAAGAACTCCGCATTTGCTGTCCGACGCCAAGTTTGGACAAGGGAAATACACCCTCACTGTTCCCCACACCTTTGGTTACCTGCTCCCCCCCAAAAACACCGCATTTGCTGTCTGACGCCAGGTTTGGTGAAGGGAAATACACCCTCACTGATTCCCCACGCCTTCGGTTACCTGCTCCCCCCAAAAAACACCACATTTGCTGTCTGACGCCAGGTTTGGCGAAGGGAAATACAACCTCACTGATTCCCCACGCCTTTTCTTACCTGCTCCCCCCCAAAAACACCGCATTTGCTGTCTGACGCCAAGTTTGGCGAAGGGCAATACACCCTCACTCATTCTCTACGCCTATGGTTACCTGCTCCCCCCAAAAAACACTCCATTTGCTGTCGGACGCCAACTTTGGCGAAGGGAAATACACCTTCACTCATTCCCCACGCCTTTGGTTACCTGCTCCCTCCAAAACACACCGCATTTGCTGTCTGACGCCAAGTTTGGCCAAGGGAAATACACCCTCACTGTTCCCCACGCCTTTCGTTACCTGCTCCCCCCAAAAAAACACCGCATTTGCTGTCTGACACCACGTTTGGTGAAGGGAAATACACCCTCACTGATTCCCCATGCCCTTGGTTACCTGCTCCCCCCAAAAACACTGCATTTGCTGTCTGATGTCAAGTTTGGCGAAGGGCAATACACCCTCGCTCATTCCAAACGCCTTTGGTTACCTGCACCCCCCAAAAAACAATGCATTTGCTGTCTGAAGCCAAGTTTGGCGAAGGGAAATACACCCTCACTGATTCCCCACGCCTTTTGTTACCTGCTCCCCCCAAAAACACTTCATTTGCTGTCTGACACCAACTTTGGCGAAGGGAAATACACCCTCACTCATTCCCCACGCCTTTGGTTACCTGTTCCCTCAAAAAAAAACACCGCATTTGCTGTCTGATGCCAGGTTTGGCGAAGGGAAATACACCCTGATTCCCCACGCCTTCGGTTACCTGCTCCCCCCCCCCCCCCAAAAACCACATTTGCTGTCTGACACTAAGTATGGCGAACGGAAATACACCCTCACTCATTCCCCCTGCCTTTCGTTATTGCTCCCCACAAAAACACCGCATTTGCTGTCTGATGCCAAGTTTGGCTAAGGGAAATACACCCTCACTCATTCCCTACGACTATGGTTACTTGCTCCCCCCCAAAAAACACCGCATTTGCTGTCTGACGTCACGTTTGGCTAAGGTAAATACACCCTCACTCATTCCCCAGGCCTTTGGTTACCTGTTTCCCTCAAAAAACAGAGCATTTGCTGTCTGACGCCAACTTTGGCGAAAGAGAAAAAACACCCTCACTGACTCCCCACACCTTTGGTTACCTGCACCCCCCAAAAAAAAGAAACACTGCATTTTCTGTCTGACGCAAAGTTTGACAAAGGGAAATACACTCTCACTCATTCCATACGCCTATTGTTACCTGCTCCCTCCCATAAAACACCGCATTTACTGTCTGACGCCAAGTTTGCCTAAAGAAAATGCACCCTCAATCATTCCCCACGCCTTTGCTTACCTGCTCTCCCCAAAACACACCACATTTGCTGTCCGATGCCAAGTTTGGTGAAGGGAAATACACCCTCACTCATTCACCATGCCTTTAATTACTTGCTCTTCCAAAGAACTCCGCATTTGCTGTCCGACGCCAAGTTTGGACAAGGGAAATACACCCTCACTGTTCCCCACACCTTTGGTTACCTGCTCCCCCCCAAAAACACCGCATTTGCTGTCTGACGCCAGGTTTGGTGAAGGGAAATACACCCTCACTGATTCCCCACGCCTTCGGTTACCTGCTCCCCCCAAAAAACACCACATTTGCTGTCTGACGCCAGGTTTGGCGAAGGGAAATACAACCTCACTGATTCCCCACGCCTTTTCTTACCTGCTCCCCCCCAAAAACACCGCATTTGCTGTCTGACGCCAAGTTTGGCGAAGGGCAATACACCCTCACTCATTCTCTACGCCTATGGTTACCTGCTCCCCCCAAAAAACAATGCATTTGCTGTCTGACGCAAAGTTTGGCGAAGGGAAATACACCATCACTCATTCCCCACGCCTTTGGTTACCTGTTCCCCCCAAAAAACACTGCATTTGCTGTCTGACGCCAACTTTGGCAAAGGGAATTACACCTTCACTCATTCCCCATGCCTTTGGTTACCTGTTCCCTCAAAAAAACACCGCATTTGCTGTCTGATGCCAGGTTTGGTGAAGGGAAATACACCCTCGCTGATTCCCCACGCCTTTTGTTACTTGCTCCCCCCAAAAACACTGCATTTGCTGTCTGATGTCAAGTTTGGCGAAGGGCAATACACCCTCACTCATTCCAAAAGCATTTGGTTACCTGCACCCCCCAAAAAACAATGCATTTGCTGTCTGACGCCAAGTTTGGCCAAGGGAAATACACCCTCACTGTTCCCCACGCCTTTCGTTACCTGCTCCCCCCAAAAAACACCGCATTTGCTGTCTGACACCAGGTTTGGTGAAGGGAAATACACCCTCACTGATTCCCCATGCCCTTGGTTACCTGCTCCCCCCAAAAACACTTCATTTGCTGTCTGATATCAAGTTTGGCGAAGGGCAATACACCCTCACTCATTCCAAACGCCTTTGGTTACCTGCACCCCCCAAAAAACAATGCATTTGCTGTCTGACACCAAGTTTGGCGAAGGGAAATACACCCTCACTGATTCCCCACGCCTTTTGTTACCTGCTCCCCCCAAAAAACACTTCATTTGCTGTCTGACGCCAACTTTGGCGAAGAAATACACCCTCACTCATTCCCCACACCTTTGGTTACCTGTTCCCTCAAAAAAAACACCGCATTTGCTGTCTGATGCCAGGTTTGGCGAAGGGAAATACACCCTGATTCCCCACGCCTTCGGTTACCTGCTCCCCCCCCCCCCAGAAAACCACATTTGCTGTCTGACACTAAGTATGGTGAACGGAAATACAGCCTCACACATTCCCCCTGCCTTTGGTTATTGCTCCCCACAAAAACACCGCATTTGCTGTCTGATGCCAAGTTTGGCTAAGGGAAATACACCCTCACTCATTCCCTACGACTATGGTTACTTGCTCCCCCCCAAAAACACCGCATTTACTGTCTGACGTCATGTTTGGCCAAGGGAAATACACCCTCACTGATTCCCCACGCCTTCGGTTACCTGCTCCCCCCAAAAAGCACCACATTTGCTGTCTGACACTAAGTATGGTGAACGGAAATACACCCTCACTCATTACCAACGCCTTTGGTTACCTGTTCTCCCCAAAAAATACCACATTTGCCATCTGACGCCAAGTATGGCGAAGGGAAATGCACCCTCAATCACTCCCCACGCCTTTGCTTACCTGCTCTCTCCAAAACACACCGCATTTGCTGTCTGACGCCAAGTTTGGCCAAGTGAAATACACCCTCACTGTTCCCCACACCTTTGGTTACCTGCTCCCCCCAAAAATCACCCCATTTGCTGTCCGACACCAGGTTTGTTGAAGGGAAAAAACACCCTCACTGATTCCCCATGCCCTTGGTTACCTGCTCCCCCCAAAAAACACTGCATTTGCTGTCTGACGCCAAGTTTGGCAAAGGGAAATACACTCTCAGTCATTCCCCATGCCTTTGCTTACCTGCTCCCCCCAAAAAACACTGCATTTCCTGTCTGACACCAAGTTTGGCGAAGGGAAATACACTTTCACTCATTCCCCACGCTTTTGGTTACTTGTTCCCTCAAAAAAACCACCGCATTTGCTGTCTGATGCCAGGTTTGGCGAAGGGAAATACATCCTCACTGATTCCCCACGCCTTCGGTTACCTGCTCCCCCAAAAAACACCACATTTGCTGTCTGACACTAAGTTTGGTGAATGGAAATACACCCTCACTCATTACCCATGCCTTTGGTTACCTGTTCTCCCCAAAAAATACAACATTTGCTATCTGACGCCAAGTATGGCGAAGGGAAATGCACCCTCAATCACTCCCCACGCCTTTGCTTACCTGCTCTCTCCAAAACACACAGCATTTGCTGTCTGACGCCAAGTTTGGCCAAGTGAAATACACCCTCACTGTTCCCCACACCTTTGGTTACCTGCTCCCCCCAAAAATCACCCCATTTGCTGTCCGACACCAGGTTTGTTGAAGGGAAAAAACACCCTCACTGATTCCCCATGCCCTTGGTTACCTGCTCCCCCCAAAAAACACTGCATTTGCTGTCTGACGCCAAGTTTGGCAAAGGGAAATACACTCTCAGTCATTCCCCATGCCTTTGCTTACCTGCTCCCCCCAAAAAACACTGCATTTCCTGTCTGACACCAAGTTTGGCGAAGGGAAATACACCTTCACTCATTCCCCACGCTTTTGGTTACTTGTTCCCTCAAAAAAACCACCGCATTTGCTGTCTGATGCCAGGTTTGGCGAAGGGAAATACATCCTCACTGATTCCCCACGCCTTCGGTTACCTGCTCCCCCAAAAAACACCACATTTGCTGTCTGACACTAAGTTTGGTGAATGGAAACACACCCTCACTCATTACCCATGCCTTTGGTTACCTGTTCTCCCCAAAAAATACCACATTTGCTATCTGACGCCAAGTATGGCGAAGGGAAATGCACCCTCAATCACTCCCCACGCCTTTGCTTACCTGCTCCCTCCAAAACACACCCATTTGCTGTCTGACGCCAAGTTTGGCCAAGTGAAATACACCCTCACTGTTCCCCACGCCTTTGGTTACCTGCTCCCCCCAAAAATCATCCCATTTGCTGTCCGACACCAGGTTTGTTGAAGGGAAAAAACACCCTCACTGATTCCCCATGCCCTTGGTTACCTGCTCCCCCCAAAAAACACTGCATTTGCTGTCTGACACCACGTTTGGCAAAGGGAAATACACTCTCAGTCATTCCCCATGCCTTTGGTTACCTGCACCCCCCAAAAAACAATGCATTTGCTGTCTGACGCCAAGTTTGGCGAAGGGAAATACACCCTCACTGATTCCCCACGCCTTTTGTCACCTGCTCCCCCCAAAAAACACTTCATTTGCTGTCTGACACCAACTTTGGCGAAGGGAAATACACCCTCACTCATTCCCCACGCCTTTGGTTACCTGTTGCCCCCCAAAAACAGAGCATTTGCTGTCCGACGCCAACTTTGGCGAAAGAGAAAAAACACCCTCACTGACTCCCCACACCTTTGGTAACCTGCACCCCCCCCCAAAAAAAAACACTGCATTTTCTGTCTGACGCAAAGTCTGACAAAGGAAAATACACTCTCACTCATTCCATATGCCTATTGTTACCTGCTCCCTCCCATAAAACACCGCATTTACTGTCTGACGCCAAATTTGCCTAAAGAAAATGCACCCTCAATCATTCCCCACGCCTTTGCTTACCTGCTCTCCCCAAAACACTGCATTTGCTGTCCGATGCGAAGTTTGGTGAAGGGAAAAAACACCCTCACTGATTCCCCATGCCCTTGGTTACCTGCTCCCCCCAAAAAACACTGCATTTGCTTTCTGACGCCAAGTTTGGCAAAGGGAAATACACTCTCAGTCATTCCCCATGCCTTTGGTTACCTGCTCCCCCCAAAAAACACTGCATTTCCTGTCTGACACCAAGTATGGCGAAGGGAAATACACCTTCACTCATTCCCCACGCCTTTGGTTACTTGTTCCCTCAAAAAAACCACCGCATTTGCTGTCTGATGCCAGGTTTGGCGAAGGGAAATACATCCTCACTGATTCCCCACGCCTTCGGTTACCTGCTCCCCCAAAAAACACCACATTTGCTGTCTGACACTAAGTTTGGTGAATGGAAATACACCCTCACTCATTACCCATGCCTTTGGTTACCTGTTCCCCCCAAAAAATACTGCATTTGCCTTCTGGACAGGTGAAAAATCAAATGTATGTGTAGGCAGTCCCCAAGTTAGGAACAAGATAGGTTCTTCAATTTGCTTGTAAGTTGGGGCAGGGACATTTTTTGAGTGTAGCTCCAGCCTATGACAAGATCTGGGGTTTAAAGGAGGGAAGGTTAGGATAAAACCTCTCAGTGGGACGAAACAGTTGAGCGACGAAATTCATTACAAAACACAGCATGATTCTTCAAACAACAGCCATTTCTATCTTGGGTGTTCTAGCGATGGAATTCCTGCACTAAACAGAGGATCCACAAAACAACCACACCTTGACTGGCAGCCTTAAAATGCCATGCAATAGATATCCTTCATGCCATCTCCATTTTTCTTCACTTCATCTCAGGGTGGTGCAATGGCACCATCCCGGTGGAGCAATGGGTTAAACACTTGTGCTGGCAGGACTGCTCACCGACAGGTCAGCAGTTCAAATCTAGGGAGAATGGGTTGAGCTCCCTCTGTCAGCTCCAGCCCCCCATGCGGAACATAAGAGAAGCCTCCCAAAGGATGGTAATACATCCGGGCATCCCCTGGGCAACGTCTCTGCAGACGGCCAATTCTCTGACACCAGAAATGACTTGCAAAACAAAACAAAACATGAGTCGCTCCTAACACAGAAAAAAAAAATCTCATGTGACGATATTTTGGTGCCTTCTCCTATAACCACATACAAAAGAAAGCAGGAGTGGGATTCTGATTGCTGGACTCCAAACAAATCAGGCCATAACAAAGGAAAAAGAAGAAGAACTCAAAATCCACAGGCCAGTCAGCCTGACTGCAAAACCAGGGAAATATATTACAACAGATGATGCAGGAGTCTACCTGCAAGTTTCTTGACAACAATGCAATTATAAATCCGAATCAGCATGGGGTTGTCAAGAAGTCCTGCCAAACTCATGTTTTGTTTTGTTTTGTTTTTGATCAGATTACTAGTTCAGTAGATGGGAATGCTGTGGATATCATGTATCTGGATTTCAGCAAAGCATTTGGTAAGGTTCGCAATAATATTTTGATCTGCAAACTGATGAAAGATATGAGCTAGCAATGTGATGCTGCAGAAATGTCAACATTGACACTGAAATACAACACCACCTGAGTTATGCAAGTGCAGCATTCTTCCAAATGAAGCAGAGAATGTTTGAGGACCGGGACATTCATAGGGAGGCCTGTTTATAAAACTATTGTCCTCCCAACCCTGTAATATGCCTGGGAAAGGTGGACCATCTACAGATGTCACAGTCAACTCCTGGAACGATTCCATCAGCGTTGCCTCCAGAAAACCCTGCAAATCTCTTGGGAAGAAAACAGGCTGACAAACATCAGCATATGAAAGAAGGCAAGGCCACCAGCATTGGGGCCATGATCCTCCACCATCAGCTCCACTGGACTGCATTGTCTGAATGCCCAAAGAACATCATCTCCCAAAAGCAGCGACTCTACTCCCAACTGAAGAACAGAAAACAGAATGCTGGTGGGCAGGAAAAGAGATTGAAAGATGGGCTCAAATCTGATCTTACAAACTGTAGCATAGACATTTAGAGATAATTGGGAATCCTTGGCCCGTGAGCATTCTCACGAGAGGTCAGCTATGGGCAACAGTGCTGTGAAATTCAAAGGGGAATGTCTCAAGAAGGAGGCGGCTCAAGCCAACCCTTGTTGGGACCACCTTCTGTCTGGAAACCGATATCCTCTCTGTGGAAGAAAGACCATGAGGATCAATAACAGGTCTCTACAGCCACTTACAGGCACACCATAAAAACCTTGCACTTGGAAGGCCATCTTACTTGGACATGAGTGATTGCCAATGATTGCGCGGAATGGTATTTTAGCCTGGATTAATAGAACCACACTTTCCAAGTCAAGGGAAGTAATGGTCCCACTATGCTCTTGAATTCTGATAAGCTCAGGCCTTACCTGGAGACTTGTTCTGGGTGACTTCTTGTAAGAAGGATACAGACAATTTTGAGTGGATTCAGAGAGGGAAAAAAGGATGTTAAGAACAACACATATGAGGAAAGTTGAAAGGATTGGCTTATTTAAATGTTCAGCTTGGTGAGGGGAAGATGGAGGAATGGCATAAACTGTATCCTTGAAATGGCTCAAGGACCATTGCAGAAAGGAAGAGGCGGATTTGTTTCTGCCGCAGAGAAGAGATAGAACCAAGTCTAATGGTTTCAAGTTACAGGAGGGTAGATTTTAATTGAACGTTAGGAGGAAATTCCTGCCAGTAAGAGCAGTGTAGTTCAGCAGTGTAAACAGTAAGAGTAGTTCAGCAGTGTAAACAGTTGCCTGAAGAAGTAAGTAAAACATATTAAGAATGATCTGGAAATCTTCAAGATGTCTGTCTCCTGAGGAATCTATATAACAACCAAGTAGCAACAGTAAGAACAGACCACAGAACAACCAACTGGTTCAAGATTGGGAAAGGAGTACAGCAGGGCTGCATACTCTCAGCCAACCAATTCCACTTGTATGCAGAACACAGTATGTGATGTGCGGGGCTTGACGAATCCAAGGCTTGAGTTAAAATGGCTGGACGAAACATTAATGACCTTAGATATGCAGATGATACAGTAGAATCTCACTTATCCAACATAAACAGGCTGGCAGAATCAGGCCTGTAGCGAGGGGGGGGGGGGGGTTAGGGGATCAACCCCCTACCTGAAATTTTTCAGATTAAAAAAAAAAACTAGTTTACTCATAAATTTTAACTGGTTAACCAAATTCCCATGCGAAGTCTATGACATGCAAAAAATTAAGAGTCCATCCAGAACCGCAAACACTATCTCAAGCAAATATTGACAATTTATTCACACTGTCATTACTTGCAGCAATAGCCAATGTAGTGAAGCAATCAAGTTGGGGGGGGGGTGTTGAATGCTCTCATTAAGGAGGCCAGACTTGGTGGAGGTGGTTGACAGGGGCGCAGCTGCAGGCTACTTGAAGGCTGCTCTGCCCCCTGCTGTGCTCTTTGCTTCAGTGTGACCCTTACCCTCCCCCCCACCGAAATTTTCAAAGCACCCCCCAAAATTTTCAATCCTCCCCCCCAATTTTCAATCCTCCCCGAATTTTTTTTCTGGCTACGGCCCTGGGCAGAATGTTGGATAAGCAAAAAATTTGGATAATAAGGAGGGATTAAGGAAAAGCCTATGATATGTCAAATTATGTTATGATTTTACAGATTAAGCACCAAAACATCATTGTTGTTCATTCATTCAGTCGTCTCCGACTCTTCGTGACCTCATGGACCAGCCCACGCCAGAGCTCCCTGTCGGCCATCACCACCCCCAGCTCCTTCAAGGTCAGTCCAATCACTTCAAGGATGCCATTCATCCATCTTGCCCTTGGTCGGCCCCTCTTCCCTTTGCCTCCCACTTTCCCCAGCATAATTGTCTTCTCTAGGCTTTCTCTAGGCTCATGATGTGGCCAAAGTACTTCAACTTTGTCTCTAGTATTCTTCTCTCCAGTGAGCAGTCGGGCTTTATTTCCTGGAGGATGGACTGGTTGGATCTTCTCGCAGTCCAAGGAACTCTCAGAACTTTCCTCCAACACCACAGCTCAAAAGCATCTATCTTCCTTCGCTCGGCCTTCCCTAAGGTCCAGCTCTCACATCCGTAGGTGACTACAGGGAATACCATGGCTTTGACTAGGCGGATCTTTGTTGCCAGTGTGATGTCTCTACTCTTTACTATTTTATCGAGACTGGACATTGCTCTCCTCCCAAGAAGTAAGCGTCTTCTGATTTCCTGGCCACAGTCTGCATCTGCAGTAATTTTTGAACCTAGAAATACAAAGTCTGTCACGGCCTCCACATTTTCTCCCTCTATTTTCCAGTTGTCAATCATTCTTGTTGCCATAATCCAAATGAACAAAAAAGCAGTTCAATACATGGTAACGTTATGTAGTAATTAGTGTATTTACATATTTGGCACCAAAACATCCCAATGGATTCAGGCGGGAGGCAGACTGTGTTGGATAATACAGAACGCTGGATGAGCAAAGGCTGGATAAGCAGGACTCTGCTATACCACTTTGACAGCTGAAAATGAGGACTAGCTGAGGAGCCTTCTAACCAAGGTCAACTTGGACGCGGAACACATCATGCAATGTGTGGGGCTTGACGAATACAAGGCTGGGGTAAAAATTGCTGGAAGAAACATTAATAACCTTAGATATGCCGATGATACCACTTTGATAGCCGAAAGCGAGGAGGAGCTGAGGAGCCTTCTAATCAAGGTGAATGAAGAAAGGGCAAACGCTGGGTTGCAGCTAAACATTTAAAAAAACCAAGATTATGGCCAACCAGACTGATTGATAACTGGCAAACAGAGGGACAAAAGGTGGAGGCAGTGCCAGGCTTTGTATTTCTAGGTGCAAAGATTACTGCAGACGCCGACTACAACCAAGAAATCAGAAGACACTTATTTCTTGGGGGGAAAGCAATGACCAATCTCGATAAAATAGTGAAGAGTAGAGACATCACACTGGCAATGGAGATCCGCCTAGTCAAAGCCATGGTATTTCCCATAGTCATCTACGGATTTGAGAGCTGGACCTTAGGGAAGGCTGTGAGAAGGAAGATAGAAGCTTTTCAACTGCAGCGTTGGAGGAAAGTTCTGAGAGTGCCTTGGACAGTCCATACTTCAGGAAATAAAGCCTGGCTGCTCATTGGAGGAAAGGATATTAGAAGCAAAGATTAAGTACTTTGGCCACATAATGAGAAGACAGGAAAGGTTAGAGAAGGAAAAAATATTATGTTGTGTCCAGGTTGGTTCATCAGGTGCTCTGCTATGGCTGATTTCTCTGAGCACCTGATGAACCAACCTGGATACAAATTATTTGAGAACACAGAAATGCTGGACCACTCTCACAACCACCATGTCAGACTACACAGAGAAGCCATTGAAATCCACAAGCATGTGGACAATTTCAACGGAAAGGAAGAAACCATGAAAATGAACAAAATCTGGCTACCAGTATTAAAAAACTCAAAAATTACAACAGCAAAACAACAGAGAGTAAACAATCGGGCACATCAAATCACTATCAACAAAAGATTCCCCCCAGGCACTTCCAAGCCATTAAATGCTAATTAAGGTGGTCAGTTGAAACATTCACGCCTAGCTCCAGCAGACAAAAGTCCTTTGTCCCACCCTGGTCATTCCACAGATATATAAACCCATTGTCCTAATTTCAACAGACCTCACTACCTCTGAGGTTGCTTGCCATAGATGCAGGCGAAACGTCAGGGGAAAATTCCTCTAGAACATGGCCATATAGCCCGGAAAAACCTACAACAACCCAGAAAATACTATGTTTTCTGACGGTCTTTGGTGACCCCCCTGATGCCCCCTCCAGGGGTCCCGACCCCCAAATTGAGAAACAGTGATCTAACCCAATCCATGAAACTACAACTACCACTTTCTGCCTTTGACTTCTATTCAGCGGAGCCCGAACAAGCGATTACCAGCTACCCCGTTTCCCAAAATTATGCTTCCGAAATCTCTTGATACCGATTCCGTACGAAGAAAAACTTGGCCACAGCCCTCCTCTCCACGTCCCACTCACGGCAGAAGCCCTTTTTAAACGCGAGCTACTACAGACGGGCAACCACCATTGCATGTGATAAGTGCTTTTGTATTATTGCAACGCATACCCTTTCGCCTGACTCCCCGGGGCTAGGGCAGAGGGAGAATTACAAACGCTTTTCTCGAAAACTACACCAAATACCGCATGGCATGCTGGGGCGAGAGAAGGGCGCTAGACTGGCCCTGACGTCACGCGCACAAGAAAGGTTTCAGAGCGGGCGCTGCGAAAGGAGCGAGATCAGGGAGGGGAAGTACGCATGCGTGAAAGAAGTGCCCTCATTGGCTAGCCCTGCGTGCGCGCGTTTCCGGGCGGCGCCGTTGCAACCCCGGAAGTGTTTGCCCGCGAAGAAAAGGCTGAGGATAGAAAGTGCCGGAGGACGAAAGCGGAGTCATGGCCGGGTGAGTGGTGAGTGGAAAGCCTTCCTTGGCGAACCCGAAGGATTACTATTTACCCCGAGGGGAATCAGGGTGGTTGCCAATAACGTGGCAACATGACAAACATTCAGTGCCAAAACAGACAAACCAGAGAGCAGCGTTTCTGAACCTGAGGGTCGAGACCCCTGGGAGGGGGGTTGCGAGGGGGTGTCAGAGGAGTCGCCAAAGAACACCAGAAAATACAGTATTTTATTTTGGTCATGGGGGTTCTGTGGTCGGAAGTTTGGCACAATTCTATCGTTGCTGGGGTTCAGAATGCTCTGTGATTGTATGTGAACTATAAATCCCAGCAATGACAACTCCCAAATGGCAAGGTCTATTTTCCCCAAACTCCACCAGTGTTCACATTTGGGCATATTTAGTGTGCGTGCCAAGTTTATTTATTTATGACATTTATATGCCGCCCTTCTCACCCCAGAGTGGCTTACAAGTTATTTGTATAAGTTATTAGATTGGTAGTATATAAAAATAAGTGCAAGGTGAAAGCACCCTCCCAAAGTAGCCCAGGTCCATAGAACAGTCTTCCTACTTGTCATCAAAGGTGGAGGGTGTTGAGGGAGCTGCAACGGTCAACCCTCCTGTTTAAGGAGTTCCACTGGCTGCTGTTCATTTTCCGGTCCCAATTCAAGGTGCAGGTTCTTACCTACAAAGCCCTGAACGGTCCGGGACCCACCTACCTGCATTACCGCATTTCTGTGTTCCTTCATCTCTCCTTAAAAATCCTACCCAGTTATATCCTACCTTGTCCATGTCCAGCATTATTTTTAATTTTAATCTATTACATTTGTCCCAGCCATTGGTTTTAAATGCTTGTGTGTTACTGTTGATTTATTGTTTATTTTTTTTGTTATGTGATTTATATTAATTGTATTGCTTTGATTGTTTTGTTATTGTTTTAATTTATTAATGTACTGTGGGCTTGGCCTCATGTAAGCCGCTCCGAGTCCCTTGGAGAGATGGTAGCGGGGTGCAAATAAAGTATTATTATTATTATTATTATTATGGAGGACAGTTCTGAATACGGAGGTAGGTGTAGAGTGCCTATAGGGATCCCAGCAGCGATGGTAGATGTCGATAAGCCTCCGAAAGAATCAGCCTCCGCACACCACCATGGAGATTCACAAACTGGCAAGAGGGCATCTGGGCAATCAGTCACTGGGGCAATGAAGCAGACAGGAATAATCACAGCTGAGAGCAGTTTAGTCCAGATCTATCATTGTTTGAGTCCAACAACTCCTAAAGGTCAATGCCCACAAAACCCTCCCAATGTTTTCTGTTGGTCGTGGGAGCTACGTGTGCTAATTTTGGTTTTGGTGGAGTTCAGAAGGCTCTTTGATAGTAGGTGAACTATAAATCCCAGCAACTACACCTCCCAAATGTCAAGGCCTATTTCCAACACCACTGTTCACATTTGGGCATATAGAGTATTCGTGCCAAGTTTGGTCCAGATCTATCATTTTTTGAGTCCACAGTGTTCTCTGGATGTAGGTGAACTACATCCATTGAACTCAAGTTCAATGTCCACCAAACCCTTCTGGTATTTTCTGTTGGACATGGGAGTTCTGTTTGTGGAGTTCAGAATTCTCTTTGATTGTAGGTGAACTATAAATCCTAGCAATTACAATTGCCAAATGACAAAACCAAAATGCCCCCCCCCCCCCCCATTATTCAGATTTGAGCCTATTGAGTATTTATGGCAGACTTGGTCTGGTGAATGAAAACATATCCTGCCTATCAAATGTTTAGATTCTGATTCATAATAGTAGCAAAATTACAGTTATGAAATAGCAACGAAAATAACTTTATATTTGGGGTCACCACAACATTATTTATTTGTCGTGTCAGAACAACCAGTCCAATTATATTACATTTCTAACAGAGCAAAGCAAACAAGCAGATTACAAAATTTGTGAGTATGAGAGTTGATTAAATGTCATTTGACCAGTATCTGGCCACTTGGAGTGCCTCTGGTGTTGCTACAAGAAGGTCCTCCGTTGTGCATGTGGCAGGGCTCAGGGTGCATTGCAGCAGGTGGTCAGTGGTTTGCTCCTCTCCACACTCGCATGTCGAGGATTCCACTTTGTAGCCCCATTTCTGAAGGTTGGCTCTGCATCTTGTGGTGCCAGAGCGCGGTCTGTTCAGTGCCTTCCAGATCGCCCAGTCCTCTGTGTGCCCAGGGAGGAGTCTCTCATTGGGTATCAGCCATTGGTTGAGGTACTGGGTTTGGGCCTGCCACTTTTGGACTCTCGCTTGCTGAGGTGTTCCAGTGAGTGTCTCTGTAGATCTTAGAAAACTATTTCTAGATTTAAGTCGTTGACGTGCTGGCTGATACCCAAACAGGGGATGGGCTGGAGATGTCTCTGCCTTGGTCCTTTCACTATTGGCTGCTACTTCCCGGCGGATGTCAGGTGGTGCAATACCGGCTAGACAGTGTAATTTTTCCAGTGGTGTAGGGCGCAGGCACCCTGTGATAATGCGGCATGTCTCATTAAGAGCCACATCCACTGCTTTAGTGTGGTGAGATGTGTTCCACACTGGGCATGCATACTCAGCAGCAGAGTAGCACAGCGCAAGGGCAGATGTCTTCACTGTATCTGGTTGTGATCCCCAGGTTGTGCCAGTCAGCTTTCGTATGATATTGTTTCTAGCACCCACTTTTTGCTTGGTGTTCAGGCAGTGCTTCTTGTAGGTAAGAGCACGGTCCAGAGTGACTCCCAGGTATTTGGGTGCGCTGCAATGCTCCAGTGGGATTCCTTCCCAGGTGATCTTCAGAGCTCGGGATGCTTCTCTGTTCTTGAGATGAAAGGCACATGTCTGTGTTTTAGATGGGTTGGGGATCAGTTGGTTTTCCCTGTAATAGGCAGTAAGAGCACCTAGAGCTTCAGAGAGCTTCTGTTCAACCATCTCAAAGCTCCCTGCTTGAGCAGTAATGGCACGATCATCAGCATAGATGAAACTCTGTCCCTTCTGGCAGTGGCTGGTCATTTGTGTAGATGTTGAACGTGGATGGGGCAAGCACGCTCCCCTGAGGCAGGCCGTTCTTCTGTTTCCGCCATCTGCTTCTCTGACCCTGGAACTCAACAAAGAAGCTCCTGTTTTGTAGCAGGTTTCCTATGAGGCGGGTCAGGTGGTAGTCCTTTGTGATATTATACATTTTCCTCAGGAGGAGGCGGTGGTTCACAGTATCATAGGCTGCTGACAGGTCTATGAAGACAGCTCCTGTGATCTGCTGCCTCTCAAAACCATCTTCTATGTGCTGAGTGAGGTTCAACACTTGCGATGTGCAGCTTTTGCCTTTCCTGAAGCCAGCTTGCTGTGGGATCAGACATGGGTCTAGTTTTTCCATAATTCTATGCAAAATAAGTCTCTCCAGAACTTTGTAGAGGTGGCACAACAGGGAGATTGGTCTGTAGCTTTTTGGGTCATTACGGTCTTTGCCTGGCTTCAAGATGGCGATGACTCTTGCTTTCCTCCAGATTTTGGGGATCTGACAGGATGCAGTGCAGTTGTTCATCAGCTCCAGCAGCCAGTGCCTTACTTTGGGACCAAAGTTCTTGATTTGTTCCATCCGTAGATCATCCAAGCCAGCTGCTTTGCCATTCTTACATTTGTTGAATGCCATGTCCAATTCAGTGGATGTAAAGGGTTCATGAAGGTTGTTATTCTCAATCTCTTGTTGTCTGGCTATTGGTTTCTTTCCTACTTTGGTGGCAAAGTTGGGTTTCCCATTCTTCAAGAGTTGGTGTGCTATCTGATCTGCCATTATGTTGGCATGGGTATTAGTTTGTGAGGGGTCATTGCTCAACCGTCTTAGCAGCCTCCACGCCTTCTGGCTGCTCCTGCCCATGTCGACCTCTGTGATCAGTTTGATCCACTGTTCTTTCTTGGCTTCAGAGATGGAGGACACAATGCTCTGCGCTGCCTGAAGGGTTTGCTCACTAAATGGGTCTTCGTTGTGGAGCCTGTAATAGTTTTCCAACAAGACAGCTGTTTCAGGAGTAATGCCCTGAAGGTAGTTGGTTCTGCAGCCTCTCGGTATGGAGGCCCGTGAGCAGGTTTTCACTATTTCAATAAAATGCTCGTATTCCTCAGGGATTGGCGCGACTGATGAGATCATGTCATCTAACATGTCTGAGAATTTAGTCCAATCTGCCTTTCTGAAGTTGTATCTTTGTTTAAATCGAACTTCTTGAGGCCTTATTGTTGGGAACAGTTGGCATATTATTGGTCGGTGCTGTGTGTTTGGGATTGGTGGTCCCACTGATTTGGTGCATTGCTGTACGATGCTGTCGCTCACAAATAAGAGGTCTGGGTTATAACCTCGGTGCCATCTCCCGCTGTTGTAGGATGGTGGGAGCTTGCTATCATGGATGAGAGATAGTTTGTGCAATTCAGACCAGGAGAGGACAGCCTCTCCATTTCTGTCCTCTTGGGCATAGCCCCATACGTGGCTATGGCTGTTGAAGTCACCAATTACTACCGCCCTTTGGTGCCTGTAAAAGTTCTCGGGGGAGGAGAAGCAGAACTCTTCATTTGGGGGCTTGTACACAGAGGTGATGGTGATGTTCTTGAGCTCTACTGTTATAACCTCGATATTGTTTTCTTCAGTGTTGTGGGCACTGCTGACTTGGAGGCCAGGTTTGACAAAGACGGCGCTTCCATACTGCGCATGTGGTCTTTCCACTATTAAGACCATTCCTGGAACTTTGGGTCATTTCTGTCTTTCATCCCTGTGTGTTTCTTGGACACACAGCACGTCACATTTCTTATCTCGGCACAGCTCATAGAGCACCACAACATGAGGAACTGTATTAAGGGGTCGCGACATTACAAAGGTTGAGAAACACTGCCATAGATCAAAGCAGAGTCAATAAATAAAACAACCTCCATGTGAACTTACAAGACTATATAAAATGGCTAAAAATAACACAAGACTAAAATAAACATAATACAGCATATCACACACATTTCCCACATGATTAAATTAAGAAGATTATTATTATGTTTATTGGTATCCCTCAAAGTGTCTTGTCCTCCTTTGTGCAGAATCCCATTGCTGGGTTATTTTCAGTTTATGACCCACAATTATCCCAAAAGAATCCTGTGGCATTTCACTTAGGACAGTGGTTCTCAACCTGTAGGTCTTCAGATACTTTTGCCTTCAACTCCCAGAAATCCTAACAGCTGGTAAACTGGCTGGGATTTCTGGGAGTTGTAGGCCAAAACACAGATGGGGGGGGGGGGGGGGGACAGGCTGAGAACCACTGACTTAGGTCTTCCCTCCAATTTTGAGTGCATCTATTGATGGCTACTCTTTGAGCATGGTCATGGTTTTCCAATCATTTATGGATTCATCTGACAGTGTTACCTTTTATTTTATACTTCTGTCTAAATAAAGCAGCATTCAGTGAACACACAACCCCCTTGTTATGCCAGCTCACAGACTAAGATCATTTGGGGAGGCCCTGCTCTTGGTCCCACCTTCCTCGTAAGCATGGCTGGAGTGACGAGAGACAGGGCCTTCTCAGTGGTGGCCCCTTCGGTTGTGGAACTCACTCCCTAGCAATATTAGATCAGCCCACTACCTCCTAGCTTTCAGAAGGAGAGTAAAAACCTGGCTCTGGGAGCAGACTTTTGAAAAATAGTGCAGTGCAGTAATTTTAATATGGAATATGTGCAGTTGATGATGGAATGGCCTTGGACTCTGATCCCAGGACAGCATGTTATTAACATTGAATGTATTTTAATTATGTTTAATATGTTAGTAATTTTAATCCCATTTATTTTTCAATTAATATTGTATGTTTTGAGGCACTGTGTAGGTGCCACTTATAAGCTGCCTTGAGTCCCTCTTGGGTAGAGAAAGGTGAGTATAAATAAGGTAAATAAATAAATAAATGTAATCTCAGAGTCCTCATCAACCATCTTGGAGAATTCTTGGAGGATAGGAGAGTTCCTTGAAGTTTAGAGGAGAGCAATTTTCAACCTTGTATTTTAAACATGAACGTGTTCCCTGCTATGCTTAACTTAAGACTTTGTTTCTTCCTCCAGCTGATTGGTTTAGGCCCACATAATCCCAAAAAGAAGCAAGATCTTGACAAGCTATGACCTGAAGGCTAAAGCTCAGCAGATTATGAACCAGTGTGGACCGTCTACCCTGATCAATTTGTCCAACTTCTCTATCAAACCAGAACCAGCCAGTACGCCTCCCCATAGTTCCATGGCAAACAACACCACAGTGGCCAAGATGCCAGGAACCCCTAGTAGTGGGGGACACCTCAGCCCTGAAAGCAACCAGGTGATTGTGCAGTATCCTTGAAAAGCCCATGAAGCTTGAAAAACAGTATTGATGGGTGGTTTTTGAGTGAGCCTGAGACTTGCAAGGAAACTTTTCCCCGGTATTTTGCTCTGTAAAACTCATCATAGCCATATCGTTGTTTCAGAAGAGAGCTTATTATTATTGCAAACAAAAAGCTTTTCTTACTTATTAGAGACATTTGATTAATTTTAATTACAGTGAAATTGATCCTTTCTGAATTGTCACTGTGAGGACATCAGTTAGCTTGCTTAAAGCTGCCTCAAAGTAGCATTCTTCCAGGACTGGCAGCATCATCATAAAAATAGATGTAAATGCTGTTTAGTGGGACTTTGCCAATTGTTTCATTGTACAGTGATGTTACATTGCTGCCTTTTTATTTATATGTACTGCTGCTTTGCAGAAAAGAATATACTAACACAAGAAATTTCAAATATATTTATTTATTTTATTATTGAAAACATTTATACACCCTTTTCACCCAGAAGAGGACCCAGGGCGAAGCACAATATAAATACGGCAAACATTCAGTGCTGAAATGAAAACAAACTATAAATATTACGGGGGTTTTTTTTACTTCAATTACAGTTGAAGCTGGTGTATTTCTTCTTTTTAATGTGTATGAAAGTCTGTAGAATTTAAATTTGTAACAGAACTGCTGGGTAATATAGCATGCAATTTGTTGGAAGCATGTGTTACTTACAAAATGTCGGTAAAGGTTTCCCCTGACATTAAGTCCAGTCATGTCCAATTCTGGGGGTTGGTGCTCGTTTCCATTTCTAAGCTGAAGAGCCGCCGTTGTCCATAGACACCTCCAAGTTCATGTGGCTGGCATGACTGCATGGAGCACCATTACCTTCATGCCAGAGTGGTACCTATTTATCTCCTTGCATTCACATGTTTTCGAACTGCTAGATTGGCAGAAGCTGGGGCTAACAGCAGGAGCTCACACCGCTCCCTGGATTCAAACCTGCAACCTTTCTGTTAGCAAGTTCAGCAGCTCAGTGGTTTAACCCACTGTGCCACCAGGGGCTCCATAACTTATAGATCTAGATTTTATGGAGAAAAGGGAATGTAGAATAGTATGACTGCTACATTTGTGCTAATATATGTATTCTTTTTTCCAACACACTTCTGCTGCTCCCAGATTTTATCAAAGAAGAAGCTGCAGGATCTTGTCAGAGAGGTGGATCCAAATGAGCAGTTAGATGAAGATGTAGAGGAGGTAGGTATTTGGGAAATTGGTGTTCCACAAGTACGTAATCTTGAGGATGTTGGACCTCTCAACTCCTCAAGTAATATTAGACCACCATGATTTTCCTTTGTCAGTGCTACTAATTTGTGGTTACCATATTTACTCGAGTCTAATGCACCAGTAAATCTAATGCACACCTCAATTTCCAAAATCTTGAAACAAATAAAAGTGGGTTGCTGTAGGTTTTTTCAAGTTATATGTCCATGTTCTGTAGGCATTTTCTCCTGATGTTTTGCCTGCATCTATGGCAAGCATCCTCAGAGGTAGTGAGGTCTATTGGAACTAGGAAAATGGGTTTATATATCTGTGGAATGACCAGCATATTATTTGAGAACATGGAAATGCTGGACCACTCTAACAACCACCATGTCAGACTACACAGAGAAGCCATTGAAATCCTCAAATAGGTGGGCAATTTCAACAGAAAGGAGGAAACCATGAAAATGAACAAAATCTAGCTACCAGTATTTAAAAAACCTAAAGTTACAAAAGCGAAACAACAGAGAGGAAACAATCAGGCACATCTAATCACCTCTCAACAAAAGATTGTCCCAGGCACTGCCAGGCCATCAAATGCTAATCAAGGTGGTCAGTTGAAACATTTACACCTAGCTCCAACAGACAAGAGTTCTTTGCCCCAACCTGGTCATTCCACAGATATACAAACCCATTTTCCTAGTTCCAATAGACCTCACTACCTCTGAGGATGCTCTGCATAAATGCAGGCAAAACATCAGGAGAAAAGGCCTCTAGAACATGGCCATATAGCCTGAAAAAACAACAACCCAGTGTTTCTGGCCATGAAAGCCTTTGACAATACAAATAAAAGTATTAGCGAAGTCATGTGTGGTGGCAAAAGATGCGTCCTTTGTAATATGGCCATTACAGTCGCTTAAAATTTCTTCTTTAAAAACAATTGTGTTGAAACACCAAAGCTTTCAGCAATGGAAAAGAAAACCTTGAGGTGCATCTGTGCTGTAAATGAATCAACTTTAACTGCCGTGATTAAGTGCCATGGAGCTGAAGTTTTACAAGGCTTTGAGTCTTCTGAGCCAAATAGTGTGGTTCCATCACCAAACTACAAATCCCAGGATGACATAGTGTTGAGCTATGTATATTACAGATGAAGTCCCTCAAAGAGGAGCTCCAGATACTTCCCCTATTGCTTTCGTTCAACACTTAAAGTGCCATATTACGTTAACTGAATGCTTGTCGTCATTTTGACAAGGTGATTTAGCCAAAAAAGGTGTTAGATTTGAGTAAATACAGTATATTAGTGCCAGGTCCCAGTTTCCAGGACCTTGGTTTTGCTGCCGGGAACCACAGCTCTGAAGTAGGACACTGATAAGACATTTGCAGCTGCTGACCCTGAAAGGAAACGGCCAGTGGTTTGGCGGGGAAATTACGTGGAGCTTTGTGCTTGGCGGGAAATATATTTTCCAATAAGGGGGAGTGTATAAAAGGAGTGACCAACTGGCGCCAAGCAATCTCGGCTTTTTGCATGTCTGTATTTCCAGCAGTAAAGTTTCTCTTTGATACTAGAGCGTGGCCCTGCGTTTTCATTGGGAGCAATCGCTGTGAGCTGACATCTAAGCCGAGATTCCCAGCACTATCCCGCGGCTACAGTTAGGTATAATTATGCAGGAGGAAGACCTGCAAGAGGAAAAGGAAGATGTCTTCGAAGCGGAGGGAGGGAAATCCCCCTCTAGGGAGCAGGAGCAGAACTTGACCATGCTGTAGCCCTGGCTTCTTCCATGGCGTATGCCCAGCCGAACGGTGTGACTCAGAGGTGCCCTCCAAGACAAAGGGATAGTATCGAGGGATGCAGCGAGCTCAGCTTCCCATCACCCCAAAGGCTGGAGTTCTTTGAAGGAAAGGTACTGGCAATGGAAACCACCTTGGCAATGATGTCGAGAGTGATGGAACGATTAGCCCCTTTGGTGGAAGTGGAAGAGAGTGAGCAGCCCCAAGCGGGGTTGCCGTGGAGCACGAGTGAGAGAAGCAGCCAGGAGCCGGCAGACTTCCCAGCAGCAAAGTGGAAAGGAGCAAGAAGGGAGCCAGGAGCCCGTCAAAACCCAGGCAAGCTGGATGCGGGGAGAGGACAGCGACGAAGAGGGGGAGAAACTGCAGGGAGCTGCGCTCACCCTCCAGACAACACCCCTAGTGCCCCTGGCTGGAGCCAGGCGTGGCATGGGGCAACGAGGATTGACCCAAGCACCCAAGACTCCAGGGAGGGCCACCGAACATGGGACACCGAGAGGCGCTGCCGCCAGTCCCATCAGTCGAGAAGGGAAAAATTGAGGATCGAATTCAGAGGGGAGGCCGAGGAATTGGACTTCTTCCTGACCACGGTGAAGGGCTATATGGAGGACAATGCACCTACTTTTAGAACGGAAGCCGTCCAGGCCCTGGCCATCGGAGCGGTCCTGAGGAGGGGAGCAGCAAGCTGGTACATCCAGCTAAACGTGAGGCATGACCCATGTCTGGGGTCGGTGAGGTGTTTCCAAGCTGCCCAGGAAGCACTCTTTCGAGACCCACTCGAACGAGTCAGGGTCAGGGATAAACTGAAAACCATCTGCCAAGGCCAGAGGTTGGTGTTGGAGTATGCAGAAGAATTCCAGTGCCTGGTGGAAAGGGTCCCTGAATGGTCTGAGGTGATCAAATTGGAGTTTTTCAAGGAGGGATTGAGAAGAGAAATCCTCTCGGCACTGCATTGCAACAACCCAGAGACACTGCAGGGATGGATCCAGCTAGCAGGACGCATAGAAACAATGCTAGCCTAAGTACGACAGCATCGGAGGACAGTGCCGCAGCACTCCTGCCAAAAGGAGGAAAGCAGGAGGCCAGAGAAAGGACCAGCTGGGAGAGGAGGAGAGCCGAAGGGAGATGCCAAAGAGAAGAGGAGGGGATGCTTTGTTTGTGGGCGCCCAAGCCATAAAGTGGCGGAATGCTGGCAGAGAAAAGAGGGAGGAACCCCTCAGCCCAAAGCAAAGTCCGCTGCAGGGAAGCGGGCGGAAGAAGAAGAACCAGTCAGGGGCTCTTTAGGGGGGTTGGTGAGTCACGACCAGGGAATGCTTGTTATGATGGCACAACCGGGAAGATTAAGGGAAAACTATATGTGTCTGGCTATTTTCCCAGTGACCATCGGTATGCCCTATATGTACTTTAATTCCCCCAAAATAAAACTCTAGAGACAAGACTAAAATTCACCAATTAAGTTTACTAAATAATCAAGGTGAATCAAAACAAGTTATACAAAGGTGCAGTTTGATTTTGATACAGAGTTAGAAAATAAGGAACAGGTATAAGGTATAACTCTGAGGTAACAACAACTATATTCTATGAGGTAAATACAACTATTCTTTATAACATATACTATAATCTATAGACTCTAAGGCATGTATAACTATAAACTATGGCATGTACTATCTATGAACTCTGGGGCATGTATATGTACTATGTAATCTACATAGCAAATATATTCTAATCTATATGGCAAATATAGCTATTCAATGAGGCAAATATGTGCTAAGGATAGCCTGTTCAGACTGCTAAGCCAGACCAGACACTTTCTGGCTAACTACTACAAACTAGGTCAAAAAGAAAAGAATAAAAGGTCCTTCCACCAAGCTATGAGCCAGAATGGGCTGAACCAAATGGCTCGGCCTATAGGGGGAGCCTAAGCTTCTACTCTAAAACTTAGCAGAATGGAACAGTCCAACTCCAGGGAGCAAACAGAGGGGAGTAAAAACTAGGCCGAGACTTCACACCTGTGTTTCCTATTAAGCTGGAGGGGGGGGGGGGGGAGAGATAAGTGGGTTAGTTGTAGAACATTTGTAGATTGCGGGTGCTCTGGAAATATCACACCGGAGCTAGCCAAGGAACTGGAGAGTGATAAAGTGACCCTAGAATCCCCAATAGCTTTTTCCCAGCTGGATGGGTCAGTGGCATCAAGATCCCTAGTGAGGTATGGGATTGAGAATGTGAAATGCAAGTTGTGGAGGAGTGATGTTTGTAATATTATTTATTTACTGCATTTGTTGACCGCTGTTCTCAGCCCTAGGGCGACTCACGGCGGTGTACAACATATAAAAAGACAATTTACAATTAAAGCAATATCATAAACAACAATAACATCACTATTAATAATACCATTACACTAAATCATTCGCGACGTCTCATCATAGAATCACAATCCAATCTCGTTATCCATATTCCGTTCCACTCATCATTGCCAATTTGTTGTAGCACTTAGTCAAACGCCTTCTCAAACAACCACGTCTTTAGGCTCTTGCGGAATGTCATAAGGGAGGGCGCCTGTCTGATGTCTACAGGGAGGGTGTTCCACAGCCGGGGGGCCACCACCGAGAAGGCCCTATCCCTCGTCCCCGCCAGGCATGCCTGTGAGGCAGGCGGGATTAAGAGAAGGGCCTCCCCAGACGATCTCAAGGTCCTCGTGGGCTCATAGGCCGAGATGCGGTCAGATAGGTATTTTGGGCCGGAACCGTTTAGGGCTTTGTAGGCCAACACCAGCACCTTGAATTGGGCCCGGTAGCAGATCGGCAGCCAGTGGAGCTGGGACAACAAGGGCGTTGTGTGCTCCCTGCGTCCTGCTCCTGTTAGTAACATGGCTGCCGCGCGCTGGACTAGCTGGAGCTTCCGGGCCGTCTTCAAGGGCAGCCCCACGTAGAGAGCATTGCAGTAGTCAAGGCGGGATGTGACCAGAGCGTGGACTACCGTGGCCAAGTCAGACTTCCCAAGGTACGGGCACAGCTGGCGCACGAGCCTGAGCTGTGCGATGCTCCCCTGGTCACCGCTGAAACCTGGGGGTCCAGGCTCAACGATGAATCCAGGATCACACCCAAGCTGCGAACCTGCGCCTTCAAGGGGAGTGCGACTCCATCCAGCACAGGCTGTAACCCTATACCCTGTTCGGCCTTGCGACTGACCAGGAGTACCTCTGTCTTGTCTGGATTTAATTTCAATTTGTTCGCCCTCATCCAGATCATTACAGCGGCCAGGCACCGGTTCAGGACCTCGACAGCCTCCTTAGTAGCAGGTGGGAAGGAGTGACAGAGTTGGACATCATCTGCGTACAGATGACACCGCACCCCGAAACTCCGGATGATCTCACCCAGCGGCTTCATGTAGATATTAAACAGCATGGGGGACAGTATAGAGCCCTGTGGAACCCCACAAGTCAAAGGCTGTGGCGTTGAACAGGTGTCCCCCAGTAACACCTTCTGGGTGCGGCCCTCCAGAAATGACCGGAGCCACTGCAGAACAGTGCCCCCGGGGCCCATTTCCGCAAGACGCCCCAGAAGGATACCATGGTCGACGGTATCGAAGGCCACTGAGAGGTCCAGGAGCACCAACAGGGACACACTCCCCCTGTCTAGCTCCCGGCGCAGATCATCCACTAAGGCGACCAAGACCGTCTCAGTACCATGTCCCGGTCTGAAACCAGACTGTGCCGAATCCAGATAATCCGTGTCTCTCAAGAATACCTGGAGTTGTGAGGCCACCATGCTTTCCATGACTTTGCCCAAAAAGGGGAGATTGGAAACAGGCCGAAAGTTGTCAAATTTAGTGGGGTCCAGTGATGGTTTTTTCAACAGTGGTTTTATAATAGCTTGTTTTAAGCTCGCTGGAATTTCGCCTTCCCGAAGGGAGGCGTTAACCACCACCGTTACCCACTCAGCCAATCCCCCTCTGGCCTCCTTCAGAAGCCAGGATGGGCAGGGGTCTAGGATGGACGTAGTGGGCCTCATTCCTCCAAGTATCTTGTCCACATCCTCGGGCTTCACAAATTGAAAAGAATCCATCAAAATAGGACAAGCAGGTGCTCGTGTCACATCCTCAGAGACTGCATTTAACATGGTGTCCAGACCAGAACGGATCAAAGCGACTTTGTCTGCAAAGAACCGAGCAAATGCTTCGCAGCGTGTGGCCGAATTGTCAGGGCTCCCGCCTGAGATGGCGGGAGTTAAAAGACCTCTGACAATCCGGAACAACTCCGTCGGACGGTTCCTTGCAAATGCAATAGTGGCCGCAAAGAAAGTTTTCTTTGCGGCTTTTATTGCCGCGGCATATGCGCGGCACAAACCGTGTTCGATTTGACTCGCTCGGATCCAAACGCCACACGCTCTCTGGTTCCCTCTTCCTTCGCTTCATCACTGCCAGCTCCTCAGTAAACCAAGGAGCTGGTTTAGCTCGGCTACTTGAGAGGGGACGTTCCGGAGCGATCGTGTCAATTGCCCTGGCCATCTCTCCATTCCAGAGAGCGACCAAGGCCTCGACAGGGTCACCTACCGAGGTGGCGGGAAAATCCCCAAGAGCCGTCAGGAATCCATTCGGATCCATAAGCCTCCTGGGGCGGACCAACTGAATGGGTCCTCCACCTTTGCAGAGGTTGGGGGGCTCAGTGAGCCTAAATCAGGGTTCAATACTGTCTCCCATGTTGTTTAACATCTACATGAAGCCGCTGGGCGAGATCATCCGGAGTTTCGGAATGCGATGTCATCTGTACGCAGATGATGTCCAACTCTGTCACCCCTTCCCACCTGCTACTAAGGAGGCTGTCGAGGTCCTGAACCAGTGCTTGTCCGCTGTGACAGTCTGGATGGGGGCGAACAAATTGAAATTGAATCCAGACAAGACAGAGGTACTCCTGGTTAGTCGCAAGGCCGAACAGGGTATAGGGTTACAGCCTGTGTTGGACGGGGTCGCACTCCCCCTGAAGACGCAGGTTCGCAGTTTGGGTGTGATCCTGGACTCATCGCTGAGCCTGGAACCCCAGGTTTCGGCGGTGACCAGGGGAGCATTCGCAGTTAAAACTTGTGCGCCAACTGCGACCGTACCTTGGGAAGTCTGACTTGGCCACGGTAGTCCACGCTCTGGTTACATCCCGTCTTGACTACTGCAACGCTCTCTACGTGGGGTTGCCTTTGAAGACAGCCCGGAAGCTCCAATTAGGCCAACGGGCGGCAGCCATGATACTAACTGGAGCGGGGCGCAGGGAGCATACAACTCCTCTGCTGCACCAGCTCCACTGGCTGCCGATCTGCTACCGGGCTCAATTCAAAGTGCTGGCGTTGGCCTTTAAAGCCCTAAACGGTTCAGGCCCAACTTATCTATCCGAACGTATCTCAGCCTATCAGCCCACCAGGACCCTAAGATCATCTGGGGAGTCCCTGCTCTCTATCCCGCCGGCTTCACAAGTGCGGCTGGCGGGAACGAGAGACAGGGCCTTTTCTGTGGTGGCCCCTCGGCTTTGGAACACCCTCCCCATAGAGGTATGATCAGCTTCTTCGCTGATGATGTTTCGGAAGAGATTGAAGACCTGGATGTTTAAACAAGCATTCGGTTAATCCGTTGCAACGAATTTTGATGACTAAGGATTGGTAATCATGGATGAAGAATCTTGGATTGCGATTTCAGTTACGAGATGCGTAGGATTTTTATTGGTGGCCCAATAATTTGTACTGTATATGTTGTTTTATGCTTTTAAATTGAATACTGTTTTTTAAATGTTGTAAACCGCAATGAGTCGCCGACTTAGGCTGAGATATTAACGGTATACAAGCGTATAAATAAATAAATAATAAATAAATAATAAATCTGACCAGGAAGTGGTCGGTCCATGGCAACGGAGAGATGGTCAACTCCTCCATACCGCCACCTTGCTCCCATCCCTGGCAGAAAACCAAGTCCAATGTATGTCCAGCACAGTGGGTGGGGCCAGATATTTGTTGGGACAGCCCCATGGTTGCCATGGCAGACATGAAGTTCTGAGCCGCTCCTGTGAGGGTCGCCTCGGCATGGATATTGAAGTCTCCCAGCACAAGAAGCCGTTGAGACTCCAACGCCAGGCTCGAGACTACCCTCGCTAGCTCAGGTAGGGAGGCTGTAGTGCAGCGAGGTGGACGGTACACTAACAGAATCCCTATTCTGTCCCGGTCACCCACCCTCAGGTGGACGCATTCAAAATTTGTTGACTGCGGGATGGGACTCCTGGTCAGATGAATGGAATCTCTATAGACCACTGCGACCCCGCCTCCCCGCCCTCCGGATCTTGGTTGGTGCTGCACGGAGAAGCCTGGGGGACAAAGCTGGGTTAGATTCACGCCTCCAGCTTCATCCAACCAGGTCTCCGTGATGCACGCCAGATCTGCCCGCTCATCCAGGATTAAATCCTGGATAAAGGTCGTTTTACCGTTGACAGATCTGGCGTTCAACAGCACCACCTTCAATCCGGAGGGCCCGCCATCCTGGTTACACCAATTTACCATAGGAGATCGGTTTGGAATTATTAATGTAGATAAGCGATCCGAATTAGGCCGAATTTGTGGTCTCCTTTTCCCGCATCTCCCCCTCCCCACCACGACCTCTATGGGGGCCCCTCGGCTAGTGGAACACCTCCCCTCCTCCATGCCGCAGTCTAAATCCAAGGTCTTAATTTCTGTTTCATTAATGGTTGTTTGGATTGTTGGAGTTTTTTCTTTCCAACTTCCTTCATTCCCTTTCTCCCCCCTCCCCACCTCATTGTTACCCACGGCCTCCAGCTCGCTTCGTCCCTTGCCCTTTCCACAAGTCACTAATATCAAGGACAATATAAATAGGGGAATAGGGAACCACATGGGTGATAGTAGTAGTACACTTCAGTAAGACTGATAGTAACAAAGTGCAGTAAGCGTCACAGCTGCGACAGTTGGTAGTTCGTAAAGTGCAAGAGTCTTAAAGTGCAAACACAATAGCGTCACAGCTACATGCCACTGGGGTGATTCCTAAAGTGCAAGATCTTAAAGTGCAACAAGGTACCCGAATCTGGCTCTAAGTGCTATCTAAAGTGCGGCATGGAGGGATAGGGAGAGGGTGGGTAGTGCCAGTTCAATTTAGCAGCAGAAGAGGTAGGCGCCTTAAAGTGCTATACTGAGTTCTTAGTACCAATTAGCAGCAAATTAGGCAAGGAACGATAAAGTGCTACATTAAGCAATATGTAAACATTGAGCAATATGTAAACACAACGTTAGGGAGTTGACAAGCAATATCAGTTTGTGAGATTGTTGTGATTCAAGATGTAGTCTATGGACGGCTGATGTAAAATAGCGAATGGAACTCTCAGTCTTTCTGGAGATGGTCCACACGGCGGTTGGTCAGCACAAGTTGGTCTACACACCGCTTAATTGCACAAACGGGCAGCACAAAATCGGTCAACACAGAAAAAGGTCAACACAGAAAAGGTCTTCAGCGGCCCGCCCGATGAAGGCCCAGATGGCAAAGGCCCAGGCGGCAGGGCCCAGCTAAAGCAGCACTCTCGGCGAGCGCAGCAGCTCGCCTGGCAAGGCCCAGGTTGTGGAGGCCGAGGAGCAGCAGCGCGCCAGGCCCCCCAGCAACAGCGGCGGTCGTGATGACACCAGACGCGATCCACCTCTCTCTGGTGGTCCAGGCGCAACGAGGGGACGAGAGCCGACCCCCGCGGCCGTAAAACTGCTGGGCAGCCGGACCGCCAAGATGGCAAACACCCGGAGCAGCGGAGGAACGGTGCGTCGGTGGCAAAACGGAGCAGGGCGGAGCGCAGCAAACGCCGAGCGGCGCGGCCAGGACGGCGTCTCGGTAGGCTCCTCTGTAGGCCCTCTTGTGCAATGGCGTCCGCGGCAGCGGCAGAGGCCCTGCTTCTCCCGACGGCGTGGGGGTGGTCGGGGGCCACTCACCTCCCGGGTCGAAGCTCGATCGAGGGGTTGGGTGGTCTGGCAGCCGCAGTCCAACTGGGGGGGGAACGCTCTTGTTAGGCCGTATATGGAAAGGCCTCGGTGTTCTACCTCCCTGTCCTCCCTCTTCCTTTGGCTCCTCTTAACCCAGATGGAAGCTCACCAAAGAGCTCCCCCAAAGGGTTCTTTTGAATCCCTGGGAGTTGGTGGTGGCGGTTGGAGGTTGGAGGAGTTTGGATGAGGGGGATTGAGGTCAGATTAGATAATCTAACCGGACCGCTCTGCAACCCAGCTGTTAGATCTCCGCCATCTTACCAGAAGTCCTACTCACAAGTAGTCCAGGGAACAGCCAAGCTGGATGGAAGGATTCATGACCCCTGTGGTAGCAGCAGCAGCAGTCTGAGACTAGGCCAAGGCAAGTGCAACACAGCTTTATAGTCACTCCCTCCTTGGAGGATTGCTGAGTCACACCCAGTTGGAAAGGGCCTGGGGCTTCTCCTACTCACAAGTAGTCCAGGGAACAGCCAAGCTGGATGGAAGGATTCAGGACCCCTGTGGTAGCAGCAGCAGCAGTCTGAGACTAGGCCAAGGCAAGTGCAACACAGCTTTATAGTCACTCCCTCCTTGGAGGATTGCTGAGTCACACTCAGTTGGAAAAGGCCTGGGGCTTCTCCTACTCACAAGTAGTCCAGGGAACAGCCAAGCTGGATGGAAGGATTCAGGACCCTGTGGTAGCAGCAGCAGCAGTCTATCACAAATGACCACATATAACAGGGGTCAGGAACCTTCGGCCCTCCAGGTGTGGTGGACTTCAACTCCCACAATTCCTTGGGCCAAGGTAAGCCTTTGGGGCGAATGCCGAGCCTCAAGGAATTGTGGGAGTTGAAGTCCACCACACCTGGAGGGCCGAAGGTTCCCCATGCCTGACATATAATGTCATCCTAGGGATGCCATGGTTTAGACAAATGAACCCCTGAGTTGATTGGAGGGAAAGGAGCATGCATTTCCAGGAACCACAAAGAGAGAAGTACCAAGAGCCCACAAAGGAGTGGGGCAATAGAGGGGAGGAGGACCAAGGCAAATTGGCAGAGTTAGCTCGAAGTCTCCCCCCGGAGTATCACGACTTTGTTGATGTGTTCGATGAGAAGGAGACAGACAAATTTCCCTCCAAAAGAAGAGTAGAAGTAGACATCGAGTTAATAAAAAACACAGAACTCCCTAAAGCCAAGCTGTACCCATGTCAGCACAGGAGAAGGAGGAGTTGAGGAGGTATATAGACAAAAACTTAGCCCGGGGCTTTATAGAGCCATCGGATTGCCCTTTGGGAGCCCCAGTGCTATTCAGATGCAAGAAGGATGGGTCTCTAAAGCAGTGTGTGGACTATGGAGGGCTGAATGCAATTAGTACCGCAAACAAGTACCCCTTACTGCTAATGAAAGACCTACTCCCTCAGCTGTCGGAAGGGAGGATATTCACATAACTGGAGTTGATTGAAGCCTATCATAAAATTAGAATAAAACCTGAGGATAGGTGGAAGAAAGCATTCTCATGTCCCCTAGGACTGTTCAATTTCTGAGTCCTTCCATTAGTATTAAGCGGGGGGGGGGGGGTGCATTCATGCAGCTGATCAACGAGGTACTACATCCACTGCTCTACAGAGGAGTTTACATGTTTCTTGATGACATTCTCATTTTTAGTAAAAATAAAACTGAGCATGTGGAGTTAGTGAGGGAGGTCCTCCAGAGACTGAGAGAGGCAGAGCTGTACACAAAATTTCCAAATGTGAATTCAACAAGGAACAAATAAATTTTTGGGGGTACAGTATTTTGCAGAAGGGCATTGCAATGGACCCCGCAAAGGTGGAAGACGTGAGGGGATGGGAACCTCCAAGGACGCACAGGCAGCTGCAATCCTTTCTGGGATTTGTGAACTTTTACAGGATGTTCATAAAAGACTTTGCCCAACTCACACTGCCCCACACAGAGCTATTGAAGACCAAGGAGAGGGGGGAGACAGCCAAGGTAAAGTACCCGGGAGCAAAGCTAGCTTTAACAATAGAATGCCAAGAGACCTTTGAAAATCTGAAGAAGAGGTTCACAGAGGAACCTGTGCTAGCCCACCCAGACATGAACAATTTGTGGTGCACTGCGATGCTTCAGACTATGCATATGGGGCGGTTCTGCTACAACAGGACTTAGAGTGGAACCTGAGGCCGTGCAGTTTCCTATCAAGGAAATTTAGTGAGAAAAAAGAACTGGCCAATTTGGGAAAAGGAAGCGTTGGCTATACTGAAAGCATTAGAAACCTTTTGAAGTGTGGACTGATCATGAAAACCTGCAATACATCAGGTCGCCCGCAAGTTGTCGGCGAAGCAGATCAGATGGTCGCAATTCTTCAGTCGTTTCAACTTCAAGCTCAGGTTTTTTTAAAGGGAAAGATAATGTGCTGGCAGATGCATTGTCCCAGATGCCCCAACGCCGGGGGGGGGGGGGCCTCCAAGAGCAAAGTGGGAGCCTTTTCTCAGAGCAGCAGTAGGCACTAACAGTACAAATCCAAGCACAGGCAGAACGGAGTCAAAAGTTCGCGGGAATAGCGGCCGGAAGAGAAGGGTGGGAGGAAGACCTGAAACAAGCATACGGAAGGGATGGCTGGCTAGAAGGGAGTAAGGAAAAGGAGGGATTGGCATTTGTAAATAGGAAACTGGGGGGGCTGCGGAGAGAGATGATGGTACGATGTCATGACAATAAAGGTGCGAGGATTTGGGAATCACAAAGACAATGAAATTGTTGGGAAGGCAATGTTGGTGGCCAGGAGTGAGAAGGGAGGCAAAGTCATACATTGCCCAATGTGATCTTTGCGCCATGAACAAGGTAGCCACAGGAAAACCGATGGGGCTCTTGCAAAAAGTGGTAGAGCCCACAAGGCCCTGGGGTTGCATTGTGTTGGATTTTGTAGGCGAACTGCCCCCAGCAGAGTCCACTGCTACATTTGGACATTCCTAGATCTGTTTTCAAAGCAAGCACATTTTATTGCCCTGCCCAAACTCCCCTCAGCAGAAAAGCTAGCTGAACTGTATATAAAGCATGTGTATCGTTTACATGGGTGCCCGGACCAAGTGATCAGTGATTGGGGAGTTCAATTCATTGCCAGGTTTTGGGGAAGATTCATGCAGTTGTTAGGAGCAGAGAGGAATTTGAGTTCCACTTTCCACCCAATGACAAATGGAGGGGTCGAGTGTACACAACAAACGTTAGGGCATTTCTTGAGGACATATTCAAATTATCAACAAAGTGATTGGTTGGAGCGGTTGCCATTCGCTGAGATGGCTTTCAACGAGGCTACACACTCAGCTACAGGACTGTCTCCTTTTAAAAAAATATACGGCCAGGAAGTAGCTCCCTTGCCATGGCTGCCAGAGTGGAAGGAGGAGGGGGCTCCAGTGATGGAGAATGGCCAGGCAAGATAAGGGCAGCTTGGAAAGGGGTGGTGAAGGTGTTACAGGAGGTCCAAAAGAAATATAAGCTGTTTGCAGACCACAAACGTAGAGAGGGGGAGGATTTGAAGGAGGGAGACTTAGTTTGGCTAAGTACGAAAAACCTCAAATTAGATTTTCCTTCGAAGAAGTCCCCACGCTATATAGGGCCTTTCAGGGTTTCCAACCGGGTCAATGAAGTCACATATAGATTGCGGTTGCCCAAGGATTTGGGCAAGGTACACCCAGTTTTCCACTGTAGCCTGCTGAAAAGGTATCAAGGGACTTTGGACAAAGAAGGACTACAGATGTGATTGATGTTTTCCTTTCCAGGGAGAGGAGGAGGAAATCATGTCAGGTCCCAGTTTCCAGGGCCTTGGTTTTGGCACCGGGAACCAGGGCTCTGACGTAGGACACTGATAAGACACTTGCAGCTGCTGACCCTGAAAGAAAATGGCCAGCGGTTTGGCGGGGAAATTACACGGGGCTTTGTGCTTGGCGGGAAAGACATTTTTAAATAAGGGGGAATGTATAAAAGGAATGACCAACTGGCGCCAAGCAATCTCGGCTTTTTGCATGTCTATGTTTCCAGCAGTAAAGTTTCTCTTTGATACCAGAGCATGATCCTGCGTTTTCATTGGGAGCAGCCGCTGTGAGCTGACATATTAATACATCATTTTCTTAGTGGAAAATCACTTAATTTTCTTCAGCTTGATCTGTCGGTGTTTCAAGGTCATCAAATGGCCTCTAAAATGCAAAATACATCTGACTTATTGCTCATGATTACTTTCATTATATATCTTGAAGTTAGTGATTGGCCACTGGAAAATAAATACAGGATTAATTTGCAAAGCTAATATCTGAGGATTATTGTGGGAAGGAAAATGGGATTATTGCAGGCAGTGCACATCCCTCTTGGTTTTGCTGGTTATTTTAGGAAGAATAAGAAGCTTCTGACATCATTCCATCGATTGATATTGGTGAACCTGAAAGACATCAATAATTTGCTGTTCTTGACAGATGCTGCTGCAGATTGCTGATGACTTCATTGAAAGTGTGGTGACGGCTGCCTGTCAGCTTGCGCTGCATCGCAAGTCCAACACTTTGGAAATGAAAGATGTCCAGCTCCATCTTGGTGAGCATTAGTGCATCAATTGTGGCCACATCATAAAGGCTGCTACAGACTGCTTTATATTGGGTGGGGTTTATAAGTTTGGTCTTTCAGATCTTTCGGCCTACAATTCCCATCCATCCAGTCCTGCACAGAAAGACATTGTGGAGCAGCTTAAAGAGCTGGGTCTGTTTAGCCAGCAGAAGAGAAAGTTGAAAGGAGACATGAGAGCCATATTTAGAGATTTGCAAGGTTGACATAACAAAATGGGAGCAGGGCTTGCTTTCTGCTGCCCTGGAAACTAGGACTCAGTGGAGCCATGGCTTCAAATGACAGGAAAGGAGATTTCACCTGAACATCTTCTTGATCATATGAACTGTTCAGCAGTGGAATTCTCTGCCTCAGAGTATGAAAGAAACTCTTCCTTGGAGGCTTTTAAACAGGTTGGATGGCCATCTGTTGGGGGTGCTTTGATTGTGCTTTTTCTGCACAGCAAGGGGATGGCCTGTGTGGTCGCTTACAACTCTATTGTTCTATGACTCTGAATTCCAATACATTTGAAAAATGCAAAAAAAGAAAAAAAAGAAGAAAATCAGTCATTGGGTTGCCGTAGGTTTTTTTGGGCTATATGGCCATGTTCTAGAGGCATTCTCTCCTGATATTTCGCCTGCATCTATGGCAAGCATCCTCAAAGGTAGTGAGGCCCAAGAAAATCTACAACAGCCCAGTGATTCCAGCCATGAAAGCCTTCGACAAACCAGTCATTAAATATATACTTCTTCCAAAACATTATCTCTTTCAGTTTCTCATAAACTTCACATAAAGTGGCGCCTGGCTTATTTTTACATAACTCAGTCTAGAAATGGCCCTTTGTTTATCCTTACTTAATTCCTTGTCTGTCATCTCCTCCACCGGACTGTCTTTCACTTCCTGTTCTTTGCTGTAGAGCGACAATGGAACATGTGGATCCCAGGTTTTGGCTCTGAAGAAATTAGGCCTTATAAAAAAGCTTGCACTACAGAAGCTCACAAACAGGTAAGGATTTCTTCCTACAGTGTGGCAGTCCTGCCTAAGGATGGCGGTGCAATCTGAAGCTAGAGGCCAAAGCTTTCAGATAGTGCTAGCAATGGAACAATAGAGGAGGTCACTTAAAAGAGCAGGGTTCACTTTCAATTTGATTAGTTCAGGCACCTAGTTGATAAAATTGAAGGCTTTCTATAATGTTATTTTGATTAAGATATTTCAATTGATGTAGTTCTAGTTCTTTGAGGCACATTTAAACATATAGATTTCTCTGTTTGAAGCTTCTAGAGATAAGTGAAGCATTTTGAGGAGCAATAATAATAACAAAGTTATTTTTATACCCCGCCTCCATCTCCCTGAAGGGACTAGGACGGCTTACAAAAGGACAAGCCTGGGATCCCTGTAGTTGTATTATGAGGCATGCCATATGGCTAAATTAATAGAATTGTAACTGGAAGGGGGGGGGGGGGGATGGGTGAAATTAGAGAAAGAATTAAACAATTGGAAAAAGGGCTCATTTATGGGAGAAAAAATTGATTTAAAAGAGCTTAAAAAATTAACAGATGGCCCCTTCCTCTCAACCATGTTTGGAAGAAATGGCAAAATAAATTACAAATAAATACAACAGATCCCTTTTTGCTAGAAACCCTGGAAAATATAGATAAAATATTTAGGAATCCAATTAAGTCCCTGAGAGAGAGTGGAGTAAAGAAGGTAGAAGACTTCTTGGAATCCAATTGAAATATTGAAAAATGGGATAAGATAAAGGACAAATGTGGCTCAAAGTATTGGATAGCTTGGTTAGGCTTGTCGCAAAGAGCACAAGAAATAAAAAAGAAAAAAAATCAGATGCCTCATTGGATAGAACAATAGGCTGGAAAATAGAAAAAGAAAATGGCATTATAGCCTTATACTGTAATACAAAACATACTTTAGTAGAGACCTGGAAATGGGATATAAACTTTAATAAAAACTTAATAAACTCCTGGATTGATAAAACTAAAAAAATTAAACATCTAAGAATCAAAGAAACACAAAAGAAAATAATTTCAAAATGGTATAGGACCCCCTCTCAATTGGCTCATATTATGAAAAACACTTCTAACAATTGCTGGCATAAATGCAGGAAGGCTGGTACTTTTTCACACATGTAGTGGGACTGCTCTGAAATCCAAAAATATTACAATACTGTTAGAGTAGTAATAGAGGAAATAATAGAGCAAAACTACATTGGAATAAAGCTCAATTTCTGTCCCTCACCATAGAGGTAAAGGAGGGAAACAACAAATGGTCAGTTATATTGAAATTTATGATAGCTGCTATACATGCCACAATTGCCAGAGGTTGGAAAGATAAAACAAGGTGGGACCTGAAAACCTGGTGGTCTTATCTCTCTAAATATTTAATTAATGGTTTCATCTATGAAAAGAAAAATAAATATTTGAATATTCAGTCGACAAGATTGGTTTAGGAAATGGTCTTGTTGAATCGACAAAAAGGAAGGAAAAGATAGATACAGAACTTTAAATCAGGCCTTCCAGACAATTAAATCAATGAGCTGATTTAAGTAAACCCACATGGGGGTGGGAGGGAGGTGGGAAGAGGGTGGTAAGGGTGGGTGGGGAGGTTTAAAGGTGTAATTAATCAAGATATACGGTAAAGGGAAGCACAATTGGAACCTGTATCCTATCCCTAAAAATTGTAATCAGTTTTTGATATTATCTTTTAGATGGCTAAGGTTCATATTGTATTGTTTTGTTATCTGTATGGGAAAAAAAACAATAAAAAAAGGACAAGCCTGAAAAAACACAGTGCAGTGAGTAAAATTTTATAAAAAAGTCAAAATATCAGATATAAAATAAAACATATGACAATATCACAACACAACATCATAAAAGCAATCCCTAGGCCGAACAGAGAGCTAAGAGTTTGTGCACTAGTTTCAGGATAGGGAAAGGAGATTCCACCGGAACATGAGGAAGAACTTCCTGACTGTGAGAGAGAGATATTCAGCAGTGGAACTCTCACTCTCTGCCCCATTCCAGCATTCTCTCGTAAACTATGGGTCCAACCCCAAATTGGGTCTCCTTAGCTCAATGTTGGGTGCCCAAACAACTGGCAGCACTGAAAAATTTTCTGAACCCGTTTTAGACATTTGCACAAATCTGTTGCACAGTGTTTATAGTGGACTCTGGAGAAGACACAAAGCTGTACTTGGTAAAAAGGGAAATCAGCTTGTTTAGCAAGCCTGGCAAATTGATTTGTTATCAGTAAATGTTGGGTTTTTATGCCTCTTTTATATACCTGTATACATGGGGTCATGTAAAAATTTCTTGGGCCAAAAGGGATCCCGAGTGAAAAATTTTAAGAAGCCCTGCTCTAGAACGTGGCCCTTTGGCACTCCAGCACTTTCCCTCAGATACCATACACTGCAACACCCAGGAGGAATTGACAACATAGATGGAGCAAAGGCAGCCATAGTGGGAAGGTAGGTGGGTTGTGTGAAGTTTAGAGAGGGCCATCGAAAGAACCGTAGTTACAGGTAAGCAAGTGATTCTGCTTCGTGGTCACTGACTCGCACAGTATGACTGACCTGGAGACAACGTACTTGTCTGTGCCAAACGAAAGGAAATAGAACTCATGTGTGAGTCTTGGAGGCCAAGACAGGGGATCCAAATTCTTCAAATGACTTTCAATGACTATTGCAGTAATTAATTAAAAATAGTGAAATGTCATAGTTTGAATATTGAACTAAACCATGAGATCCACACATAGAACTTACCATGTAATCTTGTGCCAGTCCTCTTATCATTTTGCTAGGCTTGTGATAATACAGGGGAGTCATGTGTATTGCTTTGTGTTCCTTGAAGGAAAGGTCGGGCAGATGCTCAGCTAACAAGCTAAGACCCTTCCCCCATACCATTTCCCACTCCATATATGGATTCCCCTTCCCTAGAGTTGCTACCAGTTCTGGAAGGAAACAAACACTTGTACCTAGATCCTAGGGCACATAGCAGTTTTGCGTCAGTAACACACTGTATTTCATTTCATGATAAGTACACATTTTATTCCCTTTTTATTAAAAGGATGGGAGTGCGACTATTACGCAATTTTAAAAAATCTGCCTTTGAGTCTCTGGTCTGTTTTTTTTAAAAGAATTAACTGCCTTGCCTCTGAGACTGGAGGAGGAGGAGGGATGATCCAGCCTCAAACCAATAGCTCAGTTTCTGTTTATTTGCTTTTTCAAATTGCCTTGCTTAGGAAGGCAATGTACAAAATCTCTTTGGAGAAAGGAGGTGGGGAATATCCAAGTCCCAGAGACCTCCATTTCACAGTTTTTAAACTGCCTTGCCTTCGGAGAAGAAAGGAAGGGGAAATCAGCCCCAAAGTGCCCTGCGACTATTATGTGAGGAAAATAACAATTTTGCTGCCCAGAAAAAAAAGGGGGGGGGATTACATGGTGACTATGAAAAACAGTAATATTTTTTTCGGGCTGTATAGGAAAGAGGATTAAACTCTGCTTGCACCTTGTTTCAGCACAGATCATGGCCTTATTAATATTGTTTTTCTCTCTTGAAAAAGCTTGCTCCCTGAAAGACCATGTTCCTGACTCTCTCTCTCTCTCTCTCTCTCTTCCAGAGGATGGCACTGATCCGCAAAACAACCAAAAAATAATGCCTGAGAGTAACAGGAAAGCCAAAATGGCTAAAATGAAAATGGTTTTGCTGGGGAGTAGGAATCTGCCTTTCAAGCTGACAAGTGTCTGTGACATCCTCCATTTTGTTTCTCCGTGCTTTGCAGAGAAGCCTATCCTTTAAGAGTGCAGCAGTATCTGAGCTTGGAAGGAGAGCTGCCCAGAGTCATTTGGTTCTCCCTCTCCTCTGTATTTCTCCAAAAGAACACAATATATCTTGAAACACATACTTTATTTTCTGTCTTCAAAGTGATTTATGTTGTGATTGTCCAAAGGACAGAATATTTTGGGAACAGAATTAGAAATGGCTTTCATTTCCCAACTCCCAACTCACCATTGTTTCCATTTCTCAACTCACCAGCCTCACACAATTTCCAACAGTCATTCACAAGGCCCTCCTATTATTAATTATGATTTCCATTTATAACCTACTTTATCTCCCCCAAAAGGGACTCAGCTGATTAAGAAGTTTCCGTCCAGCCTCCAGAGTTTTCAAGGTTCCTCCAGGTTGTTAGGAGTTGTGGGAGTTGAAATCCAAAACACTTGGAGAGAAGGCCAAAGTTGGCCCAGACCTGCTTCAAGCCTTTTCATGTCATTGAGTATATGTGCATGGTTGTAACACACCATCAAATCTAATGCGCACATCAATTTTGGAAATGCAATATCCCCCCCCCCCCCAATCCCACACACACACACAAAGGTGAGCCTTAGACTCAAGCAAATATGGTACGGGTTGCTGTGTCTTCCGGGCTTCCGGCCACGTTCTGGAAGCATTCTCTCCTGAAGATTTCACAACCTCTGAGGATGTCTGCCAAAGATGTGGATGAAATATCAGGAGAAAATGCTTCTGGAACATGGCCAGAGAACCATGTTCCAGAAGCATCACAGGAATCCAGTGATTCCTGCCCTGAAAGCCTTCAACAAGTTTGACGTTCCAGCACGCTTTACTTAATACTACTATTTTATTTAATTACACAGATAAGGAGAAATTTAAAACTTCAAAGACCATTCTGTAAGAAAAAAATTCAGAAAATATGCCAAAATGTTTCAGATGACCATATATACGGCATAGTCAGTGCTGATTTTAGGCTCTCCTGGAATTGACTAAGCTTCTGCCTTTCTGGGTATGAGTTAAGCTACAACACTTACATTGACCCGTGGATAAGTCAGCCTTAGGTTTGGGTTCTATTCCTTGACTAAAATGTATAGATTATACATGAGTATGTAGAGCAGGGTTGGGCAAACTTTGACCCCCCAGGTGTTTTGGACTTCAACTCCCACAATTCCTGGCCTCAGGCCCCTTCCTTTTCTGCCTCAGCTGTTTAAACAGCTTAGGGGGGAAAGGAAGGGGTCTAAGACCAGGAATTGTGGGAGTTGAAGTCCAAAATACCAGGAGGGCCGAAGTTTGCCCATGCCTGATACAGAGTATGTTTAAAAACAACACAATTGTTTTACGTTCCCCTCTTCCCAAAAGTACATATATTTTGGGCCAGGCCTGCTCCAAGCCTTTTCATGCCATTGAGTATATGTGCATGGTTCTAACACACCATCAAATCAGTCTGGATTATATGAATCTACACTGACCATATGGACACCCCCCCCCCCCCCCCCGGTGACACTGGGTTAAACCCCCATGTCAGCAGGACTAAAGACTGAAAGGTTGGAATCTGAGGACAGCAAGATTGAGCTCCCTCTGTCAGCTCCAGCTTCCCATGCGGGGATAGGAGAGAAGCCTCCCACAGGAATGGTAAAAACATCCAAGTCATTTTCCTTCCGTATCCCTTTCCTGACTCTTAAGCTACATGTCAATTTATTGTTTACTGCTATTTTCCATAGTTCTTTATACCATTCTTCAATCGATAGATTTATTTTACCTTTCCAATTCTTTGCTATCAGTAATCTTGCTGCAGTTAACGTGTTATCTATTGCATCTTTCTCTTTTTTAAAAATTTTCTTAACATTATATAGTGACAATAGTGCAATGCTTGCACTTTTCCCTATCTTCATATCCATTATAGCTTCCATCTCTCCAAATACCTTCCCTTAAAAATCATTTACATATTTACATTGTCACCACATATGAATATATACACCCACCTCATGGCAACTTCTTCAACAATTTTTTGTGGCATTCCTATTAATATTTGCAATTTTTACTAGTGTTAAGTACCATTTCCAAACCAATTTATAATTTTCTTTTTAACACGAATTGATAAATTCTTTAAATATCTTTGATCCCATAATTGTACCCAATCCGCTTCTTTTATTCTAATCCCTAGGTCTTCCTGCCATATTTCTCTTAATGCTGCGTCCTCCCCCCCCCCCCCTTAATATCAATTATTATCTTATACAATTTGCTGATTATTCCTTTCAGCTTGTGGTATCCTCCCATAGCTCTTTCTTTTTGTATCATGTGTTCAACTTGCATAAGTTTGTCTCCTTCCCCATTATTTTTTATCCAATTCTTGAACCATTGCTCTAACTGTAAGCAATGGAACCATGAGAGTTTAATACCTCTAAATTCTCTATATAGTTTTTCCTCATGTTTGCTTTTATCCAATCTCCCATTTTATCTATATTCTTCTCTCCTAATTTTTTATCTAATATGTTTTTTAATTTTTGGGGGAATTTTCTGCCCATTATTATTAGTGTTAAGTGTTAAACTTTCTGATAATAATATTTCCTTGTGTCTATTCCAAATTCCTGGCACATTTCTCAACATTGGGTTTTTTATTCTCTTAATTTCTTTTCTTTTTATATCCTTAAAAATATATATTCCAAATGTTTTCCTCTACTTCTTCCTAATCTTCCTCCAACCATTCCAAATCCTCCTTATTTATCATCCCTTCCATGACTAGTCACATCCTGTTTGCTTCATAGTATTTTTTAATGTTGGGGAGTGCTAAACTTACAACCTTTTGTGACTTACACCAAAATTGTTTTTTTAACCTGTTTTTGTTATTGCCATTGCAATATTTATTAATTAATTGTTACCATTTGTTTAATTCCTCCTCTGATATCTGTAGTGGTACCATTCTAAATATAAAATTTATGTTTGGAAGAATTTTCATTTTAACTAGCGCTATCCTTCCAAACCATGATAGTTGAAGTTTGGGGGAAATTGATTGAAAATAGCTTAAAAGAAGTAGATGGGAAATTGCCTCCACAAGAAGAAGTGGTATTTTGGAAAGAGAATGTAAATTGAAGTGGCTCGGAACGGGCGGGGGGGGGGGGGGACGGGACTGCGGGGGGCTGGCGGGCACAGAGATGAAAAAAAAGTATACAAGATATATATACACTTATAATTGATGTAATGAATTGAGGATAGAATATAAGAGTATTGAAGTTATTGAAGTATTCTAAGAAAACCAATAAAATATATATTTTAAAAAGGAATGGTAAAAACATCAAATATCTGGGCAACGTCCTTGCAGAAGGACAATTCTCTCACACCAGAAGCGACGTGCTCCTGACACAAAAAAGAAAACTGACCATATACAGTATTCCAGTTCAAACTGCATGATATGACAAGATAGATGAGGCCTTTGATTTCTTCTCCACAAAGCCACTAACCAGTTAACTGTAAAAGTAACCCTCTAGTAGGCTGGTGATGAGTGAGGAAATGATGCTGTTAGAGTGGAGCAGTTGGATAAGGCTTCTGTAGCTTCTGTCTATAGAAGAACCGCAATAGAAGAGTCTTGTCCATTTTTCTCTTGGGAACCATGCTTGAATGTTCCACTTGAATCAACACTGGCATTTTCCTTTGGATGGTTGCTTCTTTCTCTGTATACTGCTAGCTTTCCTCTTATGAATGACTTTCACACCGTCCCATCTTTCCTGCAAATCAATCTCCTTGGTTCTCAGAGCCTCGTAGATGGTGTTGGCGATCGTCTCAAAAGCTAAATTTGCATTGATATCTTTGGCGGAAGTCTCAATGAAGTGCGTTCCCAGAGAAATGGCCAATCCCTGGGCTTCCTCCGCGGTGATCCTGTTCATCGACTGAAGGTCACACTTGTGGCCCACCAGGAGGAAGATGACTTTGTCCATCACATTGGTCACTCCGTTGTACCATTCAAAAATGTTCTCAAAGGACCTTTGGTTGGTCATGTCAAAAATGAAAAGCACACCCACTGCATTCCAGTAAAAAGACCTTGTGATGCACCTAGGAGGAACAACAAGACAGGTTCAGTCCTCAAACAAACCAAGAATATTAACATTTTGCAAATATGCACACCCTGTTTCCCCCAAAATAAGACCTAACCAGGAAATAAGCCCTAGCATGATTTGTTTTTTTCAGGATGCTTCTGATTGAAGGCCTACCCAAAAATAATAACCTGGAATATTGTGTCTCATACCTAATATATTGTGTACAATTCTGGGCACCACAACTGAAGAGAGATATTGACAAGCTGGAATGTGTCTAGAGGAGGGCGACTAAAATGATCAAAGGTCTGGAGAACAAGCCCTATGAAGAGCGGCTTAAGGAGCTGGGCATGTTTAGCCTGAAGAAAAGAAGGCTGAGAGGGGACATGATAGCCATGTATAAATTCGTGAGAGGAAATCATAGGGAGGAGGGAGCAGGCTTGTTTTTTGCTGCCCTGGAGACTAGGACACGGAACAATGGCTTCAAACTACAAGAAAGGAGATTCCATCTGAACATGAGGAAGAACTTCCTGACTGTGAGAGCCATTCAGCAGTGGAACTTTCTGCCCCAGAGTGTGGTAAAGGCTTCTTCTCTGGAAGTTTTTAAACAGAGGCAGGATGGCCATCTGTTGGGGGTGATTTGAATGCGATTTTCCTGCTTCTTGGCAGGGGGTTGGACTGGATAGCCCATGAGGTCTCTTCCAACTCTATAATTCTATGATTCTATAAGCCCCAGTTAACATCGTCAGTCAGATGGACATATATATTAGTAGTACATCCATTGCAACACATGACAGGTACTGCATTATAAAGTATTATTATTATTAAACTTTATTTGTACCACGCTAGCATCTCCCGAAGGATTCGATGCGGCTTACACAGGCCGAGGCCTCAACACACAACACAACAATACAATCTAAGCAAATCAAACCATTAAAAACAGAATAAAGCAAAGTAAACCACAGGCACAATACATTAAAACACAATAAAACTGGGCCGGGCCAGAAAATGGGTACAAAGATTAAAAGTGCTGATGTGACAGGAGGTGTGTATAGGGCTTCTAGGGCAAGTGCGATGTGCGATGTGCAGCAATCATTGGTTTTGATAAAGTGCTTATGGGACTTGGTAATGGAGATTTCCTAGTCTGGGAAGGCACATCGGAAAAGCCAGGTCTTCACGTTCTTTCTGAAGACAGCCAATGTAGGGGCCTGTCTAAGGTGTTTGAGGAGGGTGTTCCAGAGTTGGGGGGCCACCACGGAAAAGGCCCTGTCCCGCGTCCCCACCAAGTGCGCTTGCGACGCCTGTGGGATCACGAGCAGGGCCTCTCCAGATGACCGAAGTGAACGTGTGGGTTCGTAGATGGAGGTGCGGTCACGCAGGTAGGCTGGTCCCAAACCGTTCAGGGCTTTGTAGGTAAGCACCTGCACCTTAAATTGGGCTCGGAATATAAACGGCAGCCAGTGGAGCTCCTTGAACAGGAGGGTTGACCTCTCTCTGTAAAGGGCCCCAGTTAGCATCCTGGCTGCTGATCGTTGGACCAGTTGGAGCTTCCGAGCCGTCTTCAAGGGCTGCCCCACGTAGAGCACATTTCAGTAATCTAATCTGGAGGTGATCAAGGCATGGACCACTCCGGCCAGATCCGCCTTTGCGAAGTACGGTCACAGTTGGCGACGAGTCTCAGTTGTGCGAACACCCTCCCAGACACCGCCAATGCCTGAGCCTCAAGCGTAAGCATTGAATCCAAGAGGACTCCCAAACTGTGGACCTGTGACTTCAGGGGGAGTGTAACCCCGTCCAGCACAGGTTGCCAACCTATACCCCGGTCAGGTTTACGATCGATCAGAATGACCTCTGTCTTGTCGGGATTGATCTTCAGCTTGTTCCTCCTCATCCAGATAGACACAGCGGCCAGGCACTCGTCCAGCACCCGAGAGGACTCCTTGGAATTAGGTGGAAAGGAGTAGTAGAGCTGTGTATCATCTGCATAGAGGTGGCACCTAGCACCAAAACTCCGGATGACCTCTCCCAGCGGTTTCATGTAGATGTTAAAAAGCATGGGTGACAGAATAGGGCCTTGCGGGACCCCACAGGTCAACAGCCAGGGATCCAAGCAGGTGTCTCCCAGCTTCACCATCTGGGATCGACCCTCCAAGAAGGATCGGAGCCACGACATGACCGTGCCCCTGAGACCCATCCCAGAGAGTCGTCCCAGAAGGATACCATGATCGATGGTATCGAAAGCCGCTGAGATGTCCAAGAGAACCAACAGAGTCACACTCCCCCCTGTCCAACTTTCTACGGAGGTCATCCACCAAGGCGACCAAGGCTGTCTCGGTACCGTGACCAGGCCTGAAACCAGACTGTGTCAGATCTAGGAAGTTGATGTCATCTAAAAATCCCTGGAGCTGGGAGGCAACCACCCGCTCCAGCACCTTACTCAACAAAGGTAGGTTGGAGATCAGTCTGAAATTGTTCAGCACCATGGAGTCAAGGGAGACCTTTTTAAGGAGTGGACGAACCACAGCTTGTTTTAGGAGAGATGGAAAAACCCCCTGCTCCAATGATGCATTGATAATCAACCCAAACCAGTCAACCAACCCCTCCCTGGCCGATTTAATTAGCCAAGACGGGCAAGGGTCCAGAGCCGAAGTGGTTGCCCTCACAGCCCCAAGGACCTCCTCCACAGTCTCAGGAGGAACAAGCCTAAAAGAATCCCACAAAGTTGGACAAGCAGATGCCTCAATCACCTCATCTGGCACTGCGGTGAAATTGGAGTCAAGCTCAAGGCGTATCTGAGCGACTTTGTCTGCAAAATAGTGTGCGAAATCGCGACACCAAGTTTCTGGGTCGTCAAAAACCTCCTCCGCCACAGGTGGTTGAAGGAGCTCCCCAACGACCCGGAACAACTCCGATGATCTATTTGCTGCAGACGCTATACGGGTAGTTGTATAGGACTCCTTGGCTACCCGTATAGCCACGGTATACGCCCTAAGAGAGGCTGTAGCCCGTGCTCGATCAGACACGTCCCAAGATCTCCTCCAGGTGCGCTCTAGCCCCCTCCTCGCATGCTTCATCACAGCCAGCTCCCCGGTGAACCAAGGAGACGGCTTGTCATGACACAACATAATGGGGCGTTTGGGGGTGATCGTATCTATCGCTCTGGTCATTTCCCTATTATAGAGATCGACCAAGGCGTTGACAGGATCGCCAGGCTCCATGACAGGGAAAACCCCAAGATTCCTCAGGAATCCCTCTGGATCCATCAGTCTCCTGGGGCGGACCATCTTAATTTGTCCTCCACCCCTGCGGAGGTTTAGGGTCGCAAAGAGTCTAAAACTGACCAGATAGTGATCAGACCATGACACAGGAAGGATGTTTTGTTCTTCCACTCTGATCATTGCACTGTCCGCCACAAAAACTAGGTTGGGTGTGTGTCCAGCCTGATGGGTGGGGCCAGATATAATTTGTGATAGCCCCATGATCATCATGGTGGCCATGAAATCCTGAGCTGCACCAGTCAAGGGGGGGGGGGGTCTCAGCATGAATGTTGAAGTCTCCCAGCACAATCAGGCGCTGGGAAACCAAGGCCAAATTGGAGACTGCGCAGGAGCAGGGGAGCCTAGGGATGATTGTTGTTCCCAATTTGAAAAGGAACCAAATTTACCATCAAGTTAGAAGGGAGGCTGTTCAATCGCACCTCTTCTTTTATTAAGATAGTAATAACTTAGTAGTAATTAAACGGTATGTATTGTAGCGTGACTGGAGATAAGAATGTATATCTATTTGGTCACTTTCCCCTGCGTTTCTGCCACCACGTGAGGTAAGTTATAATATTGTGGGAAATGGCACACTGGATGCAGAATTGATGGAGGTGAGGCAGTCTTCAAACAAAAGTTAAGTTTATTGAGCACAAAGCGTGTGGTTGCAAATTGTAACTTTTCTTATAGAACTTAGAACAATGCTTGTAAGTTTAACAGTTCATTCTTTAAAGTAACACAGTATCTTCCTGATGTAGAGCGCTTGCTTCAGACAAAGTATCAATACAGGGATATTTCCCTTATTTGATCCTTCCTAGAACAAATTCTAAATAAGCTATTCTTTAGCCTCTCCTTGGACTAAAGAATTCCGGCTATGTTTCCCCCTTTCGGCTACCCTAGCCAGAGAAACTTTCAATAGCCAGACCCGGCTTTCCAAAGCCTCGAAACTTTGCTTCACAAGTCACTCAGCCACCTTTTCCTCTCCTTCTCTCTCAACTCCTCACTCTTACTCCTCACTGCTAAACCCTAACTGAACATAAACTGTCGTTTTTCAAACTCTTCCCTCTAAGCTCCTCCCACTTCTCTCTCTCTAGCCTACATTGTCTCCATGGCAACGCACTCCTCTCAGTTAGGCCGCTCCAGCATTAGTGCAGCCAATCTAAACACAAATACAGTTAAAGTCATACAATTTATAATCAACTTCTGTACACCTTCCCCCCCAGAAAAAATTATTTTTGGACCATTCTCAGTCCCGGAATGGGCAAAAATAATTCCACAAATTATCCAACAATATCTAAATATACAATATTTCTGAAATGCAAACATATTATGGTTAAATACATTATAATTCATACATACAAACCTTATATTGATCAGTTATCTAGTATCATCTATGGATGTGGTATCAAAGTCTCACATTTCTAACATTTTTTCATATAAACAATCTATCTAAACATTTCTATATTTATATATATACTAGCTGTGCCCTGCCACGCGTTGCTGTGGCCTATAGTAAAACTTATCAAAGTTGAGGTAGATATCTGGACTATTATGAAAGAGGGGTACCTACCTATTCCTTCCCCCTTTTCCTCCCCCTTTCTCTCCTTTCTTCCCTCTCTACCTCTTTCTTTCTTTCCTTCTTTCACTACTTGGTTCCATCCTTCTCTCTTTCCTTCATTCCCTCCCCCTTTCTTCCTTTGCCTTTCTTCCCTCCCTGTTTGCTTCCTTCTTTCTCTTTTTATTTCCTTTTATTTCACCACCATCATAACAATAACAATAATGCAATGCATTGCCTCCGGGACCTGACACCTCTCCCATTCCCCCAGGGTCTAATAGGAATAATAGCATAATAATAATAATAGAAATAACAACCTTTACCCGCCACGTGTTGCTGTGGCCAACCTTCTCTCTTTCTCTCCTTTTTTCCCTCCTTCCCTCCCATCTTTCCTTCTCCTCTTCCTTCTCTATCTCTTTCCTTCCTTCCCCCTTTTTCTTTCTCTTCTGGTCTCTTTTCTTCCTTCTCTCTTTCCTTCTTTCCTTCCCTCCCTCTTTCTCTACATCTTCCCCCTTCCTTCACTCCCTCTTTCCTTCATTCATTCCCTTTTTTCTTTCCTTCTCTCCTTCCTTCCTTCCCCCCTTTTCTTTCCCTCCCTCTGTCTCTCATTTCTTCCTTCTCTACCTCTTTCCTTCCTTCCCCTTTTTCTTTCTCTTCTGCTGTCTCTCTTTTCTTTCCTTCTATCTTTCCTTTTCTTTCCTTTTCTTCTTCCTTCTTTCTCTAACTTTCCTTCCTTCCCCCTTTTTCTTTACCTCCCTTTCTCTTTCTTCCTTCTTTCCTTCCTTCCTGTCTTTCCTGGATTTTGACAGGGCGGGAAGGGGCGGGGTGGGGTTTGGAGGTGGCGTGAAGTAAAAGGAGGTAAGATTGGGGCGAGGGAGTGATGGAGTGTGGGGTTGTGTGTGTGTGTGTGTGGCGGTGGGGGGAGTGATGGAGCGTGGGGTTGCGTGTGTGTGCGGCAGCGAGGGGAGTGGGGTTGCGTGTGTGTGTGCGGCAGCGGGGGGAGTGATGGAGCGTGGGGTGTTGTGTGTGTGTGCGGCAGCGGGGGGAGTGATGGAGCGTGGGGTTGCGTGTGTGTGTGCGGCGGCGGGGGGAGTGATGGAGCGTGGGGTTGTGTGTGTGTGTGCACGGCGGCGGGGGGAGTGATAGAGCGTGGGTTTTGTGTGTGTGTGTGTGTGGTTAAGTTTCGTTGGGGTTTTTTTGAGTTTTGTTGTTTTGCCGTTTTGTGAGTGTGTTGTTGTGTTGTTTTTCATTTTGAGTAGATATGTTTGTACCTTGTGGGTTGTGTTATGGGCATGGGAATTTTGGTTAAGTTTCATTGTTTTTTTTACTTTTGTTTTGCCACTTTGTGAGTGTGTTATTGTATTGTTTTTCATTTTGAGTAGATATGTTTGTACCTTGTGGGTTGTGTTATGGGAATGGGAATTTTGGTTAAGTTTTGTTGGGTTTTTTTTTAATTTTGTTGTTTTGCCATTTTGTGAGTGTGTTGTTGTGTTGTTTTTCATTTTGAGTAAATATGTTTGTACCTTGTGGGTTGTGTTATGGGCATGGGAATTTTGGTTAAGTTTCGTTGGGTTTTTTTTTGAATTTTGTTGTTTTGCCGTTTTGTGAGTGTGTTGTTGTGTTGTTTTTCATTTTGAGTAAATATGTTTGTACCTTGTGGGTTGTGTTATGGGCATGGCAATTTTGGTGAAGTTTCGTTGGGGTTTTTTTAGTTTTGTTGTTTTGCCGTTTTGTGAGTGTGTTGTTGTGGCATTTTTCATTTTGAGTAGATATGTTTGTACCTTGTGGGTTGTGTTATGGGCATGGCAATTTTGGTGCAGTTTCGTTGGGGGGTTGTGGAGTTTTGTTGTTTTGCCATTTTGTGAGTGTGTTGTGTTGTTTTTCATTTTGAGTAGATATGTTTGTACCTTGTGGGTTGTGTTATGGGCATGGGAATTTTGGTTAAGTTTCGTTGGGGTTTTTTTGAGTTTTGTTGTTTTGCCGTTTTGTGAGTGTGTTGTGTTGTTTTTCATTTTGAGTAGATATGTTTGTACCTTGTGGGTTGTGTTACGGGCATGGGAATTTTGGTTAAGTTTCGTTGGGGTTTTTTTTGAGTTTTGTTGTTTTGCTGTTTTGTGAGTGTGTTGTTTTTCATTTTGAGTAGATATGTTTGTACCTTGTGGGTTGTGTTATGGGCATGGCAATTTTGGTGCAGTTTCGTTGGGGGGTTGTGGAGTTTTGCTGTCCCGTTGAACCAACCTAACAGATTTATATATATAGATTCGTAAATATTCATTGCCTATTGCAAAACGTATATACCTACCACACTTTAATATAATGGGTTTATATTAGGCCTGGGTAACAACGGAAAAAATTGTTTCTAAAATAGATTTGTATTTGGGGTTTTTTTTTGTTTTGATATTTAAAATAATTACAAAATTTTCCTTTTAAAAAGTTCGATATTTACGAAATTGCGTAAATGGTAAAAAAAATAACGAATCGATTTCCGAAACAATAACGAATCGATTCGTTAATGGCGGACGCGACCGCGAAATACGCTAAAAAACCTCCAAAACCTCCTGAAGCTTCCCTCTCCCTCTGTTGTTGACTGTTGGTGTGATATTATAATTTTTTTTTCACTAATTAAACCATAAAACTGGCCCAGACATGCGGAAATAATAACGAAACGACCTCAAAACAATAACGAAACGAATACAATATCGAAATACGAAGCATTTACAAAACGTTTTTGAAAATTCTTTTTTTTAATAATTGCTCCAGAATGGTTCGTTATCGTTTTGTAATTGAAAAAATTAACGAATTATTAACGAATTACGAATTAACGAAATGAAACCGCCCAGCCCTAGTTTATATCTTATACCTATGGTATGAAACATATACAGTTTCCTGTTGTAGTCAACTGCGAAATCGCACTTATGGTATTCCTGCGCCCGTGCAGGCCCAGCTTTCGGAACCTTCTAGACTTAAAAAGAAACATTTTGCTCCCCAGTCCCGCCCCCCCTCCCCCCGAGTATATAAGGTCCGTGGGCGGGACCAACCGTCAATTCTCTTTTTTCCGCCGATAGAGTAGGCATCAGCATAGTGAACCTTGATCTTTTGGCTATATTTGACTCGGACTGGTTTTTTGACATTGCTTACAATCTCTGGCTCCCCAACTCGGACTGTTCAACGACTTTTGGCTAAACTGGCTCGCGTTTCGGCTGAGATGGCGACCACTTCTTTTAAGAAGTGCAGCAAATGCCCTAACGTCCTGCCAGACACTGACGGGCATGATTTATGTCTCGCTTGCTTGGGAGAAGCCCATCTCTCCCAAGCCTGTGCTATCTGCGCGGCCTTCACCCCACAAACGCGAAGGAACCGTGAAACGAGGCTGAAGGCGGCCCTTTACGAGAGGGCTTTGATGCCCCTTCCGTCCCCGAGACCACCAACAGGGACGGAGGCATCCTTACCTGCTGAAGTGGCCGCGAAGAAGAAGGCCAAGAAGCCTAAAGAGAAGGCGCTGGAGAGCCGCGCCGAGCCCCAGGGCCGCAGCGCCTCCAAGAAGGCGGGAAAGTCCCCGTAGAGGCCCAACAGCGCCCCACACAGGCGCAACCTACGGCCAGCCTTCTGTTCCCGCCGGCAAGATTGGCGCCTCCCCGCGAAGCGGGTACGAAGGGCGCGCAACTTCGAGCCTCCCCGGCCTCGGCTGAGGCTCTCGGGGCGCCGTCGGCGTCGAGCCTGCCTGCTCCGCCCCCAGCCATCCAAGCGGCGCCCGAGATCGGGGCTACAGAGAGAGGGGCGGGAGTGGACGCCTCTGCGGGCCCCGCCCCCGCCGAACTGACTCCGCCTGAATCAGGAAGAAGGGCGCCTGGGGAAGGAGGAGCCGCGGACGCGCAGCGAGGAACGGCCCCCGATGCCGATGAATGGGGCAGGCTGCTCGATACCGCTAGGCCCCTGAGCTCGGCGAGCCCGAGGACGGGCCTCCTGCCCCTCCCAAACCCGACTCCTCCACCGACCTCGCCCAGGAGGGAGGAGCGTCCCCGCAGACCTCGTAGGTCTCGGTCTCCCTCAAGACGGAGCAGATCGCCCTCCAGGCGGAGCAGAGCTTCCAGCCGCCGGTACCGACGGGGATCGAGGGGCAGATCCAGACGATCCTCTTCATCTTCTTCGTCTTCCTCATCATCTTTGCCCTCCCCCTCATCCAGATCAGCTAGGAGGGCACATCGGGCCCGCAGGTCCTGCTCCATATCATCCCAGCGGCCGCAGTTTGCGCCGAGCCCTTACCCTTATCCGGGCTTCTGGCAGTTGGCTCCATCGGGACAAATGTTATTTCAACATACACCTCCCTTTGCCCCCATGCCACACATGGAGGCCATTCCGGGCATTCCTCAAAGGGGCTTGGGCACATCAACGACTGTGTTTGCTGCCCCAGCATTGATGCCACCACCAACACCGACTCTAGCTGCCAGGGCACAAGAAACTGTTTCATGCCCCAAAAGAGCCCTCACGACAAATCAAGAACTATGTGTTGGACAAAATGTGGGGACTGAGCGGCCTGTTTGCATGAATCAATCATTGTATGTTGACCCTTCTGGTTCTAATGATATTGCTAATGGTGTTACCACGCCCATACCAACTGCCTCTTGTCAACCAATGGCACCCATAGGGGACCCCGAACACTCGGGCCCCCATGCGGAGCAGAGGGCCACGGAACCGGAGGAATCGAACTCCGATTCAGATGCTCCTGACCGATCGGTGGCCCCCAGCGCATCCGAGCCGGGCCCCTTACCACCTGACTTCAACAAGTTTGCCTGTCTTGTAGACAGAATGATTAAGGCCCTCGACATCCCGGCCCCTAAGGCCCCGGAGCATGTCGAGGACCCAATGTTTCCTAGTGAGGAGCAAAATGTGGTCACTTCAACAGCCTTACCCATGCTCCCCTACCTATTGAAACTGGCTAAGATACTGGATATATCACCAGCTGCTGTACCAGCTGTCCCCAAGAGGGTGGATAACATGTACAGAATCGATCTGGCCAAGGCAAAGTGGGTAACGAACCCACCCAAACCAAATACGGTGGTAGCCGAAGTGGTTAAGTCAAAACGCCCAAAGGGAATCCTATCTGCTCCCCCGGACAAGGAGGGCAAAAAAGTTGATGACCTGGGAAAGAAGGCTCATATCACGGCCGGTCTACTGACCAGAATGTCGCACTATGCGACTTATATGAGCGGGTACCAGAGCTTCCTCTGGAATAAAATACTCCCGTATCTTGATAAACTGCCCCAAGAGGAACAACGCTTCCCCAAAGCAATCCACACGGAAGCGGTGCTTTTGGCGAAAATCCAAAAGGATTTCGCCAAGCACCTGGCCGAGACGGCGGGCCACCTGTTTGCTACAGCCACCTCTATCAGGAGGCACGCCTGGCTCAGGGCAGCTAATCTGTCGGAGGAGGGGAAGGCCTTAGCTGAAGACCTTCCCCTGCACGAGGAAGGCTTGTTCAATCCGGAAACGGATGGAACATTAAAAGAAAAACAGGAAGTACGCCAGGCCGCAAATAAATTCGGATATACCTGGCAGCCCTACCAACAAAGTACGAGATGGCAACCTCCTGCTGGCAATTTCCGTAAGAATTTTAATAACTCTTACTCGGGACCATTCAGGGGAAGGAACTCATCGTCATCACCTAGATACCAGGGAAATAGGAGGTCCTCCTATAACCCTAAACCACGATTCCAACCCTACCAAAACAAGCCCAAACAGGGTGCCTCTAGGAAGCGCCTTTGATGGCATGGGAACTACCCCTGATAACCCCACGACCGACCCCTCCGCTTCCGTTAATGTTGAATCTATTGGGGGTCCAATTGCCCCAGTTGTTGATGCTTACACCCCAAGTTCTCTTTCTAACCCTCCCCCAGCTTTTGGGGATAGGTTGGTTATGTTCTACAATAACTGGGAATGTATTACTTCTGACAGTTGGGTGTTAGCTATTGTTAGACGAGGCTACGTCATTGAGTTTAATGAGACCCCGAGTACAGGCAGGATTACGAGTACGCTACCATCCCCAGCACTCCTGCAAGAGATAGACACGCTCCTACAGAAAGGGGCCATTTCGCCTGTTGCGCCATCTATGTTCCCGCACTGTTTTTTCTCAAATTATTTTGTAGTTGAAAAGCGCGGAGGAGGTTTTCGGGCTATTATGGACTTAAGAAATCTGAATAAATGTATCATTTCAAAGAAATTTCGAATGGTCACTTTGGCTTCTATCTTGCCTCTGCTAACGAAAGATGTGTGGTTCGCCACCATCGATCTCAGGGACGCATACTTCCATTTCTCAATAGCACCGCACCACAGAAGGTTTTTGACGTTCATGGTGGGCACGAGGGCCTTCCATTACAACGTACTCCCATTCGGATTGAGTACTGCCCCAAGGGTTTTCACCAAATGCATAGCAGTGGTAGTAGCTCATCTACGCACTCAGGGCATTATAGTGTACCCCTATATAGACGATTGGTTGATTGTTTCCCAATCACACAGCCAACTGCGTCACCATATCTCTGTTATTCTCTATCTTTTACAGTCTTTAGGATTGATTGTCAACATGGAGAAGTCGTCCCTAACGCCGTCGCGTCAAATCCAATTTATTGGAGCCCTGCTGGATTCTCATACGCAGAGGGCTTACCTACCTGGCGACCGGGCTTCCAACCTACGAGAACTCATCAGGTTATTTCTGGGGTCCCCCACAGTATCAGCCAGGCAAGTCCAAATCCTGTTGGGCCACATGGCCTCTACCACGGCAGTAATTCCGTTCTCGAGACTCCGGATGCGTCCTCTACAAGCATGGTTTGGTTCAGTTTTCAACCCCCTCGAGGACAACCAGAATACCAGGTTGTCCCCTCCGGAATATGTCAGGAGCTCCCTGGGTTGGTGGACACAACCCAAATGGGTTTGTATGGGGCTTCCCTTTCAACCCCCGGTTCCTACATTAACCATCACAACAGACTCCTCCCTCTCGGGCTGGGGTGCCCATGCACAGGGAGTTGTTGCTCAGGGAAGGTGGTCTCCAGACGAAAACATACTGCACATAAACGTGTTAGAGCTCATGGCAGTACAAAAGGCTCTAAAATCCTTCGAGGGCATGGTAAGAGGCGCGGTAGTGCAAATTCTGACGGACAACATGACCGTCATGTACTATCTAAACAAGCAGGGCGGCACACATTCTCCACAGCTCCTGCAACTCACGATCGAGATTTGGGAGTGGTGCATCCAGAGGGGAGTCTTCCTACGGGCCTCACACGTCCCGGGGGAACAAAATTCCCTAGCGGACACTCTGAGCAGGAGCCCGATGGGTCACCACGAGTGGTCGCTGGACCTGGAGGAATTAGGGAAAGTCTTCCAGGTGTGGGGTTACCCGAACATAGACTTGTTTGCATCCAAGGAGAACAGGAAATGCAGAATGTTCTGTGCGTGGACTCAACCGTCCCTGCAGGAAGACTGTCTGGGGGACGCATTCCTCAGGAATTGGGGGGGTCCCCTTGTCTACGCCTTCCCACCCTTCCCTCTTCTGTTGAGGGTGATAGCGAAAATTCAAGCGGACAGCGCGCGTTGCATCCTAGTAACCCCGTGGTGGCCACGTCAACCGTGGTTCGCACCACTCCTGCAGTTGTCAGGCAGGGTCTTTCACAGATTCAGGGACAAACCGAACCTCTTAACCTCCCAGCAGGGACGGGTTCTCTACCCGGACGTTCAAACTCTGAGATTAACAGCATGGCTGATTCATCCCCCAGAGTAACTCACGAGGTACCCTTTTCAGACCCTGTGTTAGCCATTATTGATGCGGCTCACAGGCCATCGACTAAACGTTCATATACATACAAGTGGGCACGTTTTAGCAGATTTGCAACAGCGAATGGAGTGCAGCCAGAATCTGCGCCTATTTCAATGATTCTGGACTTTTTACTGTCTCTTTCAGAAGCGGGCATGTCTAATTCTTCGATAAAATGTTATTTGGCAGCCATTTCTTGGGCTAGGAGAAAGGTGGGACTGTCGTCCTGTTTTGTTGACCTGTCTGTCAAGGCTTTCCTAAAGGGTTTAGCAAATATCAAGCCACCCACGGCTCCGATTACTCCCTCTTGGAGTCTGGAATTGGTCCTTTCGTCGTTGACGAAGGCTCCATTCGAGCCATTAGCGTCAACGGACCTAGCCTCACTCACTTGGAAGGTGGCCTTCCTAGTGGCCATTACTTCGGCCAGGAGATCGAGTGAGTTGTGTGCTCTTAGAGTGGATGAGCCCTACTTGAAGTTTCATAAGGACAAGGTGGTCCTACGGACAGACCTGGCGTTTTTGCCCAAGGTATCTACGCGTTTTCATAACTCACAGGAAATCATCCTTCCGGCATTCTTTCAAAATCCGGAAACAGCACTGGAAAAGAACTTACACTTGTTAGATGTCAGAAGGGCTCTGGCCTTTTACATTCAAAGGACCAAGGAATTTCGGAAATCTCCTAGGTTGTTCCTTAAGTATAGGAAAGATACTAAGGGTTTACCGGTCATGTCGCAGCGGTTTTCCGCTTGGATTGTGTCTACCATTCGCACCTGCTATCGTTTAGCGGGCAAGGAATTACCGCAACAGGTGCATGCTCACTCAACAAGGGCAATGGCCACATCCATGGCCTTTTTGAGAGGGGTTCCCTTGGAAGAGGTGTGTCGGGCAGCCACATGGGCTTCCCCAAGCACCTTTGTATCCCATTACAAGCTTGATGTGAGATCAAGGAGGGACGCGTGCTTTGGCAGGAATGTACTTTTTTCTGCTGTGGCATGACTCCCTCCATCCTGATTGTAGCTTGCTAGTCTACCATAAGTGCGATTTCGCAGTTGACTACGACAGGAAATTATGGGTTGCTTACCTGTAACCGTAGTTTCCTGAGTAGTCACCTGCGAAATAGCACATTCCCTCCCTTCCTCCCCTCGAGTGTCATGCCGCTTTCCTTCTGGCTGCTGTGCGGCGGAAGAGAATTGACGGTTGGTCCCGCCCACGGACCTTATATACTCGGGGGGAGGGGGGGCGGGACTGGGGAGCAAAATGTTTCTTTTTAAGTCTAGAAGGTTCCGAAAGCTGGGCCTGCCCGGGCGCAGGAATACCATAAGTGCTATTTCGCAGGTGACTACTCAGGAAACTACGGTTACAGGTAAGCAACCCATAATTCACCACTGTAATGACATCATATATTTTATAAGTCTGCAATAAAACAGCATACCCATTTTTTTAAATATTACACTATATATTATATTACACATACATTACCTTTATACATTAACACTTTTATTACTCAATGTGTTATTTGGTTTGTCACTTGTATAAACTCAGTTTGGCTTCTGTTGGACCAAATGTCTAGTCCACTGCTATTTTTAAAAGTATCCTGGTATTGTGCCAATAAATCTTCAAATTGACTTTTGTATTTTCTTATAACCTCTATATAACTTAGATCTATCTGTAATCATCCTCTATCTATTGAATTCTCCATACCAACATCAAATATCCTTGTCCAAATGTGTTTCTATCCCATTAACATATACAATTGACCTTCTACCTAGTTTGGTCAATTTACAAGACATTTATCTATATACCATACCACAACTTTTTCCTATATATATGGTTCCAATTTGTTAATAGCCCACACAATAGTTAAACTTCCACATTTGATCATTGACATAGATGTCTTAGTGTCCAATGTCCCATGGTTCAAACACAACCTCAGTTGTACTGGACCAACTGTCCACAGCAATGTCTCTTTATGATGATCTTTTAGCTTCTTTCTTCCACTTCTTCATTTCTTCTTTTCAGGTTTCCTCTTTTGTCCCTTGATGTCTTTTCGATACGACGTCTGCAAGTCTTTTCTGCTCTCTTTTTTTGCTGCTGGGGTTTCTTCTTTTAATCTGATCTTCCAATTATCAGGAACAGTTCTGCTTCCATCGAGTTTCAGGGCTTGAATAATCTGGAATTCCTCGAACATCTTCTCTTGGCACTGAAGAGAATTCACTGTCCTTGGAAGAACGAACACGAATACTGTCCTTCTTCATTGCAATTTTTCCACTGTAGTCTGGATGAACCTCTATAGCTAGAAATTGTAGCTTTTTCTTTTTATCACCACCAATATAGTCTGTGTATATTAGTTTTCTTGTCAGTCTATCAGCTTGACTTTTATTCTCTCTTTCTTCTTTGTTCAAGGATAAAGGAGATTTCTCTTCCGATATATGGTTAAATCTTGTAGTTATCATTTTGTTGATGCCAGCTCTTTGATAAGTTTCACTTAAACTCTTATCTTCATAAGAATGTTCCATTCTTTAGAACTTCTTTTGTATGATCATCTGGAACTTTTATAGTGGATGAATCATGTCTAGAAGTCATCTTAACTTCAATTAGCCCTTCAGGTGTATGGATCTTTGTTTCACAGAAGACCCCTGGATATTCTGAACTCGCATCAGCTTCTACTGTCACACCCAGAGTTTGTTTTCCTTTAGCTTCCTCTTTCGTGGTTTTCTTCACACCCAGATGTCCACCATGAGGGTTCTCGTGTGCCACCCTCATCAGCTGTTCTCTAAAACTTTGAGGCACTACAATCTGATTATATGTCACTGATCCTTCTGTTGACTTCATGTTTCTGGTTTCTCTATATAAGACACCATTCTTTAACACAAACTTGGAGGGCTGTCCTTTTGCTGATACTGTGGGGTTTTGAGCCAAAGCGAACAAAGGTTTTAGAAATTCATCTGCTCTTTGTTCCTGTTGAATTTCTCTAACTCCTCCTCCTCTTCTTAATAAGCTCAGCAACCGTAGCGCTGGATTCTGGATTCTCATCCCCATCCTGTTGTATGGCGAAACACATGGCTTTTTGATCAGGGCTTTTGTTGTTATATTCTTCCTCCTCACACGTCATTCTCCAGTTTTCAATCTTTTTAGCCAGATCATTTCCAATTAAACATCTGTATGGTATGTCTGGACTGACTGCAAAATCCCACATACCCTTCCAACCTCCATATTCTATTGGCAAAGACACTACTGCTGTTGGTATTGCAGGTCCCAAGCCTTTTAATTTTATTTCAGAGGTAGGATGCTGAAATTTCTGAGGTATTATATCTGGACGTATAATACACACTTCGGACCCTGTGTCCCGTAATCTTCTCATGTCTTTGTTGTCAATGGAAATTGATTCTAAGTAATACTCCATTGGGGTGTTTGACAAAATGAACAAACACTGTTTCTCTTGAGGCTCTGTTTCCGAACTCTCCTTTGACACATTATTTGGTTCTGTCTTCTTTGTTTCTTTTACTTTATTAACAAAGAGGGTTGTTTTCTCTTTTCTTAAAAGGGGACATTGATACCTTATATGATCCCACTTTCCACACTGAAAACACCTCATTTTTCCCTCAGGAGCAGTTTGACTTGTTACACTCTGCCTCCTCCAGGAGGGGTTTTCTATTGCAGAACCTTTTTCTTGCTGTGGCGCGTTTGATGTTGGTAAAATGGCTGCCTGTTTGTTCTTTTATCACTTGGCAGATCTTCCCTTTTGAATCCTTCTTTTAGGGTAATTATTTGATCTACCATAACCGCTGCCTCTACTATAGTGGATGGTTTTCGATCCTGTATCAGCCAGCGAAAATCGGAAGGTACCAATTGGAAGAATTGTTCCAATTTTAAAAGTTCTCTCAGCTGTTGGTAATTTTCCACCTCAGACGTCCTTTGCCAACTATCAAACAGTTGAGACAATCTAGAGGCCACTTGAGTGAAACTTTGGTTCTTATCTCTTTTTAGAGTCCTGAACTTGAATCTGTAAAATTCAGGAGTTAATTGAAATTCCTGTTGAACCTGTTTCTTAAATAAATCATAATCCCCATAGGACTCCTCAGGCATTTCTCCATATATTTGTAAGAGCTTTCCATTTATCTGAGGCCTTAGGTATGTCATCCATTTTTCCTTAGCAACCCCAAAATCTTTACAACTTCGCTCAAATGAGATTAAAAATTTCTCTATATTGTCATCCTTAGTAAATTTAGGAAATCTCTTTATCATATCTGGGGTATCTACTCTAGAGCTCCCTTCTTGGATGTTACTGGATGTTTGAGACAATGCTAATTTTTGCTTTTGCAGTTCAATTTCCATTCTCCTCAATTCTATCTCCTGTTCTCTCTCTTTTTGTCTTTCCTCAAACTCTCTTTCTCTTTGTCTTGCCTCTATCTCCAGTCGTTTCATCTCTAGTTTGTACTTAAAAGCCATTTCTGACACAGGCACTGGCTCCGTTTCTGCTTCAGAGCCTGAACTTCCTTCTTGGTCTCACTCTGTTTCCTCAACAAGCTTTTTCTGTCATCTGGTAGCCATATTTCAATAACTTTTACCTCACAATTTATTCTCAAAGTAGTCTTAAGGCACTTGATCAGTTGTTAAATGGATCCCGTCGTCTGCCACCAATTTGTGCAGGAGCAAGGGAGCCTAGGGATGATTATTGTTGTTCCCAATTTGAAAAGGAACCAAATTTACAATCAAGTTAGAAGGGAGGCTGTTCAATCGCACCTCTTCCTTTATTAAGATAGTAATAACTTAGTAGTAATTAAACGGTATGTATTGTAACGTGACTGGAGATAAGAATGTATATCTATTTGGTCACTTTCCCCTGCGTTTCTGCCACCACGTGAGGTAAGTTATAATATTGTGAGAAATGGCACACTGGATGCAGAATTGATGGAGGTGAGGCAGTCTTCAAACAAAAGTTAACAAGTTTATTGAGCACAAAGCGTGTGGTTGCAAGTTGTAACTTTTCTTATAGAACTTAGAACAATGCTTGTAAGTTTAACAGTTCATTCTTTAAAGTAACACAGTATCTTCCTGATGTAGAGCGCTTGCTTCAGACAAAGTATCAATACAGGGATATTTCCCTTATTTGATCCTTCCTAGAACAAATTCTAAATAAGATATTCTTTAGCCTCTCCTTGGACTAAAGAATTCCGGCTATGTTTCCCCCTTTCGGCTACCCTAGCCAGAGAAACTTTCAATAGCCAGACCCGGCTTTCCAAAGCCTCAAAACTTTGCTTCACAAGTCACTCAGCCACCTTTTCCTCTCCTTCTCTCTCAACGCCTCACTCTAACTCCTCACTGCTAAACCCTAACTGAACATAAACTGTCGTTTTTCAAACTCTCCCCTCTAAGCTCCTCCCACTTCTCTCTCTCTAGCCTACATCGTCTCCATGGCAACGCACTCCTCTCAGTTAGGCCGCTCCAGCATTAGTGCAGCCAATCTAAACACAAATACAGTTAAAGTCATACAATTTATAATCAACTTCTGTACAGAGACCACCTCTGCTAGCTCAGTCAGGGATACTACTGGGTCGCGGGGTGGGCGGTACACCAGCAGAAACCCCACGCTATCACGGTTCCCCACATTCAGGTGGACACACTCAAACCCACATGCTTGCGGAACAGAACATCTGACCACGGCGATGGAATGCCAATAGACAATTGCGATCCCCGCTCCCCCAGCCTGGCTTGCTGATGCACTCCGAAGCCTGGCGGGCACAGCTGAGTGACATTTATCCCCCCCAGCTCGTCCAACCAGGTCTCGGTAATGCAAGCCCTCACCTTCTCCCCCTCCCCCGGAGCGGCGGGGGGTACACAGCCGCGGGGGCCTTCACCTTCTCCCCCTCCCCCTCGGAGGGAGGGGGTGCGCAGCGATGGGGCCTAGCAGGCCCAATGGAGATTGCTGCGGGAGGCCCAAGTCCTTCTCTCCCTCCCCCGGAACGGCGGGAGGGGGGGCACACAGTTGCCGGGGCCCTCACCTTCTCCCCCTCCCCCGGAGCGGCGGGAGGGGGTGCGCAGCAATGGGGCCTAGCAGGCCCGATGGAGATTGCCGCGGGAGGCCCAAGTCCTTCTCTCCCCTCCCCCGGAAGTACAAAAGAAAATGAGTTAAAGAATAATGAGTTAAAGAATAAACCTGGGAATAAAGGTTTACTTGAAGAAATGGAACTGTTACAACAGAAAAGACGTAATATAGAACCAGAGGATCAAGCCAAGCAGTTAACATTTTAAAAAAAATACCATTTTGAAAATGCAAATAAATCAGGTAAATGGCTGGCCAAACAAGTTCGAAAAAAGAAACAGGCTCAACAAATAGCAAAAATCATATAAGAGAAAGAGGAGGTAACAACAGACAAATACGTTTTGAAGAAATTTAAAGAATATTATGAAAAGCTCTATGCAAACGATGGAATTTCAAAACAGGACATAGTTGAATATTGAAGTAAATTTAAAATTTCCAAAATTACTGATGTCCAAAGAGAAGATTTAAATAAAGAAAACACAGAGGAAGAGGTTGAAGCCGCTATAAGGAAAATGGATGCAAATAAAGCGCCGGACCCAGACAGCTTTATTGTTGGGTATTATAAAACTTTCAAAAAGGAGCTCATGCCAATGTTAAAATAAATAATGAATGGGGTATTCCAGGACCATGGAATCGCAGAAATGTGGAACTCAGCAGAAATAATAGTAATCCATAAAGAACAGACAGAACAATCAGATGTATGAAATTATAGGCCCATTTCACTCTTAAATGTGGACTATAAAATTTTTACAAATATTTTGGCCCAAAGATTAAAGATTTTTTAAGTAGTTGGATAGGGGAAGAACAGGTTGGCTTCTTACCTAAGAGGAACATGAAAGACAATTTGAGAATAGTTATTGACATGATTGAGTATTATGAAGCTAACCCCCAAAAAGAAGTAGCCTTCCTCGCTATTGATGTGGAGAAGGCATTTGATAACCTGAACCTGGACTTCTTTAAGATCTTAATGAAAGAATTTGATTTGGGTTATCAATTCATCACAGCATTTGAAAACATTTACAAGAATCAAAAGGCCAAAATACAAATAAATGGACAAATATCTAAAGAATTTACGATAGGGAAAGGCTCCAGACAAGGGTGCCCCATTTCCCCCCTGATTTTCATGTCTTTATAAATGTTGATGAAAAGTACAAAGGAAGATGAAAAGATTAAGGGGGTTAAAACTGGAAGGCAGGAATACAAGGCAAAAGCTTATGCGGATGATATAATTGGCATAATTGAGAACCCACGGGAGAACATTAAAAACTGGCTGAGTACTATAGAAGAATTTGGTAAACTGGCAGGCTTTAAATTAAATAAACAAACTACTATCTTAACGAAGAATATGGCAAAGGAGAAACAAGAAGAATTAAAGGAAATTATTTGCCTCCAAATTGTAAATAAGATGAAATATTTGGGCATCTGGATCACTCCTAAAAATGATCAGCTTCTTTCTAACAATTATAAAAAATTGTGGAAAGAAGTTCAAAAAGATTTGGAGAAGTGGAAATATTTAAATCTTTCCCTCTAGGGAAGAATTGCACTGATTAAGATGTCTGTCCTTCCAAAACTGCTCTACCTGTTTCAAAACATACCTATAATTAGAAATACTAAGAAATTCAAAGACTGGACAAAAGACCTCATAAAATTTATTTGGAAAGGGAAAAAAACAAGAATAAAGTACCAAATATTGACAGACAAGAAAAATAGAGGAGGTTTTGGCCTTTACTAATTTTAAATTGTACCATGAAGCGTGCGCTCTGATTTGGATAAAAGAATGGATTGTATTGAAGAGAGAAAACCTTCTTACGTTAGAAGGCTATGATCTCCGGGTTGGCTGGCACGCATATGTTTGGTACGGAAGGGAGCAGAAGGAAAGAAACTTTGGTAATCATTTCATTTGCTCTTCACTAATCAGAACCTGGGACAGATATAAAAAAATACTTTTATTCAAAAATACCTCTTTGGATTTCCCCTATGGAAGCCAAACAGAGAAGGCTTTTGGGATAGACAACTTGGCCAACTTATAAAGAACTTTTAATAAATGGCTCAATGGAACTAAAATCCCATGTAGAAATAAAACAAAGTTTCCCAAAAATTACGTGGCTGAACTACTTACAAATAAAAGAACAATATAACCAAGATAGAAAGCAAGAGTTTCAAATTAAGGAACAAATTCTTGAAAACTGAAACAAAATGTATAACAAAACTATATGAAAAACGGTTAGAATGGTCAACGGAGAGCGAATTAATAAAAGATTGTATGGTAAAGTAGACAGAGAATTTCAAAAGACCAATAGCAATGTGCAATTGGGAAATAATGTGGAATAAAAAACAAGTATACTTACGCAACTGACCTAAAGGAAAACTGGATCAAAATGTTCCATAAGTGGTACATGATTCCAGTCAAACTAAGCCACATGTATAAAGAAGTATCAAACGCCTGCTGGAAATGTAATGAACATGATGGGAGCTTTTTTTCACCTATGGTGGAGGTGTGTGGAAACTCAGAAATATTAGAAAAGTATCCACGAAGAAATGCAGGTAATATTTAACAAAAAATTCCAAAGAAAAGCTGAATATTATCTATTGGGAATTGTAGACGGAGACATAAAGTTAGACTCAAATGAGGACATTTTATTCACAACGGCCACCAGAATCGTCTTTGTGAAACTGTGGAAGCAGAAAGAAATACCAGACAAATTCCATTGGATAAAGAAGATAAAATAAATTAAGGACATGGACACACTAACTTCTATATATATAAAAATGGAAAGGGTATTCAACGGGACAGCAGAACGCGAAAACCCCCCGACGAAAACTTACCAAATTTGCCGTGCACATACCTTAACCCACAAAGTATGCACAACATGAATCAAAATTCCAAACAACATTTCAATAAACTCACAATTACAAAAAGCAACTGAGAATGCGCAAAGGCTCCCTGCCACAAGTCGCCTGGCGTGCGCACATGGCCGGCCAACGCACCCTCTGCACAAGCCACACCCCCATCCTCCCCATCCTCCCATATACCAACCATACCTCCTGCCTCTCCTTTTTCCCCTGCCCACGCCCCCCACCTTCACGTCACGGCCCCACTCTCCCATGTTCATGCCCCGCCCCCACCCTCCCTCGCCCCACCCCTAAATGGGAAGGAAGGAGAAGTTGAGAAGGTATATGAAACAAGAAAGGAAGAAAAGAAAGAAGGGAGAGAAGGAGGATGGGAAAGAAGGGAGGAAGGAAGGAAGGAAGGAAGGAAGGAAGGAAGGAAGAAGAAAGGAGGGAAGGTGTATGAAGGAAGTAAAGAAGGAGAAGTTGAGAAGGTATATGAAAGCAGGAAAGGAAAGAAAGAAGAAAGGGAGAGAAGGAGGATGGGAAAGAACTGAGAAAGGAAGGAAGGAAAGGAAGGAAGAAAGGGAAGGTGTATGAAGGAAGGAAGGAGAAGCTGAGAAGATATATGAAAGAAGAAAAGTAGGAAAGAAAGAATACAAAGAGAGAAGGATGGGAAAGAAGGGAGGAAGGAAGGAAGGAGGAAAGGAAAGAAAGATAGAAAAAAAGAAGAAAGGGAAGGAAGGGAAGGTGTCAAAAGGAAGGAAGGGGAATTTGGGAAGGGGAAGAGAGGAAAAAAGCGAAGAAGAGAAAGGGAGGGAAGAAAAGACAGAAAGAAAAGGAAGTCTGGAAGTCAAGAGCGAAGGAAGGAAGGAAAGAGATGGAGAGGGAAGAAAGGAGAGAAAGAGGAAGGAAAATAAAAAGGAAGGACAGGGGAAGAGAAGGAAGGATGAGAGAAGGAAAGAAAAAAGGAGAGGAAAGACAGAGCAAAGGAAGAAGAGAAAGAAGGAGAGAAAGAGGGAGGGAAGGAAAGAAATAAAGAGAAGGAAGGATGGGAGCAAAAAGCTAAGGAAGGAAGTAAACAGGTAGAGAAGGAAGAAAGGAAAGAAGAAAAGGAAATGAAGGAAGGAGTGAAAGGAGAGTAAGAGGGAGAGAAGGTTGGCCACAGCAACGCATGGCGGGTAAAGCTAGTTTTTATTAAAAAAGAATACATGCAATCCAGTCAAACAGACAAATTGGTCAATAATTGAGGACTATGTTGAAAATAGATACAAGGATTTATAACTGTACCAAGATCACAACAAATGTACAAAATGGGACACACAAAATGTAGAGACAAAAAGAGACTATACAGAATTGGAAGTGTGGCAGCAAGTAGAAGAAAATAAAATTATAAAAATGTATTTAAAATGAATATAGAAAAGCATACCTTGAAATATTGGCAAGAGAGTTCTGCGGCAGGGGAGGCTTAGTAGAGAGAGCGAAGTGTTCCAAAAATGAAAGTAAATGATTGACTGAACAGGCTTCATGGAGTCAAGGAAGTTAAATATTAAATGGAGCATGTCATTTGAAACAATAGTGATTGATGTCATAGTATTGCAAAGGGAATGTTTTTGGCAACGATACAGAAGGAACACTTGTGTACAAAGTAAATGTCAAAGGCCAAACAATAACAAGGTTGGATCAACTACAGGTTAGCGCCATTTTGCGCTGCGTTGATGTAAATAGCAGGCAAATTCAGATATAAAGGAATCAATTCTAGTGAATTACGATTATGGGAATAATTAAGATTTGAAACAATTAGAATTACGTCATTATAACACGTCATCGTGGTGTATGGCTAAAGGCAATACATAAAGCACCTCTGTTAATGATTATAACTGTAAATGTCAAGACATTTCTACGCATGCCCGAACCAGTGGACTTCTGCTATAAATATTGTAACCTGTCTGACTTCTGTGCGCTTCAGATATTGTTTCTGAACGTCCTATCAACCTTGATAGTAAATATGCCTGAAATCAATTGCTGTCTCAGTCTCCTTCCTACTTGATTGTGCTCTAAATGATCTCTGGTAAAGTATGTTCCGCAACAAATGGGGCCTCGTCCGGGACCTGAGCCAACAAAGAGAGGAACAGAGACGAAGCCTCTTGTGGGCTTGATTGCCTCCACTCAGCAGGTCAGGTAAGACGATGATCAGAAGGGGTGATACGGGTGCCCATTGAGAGAAACAATCCGGCTGATCCTCGCCTTCCCTGCCTCCAGACTGGGGTACATTGAGAATTAACAGCTTTGATTCCATGGCACAGGTAAGGGAAAAGGCTAGCCTTAAAGGGAAAAGATACATGAGAAGTAACTGGGGAATATTTCACTGTGAGATTACTGCAGAAATCAAGTGGAAACCCCCCGAGTGATTGTTTTCGCTACAGAAATCACACTCACAGGTTGGAGGAATACCCTTTCCGGGGGGAAAGTGATAAGTCTGTTTTGTGTTTTGTGGTTGCCTTGGTTTATGTTGTTTGTATCCATATGCTTTACCCCTTCTTGCTGCTTTGCAACCCTATGCACACATTGTATCAATGCCTGTTTTTGTTGTGAGATGTGTATAATGAAAAGAGACTAATGGTTTCAGGCTTCCAGGAAAAAGCCAAGATGTAAAAGAAAAAGAAAAATGAAAAATGAGAAAAATGAGAGAAAAAAAGGAAACATTACGTGCAATATGGTGAAATGGTGCCTGTCTTTTGTGACAAGGAGAAAATGTCCATTTACATTTTCTGGAAACTTGAATGTATGTGTGGCTAGCCAAAAAGGAATGTGTGGAAGCTGTTTGTGTTGGGGGAAAAAATAATCTTTACAGGTTTCAAATAAAAAGGAAAAAGAGGATAATTTAGGAAAAACCTGGAAAAATACACATGACGATGGGAAATGCCAAGTTTATATGTTTTCACATGGGTAAGAAAAACCAAGAAGAAAGTTAAAGGTATGTGAAGAAGGTATGTGTAGGGAAAGCAAGAAAAAAAAGTCAGAATAAGAGAATAGGGTCAATCACAGGAGAAAAACCAATATGTGTGATTGCCTAAGGGGAAGAGAACAGGGTAGAATTGAAGCGAAAAAAAGCCAGAGAATGAGGATGAGAATATAGAGAAAGTGATACAGTGGGGATGAAATGACAGGAAAAGAAATGTAAAGATTTAGCTTTTGTTTAATAGAAACCTGAAATGTTGAGATGTAAATGAATAGATTCCCTTTTTGAAAGTTTAGATAAATATGTGGCAATATTGCAGTTTAGAATAAGTGAATGCATGTATGAAAACAGATCTGGATGCATCAAGACTGTTATGTGAGGATGATTATGTTTAATTATTATGTGTTTAAATATTTGATGGGTTAAAAGAGAGATTAAGTATTATGTGTTGAGAGTATACAAGAATGGCCACTTGAATGCTCTCACTAGGAAAAGAGAAAGGAAAAATTAGAAACTTTTTGAAAAAGAAAAATTGGAAACTAGTTTTGAAACTGTCCCATACAGGAGAAGAGCAGTGACAAATTGAATGTTATGAAGATATTTGCTAATATATTTTATTAATTGACATGTACACCCCCTCTTAAAAAGTCCAAAAATGTTGGCAACTGAATTGATAGGTGAATGAAGACAGATGAGGGTAATATGATGTGGAAGTGAAGGGGAATTAAGCATTAAGAAAAGAAGTACAGATTTTGAAAATGGTATTAATTATATAACTACATTGGTCTGTTATAGTATCCCCTGTTTTGTCAGAAGACCCAGAGTGGCTGAAAGATCTTGGAAGTGTGATCCCTGTGATAAAAGTGGAAAGGGTCTACTGCTTGACGAATTCCCACTGCTACAAGGGAGTGCCAAATTGCGGATGAATTAAGCCTGCTTAAAAAGGAGACCATACAGCAACGGGCCCTGACTTACAATTTAGGAGTTGATCGACTGTATAAAGAACTAATTACATCGTACATCAATAAGAAGATATTTCAAAGACTTAAAATATAAGAGGATAAAAGTTGCTCTAAATAAGAGCATCTGTAAGAAGAAAGAAGAAAGAAGATTGGATGGACTTTCAGGGTTGGGAGTGTGTTATTGTGGGACTCCTTATTATCTTGGGGTTGGTGTGGTTGTGTTACAATTATAGACATGTTTTTTGGGGGAAAGCGTATTCACGTAGGCATGTGGTATATCTATTACCTGATTAAGTTAAGTGTACTCATCCCAAAGGTTGTACAGGGGGGATGGGAACAAAACATATTCCATCAGACGATTCAGGATATAGCAAAGGAGACAGAAGTTACTGAGTGTTGGATTTGTAGTCATGGGCCTACTTCCCAACGTGAGGGATGGCCACTAATGGTAGGGACATTATTAAGTCAAAAAGGATGGAGCACCTTACAGCCTCAAAATTATGAGATGATTGAAATCTTACTTGATCCAGAACAAGCTATAGTGACACATAAAGGGATCTCACCGGAGGCCCCAGCATGTATCACTTGGGAAAGAGATGAAAGGTGGACACAAGATCAGGAAAACCCTCTCCATACTCACCAAATAGAACTTGGTCATTATCCAATTGCAATCTCTTTCTCCATGTATTTAAAACAGAGGCTTCTGAGGACATTAGCCTCCTAGCCCGTTTAGAACATTCTAAAAAGGGTAAAAAGATTTGATGGTGTTGTTTCACTGGAACTGGGTACCCACATTAAACAGGCCCAAGCAAAAGCTGCCAGCAAAAGCCGTGACCAACCAAGGACCCCCAGCAGGGAGGTACCGCAGGGTCAAGGGGAACCACTCAATGAGAGACCACCAAATGAAAGACCACAGCAGAGTCGAGGGGAACCAAATCCTGCCAAAGTGGCAAAGGAGGTGGAAACCCGTCAGGCTGTGCTAAAAGCTCTGGTAGCAAAGGGAGGGTTACCCCCCCCCCCCCGGGCTGTATCAGATTTGCGGGCAGTGGGCAGGAAAGATTTTGCCGCCTTTTGGGGCTGGAACATGCACTATAAGTACCCTAATGCTAGCAGATGAGACAATATATATGGAACAACCATCCCAAAAGAGACCGACGTTAGAATGAGCTTATGATGAAGAGGTTGGATATGATCCAGACAGAACTTATTTAAATGAAGGAGAAAGGTTGGGAGCCATCTTGTTCCCTGCTATGGGCTTAACTTTGAATATAAGACAATTCGGAAACGCTCAGCTCAAGTTGAAAGGTTGGAAAACAAAACTGTGGCTGGAATAAGGGCTTTGCAGTTATAATGACAAGACCTCTTTATGAAGCTACAAAAGGGGGGGTGAAAGGGAACCATTTAATTGGACCCCCAAATGTGCCCAAACATTTGCCTAGTTAAAAGCAAGCTTTGGTGCAAGCACCTGCCTTGGGATTGCTTGATTTGAAGATGCCATTCATACTTTATGTTGGTGAATGAGATGGAATAGCAGGAGGGGTGCTTACCCAGCTATTAGGAACATGGCCGAGACCAGTAGCTTACTTGTCTAAGCGAAATAACCATGTAGCAAAAGGATGGCCAACTTGTCTATGTGCTGTAGCTGCTACAGCCCTGCTGACTCAAGAAGCTGATAAATTGACTTTGGGACAAGAGTTGATAGTTAAAACCCCTCATTCAGTAACGGCTATCATGGACTATAGAGGATATCATTGGTTCACAAATAGCCGTATGCTAAAAAAATCAGACTTTATTATGTGAAAACCCTTAAATCAAGTTACAGATTTGCAGTACATTAAATCCTGCTTCACTCCTGCCTGTTGAAGGGGAAATGCTTCAACATGATTGTTTAGAGACTATGGATGAAATATATTCCAATAGACTTGATATAAAAGATTAACCATGGCCTGAGGTAGATGCCACTCTTTTTACAGATGGAAGCAGTTTTGTTGAAAATGGAAAAAGATATGCTGGATATGCAATAATAACTGCAACTACTGTGTGGGAAGCAGAACCACTTCCTCTAAATACCTCAGCTCAAAAGGCAGAACCGATAGCACTAATTAGAGCTCTGGAGTTATCAGAAGGAAAAGTAGTCAACAATTATACAGATTCAAAATATGCATTCACTACCTTACATGCACATGGAGCATTATATAAGGAAAAGGGGACTACTAAATTCTGCTGGGAGATAAATATAACATAGTGAGACCATTCTGAGATTGTTAGATGCTGTCTGGGTTCCTGCATCAGTAGCAGTAATGCATTGCAGAGGACATCAATGTGACAAGGATCCTGTGACCTATGGAAACCGGTATGCTGACACCACAGTAAAGGCCGCGGCCTGAAAGGGACGAGAAAAAGAGCTGGTCATGGCCCCTTTGCAGGTAAGAGACTGGATACATTATACTAAAATAAAGAAGGCATCACCTGAATGGACTGCGACTTTTGATCAAAAGAATCCCTTGAGACATCGTATCATCAAACCAACAGTGCCATGAGACCCAGAACAAGGACTACGGCTCTGGTTTTGATCACATAGCTGGAAGCTGGTTAAATAAATCAGACAGAAGATTGAGGAGCACTGTGAAAATGCCAACGTGTATGGAACATTCTTCAATAACTGTGAAAAATGATTGTGTTACTTTTTGCTAAAAAATAAGAATATAATTTCGTGAGTTTGCGAGGCTACTGTAGAACATTCGCTCACAAAAAGGGGGGAATGTGGCAGCAAGTGGAAGAAAATAAAATTATAAAAATGTATTTAAAATGAATATAGAAAAGCGTACCTTGAAATATTGGCAAGAGAGTTCTGCGGCAGGGGAGGCTTAGTAGAGAGAGCGAAGTGTTCCAAAAATGAAAGTAAATGATTGACTGAACAGGCTTCATGGAGTCAAGGAAGTTAAATATTAAATGGAACATGTCATTTGAAACAATAGTGATTGATGTCATAGTATTGCAAAGGGAATGTTTTTGGCAACGATACAGAAGGAACACTTGTGTACAAAGTAAATGTCAAAGGCCAAACAATAACAAGGTTGGAACAACTACAGGTTAGCGCCATCTTGCGCTGCGTTGATGTAAATAGCAGGCAAATTCAGATATAATCAATTCTAGTGAATTACAATTATGGGAATAATTAAGATTTGAAACAATTAGAAGTACGTCATTATAACACGTCATCATGGTGTATGGCTAAAGGCAATACATAAAGGACCTCTGTTAATGATTATAACTGTGTAAATGTCAAGACATTTCTACACATGCCCGAACCAGTGGACTTCTGCTATAAATATTGTAACCTGTCTGACTTCTGTGCGCTTCAGATATTGTTTCTGAACATCCTATCAACCTTGATAGTAAATATGCCTGAAATCAATTGCTGTCTCAGTCTCCTTCCTACTTGATTGTGCTCTAAATGATCTCGGGTAAAGTATGTTCCGCAACAAAAGGAAGTCCAATTCCCATTTTTTTTCTTTTTCCTTTTTCTCTTTTTCCCCTTGAGGGCGTGTTGTTTATTTTTATTATTGTTGTTTTTTTCACAATCATTTTTTCCTTTTGCGACTGGTGTTTCTTGCTTTCATAATTTTCCTACTTTTCTATCCCCTTGAATTTATTCCCCCACTTTCGCTGTAATCTATAATAACTCAATAAAAAAAGAAAAAATCACAAGGGGCAACATCTGGAGAGCGGGCCGGCCACTCCAAATCCGCTCAAAAAGTAGGCCTCAACAGCAAAAGCACACTCCTCACTGTTCCAATGCATGATGGCGACGGAACTGTATCAGGACAAAACTTTATACTCCTGCCTCTCAAACAAGACCACTAGCTCTCTGCTATGTCTTCAACCAACTGAATGGTGCGCATTTTAAAAAAGGAAGTTATGCTGCCTCACCCTGCATTAAAACAGGATGTTTGCAAGCAGTTTTTATATGCAATTTCTTACTTCAACATACATTTATTTTTGGTTTAATTTGGTATCTCTAAATTTTTTGTGCAGTAATTTTGAAATTAAGCTATGACAAACTTGATTTTTGAAAATTAAGTTCTTTTGTTTTGTGTCTTGTAAATTTGATTTTTTAAAAAATTGAACAACAATGTGTACTTTTTATATGTCTACTATTCCTGCCCAGAAAGGAATGGGATTCATCACCCATCACACTATCCTCACAACCATCTTAGGCAAGTTAGCCTAATATGCATTGGAAACTATGGTTGGATCTACACTGCCATATAATCCAGTTCAAAACAGATAGTCTGGATTTTATGACAGTGTAGAAGGGGTCTATAGAACACCCACAGGGCTCTTTACAGGTGACTGGTATTATTATCTTAATTTATATCCCGCCTGAAAGGAAACGGCCAGCGGTTTGGCGGGGAAATTACGTGGGGTTTTGTGCTTGGCGGGAAAGACATTTTCAAGTAAGGGGGAGTGTATAAAAGGAGTGACCAACTGGTGCCGGCAATGTCGGCTTTTTGCATGTCTATGTTTCCAGCAGTAAAGTTTTTCTTTGATACTAGAGCGTGGTCCTGCGTTTTCATTGGGAGCAGCCACTGTGAGCTGACACCCACCTAAACTTTAGACTTGGGATTATCTTAAGTCCTTAAGAACTTAAAGGCACGCAACAATATTAATTAACTTGACTCTCTCATTGGCTCAAAGCAGGTCCACGCATCGCATTGAAAGACTGTTAAGTTTATGTAGGTTAAAATTGTTATTCATTTTAAATATTGTATTGCTTTTATTTATTTATTTTGCACTACAAGTAATGGGTGTGCAGTGTGCATAGGAATTGGTTAATTGTTTTTCTCAAGGTGCTCCTGACACACACAAAAAGGTTTTTTTCCAACCTAAAGTCCAGTGTGTTTGAGCCGCCGCGAACTAGCGTCTTGGGAGAGCAAACTGTGCCAGCACGGCCGATGACGTCGAAGACTCCGCCTCTTTCTCCATGCCTGCGTGGTTTTCCCTTTGCTAGGGCAGCGATGCAAGCGTACTCTCACTGTTGAATTCTGTCAACAGTTTGAAGTTTGAATAGAATAGACTCCCTGGACACTCCTATATGCAGATGACATAGAACTTGGCCACCAAAAAGGTACAGCCCTCCAATAACAGCTGCAGACATGGAGTGACAGACTCAGTGAAAAGGGATTTCAACTGAATATACCCAAAGCAGAGTATCTGAAATGGGGCTTTTAAACTGGAAAAAGCAATTCAAATTAATGGGCAAGCACTAAAAAAGACCACCTGTGACGATGTGTAAATTTTATTCCTTTGGTTATGTGTAGTTTGGACAGTGGTTTAGGGATGGTAAGTATGGGAGATTATGTTTTGTGGGAGATGGTGGCTGAGTTGCCATAGCAACAGGGGCGGAGCCAACAGCCTCTTCAAGAGGCAGCTGTTTTAAAAAGCCAGTTGTAAGGCGGTGAGCTACAGGAAGGGACTGATTTCTCTGGTGGGAGAAACAGGGAATTAGTCAGTACGCCAGCGAGCTGCTGAGTGGACTGAATCTTTTGGTGGAGATTAAGGGAATGTGTCTGTAGCCAGTGTGCTATAGGGAAAGACTGAATCTCATGGTGGAGATTCAGGGAATCAATTGGTGACCAAAGTGGTTGCAGAGAAGGACCCGGTACAGGGGGTTGTTGATTCTGAATTAAGAATCAAGGTTTGGCTGGGTTTAAGCCTGTTGTGCCAGCTGTGAAACCTTATGAAGTGTTTGCCTGAGTTTACTCATGAAACCTTTCCAATGTATCCATCAAGATTTGTGCCTCTTTTGAAGAACAGTTATACATTGTTATACTCCTGTTAAAATAAACTTGTTACTGTTTTCCTCAAGCCTTGCCTGATACAGTTTCTCCTAAGTTGAACAGCCTGCAATAGTAAAGTCAAGCCAAGAAAGTAAACGCTACGTAATCAAGTGAATAAAGCCTTCTGTCATTAACAGTTTCTTTATAAAATAGCTCCTAGGCTGATATTGGTTGTTGGCCGGGTTCCCTCACAGATTAGGTGGCAGTGGGTGTTTTACCACTCGCACCTTCACATTTGGTGGCATTCGGTGGCATTAAAACGGTCATCGTTACAATTGGTGGCAGCAGTTTAACAACTCCTTCACACCACCCAATTTAAATAGTTAGGGGTCACTGGTCTTCATAGATGGCGACTCAATGCCAGATGTTTTTGCTGTTTTATAATCAACGTTGCTATCCTTTCATCCCTCCCTCCCTCTATATATATATGTTTACCTATCCTACTCTATCAGTTTATCCTATCCTATTTATCAATTCTATCTATCATATCTTTTCATCATATTCATTCTAACTATATTATATAGTATTAGTATTATATTATTTTATATCTATCCACTGTCACCTGCCACGCGTTGCTGTGGCCCTGGTGATCTGGAAAATAAAGCAATGAGAAAGTATTGGTTTCTAATATATGTAATTTCTTTATGCTTGTGGGTAAACAGTATTTCTTGTTTCTTTGTCAGTGTTGATGTGGAGAGTGTCTGATTTGCCTACTCTGGAACATACAACATAGGGGTCCCTTTCAAATCTGATTGCCGGTTGAAACTCGAACCATCTGAGACCTACTTGCTTTTCAGAAAGCCTGTAAAACTTTACTTTTCCGACAAGCTTTTGATGGGTGAACAACTCGGGGCTATGTCCATCCTCGCTGCATATTGTTATTTTAAAGTGAATTGTATTGTTTTAATCTGCTTCTGTAAACCGCTCCGAGCAAAATTGGGAGTAGCGGTATACAAGTGTGTATATCTATCTATTAGGGCTGTCCGTTTTCGTTCGTTAATTCGTTTTTTCGGAATTTATTCGTATTTTTTAGCATATCCGACGCGATATCAAAACATATTTTCAAACCTGGAAGGGTTTGAAAATATCGATACAGCAGCCCCATTCTTTTTACGAGCTGAAGCTCCGCTCGTTAATGGAATGGCGGCTGCTATGCTGACTTCAGTGCTGTGGTCATGTGCTGGTGCCTGGGGGAGCCAATCAGGCGCTCCCAAGCACCCAGCAGTGCACCGTGGCAGCTTTTCATTGGCGGGGAAGTCCTTTAAAAGGAGCTCCGCGGCCGCGCGGAGCTCATTTCTAGCGCGCGGAGGCAAGAGGGAGGAGAAGTGGGAGGGTTGTGCTCGACTCGTGCTGCTTGGTGCTGCAGTGCTGGTTGCTTGCTTGCGTTTCCTTGCTGTTTCTCGCCCACAGCAGGGCACTTTTCTGCTGTATTTCACATTTCTGACTATTTCGCATTTCTGACTATTTTATATACACTATTTTTAGTGTATTTTATTTTCCGAAAAATACTCAAAAAAATTCCAAAAAAATCTGAAACTCTCCTGTGTGTCTGTGTCTCTAGTTGGTCCCTGTTTGTGGCTGTTCCTCGCCCACGGCAGCGCCATTTTCTGCTTCATTTTGCATTGCTGACTATTTTTAAAAAATACCTTTAGTGTATTTCATTTTTTCAAAAAATACTCAAAAAATTCCAAAAAAATCTGAAACTCTCCTGTGTGTCTGTGTCTCTAGTTGGCCCCTGTTTGTGGCTGTTCCTCGCCCATGGCAGCGCCATTTTCTGCTTCATTTTGCATTGCTGACTATTTTTAAAAAATACCTTTAGTGTATTTCATTTTTCCAAAAAATACTCAAAAAATTCCAAAAAATACTGAAACTCTCCTGTGTGTCTGTGTCTCTAGTTGGTCCCTGTTTGTGGCTGTGCCTCGCCCACGGCAGCGCCATTTTCTGCTTCATTTTGCATTGCTGACTATTTTTAAAAAATACCTTTAGTGTATTTCATTTTTCCAAAAAATACTCAAAAAATTCCAAAAAATACTGAAACTCTCCTGTGTGTCTGTGTCTCTAGTTGGTCCCTGTTTGTGGCTGTTCCTCGCCCACGGCAGCGCCATTTTCTGCTTCATTTTGCATTGCTGACTATTTTTAAAAAATACATTTAGTGTATTTCATTTTTTCAAAAAATACTCAAAAAATTCCAAAAAAATCTGAAACTCTCCTGTGTGTCTGTGTCTCTAGTTGGTCCCTGTTTGTGGCTGTTCCTCGCCCACGGCAGCGCCATTTTCTGCTTCATTTTGCATTGCTGACTATTTTTAAAAAATACCTTTAGTGTATTTCATTTTTCCAAAAAATACTCAAAAAATTCCAAAAAATACTGAAACTCTCCTGTGTGTCTGTGTCTCTAGTTGGTCCCTGTTTGTGGCTGTTCCTCACCCACGGCAGCACCATTTTCTGCTTCATTTTGCAGTGCTGACTATTTTTAAAAAATACCTTTAGTGTATTTCATTTTTCCAAAAAATACTCAAAAAATTCCAAAAAAACCTGAAACTCTCCTGTGTGTCTGTGTCTCTAGTTGGTCCCTGTTTGTGGCTGTTCCTCGCCCACGGCAGCGCCATTTTCTGCTTCATTTTGCATTGCTGACTATTTTTAAAAAATACCTTTAGTGTATTTCATTTTTCCAAAAAATATTCAAAAAATTCCAAAAAAAACTGAAACTCTCCTGTGTGTCTGTGTCTCTATTTGGTCCCTGTTTGTGGCTGTTCCTCGCCCACGGCAGCGCCATTTTCTGCTTCATTTTGCATTGCTGACTATTTTTAAAAAAATACCTTTAGTGTATTTAATTTTTCCAAAAAATACTCAAAAAATTCCAAAAAATACTGAAACTCTCCTGTGTGTCTGTGTCTCTAGTTGGTCCCTGTTTGTGGCTGTTCCTCGCCCACGGCAGCGCCATTTTCTGCTTCATTTTGCATTGCTGACTATTTTTAAAAAATACCTTTAGTGTATTTCATTTTTCCAAAAAATACTCAAAAAATTCCAAAAAATACTGAAACTCTCCTGTGTGTCTGGGTCTCTAGTTGGTCCCTGTTTGTGGCTGTTCCTCGCCCACGGCAGCGCCATTTTCTGCTTCATTTTGCATTGCTGACTATTTTTAAAAAATACCTTTAGTGTATTTCATTTTTCCAAAAAATACTCAAAAAATTCCAAAAAAAATCTGAAACTCTCCTGTGTGTCTGTATCTCTAGTTGGTCCCTGTTTGTGGCTGTTCCTCGCCCACGGCAGCGCCATTTTCTGCTTCATTTTGCATTGCTGACTATTTTTAAAAAATACCTTTAGTGTATTTCATTTTTCCAAAAAATACTCAAAAAATTCCAAAAAATACTGAAACTCTCCTGTGTGTCTGTGTCTCTAGTTGGTCCCTGTTTGTGGCTGTTCCTCACCCACGGCAGCGCCATTTTCTGCTTCATTTTGCATTGCTGACTATTTTTAAAAAATACCTTTAGTGTATTTCATTTTTCCAAAAAATACTCAAAAAATTCCAAAAAAATCTGAAACTCTCCTGTGTGTCTGTGTCTCTAGTTGGTCCCTGTTTGGGGCTGTTCCTCGCCCACAGCAGCGCCATTTTCTGCTTCATTTTGCATTGCTGACTATTTTTAAAAAATACCTTTAGTGTATTTCATTTTTCCAAAAAATACTCAAAAAATTCCAAAAAATACTGAAACTCTCCTGTGTGTCTGTGTCTCTAGTTGGTCCCTGTTTGTGGCTGTTCCTCGCCCACGGCAGCGCCATTTTCTGCTTCATTTTGCATTGCTGACTATTTTTAAAAAATACCTTTAGTGTATTTCATTTTTCCAAAAAATACTCAAAAAATTCCAAAAAAATCTGAAACTCTCCTGTGTGTCTGTGTCTCTAGTTGGTCCCTGTTTGTGGCTGTTCCTCGCCCACGGCAGCGCCATTTTCTGCTTCATTTTGCATTGCTGACTATTTTTAAAAAATACCTTTAGTGTATTTCATTTTTCCAAAAAATACTCAAAAAATTCCAAAAAAATCTGAAACTCTCCTGTGTGTCTGTGTCTCTAGTTGGTCCCTGTTTGTGGCTGTTCCTCGCCCACGGCAGCGCCATTTTCTGCTTCATTTTGCATTGCTGACTATTTTTAAAAAATACCTTTAGTGTATTTCATTTTTCCAAAAAATACTCAAAAAATTCCAAAAAATACTGAAACTCTCCTGTGTGTCTGTGTCTCTAGTTGGTCCCTGTTTGTGGCTGTTCCTCGCCCACGGCAGCGCCATTTTCTGCTTCATTTTGCATTGCTGATTATTTTTAAAAAATACCTTTAGTGTATTTCATTTTTCCAAAAAATACTCAAAAAATTCCAAAAAAAACTGAAACTCTCCTGTGTGTCTGTGTCTCTAGTTGGTCCCTGTTTGTGGCTGTTCCTCGCCCACGGCAGCGCCATTTTCTGCTTCATTTTGCATTGCTGACTATTTTTAAAAAATACCTTTAGTGTATTTCATTTTTCCAAAAAATACTCAAAAAATTCCAAAAAATACTGAAACTCTCCTGTGTGTCTGTGTCTCTAGTTGGTCCCTGTTTGTGGCTGTTCCTCGCCCACGGCAGCGCCATTTTCTGCTTCATTTTGCATTGCTGACTATTTTTAAAAAATACCTTTAGTGTATTTCATTTTTCCAAAAAATACTCAAAAAATTCCAAAAAATACTGAAACTCTCCTGTGTGTCTGTGTCTCTAGTTGGTCCCTGTTTGTGGCTGTTCCTCGCCCACGGCAGCGCCATTTTCTGCTTCATTTTCCATTGCTGACTATTTTTAAAAAATACCTTTAGTGTATTTCATTTTTCCAAAAAATACTCAAAAAATTCCAAAAAATACTGAAACTCTCCTGTGTGTCTGTGTCTCTAGTTGGTCCCTGTTTGTGGCTGTTCCTCGCCCACGGCAGCGCCATTTTCTGCTTCATTTTCCATTGCTGACTATTTTTAAAAAATACCTTTAGTGTATTTCATTTTTCCAAAAAATACTCAAAAAATTCCAAAAAATACTGAAACTCTCCTGTGTGTCTGTGTCTCTAGTTGGTCCCTGTTTGTGGCTGTTCCTCGCCCACGGCAGCGCCATTTTCTGCTTCATTTTGCATTGCTGACTATTTTTAAAAAATACCTTTAGTGTATTTCATTTTTCCAAAAAATACTCAAAAAATTCCAAAAAAACCTGAAACTCTCCTGTGTGTCTGTGTCTCTAGTTGGTCCCTGTTTGTGGCTGTTCCTCGCCCACGGCAGCGCCATTTTCTGCTTCATTTTGCATTGCTGACTATTTTTAAAAAATACCTTTAGTGTATTTCATTTTTCCAAAAAATACTCAAAAAATTCCAAAAAAAACTGAAACTCTCCTGTGTGTCTGTGTCTCTAGTTGCCAACTCAAAGTCATACAATACAGTGCTTGAACGCTCATTTGTGTGCTTCCAACCTGTGTGATGAAACGCTTCCTTCCTGGCTTTTCTAGTCGCAAGGGCCAAGTGCTATCGCGAATACCAAAGAAAGGCAGGGGACTGCAGATGGACACATTGACAAGAAGGGAACATTCAACCGACGAGATGGTTATTGAAACACCCACAGATGCTTCAACCAGCAGTGAGATGGGAGGACCTCCTCCTTATTCCTCAGTTCGAAAGACTCTACATTCAGATCCTGATGTCCTTCCAAGTACCTCTCATACTAGTAGTTGTTATGAAGAGGAGGGCGAGGAGGCGGACGTGTCTGAGGAATGGGAGGAAGGAGACAATAATATGGAATCTGCTTCCACCACAGGAATTAGTGATCAAGAGGACTGCTTGGTGCTGCAGGGCGAGCCACAGAAACAACCAACAACAACCCCTTTTACAAACACCGACAGTCCAAACACGAGCATGAGTAGTACATCTCAAGTGCGTGGTAGGGGTAGGCCGAGATCGCTCCTATGGGATCATTACGACGTCCATAAGGACAAGGCCACTTTGGCCGTTTGCAGGCATTGCGGTGCGAACGTCAGCAGAGGAAAAGATACGAGGCATCTTGCCACAACAGGGCTAAGGACGCACATGAGGAGACACCACCCAACTGTGAAGTTGGACGTAGTTGAAGTCGCCAGCACATGCAGCAGCACTCCGAACACACCAACAGGCCCCGTGCAGAAAACCTTCGATGCTTGGGGCCTGCAAGTTACAAGGATGAGATCTGGAGTTAAGCCGCCATCAGTGAAGGAAATAACACGTCGCCTGGGAGAGATGATGGCTCTGGACCACCAGCCCTTCCGTATGGTGGAACGGGAAGGTTTCTGCCGATTTGTTCACCTCCTGGCACCATGGTACAAGATCCCAAGTCGCATAACTTTCTCTCAAACAGTCATTCCCGCTTTGTTCGAGGGATGCAAGCAACGTCTCAGGAACCTTTTGAGCAAGTCACAACCCGTCCATGTACATTTCACCTCTGACATCTGGACGAGCACGGGAGGAGGGCATTCCTATTTGTCCCTGACCGCTCACTGGTGGGAGATGGAGGGTTGCCAAGACTTGGGTCATCGTTGGGCACTCCTGTCCCTTGAGGTGATCGATACGGATCACAGGGCCGACACCATTTCTGAGTACTTGCGAGAGATGATGAGAGACTGGATGCGGCATACTCATTCTGGTGGTACTAACTCGGGATTCATGGTCACAGACGCAGGAAGGAACATGATCCGGGCGGTCGAAACTGCCGGCTTCACTAACGTAACTTGCATGGCGCACTTGCTGCATAACTGCGTAAAAGATGGGTTCAAGGGGACCGATGAGAACAGCGCCACCGCCGTCTCTCAACTCATTGAGCGTTGCCGCAGAATCTCGGGCTTCTTCCACCGTAGCTCTAAGTCTGCAAAACTGCTGCGTGACAGGCAAATCCTGGAGCGCCTCCCACAACACCGGTTACTGCAGGATGTCCCCACCCGCTGGAACTCCACCTACATCATGTTGGAGCGCATGGTGGAGCAACAGAGGGCAGTCCACGCTGTCTCGCTGTCAATTGCGGCTCCGATAAACAAGCTGGTCCCCAACAACCAGGAGTGGATGACCATCACTCAGCTGGTTGAGATCCTAGAACCGTTCAAACTGGCCACCGAAAAACTTTCAGGAGACAAAGCAATACTCAGCCATGTGCTCCCAGTCGTCTCACGTTTGAAGAGCCATTTGGAGTCGCTGGGTGGACAAAGTACATTGCAGTGTACGGCTGGGCCCTTGACTCCACAGGCCCAGGAGGTGGTCAGAAAGTTGAATTTGTCCCTCCGTAAACGTCTTCTACCGTTGACAGAGAGTAAGACTCATGTTTTGGCAGCACTCTGCGACCCTTCCATCAAGGACACTGTCTGCTCCAAAGAACTGCCAAAGTGGAAGGCCGAACTTATCTCGCTTGTGAGAGAAGAATACTCTCGGAGGGTGGGGGAACGCTCAGAGCAAATTCCTTCTGCCGTTACTCCCCCAAACACCAGCGGTTATGGCAGCACCGATAACGTCAGACCCACCTTGCCACCTATCAGGGATGAAGGAAGAGCACTGCAGCTGAAAAAGAGGAGAGCGGAGCGTTTCATTCCCGACAGTATAGCTTTGATGGCAGGGCAAGGAACATCTTCGTCGGCCCGGGCAGCAAATATGGACTCGGCAGAGTTCTCTGTCAATCGGTACTTTGACGAGCCTCAGGAGGATGTAGACACCGATCCATTGGCGTACTGGTCCTCAAAAAGGAGTACATGGCCTGACCTCTCAACCGTAGCCCGCAAGTTTCTCAGCTGCCCACCAACTAGCGTGCAGAGTGAGAGGGTCTTCAGCCTGGCAGGAGATGTTGTCACCCTCCAACGTACCTCACTCAACCCCCTTTCGGTGGAAAAGCTGGTGTTCTTAAAGGCCAACTTGCCACTTTTGGGCTACCCGGAGATAGATTTCGACACCAACCCTTCCTCCGTGCGGTAGATCACCTTAGTTGCTTTGTGCTTTGTGTTGCCTTACGTTACCACTGCCTGCTCAACGCGGGAACATTGCCTGCCCTGATGCGTACTTTTGTGCTTTGTGTTGCCTTACGTTACCACTGCCTGCTCAACGCGGGAACATTGCCTGCCCTGATGCGTACTTTTGTGCTTTGTGTTGCCTTACGTTTCCAATGCCTGCTCAACGCGGGAACATTGCCTGCCCTGATGCGTACTTTTGTGCTTTGTGTTGCCTTACGTTACCACTGCCTGCTCAACGCGGGAACATTGCCTGCCCTGATGCGTACTTTTGTGCTTTGTGTTGCCTTACGTTTCCAATGCCTGCTCAACGCGGGAACATTGCCTGCCCTGATGCGTACTTTTGTGCTTTGTGTTGCCTTACGTTTCCAATGCCTGCTCAACGCGGGAACATTGCCTGCCCTGATGCGTACTTTTGTGCTTTGTGTTGCCTTACGTTTCCAATGCCTGCTCAACGCGGGAACATTGCCTGCCCTGATGCGTACTTTTGTGCTTTGTGTTGCCTTACGTTACCACTGCCTGCTCAACGCGGGAACATTGCCTGCCCTGATGCGTACTTTTGTGCTTTGTGTTGCCTTACGTTACCACTGCCTGCTCAACGCGGGAACATTGCCTGCCCTGATGCGTACTTTTGTGCTTTGTGTTGCCTTACGTTTCCAATGCCTGCTCAACGCGGGAACATTGCCTGCCCTGATGCGTACTTTTGTGCTTTGTGTTGCCTTACGTTACCACTGCCTGCTCAACGCGGGAACATTGCCTGCCCTGATGCGTACTTTTGTGCTTTGTGTTGCCTTACGTTTCCAATGCCTGCTCAACGCGGGAACATTGCCTGCCCTGATGCGTACTTTTGTGCTTTGTGTTGCCTTACGTTTCCAATGCCTGCTCAACGCGGGAACATTGCCTGCCCTGATGCGTACTTTTGTGCTTTGTGTTGCCTTACGTTACCACTGCCTGCTCAACGCGGGAACATTGCCTGCCCTGATGCGTACTTTTGTGCTTTGTGTTGCCTTACGTTTCCAATGCCTGCTCAACGCGGGAACATTGCCTGCCCTGATGCGTACTTTTGTGCTTTGTGTTGCCTTACGTTACCACTGCCTGCTCAACGCGGGAACATTGCCTGCCCTGATGCGTACTTTTGTGCTTTGTGTTGCCTTACGTTTCCAATGCCTGCTCAATGCGGGAACATTGCCTGCCCTGATGCGTACTTTTGTGCTTTGTGTTGCCTTACGTTTCCAATGCCTGCTCAACGTGGGAACATTGCCTGCCCTGATGCGTACTTTTGTGCTTTGTGTTGCCTTACGTTTCCAATGCCTGCTCAACGCGGGAACATTGCCTGCCCTGATGCGTACTTTTGTGCTTTGTGTTGCCTTACGTTTCCAATGCCTGCTCAACGCGGGAACATTGCCTGCCCTGATGCGTACTTTTGTGCTTTGTGTTGCCCCCCCAAAATCCCTTTCATACACCCTTTCCCCAGTCGTCCCCTACCGGTCCCCTTTCAGCCTGTTGGGCATTGCCTCTGGGGTGCCAGGAGAAGAGGCACTCCTGTACTCCTGTGTACGCTTCCCCCCCTCCCCCAACTCCCTCACCCATAAACAAACTACCTACCTCATAAAAAAAAAACACCAAAACAAAAAAAATAAAATAAAAATGAAGGAACTTATATTTTAATTTTTATAAGTAGAACAGCTGCTTTTATTCATTGATTTAATTATTTAAAAAAGGAAAACAAAGATACTCACCAGAAAATGCTGCTATTATATATATTATATATTTCTTTAAGAGGCACTCCTGTAGTCCTGTGTACGCTTCACAACAGGGCGTTTGTCCTCTAGTTTGTCCTGTCTCGTGGCTGTGTTTGGTCCACAACACGGCCAGTTTTTTGTTAATTTTCAATTTCTGTATATTTCCTAAAAATACCTGTCTTTTATTCTTAAAAAAAAAAATATTCGCTTTCACGAATCGATTCGTTATTAATCTCAATATCGATTCGAATCGTATGTAATAACGATGTTTCGGAAGACGCTTTTGCGCATGCGCGATCGCGTCCGCCGTACTAACTAATCGATTCGTTATATCCTTAACGAATCGGCCACGCGCCAATAACGAAGCTTCGGGAGTGTATTTTAAGAGCCTCAGGAGAATTTATCCAGCGATCCATTTGGTGTACTGGTCCTCCCGAAGCAATCATGGCAAATCAAAGAACAATCTCTTCCCAAGCTTCCTCTCCCATCCTTCCCTCTCAGGCAAGAAGCCCAACTGCCTGTGCTCCAGTGTACGCTTCCCCCCCGTGACCCCGTAAAAACAGGGATTACTTCAAAATGGGAAAGTTCAGAAAAGCAAAGGGGAAGCAAACTACAAGCTATCATTAGCTAAATATTTCTTTTATTCTGGATTAATGATGAATGATTAATGATTGATTGTAATGGCGACTTGCTGTGTGCTCTCACTAGCCCTGTCTCCTGGCAGTGTTTGGTCCACATCACGGCCAGTTTTTGGTAAAGTTTCCATTTTTGAATATTTTCTAAAAATACCTTTCTTTTATTCTTTAAAAAAAACAAAAAATATTCTAAAAAAGAAAAGACTCTTCTGTTGGTGTGTGCTCTTGTTTGTCCTGTATCGTGGCTGCGTTTGGTCCACAGGGCCAGTTTTTGGTTCATTTTGCATTTCTGAATAAAAATAACGCCTGTGTCTACTTTACATGCATGCGTTTCAACCAACAATCCCTCCCACAAACACCGACACTCCGACAGTACAAACAGGAGAATTAGTACACCTGAAGTGCGTAGGGGTATGCCGAGATCGCTCCTATGGGATCATTACGATGTCTCCTGACATTTCGCCCACATCTATGGCAGGCATCCTCAGAGGTTGCGAGGTCTCTTGGAAACTAGTCAAGTGGGGTTTATATATCTGTAGAATAATGTCCAGGGTGGGAGAAAGAAGTCTTGTTTGCTTGAGGCAAGTGTGAATGTTGCCATTGGTCACTTTGATTACCATTGAATAGCCTTGCAGCTTCAAAGCCTGGCTGTTTCCTGGGACTGGGAAATAAAGGCGGAAGAGGTCTCTGCCCTGTCATGCAGCCTTTGGCACCCGCATACCCATCCAGATCATCCGAATCAACCCTGGCGATCAATGGCTACTTATTTTAATTGCGACTTTATGGCAAGTTTCCCCTGATCTGCTTGGCTGTGGGTGACTTTCCCCCCCCCTCCCAACTCCCTGTCATGCAGCCTTTGGCACCCGCATACCCATCCAGATCATCCGAATCAACCCTGGCGATCAATGGCTACTTATTTTAATTGCGACTTTATGGCAAGTTTCCCCTGATCTGCTTGGCTGTGGGTGACTCCCCCCCCCAACTCCCTGTCATGCAGCCTTTGGCACCCGCATACCCATCCAGATCATCCGAATCAACCCTGGCGATCAATGGCTACTTATTTTAATTGCGACTTTATGGCAAGTTTCCCCTGATCTGCTTGGCTGTGGGTGACTTTCCCCCCCCAACTCCCTGTCATGCAGCCGTTGGCACTCCTTTCCCTTCCCCCCCCAACTCATCACAATAGCATCGCCTTGTCAGGCAGCCTTTGGCACTCCTGTGCCCTCCCCCCCCCCACCCCCTGTCATGCACCCAAGGAAGGGGTCATCACGAATAGGGTTCAACGGGTTACCGGCACCTGTTTGGCACTCCTGTGCCCTCCCCCCCCCAACTCATGCAGCCTTTGGCACTCCTGTGCCCTCCCCCCCCCAACTCCCTGTCATGCAGCCTTTGGCACATCGCCCTGATGCGATCGGACCCAGGTTATCTAGAGTAACCAAAGCGGCCGTTTGCCCGGTGTTCCTGAGCAGTGAATACAGAAGACATAGCTGCCCGACTCCAGCCTTGATTATTTTAATGAGCCATTTTCAGTTTCACTGTAACGCCCTTGTGTACTTTACATCCCAAGCTTCCTCTCCCATCCTTCCCTCTCAGCCTTTGGCACTGCGACAGTCCAAACAGGAGAATGAGTACACCTGAAGTGTACTTTCAGCCTGTTGGGCATCGTCTCTGGGGTGCCCGGAGAAGAGGCACTACACGCTCCCCCCCAACTCCCTGTCATGCAGCCTTTGGCACATCGCCCTGATGCGATCGGACCCAGGTTATCTAGAGTAACCAAAGCGGCCGTTTGCCCGGTGTTCCTGAGCAGTGAATACAGAAGACATAGCTGCCCGGCTCCAGCCTTGATTATTTTAATGAGCCATTTTCAGTTTCACTGTAACGCCCTTGTGTACTTTACATCCCAAGCTTCCTCTCCCATCCTTCCCTCTCAGCCTTTGGCACTGCGACAGTCCAAACAGGAGAATGAGTACACCTGAAGTGTACTTTCGGCCTGTTGGGCATCGTCTCTGGGGTGCCCGGAGAAGAGGCACTACACGCTCCCCCCCCCAACTCCCTGTCATGCAGCCTTTGGCACATCGCCCTGATGCGATCGGACCCAGGTTATCTAGAGTAACCAAAGCGGCCGTTTGCCCGGTGTTCCTGAGCAGTGAATACAGAAGACATAGCTGCCCGGCTCCAGCCTTGATTATTTTAATGAGCCATTTTCAGTTTCACTGTAACGCCCTTGTGTACTTTACATCCCAACCTTCCTCTCCCATCCTTCCCTCTCTGCCTTTGGCACTGCGACAGTCCAAACAGGAGAAAGAGTACACGAAGTGTACTTTCAGCCTGTTGGGCATCGTCTCTGGGGTGCCCGGAAAAGAGGCACTCCTGTGTGTACGCTTTCCCCCCCCCAACTCCCTGTCAGGCAGCCTTTGGCATTCCTGTGCCCTCCCCCCCCCCCACTCCCTGTCATGCACCCAAGGAAGGGGTCATCACGAATAGGGTTCAACGGGTTACTGGCACCTGTTTGGCACTCCTGTGCCTTCCCCCCCCAACTCATGCAGCCTTTGGCACTCCTGTGCCCCCCCCCCAACTCATGCAGCCTTTGGCACTCCTGTGCCCTCCCCCCCCCAACTCCCTGTCATGCAGCCGTTGGCACTCCTTTCCCTTCCCCCCCCAACTCATCACAATAGCATCGGTAGTGAAGCACATTGAGCGGTGAATACAGAAGACATGGCTCCCCGGCTCCAGACCTAACCCCCCCCCCAATTCCCTGTCATGCACCCAACTCCCTGTCATGCAGCCTTGATTATTGTAATGAGCCATTATCAGTTTCACTGTAACTCTCAGCCTTTGCATGCGTGTCATTTGTTCATTTTTGTAGTAACTTCCAACCGGTGCAGCCAGCCCATAAGCCTACACGAAGCCCCAACTCATCACAACAGCTTTGGGAGAGAAGCACATGGAGCGGTGAGGGAGGAAGGGGACATCCGCATAGCCAGCCAGATCATATTCTAAAAAATTTTTAAAACTCTTCTGTGGCTGTTTGCTGTAGTTGCCAACTCTAGTTTACCCCAACTCCCCGTCATGCAGCCTTTGGCACTCCTGTGCCCTCCCCCCCAACTCCCTGTCATACAGCCTTTGGCACTCCCTGTCATACAGCCTTGATTATTTTAATGAGCCATTTTCAGTTTCACTGTAACGCCCTTGTGTACTTTACATCCCAAGCTTCCTCTCCCATCCTTCCCTCTCAGCCTTTGGCACTCCGACAGTCCAAACAGGAGAAAGAGTACACGAAGTGTACTTTCAGCCTGTTGGGCATCGTCTCTGGGGTGCCCGGAAAAGAGGCACTCCTGTGTGTACGCTTCCCCCCCCAACTCCCTGTCAGGCAGCCTTTGGCACTCCTGTGCCCTCCCCCCCCACTCCCTGTCATGCAACTGCTATCGCGAATACTAAAGAAAGGCAGGGGACTGCAGATGGACACATTGAAACGCCCGCATTGCCATCCAGATCATCCGAATCAACCCTGGCGATCAATGGCAACAACTTATTTTAATGGCGACTTTATGGCAAGTTTCCCCCAACTCCCTGTCATGCAGCCTTTGGAAAAACGAATGCGACTTTATTTTGGTATAAAAAATAGGGATTACAACAAAATGGGAAAGTACTGCGCGTGCAGCCCCGGACATCTAAGGGCATCACAGGAACCCCTGGACACTTTTTATTTATGATTTTTATGGCGACTTTGTGGCAAGTTTCCCCCAACTCCCTGTCCCACAAACTCACAAACACCGACACTGCGACAGTCCAAACAGGAGAATGAGTACACCTGAAGTGTACTTTCAGCCTGTTGGGCATCGTCTCTGGGGTGCCCGGAGAAGAGGCACTCCTGTACTCCAGTGTACGCTTCCCCCCCCCAACTCCCTTTCATAAGTACAAAATGGGAAAGTAGTGTGCGTGCAGCCCCGGACATCTAAGGGCATCACAGGAACCCCAGGACACTTTTTATTTATGATTTTTATGGCGACTTTATAGCAAGATTCCCACAACTCCCTGTCATGCAGCCTTTGGCACTACTGTGACCTCCCCCCCCCCCCCCAACTCATCACAACAGCTTCAGGATGGTCACCAAAATACTGTATATTTCTGGTTTGTGATTGATGATTACCAGTCTTTGAATTACTCAAAAGATTTTCTATCTTCAAACCTCCGACTTTCGTTCTTGATTGATGCAAGCGGCCAGCTTTGACCGCACTAATTTTTTCAAAGTAAATGCTTCGGTCCTCCACATTTTCATAGAAACACTTCGTTTTATTGATGATTTTAATTGCGACTTTATGGCAAGTTTCTGTGCCCTTCCTCTTGGCATTCCTGTGCCTTCCCCCCCAACTCCCCGTCATGCAGCCTTTGGCACTCCTGTGCCCTCCCCCCCCCAACTCCCTGTCATGCAGCCTTTGGCACTCTAAGGGCATCACAGGAACCCCAGGACACTTTTTATTGATTATTTTAAAGGCGACTTTAGTACTGGAGACTTCGGTACACTCCTTCTTTACCTTTGATGTCGTCCTCTGCCACCGAGCGCCATCAAGCGGCGGAAGCCTTCCCGCTCTACCATATGGAAGGGTTTGGCAGTTGGCAAAGTGGGAGTATTCTTCCTGCGGCTCCAGGTGCTGCCAGTTTCTCTTACTCTCACCTTGATCATTGGGTGATGCCTCTTCATATGCATCTCAAACCCTTCCTTGACAGATGGCTAGCCTGTCTCTACTGAATCATAGAATCCTGAATCACAAAATCCTACATTTGGAAGAGACCCAAAAGGCCACCTAGATGGCTTCCCCCCCCCCCCAACTCCCTTTCATACACACATCCCTGAGGTCTGCGCTCGTCGGCATGTATTAGCTCTAGAGGGTGAGCATGATTTTAATTACAACTTTTTGTCAATTTTTTCATTCAGTTTTTCGTCAAGTTTAAAATAGCTTTTGTTTCACCAAAGAGAAATTCTCCCATAACATTCCCTGCCAGTCCCCATTTTCGTAGAAGCACTTATTTTTATTGATGATTTCAATTTTCAGGGCTGGGAGAGGCGGTAGCTCGCCTCTCGGCGGACCGCCAGCTCGATCCCAAGATCCATTTAGCTTTCTAAATTTTCTTGGTGGATTTGGGAAGCCTTACGCAAGTAGTCGTCGTTTCTTCTTGTCCAGCACAATTTCTTGCAAGGCACTTCTGTGAGTCTTCTCTTGCCGTTCCGTTTCGGAAAACGTTGAAATTCTCTGGTTTGAAATGTCTTCCTGGCTGCAGAGAGGCCAGTATTTTATTCCAGGGGTCAGCACACACGGAGTGCAATGGATGAGCCTAACCCGGGAAGACCACCTTTGGGATCATGGTGTCTCCCCGGTCATTCCCTGCCAGTCTCCCCTAACTCCCCTAACTCCCCCCGAACTAGAAGCACTTCTTTTTATTGATGATTTTAATCGCGACTTTTCGTCAAGTTTATAAAATTAAAATTAAACTCTAGAATTACCACAGTTATATCTAAGGAACAGTTATATCTAAGGAAAACATTATGCAGTCGAGTTTCCCGCATTTGGGGAAATCGCAAGGTTAAGCACACACGGAATAACTTTTGTTTCACCTCAGAGAAATGCTCCCATAACTTCATTCCCTGCCACTCCCCATTTTCGTAGAAGCACTTCTTTTCATTTATTGTTTTTATTGCCAGTCCTGTACTCTAGTGTACGCTCCCCCCCCCACAACACAACGTTCTTTGAGCACAGTAGTTTTTTCAAAGTAAATGCTTCGGAAACGCGGGACTCAAATGAAAATTTGACTTTGAATGACTGTGAGACCAAAGTTCGTCTTTACCTCCCTTAACTCTCTTTCATACACACTTTCCCCTCCTCTTTACCTCCCTTAACTCCCTGTCATACACCCTTTCCCCATACACCTTTCCTCCGGTATCTGTTCGTCTGCAAATTAAACTCTAGAATTACCACAGTTATATCTAAGGAACAGGGGGAGCGACCAAAGGAACCATAACAGATTCAAATCAACTCTGTGAAATACATACCCCCCCCCCAAACTCCCTTTCATACACGCATCCCGGAGGTCTGGGCTCGTCGGCATGGATTAGCTCTAGAGGGTGAGCATTTGGAAAATTTTCCATTTTTAAATAGAGGCAAAGAACTCGGTGAAATTGTTTTTGTTTCACCATGGGAAAACCACCTTCGTGAGGACTTCTTCATCATGGAGGACTGCGCTCGTCGGCATGGATAAGCTCTAGAGGGTGAGCATTTGGTTAATTTCCCATTTTTGAATGGAAACCCTCCCCCCCAACTCGCCTTCATACACCACGGTTCAGAGACGTTGCTCGCATCCCTCATACAAGGATGGAATTACATTTTGGGAGGGTGCCCTGATGCATACTACTTTGCTTTCTGCGTTGTGGTTTCTTACATTGTCACTGCCTGCTGAACGCGGGAACATTGCCCTGATGCGATCGGAGAGAGGTTGCCCTGTCTCCTCGCTGTGTTAGCTGTTCATCAGGGCCAGTTGAGCAGTGAATACAGAAGACATAGCTGCCCGGCTCCAGCCTTGATTATTTTAATGAGCCATTTTCAGTTTCACTGTAACGCCCTTGTGTACTTTACATCCCAAGCTTCCTCTCCCATCCTTCCCTCTCAGCCTTTGGCACTGCGACAGTCCAAACAGGAGAATGAGTACACCTGAAGTGTACTTTCAGCCTGTTGGGCATCGTCTCTGGGGTGCCCGGAGAAGAGGCACTACACGCTCCCCCCCCCCAACTCCCTGTCATGCAGCCTTTGGCACATCGCCCTGATGCGATCGGACCCAGGTTATCTAGAGTAACCAAAGCGGCCGTTTGCCCGGTGTTCCTGAGCAGTGAATACAGAAGACATAGCTGCCCGGCTCCAGCCTTGATTATTTTAATGAGCCATTTTCAGTTTCACTGTAACGCCCTTGTGTACTTTACATCCCAACCTTCCTCTCCCATCCTTCCCTCTCTGCCTTTGGCACTGCGACAGTCCAAACAGGAGAATGAGTACACCTGAAGTGTACTTTCAGCCTGTTGGGCATCGTCTCTGGGGTGCCCGGAGAAGAGGCACTACACGCTCCCCCCCCCAACTCCCTGTCATGCAGCCTTTGGCACTCCTGTGCCCTCCCCCCCCCCAACTCATCACAACAGCTTCGGGAGGGAAGCACATGGAGCGGTGAGGGAGGAAGGGGACACCCGCATAGCCAGCCAGATCATTTCTGTAGTTCCAACCAGTGTGATGAAACGCTTCCTTCCCGGCGAATACCAAAGAAAGGCAGGGGACTGCAGATGGACACATTGAAACACCCGCATAGCCAGCCAGATCATCCGCATCAACCCTGGCGATCAATGGCACTCCTGTACTCGTGCACTTGTTCCTGATTGATGGGACCGGCCTGCTTTGAACACACTAAAAAGGAAACACTTTGGACCACAGGGACACTCGTTTAAGAGCATGGGGGGAGCGCCGAGAGAAGTTAAAATTTGACTTTGCATGGCTTCCCAACCCCCCAACTCCCCTTCATACACCAGGGTTCAGAGACGTTGCTCGCATCCCTCATTTAATGCTGGAATTATGTTTTGGGAGGGTGGTAACTGTCTTCCTGGCTGCTGAGAGTAGGCCAGTACTTAATCCCAGACATTTTCCTGGAAGCACTTCTTTTTATTTATGATTATAATCGCGACTTTTGGTTGGTTTTGGGAGGGCGGTAACTGTCTTCCTGGCTGCTGAGAGTAGGCCAGTACTTCATCCCAGACATTTTCCTGGAAGCACTTCTTTTTATTTATGATTATAATCGCGACTTTTGGTTGGTTTTGGGAGGGTGGTAACTGTCTTCCTGGCTGCTGAGAGTAGGCCAGTACTTCATCCCAGACATTTTCCTGGAAGCACTTCTTTTTATTTATGATTATAATCGCGACTTTTGGTTGGTTTTGGGAGGGTGGTAACTGTCTTCCTGGCTGCTGAGAGTAGGCCAGTACTTCATCCCAGACATTTTCAAGGAAGCACTTCTTTTTTTATTGATGAGTTTTATTTTTATTGATGATTTTAATCAATTTTTTTTCAAATCAATTTTTTTCAAAGAGTATGGGGGGGAGCACCGAGAGAAGTTGAAATTTGACTTTGCATGGCTTCCCAACCCCCCAACTCCATAAAAGAATGAATGCATAGCCTGGAAAATTATTTTGCGGTATAAATTCATAGTCAAGAAAATTATTTTACATACATATTATTTCATACACCCTTTCCCCAGTCGTTACTTGCCCCCTCCCCCCCCCCCCCCCCACTAACTGTCTTCCTGGCTGCTGAGAGTAGGCCAGTACTTAATCCCAGACATTTTCCTGGAAGCACTTCTTTTTATTTATGATTATAATCGCGACTTTTGGTTGGTTTTGGGAGGGTGGTAACTGTCTTCCTGGCTGCTGAGAGTAGGCCAGTACTTCATCCCAGACATTTTCAAGGAAGCACTTCTTTTTTTATTGATGAGTTTTATTTTTATTGATGATTTTGATCAATTTTTTTTCAAATCAATTTTTTTCAAAGAGTACGGGGGGGAGCACCGAGAGAAGTTGAAATTTGACTTTGCATGGCTTCCCAACCCCCCAACTCACACACACGGAGTGCAATGGATGAGCCTAACCCGGGAAGACCGCGGGACTCAAATGAAAATTTGTCTTTGAATGGCTGTGAGACCAAAGTTCGTCTTTACCTCCCTTAACTCTCTTTCATACACACTTTCCCCTCCTCTTTGCCTCCCTTAACTCCCTTAACTCCCTTAACTCTCAGAAGGGCCGCACCGGTTGGAACTACACAAATAATGAGCACTGTAAGCATTTTGTGTTGGCTTATGGGCCGCACTAGTTGGAACTACACAAATGAAATGCTTGCCCTGATGTGCAGCGAAAATGCCACAGGGCACACAAAAACTGCAGACAAATGCGCTGCAGTGTTTTTATTTTATTTCAAATATTTTATAATTTTTTTTTAAGAATAAAAGAAATATGTAGCAGTGAAACTTCTAAAAAAGAAAAATTTCAAAATGCTTGCCCTGTAGTGATGCAAAAACAGCTGCAGGACAGCCACAACAACTGGGTGAAACAGCTTTTGTGACAAATGTGAAGACGTCTACGGATGGCGAAAGTCAACTTTCTGACCACCTCCTAAGCCTGTGGAGTGAACAGGGGCCCAGCCATGATAGCAATGTACTTTGTCCACCCAGCGACTTACCACAGAAAAGGCTGTAGTGATCTACGCGTCCATGCTAGTATCCAGATCAATCTGGGGATAGCCCTAAACTGGCAAGTTGGCCTTCAAGAAGACCAGCTTTTCCACAGCAAGGGGGTCGAGCAAGTTACGTTGGAGGGTGTGACGATTGCAATGTACTTTGTCCACGCAGTGACTCCAAATGCCTCTTCAAACGCAGGACGACAGGGACCACATGGCTGAGTAGTGCTTTCTGTGCTGAAAGATGAAAGGGTGAAGAGCCCACCCCGGGAGGAGTTAGTCTGTCTCAGTGGCATGGGAGGGAGAAGGCCGGGAAGGGTATCGGCCTTCTCTCAGCAGACAAAAAGGCGGTCAATCCCGGGGGGGCCAGGGTGAAGAGCCCACCCCGGGAGGAGTTAGTCTGTCTCAGTGGCATGGGAGGGAGAAGGCCGGAAGGGTATCGGCCTTCTCTCAGCAGACAAAAAGGCGGTCAATCCCGGGAGGACTCAGTCTGTCTCACTGGGGGGACGGCCAATATGCTGTGTAAGAAATGTGCACACCATGACAGTCCCGGGGGGGGGGGGGGGGAGGGGGGCGGGGCAGAGCAATGTCCCCCTGGAAGGGAGAAGGCCGGGAAGGGGACGGCCAATATACTATGAAAGATATATTGTTTTGAAGGAGTTAAGTTATTGGGAGTTTTTGGCCAAAAAAGCTTAACAAAAAAACTGTTATTTTAAGAAAAATTGCCCAAGAACTGGAGTTAAAAAGATGCATGGTCAAGGAACCCTTATTTAAAACTTCGATTTAGAACTTCGATTTAGAAGAAACACTTCGGGTTTGAAAGAAATACCGATATAGTACTGTTATAAAAAAAAACAATTTACAAAATTGTCGAACAAAACCACCCAGCCAGATAATTTCCCTTAATTTGATATTCATAGTTGTTTCAAAGTGAAATTTATGATATTTTCTTCTTTTGATTTAATTTACTTTCTGCATTTTTAACAATTAATTTGTAATAACTAATATATATTATAAATAAATAATTTATATTTCGTATTGTTATGTTAAAAAAATATAATACATTTCTTATGTATTACATTTTATTACAGTCTTAAGTAATTTAATTTCAATTTCTTACTTTGCTTCTTGTTTAGCAACTGACTGTATTTTAATTTTTGGTTTAACTTTTTATTGATTTATATTCTATTTGATATTCTATATTGATATTTATATTCTATTTTATATTCTATTCTTATTTGTTATGTTTAGTTATTTTATTGTAGCAGTTATATTATTTTATTTTATTTATTATTTATTATGTTACATTACTTTATTAATATATGTTTTTTTAATTTTTACATTTCTTTTAATTACCAACCGTTCTAATTAAAAATATATGGGGAAGGGGTGAAGATAAGGGAGGAAAAAAATCATAAATGCAAAAAAAAAAATTGACTCCCTTCTATTCTGCTCGTGCAATATCTTTTCATTTTCTAATGTATATATGAAAAAAAACCAAAATGAGTTCCATCTAAATGTATGATGAAGCTGTAAGGTAATGTTTTTGTTAACGAATCGATTCGTTATTAACGAATACTTGATTAACGAATTTCGTTAATGCCTCCGCGCATGCGCTAAAGCGCAGAAGCGCCATCTTAACGAATCGATTCGTTATTAACGAATAACGAAATTTCGTTAATATAAAATTCGTTAATCGATTCGTAATAGCGAAATAACGAATTAACGAATTTCGTTAATGTTCGCGCATGCGCTAAAAAACGCGGGCGCCATCTTAACGAATCGATTCGTTATTGTCTCCAAATAACGAAATTCGTTAATATTAACGAAATTTTCGTAAATAACGAAACTTGTTTTTGGAAAGTTTTGTAAATATTTTAAATATCGAAACAAAAAAAAACCCCAATTACAAATCGATTTTAGAAACAAATTTTTTCTTGATCAAACAGGCCTACTATCTATATCTATGGCTGGATGGGTCTTTGCCAGGAGGGCTTTGATTATGTTTTCTTGCCCTAGTGAAGGGAATTGGACTGGATGGCCTTAAGCACTTTCTGTTGGTCATGGGAGTTCTGTGTGGGAAGTTTGCCCAATTCTGTTTGTGGGGTTTAGAAAGCTCTTTGATTGTAGGTGAACTATAAATCCCAGTAACTACAACTCCCAAATGTCAGGGTATATCCCCCCCCCCCCAAAAAAAACAACTCCATCGGTGTTCATATTTGGGCATATGGAATATTGGTGCCATGTTTGGTCCAGAAGATCCATCATTGTTTGAATCCACAGTGCTCTCCGGATGTAGGTGAACTACAACTCCTAAACTCAGGTCAATGCCCACCAAACCATTCTAGTGTTTTCTGTTGGTCTTGGAAGTCCTGTGTGCCACGTTTGGTTCGATTTCATCATTAGTGGAATTCAGAATGCCCTTTGATTGTAGGTGAACTATAAATCCCAGCAACTACAACTCCCAAATGACAAAATCATTTTTTTAGGGATGGTCATTCCTTGGGTTATTAGATGCCTTGTGTCTAAATTTGGTGTCCATTCATCCAGTGGTTTTTGAGTTTTGCTAATCCCACAAACTAATATTACATTTTTATTTATATAGATTCTATCTGTTTATCTATCCTATCTATTCATTCTTTCCATCATACCCATCTATCTATCTGTTTATCTATCCTATCACAGTAAAGAACATTGGGGCTTTTTTGTCATGTCAGGAATGACTTGAGAAACTGCAAGTGGCTTCTGATGTGAGAGAATTGGCCGTCTGCAAGGATGTTGCTCAGGGAATGCCCAGATGTTTTGATGTTTTATCTCCCTTGTGGGAAGCTTCTCTCATGTCCCCGCATGAAGACCTGGAGCTGATAGAGGGAGCTCATCCATTCTCTCCCCGGATTCGAACCTGCAACCTGCTGGTCTTAAGTCCTGGTGGCAGAGGAGTTTAATCCCCTGAACTACATTGGGGCTGAGACCAAAGGAAGTGAGAGCAATCTAATAATACAATGGAAATGAAAATGTGGAGATGGACACTTGGCCTGCCACTTCTTGACCATGTGCCAAATGAAGACATCCATTCCCTCAAAGACTGGGAATAAAAGCAACCAGTAAGAAACAGCAATCACATGGTCAAAAGCCAAAGAAAAGATGGATGGACACCATCAATGAAGTAATGCATGCTTCCAGCCTGAGGAGCCCCAAAATGAAGCTGTGTGGAAATGACAATCACAATGTTCACCCCTACATAGAGAAAATAGCTTAAAAAGGCGATAAGAGATAGCAAAGTAAGATATAGATCAGTGGTTCTCAACCTGAGGTCCCCAGATGTTTTTGGCCTTCAACTCCCAGAAATCCTAACAACTGGTAAACTGGCTGGGATTTCTGGGAGTTGTAGGTCAAAAACATCTGGGGACCCCAGGTTGAGAACCACTGATATAGATAGAAACAGAAATAAATTGATACATAGATGAATGGATACATGCACACCTGCTTCCAGCTACAAGGCCCAGAAAGATGTCCTAAAGAGATATAATTACCACAATACAAAACTAGCTGTGAATGGAAAACTCCCTTTAGTGATGGAGAGGCCTCTATAGCAAGCCTGGGCCAACCCCGGCCTTCCCCCCAGCTGTTTTGGACTCCAATAAATACAATTATCTATTCCTTTTTTAATCTCACTTTCTCTCACCCGAAAGGGGCCTGAGAGCAGCTTCCCAATTGGCAAATTCAATGCCATACAAACATAAACATATAATTCCAATACACACAAACATTAAAATCAGTAAATATATATATATATATCAATATACTAGCCGCCCCCTGCCACGCATTGCTGTGGCCCAGTCTGGTAATCTGAAAAATAAGAAAGTGTTGGTGTTCCTTGTTGTTTCTTTGTCAGTGTTGATGTGGAGATTGTCTGGTTTGCCTACTCTGGAACATACAACATATAATTGTCCTCCTTTAGGAGTCCCTCTCAAATCTATGATACTTTATCTGTGTATGTGTGAATCATATCTATCTCTATGGCTGGATGGCTCTTTGTCAGGAGGGCTTTGATTACGTTTTCTTGTCCTGGTAAAGGGAGTTGGACTGGATGGCCTTAAGTATTTTCTGTTGGTCATGGGCAGGGGTGGCTCAACCCATTACGCAAAGTAAGCATTTGCAGCATAGTTGATTTTCCCAGGGGCACTCTTGAGGGAAAATAGACCTTGACATATGCGAGTTGTAGTTACTGGGATGTATAGTTCACCTACAAAGAGCATTCTTAACTCCACCAATGATGGAATTGAACCAAATATGGCACACAGAACTCCCACGATGAACAGAAAATATATATCAGTGATTGGTTGGGGGGGGGGGGGGGGCAAAATACTGTTTGCTTACCGTTGAAAATGACCTAGGGCCACCTCTGGTCATGGGGGTTGTGTGGGAGGTTTGTCCCAATTCTGTCATTGGTGGGGTTCAGAATGCTCTTTGACTGTAGATGAACTATAAATCCCAGTAACTACAACTCTCAAATGTCAAGGTCTATTTCCCCCAAACTCCATCTGTGTTCATACTTGGGCATATGGCATATTTGTGCCAAGTTTGGTGCAGATACATAATTGTTTGGGTCCACAGTGCTCGCTGGATGTAGGTGAACTACAACTCCCAAACTCAAAATCAATGCCCACCAAATCCTTCTCGTGTTTTTTGCTGGTCATGGGAGTCTTGTGTGCCACATTTGGCCCAATTCCATCATTGGAGTTCAGAATGCTCTTTCATTTTAGGTGAACTATAAATCTCAGCAACTACAACTCCCAAATGACAAAAACTTTTTTTTTGAGTGATGGTCACTCTTTGGGTTAGTAGGTGTCTTGTGGCCAAATCTGGTGGCAATTCGTCCAGCGGGTTTTGAGTTCTTGTTAATCCCACAAACGAACATTACATTTTTATTCCTTTACTAGCTGTGCCCTGCCACGCGTTGCTGTGGCCTATAGTAAAACTTATCAAAGTTGAGGTAGATATCTGGACTATTATGAAAGAGAGGTACCTACCTATTCCTTCCCCCTTTTCCTCCCCCTTTCTCCCCTTTCTTCCTTCTCTACCTCTTTCTTTCTTTCACTACTTGGTTTCATCCTTCTCTCTTTCCTTCATTACCTCCCCCTTTCTTCCTTTGCCTTTCTTCCCTCCCTGTTTGCTTCCATCTTTCACTTTTTATTTCCTTTTATTTTACCACCATCATAACAATAACAATAATGCAATGCATTGCCTCTGGGACCTGACACCTCTCCCATTCTTCCAGGGTCTCATAGGAACAGTAGCATAATAATAATAATAATAATAATAATAATAATAATAATAATAATAGAAATAACAACCTTTACCCGCCACGTGTTGCTGTGGCCAATCTTCCCTCTTTCTCTCCTTCTTTCCCTCCTTCCTTCCCTCCCATCTTTCCTTCTCCTCTTCTTTCTCTATCTCTTTCCTTCCTTCCTCCTTTTTCTTTCTTTTCTGCTGTCTCTCTTTCCTTTACTTCCATCTTTCCTTTTCTTTCCTTTTCTTCTTCCTTCTTTCTCTAACTTTCCTTCCTTCCCCCTTTTTCTTTACCTCCCTTTCTCTTTCTTCCTTCTTTCCTTCCTTCCTGTTTTTCCTAGATTTTGACAGGGCGGGAAGGGGCGGGGTGGGGTTTGGAGGGGGCGTGAAGTAAAAGGAGGTAAGATTGGGGTGGGGGAGTGATGGAGCGTGGGGTTGCGTGTGTGTGTGCAGCAGCGGGGGGAGTGATGGAGCGTGGGGTTGCGTGTGTGTGTGCGGCGGCGGTGGGGGGAGTGATGGAGTGTGGGGTTGTGTGTGTGTGCGGCGGCGGGGGGAGTGGGGTTGCGTGTGTGCGTGCGGCGGCGGGGGGAGTGATGGAGCATGGGGTTGCGTGTGTGTGTGCGGCGGCGGGGGGAGTGGGGTTGCGTGCGTGCGTGCGGCAGCGGGGGAAGTGATGGAGTGTGGGGTTGCGTGTGTGTGTGCGGCGGCGGGGGGAGTGATGGAGTGTGGGGTTGTGTGTGTGTGTGCGGCAGGGGTGTGTGTGTGCGGGAAGTGGCGCGGCGGGGCTTGGAGTGGGCATGGTTTCCGCAGAGGGAACGTTGGCCGGAAGGGCATGTGCGCGCGACAGGGAACTTGCGGCTGGGCGCCAATGCGCATGCTCAGTTGTTTTGCCGTTTTGTGTGTTGTTGTGTTGTTTTTCATTTTGAGTAGATACGTTTGTACCTTGTGGGTTGTGTTATGGGCATGGGAATTTTGGTTAAGTTTCGTTGGGGGATTTTTGAGTTTTGTTGTTTTGCCGTTTTGTGAGTGTGTTGTTGTGTTGTTTTTCATTTTGAGTAGATATGTTTGTACCTTGTGGGTTGTGTTATGAGCATGGGAATTTTGGTTAAGTTTCGTTGGGGGATTTTTGAGTTTTGTTGTTTTGCCGTTTTGTGAGTGTGTTGTTGTGTTGTTTTTCATTTTGAGTAGATATGTTTGTACCTTGTGGGTTGTGTTATGGGCATGGGAATTTTGGTTAAGTTTCGTTGGGTTTTTTTTGAGTTTTGTTTCCTCGTTGGATGCCCCTAACAAATTTATATATATAGATATTAAAATCAACTATTAAAACCACACAAGACGCGAAGTCATAATCCAGGAGCCATGCCAATCGTACTACAATTACTTCACATTGTGGGAGGGAAGGCCGAAGTTGGCCCAGGCCTGCTCGATGGGAAAGCACAGGGGAGGACCTCATTCTAGGGAGGAAAGGCATACCTGAGGCCTAGACACCGTTTTCGCCAAATCCCTTCAGCCCGGCTTCGAGGCCTAGTGGCTCGACCGGCCTTCGGACCGCGTTCGGCCGCCAAATCCCTCCGACACGGGGCCCACGCGACCTCGGCGAGCGGCATCTCTGCTTAGAACCCCATCGGCCGTGCAGGCGACCCAGGATGGCAACGGATTGCACAACACCCAACCTGGACTGACGACCGTGGCGAAGGAAAGAGGCCAAGGCCCAGCCAGGCGTCGCCTTTTATAGTCCTCGCCTTCAAACACCGCCTCCGATTGGGTCTTGTTAAAAGGAGAGATGAAACACCTCTCGGGATTGGCCGTTGCTTGCACCGGCGCTCTTTCTCCCTCTTCTTAGAACGCCACCTCCGATTGGATCTTGTGAACAAGGGAGATGAAACACCCTTCAGGATTGGTTGTTGTCTGCATCCGGATTTAGCATTTTGAGCGGTTCCGGTGCCGCAGTTTCTACATTTCTTTTTGGAAAATAGACATTTTTTTTCACATATCCTTCCTCAATCGAGCTAAGGAAAATTCTCAGCAATATGCCCTCAGACTCCAGCAAAGGATCACCGCCTTGTCGGGGCGCTGGAGCTTGAGCACCTCAATGATGTCATGAGCGAAACCGTGAAGGGCCACCCAAGACGGGACGGTTGTGGCAGAGAGGTCAGACCAAGCGTGATCCCTGGGGAAGGCAATGGCAAACCACTCCAGTATCCTTGCCAAGAAAACTAAATGGACCAGTACAACCAGAGATATGTCGGTATGCCATTGGAAGATGGGACTCCCAGGTCGGAAGATGGCCAAAATGCTACTGGGGAGGAGCAGAGGAGAAGTTCAACTAGCCCCAGATGTGATGACGCAGCTAGCTCAAAGCCGAAAGGAAGGCTAGCGGCCGACGGTACTGGAGGCGAACGACGAATCCGATGCTCTAAAGATCAACACACCATAGGAACCTGGAATGTAAGATCTATGAGCCAGGGCAAATTGGATGTTGTTATTGGTGAGATGTCAAGACTAAAGATAGACATTCTGGGGGTCAGCGAACTGAAATGGACTGGAATGGGCCACTTCACATCAGATGACCACCAGATCTACTACTGTGGACAAGAGGAACATCGAAGAAATGGAGTAGCCTTCATAATTAATAAGAAATTTGCTAAAGCGGTGCTTGGATACAACCCAAAAAATGACAGAATGATCTCAATTCGAGTGCAAGGAAAGCCTTTCAACATCACAGTGATCCAAATATACGCCCCAACCACAGCTGCTGAAGAAGCAGAAGTAGATCAGTTCTATGAGGATCTGCAGGACCTACTGGATAATACACCAAAAAGAGACATTATTTTCATTACAGGAGACTGGAATGCCAAGGTGGGAAGTCAAATGACAACTGGGATCACAGGCAAGCATGGTCTGGGAGAACAAAATGAAGCGGGACGCAGGCTGATAGAATTCTGCCAGGAAAACTCGCTGTGTATTACAAACACTCTCTTCCAACAACCTAAAAGACGGCTTTATACATGGACCTCACCAGATGGTCAGCACCGAAATCAGATTGACTACATCCTTTGCAGCCAAAGGTGGCGGACATCCATCCAGTCGGTGAAAACAAGACCTGGGGCTGACTGTAGCTCAGATCACGAACCTCTTATTGCCCAATTTAGAATAAAACTAAAGAGATCAGGGAAAATACACAGACCAGTTAGATATGATCTCACTAACATTCCTAGCGAATATACAGTGGAAGTGAAGAACAGATTTGAAGGACTAGATTTAGTAAACAGAGTCCCAGAAGAACTATGGACAGAAGTCCGCGACATTGTTCAGGAGGCGGCAACAAAGTACGTTCCAAAGAAAAAGAAAACCAAGAAGGCAAAATGGTTGTCTGCTGAGACACTGGAAGTAGCCCAAGAAAGGAGGAAAGCAAAAGGAAACAGGGATAATAAGGGGAGATATGCCCAGTTAAATGCGCAATTCCAGAGGTTAGCCAGAAGAGATAAGGAACTATTTTTAAATAAGCAATGCATGGAAGTGGAAGAAGACAACAGAATAGGAAGGACAAGAGACCTCTTCCAGAAAATTAGAAACATTGGAGGTAAATTTCAGGCAAAAATTGGTATGATAAGAAACAAAGATGGCAGGGACCTAACAGAAGCTGAAGAGATCAAGAGAAGGTGGCGAGACTATACAGAAGATCTATATAGGAAGGATAACAATATCGAGGATAGCTTTGACGGTGTGGTGAATGAATTAGAACCAGACATCCTGAGGAGTGAGGTTGAATGGGCCTTAAGAAGCATTGCTAACAACAAGGCAGCAGGAGACGACGGGATCCCAGCTGAACTGTTTAAAATCTTAAAAGATGATGGTGTCAAGGTGATGCATGCCATTTGCCAGCAAATATGGAAAACACAAGAATGGCCATCAGACTGGAAAAAATCAACTTATATCCCCATACCAAAAAAGGGAAATGCGAAAGACTGCTCAAACTTCCGTACAGTGGCCCTTATTTCTCATGCCAGTAAGGTAATGCTCAAGATCCTGCAAGGAAGACTCCAGCAATACATGGAGCGAGAGTTGCCAGATGTTCAGGCTGGGTTTAGAAAAGGCAGAGGAACGAGAGACCAGATTGCCAATATCCGCTGGATAATGGAGAAAGGCAGGGAGTTTCAGAAAAACATCTACTTCTGCTTCATTGACTACTCTAAAGCCTTTGACTGTGTGGATCATAATAAATTGTGGCAAGTTCTTGGTGGGATGGGCATACCAAGCCACCTTGTCTCTCTCCTGAGGAATCTGTACAAGGACCAAGTAGCAACAGTCAGAACTGACCACGGAACAACAGACTGGTTCAAGATTGGGAAAGGCGTACGGCAAGGCTGCATCCTCTCACCCAACCTTTTTAACTTGTATGCAGAACACATCATGCGATGTGCGGGGCTGGATGAATGCAAAGCTGGGGTGAAAATTGCTGGAAGAAACATTAACAACCTCAGATATGCAGATGACACCACTCTGATGGCCGAAAGCGAGGAGGAGCTGAGGAGCCTTCTAATCAAGGTGAAAGAAGAAAGCGCAAAAGCCGGGTTGCAGCTAAACGTCAAAAAAACCAAGATTATGGCAACAAGAATGATTGACAACTGGAAAATAGAGGGAGAAACCGTGGAGGCCGTGACAGACTTTGTATTTCTAGGTGCAAAGATTACTGCAGATGCAGACTGTGGCCAGGAAATCAGAAGACGCTTACTTCTTGGGAGGAGAGCAATGTCCAGTCTCGATAAAATAGTGAAGAGTAGAGACATCACACTGGCAACAAAGATCCGCCTAGTCAAAGCCATGGTATTCCCTGTAGTCACCTACGGATGTGAGAGCTGGACCTTAGGGAAGGCTGAGCGAAGGAAGATCGATGCTTTTGAGCTGTGGTGCTGGAGGAAAGTGCTGAGAGTGCCTTGGACTGCGAGAAGATCCAACCAGTCCATCCTCCAGGAAATAAAGCCCGACTGCTCACTGGAGGGAAAGATACTAGAGACAAAGTTGAAGTACTTTGGCCACATCATGAGGAGACAGGAAAGCCTAGAGAAGACAATTATGCTGGGGAAAGTGGAAGGCAAAAGGAAGAGGGGCCGACCAAGGGCAAGATGGATGGATGGCATCCTTGAAGTGACTGGACTGACCTTGAAGGAGCTGGGGGTGGTAACGGCCGACAGGGAGCTCTGGCGTAGGCTGGTCCATGAGGTCACGAAGAGTCGGAGACGACTGAACGAATGAACAACACATGCCCTCAGAATGCACTTTACTACTGGTTTAGGATTGACTGCGTTCTCTCATCTCTCTTTAAAAACCCAATACCAGTTATATCTTACCTGGTTCATGCCCAGTGTTTATTTTTTATTTTAAAACTATTACATTTGGCCCAGCCATAGGTTTTTACATCTTTGTGTGTTACTGTTTATTGGTTATTGTTTATATTAGTTGATGATCTGCGCCGGGAACTGGACAGGGGGAGTGTGTCCCTGCTGGTTCTGCAGGACCTCTCTTCGGCCTTCGATACCGTCGACCACGGTATCCTTCTGGGACGCCTCGCAGGAATGGGTCTTGGGGGTACTGCATTGCAGTGGCTCCAGTCCTTTCTCGAGGGTCGCTCCCAGAAGGTGTCACTAGGGGACTCCTGCTCGACTCCTCGGCCATTGAACTGTGGAGTCCCGCAGGGCTCAATACTGTCCCCTATGTTGTTTAACATATACATGAAGCCGTTGGGAGAGATCATCCGGAGTTTTGGGGTACGATGTCATCTGTACGCAGATGATGTCCAACTCTATCACTCTTTTCCACCTGCCACTAAGGAGGCTGTTCAGGTCATGAACCAGTGCTTGGCTGCTGTCTCAGACTGGATGAGGAACAACAGATTGAAACTAAATCCAGACAAGACAGAGGTACTCCTGGTCAGTCGTTACAGCCTGTGCTGGACGGGGTCACACTCCCCCTGAAAGCTCAGGTACGCAGTCTGGGAGTTCTCCTGGATTCATCGCTGAGCCTGGAACCCCAGGTTTCAGCGGTGGTCAGGGGAGCATTCGCACAATTAAAACTTGTGCGCCAGCTGCGTCCATACCTTGGGAGGGCTGACTTGGCCACGGTAGTACACGCTTTGGTTACATCCTGCTTAGACTACTGCAACGCTCTCGACGTGGGGTTGCCTTTGAAGACTGCCCGGAAGCTGCAGCAAGTACAACACGCGGCAGCCAGATTACTAACGGGGGCTGGGTACAGGGAGCACACCACTCCGCTGTTACGCCAGCTCCACTGGCTGCCAATTAGCTTCCGAGCACAATTCAAAGTGCTGGTGTTGACCTATAAAGCCCTAAACGACTCCGGCCCTGTTTACCTCTCCGTATTCTCCCCTACGAACCATCAAGATTATTAAGATCATCTGGAGAGGCCCTGCTCTCGGTCCCACCGGCCTCGCAAGCACGGCTGGTGGGTACGAGGGACAGGGCCTTCTCGGTGGTGGCCCCGCGACTCTGGAACTCTCTTCCTCTGGAGGCCAGAACCGCCCCATCCATCCTAACATTTAGGAAACGGGTGAAGACATGGCTGTGGAGTCAGGCCTTCGATGAATGAGAGAACACCATAGGACCCTGGATGGAAGTTGAGGTAGATCCATCTTAATAGGACTGACCACTGTAGTTTTATATATAGTGTTTTTAAAGTTGTTTTTGTAATTGTGATATATGATATTTTAATGAGTGTATATGTTTTTATGGCTGGAAACCGGGCTGAGTCCCTCAATGAGGTTGAGAAGCTCAGTATAGAAAACTGTGAAATAAATAAATAATAAATAAATTATATGTGATTTATATTAATTGTATTGTATTTATTGTTTTTGTTTATTGCTTTTGTTTATTGATGTACTGTTGGGCTTGGCCTCATGTAAGCTGCTCCGAGTCCCTTGGGGATATGGTGGTGGGGTATAAATAAAGTTTTTATTATTATTATAGTTTTATTATAAAGAGGCATGCAGCCTTGCAGGACCACCTGTCAGTCCACAGTTGGCTCTCTTTAGTAAAGATAGCTGGTCCTGGGTCTAGGTACCAGCCTTGGGTTTAAATGTCCTTTGACCTTTCCCCAGGCTCAGGGAGAACAACAGCTTCAACTGCGTTGCAATTCCTATTGTCCACAGGGAGGAGAATACTTTTATCATTTCAGAAGCGAATTGAGAATACAGTTATAATATATAGAAATACCACGAAGTTAAAAACTTTGCATTGTACTAAATGTCCTTTGACCAGTAGCTGGCCACTTGGGAGTGCCTCTGGTGTTGCTGCAAGAAGGTCCTCAATTGTGCATGTGGCAGGGCTCAGGTTGCATTGCAGTGGGTGGTCTGTGGTTTGCTCATCTGCACACTCGCATGTTGTGGATGGTGCTTTGTGACACCACTTCTTAACATTGGCTCTGCATCTCGTGGTGCCAGAACAGAAGCGTATTCTCAATTCGCTTCTGACATGATAAAAGTGACCTGTTCAGTGCCTTCCAAGTCACCCCATTTTCTGTGTGTCCAGGGGAAGTCTCTCATTCAGTATCAGCCACTGATTGAGGTTCCAGGTTTTTGCCTGCCACTTTTGGAATCTCGCTTGCTGAGGTGTTCCTGTATCTCTGTAGATCTTAGAAAACTATTTCTTGATTTAAGCCATTGGCATACTGGCTGATATCCGAACAGGGGATGGGCTGGAGATGTCACTGACTTGGTCCTTTCATTGCTGGCTGCTACTTCCCAACAGATGTCAGGTGGTACAATACCTGCTAAACAGCATAATCAGTGGCTGATGCCGGGTGAGAAATATAAGCATTATTTTTGAGCCTAACAGCTCTGATTCCTCCACACATTCAAAACACCCCCAGCATCACTCTTTGAACTTTTTAAAACTATTGTTGCTGATGGGATGCATACAGATTTGCTTATTGCACATAAAAACTGTGCTTCAGCAATGGAAGAATCCATAGTATTTAAAAAACCACGATTAGAATTCCATCTGAAAAAGACGCAGTTTCTGCAATGCTTTGCAACCATATTCTGATGGAACACCCCCCCCCCCATATTTTAATTACAAGTTTTAAGAGAAAAACACACAAATAAAAAGCACACTTATGCATATATGGAACTCAAGATGTATATAACAATAATTACATATTAAACTACACAACATATATCTCTACATATAAGTCTAAACTACAATTGGACATAAATTGATTTCAACAGTCGATTTCTTGCTTCACTCTTTTGGTCTCATCTATAATATAGTAATTTTTTTTCTTCCAGCTTGTCCAACAAATTGCTTACTTCTGCTTATTTTAACATTGACCCACAAATATCTCAACAGTTTATATTTCCAAACACATAAAGCCTTTTCCTCAGATATACATTGGTTTCCATGTAAATAGGAAGTTCCTGATAGTAAGAGCAGTGGGACACACTACCTTGGAGGTTTTAAACCAGGAGTGTTTTGATGATGTATTCCTGCATTGCAGGGGATTGGGCTGGATGGCCCTTGTGGTCTCTTCCAACTCTTATGATTCTACTTACTTGTGTGTGTTCTGTGCTAAAATAATAGTATGAACTACAGCCCAACAGAAACAGGTTACTGTACTTCAAGCATAATGTAATTTCCATCGCACCCAAATGGGCAACGTCCTTTGAAGTCTGGGGATTTGCAGTTTAGCAAGTATATTGAGAATATAGATATACCTCTGTTAACAGTCTCCGATAAACAAGTGTGTGTGAATAGCAAAAGAAAAAAAATGCAGCTATCCCCAGCATGCTAAAAATGCATTTCTATCTATGTGTTTAGTCAACAAATGGAAATCTAAGTGTTCTGGAACAGCTGTTCCAGGAGCTCCAGATTTATTTGCTGTGTTTAAATGTTTGTGTGCAATCCCATGCTTGGGATTTTGCAGTAGGGGGTTTCCTGTTATAATTTGCATTTATAGGATAAGCCACCTGCCAATTATAGTTAGGATCCCTGGTCCCGCCCCTTTTTTGCTTTTTGGAGGGAAGGGGCCATTTTTCAGTTAGTTACAGCAAGGGAAGCCAAGGCAGAGGATGCGTACAGACGTTCTTCCTGTGCAAAGGCTTCGTCTTTTAAGAGTTCCTGGGGAAGAACAGATCAAAGGCCTCTACGGATTCCCAAAGGGTTCCAGGAACAGCTTCACAGCCCCGAGGACCTCCGGAGGGAATAACAGCTCTTCATCTTCAGCTAAGTGATTTCAAGCTTGATGGTACGTCTGTTCGGTTCTGAGACGCAGTTCAGCCGGTAGCAGACTCAAACCAGTTAGGTTTAAGTTCACAGCAGCCTGGGAGGAGCTTTAAAGGGAATTTTTTCAGTTAAACAAAGTTTCTTGAAGATAGTGCCTGTTTCTTGTAAACAAGACTGCAAGACCCAATAGTCTATTTAGAAATCTTACAATTCCTTCTTGTTCATTAATAAAGACTGTTGTATTTAAGTTCAAGTCTCCTAAAGCCTGCTTAGTAGGGAAAGTTCCTCTAAAGGCTCCTTCTTGGGCCCCCGGGCTTCCCGCTGGACACAAGCCTTGCCTCCTCTCTTAGAAGCATTTAATTTTAGCTCCAGCGGCGACAGAACACTAAGAAAAGTGGATGCTGGTAAAATTTGAAATCATCTTTTGATATATTTTGGAGGAAGGCTTCAAAATATTTTTGTTTACTTATGCATAGCTTAGCTGACATGGTTCATTTCATATGGGCACATTGTTCGTGTTGGATAAGACATTTGCAGAAACATACTGAATTGCTGTTCTTTTTGTGGCATAGGAACCCATTCCTATTTTGTAACCCTTCTTTGCCTCTAGTATCAAATGTTCTAGCAAAGAAATAATGAGCAGTAACATATCTACTTTATTAACTGACATATCAGATAGGTGGAATATGATTGTATCCTAATCGATAATAATGAATTTTATTTGTTACTGCCTCTCCCAATGGCTTAATATCATTAGAATCCTGGGTGGTTGATCTTTGGCCTAATCCCTATGCAATACTTGCTCAGTCCTGTTCAAAGCTAAATAAGCCCAGATGTTACAAGCTTTCCTGGTAGGGTGATTGCTCAAACTCGATTGCTCTGTATTGTTTTTATTATTATTATGTTTATGTTATGGATTTTGTTTTTCTGTTATTATGTTTGTTTATTTATACCTCCCTTTTTCGCTCCACAAGGAGAGTCAAAGCAGTGTTTTCTAGTTTGGAACACGCCCACATTTACTTTTAAAATGAACAAAATAAACCAGAACCCATCTTTCCCTGCCCAGGAAATGCATCTTTTCATCTGGCAGTTTCACTTCATTGTCACTTCAGATGACAATGATCATGATCTAAGGATATTTCCACAAATCAGTTGTGGAGATTCACTTATGCAACAGAGAACACTAGATTGGAATACAGCCCAGAATATTCACAGCTACCAACACTATACTGATTTATGCTATAAAGAACACATCCTCTGCAATAGATATTTTCTTTTATTGTATGTACACGTAAGTAAATTCTCCCCTTTCCCATTACACTTTTTTAGGTTTATAAATTACAGTTCTGTGACAAGGATTAGCAAGTCTGTTTCAAGGTCAAAATGTGGGGGAAAGAAGAAAACTGAGTGTCTGAATTTGGAATAAAGGTGACCAAGATGCTTCACTGCAACTCTGTGTGCACAGGAAGCGCCAAATGCCACCTTCTACATTTGAGTTAGCGGTCCAGGAGCAAAGAGGAAGGACATCCCTTATGCAGCTGCAGGTTCCATGCACTTGGTTGGAGCCCAGGGCACACTTGGAAACAGCACACGTGTGATCAGGCAATTACATGGCTTGAATCTCCGAAGAGACATTGTCCAAAGGCTGCCAATGACATTCTATCAAGGCGTCATAGAGTTCTTCACTCTGTTCCATGAACTGTTTATTTGCTTCACCCACATCCATTTGGGGTGTTGGGTCTGAAAACAAAAGGAATCCTACACCAATGAGTTTCAGGTCAGAGCAACATGAATTGTTGAAATAAGGAGCTGACTTGGAAAATCCCATCTCAGCCAAGAACTCAATGTGTATCCTACCCAAAAAAAGCAGTCCTTTTCTACAGGCCTCTAGGCAACTATGCTGACCGTCACAACAACTCTAGACTTAAACTCAATTTCAAACCATATTAAGACCATGGCTTTCTTCAAAGTTGTAACAACAGTCTCCCGCTATGGGTGAAACACAACACTCTCATCCATTCGAGACTTTCTTGTTTAACAACAGCTGAATGTATGCAGAAAATGTTTCTTCGTCCCCAGACTTGTTAAGCCCCAATATGATAATTCAAACTGATTTAGTCTATGTATGAAGTATTTTAATGATTCAGGAAAGGAATGAAAAACTACCATAAACACTTTATGAAAAGCCCTCCTGTCTCTTAATCACTTCGAAAATATTGCTAAAACTACATTTCCCAAATGATTTTCAAATCGGGTGTACCAGTTGCAGCACACATTGTTTCATATTCATGAAAAACAATGAATGCTTTGACAGGACTGGGATATATAAATGTAGGTAAAGGTAAAGGTTTTCCTCTGACATGCAGTCCAGTCATGTCCGACTCTGGGGTGTGGTGCTCATTTCAATTTCTAAGTCAGAGCTGGTGTTGTCCGTAGATACCTCCAAGGTCATGTGGCTGGCATGACTGCATGGAGTGCCGTTACCTTCCCGCCAGAGCAGTACCTATTGATCTATTCACATTTGTATGTGTTCGAACTGCTAGGTTGGCAGAAGCTGGGGCTGACAGCAGAAACTCACGCCGCTCCCCGAATTCGAACCTGCGACCTTTCGATCAACAAACTCAGCAGCTCAGAGGTTTAACCCACTGCGTCACCGGGCGCTCCTTTATATAAATGTAGCAAATAAAAAGGCCAAATCAAATAAAAACATCTTTGCTGAAATACAGATGGAATAAAAACTATGTATCCAGTTAGCTCTATTGCAAGGTTTCTGAAACTTTTCCACTTATGACCCCTTTCTACCTGAGAAATTTTTATGTGACCCCAGATATACAAGTACATAAAATAGGTATTTAAAAAGTTTGCACAGCTTGTTAAACAGGCTGATTTCTCTTTTTGTGAAGTAGAGCTGAAGCAAGTTATTGCTAACAGATTTATGTAAATGAGTGGTGATAACATTGCCAATTTTTAATGACTCCAACACTGAAATAAGGGGATCCCATTTGGGATCAGGACCCACAGTTGAAAAAAAGTGTTCTATTGCATCAGTACTACAATACGCTATAGGAAATTATGGGAGCCATAGGAAATAATCCAGCAATGAAGTAACATATCCATCACCCTATTCACATCAACCTGCATATTTCCCAAGCTTTTAAATTTTCTTAGACCTCTGTTGTTCTAGAATATCATCAAACTGGGGTACTTTGGATAAAAGCAAATGGATGTTTGGAATTCAAAATTACAATAAATCAGTTGTACCTTCTAGTGCGTCTTCCCCAACTTCTTCGTAGGTCTGTAACAGTAAGTTGTGAGAGAATGAGGAGAGCATTATTAAAGCTCATGCAAAATAAAGGCTTTATAAGACAGGGCAGGAAAATTCCCAAGAGTCATCAGAATACTTTTGGATCCACCAGCCTCCTGGTGTCAACAATGATACTATAAACCAATGTGCACGAAAAGAAGTTTTCTCCTGTAAAAGTCTTAGCCAGGCCACATCCATACAAGTTGCTTTTTAACCTTTGCATAGCTGTGCAGTTTTATTACATGTATCACTTTAAGTGAGGCTGTGATTCAAATGTCAGGAACCTCTTGGCATAAAGAACAGAAAACCTCTAAATGTAGCTTGCTGTGCTCTTACCTGCATGGTATTTTGTGTGTAGCCATACTGTGGATAGCTATAACTGTAACTGCCTGTGTTCTGATCATATCCCCAATGCGCATAGTAGTTCTGATACTGTTGGTAGTACTGGTTGTAGTTATAGTTGTACATATGGTTATACTCAACAGTCTTTAGCCGGTTCCTTTAGAAAGTAGATAGAGGTAGGGGACAAAATTAGAAAAGGACCAAGATACTTAAGGACAAAAGTTTAGGTCAAGCTTCCATGAGGCATTTTGGAATCCAACGCAGGCAGAATTCAGTTTTCACAAATGAAAGTAGGCAAATGCCTTATATTGGATGGCTGTTAATGTTTAGCCATGATGCTAACAAGGACGTCAAAAGCCACCTGCTTTGTGGAAGAGGTGCAACACACTGTAGCACTTACGAAAATACTTACGCTTTGGTGATGGCAACACTCAAGCGTATTGGTTTAGAACCAAGACCGACAGCCCCTTGGCATTCTACCAGTGCTCTCTTCTGTTCCAATTCATCTGAGAATTTCACAAAACCATAGCATCTGTTGAAAGAAGAGAGAGAGAGAGAGAGAGAGAGAGAGAGAGAGAGAGAGGAGGAAAATGTGAATGTCTTGTAAGAATCCAGAGGAGCATAACTCCCTCTTTTCAAAGAAGCCTGACAAAGGCCACACCTTTAAACACTTTCTGAACCTACTTAATGTTGAGGAAAATTTACCATGAAAGGGGACAAAGATTTGCTCTCTGTTGTCGCAAACAAGAATAGATATAATGGGCGTTATGTCATCAGATGAAAAATTTCAAATGAATATTAGGAAACCCAGTATTGAATATGATAGTTAAAACAGTATTAAACACTTATATGCTACAGGGACTATGTTATGCCCCATTGACCATTGCCTGGAGAGATCAGGAAAACCCCTTCACTAGAAATGTTCAAAAAGAACCTTAAAACCTGGCTCTTCCGCTGCACCTTTGGCGAGTAGGTGCACACCATGACATTTTGCACCCCTTAATGTTCTTTTTTAATACTGGAGCTCACACTCTCTTAATGGGAAGTTTAGTCTCACAACTCTGTGTGTTTTTTGAGTTCCCGTAAATGTCCTGCTCCCATTTTTATCTCATTACAGCCTTTTGTTTTATCCTGTATATGTGGTCCACCCATTGTTATCGTTATTGTGATTGAGTTTAGAATGTTATTTTATGACTGTGGTTTTTAAAAATGAATTTTGATGATATTTTTTGTTTATGCTTTGATTTTATTGCTGTAATATGTTGTCTGGGCTTGGGCCCATGTAAGCCGCTCCGAGTCCCCACTGGGAAGATGGTGGCAGGGTATAAATAAAGTTTATTATTATTATTATTATTATTATTATTAAAAACTGAAATAAATATTAAAACCTTCTAAGATTGTGACAGCATCTTACGCTGAGAAGTTATTGTTGCTGTACAAAAGCTAGCAAGTTTAATTGTAATTTTGGGGTGTTGGTCAGCCGAAAGACAACCAACATAAAGCCTTACAGATCTCCCTGGTAAACTTTCTGGTTTTATAAAATGTTTACGAAGGTCTCGATAAAAAGGGCAGTACAACAAAACATGCTCCACAGTTTCCACTGCCTCAGCCTAGCAGGGACATAGGCGTTCACTGTATGGTACTTTGTTCTATCTTCCCTCCAGTAGAGTAGAAGGGAATTTAGCCAAACAGAATGCCTTCCTATGTTTTGGGATAATTAGGTCCTAAGTACTCCGCGGGAAGAAACACCCCTCCATTATCTCTGAACACTGGAAGAATAGAGGCTGTGTTTAGTTTTTCAGCTCAGTGTCCCAAATACATTGTATGTTTTCTTTGGTTTATGTGTAGCCCAGGGGTCCCCAAACTGTTTAAACAGAGAGCCAGGTCTTTCCTTTTTGGGTAAATCTCCTGGGAATCTTTCTTTCTCACTCTTTACTATTTTAAATTATTCCCACTCTTTCCTTGTAAATCTTATTGATGTTTGGAAATACTAATAAAATTCTTTAAAAAAAAAACAACAGAGAGCCAAGTCACAGTCCCTCAAACTGTTGGAGAGCCAGATTATAATTTGAAAAAAACATGAATGAATTCCTATGCACACTACACATATCTTATTCGTGGTGCAAAAAAAAAAAACCCACTTAAAAACAATACAATAATTAAAACAAACAATTTTAACAAATATAAACTTATTTGTATTTCAATGGGAAGTGTGGGCCTGCTTTTGGCTGATGGAATAGGACTGTTATTGTTGTTGTGTGCTTTCAAGTAATTTCAGACTTAGGTTGACCCTGAGTGAGGGCAGGGTAAATGACCTTGGAGGGTCATTTCCGCCCCCCGGGCATTAGTTTGAGGACCCTTGTGTAGCCCATAGTTAGGGTGGTATTTGGTGAGAATCCAAGGTTTAGGATTTTCTCATCACCTAACTTTTTCCACCTTGATTGGAATGGATAATCAATGGTCAATGGGGCCAAACTTTTAGGCATAAACATCAGTTTTAACAAAAATTTAATTTATACATCTAGATCCAAGACTCAACTGAGATCTAACCTGCCTCTAGAAGCAAAACTGCATTAGGCACACAGCTTGGGGGTGGGGGGGCAAGGAATAACATCTTGATTGTAAAAAAACAATCTGGAAAAGGAATCATTACTAAGAGGAGTGCTGGGCTCTCCCTTTCTGGAGATCATTAAGGAGAAGCTATTGAGGATTCTATAGCTCTGGTGTGGAGTTGGACTATATGGCCACCTCCAACTCACCCTTAAAATTCTATAAAAAATTAGAGAACGTAAGGATGTCAGAGTCGCCTGCAGGTGTTGGTGCCACATCCACAAATATGAGTAAAATAATAAGAGGGCTTAAATTAATGCTATTAGTTTCCTTTAGCACAGTGGTTCTCAACCTGGGGTCCCCAGATGTTTTTGGCCTTCAACTCCCAGAAATCCTAACAGCTGGCAAACTGGCTTGGATTTCTGGGAGTTGTAGGCCAAAAACATCTGGGGACCCCAGGTTGAGAACCACTGCTTTAGTGCTTTCCCAGGCCACTGAACTGAATACATCATCAACATACATATATCAATAAAAGAAGCAGCACAGAAGAGTTAAGTTCCCTCCATTTAACAGTCAAGTAAACATTTTGATGCAGAGGCAACACTGTCTTAAATACAAGCACATCTTTCTCCCCAACCCCAAGATTCGTACTTCAGCATTTGATATTTAAAAAATCAGCATGAGATTTTAAGTGTGCTGGAAAACCCCTAGATGTAGACCATCAGTAGGCAAAGTGCAGTCCTTTATATGGCTCTGGACTACATAGCTAGTGAAAAGCCATGCTGGGAAATAAAACCCGACAATACCTGAAGGACAAATTTATACCTTTTTGAATAATATTTTTCTTCCTAATGAAATATTTTTACATTGAAGTTGCCTTATTCCTCTTGTCCTTATACAGTACCAGATATAGAAGTGAGGAGCAAAAAGCGTACTTGGAAACACCCGTCTGGTCCACAACTACTTTGCCACCCCTACATGAAGGGTACACTTTTACAAAGAATTCGTACATCATCCCATCATCCACGTCAGGGGAAAGGTCTCCAACAAACAATGAATATTCTGGGCTGGTGGAGGAAATAAGAAATTAATTTGAAGATAGTAATCACATAAGTTCTAACAAGAGTGAATCGATATGCATTGATTATTTGTATGAGTTACCTCCATTACTACAATCCATTACTAACCGCCTTGAGTCCCTATATGGAGAGAAAGGCGGGATAAAAAGTAAGTAAGTAAATAAATTATGAAACCAGACGTATAGCCTTTGCATTGAGAAGAAAACAATTTCTCTGAACCCAGCACCTGTCAAATGTGTTGGATTGCCATTCCATCTTCCGTATTCTGGAAAATATTTTGTCTAGGAATGACAGGGGGGCACCTGCACCTGGGGGGTGGGGGGCTGGACTGGGTAAGACATGAAATTACTCTTGAAAGTGACCCAAAACCCTCTGCTACAATTCTATTGGGCAAACACCTGTATGTGAACATACTATGTGACATGTAATTTCAGAATGGGGCAAAATGCCAATAAATAATTCAAGTATGTCACCATTCTATGCAAATCCAAGGGCACATCTGCAATGTAGTTTTAATGTGGTTTGATATCACATTAACACTCACTTTAGCCTTCCAGGTGATTTCAACTTTAACTCACCAAATTCCTAACAAGCATGGCCAATGGTGAATACATATGGGAGCCATAGTCTAAACAGCAAAAGGTTCCCCAAAACATTCCAAAATTCTGTACCACTGTGTAGTTCTGGGAGATGAAGTTAAAAATTTTTTTACACACACCTGCAATGTAGTGGCAAGTATTGAATTACAACTGTGAGAAACTCCAATTCATATCCTCATTCTCTAAAAAGTTCACTGGATAATCTAAACCCAGTAATTATTTTTTTATTCTAGCCTATCAACTATGAGTTAGGATACAACAACAGAGACCACATTGTGGAGCTACTGGAGGAAATCACATATGGACAAATAATTTGGCGAGGGGGGGGGGGGGGGGACACAGGATATGTTGCTTGTGAATTGAGATGATCAAAGCTGCAGATCTGCAGTTCCATACAGCCAAGCAATACTAACTGATTAGTTTCACACTGAAAAATCTCTTGACAACTCTGGTTGCACAAAGGATTATGGTGCATTTTAGAAAATACACATACATATATTGTATGTGCATGTCCACCATGTTTATACACTGCCTTTCTAATTATTCAATGAAGACACTTTATTCAAGTATGTATTTGCTTTAATAAATAATATGGAAAATAGGTAATTCAACTTCCTCTGTTTTCTTACACATAACAATATTATAATGGAAATAATTTCCATAGCATTTTGCTTACCTATTATCAGGCTGTTTACCATATGTGGCATAATTTAATTTAAATCGCTTCATCTGAAAAATGAGAAACAGAAACTCTGCAAAGGAATACCACTCCAGTACATTTTCACAGTAACACATCTCATCAGAAACATAAATATATTCAGCAAGAGAAATGTTCAGGACTAACTCAAAATTTAGATCGAACACACACCATGTTTCATTGCATAATAGGTGCCCCCCCTTTCCCCTTCAAAACAGATGTGTGACTATTATGTGATGAAATAAGGGCAATTAAACCTCACTCCACAGAGCTTTAGGCAAGCTTTATTCTCCTACAGCAGGGCCAACAAACACAAAATGAGTATATTTAAAACAAAACAAAAAAACACATTACTAAGAAGGTTATATCTCCAGACTCTCTCAAAAAGGGAAAACAATGGCCATGCTAACACTTCAGTGCAATGTGCACTTATAGTGACGTAATCTGCAGCACTGTTCAAATTATAATGCTTCAGGTTTATGTCCCTCAAACATCTAAGGCTGTTTCTGGAATTCCTTTAATCAATAACCTTTGCATAGTATAGGTTAGTTTCATTTTAATAAAAAATGAGCCCTCGTTTAACCTTCTACCGCTTTTGCATAGCATATTATATACATGTTCCATGCATTACTTAGAGTAAAAGACCCACTAAGTGCAAGTGTTGTACTTTTCATTCTGTCCCTGATTTCTTAGTATTGTAATTTACTTACTGGTGTGGCACCAGGAAGGGGTTTCCCATTGATTTTGTGTAAACATTTTTCTGCAGTTGCCAGATCAGCAAATTCAAGAAAGCAGTAGCCTGCTGGAATCCTAGAAGGAGAGAAGCACTGCATGAAACATCTGTTATGAACTGATACTTGAAAATTGTTCTGCAAAGTGAGGACCAAAAATTAAACACCATATTTCTTTGCATAATAGTTGCCATTGCATAAGAATTGCACCCCCCCCCCCCTTTGGGGGATCCAAACATTGGTATTTTAGGACTCCTTGCATAATAGTCACATTTCCACGTGCATGTCTGCCTCTTGGAGCAATCCCTGTAGCTCAGAGGAGCAGACAGGCAGGCAAGTGAAGGAGCGAGAGCTAGCTCTCCCTGGCAAGCATGCAGGCGGGTGACCCTTCACCTGCGCACCTGCCAGCCAGAGTGACAGGACTACCATTGACTGGTGGAAGTTGAAGGAATGGAATAATGCAAGTAGCCGTGCTAGCAGAAGAGATCTCTTTCGACTATCAGTGAGGGGAGGCCACATAGGCTTCATTTTTTTTACCACATAATAGTCATAGAATCAAAGAGTTGGAAGAGACCTCATGGGCTATCTAGTCCAACCCCCTGCCAAGAAGCAGGAATGCTGCATTCAAATCACCCCTGACAGATGGCCATCCAGCCTCTGTTTAAAAGCTTCCAAAGAAGGAGCCTTCACCACACTCCGGGGCAGAGAATTCCACTGCTGAATGGCTCTCACAGTCAGGAAGTTCTTCCTCATGTTCAGATGGAATCTCATTCTTGTAGTTTGAAGCCATTGTTTCGCGTCCTAGTCTCCAGGGAGGCAGAAAACAAGCTTGCTTCCTCCCTGTGGCTTCCTCTCACATATTTATACATGGTTATCATATCTCCTCTCAGCCTTCTCTTCTTCAGACTAAACATGCCCAGCTCCTTAAGCCGCTCCTCATAGGGCTTATTCTCCAGACCCTTGAATATTTTAGTCGCCCTTCTCTGCACTCATTCCAGCTTCTCAATATCTCTCTTCAATTGTACTGCACAGAATTGGACACAATATTCCAGGTGTGGTCTAACCAAAGCGGAATAGAGGGGTAGCATTACTTCCCTAGATCTAGACACTATGCTCCTATTGATGCAGGCCAAAATCCCATTGGCTTTTTTTGCTGCCACATCACATTGTTGGCTCATGTTTAACTTGTTGTCCACGAGGACTCCAAGATCTTTTTCACATGTACTGCTCTCGAGCCAGGTATTGCCCCCCATTCTATATCTTTGCATTTTGTTTTTTCTGCCTAAGTGGAGTATCTTACATTTGTCACTGTTGAACTTCATTTTGTTAGTTTTGGCCCATCTCTCTAAACTGTCAATAGTTTTGAATTCTGCTCCTGTCTTCTGGAGTATTGGCTATCCCTCCCAATTTGGTGTCGTCTGCAAACTTGATGATCATGCCTTCTAGTCTTTCATTTAAATCATTAATGAAGATCCGGAACAGGGCCGGGCCCAGGACGGAACCCTGCGGCACTCCACTTGTCACTTCTTTCCAAGATGAAGAGGAAGCATTGGTGAGCACCCTCTGGGTTCGTCCATTTAACCAATTACTGATCTACCTCACCGTAGTTTTGGCTAGCCCACATTGGACTAGTTTGTTTGCCAGAAGGTCATGGGAAACCTTGTCGAAGACCTTACTGAAATCCAGGTATGCTACATCCAGTCGCGCACTCCCAATTTTTAAGGGGAAAAAAGGTGACTATTATGGGGTGAAATATGGTAATCTTTTTTCATATGATTGGTCTGTATCTTAAGATCTGAAAAAAAATCTTACTTTTGGTGGCCCTGCCATCTGAGGTGCTTAACTGCAACTCTTAATAGGCTAATCCAAACTGTAAGCCTGGAGAAAAATTGTAATTCTACAATATCAGAAGAGCAACATGTTCCACAACTGTGGTCTACAGCAATGCTTTATACTGGGACTGAAATTATTAAACAGCAAGTTCCAGAGTTGACAGTGAGGATGTTTTAGAGTTCAGCAACATTTGAAAGATGAGACCATTTTCACTTGTGGTTTAGACAAAGGCCCTTCCAGCCTTAGTAACAGAGTCTATCTTAGATTAAGGGACTTGAATCTGAGGCGCATAATCATTCAAGGTTTAAAATACAACATTTCTACTTCAATTATTACAAGACTGAGGAGTAAGGAACCTCTGTGATTGTCCTTATCTCAAAACAAAGGCATTTTGAACTCAATGAACATCAAAGCATTGTATCCAGTCCAAATGAACCACTGGTAAGACCAGAGAAGACCACTGTGTGAAACACCAGACAGCTGCTGCCACTCAGTACAAACAAATGCTAAGTGGACTGCTCCATGTAAGGAACTTTCTCTAACAACAAAAGGTGGTTGATAATATCTGACTAGATATTGTAAATTTTCCAGGCTACAATCCTAATTCCTAGGGTATTCTTTCTAAAAAGAGTAAACATTCTCACAAATACTACTATTATGAAAAGTGTGTGAAGGTATACAATAAAAATAGATATGTGATTTAAAAAAAAACAAATACAAATCAGACATACCCTGTTAATCTATTCCGAATTATTTTCACACTCAGAACTAGCTCTCCCATCATAGCAAAGGCTCTTGAAATGAAGTTCTCATCCATGTATGGTTCCAGCTGAGGAGAAAAAATAAATAGAGGTCATGTAGCAGTAAGGTGAGAAATATATACAACAAAGATCCATTTAAGAGCTGATACTTCCCTGAAGGCAATATTCTAAAAATAAATCTTCCAGAAAAAAAAGTAACAACACTAACCAAAAAGCACAGCCTATTTCTGATTTGGCATAGTTCAACATGCTTCCTGGTCCAAATGCACATGAAAGCCTTAATTTGGACAGAACATCAATCCACATGTTGTAGAAGGAAGGCAGCGCTTCTTGGAACCATGCACATTCTGTAAAAATACCTCTAATATCCCCGGCCCTTGGGAAAAGCCCGATATTCAGAGATGAACCTTAAACACTTGGACCGAATGTGAATGTCTGCTGTGATGTTATGTATATGTAAAATAAATATTTTTTAAAAATAATCATTATTGAAATTTTTATTAAAATACCGGTTATATAAAATCAAGATAGAAAAGAGACCAAAAAGAGGAAGGAATCAGTAAAGAAAGAAATAAAAATAGTAAAGGTAGAAAGGGAGGTAGGTGCACATTGCACCTACCTCCAAATACCTCTACATAACACTTGTCAAGCCTAGCACTTCGTTCCATCTTTTCATATAATTCTTTTCTTTCTTTGATTCCATTGACTATTCTAATAATTTTTTATATTTCTTTGTTATTAATTTATTTTCTGACTCCATAATTTTATCCCAAAAGTTTTTTTCTTGTGCAAATCCTAATTTTTTATCTGCCTTGTATTTCTCTTTAATTTGCCAGTATTGAAACCAAGAGATTTTCTCATCTATAGTATTTAATTCTTGTTGTGATTTTAATATTAATTCTCCTTCCTCCTTTTTCAGTATGTCTTTATAAATTGGCTAATTGTTCCATCCCATACATCTTGTGTCCTGCTTCTAACGGCGAGATCCAAAGTGGTGTTTTGTTGTATTGTTTCTTTTTGTATCTCTCCCATAGTTTTAAAATTGCTGATCTAGTAAAATGATTTCCATTTCTTTTCTTTTCCCTTGTACCACATATAAAGGTGCCATCCCCCTCAAATCTATTCCCTCAAGGGTTAATAATTCCTTTTTCTTTAATTTCGCCCAATCTCTGGCCCAAATCAGCGCACTTGCTTCGTAATATAGCCTTAAATCTGGGGCCGCCAATCCTCCTTTTTCTTTTTGTTGTATCAAATTATTATAATGTAATCTCAGTTTTTTATTGTTCCAAATAAATTTCGCAATATCCCTACCCCTTTCTTTTAGTTGCTTCGTATTTCTTGTGATAGGTAAATTTTGAAAGAGAAATATTATTTTTGGTAAGATTTTCATTTTAACTGTTGCTATTCGTCCTAATAGTGATAGGTTTATATTTTTTCATCCCTTCATTTCTTTTTTAATTTCCTTCCATTTATTTAAGTAATTGTTTTGTAACAGTTGTAGATTTTTGGATGTCAGATTTATACCCAAGAATTTTATTTTCAATACTATTTGTATGTTCCAATTCTTTCTCAATTCATCATGTTCCTTTTTTCTATATTTTTTGTTATTGCTTTTGTTTTTTCTATATTTATTTTGAATCCTACAACTTCTCCGAATCCTTTTGGTGTATCTAGCCAGTTTCCTAAATTCTTTTTTGGGTTTTCAATTATACTTATTACATCATTGCCAAATGCTCTAAATTAAAGTCCTGTCCTTGTATTTTAGTCCCCGTCAAATTTATATCTTCTCTTCTATTTTTTAATAATATTTCTAACGTCAGTATAAATATTAATGGGGACAAAGGGCAACCCTGTCTAGTTCCCTTTTTTATTTTTATAGTTTCTGTTTCTTGTCCATTTACTATGATTTTTGCTTCCTAATTTTCGTAAATTGCTTCTATTGCATTTTGGAAATAAAATCCCATATCAATTTCTCTCATTAAAAATTTGAAAAAGTTCCAATTTACGTTGTCAAATGATTTCTCTGCGTCTAGGGCCAAAAACATTACTACCTTTTGATGATTATTTTCGTAATATTCAATCGGATCTATTATTGTTCTTACGTTATCTTTTTGATGTCTAGTTGGTAAAAAATCTGCTTGCTCTTCCTCTGTAAAATAAATAATGACGGTGCTCCATGCTGTCATGCTTGCCATATGACCTTGGAGGTGTCTATGGACAATGCCAGGTCTTCGACTTAAAAATAGAGATGAGTATCACCCCCCAGAGTCGGATACAACTTGACTTAAATGTCAGGGGAAACCCTTAACCTATCATAATAAATAATTATAATCATTATAAATATATTAAATATAATTATAATAATGACAAATATACATATAATAAGAAATATAATATTAATTATAATAGAACTGCAAAGACTCTGGCACGAGCCAGTAAAGGTGGTCCCAGTGGTGATTGGCACACTCGGTGCAGTACCTCAAGACCTTGGCCTACACTTAAAAACAATTGGTGCTGACAAAATTACCATCTGTCAACTGCAAAAGGCCACCCTACTTGGATCAGCACACATTATTTGCTGGTACATCACAAAGTCCTAGGCATATGGGAAGTGTCCGACGTGTGATCCAATACAACAGTCAGCACAGTGATCTTGTTTGCTGTGTACCAATCTTGTGTATCAAATAATTTGGCAACAAAATGTCTCACTACACAAGGAGTGACCATCACTCAAAAAATTATGATTTTGTCACTTGAAAGTTGCAGTTACTGGGATTTATAATTCACCTATAATAAAAGAGCATTCTGAACTCCACCAATGGCGGAATTGAACCAAACTTAGCACACAGGACTCCCCTGACCAACAGAAAACACTAGAAGGGTTTGGTGCTCATTGACCTTGGGTTTTGGAGTTGTAGTTCACCTACATCTAGGGAGCACTGTGGACTCAAACAATGATGGATCTGGACCAAACTTGGCACGAATACTCAATATACCCAAACATAAACACAGATGGAGTTTGGGGAAAATAGACCTTGACATTTGGGAATTGTAGTTACTGGGATTTATAGTTCACCTATAATCAAAGAGCTTTCTGAACTGCACCAACGATGGAATTGACCAAACTTGGCACACAGAACTCCCATGACCAACAGAAAATATTGTGTTTGGTGGGCATTAATCTTGAGTTTTGGAGTTGTAGTTCACCTACATCTAGAAAGCATTGTTGATTCAAACAGTGATGGATCTGGACCAAATTTGGCACGAATGTTCAACATACCCAAATATAAATACAGATAGACTTTGGGGGAAATAGACCTTGACATTTGGGAGTTGGTGTTACTGAGATTTATAGTTCCACTACAATCAAGGAGCATTCTGAACCCCACCAGCAACAGAACTGGCGCAAACTTCCCACACAGAACCCTCATGACCAACAGAAGATACTGTGTTTTCTTGTGGTCTTTGGTGACCCTTCTGACACCCCACTGGTGACCCCCCCCCCCAGGGGTCCCAAACTCCAGGTTGAGAAATGCTGCCATAAGACCATCCAGTCCAACTCCCTTCACCAGGGCAAGAAAACATAAAGCCCTCCTGACAAAGAGCCATCCAGCCATAGATAAAGATAAATATATATGATTCACACACACGTTTATGACAGATATAGAACCATAGATTTGAAAGGGATTTGAAAGAAGAACAATTATATGTTGCATGTTCAAGAGTAGGCAAACCAGAAAAAAATGCTCTGTTCATTTGAGTGACATCATAACTCAAAATCCAGTGGAGGAATTGCCACTAAATTTGGCCACAAGTCATCTCCTAACCCAAGGAGTAACCAGCACTCAAAAATTTGATTTTGTCATTTGGGAGTTGTAATTCCTGGGATTTATAGTTCACCTATAATCAAATAGCATTCTGAACTCCATCAACAATGGAGTTCAACCAAACTTGGCAAACAGAACTCTCATGACCAACAGAAAATACTGAAAGGGCTTGGTGGGCATTGACCTTGAATTTTGGAGTTGTAGTTCACCTACATCCAGAGAACACTGTGGACTTAAACAATGATGGATCTGGACCAAACTTGACAGGAATACTCAATATGCCCAAATGCGAACACTGGTGGAGTTTGGTGGAAATAGAACTTGACATTTGGAGTTGTAATTACTAGGATGTATAGTTCACTTACAATCAAAGAGCATTCCGAACCCCACCAACAATGGAATTGGGCCAAACATCCCATACAGAACCCCCATGACCAACAGAAAATTCTGTGTTTTCTGGTGGTCTTTGGTGACCCTTCTGACACCCCCCTGGTGACCCCCCCCCCCCCCAGGACTTCTCAGGTTGAGAAATGCTACCTTAAGGCCATCCAGTCCAACTCCCTTCACCAGGGCAAGAAAACATAATCAAAGCCCTCCTGACAAAGGACCATCCAGCCATTCACACAAGAGATATATGTATATGACAGATACAGTATCAAAGATTTGAAAGGGACCACTGAAGAAGGACAATCTTATCTTGCATGTTCCAGAGTAGGCAAACCAGACAATCTCCACATCAACACTGGCGAAGAAACAGCAAGAAATACTGTGTTTACCCACAAGCATAAAGGCATTGCATATATTATAAACCAACACTTGCTCATTACTTTATTTTCTAGATCACCAGACTAGACCATAGCAACGCGTGGCAGGGGACAGCTAGTAATATATATCTCCAATATCCTAGGCCAGGGGTCCTCAAACTAAGGGCCAAGGGCCGGATACGGCCCTCCAAGGTAATTTACCCGGCCCTCACTCAGGGCTAACCTAAGTCTGAAATGACTTGAAAGCACACAAAAACAACAAAAATCCTATCTCATCAGCCAAAAGCAGTTGTACACTTTCCATTGAAATACTAATAAGTTTATATTTGTTAAAATTGTTCTTCATTTTAATTATTTCATTGTTTTAAAGTGTTTTTTGCACTGCAAATAAGATATGTGCAGTGTGCATAGGAATGCATTCATGCTTTTTTCAAATTATAATCCAGCCCTCCAACAGTTTGAGAGACTGTGACCTGGCTCTCTGTTTAAAAAGTTTGAGGACCCCTGTCCTAGGCTCTTGAGCAGTGCCTGATATACAGACACAAGCCATGGACATTTGGACCTAATGGGTATGTGTGCTGTGTTATTATGTACATAGAAAATAACTAATAAATCATAATCTATATAAATAAAAATGTAATGTTCATTTGTGGGATTAACATAGCTCAAAAACCACTGGACAAATTGACACCAAATTTGGACACAAGACACCAACAAACCCATGGAGTGACCAGCACTCAAAAAATTGATTTTTTCATTTGCGAGTTGTAGTTGCTGGGATTTATAGTTAACCTACAATCAAAGAGCATTCTGAACTCCACCAATGATGGAATTGAACCAAATGTGGCACACAGGACTCCCATGATGAACAGAAAACACTAGAAGGGTTTGGTGGGCATTGACCTTGAGTTTGGGAGTTGTAGTTCACCTACATCCAGAGAGCACTGTGAACTCAAACAATTATAGATCTGGACCAAACTTGGCACCAATATTCCATATGCCCAAATATGAACACAGATAGAGTTTGGGGAAAATAGACCTTGACATTTCGGACTTGTAGTTACTAGGATTTATAGTTCAGTGACAATCAAGGAGCATTCCGAACCCAACCAATACCAGAATTGGGCCAAGCCTCCCACACAGAACACCCATGACCAACAGAAAATACTATGTTTTCTGATGGTCTTTGGCAACCCTTCTGACACCCCTGAATGATCCCCTTGGAGTACCAATCCCCAGGTGGAGAAATGCTGCCTTAAGACCATCCAGTCCAACTCCCTTCACCAGGGCAAGAAAACATAATCATGCCCTCCCGACAAAGAGCTATCCAGCCATAGATAGATAGATATATGACTCATACACAAAGATATATGTATATGACAGAAATATCATAAATTTGAATGGGACCCCTAAGGAACGACAATAATATGTTCCATGTTCCAGAGTAGGCAAACCAGAGAATCTCGACATCAACACTGAGAAAGAAACAAAAAGAAGTACTGTTTACCCACAAGCATAGAGAAATTACATATATTAGAAACCAACACTTTCTCATTACTTTATTTTCCAGATCACCAGAGTGGGCCACAGCAACGCATGGCAGGGGATAGCTAGTCTTCTGAATAAATAAAAATGTAATGTTCGTTTGTGGGATTAACATAACTCAAAAACCACTGGGCAAATTGACACCAAATTTGGACACAATACACCTCTCAGACCAATGAGTGACCATCTATATATATAAATTTGTTAGGGGCATCCAACGGAGCCACAAAACTAAAAAAAAAAACCAACAAAACTTAACCAAAATTCCCATGCCCATAACACAACCCACAAGGTACAAACATATCTACTCAAAATGAAAAACAACACAACAACACACTCACAAAATGGCAAAACAACTGAGCATACACATTGGTGCCCAACTGCAAGTTCCCTGGCGCGTGCACACGGCCTTCCGGCCAACGTTCCCTCTGCGGAAGCCATGCCCACTCCAAGCCCCACCGCGCCGCTTCCCACATACACACACCCCCTGCCGCACACACACACACAACCCCACGCTCCATCACACACCCTGCCGCTGCACACACACACATGCAACTCCACGCTTCATCACTCCCCCCGCCGCCGCACACACACACGCAACCCCACGCTCCATCACTCCCCCCACTGCCGCACACACACGCAACCCCACTCCCCCCGCCGCCGCACACACATGCAACCCCATGCTCCATCACTCCCCCCGCCGCCGCACACACACACGCAACCCCACGCTCCATCACTCCCCCCGCCGCCGCACACACACATGCAACCCCAAGCTCCATCACTCCCCCCGCCGCCGCACACACACATGCAACCCCACGCTCCATCACTCCCCCCGCCGCCGCACACACACACGCAACCCCACGCTCCATCACTCCCCCCGCCGCCGCACACACACACGCAACCCCACGCTCCATCATTCCCCCTGCCGGCACACACACACACGCAACCCCACGCTCCATCACTCCCCCGCCCCAATCTTACCTCCTTTTACTTCACGCCACCTCCAAACCCCACCCCGCCCCTTCCCGCACTGTCAAAATCCAGGAAAGACGGGAAGGAAGGAAAGAAGGAAGAAAGAGAAAGGGAGGTAAAGAAAAAGGGGGAAGGAAGGAAAGTTAGAGAAAGAAGGAAGAAGAAAAGGAAAGATGGAAGCTAAGGAAAGAGAGACAGCAGAAGAGAAAGAAAAAGGGGGAAGGAAGAAAAGAGGTAGAGAAGGAAGAAATGAGAGACAGAGGGAGGGAAAGAAAAGGGGAAAAGGAAGGAAGGAGGGAAGGAAAGAAGGAAAGAGAGAAGGAAGAAAAGAGACCAGAAGAGAAAGAAAAAGGGGGAAGGAAGGAAAGAGATAGAGAAGGAAGAGAAGGAAAGATGGGAGGGAAGGAAGGGGGGAAAGAAGGAGAGAAAGAGGGAAGGTTGGCCACAGCAACGCGTGGTGGGTAAAGGTTGTTATTTCTATTACCATTATGCTATTATTCCTATTAGACCCTGGGGGAATGGGAGAGGTGTCAGGTCCCAGAGGCAATGCATTGAATTATTGTTATTGTTATGATGTTGGTGAAATAAAATGAAATAAAAAGTGAAAGAAGGAAGCAAACAGGGAGGGAAGAAAGGCAAAGGAAGAAAGGGGTAGGGAATGAAGGAAAGAGAGAAGGATGAAACCAAGTAGTGAAAGAAGGAAAGAAAGAAAGAGGTAGAGAAGGAAGAAAGGGGAGAAAGGGGGAGGAAAAGGGGGAAGGAATAGGTAGGTACCTCTCTTTCATAATAGTCCAGATATCTACCTCAATTTTGATAAGTTTTACTATAGGCCACAGCAACGCGTGGCAGGGCACAGCTAGTCACTCATAAAAATACTGGAAAACACAGCAGAAGAGACTTAAAAAGACAAAAATAAAAATACATTAATAATAATTAGAAATCCAGCACTGTAAAGCTAGGCTACTATTCCTGAGCATGCACAGAGGGTCATAGAAATATAATAATAACATAGAATAAAAGAATAAATATATAATAATATAAATAATACAACAATAAAATAATAATAGAATAATAATCTCTATATATAAAAATGGAAAGGGTGTTCAACGGAACAGCAAAACGCAAAAACCCCCCGATGAAAACTTACCAAATTTGCCGTGCACATACTTCAACCCACAAGGTATGCACAACGCGAATCAAAATTCCAAACAACATTTCAATAAACTCACAATTACAAAAAGCAACTGAGCCTGCGCAAAGGCTCCCCGCTGCATGTCACCCGGCGCGCGCACATGGCCGGCCAATGCACCCGCTGCACAAGCCACACCCCCATCCTCCGTCGCCCCGCTCCTACCCTCCCATACGCCCTCTTTCCAATGCACCCTCCTTCTTCTTCCCCCGCCCACGCCCCCACCCTCTCCTGCCCCGCCTCTAAACGCCCATACGCCAACCATACCTCCTGCCTCTCCTTCTTTTTCCCCGCCCACGCCCCCACCCTCCCACGTTCACGTCATGCCCCCACACTTCCTGCCTCTCCTTCTTTTTCCTCCGCCCATGCCCCCCACATTCACACCACGCCCCCACACTCCCCCGCCACGCCCCTAAACGCCCAAACGCCAACAATACCTCTTGCCTCTCCTTCTTTTTCCCCTGCCCACGCCCACACCCTCCCCCGCCCCGCCCCTAAACGCCCAAACGCCAACCATACCTCATGCCTCTCCTTCTTTTTCCCCAGCCAACGCCCCCCATGTTCACGCCACGCTCCCAACCCCCCCACCCCTAAACGCCCATATGCCAACCATACCTCCTGCCTCTCCTTCTTTTCCCCCGCCCACGCCCCAGACATTCACGCCACGCCCCCACCCTCCCACGTTCACGCCATGCCCCCACCCTCCCACGTTCACACCACGCCCCCACCCTCCCCCACCCCTAAATGCCGATATGCCAACCATACCTCCTGCCTCTCCTTCTTTTTCCCCCGCCCACGCCCCAGACATTCACACCACGCCCCCACCCTCCCATGTTCATGCCACGCCCCCATCCTCCCCGCCCCTAAACGCCCATATGCCAACCATACCTCCTGCCTCTCCTTCTTTTTCCCCCGCCCATGCCCCCCACGTTCACGCCACGCCCCCACCCTCCCCCGCCCCGTCCGTAAACGCCCATATGCCAACCATACCTCCTGCCTCTCCTTCTTTTTCTCCCGCCCACGCCCCGCACATTCACGCCCCGCCCCCACCCTCCCCCGCCCGGAAGGAAGGAAGGAGAAGTTGAGAAGGTATATGAAACAAGAAAGGAAGAAAAGAAAGAAGAAAGAGAAGGAGGATGGGAAAGAAGGGAGAAAGGAAGGAAGGAAGTAGAAAAGAGGGAAGGGAAGGTGTATGAAGGAAGTAAGGAAGGAGAAGTTGAGAAGGTATATGAAAGAAGAAAGGTAGGAAAGAAAGAAGAAAGGGAGAGGAGGATGGGAAAGAACGGAGAAAGGAAGGAAGGGAGGGAAGGTGTATGAAGGAAGGAAGGAAGGAGAAGTTGAGAAGGTATATGAAAGAAGAAAGGTAGGAAAGAAAGAATACAGGGAGAGGAGGATGGGAAAGAAGGGAGAAAGGAAGGAAGGAGGAAAGGAAAGAAAGAAAAGAAGAAGAAAGGAAAGGGGAAGGGAAGGTGTCAAAAGGAAGGAAGGGGAATTTGGGAAGGGGAAGAGAGGGAAAAAAGTGAAGGAAGAAGAGAAAGGGAGGGAAGAAAAGAAAGAAAGAAAAGAAAGTCTGGAAGTCAAGAGCGAAGGAAGGAAGGAAAGAGATGGAGAGGGAAGAAAGGAGAGAAAGAGGAAGGAAAATTAAAAAGGAGGAAGAAGGAAAGAGGAAGAGAAGGAAGGAGGAGAGAAGGAAAGAAAAAAGGGAAGGGAGGAAAGACGAGCAAATGGAGAAAGAAGAAGAGAAAGAGAGAGGGAAGAAAAGAAATAAAGGGAAGGAAGGATGGGAGCAAAAAGCTAAGGAAGGAAGTAAACAGGTAGAGAAGGAAGAAAGGAAAACAGGAAATGAATTGAAGGAAGGAGTGAAAGGAGAGAAAGTGGGAGAGAAGGTTGGCCACAGCAACGCGTGGCGGGTAAAGCTAGTATATAAATAAAAATGTAATGTTCGTTTGTGGGATTAACGTAACTCAAAAAAACACTGGACGAATGGACACCTAAATTGGACACAAGACACCTATCAGACCTACACACACACACACACACTACATATACACAGACCGGACCACAGCAAAGCATGGCTAGTAATACTATATAATAGTAGTAACAGTTCCTGCCGGAAAGGCAGTCCCTCCTGCAGGCCTCGGAAGCCCGCTTCCTCCTTCCCTCTCCTGCCTGACTCACGTCTCCCATCCAGAGGCTGGCGGCCATGCTGCTCCAGGCCTGAGCCGGATAGGGCGGGCGGCGGGCCCTCCCCTCGGCCTCTACGCTTCCTCCTCCTCCACCACCCCCTCTTCCCAGCGCTCGCCACTCTCGCCCAGGCCCGAGATTCCCCCGCGTTTGCTCTGGCTTCCGGCCGTGGCCGGAAGTGAGAGTCTCCAGACAGCGGCCTCTGCCAGAGGGAATGAGCATCCGCAAGGGTGACGCTACTGGACCTATGCTGGGCTGCAGGGAAGGAGGGAGGAGTCGCCCGGGTCTCTCCCCTGCGCCCGGGTCTCTCCCCACAAAACTACAGAGGTCTTATTGGGCCGAACAAGGAGAAGGTTAGGAAGGCCAGAAAAAAGCAGCTGTGTTTTGATAGAGTTTCTTCACGGTTTTATTGACTTTAGGCATGTGCTTCTAATCCTTTGATGTTTCTGCTCTATTTCAACGTTTACATGTTTTGAGAGTTAGTAATATGGTTATGGTTATAATTAGGTGGTTAAAGTTTCTTCCAGCAATTTTTACCCCAGCCTTGCATAATTGTTCCATTATAATATACAGATTCACAATATGTTTAGAATCCTAGAGTAGGAAGGGACCTCCAAAGGCCATCCAGTCTGTCTTTATGTAGAAAAAGCACTATCAGTAGGCACAGTGGGTTAAGCCCTTGAGCTGGCAGGACTGAAGACCGACAGATCAGAGGTTTTAATCCGGGGAGAGCGCGGATGAGCTCCCTCTATCAGCTCCAGCTCCCCGTACGGGGACATGACAGAAGCCTCCCACAAGGATGGTCAAACATCCGGGCAATGTCCCCTGGGGAACGTCCTTGCAGATGGCTAATTCTCTCACACCAGAAGGAACTTGAAGTTCCTCAAGTAGGCTGTTAGGAATTGTGGGAATTGGAATCCAAAACACCTGGAGGGAGGGCCAGAGTTCACCCATGCCTAGTCTAGCACATCTGAAAAACCAAATTGGAAAAGGCTGAGCTACAGCTGTAGAAATGTTTATTTATTCAAGTTTGGACAGATTTTTTTTAAAAAAGAATAATAATAAAATGGCCAGAAGCAGAAAACCTTCAGGGTAACCCATCTAGAGAACATTCTGTTCAGATAATTATGACTTCCAGTAATTTCAACTATCTGGGTGTAGATGGGGTACCACTCTGCTCTAGACAAGAGTTCTGCAGTTGCAGCAGCTAAATGCACAAAAAAATTCAACAGGTGTTGCTCGTCTGTGCTTAACATGAAGAAACGGTATTTGAGGAAACATGTTGGGATTTTTTTCTAGTAATGGGCTAGAAGGAGAAAATGCAACCATTCTTCATGTAACTTTATTTTCTCCTCCTGATGATACAATGCAGGATCTGTTGTTTTAATTTGTGTTAGATTCCAGTTTGTTTTGTAAGCTGGTCCGAGCCCTAGGGGAGTGGCGGCATTTAAGTTTGAATAATAAATAAATAAATAAAGACTGATGGGTCTCCTTTTGAGTTGACTGGGATTATCAATGGAAAACATAAACACTTGTTTTGTGCCAATTTTGTTTAATGCAAGCAAAGTTGATCCACTGACAGTATCAACATTAAAAACAAAAACATACACAAGTAGACACTAATCACTATCCTAAAGGAGCCCCCGGTGGCGCAGTGGGTTAAAGCCCTGTGCTGGCAGGATTGAAGACCAACAGGTCGCAGGTTTGAATCCGGGGAGAGGTGGATGAGCTCCCTCTATCAGCTCCAGCTCTTCATGCGGGGACATAAGAGAAGCCTCCCACAAGGATGATAAAACATCAAATCATCTGGGCGTCCCCTGGGCAACGTCCTTGCAGACGGCCAATTCTCTGACACGACAAAAAAAACTATCCTAAAACTCCCGTAATAGTGAACTAACATACATTAATACTTGATTATGTTAAAAGATAATTAAAATATCATTAAGATGCCCAGGTAAAATTACATACCACAAAAGTTAAAAATGAAGGTTAAAATAGACCAGCTGTTACACAATCCCAATCCCGTTCAAATATCTGCATCACCCCTACAGTTTAACCCAATTGCCTCCAGATAAGCAGTTCTCAGCTGTGTTGCTTTATAAAGAAAAAAGGGCTGTTTGGGGTGCATTCTGCCAGCCATTAAGAATGTAGTTTTGATATGGGGATCCCTGAGAGTCTGATATGGGGATCCCAAAAACAATTTCTGGCTACAAAGCTACTAATGTATTTTGTCAGTTGCACTAACCAAGAGGACTAATGTTGGTTTTTAGTCTGCTCTAATAGGCATAATTTTGGTAGTCTATCATCTGCCGTGGCATTTAGTTTTATCCAGTATTTATATGCCCTAATTTTGGATAAACCATAAACTGTATATACTCCTGTTTCTGCTCTCACTGCTGCAGCTGAGGTCCTTTTATCCACTCCCAGAAAGATACACAGGTGCTGTACTTGAGATTGCTCTAATAATGATACCTGGTTTAGGCCCCAGACTTCCGCTCCGTACAGGAGCATGGGGGCAACCTTGGCCTTATATACTTTAAGAACCATGTCTAAAGAACCTGGTTGGCTATGGTTTGTTAATTTTAGCAGTTGATTGGCCTGTGCTCTCGATCTAGCTGAGCTCCTTTGATGCCAAGCACCGGTCTCGGAAAATATGACACCTAGTTATGTAAAAGTGCAAACCTGCTCTATTGGTTCACCATCCAGAAGCCATCTATAAAGGCCCTATATCCAAGGAACTACTTTTTTTCAGGGAAGAAGGAACAGGAAAATTTAAAATTAGTGAATCCCACAAGCTATAACACTTATAAGGAACTCACAGGAGGGAGACTGATAAATCAGGGGAGGATATATCTATGTATATGTATATCTAACTGAAGTCTGAACTGAGAGGTTTTGTAACTGTTTCTTCAATTGGGGTACGCAGCCACCTTTCTAATATTCAGGCTGAGAGGATACTTAATAACACTCTTCCGTGTTACCATGGGGTTTATTCTCCTCAGAGGGTTTAAATATCAATGACATACACACCAAGGCTGTGGTAAAGAGTTAACTACAGGGTTAGTCAAAATGAATAGGCCAATAAGAAAATTAATTGTACCCGAATGTATGTTTACTGTAACCAAACCACAGCTACGTAGCGACAGATAAACTATCAAAGTTTTTTTTGAGCAACACACATGTACGTTAATGCCGCTAGGCGTCGCTAGGAGTCGCTGTTTTCAAAATGGCGGAATCAGGCAAAGAGAAGGCGTTTTGTGTGATGACATTTGCTAAAACAATGTCAGTAATTACGGTCCAGCGAGAATTTCGAGCCAAGTATGGCAAGGAACCACCTCATCGACATTCCATTGCGAGGTGGGTAAAGCAATTTGAGGAGACGGGCTGCTTATGCAAGGGTAAAACCACAGGACGACCGCGTGTCTCCGAAGACACAGTGGAATCCATTCGTGCATCCTTTCAACGAAGTCCCCAAAAGTCGACAAATCGTGTTTCCATGGAATTGAACGTTCCGCAAAAAACTGTGTGGCGCATGTTACGCAAACGTTTGCAGTTCAAGCCGTATAAATTGCAAATGGTGCAGGCTTTGAAAAAAGGTGACTATTCGAAACAACACGATTTTTGCGAATCAATGCAGCGAAGACTAGAGGAGGAAGGCTTTGCCAACAGACTGGTCTTCAGTGACGAGGCAACGTTTCACCTGTGCGGGAAGGTCAGTAGGCATAATCTCCGCTTTTGGGGATCTGAAAATCCTCATGCCGTATTGGAACATGTAAGGGATTCGCCGAAGGTAAACGTTTTCTGTGCAATAACCAACTGTCACGTGTTTGGCCCATTCTTTTTCGCGGAGAAAACCGTAACAGGCATAGTGTACGCTGACATGTTGTCTGAATGGTTGATGCCACAGTTAGAAGAGAAAGTGCCCGATTTCGTATTCCAACAGGACGGTGCCCCTCTGCATTGGCACAACAGTGTACGCGAGTACCTCAACGAACACCTTCCCAGACGTTGGATTGGCCGTGCTGGAGTGACTGATCTTCCATTCCTCCTGTGGCCCCCCAGGTCCCCTGACCTCACACCATGCGACTTTTCTCTCTGGGGGTATGTGAAAGACACTGTGTTCCGACCTCCATTACCGCTGACCTTGGACGACTTAAAACTGCGCATATGTGCTGCATTCGATGCCATTACGTCGGATGTGCTGCAACGGATGTGGAATGAACTGGACTATCGCTTGGACGTCTGCCGTGTCACACAGGGCGCCCATATCGAACATCTCTGAAGGTGAGACAAAACTTTGATAATTTATCTGTCGATACGTAGCTGTAGTTTGGTTACAATAAACATACATTCGTCTAAAATTAATTTTCTTATTGGCCTATTCATTTTGACTAACCCTGTATAACAAAACGTTTATTTAACAGGTTTAAGTTCCCCTGGTACAAATGCATGATGGATTCAGAAGTAGTTCCGTGCTGGAATTAAAGGTTCTAGTCAAAAAACCTTTAAACTGAGAAACTCTTATTATTCCACTAAGCAGTTTCTCCAATACAAACAGGCCAATTCTCCAGGGTCTGTTTACACCAACAGTTCTTCCTTGAAGCAACTATTAAGGATTTATAACAAGCTAAACTTCCTTCTTTTTCCCTTTTCAGTTTCTAACTGCTATCCCCAAACTCCAACTCAAAACCCAACTGCCAAAACTCAAGCCTCAGAATTCAAAAAGGTAGCTTTTTTTCTTTATCTAACCAATCCTGGCCATCTACCCTTTTCTTCCTTAACAAGGACAAGCCCCCTCTAAGAAAACCTAACCTAAGATGATGTCTCCCTGCTTTCCTAATCTAAAATGGCTGCCGGGGCTTCACTAGGCCCATATCCTAACTGTTAAAGGCAAGGGTTCACCAACAACATCTATGTCTATTAGGTCATTTGCCAAATACCATTATGTGCCAATTTTGTTAAAATTCAGAGGTATTCTCAAACTGCAACTCATACTTACTTATTTTCTTAGGCAATCCCTCGTTGGCCAAGTACGATAGTCTTCCAGGATCAGAATTCTTGTGAGTCTGTAGGTGGCTGTGGAGCCCCATTCTTTTTTTTTTAAATCATCTTTATTGAGAAAAAAATCTTTTTTGTGCTGATATAGAATAGTGCAGAAAGACAAAGAAAAGGAAATGATAATAATAATAATAGTTAAGGAAAGAAAGAAAATAATAATAGAAAAAATTAAAAAAATAAATAATAGTAAATAAAAGTAGAGACAGATTGTTGTATGACTCCTTTGTTGACTTCCTGAGTATCTTCCCGGTGGTTTTCCCTCATCTTTCTTTTTTCCCATCTTCTTCTTCCCTCCTGTTTTCTCTTCCCTTCATATTATTATATGTCAATTTTTTTGTTTCAAATAATTTATTACTTTTGTCCAATCAGTGTCTTTTATTGGGGTACCTTTATTTTTTGTTATTAGGTATGTTAAGCTATCCATATTTTTAATATCTATAATTTTTTCTATCCAGTCACTAATTTCTGGCCTTTGTTTTGATGTTCTGCTACTTGGTCTCCCGATTGCTCACCTTGCGTTACCAAGTATATGTCTGCCGTGGTGACCCATCTTGCCCCAGCGGCATACGGAGATCTGAAAGGAAAAACTCTGTATCCGCGGTTTCAAGCATATCAGGAGCTCGCTACAGTTGTCATTGAGGGCAGGGGAGGCCCCCGCTTTCAAGTTGGTCTGACCCGCAGCGGAGAGTTCCGCAGTTCCTGGAAGCCCAAATTGGGGCAAACTAATGAAATGTGCCCCAACAGACAGCTCAAACAGGGACTGTACCAAGCCTCTATGCCTTTCTCTCACTTTTCCCCAAGCCCTAACTTTGTAACTATTCCCCTAATAAAGATACTTGAAATTGCAACTTTTTAACTTTCTAGCTTGATACTTTGTGTCACTTCTTGCCTGAACTAACTAAATGCATGAATTCAACCTTTTCCAGGCCACGGGGGACTGGCCGGAATGCCTTCCTGGCGTTCCGGGGATGCCGGATCCGCGCTGCTTGAAACCGCGGATACAGAGTTTTTCCTTTCTGATCTCCGTATCCACAAAATGGCGGATCGGCTCCATTTTAATGTCTTATTTTTCTGTACTAAATTCCAACTCTGCCATCTCGCTTTTCTTATTTTGGACCCCTACACTCGGGAAATAACCTCTCAAGTTTTGAGAATATATTTTATTAGAAACAGCTGATTGTCAAATGAGCCGGTTCCATTGCTGCTTCTCCATTGCTCCTCTCTGCCCCTCGCCTCTGCCAAGCTCCGGACCCGGGGACTCGATGCGGTTCCCCCATGGGACTTCGGGAAAGAGTCTGGCCATAGGGCCTCGGACCCTGAAAGGGAGTCCTAGTTTTCCAAGGACCAAAGCGTGAATCCATTGCAACACAGTTGGGGTTCCATCTGCCAGCCTTTGCAAAGACCGAGGACTTTCTGTTGCCTGTTTGGAATTTCAGAAAACACTATTTCCCCATGAACTTTCTTCAGAGACACTGGACTCAAAGTCTCCAAATGAAATTAAAATTTTTATTAAATATACTTGGAATGTGGGACAAGGATGGAGTTTATTGCTATGAAATGTTTATGATTTGGATGTATGTATATCTTTTTATGAACTATTCTTTGCCCTTTTGCTTTGCCCAACACTTGGCCCCTTCCCCAACCTTAGAGCGACGGCCAGGAAGCATTCAGCTGCCCGAGGGGGCTGTTGCCTTCACAAAAACAAACATTACACAAACTCTTGCATGAACAATAGCCCAGGAAGTTCCTATTGATTCTCTGAGTTAGGCTAATTGATAGGCATCTCCTCCAGTCAAGTTTTGATTAATAGAAACAATATGGGCCAGACTGTCCACAGGGGGTCTTCTGCCCAGCTCCATTTTTCCTCACCCAAGACACATGACAAACATCTCTTATCAGATCAGGGATAGGAAAACTCTTCTTAAATCAATCAACTTCTCATTATCAAGACAATAAACCAATCCTCTAGCTGGCCGATTTCCCGGACGCAGGGACATGTAGGTTTCAAGAATGTCATAATCCTATTACTCTCCATTGTCTCTGATCGTCGCGCCTCCTCTTCCCTGATTCGTCAATTCCCCGAAGCGGGGAAAGTGTCCTGATAGGCTCCCCCGAAGCAGGGAAGCCTCATGATTGGCCCAGGCTGAGGGCGGGCCGCCAAACCTCCTCCCAGCTGTTTGGCCACCAGCCAATCACCAGCAAGCCAAGCAGGGAAGGGAAGGCGGAAATTTTGAAATCTGTACATGTTTTTGCTATAAAAAACTGCGACACCTCACTTGTGGCTCTGACTCCAGCCATACAATCTTGGTTCTCAATTCGGGTGCCTCAGGGATGACGGTAAGAGGTGTGCCAACCTCTTTGATGGTCGGCTCATCAAAGCAACATCCATATCGTTTGTCCTTAGAATCATAGAATCAAATAGAATCAAAGAGTTGGAAGAGACCTCATGGGCCATCCAGTCCAACCTCCTTCCAAGAAGCAGGAATGTTGCATTCAAATCACCCCTGACAGATGGCTATCCAGCCTCTGTTTAAAAGCTTCCAAAGAAGGAGCCTCCACCACACTCAGGGGCAGAGAGTTCCACTGCTGAACGGCTCTCACAGTCAGGAAGTGCTTTCTCGTGTTCAGATGGAATCTCCTCTCCTGTAGTTTGAAGTCATTGTTCCATTGCGTCCTAGTCTCCAAGGAAGCAGAAAACAAGCTTGCTCCCTCCTCCCTGTGGCTTCCTCTCACATATTTATACATGGCTATCATATCTTCTCTCAGCCTTCTCTTCTTCAGGCTAAACATGCCCAGCTCCTCATAGGGCTTGTTTTCCAGACCCTTGATCATTTTAGTCGCCCTCCTCTGGACACATTCCAGCTTGTCAATATCTCTCTTGAATTGTGGTGCCCAGAATTGAACACAATATTCCAGGTGTGGTCTAACCAAAGCGGAATACAGGGGTAGCATTACTTCCCTAGATCTAGACACTATGTTCCTATTGATGCAGGCCAAAATCCCATTGGCTTTTTTTGACGCCACATCACATTGTTGGCTCATGTTTAATTTGTTGTCCATGAGGATTCCAAGATCTTTTTCACACGTACTGCTCTCGAGCCAGGCATCCCCCATTTTGTATCTTTGCATTTCGTTTTTCCTGCCAAAGTGGAGTCTCTTGTTAATTTTTTTCCAGAATTATTGCTACGATTTCCTCCCTTCAAAGGAACTTGGCCCAGGACAGAGGCTTCCAGACAAATAAATCACTTCAAACTGTTGGGGTCAAAGAGTCCTTGAAGTAATAAGTTGCCTCATAGTCTGGATACAGACCACACCAGTGTCTTGCACAGGAAACTTATTTTCGGTGGATGTCTTTTTGTTTACAGGATGCACTGCCACAAGGTGGATCCATCTGTCAGTCCACCAGTCCCATAGATGAAGGGTTATCAACATAAGTGCAAAAGGTGTGTCTCACCTTGCTTGTTTATAGAATTTGTTGTCAATGTTGTCTGTGGGGACTATGGGCCCAACAACAATGTTTACCATATTTATACCTCACTTTTCTCAACCCTAAAGGGAACTCAAGGTAGCTCTATACAAAGGCAGCTATTTGATGCCTTAGAACAATGTTCAATTAAAAGAAGCATTCTAAAATAGATTTTGAAACACATTTAAACATTTAAAAACATTGTGTTCACTGTTGATCACGCTATTCTGCAATTGTAATCTGGGCCGTTCCCTTGGATCTAGTCACAACGAAGATGGATTTGGTCACAGCGAAGGACATTGCTGAGCTCCCCTTTTTTGTTCTGTGTGAGTCAGCCCATAACTCACACAATGTGGTGGAGACTGCTTCTTTGGAAGCTTTTAAACAGGCTGGATGGCCATCTGTCAGGGGTGATTTAAAGTGTCTAATAAGTTTTCTAGAAGATTCCAAACTGTCTGCGCAGGCGCAGGAAATACCATATGTGCGAATTCACAGGTTACCACTCGGGAAACTACGGTTACAGATAAGCAACCTATATTTTCTGGATGTGTTTTCTCATGTTGTCTCTCATAGTTGAGGTCTTCCTATGATGTCTGTTATAAGCTTCTCTCATCTTTTTAAGTGAGAGAAGCTTTGTACAATTGGTATCTGACTAAATACTTTTCTCCCCCCACTGTATCAGCCCAATAGACCAATCTCCAACCTTCCTTTTTTGGGCAAGGTGTTGGAGCGGGTAGTTGCCTCTCAGCTCCAGGGTTTCCTGGATGACATCAACTATCTGGATCAGTCACAGTCTGGCTTCAGACCTGGTCACGGCACCGAGACGGCTTTGGTCGCCTTGGTGGATGACCTCCGCAGGGAGCTGGACAGGGGAAGTGTGACCCTGTTAGTTCTGGGTTGTTGTAGGTTTTTCCGGGCTATATGGCCATGTTCTGGAGGCAATTTTTCTCCTGACGTTTTGCCTGCATCTATGGCAAGCATCCTCAGAGGTAATGAGGTCTGTTGGAACTAGGAAAAATGGGTTTATATATCTATGGAATGACCAGGGTGAGACAAAGGACTTTTGTTTGCTGGGGCTAGCTGTGAATGTTTCAGCTGATCACCTTGATTTGCATTCAATGGCTTGGAAGCACCTGGGGGGAATCTTTTGTTGAGAGTGATTTCATGTGCCTGTTTGTTTCCCCTCTGTTGTTTTGCTGCTGTAATTTTTGAGTTTTTTAATACTGGTAGCCAGATTTTGTTCATTTTCATGGTTTCTTCCTTTCTGTTGAAATTGTCCACATGCTTGTGGATTTCAATGGCTTCTCTGTGTAGTCTGACATGGTGGTTGTGAGAGTGGTCCAGCACTTCTGTATTCTCAAATAATATGCTGTGTCCAGGTTGGTTCATCAGGTGCTCTGCTATGGCTGATTTCTCTGGTTGGAGTAGTTTGCAGTGCCTTTCAGTCTGGTGCTGCTGCTGCAGGGCCTGATGGGCCACATGACCCAGGTGGAACTATGGGATGAGAGCCTGGCGGTGGGGCGCGTGACCAACATGGATGCCTTCATGAACATCCGCCTGGGCCCCACTACCTTCACCGACCGGGCCGGGCGCACCTCCCAGCTGGAGGGCCTTTTCATTGCTGGGAGGAGCGTGCGCTACGTCCACATCCCGTATGATGTGGACATCCGCGCTGCCATCGAGGGCCAGCTCCAGCTCCTGCGCCATGTCCGGAGCTTCAGAGGAAGGGACAAGGGCAGCAAGGAGTTCCTTCACCAAAAGGACAAGTAAAAACAAGCCCGGGATGCGGAATCAAATCTCCCCCTTTTGAGATCAGGATACAGAATGACCTCGAAGCAAGCCTTTGGATTCTTCCACTGAGATCCAATTTTTGAACTGCTTCTTGAAAGAGGATAAAGTGGCATGGAAAGCCAGGAACAGAAAACTGAATCATTTTTCTGTTCTTTATTGCTCCTTCCCTATTTTTTCCGTTGGGTCCATTTTTCTAATTGAGGCTTCTTCCAGTGCAAGAAATGAAAGGTACTGCAAACTTGGGCTACTTTTATTTAGCCAAATATTTATTTCTCTTACAGCCGCAAGGCTCCTTTTTGGCTCAGGATTTGAAATGGCCTCCTTCATATGTATGTATGTATGTATGCATTCTCACTTGGATCCACTTTTCTAATTCAGACTTCTTTGTGAAAGTGGGAAAAGCCATGTGGAAAGACAGGAACAACAAACTAATTTGATAAACGAAACCTCCAAATGAAGACATTTTTGTTTCCCAAATAAACTTTTTCATCTTTTTTTTTAAAGAATAGTTTTTATTAATTTATAGTTTTAAAAAGATGGGGCAATGCTGCTCCTACATAGTAACATACAAACATATACATTGTAACAGTGCAATACATGTAACCTATAGACAATTACCCTCTTATTATACAAACCAGTGTTGGTAGATCTTTCAATCATGCTCCCCTCTAATCATAAGTCTGATTGATTTCTTTCTTCTACCGTCTCTTAGTATATCTTATAATAGGGGGAAGTTCTTTGTTGACCCTTCCCCCCTCCCAGCCCCCCTCCCCTAGTCTATTATACTACCTCCCTACCAAACAAATATAATGACACATGACAAACTTACAAACATATATAACAGTTATATAGATCTTTTGACTTCCAGGGTATTTAAGCGTATCGTTCCTTATATCTTTGTGGATCTTTTAGGTTTTATGTTGGTCGGGTACTCTTTTGGTCGGTTACTATTCTCTGGGTTTTCTCCTTCTTTCGTATTCTATTCCCTTTTCTTATTATGTTTCTCTAAGAAGGTTATGAGTTTGCTCCAGTCAGTGTATTCTCTTGTCTGTTCATTTTTCCTTAATTTCTGAGTTAGTAAGTCCATGTTCATAATATCCATGGATTTGCTCATCCACTGACTGAAGTCTGCTGTCTCTTTGTTCTTCCATAGGCGGGCCACACTAATTCGCGCTGCCGTGGTGAGGTAAAACAAAATTTTTTCATCGTTTTTGTTCATGGTTGGGTCATTCAAGCCCAGCAAAAAGTGTTCCGGTTTAAATTCCAAATTGATTTGCAGTATATCTTTTATCTTGTGGTGTACTTCCTTCCAGAATTTTCTAATGATCTTACAATCCCACCACATGTGTAGAAAAGTTCCCAATTTCTTTCCACATCGCCAACACTTTTTGTCAGATCTTCCTTTACTGTATTTCGCTATTTTTTCTGGTGTCTGGTACCAGAGATAAAACATTTTGACCCAATTTTCTTTTATCTCTGAAGCGTATGTGTATTTTAGTTTTTTTTCTCCAGATTCCCTCCCATTCCGACATTGTTATTGTGCGTCCTATCATCCTTGCCCATTTAACCATAACCTCCTTCACTTGTTCTTCTTCCGATGCCCATGATAGTAGTTGTTGGTATAATCCTTTAATCACTTTTCTCTCTTTATTTAGCATCTTGTCCCATACCTTCTCTTTCGTTTCAAAACCTATTTTGTTGTCTTCCTTAAATTTCTCATTTACCTGCCAATATTGGAACCAGGTGAAGTTCGATTCTATTTGCCTTATTTCCTCTAGCGTTTTTAGTTTTGGCCCCTGGTTAGCAGCCTTCAGGAGTTGTTTGTATCTTAACCATTTGCCTCCTGCCGTTTCCCTCCTTTGGTCTGCCTCGTTCGGGGAGATCCATGTTGGTGTTTTCACATACCATCTCCCCTTGTATTTGTTCCATGTTCTTATTAGAGACGCCCTGATGGGGTGGTTGGAGAAGTTCTTTTCTTTTGTGGCTTTCTCTCCCCATAGGTAGTTATGCCACCCTTTATTTAAGTCCTCCCCTTCCAGTGATAACATTTTGTCATCTTTTAGTGTTGCCCACTCCCTCACCCATGCAAGCGCTGCTGCATCGTAATAAAGTTGGAGGTCTGGTAATCCCAGCCCTCCCCTTTTCGGATCGTCGCACATGTTCCTGAATTTTATTCTGGCCCGCTTGTTCTGCCATATAAATTTATTTAATTCTTTCTGCCATTTTGCTATTATGCTTTTTGTTTTTATTACAGGGATCATGCGGAATAGATATAAGATCTCCGCTAAGATATTCATTTTTGTTAGTGCGATTCTCCCTAGGAGGGAAAGTTCCAACCTTTGCCATCTGTACATCTTTTCCTTAATTTGTTTCCATCTGGTGTTATAGTTATTCTTTATTAACTGCGCATTGCTAGATGTTATATATATTCCTAAATATTTGACTTTTGATGTGACTTCCACTCCTGATATTCTTTGAAGTTCTTCCTTTTTTTCCTTTGCCATATTTTTTACCAAAAATTTCGTTTTATTTTTATTTATTTTTAGTCCTGCTACCTCACCGAAGGATGTAATTTCTGACCACCATTTATCCCATTGTTTTATTGGATCTTCTATCACTCCTACAACATCATCCGCGAATGCTGCTATCTTGTAATTGTGTGATCTTAATTTTAGCCCTTTGATTTCTTTGTTGTTCCTAATGCTGTCGAGCAATATCTCTAGGGTCATAATATATATCAATGGGGATACTGGGCACCCCTGCCTTGTCCCCCTAGATATTTTAATTGTGTCTGATGCTTGTCCATTCACTATTATTTTCGCTGTTTGTAGTGAGTAAATTGCTTTGATCGCATTGGAGAAGTGGTGTCCTGCATCCAGTTCTTTCATTAGTTCTATTATAAATCCCCAATTGACCCTGTCGAAGGTCTTCTCCGCGTCTAAGAATAAGAGACCTGCCTCATTTTGTGTGTGTTTGTTATAGTATTCTATTACATTAAGTATCAGTCTCATATTCTTACTTATTTGTCGCCCTGGCAAAAATCCCGTCTGGTCAATATTTATTCTTTTTTCAAGCACCTTTTTTAACTTTGCTGCTATCACGCCCGAGAATATTTTATAATCGACATTTAAAAGCGATATTGGGCGATAATTCGATACTTTTGTTGTGTCCTGGTCTTCTTTTGGTATTACGGTTATATGTGCTGTTCTCCAGGATTCTGGTAGCTTCCTGTCTTCAAGGGCTTTGTTCATTACCTTTGCTAGATATGGTGATAATATTTCACTGAAGACTTTGTAGTATTTTTCTGTTAGCCCGTCAGGACCTGGGGATTTGTTCGGTGGTAATTTTGTTATTATTTCCTTTATCTCATCTTCTGTTACTTTTTTGTTTAATATTTCCCTTTCTTCCTCCGATAGCCTCTTTACTCTTTGTTTTCCTAGGTAGTTTATTACTTTCTCTTTAGGAATATTATCAGCTGCATAAAGCTTTTAATAAAATTTTCTGAATTGTTCTTCTATTTCTGGTTGTTTTACGTAACTTCTGCCATTATCCTCTATTTTAGTTATCTGTTGCTTATGTTTTTTTCTTCTTACCTTCCAGGCTAGATGTTTCCCTATTTTATTAGCGTTTTCGAAATGGTTTTGTCTTATGTATTTTAGTTTTTTACTGATTTCCTCTAGTTGTAGAGTGTCCCATCTTTTCCTTAGAATTTCTAGTTTGAGTTTTAATGATTCTTTGTGGGGTCGTTTTTTAAGTTCATTTTCCGTTTTTTTTAATGTTTCCTTCTAATTCTCTTGTTTCGGTCTTTCTTATTTTATTCCTTATGGCTTTTTGTTGAATAAGGTGGCCTCTAATATACGCCTTAGATGTATCCCAAATGATATCTATGGTTGTATCTTTTTCTGTATTGAATTTAAAGAACTCTATTAATATTTTTTTATTTATTTCCTGATCTTTCTGTTCCCTTATCAGTTGTTCGTCTAATCTCCATGTCCTTGTTCTTGCCACGATACCAGTCTTTTCCATGGTTATTTCCAACGGGGCATGGTCAGAATTGGTTCTTGTTAATATTCTAACCTTTACCATTTTTTCTATTATTTTTTCTGACCCCCACACCATATCTATGCGTGACCACGAGTCGTGGCGGGCCGAATAGAATGTGAAGTCCCTATCGCTCTTGTGGAGAAATCTCCAAACATCTTGCAATCCTAGATTTTCTCTTAATCTACTAAATTCTTTTGGGAGTTTCCCAGTCTGGTGATTTACCCCCTTTTTTTTCTTTCCCGTAATTTTGTCTAGTTTGCTATTAACGACCCCGTTAAAATCTCCCATAATAATTAGGTTGTCGTATTCCTGGGCTAGAATTTTCTTGTGTAGGGAGTCGATAAATTTTGTTTTGGCACCGTTTGGGGCGTAAATGTTACATAGTAGTACTCTCCTTGCATCAAATTCTATAATGATTCCCTGCATCCTTCCCTCTTGATCTTTGAATACTTGTTTTGAAGGTATCTTTTCCTAAACGGTTCTGGCCCAACTTACCTATCCGAACGTATCTCGGCCTATCAGCCCGCCAGGACCCTAAGATCTTCTGGGGAGGCCCTGCTCTCTATCCCGCCTGCTTCACAGGTGCGGCTGGCGGGTACGAGAGACAGGGCCTTTTCTGTGGTGGCCCCGCGGCTATGGAACGCCCTGCCCTTGGAGGTAAGATCAGCCCCTTCATTGATGATATTCCGAAGAAGATTGAAGACCTGGATGTTTAAGCAGGCATTTGGTTAACCCAATGCAATGAATGGTAACTGACTAAAGGACTGGCAACATGGATGACGAACTGGATCACGTTTTTAGTTAAGAGTCGAACTGGATTGGTATTGATGTATGAATTGTGTTTTTATGTTTTTTATGTTTTTTATGCTTTTAACTGTATACTGTTGATTGTTATATTATGTTGTAAACCGCGTTGAGTCGCCGGCTAGGCTGAGAAACGGCGGTATATAAATATAGCAAATAAATAAATAAATTTATATACATTACTACCCCCCTCTTTTTCTCCCCTCCCGAGGTGTAGTACATTTTCCCCAATTTCTTTTGGTTTAAATGGGCGACATGCCTGTGACAAATATGAGTTTCTTGAAGCATTATTACATCATATTGTTCTTTATTAAGCTGGTGCCAGATTTTTGTCCTTTTTTGGGGGTTATTTAGACCATTTACATTATTTGAATATATCTTAATGTTCTGTGTCATTGATTTTCCCTATTCCGGCATCGTCTTTCCCATTCGCCGCTGCTGAATCCGTAAAATTCCTGTAGTCTTGGGGGGATAGCTCTCTTGGTCTTTTCCTTAGTCTCTCTTGTGTGGTCTCTTGGGTTTCCTCTTCCTCCGCATCTTCTTCGTTCTTGTCTTTCCTCTGTCCTTTCTCTTCCTTGCATAGGTATTTATCGTAGAACATTTTGGCCTTTATTTCTGATGTTAACCAATGCTTGTTGTCTCCCCATGTTACCATTATCCCCTCTCTTCTCTCCCATTTGAATCTCACATTTCTTCTCTTTAGTTCATCAGTGAGATAGAAATATTTTCGTCTTCTTTCCAGGACCGATTTTGGGTGTTCTTTTAGGATTGCGATCTTATTGCCGTTATAGTAGGTGGGCTTCTTGGCGTTTTCTTTCAGTATATCATTTCTCATGGATTTTCTTCCAAAGCATACTACCACATCTCTAGGTACATTATGTTTTTTGGCGTACTCTGATTGAATTCGAAAGACTCTGTCTATGTTGGCTTCTATATCTTCCTGACTACGTTGGAGTATCAGTGCCACTATGTTTGCAATTATTCCTTTGATGTTTTCCTTTTCCCCCTCTTATACATTTCTAAATCTTAGCTGGAACTCTTTCTCCTTTGCCTCCAAGTTTTCTTGTTGTGTTTGTAGTGTATCCATTTTTCTTTCCATTGTATGCATCGCCTTTTCCAATTCTTTTTGATGGTTTTTAAAGGTTTTGTTTTCTTTTAAGTCTTCTTTCCTTTCTTGTTTCATGTCTTCTATTTCTTTGTGTATTGTTCTTATTTCTTCCTTCATTGCTGTTTGCACTTCTTCCTTAATTTCCTTTCTCATCTCCTCCATTTCTTTCTTAATGTTGTTATATTGTTTATCATGTTTCCCTTCCAGTCTTTGCACATCCGATTGCAATTTCAGTATTTCTCTCATTAAGTCCTTCATGGTGAATTCATCTTTCTTCTCTACATTCTCCTCTGGGACAGATTCTTTTAATACCGGATCTTTTGTTAATGAGTCCTTTCTGTTTTGTAATTTTTTTCTTTTTCTTTGTCTTTATCTATTTTTATTTTCGACGTAGCCATCTCTTCTTTGAATTCTATCCTCTTTTCTCTGCTATCTTTCAGAAGCTATTTTTAAACATTCACTATTTACATGGACATTTCTATAGACTATTCACTGTTTACACAACCGTTTCTGTAGATCTTTCTCTTTTACGGTCTTTTACAGTCACACGTAACACTATATACAATATCTTTTAATACATTTTTTTCATCTTTAATACCCTTCTCCCTTCTTTGTGGTTGAGTGCCTTCACCATATGACAACCCTTTCAAAGGGTTTTCTTGGCAAGATTTGTTCAGAAGAGGTTGAGCATGGACTCCCTCTGAGACTGAGAGCGTGCAACTGGTCCAGTGAGTTTCCTTGGCTGAGAGCAGATTCATTCCCTGATCTCCAGTCATAGGTGCATTTACACTGTAGAATTAATGCATTTTGACCCCAATTGAACTGCTATGGCTCAATACTATGCCATCCTGGGAGTTGTAGTTTTGCAGTGGCTTTCACCTCTGCTGAATAGTGCAAACGACAGTTCCCAGGGTTCTATATTATTGAGCCATCGCAGTTTGAATGGTGCCAAACTGCATTCATGAATTTTTATAGGTGATGAGAACATGAAGGTGGATATGGATTTGGAAGATGCAATTTCAGCATGAGCTGGAAGCCTATTGAAGCATGAGGTGCCCCAGGTGAGTCAGGGCTGTGGCTTCCAGGTGCATTTGAGGGCCCACCCAGATGGTGTTATGGCTGACGCATGACTTCTCAACATTATTAAGTTTATTTATTTATTTATTTATTTACTGTCCTTCTCAGCCTAACTGGCGACTCAACGCGGTTTACAACAAAATATACAGTGCACAGTATACAATTAAAACCATAAAAACATAATACACAATATTACACGTAAATCACAATCCAATACATCTCCTAACTAAAATCCTGGTCCAATTTCATCATCCATATTACCAATCTGTAATCAACACATTCATTGCACCGAATTAACCAAATGCCTGCTTGAACATCCAAGTTTTTAGTCTTCTTCGGAATACCATCAGTGAAGAGGCTGATCTTACCTCCATGGGAAGGGCGTTCCAGAGCAGAGGGGCCACCACAGAAAACACCCTGTCTCTCGTCCCCGCCAGCCTCACCTGTGAAGCAGGCGGGATAGAGAGCAAGGCCTCCCCAGAAGATCTTAGGGTCCTGGTGGGCTGATAGGCCGAGATACGTTCGGATAGGTAGGTTGGGCCAGAACCGTTTAGGGCTTTAAAGGCCAACACCAGCATTTTGAATTGAGCCCGGTAGCAAATCGGCAGCCAGTGGAGCTGGTGCAGCAGAGGAGTTGTGTGCTCCCTGCGCTCCGCTCCAGTTAGTATCATGGCTGCCGACTGTTGGACTAATTGGAGCTTCCGAGCCGTCTTCAAAGGCAACCCCACGTAGAGAGCGTTGCAGTAGTCTAAACGGGATGTAACCAGAGCGTGGACTACCGTGGCCAAGTCAGACTTCCCAAGGTACGGGCGCAGTTGGCGCAAGAGTTTTAACTGTGCGAATGCTCCCCTGGTCACCGCCGAAAACTGGGGTTCCAGGCTCAGCGATGAGTCCAGGATCACACCCAAACTGCGAACCTGTGTCTTCAGGGGGAGTGCGACCCCATCCAACACAGGCTGTAACCCTATACCCTGTTCGGCCTTGCGACTGACCAGGAGTACCTCTGTCTTGTCTGGATTCAATTTCAATTTGTTCGCCCCCATCCAGACCATCACAGCGGCCAAGCACCAGTTCAGGACCTCGACAGCCTCCTTAGTGACAGGTGGAAAGGAGTGACAGAGTTGGACATCATCTGCGTACAAATGACATTGCACCCTGAAACTCCAGATGATCTCACCCAGCGGCTTCATGTAGATGTTGAACAACATGGGAGACAATATTGAACCCTGAGGAACCCCACAAGACAAAGGTTGTGGGGTTGAGCAGGAGTCTCCCAGTAACACCTTCTGAGACCGACCCTCGAGGAATGAGCGGAGCCACTGTAGAACAGTTCCTCCAAGACCCATTCCCACGAGGCGTCCCAGAAGGATACCGTGGTCGACGGTATCGAAGGCCGCTGAGAGGTCCAGCAGCACCAACAGGGACACACTCCCCCTGTCGAGCTCCCGGCGCAGATCATCGACTAAGGCGACCAAGGCTGTCTCGGTACCATGCCCCGGCCTAAAGCCAGACTGTGCCGGGTCCAGATAATCCGTGTCTACCAAGAATGCCTGGAGTTGTGAGGCCACCACACGTTCCAGGACTTTGCCCAAGAAGGGGAGATTGGAAACAGGCTGATAGTTGACGAATTAAGTGGGGTCCAGTGATGGTTTTTTCAACAGTGTTTTTATCACAGCTTGCTTTAAGCTGGCTGGAAATATGCCTTCCCGAAGGGAGGCATTAACCACCACCTTCACCCACTCAGCCAATCCCCCTCTGGCCTCCTACAGAAGCCAGGATGGGCAGGGGTCTAGGATGCATGTGGTAGCTCTCATTCCTCCAAGCACCTTGTCCACATCCTCGGATTGAACCAATTGAAATGAATCCATCAAAACCGGACAAGCAGATGCTCGTGTTACATCCTCAGAGACTGCCGTTAATATGGTATCCAGACCAGAGTGGATCAAAGCGACTTTGTCTGCAAAGAACTGAGCAAAGGCTTCACAGCGAGCTGCCAAGTCATCAGGGCACCCATCCTGCATGGTTGGTTTTAACAGGCCTCTGACAACTCGGAACAGTTCAGCCGGACGGTTCTTTGCAGATGCAATAGTGGCCGCAAAGAAGGTCTTCTTTGCGGCTTTTATTGCCGCGGCGTATGCCCTTAAAAAGGACACAAACCGTGTTCGATTTGGCTCGCTCGGATCCGAACGCCACACGCTCTCTAGTACCCTCTTCTTTCGCTTCAACGCTGCCAGCTCCTCAGTAAACCAAGGAGCTGGTTTAGCTCGGCTACTCGAGAGGGGACGTTCTGGGGCGATCGTGTCTATTGCCCTAGCCATCTCCCCATTCCAGAGAGCGACCAGGGCATCGACAGGATCACCAACCGAGGAGGCGGGAAATTCCCCAAGAGCCATCAGGAATCCATCCGGATCCATAAGCCTCCTGGGGCGGACCAACTTAATGGGTCCTCCACCTCTGCGGAGGTTAGGGGGTGCAGTGAGTCTAAAGCTGACCAGGTGGTGGTCGGTCCATGGCAACGGAGAGATGGATAACTCCTCAACACCGCCACCTTCCTCCCATCCCTGACAGAAAACCAAGTCCAATGTGTGTCCAGCACTGTGGGTGGGGCCAGATACCTGTTGGGACAGCCCCATGGTTGCCATGGCAGACATGAAGTCCTGAGCCGCTCCCGATAAGATGGCCTTGGCGTGGACATTGAAGTCCCCCAGCACAAGTAGCCGTTGGGACTCCAATGCCAGGTCCGAGACCACGCCCGCTAGCTCAGTCAGGGAGTCTGTAGTGCAGCGAGGTGGACGGTACACTAACAGAATCCCTAAACTGTCCCGGTCACCCACCCTCAGGTGGACGCATTCAAATTTTGTTGACTGCGGGATGGGGCCCCTGGTCAGACGAATGGAATCTCTATAGACCACTGCAACCCCGCCTCCCCGCCCTCCGGATCTCGGTTGATGCTGCACAGAGAAACCTGGTGGACAAAGCTGGGTCAAGTTCACTCCTCCAGCTTCATCCAGCCAGGTCTCCGTGATGCACGCCAGATCTGCCCGTTCATCCAGGATCAAATCCTGGATGAAAGCTGTTTTACCATTGACAAGTTTGACTCATGGAAGTTTGACTCATGGAAGCTTTCCTCCTTTGGAGGTTTCTAAGCTAGATGGTCATTTGTCAGGTGGACTTAGATTGTGTCTTCCTGAATGCCAAAGAGGGCTGGACTAGATGGCTGTTGGAGGTCCACTCCAACTTTGTTTCTCCTGTCTAAATCTTTCTTTATCTTAATGACAAATAATTTTTAGCCACCTTGAATACCTATGGGGAGGATAATGTGGAATATACATTTAATAATAAACAAATAAATAATTGTTAGCCATCTTGAATTCCTATGGGGAGAAAGGCAGAATATAAATATAATAATAAATAAATAAATAAATGTTAGGAACCTTGAATTCCTACAGGGAGAAAGGCAGGGCATCATCATCATCATCATCATCATCTATATAAATAAAATGTAATGTTAATTTGTGGGATTAACATAACTCAAAAACGACTGAACAAATTGACACCAAATTTGAACACAATACACCAGCAAGCCAATGAGTGGCCATCACTCATAAAAACACTGAAAAACACAGCAGGAGAGATTAAAAAAAAATAACAACAACATTGCAATGCATGCGCAAAACCACAAATATATACGCAAACACAAATATATACACATACACACACCCAAAACATACACAGACTGGGCCACAGCAACGCGTGGCAGGGGAAGGCTAGTTAATAATAAATTGTTAGCCCCCTTGAGTTCCTATGGGGAGAAAGGTGGGATATACCTTTAATAATAAGAATAATTATAGCATTATCATTATTTATCATCATTTTCTGCCATTCTATATCATGAGAGCCCAAGGTGGCAGGCAAAGGCATGAAATCCATTTAAACAATATAAACAGAATAACTTTATTGTCATTGTACAACAAAATTAAATGTTTTCCCCAGCACACATCACACACACCCAAACTCCCACCTCACCCTAACTGCCCCCAATGGCACATCAATGGGAAACCATGGAGTTCAATATAGTTAGAGCTCTATGATAAATATTGTATCTCAGGCTCCTTCCACATAGCTGAATAAAATATCACTTTATCTGCTTTTAACCAGGATATATGACAGTGTAGACTCAGATATTCCACTTCAAAGCAGATATAGTGGGTTATTCTGCCTTGATATTCTGGGTTATATGGCTGTATGGAAGGACCTCAGTCAGTTTGTCCTTGCCTTTGTGACCCAGTACCAAAAGGCAGATGGTAACAATTTTTTAAAAAGAATTTGCTGAGTGAGATGGATCCCCTAGAATGCTCTGAGCTGAACACAAATCCCCTCTGAAAAAGCTTTGCCAAGAATAATATAAGCTAGGGACAACCAAAGGTCATCCAGTTGAATCACCCTCCGCCAGGCAGGAAGACACCATCTGATCCTTCCTGACACATGGCTGTCCTGCCTCATAGACACTAGCAGGTTCATGAAGGTATAGAGCTGTAGGATCAAAGTGTTGGAAGGGATTTGGGGCCCTTCCACACAGCCATATAACCCAGATATCCGGTTAAGATGGCGGCGCGTTAACAACAATCTCTCCAGCCGGGTAAGAACAGAGCTCCCAATCTGAGCTAAATCACCACCGTCCTTCCCCATCCCGACGTCCCTTGACTGTTCCCGTATCCAGCAACTCCTCAGGGCCCCGAAGGTGGTCTTGGGGGGCTGACTGGTGTGGGAAACCAGAGGAAAAGGTAGAAGAAGGAGGGGAGAGGAAGGAGAGGAAGGAGGTAGAGCGAAGGCCACCACCATCATGGCCTGAGCACGCTCCCTCCCAGTCTCCAATCTTCCAGTCAGCTCGCTTAGACTTACCCAGCTCGCCAGCTTGCCAGCCCGCTGCAGTGGATAATGTGATCAGGAAAACCGGGACGGCCGTGCTCCCACGGTCAGTGAGCTGTGGGTTTGGCTGTGGTTCCCGACCTAATTTGCGGGCCTAGACCGGCTGGAGGCAGGCCATTGGATGATCGAATTGTTACTGTTACTATAGCACTTTGAAACAAATGCACTGTCCTGCACTGTCACTGTCACAACCAATCACACATACTGTTAACTATCTGCACTTTACGCCTTATGTCACCACTTATGCCAATTGTGTTGCTCTTGACAACTTATCAACTACCTATACAAGTGTACTTTACGATCCTTGGCATAGTGAAAGGAACAGGATGTATTAAGGGGCGGGAAGGCCGGGATCTAGCTATGTGTAATCATAACAATATCTGTTATCAAATGCTGACAGTCGGATCAACAACAGAGGAGAATGGAGGGAACTTCCCCGGGGGTGGTGATTCCGTGGGTGGGGGGGCCACCATAGAGGTGGTGACAGGTAGAGGGAGATACGGGAAAGGGAGAACAAAAGATCCATTTTGGCCCAAAATTTATAACAATAAATTGGCAAACCCAAGCAATCCTAGATATAAACAAATCCGGCCCAAAATTCATAATAGAATATTGGCAGTTCCAAAGATCACTCAAACCACATCTCAACAACCCATTCGGCCCGAAATTAACAATGACTTATTGACAACTCCAAAACACTCTCCTGACAAGATATAGCTGAGGTGCCAGGTTGGTGGCCCCTCCAGGCTAAAGGTGGTGCTGCTCAATGCCAGGTCAGTAAATGGGAAAACTTCCATTATTCAAGATCTAATCCTGGAAGAACAAGCTGACCTGGCTTGTATAACGGAGACCTGGTTGGACGAGGGGGGAGGGGTAAATCTCTCCCAACTCTGTCCGCCGGGTTACTCTGTTCAGCACCAACCAAGGCTTGGAGGGCGGGGAGGCGGAGTCGCAGTGGTCTATAAGGTTTGTATTCCCCTGATCAGGTGCCCCATCCCACAGTCATCTTCTTTTGAGTGTGCCGGCTTTAGGATAGGTGACCGGGACAGGATAGGGATTCTGTTGATGTACCGACCACCCCGCTGCACAACAGTCTCCTTACCTGAGCTAGCGGGAGTGGTCTTGGACTTGGCATTGAGCTTCCAACGGCTTATAGTCTTGGGGGACTTCAATGTCCATGCCGAGACCTCTCTTACGGGTGCAGCTCAGGACTTCATGGCCGCCATGGCAACCATGGGCCTGTCCCAATTAGTATCTGGTCCCACCCATAGTGCCGGGCACACACTGGATTTGGTCTTCTCTCAAGGATGGGGTGAAAGTGACGGGGTGGAGGAGCTGACCATCGCTCCATTGCCATGGACCGATCACCACCTGATCAGGTTTAGACTCACTGCGCCTCCTAACCTCCGCAGGGGTGGTGGACCTATTAGAATGGTCCGCCCCAGGAGGCTTATGGAGCCAAAAGGCTTCCTGACGGCTCTTGGGGAATTTCCCACCTTCTTGGCTGGCGACTCTGTCGATGTCTTGGTCTCTCGCTGGGATAGGGAAATGACCAGGGCAATCGACACAATCGCTCCGGAACGCCCCCTCTCGAGTAACCGAGCTAAACCTGATCCTTGGTTTACCGAGGAGCTGGCAGCGATGAAGCGAAAGAAGAGGAGGCTAGAGTGCGTGTGGTGCCAGAACCACACCAACCCTGCCCAAACACACCTGAATGCCTTCCTAAGGTCCTATGGTGTGGCAATAGCAGCGGCACAGAAAACATTTCTTGCCGCCAACATTGCATCTGTGAAGAACCGTCCAGCTGAGCTGTTCCAAGTTGTCAGGGGTCTGTTAAATCCGCCAAAAAGCGAGGCCCCTGATAACACGGTAGCTCGCTGTGAAGCATTTGCTCGATTCTTCGCGGATAAAATTGCGCAGATTCGGTCGGGCTTTGACGCCATATTAATGGCAGTCTCTGGGGATGTAACAAGAGCATCTGCTTGTCCAGTTTTGTTGGATTCATTTCAATTGGTTCAGCTTGAGGATGTGGACAGGATCCTTGGAGAGGTGCGGCCTACCACATGCATCCTAGACCCCTGCCCATCCTGGCAGATAAAGGAAGCCAGAGGGGGTTTGGCAGAGTGGGTGAAGGTCGTGGTTAACACCTCCTTACAAGAGGGAAAGTTTCCAGCGAGCTTAAAACAAGCTATTATAAAACCGCTGTTGAAGAAACCATCACTGGATCCCACTCAATTAGACAACTATCGGCCAGTTTCCAATCTCCCCTATTTGGGCAAAGTCATGGAACGTGTGGTGGCAACACAACTCCAGGGCTTTCTGGTAGACACTGATTATCTAGATCCGGCACAGTCTGGCTTTAGGTCGGGACATGCTACTGAGACAGCCTTGGTCGCCTTGGTAGATGATCTGCGCAGGGAGCTGGACAGGGGGAGTGTGTCCCTGTTCTGCTGGACCTCTCAGCGGCCTTCGATGCCGTCGATCACGGTATCCTCCTGGGACGCCTCATAGATATGGGGCCCGGAGGCACTGCCTAGCAGTGGCTCCGATCCTTTCTTGAGGGACGGTCCCAGAAGGTGTCATTGGGTGACACCTGTTCGGCTCCACAACCGTTGTTGTGTGGAGTCCCACAAGGTTCAATCTTTTCCCCGATGTTATTTAACATCTACATGAAGCCGCTGGGGGAGATCATTCAGAGTTTTCGGAATGAGATGTTATCTCTATGCAGATGATGTCCAAATCTGTCACTCCTTCTCACCTGTCACCAAGGAGGCCGTCCAGAACTTGAATCGGTGCTTGGCTGCTGTGTCGGACTGGATGAGAGCTAACAAAATGAAATTGAATCCAGACAAGACAGAGGTCCTACTGGTCAGTCGTAAGGTCGAACAGGGTATAGGGTTACAGCCTGTGTTAGACGGGGTTACACTCCCCCTGAAGACGCAGGTTCGCAGCTTGGGAGTTATCCTGGACTCATCGCTGAGCCTGGAACCCCAGGTCTCGGCGGTGGCCGGGAGAGCTTTTGCACAATTAAAACTTGTGCGCCAGTTGCGCCCGTATCTTGGGAAGCCGGATCTGGCCACAGTGGTCCACGCTCTTGTTACATCCCGGATAGATTACTGCAACGCACTCTACGTGGGGTTGCCTTTGAAGACTGTTCGGAAACTTCAGCGGGAGGCAGCCAGATTGCTCACCGGAGCATCATACAGGGAGCATACCACCCCCCTGCTATGTCAGCTCCACTGGCTGCCGATCCAATTCCGAGCACAATTCAAAGTGCTGGTTTTGACCTACAAAACCCTATACGATTCCAGCCCAGCGTATCTGTCCGAACGCATCTCCCTTTACGTCCCATCTCGGAGTCTGAGATCTTCTGGGGAGGCCTTGCTCTCGACCCCGCCTCTGTCACGAGTGAGATTGGCGGGGACGAGGAGCAGGGCCTTCTCAGTGGTGGCCCCTCACCTATGGAATTCACTCCCCGGGGATATCAGATCAGCAACATCCCTCCTTTCATTCAGAAAGAAATTAAAGACATGGATGTGGGACCAGGCGTTTGGGCACTCTGGCAGTTGAATAAGGGACTGTGACGATGGATAGGAGTTGGACAAGGTGGAACGAAATATGAACTCTGAGTTGGTGAACGCTGTGTCTGAGATTGGCTATTGATTGTGTGATATATTGTTGTTTTTAAGTGTTTTAATTGTTGACTATTTAATTGCTGGTTTTATATGTTATTGTATTTGTGTAGGCACCAAGATGTGCCTTTTGTAAGCCGCCCTGAGTCCCCCCTCGGGGGTTGAGAAGGGCGGGGTATAAGCACACGAAATAAATAAATATCAAGGCAGAAAATCCCACAATATCTGCTTTGAACTGGAATATATGGTAGTATGGACTCTGATTGCCAGATAGAAAGACACAATCAAAGCCCTCCCAACAGATTGCAATCCAGCTTCTGCTCAAAGACAGTTGGAAGAGACAGGAATCCTAGAATGAGATTTATAGAACCCTAGAGTTGGAAAAGGCCCTAGGGGTTGCCATAAAGGAAGACACCATCCGAGCCCTCCCGACAGAAAACCATCCAACTCTGGTGCTGATAATAATAATAGAATCTAAAAGTTGGAAGAGATCCTTCTGCCAGTAAGGAAGACAAAGCCTTCCCGACAGATGGCCATCCAGCCTCTGTGTTTAAAAAATATGCAGAAACAGGTGGCCTCCCATGTGTAGGGTCACCTTGAGTCAAGGTGAATGGCAATAACACTGACGTGTCAGCAATAACCCCTGCCTGGGGTACATTCATTCATGCACTTTTGACTGCCTTGGCTCAATGCTATGCCATTGTAGTTTGGTAAGACCCCAGCAGTCTCCTTTTGGCAGAGAAAGCTAAAGGCTTTGTAAGACTATTGGTTGTTTATTTATTTAAAACATTTCTATTCCACCTTTCTCACCCCAAAAGGGACTCAGGGCAGAGCACAGCATATATACGGCAAACATTCAATGCTGGGACAAGAATTCATATACGCATACATAAACATTAAAAACATTTATCTCAATATTAAAATACACCATTTAAAACCGTCTTAGTCATCTCCGTTAAATCGGCCTGGTAATCTTTCCTATTGTTGCATTATTGCCCTGTCCCGAAAGCTTGATCTCACAGCCAAGTTCTTGTTCTTCCTGAGACCATGGAAGAGGTCCTTGGAGCTGTGAGAGCAACAACGTCCTTGGAGCTGTGAGAGCAACCACGTCTTGGCTAATTAAATCATCCAGGGAGGGGTTGGTTGATTGGTTTGTGTTGATCATTAATGCATCGTTGGAGCAGGGGATTTTTCCATCTCACCTGAAACAAGCTGTAGTTCGTCCACTCCTCAAAAAGGCTTCCCTTGACTCTACGGTGCTGAACAATTTCAGACCAATCTCCAATCTCCCTTTTGTGGGCATGGTGCTGGAGCGGGTGGTCGCCTCCCAGCTCCAGGCTTTTTAGATGACATCAACTACCTAGATCAGTCACAGTCTGGTTTCACGCCTGGTCACGGTACCAAGACAGCCTTGGTCGCCTTGGTGGATGACCTCCGTAGAGAGCTAGACGGAGGGAGTGTGACCTTGTTGGTTCTCTTGGACATCTCAGCGGCTTTTGATACCATTGATCATGGTATCCTTCTGGGCCGACTCTCACGGTTTTGTCGTGGCTCCAATCCTTCCTGGAGGGTCGATCCCAGATGGTGAAGCTGGGAGACGCCTGCTCGGACCCCTGGCCTTTGACCTGTGGGGTCCCGCAAGGCTCTATTCTGCGACCTGTGGGGTCCCGCAAGGTTCTATTTTATAACAGCTCTAAGCTGTTATAAAACCGCTGTTGAAGAAACCATCACTGGATCCCACTCTATTTGACAACTATCGGCCAGTTTCCAATCTCCCCTATATGGGCAAAGTCATGGAACGTGTGGTGGCAGCACAACTCCAGGGGTTTCTGGTAGACACTGATTATCTAGATCCGGCACAGTCCGGCTTTAGGCCAGGACATGGAACTGAGACAGCCTTGGTCGCCTTGGTAGATGATCTGCGCAGGGAGCTGGACAGGGGGAGTGTGTCCCTGTTCTGCTGGACCTCTCAGCGGCCTTCGATACCGTCGATCACGGTATCTTTTTGGGGCGCTTCATGGACATGGGGCTCGGGGGCACTGCTTTGCAGTGGCTCCGATCCTTCCTTGAGGGACGGACCCAGAAGGTGTTATTGGGTGACACCTGTTCGGCTCCGCAACAGTTGTTGTGTGGAGTCCCATAGGGTTCAATTCTGTCCCCGATGTTATTTAACATCTACATGAAGCCGCTGGGGGAGATCATTCGGAGTTTCGGAATGAGATGTTATCTCTACGCAGATGATGTCCAAATCTGTCACTCCTTTCCACCTGTCACCAAGGAGGCTGTCCAGACCTTGAACCGGTGCTTGGCCGCTGTGTCGGACTGGATGAGAGCTAACAAATTGAAATTGAATCCAGACAAGACAGAGGTCCTACTGGTCAGTCGTAAGGCCGAACAGGGCATAGGGTTACAGCCTGTGTTAGACGGGGTTACACTCCCCCTGAAGACGCAGGTTCGCAGCTTGGGAGTGATCCTGGACTCACCGCTGAGCCTGGAACCCCAGGTCTCGGCGGTGGCCGGGAGAGCTTTTGCACAACTAAAACTTGTGCGCCAGCTGCGCCCGTACCTTGGGAAGTCGGACTTGGCCACGGTGGTCCACGCTCTTGTTACATCCCGATTGGATTACTGCAATACACTCTACGTGGGGTTGCCTTTGAAGACTGCTCGGAAACTCCAACTGGTCCAGCGGGAGGCAGCCAGATTGCTCACCGGAGCGACATACAGGGAGCACACCATCCCCCTGTTGTGTCAGCTCCACTGGCTGCCGATCCAATTCCGAGCACAATTCAAAGTGCTGGTTTTGACTTACAAAACCCTATACGGTTCCGGCCCAGTGTATCTGTCCGAATGGATCTCCCTCTACATCCCACCTCGGAACCTAAGATCTTCCGGGGAGGCCCTGCTCTCGACCCCGCCTTTATCACAAGTGAGATTGGCGGGGACGAGGAGCGGGGCCTTCTCGGTGGTGGCCCCCCACCTGTGGAACTCACTCCCCGGGGAGATTAGATCGGCAACGTCCCTTCTTTCATTTAGGAAAAAGTTGAAAACCTGGATATGGGACCAGGCATTTGGACATCATGGCAGCTAAAGAAAGATCTGATGATGAACTGGAATCTGACGAGATTGAACGGATTTACGAAACTCCGAACGCTGAGCTCAGGATTAGTCTATTACTGTGTTACTATATTGTTGTGTAGTGATGTTTTTAATCTTTAATGTGTAATTGTTTAATTTGCTTATATATGTATGTATATGTGTCAAGGCATCGAATTGTGCCTTCCTCTGTAAGCCGCCCTGAGTCCCCCCCGGGGGTGAGAAGGGCGGGGTAAAAGTGACGGAAATAAATAAATAAAATAAATAAATATTCTGTCTCCCATGCTCTTTAACATCTACATGAAACCTCTGGGAGAGGTCATCCGGAGTTTTGGAGTTAGGTGCCATCTCTACGCAGATGACACACAACTCTATTGCTGTATTGTCGAAGGCTTTCATGGCTGGAGTCACTAGGTTCTTGTGGGTTTTTCCGGGCTGTTGAGCCATGTTCTAGAGGCATTTCTCCTGATGTTTCGCCTGCATCTATGGCAAGCATCCTCAGAGGTAGTGAGGTCTGTTGGAATTAGGACAATGGGTTTATATATCTGTGGAATGGCTGGGGTGGGGCAAAGAGCTTTTCTCTGCTGGAGCTAGCTGTGAATGTTTCAACTGACCACCTTCATTAGCATTTGAAGGCCTGCCTGAGCCTGGGAAATTCTCTTGCTGAGAGGTGTTAAGATGTGCCTGGTTGTTTCCTCTCTGTTGTTTTGCTGTTGTAATTTTAGAGTTTTTTAATACTAGTAGCCAGATTTTGTTCATTTTCACTGTCTCTTCCTTTCTGTTGAAATTGTCCACATGCTTGTGGATTTCAATGACTTCTCTGTGTAGTCTGACATGGTGGTTGTTGGAGTGGTCCAGCATTTCTGTGTTCTCAAATAATATGCTGTGTCCAGGCTGGTTCATCAGGTGCTCTGCTATGGCTGACTTCACTGGTTGAAGTAGTCTGCAGTGCCTTTCATGTTCCTTGATTCGTGTTTGGGCGCTGCTTTTGGTGGTCCCTATGTAGACTTGTCCACAGCTGCATGGTATACGGTAGACTCCTGCAGAGGTGAGAGGATCCCTCTTGTCCTTTGCTGAACGTAGCATTTGTTGGATTTTCTTGGTGGGCTTGTAGATTGTTTGTATGTTGTGTTTCCTCATCAGCTTCCCTATGCGGTCAGTGGTTCCTTTGATGTATGGCAGGAACACTTTTCCTCAGGGTGGATCTTCATCTTTGTTGCGCAGAATCAATTTGTTACGCAGTAGCAATGTCCAACATGTCCAAAAAAAAAAAAAAAACCCAATGCCAAAGACACAGACCAGTCAGAAGAAATAAAACAGTAGAACTTTACTCTTGCATGCAGAGTTGAAAATAAAACAGTTTGATACACTTACATAGTCTCTGTAAGTAATACAGAATAAATCTTCTGTGTTATAAATCATAGAGCATAACAAAATAAAACATGGTTACTTCACCATAGCATAAGCTTCTTGCATCTGCTCTCCAGCAAATCAAACAGCGAACTGCTAACCATTTGCAAAAGCCTCAAAACTGATACATAGAAGAGGCGTGGCCCAGCCTTGCTGAGCTGAGCTAGCTTTTGCAGCTGTAGTTAATTATTAACACTTTGCAAGGCTTTTCTGCAAGGTTTCCTTTAACACACACACACTGGACTTACAACAATATACCGTAATACCCCTCCTTGTGTTAAAGAAACCTTCACAAAGCAAATTCAAATATTCCCAAGTCACTTAGAAACTGGCTATGTTTCTGTGCTCCCAACGGCTTGGTTAAAATGTCAGCTAGGTTCTTTGCACTTTCACAATATGTCAGTGAAATTCTTCCATCTTTCACTGCATCCCTGACACAATTATATTTTATGTCAACATGTTTACTCCTTTGTTTAACCCTTGCTTGTGTAGCCATCAAAATACAAGTTTGATTGTTTTCAAAAATATTTGTTGGTTCTCCAACAGGAATCAATAGATCCCTCAATAGTTGTTTTAACACACACGACTCTGTGTATGCTTGAGAAAGCGCACCAAACTCGGCTTCACTCAAACTCAAGGCCACAAAACCTTGCTTCTTAGATTTCCAGTCTATGACTACACCACTAAACATAAACAAAATGCCAGTTGTTGACTTCCTATCGGGGCTATTTCCGAAATCACTATCTACATAGCCTTCTAGAATTAGTGAATCATCAGGATTCAAAACTAAACAAAAATTTTGTGTCTCTTTTAAATATCTCAGCAATCTCTTAAGACCATTCCATGCTACTGTGGTTGGATTATTTGTATACCTGCTCAAGAAATTTACAGAAAAAGCAATATCAACACGGGTGTAATTACTTATATACAACAATTGTCCAATTACACTTTTGTATAAATCTCTCTGTTGAATTGGCTCAGCATTTTCAACCTCATTCTGAAACCCTAAAATCATAGGTGATCAGGCACCTTTGCAATTTTCCATTCTCATGGTTTTTAACACATGCAATATTTTCCCTTTCCGACTTAACATAAAACCTCCTTGTTCGGTTCTCATGATATATAACCCCAGGAAGTAATGTATTGGCCCAAGATCTTTTATCTGGAACTGTTGCTTTAACTCCTCAGCAAAATGGTTAATCTCTTTATCACTCTCAGCAATAAAGCAAAGGTCATCAACATATACTAAAAGAACTTGATAATCGCAATTAACATTCCTAGTATAGACACATGGGTCTGCTCTGCTCCTAACAAAACCTATTTTCAATAAATTTTCACTAAGACAATCGTACCACGCTAGACCAGATTGCTTTAAACTATAAAGAACCTTGTTTAATTTGAAATATGAATTTGACTCATTGCTTTTTACTCCGGGAGGTGATTTGATGTAAACATCTTCCTTCAAAGTAGCATTCAAATAAGCTGTACTTACAACAAAGTGGTTGACCTTTAATTTCAAACAAGCTGCTATATTTAAAGCAATCCTTAGTGAATTTGGGTTAAGAGTAGGTGAGTACACTTCTGAGTAATCAATGTCCTTTCTCTGACTAAACCCACGTGCTACCAAACGTGCTTTGTGGTGCACTTGTCCCTCTGAGTCCACCTTCTGTTTGTAAACCCATTTGGTTTCTATTGGCTTTATACCTTCTGGTAACTTAGCTGGTTGATAGACATTTAACCTCCTCATGCTACTTAATTCCTCCTGCATAGCTTGCAGCCATTTTTCTTTTTCTTCATGAGGCAAACTCTCACCTTCCTCATAAGTTTGAGGTTCATCTGTTACCAAACACACTTTAACTTGCTGGATTTTAAATCTTTCAGGAGCCTTTCTAATTCTTGTGGTCCTCCTGGGTCCTGTGTCTTGACTAGTGCCTTCCTCAGGATGTATCTGCTCTTCCTTTACCTCAACCTCATGTGACTTAGATATTTTAAATTTCTTAGTCACTGGACTACTCTTGAGTTGAGGAGAAGCAGGAGTTGTTGCAGCAGCACTTTCCTGCTCTGAGGTTTGTGTCTCCTCAAGAGTTTCCTCATTGCAAACTGGGAGAAACACCTCATGGTTAGCATGTATTCTATCCCAACTTTGAGGACAGGCAAAGTTTGCAGACCTAGAAATTACTATGGACCCATCCTTGTCCAAAAATCTCCACGCCTTAGCTCCTTGAGCATATCCAACCATGACTAACTTTCTGGATTTTTCCTGACCTTTCCTTCTAATTGCTTTGGGCACTAAAACCCATGCTTGAGTCCCAAAATCTCTCAGATGTCCCAAAGGTGGCTTTTTTTCATACAAAAGAAAATATGGGGTATTTTGAATAGGTTCAGACCATATTCTGTTAATTAAGTAATTGGCAGTCATCATTGCCTCTCCCCATAAGTTACTGGGTAACCCTGAGTCTGTCAAGAGAGAATCCTTAACTGTTTGAATCTTTCTTACAAACCTTTCTATTTTGCCATTTTCGGCACTTTGATATGGGCACGTCTGTCTGTGTTTAATCTCTTCTTTCTTCAAGAATCTCTGTAAATTGTGTGATGTGAACTCGCCTCCTCTATCAGTTTGCAAGGCTTTCACATCTACCTCAAACTGTCTTCTTACGTAAGCAACCCAGTTCTTAAAAGTTTCAAACACTTCACTTTTATGCTTTAACAAAAAACTCCACGCAAAATTAGTCATCAAGAATACACAAACAATAAATTGCCCCTCCTTTGCTGGGATGAAAAGGTCCAATTAAATCTGCGTGCACTAACTGAAAAGGCTTTTCAGAATTCCTTAAGCTCTTTTTACTTACAGGCACAGATTGAGCTTTAGTTCCCTTGCATACAGTGCAATCCAGGAAATGTTTACAGTCTTCCCATTTTAAACCCTCACTGTACTCCTGCATCTTGTACAGAACTTTAAAACTTGGATGACCCAAAACCCTGTGCAACTCATGAATGCACCTATGGTGTAAAGGAGTATTCTTGCTCACTATGTTGATATTATTTGCACTCCTTGACTCTAAAGCATATATACCATCCTGTATTGTCCCTGTTCCATACAGTTTGGTTCCTTTCAGGATTTTGACCTTGCCTCCTGAAAATATAACATCAAACCCCTCACTATCAAGTTTCGCCACTGATATGAGATTATAATCAATTTGTAGAACATAAAATACATTCTCCAAGATTATACCCAAACTATCAAAAAAAAAACCTCTCCTTTTCCTTGAACGGAGTAATGCTTTCCGTCAGCAAGTGTCACATTGAAACCATTCAGCTTAGTAAATTTTCTAAACAAAGTCTTGTTATTTACAATGTGTTGTGAATACCCTGAGTCAACATGAAAGTCATCCTTCTGTTCTGGGCTTGAATTTGTCTGTACAACCCTTACGTGCGAGGGACCGCTCCTTTTCTGTTGAGGCTGACTCCCCTTCTGCTTGTCTCACAGCTTTGGGCAATCTTTCTTCATGTGCTTTGGAGAATTGCAAACAAAGCACCTTCTCACAGCACAAACTGTCTCTCTTCCTTGCTCTGCTGCTTCCCCAGCAGGCCGTCTGTGTTGAACACGACCAGTTGAGCTTGTGGTCTCCAAACACCGATCCTTTTTTCGTTCATCATCGGCAAGAAGACGCGAAGAAACATACTGCAGATTCAGCTGCGCTTGATTCCAAAAAATTCACAATTCCATCATAAGAATCGTCCATGGAGGATAACAAAATAAAACACTTATTTGCCTCAGTGAGCATGAAGTTTCTCTGCTCCAGCTCAACAAATAAGCTCTGCAATGTCTGTAAATGGTCTCTCAGCTCCTCTCCTCTCTGGAGACGCTTTCTGTACAGCCTTCTAGCTAATACAGCCACAGTTGCTGAAGAGTCCGAGACATGCACCTCCTTAAGCCGCTCCCATATGGCATGTGCAGTGGGCAAACTGCAAACATGGATCAGCTGTTCGTCGTCTACTCCGAGAATGAGACTTGCCTTGGCCTTCTCAAATGCTCTATGCTCCTCTGCTGTTGGTTGTTGTTGTGGTGGGTTCACAATACAATCCCACAGAGATTCCCTCCTTAAGTAACTCTCCATACGAACCTTTTATATGGAGTTATTTCTGCCATTTAACCTGGCAATAGGGAATGCTGCAATATTCACTCCTGGATCCATCTTCTAGAGTTTAGTCCCACAACAAAGTAAAGCAAAAAAAAAAAATTTCCTCTGTTAGGGACTTTGCAAAATTAGGCTGGGTTATACTGGTGCATGCTGGGTTATGCTGGGCTCATAACCTGTTGCGCAGAATCAATTTGTTACGCAGTAGCAATGTCCAACATGTCCAAAAAAAACCCAATGCCAAAGACACAGACCAGTCAGAAGAAATAAAACAGTAGAACTTTACTCTTGCATGCAGAGTTGAAAATAAAACAGTTTGGCACACTTACATAGTCTCTGTAAGTAATACAGAATAAATCTTCTGTGTTATAAATCATAGAGCATAACAAAATAAAACATGGTTACTTCACCATAGCATAAGCTTCTTGCATCTGCTCTCCAGCAAATCAAATAACGAACTGCTAACCGTTTGCAAAAGCCTCACAACTGATACATAGAAGAGGCGTGGCCCAGCCTTGCTGAGCTGAGCTAGCTTTTGCAGCTGTAGTTAATTATTAACACTTTGCAAGGCTTTTCTGCAAGGTTTCCTTTAACACACACACACTGGACTTACAACAATATATCGTAATATGTTCTTCCTCATTGGTCCCTCAGGCCTTCTTGACTGCAACAGAGCTACTTGACCAATGCAAAATGTTGGAGAACATGAACTATGAGTGGATTTTTTTTGAGGGAGAGACTTGTAATGCAATGCATGTCAAGGATATATTTGCATTCTTCTGTATCCAAGTCTTTCCTCCCTGCTCCATACAACTCCCTCCCACCATAAAAACTGATATTTCCTTCAATATTTCTTTTAATATTTCCTTTAATATTTCCTTTAATATTACTTTTATTTTTTGTTTAACATTTCTTTTAATATTTTCTTTAATATTTCCTCTAATGTTTCCTCTTAATATTTCCTTTAAAATTTTCTTTAATATTTCCTTTAATATTGCTTTTAATTTTTGATTATTATTTAACATTTCTTTTAATATTTTAACTTTTTAAATATTTCTTCTAATATTTTCTTTTAAGATTTCCTCTAATGTTTCCTTTCATATTTCCTTTAATATTTTCTTTAATATTGCTTTTAATTTTTTAATATTTCCTCTAATATTTTCTTTTAGGATTTCCTCTGATGTTTCCACTTAAGATTTCTTTTAATACCTTTAATATTTTCTTGAATATAATTTTTTATTTTTTTCTTTAATTTTTGTGTAACATTTCTTTTAATATTTTCTTTAAGATTTCTTCTAATGTTTCCTCTTAACATTTCCTTTAATATTGCCCTTACTTTTTTGTTTTTGTTTAACATTTTACTATTTTCCTTAAAGTTTTTCACTAATTATTTCTCTAATATTTTCTTCTAAGATTTCCTCTAATATTTCCTGTTTTCTCTTAATATTTCCTTTAATATTTCCTCTTATATTTCTTTAATAATTCTTTTAATATTTCCCCTAATATTTCCTTTAATATTTCTTTCAATGTTTCCTTTTAATATTTCCTTTGCTGTGGGAGCTTCTTTGCATTGGTTCTTGGGGAGGGGATGCCTCTGTTCACCCCATTCATAGCCCTTTGTTTCTGGGAACCCTCCTCACCCTTCTGTGGGAAATAAGGCCTTTCCCAGGCCCTCCTTCTCTCTCTTTCTCCAAATTCCCTCAGACTTAATCTTGCAAAGGAGGGAGGTCACAAAAGGAAGCCAAAAGAGAGAGAAAAGCTTGGGTTCCTGCCTTCCCCAAAATCACTTCCCTGGAGAACCTATTTGCAGAGAGTGTTGCTCAAGGTGTGAATGATGGGTGTCCTTTTTGCTAGGAAAGAGAGGCCAAAATTATAAGTTGCTTACCTGTAACTGTAGTTTCCTGAGTAGTCACCTGTGAATTTGCACATATGGTATTTCCTGCGCCTGCGCAGTACAGCCTCGGAACCTTCTAGAAGTAAAAAACAGACATTTTATGTTAAGGCCTGGCCCCCCTCCCCTCTCGAGTATAAAAGGCCCACCTTTAAAGAACTCTAAAGCCCATTACTTCTGGAAGTCTCTAACAATCTCTCTTCAGGCACCCCGGCTTCCCATTGGGTTTAAAGTGTGCGTTCTATAGAATAAAGACATTTTGTTCGGACCCAGTGGCGACAGAACAGTGAGCTTGAGGTATGAGCCATGATAGCAAATTGCCCAAACAGTATAGCAATACAGGTGAAATGACAAGTAAAGCAATCAGTATATCAATAACCAACAGTCAATAGAACACACAATATGAAAATGCAATATGTAGCAAATAACAGGAAATAGAGCATGCAATATATCAAAGCAGTTACAAAGCAGACAGTGTAATGATGCAGGTATAATAAGCAATATATCAATGCAGTTGCAAACACACTCAAAACCTTATCACTTTAAAGCAATGCAATTATAACAGATAGAGCAGGCAATTAAATCAATGCAATTGCAAACACTCAAAACCTAATACTTTAAGGCAGAGAATAAACACAGGAGCCGCAATAATTCAAATGCACATTAAACTCTTGCTGAAAGGCTGTAAAAAGCTAAAAGGAGAGTGCAAAAGCCCCTCTGCAAACCGGAAAAGCAAAGCACCAAAACTGTTGCAAAGCTGAGCTCCAAAAGGGCGGGAAAAGCTTGCTCTTGTGGCTGAAGAAATGTAGCAATGCTGTGCAGGATTTAGCAGGACTTGCTACAAAAGGGAGGGAAAATTCTTGCTTCTGGCTGGAAACTGTAGCTGGAACAAACTGTTGCAATTCTATGCAGACCTGCTGTGCAAAACTGGAGGAGGAATGTAGCAACTAGGGCTGGGCGATTTCATTTGTTAATTTCGTAATTCGTTATTAATTCGTTTTTTTTATAACGAAGCAATATTGAACCATTCAGGAGCAACTAAAAAATGAAACGATTTTTTTCAATTCGTTTCGTAATTGTTTCATAATTGTTTCGAAATCGATTCGTAATTGATTCGAAATCGTTTCGTTATTATTTCCGCATGTCTGGTGCAAGTTTTAGGGTTGCTGTTTGTTTTCTCAGTGAGAAAAAAAATTATCACACCAACAGTCAACAACAGAGGGAGAGGGAAGCTTCCTGTCCCATTTGGAGGTTTTTTTAGCGTATTGCACGATTGCGCCCGCCATTAACGAATCGATTCGTAATTGTTTCGAAATCGATTCGTAATTGATTCGTAATTTACGAAATTTCGTAAATAACGAAAAAAATTTTAAGGAAAATTTCGGAATTCTTTTAAAAATCGAAACGCAAAAACCCCCTAAAAACGAATCAAGTTTAGAAACAAATTTTTCCGTGGTTGCCCAGCCCTAGTAGCAACTTGCAAACTGCTGAGTAGATCTTCAAAAAGGGTGGGAAGAAAGCTGAAGCAAAGAAGGAGGCTGCCAGCCCCTCCCTTCTGGTCTTCCAAAATGGCCAAAAATGAAGAGACACAGACAGATGGATCCAGGTAATGAAGACTCGAAATTGCTTGTTCAGGCTTCTTAAACACTGTTCTGTAGCTGTAAAGTCTTTTTCTCTATTCCTGGGTGGCAGAAGCCACCAGCTCCGTCTTCTACTTTGCTGTCGCACACTGGGCCTGTGCGCATGACTGTAGACAGGACATAAATTCCGTGTGCCCAACGGGACGCCGGGGCTGCCTCAGATTAAAGGCCCTTAGATTCCCCCAAACAAGGTTCTGTAGAGGCTTAAAGTAAGTCCAACAAAGTTCTTTATTGATGAAAACAAACAGGTACTTTCAAGCTTTCTTAACTGTCTATTGGCTCTTGCAATCTTGTTCACTGGGAACAGGCACTGTCTTCTTAACTGTAATTAACTAATGGGGAAATCCTAACTTCTAATCTGGGCAGTCTGTACTTGCCTCTATTGACGTGGAGCCCCTGCACCGGTACCAACTGCGTCTGACTTCCGCAAACGACCCTTGCCCCAACAGAGCTTTGTAGACCTCCAGGGAAAAAGGAGGAGTTCAGGTTGTTGTGATGGCCAGCTGAAGTCCCTCAGCCAAGCTGTGGCTGTATGTCTCCCGGCCAAGCTGTAGGGCTGTATAACCCCAACCAAGCTGTAGAAGACGAAGCTTTTCTACAGGAGCCACTTGGTTTTATGTCCTATGCGAAAGGTTTCTCTGTGAGAACTAACTCAAAATAGCTCCTGTTCCCATTAAAACTCAAAAAGGGGCGGGACCAGGGAACCTAAATATTATTGACACTATGAATGCAGCCAAAGGAAGCCACCTATCTGCAAAGTCCCTGCAACTTAGGACTATGAACAAACACTCAGTGCAAAACCCAAAATTGGAGCCCCTGGAACACCCGTTCCAGAACAATTTCAGAGGTTTTTTTAATACCGATAGCCAAATTTTGTTCATTTTCATGGTTTCTTCCTTTCTGTTGAAATGGTTCACATACTTGTGGATTTCAATGAATTCTCTGTGTCGTCAAACAGTATTCACTTGACAGTGTTGACCATCTCCATCCAAACAAGAGGTGATCACAAGATGGAGGAAACGAAGGAAGGAAAGGTGCATGGTGCATGGATAGATGGATGGATAGATAGAATTATTTCTTTTGTATCAAAAGCATTGCATAAATTAGTATAAAACTGATAAAAATAGGAGTGTAGGAGGCTAAATATTCTTTGACCAAAATGGGCAACAGCAATGGCATTGTCTGTAGCCTCCAATAACTCTTCCTCTGTACATGAGACAGAGCATAGTGGACACGCATACAGATGCAGAGTTGTTTGTTCTGCCCCACAGTCACACAAGGTGTGGGATTCTTTTTGGTAGTGCCATTTTGCCAGGTTGTCTTTTGTTCTGCCCACTCCACTTCTGAGTCTGTTCAGGGACTTCCAAGTTTCCCATTCTTGGTTTGACCCTGGAGGAAGACCCTCATTGGGGGCCATTCAGTTGGGGTTTCCTGGTCTAGCTGCCCACATGATACCCTTGCTGTTGCTGGGGGGACACCAAGAGTAGTGGTAGTTCTCATAAAGCTTTTCCTTGATTTGAGTCTACTGGGAGGAGGCTGGCAGCCATGTAGTGGGTGGCTTTCACAGTGTTTAACGTTATTTCTCTCATAGTTAGCAGCAACTTCCCGCCGCACATCGGGAAGGAGGGGCAATGCCCGCTAGCTTGCAGAGTTTGTCAACAGGTGTAGGTTTAAGACATCCTGTGATTATTCTGCATGTTTTATTTAATGCTATATTTACCTGCTTTGTATGGGCAGACTTATGCCAAACTAGGACTGACATGCTTGGTGGTTGAGTAAGACAAGGCCAGGACTGATGTTCTTATTAATTTTGGGTCTGCACTCCAGGTGCTGCCAGTAAGTTTTTGCAGGATGTTATTGCGTGCAGCTACTTTGTGCTTGGTGTTCAAGCAGTGTTTCCTATATGCTAGTGTTCAATCTACAGTGACACCGGGATATTTAAGATATTTAGAGCAATGTTTCTTGTAAATGGCTAATCTTTCTAAACCCAAAACAATGATTTTAAACATTAGATAGATAGATAGATAGATGATAGATAGATAGATAGATAGATAGATAGATAGACAGATGATAATTAGATGGAGAAAAAAATTGTTTCTTTAAGCAGCATGGAGGTGGCACTACCTGGTGCTTAAAATCAGTCTCTGCAGCTGGCAGCACACCCTACCCATCAGTGTGGTGTTGTTGCTATAGCACTATGAAACACTATTTTTGTTCCTGTGTTATAAATTTCCTAATTGTTTCTGTCATAAAAACATAGAAAAAATTATTAAATTGCAAAAACTTTGTTTTTGTGGGAGGGACATCCTGCAGAACAGTTTGCTTTAGTTGTTCAATGAATATCTCATCGAGTCTCAACCAATTCAAACTAGTTTGTGGTAGTCACAAAAATGAAGTTTCTGAAGGATAACAACTACTTTCAAAGTAAGTACTGGAGCCCCCGGTGGTGCAATGGGTTAAACCCTTGTGGCGGTGGGACTGAAGACTGACAGGTCGCAGGTTCGAATCCGGGGAGAGTGCAGATGAGCTCCCTCTGTCAGCTCCAGCTCCCCATGTGGAGACATGAGAGAGGCCTTCCGTAAGGATGGTAAAACATCAAAACATCCAGGCGTCCCCTGGGCAATGACCTTGCAGACAGCCAATTTCCTGTCGTAGTCAACTGTGAATACATATGGTATCTCTGCGCCTGCGCACTACAGCTTTTGGAACCTTCTAGAAGATAAAATAGACATTTTAGTCCCCGGCTAACCCCGTCCACCCCCCTCGAATATATATAGCCCATAGGCAGGGCTAGCCACCAATTCCCTTCATCCGCTGCCATTAGCAGCAGCTAGAGAACCTTCGTCCTGACTAGCATATTTTTATTATTTTCTTTTGATTCTGACTGCCTGTTTTTCCTGATTTATGTGTTTTGACCTGCAGTGCTCTGACCCGCCTAAATATTTGCCCGTCTGTGTGTGGTAATATATCGGCAACGACTTACTTTTAAGGTTGCGCTCATTGCCCTTATAACTATCCTGAGAGCGTTGGGCATTCCCTTTGTGTCCTTTGCCTAGGAGAGGGGTACTTGTCACAAACGTGACAAGTGTGATCTGCCAATTTTTTTACCTCACAGATGTGAAAAAAACAAGAATTAAGGCTCAAAGCAGCCTTATATGAAGGAGCTCTGCTACTTTCAATCCCTCCCCAGCACCTGCTAAGGCCCTCGAGTCTATAAAGAGGGTCATCCATACCTTCGGCAGCTACAAAAGCTGTGGGCCCAATGGAAGAGAAGGCCAAAAAGGCTAGGCCAAATGCCAGCCAAGATGGCGGACAGCCTTTTTCTTGGCATTTTGAGTCCTTAAGAAAGGCGGGAACGGCCCCCTTAGCGGCGCCTAAAGTTTTGGTGCAAGTTTCACCAAGGCCACAATTGGAGAGCGAGCTCCCCCTGCTGGCCATAGAGCCAAACTTGCAGTCTGGAGTTGAAACTTCAGATGCGCAGAATACGCATGCGCATGGCCCGATCTCGGGCGAGAGATGCCAACAAGCCTCTGGCGGTGTCGCCGCTGCCGGGGGCTCCCTTTGTAGAGGGGGATGAGTGTCTTGTGGAGGGCTCCCAGATGGGTCCGCCTCCACCAAGTCTCCTAGGCCACACCAAGGATTGCAGAATATTTCTGTGGAACCCCGCCAATCTCAGCAGGAGTTCTTGGTGGAGGTGGACGATGTCGGCCTCCTGAGCCAAGGAGTGACATGATGCCGGCTATCGGGCTTGGGCTCAGGCACCAATTCCACGGGCTGAACCTGCCTCTCAGGGCAGGGAGTGCCCTAGCATGCAAAAACACCAATTCTGCCAAGCCCAAGTGAGGCAGAGAATTGGGAGCACTGTAGTACCAGCTTTTGGGTGTGCACACAGAGTGACGCCGATTCTGTGGGGCCAGAGCCAACCTTTCAAGGTACGGAGCCTCACGCTCCCTGGCTGGAGCTCTCAACGCGGCACAGACCGCTCCTTAGCTCCTGCGGGCCTAGCCGGGGACAAAAATGTATGAGCCTCCACACATAGGAGAGGAATGCAGGCTTGGTCCGTCCTCCCTCAGCTTCTCTGGCTCCCTTTGGGAGAATGAGCTGTTGCGTAGAAGGGAGGAACGCAGGCCCAGCCCCGTCCTCCCCCGGCTCTTTTGCCTCTGAGAGAAAGCATGAGAACCTTCAATTAAGTGGTGCTCCATCGTGCCTGGAATAATGCCACCAGCTCCCCAACAGCTGATGATTGCCTGTCGATCCCAGCCACGCCAACATCGAGGGCATCGGCAGAGAGCCACAGGAGCAGGCGACGGAGATCGCACTCCCCCTCAAGGCACAGCCACCGCTCGAGGGGAACCCGACGTTGGAGGACACCAAGAGGACGCTCGAGGGCGGGAGCACCCGCGGCCTCCTCAGCCTCCTCCTCCTCCTCCTCCTCCTCCTCCTCTTCCAGGGGCTCCAGGAGGGCTCAACAGTCAAAAGATCTCAATCATCTGGCTCCCAGTGGGCTCGGTATGGGCCCAATCCATACCCTTACCCTGGAATGTGGCAGTTGGGACCTTTGGGCCATTTCATGTTTGCCCAACAACCGAACCCTCCCTTCGCCCCCTTCCCAAGCATGGATTCTATCCCGGGGCTTCAACAAAGGGGCTGTGGTACCTCCACCACAGTTTCTCCCCAGACAGCATTTCGACCTGCACAAGCACCTGTCCCTCCCAATGCTGGACTTGGACATTTGGATTATGCTGAACGTAATAGTTGTGCTGACCGTAATATTACCTGTACTGATCGTGATACTTGTGTAGACCGTTGCACTTGTGTTGACCAAAATGTTTTTGATGCTGCGATGATGCCTTCCCCCACCCACCCTGAGCCACCAGGCACTCCCCTGGTGACTCAAGATGGGATTACAACTATAGAGGAACGGAATGTGGAAGAGGTAGAGGATTCCGACTCCTCAGCTGATCTGGCTGAACCATCACAGGCCAACACAACAACAGAGGTGGCCCCACTGTCGGCTGAATTTAACAAATTCTTGTCTCTAGTGGACAGGATGATTAAGGCATTAGACATACCTGCTCCCAGGGCCCCTGAGCACGTGGAGGATCCGATGTTCCCGTCGGAGGAGCAGAATGTTCCAGTATCCACGTCGCTCCCCATGCTACCTTACCTGATAAAGCTGGCTAAAATCCTAGATGCATCCCAAGCCACTGACACTGCCACTCCCAGGAGGGTTGATTCTCTCTATAGGATTGACCTGGCAGCAGCGAATTGGGTTTCGAATCCCCCAAAGCCCAACACCGTTATGGCGGAGGTGGTTAAGGCAAAAAAGCCAAAGGGGACACTTTTATCCCCACCAGACAAGGAGGGGAAAAAGATAGGCCTATTAGGGAAAAAAACCCACCTGGCCGCGGGCCTTGTCACCCGTATGGCTCATTACGCGACGTATATGAGCGGCTATCAGACTTTCCTTTGGTCAAAGATGCTCCCATATTTGGAGAAGCTCCCTCCTGAGGAGCAGCGCTTCCCTAAAGCGCTGCAGTCTGAAGCCTTGCTATTATCTAAAATCCAAAAGGATTTCACGAAGCATCTAGCGAAGTCAGCGGGTCATCTGTTTGCAACAGCAACATCGATAAGAAGACATGCCTGGCTGAGTGCAGCCAACCTCTCAGAGGAGGGCAAGGCTTTGGCAGAGGACCTCCCTCTACATGAGGAGGGTCTTTTTATCCCTGAGACAGATGTTACTATCAAGGAGAAACAGGAGGTGTGCCAAGCTGCCAAGAAATTTGGCTACACTTGGCAGCCCTACCAAAACCGAAATAGATGGCAACCAACCCAGAATACTTACCGTAAGAATTTTAGTAATTCGTACTCAGGGTCATTTAGAGGGAGGAGCTCTTCATCCCCTAGGTATCAGGGTAACAGAAAGAATACTTCCCCATCCAAGCTTAGATACCAACCCTACCAGGGCAAACCAAGGAATCAGGGTGCCTCCAGGAAGCGTCTTTGACGCTCCTGCCGAAGACCACGATATCAGTTTGGGCGAAACCGACCCTCCAGTTGAGGGTTCAACCAATTCACCTGCTACTCCTATTTCCAATGTTCAACTACTGTCCTGTTGTATACCACCTTTAACGATGTTTGGCAACAGATTGCAAGCCTTTCGAGACAATTGGGCAGCAATCACCACCGACAACTAGGTGTTATCAATAGTCAATCAGGGCTATGCTATTGAATTTGACGAATTTCCGTCAGTGGGAACGATTAAGGTCACTCCCCCTTCCCAAGTATTGTCCCAGGAGATCGACATACTTTTGAGCAAGGGCGCTATTTCACCTGTTCATGTTGCAATGTTTGCTTCCTGTTTTTTCTCACGTTATTTTGTTGTATCAAAACGCGGAGGTGGCTATAGGGCCATCCTTGACCTCAGAGAGTTGAATAAATTGATTTCGCCCAAGAAATTTCGAATGATTACTCTTGCATCGATAATGCCCCTCATACTTGGAGGTGCCTGGTTCACTACCATAGATTTACGAGACGCCTATTTTTATTTGTCCATAGTACCACGTCATCGTAGGTTCCTCTCATTCATGGTAGGACATAGAGCATTTTGTTACAATGTGCTCCCGTTTGGCCTAAGTACAGCCCCCCATGTGTTTACTAAGTGTATGGCAGTGGTGGTAGCACACTTACGTACCCGCGGGATTGTGGTTTATCCGTATATAGACGATTGCCTTCTGGTCTCTCAATCAGCCACTCAGCTTCAGGAGCATATCTATGTTGTGTTGTATTTCCTACAGTCGTTGGGCCTGGTGGTCAATTTGGAGAAGTCTTCCCTGCGACCATCCCATGTAATTCTTTTCATCAGAGCGTTCCTGGATGCAGTGTCGCAGAGGGCATATCTACCGCCCGACAGATTCCACAACCTCCAGACGCAGGTCCGGACAGCTATGGAAGCCAGTACGGTATCGGCCAGACAAATTCAAACCCTCCTGGGCTATATGGCTTCCACCACCTCAGTAACCTCCTTTTCACAGTTACGTATGCGCCCACTTCAATGGTGGTTGGGTTCGGTATTCAATCCCCTCAGGGATTATTATTATTATTATTATTATAACTTTATTTGTACCCCGCTAGCATCTCCCCAAGGGATTCGATGCGGCTTACATAGGCCGGAGCTCCAAAACAATACAACAATACAATAACCATAGCAAATTAAAAACAGTTAAGCAGAAAATAATAATGGTAAACAATACAACAAAACACTATTAAAACTGGGCTGGCCGGAGTAGGGTACTGGGTTAAAAGTGCTGGCGTGGCAGGAGAGATGTAGGATTAAATATAAGTGCGATGTGCAGTGTGCAGTGATCTTGGTTCTACTAAGGTGCTTCTAGGATTTGGTGCTGGGGGTTCCTAATCTGAAAAGGCACATCGGAACAGCCAGGTTTTCAGTTCCTTTCTGAAGACTGCCAATGTAGGGGCTTGTCTAAGATTTTTCGGGAGGGTGTTCCAGAGTCGGGGGGCCACCACAGAAAAGGCCCTGTCCTGTGTCCCCACCAAGCACGCTTGCGACGTGGGCGGGATCACGAGCAGAGCCTCTCCAGATGACCGGAGTGAGCGTGTGGGTTCGTAGACAGCGATATGGTCACGCAGGTAGGGTGGTCCCAAACCGTTCAGGGCTTTGTAGATAAGCACCTGCACCTTAAATTGGGCTTGGAAAATAAACGGCAGCCAGTGAAGCTCCTTAAACAGGAGGGTTGACCTCTCTCTGTAATGAGCCCTGGTTAACATCCTGGCTGCTGCCCGTTGGACCAGCTGGAATTTCCGAGGCGTTTTCAAGGGCAACCCCACATAGAGCGCGTTGCAGTAATCCAGTCTAGAGGTGACCAAGGCATGGACCACCCCGGCCAGATCAGCCTTTGCGAGGTATGGGCGCAGCTGGCGCACAAGTCTCAGTTGTGCAAAAGCCCTCCCGGACACCGCCGACGCCTGAGCCTCAAGCGAGAGCGATGAATCCAGGAGGATACCCAAGCTACGGACCTGTGGCTTCAGGGGGAGTGTAACCCCGTCCAACACAGGCAGCCACCCTATACCCCGGTCCGGTTTGCGATCGACCAGGAGAACCTCTGTCTTGTCGGGATTGATCTTCAGCTTGTTCGTCCTCATCCAGATAGACACAGCGGCCAGGCACTCATCCAACACCCAAGAGGCCTCCTTGGAATTAGGTGGAAAAGAGTAGTAGCGTTATGTGTCACACTGGCCATGTGACTTGGGGATCATGGGGGCATTTGCCCAAGACTTTTGGGAAGTGTCAAGTTAAAGAGCGCCGTTTTCTTCAAATTTTATTTCTCCAAAACTCCAAAACTCCGGATGACCTCTCCCAGCGGTTTCATGTAGATGTTAAAGAGCATGGGAGATAGAATAGAGCCTTGTGGGACCCCACAGGTCAAAGGCCAGGGGTCTGAGCAGGCGTCTCCCAGCTTCACCATATGGGTTCGTCCCTCCAGGAAGGACCGGAGCAACGACAGAACCGTGCCCCCGAGACCCATCCCGGAGAAGCGACACAGAAGGATACCATGATCGATGGTATCGAAAGCCGCTGAGATGTCCAAAAGAACCAACAGGGTCACACTCCCCCTGTCCAGCTCTCTATGGAGGTCATCCACCAAGGCAACCAAGGCTGTCTCGGTGCCCTGACCAAGCCTGAAACCTGACTGTGACTGATCTAGGTAGTTGATGTCGTCTAGGAAGCCCTGGAGCTGGGAGACGACCACCTGCTCCAGCACCTTACCCAAAAAAGGGAGGTTGGAGATTGGCCTGTAATTGTTCAGCACCGTGGAGTCAAGGGAAGGCTTTTTAAGGAGTGGGCGAACCACAGCCTGTTTCAAGTTAGATGGAAAAATCCCTTGCTCCAACGATGTGTTAACAATCAACACAAACTAATCGACCAATCCCTCCTTAGCAGATTTAATAAGCCAAGGTGGGCAAGGGTCTAGAGACGAAGTGGTCGCCCTCACAGCTCCAAGGACCTCCACCATGATCTCAGGAAGAACAAGCCTAAAAGAATCCCACAAAATTGGACAAGCAGATGCCTCCGTCACCTCCTCTGGCACTGCGATGGAATTGGAGTCAAGCTCAAGGTGTATCTGAGCAACTTTGCCTGCAAAATGGTATGCGAAGTCGCAACACCGAGCTGCTGGGTCGTCAACTATCTCCTCAATCTACTTTTCTTCTCCCACAGGATGTACGTCGCTCTCTGGAATGGTGGATTCAACCCCAGTTTGTGTGTTTGGGACTCCCCTTCCAACCCCCATGCCCTTCCAGAACAATTACAACAGATTCATCCTTGACGGGATGGGGGGCCCACTCCCAGGGCCTAGTTGCTCATGGCAAGTGGTCCCCAAGCGAGGCTGAGCTGCACATAAACGTCCTAGAGCTCCTAGCCATAGAAAGAGTACTAAAATCGTTTGAAGGATTAATTCAAAACGAGGTTGTTCAGATACTAACAGACAATACAACAGTCATGTATTATCTGAACAAACAGGGAGGAACTCATTCAGGGCAACTGTTGAATCTCACCATGCAGATCTGGAATTGGTGCATACAGAGGGGGTATACCTTCAGGCTACTCACCTCCCGGGCCAGGAGAATTCCTTGGCGGATGCACTGAGCAGGAACCCGTTAGGGCACCACGATTGGTCTCTGGATCAGGAAGAGGTTCTCTGGATCTTCCAGTTATGGAGGTTCCCAAGATAGACCCTTTTGCCACCGCAGAGAACACGAAATGCGACAGGTTTTGTTCACGAACGAAATCTCAGATAGCGGAGGGATGCTTGGGAGACGCATTCCTCCGGGGGTGGGGGGTGCGCTGATGTACGCTTTCCCCCCCCCTTCCCATTGCTGATGAGAGTGGTGGCAAAACTTCAAAGGGACAGCTCATTGCATAGTGGTGACCCCCTGGTGGCCCCGCTAGCCGTGGTTCACCCCTCTTCTTCAACTGTCAGGAGGGAATTTCAGGAGGTTCAGGAACAGAGTAGACCTTCTGACCTCACAACCGGGTCAGGTTCTGTACCCAGATGTCCATCTACTCAAACTGACAGCATGGCTGGTCATCCCTCCTTGACACGTCCAGATCTGATTCTCCCACAAACAGTTTTAGCTATCATAGAGGCGGCTCATAGACCCTCCACCAAACGTTCATATATCTTCAAATGTTTTAGCGAATTTGCAAGGTCAAAAGGCCAGGAGCCGGATTCCACTCCGATTTCCATAGTTCTGGACTTTCTAGCAACACTCCATGACTCAGGCCTTTCCAATTCCTCTCTGAAATGCTACCTAGCAGCCATTTCATGGTTTAGAAGTAAGGAGGGGCTGGCGTCTTGCTTTACTGACCCTCTAATTAAGTGCTTCCTGAGAGGTCTGAGGACTGTTAGGCCCATCGCCCCATCTTGGAATTTGGAACTAGTGCCATCAGGGCTGATGAAGCCTCCATTTGAACCCATGGCTTCAGCAGATTTGGGTCCCTTAACTTGGAAAGTAGACTTTCTGGTAGCTATAACCTCTGCCAGGAGGGCTAGTGAATTGTGTGCACTGAGGGTGGATCCCCTATATTTGAAATTCCATAGTGACAAGGTGGTATTGCGCACTGACGTGGCGTTTCTTCCTAAGGTGGCTACGAGATTCCATTTTTCTCAGGATCTAGTTCTCCCAGCTTTTTCCAGAATCCAGAAACCCCTTTGGAAAGGGGCCTGCACTACTTAGATGTGAGAAGGGCACTGGCCTTCTATGTTCAAAGAACATCTGAGTTTAGAAGATCCCCTAGATTATTCTTGAAATATAGTAGGGATACTAGGGGTCTTCCCGTTTCCTCGCAGCGCTTGTCTGCGTGGATTGTGTCAACGTTTCGCACTTGCTACAGATTGGCAGGGAAAGAAGTGCCTCAACATATTAGAGGCCACTCGACAAGAGCAGTAGCTGCTTCTACAGCCTTTATGAAGGGGTTCCTTTAGAAGCGATCTGTAGAGCAGCTATTTGGGCCTCCCCTACTACCTTTGTCTCTCATTACAAGATTGACAGGGTATCCAGGAGAGAGGCTGAGTTTGGTAGAGCGGTGCTGTTTTCGGCGGTGGCATGACCCCACCAGCCAGAATAGTAGCTTGCTTATCTACCACAATGTGCGATTCACAGTTGACTATGACAGGAAATGGAATGTTGCTTACCTGTAACCATGGTTTCCTGAGTAGTCACCTGTGAATTCGCACATACCCGCCCTCCTCCCCTCGAGTGTCATGCCACACCTTCTAGCTGCTGGGTGGTGGAAGAGGACTGATGGCTGGCCCCTCCCAGGAGTCTTATATACTCGAGAGGGGCTGGGCGGGGCCAGGAGGGGGATACAATCATTTTAAGCTTCTAGAAGGTTCCAAAGTTGGCCTGCGCAGGCACAGGAATACCACAATGTGCGAATTCACAGGTGACTACTCGGGAAACCACGGTTACAGGTAAGCAACCTTCCAATCTGCAACATTGGATACTGGCTGGGCTCATACATGTGGGGAGCCAACTATGCATGGATTCAGAGCCCACACACATGGATAGCAAACTGAAAATTGGTTGGAGTGTTTTTGTGACCTGCCCTGAGCCCCTTTGAGGAGATAGTGGTGGGGTACAAGTTATTATTTACTGTTTTTTTTGTGCTAACAAAGGTAAAGGTTGTCCCCTGACATTAGGTCCAGTCATGTCTGACTCTGGGGTGTGGTGCTCATCTCCATTTCTAAGCTGAAGAGCTGGCGTTGTCCATAAACACCTCCAAGGTCATGTGGCCAGCATGACTGCTTGGAGCACCATTACACGTGGATATAATAGGTTCCCTCTAGTTAAGTCTAGCAGCTGGACTTAGCCCAATGGTCTTTCCCTTCTATTTAGAGAAGGCTTGCAGACAGTATGGTCCTGTATGCATGACCACCCTTCTCCAATCCTAATTTTAGGATAAGACTCCCTTCAAATATGCATGTGACTATATAACTTTTCTCTTGTTCTGCCTATTCTAAAGAGTCATGTTATATTTAAATGCCATTGCTGCTGATTATATTCTGCTTGGTGCTATTAGCAATATCTTCCCTGTGATGACACATGACATTGTTCCCTAGCTGCTGATTTTGTCCATGATATCTCAGCCTTGATCGAGTAATGCTGTCACATAAAATTATGTGCAACTGCTCTGTTTCCATTACCCTGGAAGATGTACAAGTGTATTAGAATGATGATATGTTTACGCATCTCCATTTATTACTACTGTTGTTTCTCAAGCCAGATATGCCATATCTTCAGCACTCAATCATTGGCTTCTTCTGTTTACGGTTTTGTTTAAAGCTACAGACAATGCAGTCACTGTTGCCTGTTTTTTGCTCTAAATTATTTAGCCGCTTGTGTTTCACTTGGGTTAGTGTATTCTTTCTCATGTTGGACCTTTGAGCACTCTTTTGACATCCTCCTGTGTAGACCACGTTGTTGGATGTGGGTGGTCAGCCTTTACCTGAGGTTAACCCCAGAGGCCTGGTGCTAAGGACTATCAGGTCATGTCACCTGCCTTCTCTACCTGTTGGGGAGAGACCCAGGCCTTTTTACTGATGGCTGATTGACCACCAGTATCCATTAGTGCACTTCTCTTGCACTTTCTTCAGTTACTTCTGACTGCCTAGAGGGATGGTGCCTAATGCGCCATCCTGAACCTAAGAAACACCAATGGATACATCAATTTTTCCCAAGCCTTGGATGATATCGCTTCTACTCTTCTTTCCCTCCCTTTAATGATGCTCTGTTTGCCAAAACTGATTTGAGGGATGTTTGTCAGTAGGTTCCTTCCTTCACCATAGGGGACCAGTCCTTTGTTTTATGCACGGCAGTTTGGTCTCATGACTGTTTTTTTGTGCTTTCCCCAAGTGTAGGGCTGCCATCCGTAGTCCATTTTCACCTCAGTGACATTACAGCTACCTGTGTATTCATAACTGACTACTGGCAACTGAATCGAAACTTCTAATCCCTTCTCATATCTGGTCTATATGTGGTTTTTCATGACTTTATATGTGGTTTTTCCTCATATGACTTTAACTACAACTGCAACACTTCATGCAGGGCCCTATTCTGGCCCATACATGCATGTTTTCTCTCTCTCTTTGTTTTATTACCTCGGTTATGATCCTCACAACCACTTTGTTGGTCAGACCATCAAGCAACATCTGTGCAGTTTGTCCTTTGGACCATGGAATATCTCTAGAATTCTAACTGTGGATTCCTTCATTTGGATTTGGGGATACACATTCAAAGGGCCTTGATGGCCAGGGGACATGGCCCAAGATGAAGGCCACCTGACAATTGAATTCCTTTGAAAAGCTACGAGTTTAACAGAGTGTGATGTTACTCGAACCATTGCTGTCGGGATACATAGTCCAACCTCTCACAGGTAACATCACCACCACATTGAAGTCAATACGGACTTTAGGAGGGTCTCCCCAGTAAAAGAGACCCCTAGGACTGCACCAAAGAGGGTCCGCAACTTTGGCGAGGACAGATAAGATGGATTTCAGCGATATTAAAATAATAAAAATAATAATTGTCTCACCAAAGCCGAAGAAGAGGCGACCGAGGCTTTTAATTGAGCGATTCAGCTGAAGCGGATGCAATTGCAGGGATAGCTCACCTACAAGCATGCCGTTACAAAGTTTGCAAGCATTTTTATAGCAAAAACATGTACAGAGATTTCAAAATTCCTGCCCTCCCTTCCCCGCCTGGCTTGATGGTGATTGGCTGGTGGCCGAAAAGCTGGGAGGAGGCTTGGTGGCCTGCCCTCATCCTAGGCCAATCACGAGGCTTCCCCGCTTCAGGAGAGCCTATCAGGACGCTTTCATCGCTCCGGGAAATTGACGAATCAGGGAAGAGGAGGCGGAACGATGGAGAGTAATAGGATTATGACAATCTTGAAACCTACGTGTCCCTGCGTCCGGGAAATCGGCCAACTGGGGGATTGAGTTATTGTCTTGATAATGAGAAGTTGATTGATTTAAGAAGCGTTTTCCTGTCCCTGATCTGATAAGGTGTGTTTGTGACATGTCTTGAGTGAGGCAAAAACGGAGCTGGGCAGAAGACCCCCAATGGGCAGTCTGGCCCGTATTGTTTCTATTAATCAAAGCTTGACCAGAGGAGATGCCTATCAAATCAGATACTTGGAGGAATGAGGCCAACCACATGCATCCTGGACCCCTGCCCATCCTGGCTTCTAAAGGAGGCCAGGGGGGGATTGGCTGAGTGGGTTAAGGTGGTGGTTAATGCTTCCCTTCGGGAAGGCAAGATTCCAGCGAGCTTAAAACAAGCTATAATAAAACCGCTGTTGAAGAAACCATCACTGGACCCCACTAAATTCGACAACTATCGGCCAGTTTCCAATCTCCCCTTCTTGGGCAAAGTCTTGGAACGTGTGGTGGCCTCACAACTCCAGGTATTCTTGGTAGACACGGATTATCTAGACCCGGCACAGTCTGGCTTTAGGCCGGGACATGGTACCGAGACAGCCTTGGTCGCCTTAGTGGATGATCTGCGCCAGGAGCTCGACAGGGGGAGTGTGTCCCTGTTGGTGCTGCTGGACCTCTCAGCGGCCTTCGATACCGTCGACCACGGTATCCTTCTGGGACGCCTCGCAGGGATGGGTCTTGGAGGTACTGTTTTGCAGTGGCTCCGGTCATTCCTGGAGGGTCGATCTCAGAAGGTGTTGTTGGGGGACACCTGTTCAACCCCACAACCATTGTCTTGTGGGGTTCCTCAGGGCTCAATATTGTCTCCCATGTTGTTTAACATCTACATGAAGCCACTGGGGGAGATCATCCGGAGTTTCGGGGTACGGTGTCATCTGTACGCGGATGATGTTCAACTCTGTCACTCCTTTCCACCTGCTACTAAGGAGGCTGTCCAGGTCCTGAACCGGTGCTTGGCCGCTGTGACGGTCTGGATAAGGGCGAACAAATTGAAATTGAATCCAGACAAGACAGAGGTACTCCTGGTCAGTCGCAAGGCCGAACAGGGCATAGGGTTACAGCCTGTGTTGGATGGGGCCACACTCCCCCTGAAGATGCAGGTTCGCAGCTTGGGTGTGACCCTGGACTCATCGCTGAGCCTGGAACCCCAGGTTTCGGCGGTGACCAGGGGAGCATTTGCACAGCTAAAGCTTGTGCGCCAGCTGCGCCCGTACCTTGGGAAGTCTGACTTGGCCACAGTAGTCCACGCTCTGGTTACATCCCGTTTAGACTACTGCAACGCTCTCTACGTGGGGTTGCCTTTGAAGACAGCTCGGAAGCTCCAACTAGTCCAACGCTCGGTAGCCATGATTTTAACAGGAGCGGAGCGCAGGGAGCATACAACCCCCCTGTTGCGCCAACTCCACTGGCTACCGATCTGCTACCGGGCTGAATTCAAAGTGCTGGCGTTGGCCTTTAAAGCCCTAAACGGTTCTGGCCCAAGCTACCTATCTGACCGCATCTCTGCCTATGAACCCACCAGGAGTTTGAGATCTTCCAGGGAGACCCTGCTCTCGATCCCGCCTGCTTCTCAAGCTCGGCTGGTGGGGACGAGAGATAGGGCCTTCTCGGTGGTGGCTCCTCGGCTGTGGAACGCTCTTCCTACGGACATTAGACTAGCACCATCTCTAATGGTATTCCGCAAAAAGGTGAAGACCTGGATGTTTGTGCAGGCATTTGAGTAATTTAGTACAATCTGGTAATGGAACATAGGAATGGAACAATGGACGACGAACCTGGACTACGCTTGGATGATGAGAAGATTGGGTACGGTTGTTTTTTGTAATAATTGTACATTGTAATTGCTTATTGGTAATTTATGGATAATGTGTTAAGTCAATTATTATATGTTGTATGGAACCACTGCTGTTTCTACTGTTTTTACTGTTTGTGAACCGCCGTGAGTTGCCTTCGGGCTTGAGATACAGCGGTATATAAGCAAAGTAAATAAATAAAATAAATAACTCAGAGAATCAATAGGAACTTCCTGGGCAATTGTCCATGCAAGAGTTTGTGTAATGTTTGTTTTTTTGAGGGCAACAGCCCCCCTCGGGCAGCTGGCCATCGTTCTAAGGTTGGGGAAGGGGCCAAGAGTTGGGCAAAGCAAAAAGGCAAAGGATAGTTCATAAAAAGACATACATTCAAATCATTTCATAGCAATAAACCCCATCCTTGTCCCACATCCCAAGTATATTTAATAAAAGATTTAATTTCATTTGGTAACTTTGAGTCCAGTGTCTCTGAAGAAAGTTCATGGGGAAATGGTGATTTCTGAAGTTCCAAACAGGCAACAGAAAGTCCTCGATCCTTGCAAAGGCTGGCAGATGGAACCCCAGCTGTGCTGCAATGGATTCACGCTTTGGTTCTTGGAAAACTAGGACTCCCCTTCAGGGTCTGAGGCCCTGTGGCCAGACTCTTTCCCGAAGTCCCATGGGGGAACCGCATCGAGTCCCCGGGTCTGGAGCTTGGCAGAGGCGAGGAGCAGTGAGGAGCAATGGAGCCACAGCAATGGAACTGGCACATTTGACAATCAGCTGTTTCTAATAAAATATATTCTCAAAACTTGAGAGGTTATTTCCTGAGCGTAGGGGTCCAAAATAAGAAAAGCAAGATGGCAGATAGGGTTAGAATTTAGTACAGAAAAATAAGACATTAAAATGGAGCCGATCCGCCATTTTGTGGATACGGAGATCTGAAAGGAAAAACTCCGTATCCACGGTTTCAAGCGGCACGGATCCAGTGTCCCCAGAATGCCAGGAAGCTTTTCTATTGTGTTCCGGATGTGAGAAAAGAAAGATAGAAATAAATGGTGAGGGATGAGGGTGTGTGTGATTTTGTAGGTGTTTGCGTTGACTTCCTGGTATCCTTTGGAGATTTCTTATCCTTTTCCTTCTTCTTTCTTTTTTCTTCTTTCTCTTTCTTTTGTGTCTTGCTCTCCCCTATTTCTGTATTCTCAATCATGTTCCTTTAGATGATTATTTTCATATTTTTTTTTCTTTTGATAAATATGTTGTTACGTGTTTCCAGTCTATTTCTGCCGTTGGGATGCCCTTCCTTTTGGATAGTAGATATGTCAGTTTGTCCATATTTCTTATATCTAATATTTTTGTTAGCCAATCTTCTTCCTCTGGGGGGTCTTTTTCCAATATTTTGCATATGTTATTCTAGCTGCGGTTGTCAGCAAGAATAGAATTTTGTCTTTATTTTTTTCCATTTTTATATCGTGTATTCCTAGTAGGAAGGTTTCTGGTTTTTGAGGTATGTTTATCTCTAATATTTTTTGTAGCGTTTTATGTATCTTATTCCAATATAATGTTGCTTTCGGACAGGTCCACCATAGGTGATAGTACGTCCCTTCTTGTACTCCGCATTTCCAACATTTTGTGTTCGAATTCTTGTTGAATTTTCCTATTCTGTGTGGTGTGATATACCACCTATGGGCCATCTTAATCCAATTTTCTTTAAGTTCCGTTGCTTTTGAGTATTTTAATTTCTTATTCCATATTTCTTCCCATTCTTCTTTCTTAATTTCTCTTCCCAGATTATCCTTCCACTTTTTCATGTAGTTTTTCCCTTCTTTTTGACTGTTTTCTTCTTCTACAAGTTTCTTATATATTTTGGATATTAGTTTATTTTCTGTTTGCATTATTTTGTCCCAGAAGCTTTTCCCATCTTCGAAACCTTTTTCTTTATCTTTCTTGAAGTGCTCTTTAATTTGTCTATATTCGTACCAGGAGATTCTATCATTTATGCTTTTTAGTTCCTCTTGGGTTTTCATCTTAAATTCTCCTCCTTCCTTTCTTATTATGTCCTTATATTTGGGCCAGTCATACCATCCTGTTATTCTTCGTTGTGATGCCTCTAGAGGAGAGAGCCACATTGGTGTTTTTTTGTAGAATTTATTTTTATGTTTGTTCCAAATTTTGATTAGGGAAGACCGGATAAAATGATTTGTGAATTTTTTTTCTGTTTATTCCTTCTCATATCCTATGTATGCGTGCCACCCTAGTCTTAGCCCTTCTCCTATATTTAGAATGTTTACCTTCTCTAATTTAGTCCAATCTCTTACCCAAATTAGCACGCATGCGTCATGGTATGACTTAATATCTGGGGTTGAAGACCTCCTTTACTTTTCCCCTCTGTCATGTTTTTATAATTTATCCTTGGTCTCTTTTTTTGCCAAATGAACTTCATTATGTCTTTTTTCCATTCATTTAATATTTTTTGGTTTCTGATTATCGGTAGGTTTTGGAATAAAAATACAAGTTTTGGAAGTATTGACATTTTTATAGTTGCTGTGTGTTATTCTTTTTTCTCCTAAGCATTTATAAATTTCGTTTTTGTCTATTTCTTCTTCTTTATAGAGGTTTCTATAGAATTTCTCAAATTAATCCTTTATCTCATTTCCTTGTGTGTATACCTTTCCTTTTTCTTTCAATCTTGTTATAAATGTTGCTTCTCTTTTCTTCCTTAATTTGCTTGAGAGCCATCTTCCAGGTTTATTTGCGTTTTTGAAATTGTCCTGTCGTATGAATTTAAGTTGTTTTGCCCTATCTTCTTGTTCTAAGAACTCTCTCTGTTTTTTTAGTCTTGTCAAATTCTTGTTGGCTTCTTTGTTGTTGGGATTTTTCTTTAGTTTAGCTTCTCCTTCTATTATTTCGTTAAGTATTTCCTTCTCTTTTTGGTTTCTAATTTTGTTTTTTATGGCTTTCTGTTGGATAAAATTCCCCCTCATCACTGCTTTGCTTGCTTCCCACAGTGTGGAGGGGTGTGTGTCCTGATTTTCATTTATCTCAAAGTATTCTTTCAGTAGTTTCCTATTTTTTTCTACATCTTTTTTCCACAGTAGGTAATCGTCTAGTCTCCACCTTCTGGTCTTATCCTCAAATTTTATTTTTATTTCAATTGGGCAATGGTCTGATTCTATTCTTGGTAGAATATTTATTTCATTAATGTCAGTTGTTAAAGATTTTGAAACCCAGGCCATATCTATTCTTGACCACGTTCTGTGTCTCGCCGAATAGAATGTGTAGTCTTTCCTTTCCTCGTTCCTCCTTCTCCAAATGTCTTCTAGTTCCATGTCTTTCATTATATTTGTTAATGATTTTGGTAATGTTCCACCTCTATTTTTCCCTTCTTTTTTCCGGGCATTATCCTTGTTACTTCTTTCCCATGTTGAGTCAATTACTCCATTGAAGTCGCCAATGATAATCAGATGGTCGAGTTCTTGATCATTGATACTTGCTTTTAGTTTCTCTGCAAATTTGGTTTTTGTGTCATTGGGTGCATTTATATTACATATCAGAATTTTTTTGTTTCTTACTACAATAATTACTCCTATATACCTACCTTCTTCGTCTTTAAATGCCTGGTATGATGGGATACCTTTATTTATATAGGTAACAACCCCTCTCTTTTTTCTGCTGCTGAAGAGTAATATGTCTTTCCTAGGGTTTTGTTATCCAAATGGGCTATGTGTTTCTGTATGATATGAGTCTCTTGAAAAGCAATCACATGATATCTATTCTTTTTTATCTTGTTAAATATTTTATTCCTTTTATTTTTACAATTAAAACCATTAATATTATTCGAGTATATTCTAATTGAGTCCAGTGTTCCTCGTTTGGTTTTTCCTTAGTTCTCTCCTTCTTTTTCCTCTTGTTCCTCTTCTCCTTTTTCTCCTTTTTCTTCTTCCTCTCTTTCCTCTTCTCCCTTTCCTTCTTCTTCTCCCATTTCTTCTTCTACCTTATTTAGGTTTGCTATGTCATTTCTTTTTCCTATGTCCATCCTGTAGTTTCTGGCGTCTAGGTCTTCTTTCTCTGGGGATTCTGTGCGGACCTGTTTTCTTTCCTTCTCACCTTTCCTTTCTGTTTCCGATTTCTTCCATTTTTCTTTTATAATCCTTCCTAGAAAATATTTTGCTACTTCTTCATTTGTAATCCAATACTTTTTTCCTGGTATGTTGCCATTAGGCCTTTTCCATGTTCTTTTGAGCTCTTCCACTAGAGGGTTGTATTTCTTTCTTCTATTTAGTACAGTTCCTGGTATTTCCTTCAGTATTGTGACCTTTTTCCCTTTGTAAAACACTGTTCTTCTGCTGTTCGTCTTCAGAACTTCATCTCTTTGGATCTTTTTAACAAAATGTACAATAACATCTCTTGCTGTTCTATTTCTTATTGCATAATTGGTGTTTATTCTATAGATTCTATCTGTTTCTCATCAATGTCTTGGTCAGTTCTTTCTCGCCACTCCTTTCGTATCCTTTCCTTCTTTTATCTTTGGTGTTGCCATCTCTCTCTGTTTCTCTGAGATATCTGAGGAGAATTTGAGAGTTTGTTTTATTTACGATATAAATCCTTTTCTGTCCCTTTACTATGTTGTGTATTGTGTGTCAGTTTTGGGTGTGAATCCTGTTATGTTGCTTCGTACTATTCTTTTAAGGAGGTCATATTTTTCCTGTTTTGCATGGGCATGGGAGAGGGTCTTCTATGTTGTTGCTTATTTGTGGATGTTGGGGGGAGGGTCTTCTATGTTGTTGATTATTGGGTTTTTTCTTATTTTTGCTGTTTTTATTATCTTTGTTTTGTTGCTGTTATTTTTATTTTATTTATTGTTATTTATTTTTTGTTTTTTATTTCGCTTTTTCCTTTATTTTTGTCTCAAATGTCTTCAGTACCTTTGGACTGTGTCCCTCCCCCCCCCCCCCCCCCGGTAATTCTCTGTGATTTTATGTCTTTGTTCTTATTTATTCTTGTCTGATTACTCTTTATAGTTATGTTTTTTTATATTTATATTTCTTTGTATTATTTATACCTGTTTTGTTTTTCTCTATTCTTTATTTCACTTGTGGTTTTATTATGTTTTTTTCTTGTGTTTTCTTGTGTTTCTTGTGTTTGACCATTTGGTCTTATTATTATTTCTTTGTTATTTTTCCTTATTATTTTCCTCTATTTTATTTATCTTATATCGCTTCCGCGGCCTCCTTGTTCTCTCCTCTCGCGTTTTTTTTGCTTTGTTTACTTCACGTTCTTTCCCCCTCTCTTCTTGCATTCTTTGTCCCTTTCCTCTCTTCTCGTGATGTTCTCTTCCGCTTCACGTCCCTCGCCTTGTGTCCCTGCGTCTCCCTTACGTCGCCCTTACGTCGCCCTTACGCCCTTACGTCGCGCCTTTACATCGCCCTCACATCGCTCTACGTCGCCCTTGCGTTGCTTTGGGTCCTCTCCCCTCCGCGACCTTCTCTTTCTCCTCCTCCTCCTCCTCCTATCTTGGCAACACTCCCCCAAGACACAGCAGTGCTCGGTCTTCAAGGTCAGTTAACTTGCTTTCCATTAACCCTTGTCTGTCCTTGTCTTTTTCTCTATCTTCTCTTCTTTCCCTTTCCTATTGCTGCTATTAGGGACTTTTTAAAGTGGTTTTAAAGTCTTTTTTCCAGTTTCCAATTGCTCTCTTCCACTCTTTATACTTTTTATGCATACCGTTAGTGTCACAATTACTGTTGCTGTATTATTATTGCTGTTATTGTTAGAACTACTAATATTGTTGTTATTGTTGCTATTGATTGCTTCATCTGCTCTTGTTCGTTTGTTTGTTTGTTTGTTTAATTTGATTTGTTCTTGTCTATCCTTTGATTGGAGGCACTTTGGCGGGAATTATTATTTGTTGCTGCTTTCCTTTCCCTTTTCCACCCTCCGTCTCTTCGTTCGAGTACAGTCCTAATGCAGTACTCTGTTCTATGCTCTATGCTCCTGTAGATGAGTTTTACCAAATCTGTTTTTTTTTAAGAGCAGGGGGGCTTTCTTCAACCTCCTATAGATACCCCTTTTGTACTTACTTCTCTTCTTCTTCTGTATTGGTGATTAAAAAGATGCGTCTTGGTCGAGGATATGCAAGGAGTTGAGTCCCTGATAGCTCTGCCACAGCCCGCCGTACCTTGGTGGACATTGCCAGACCCTTCTGAGTGTCTCCTCTTGAGGAGAAGACCCTCTTTGGGGCTGTCGGCCGAACCACCTGTGGTTTCACAGTTCCCCCGCTTCAATCCACAAAGGGGAAGGGAGCTTTTTTCACTCTACCCAGCTGTTTGGCCAGAGCCGGCACCTCTCAGCACTAGGGCGCCTGTCTCCTCGCCATGTTGCGCACCCGGAAGTCCGGCTGTTTCTAAGGTACTAGGAGGATGCCAGTGGCCTCCTGGTGCTCCTGCAAAATGGTCTTTGGATCATGTTGTGATTTATCTAGCTTACCAGTTGAATGGTTGCAATTCACCTGGGTAGGTTCAGAATCACCCCACTGGATCTGTGAGAATTTCCACTGCCCTTCTGAGGGGCTTTCTTCTGAAGACCTCTGTGGAATAGATTCTTCCTATTCCATATGCCTTCATCTTGCACAACAAGGTTGATGCTCACTGTTATAAAGGTATAGCCTTTGGCAGGACCATCATTTTCTCTTCTGTGAAGGGTCATTCCACGAATTCGTTGTCCACTTCTATGGCTTTCATGAGGGCTTGCAGCTGGACCCAGTTTGTCATGCTGCCACATGGTCGACTCAGCTTAGCATTGTGTCCCACTACAAATTGGACGTCTCCTCCAAGAGGAGTGTTTCATTTGGAAAGTCCTCTTCTCTGCGGTGGCATGATACCCACCAACCAGGGTTAATAGCTCGCTAGTCTACCATATGTGTGTATTCACAGTTGACTACGACAGGAAATTATAGGTTGCTTAACTGTAACCGTAGTTTCCTGAGTAGTCACCTGTGAAGTCGCACATCACCACCCGACTTCCCCTCGAGTGTCATGCCCCACCTTCCTGCTGCTTTGCGACAGAAGAGAACTGGTGGCTAGCCCCACCCATGGGCTATATATACTCAAGGGGGTGGGCGGGGCTAGCCGGGGACTAAAATGTCTATTTTATCTTCTAGAAGGGGTTCCAACAGCTATACTGCGCAGGCGCAGAGATACCATGTGTGCGAATTCAAAGGTGACTACTCAGGAAATTACGGTTACAGGTAAGCAACCTATAATTCTCTCACACCAGAAGCAACTTGCAGTTTCTGAAGTCACTCCTGACACATAAAAAAAAGCACCTGTACAATCAAGACCGTTATTAGTTCTGGGTTGTAAATTGGTACATAACCTATTGAGACTTATATGATTACATGTTCCATCTCCCAGGAGCCTGATTTGCCTCACTTTAAAGTTGCTTGAAGTTGCTTCCTCTTGCATTTTCTCCCAGAGTCCTAAAAGTTAATAGTATCAGAGTCTGCAGGCCTCCCTGCAACTATTGGCTTAGAGAGCAGCTCTTTGAGTTTAGGGACCGCCTTTTCTCCCAGGGAAAGATCTCCATTTTAGGTTTTCCCCTGCCTTTTCAGTTAGAGGAAAGACTTCAGACGTGCTGACGGCTAGGCAGTTAGCTCTGGGAAAACCATTGCAAAAACTAAACTGAGTAAGCTATATTGAGATAATATAGATAGTATATTGTGTTTTGAGCTGTTTTTGAAGTATTATAGACAGATAAGCTTAATTGAGAAGATTGAGTTATATAGTTATAGAGAGAGAGTCTTGACTGCTTTGTCGACAGATCTAACCTTAAGTTATAGATAGTAGGCCTGGGCGGTTTCGTTCGTTAATTTTGTAATTCGTTAATTATTCGTTATTTTTATTAATTACGAAACGATTACAAAACACATTTTCAAACCCGGAAGGGTTTAAAAATAACGAAACGGCATCCCCCATACTTTTAATGAGCTTCCGCCCGTTTCGGAAATGGGATGGAGGATGCTGCTGGTGCCCTGGGAGGCTGGAGCCAATCAGCAAGCAAGCAGTGCACCGTGGCAGTGTCTGATTGGCCGGAAAGGCCTTTAAAAGCGGAGCTCATTTGTTGCGCGGAGGCGAGGGAGGAGAGAGGTCCGGGAGGGTTGCTTGTGCTTGGCTTGGCTTGGCTTGGCTTGGGTAGGAAAAAGACTTGCATTGGGTTGGAAAATATTCCATTCTTCGTTGGAAAAGACTTGTGTGTGTGCTTCGATTGCCTTCTGTTGGTTTGTGCTCTCGATTGCCTTGTCTCCTGCCTGTGTTAGCTCTACATCAGGGCCAGTTTTTGGCTAATTTTCCATTTCTGAACATTATCTAAAAATACCTGTGTTTTATTCTTAAAAAAATACAAAAAATATTCTAAAAAAAAAGAGCCTTCTGTTGGTTTGTGCTCTCGATTGCCTTGTCTCCTGCCTGTGTTAGCTCTACATCAGGGCCAGTTTTTGGCTAATTTTCCATTTTTGAATATTTTTTTAAAAATACCTGTGTTTTATTCATAAAAAAATACAAAAAATATTCTTTAAAAAAAAGAGCCTTCTGTTGGTTTGTGCTCTCGATTCCCTTGTCTCCTGCCTGTGTTAGCTCTACATCAGGGCCAGTTTTTGGTGAATTTTCCATTTCTGAACATTTTCTAAAAATACCTGTGTTTTATTCTTAAAAAAATACAAAAGATATTCTAAAAAAAGAGAGAGCCTTCTGTTGGTTTGTGCTCTCGATTGCCTTGTCTCCTGCCTGTGTTAGCTCTACATCAGGGCCAGTTTTTGGCTAATTTTCCATTTTTGTACATTTTCTAAAAATACCTGTGTTTTATTCTTAAAAAAATACAAAAAATATTCTAAAAAAAAAGAGAGCCTTCTGTTGGTTTGTGCTCTCGATTGCCTTGTCTCCTGCCTGTGTTAGCTCTACATCAGGGCCAGTTTTTGGCTAATTTTCCATTTTTTAATATTTTTTAAAAATACCTGTGTTTTATTCATAAAAAAATACAAAAAATATTCTTAAAAAAAGAGAGCCTTCTGTTGGTTTGTACTCTCGATTGCCTTGTCTCCTGCCTGTGTTAGCTCTACATCAGGGCCAGTTTTTGGCTAATTTTCCATTTTTGAATATTTTTTAAAAATATCTGTGTTTTATTCATAAAAAAACAAAAAATATTCTAAAAAAAAGAGAGCCTTCTGTTGGTTTGTGCTCTCGATTGCCTTGTCTCCTGCCTGTGTTAGCTCTACATCAGGGCCAGTTTTTGGTCAATTTTCCATTTCTGAACATTATCTAAAAATACCGGTGTTTTATTCTTAAAAAAATACAAAAGATATTCTAAAAAAAGAGAGAGCCTTCTGTTGGTTTGTGCTCTCGATTGCCTTGTCTCCTGCCTGTGTTAGCTCTACATCAGGGCCAGTTTTTGGCTAATTTTCCATTTTTGAACATTTCTAAAAATACCTGTGTTTTATTCTTAAAAAAATACAAAAAATATTCTAAAAAAAAAGAGCCTTCTGTTGGTTTGTGCTCTCGATTGCCTTGTCTCCTGCCTGTGTTAGCTCTACATCAGGGCCAGTTTTTGGCTAATTTTCCATTTTTGAATATTTTTTAAAAATACCTGTGTTTTATTCATAAAAAAATACAAAAAATATTCTTTAAAAAAGAGAGCCTTCCGTTGGTTTGTGCTCTCGATTGCCTTGTCTCCTGCCTGTGTTAGCTCTACATCAGGGCCAGTTTTTGGTCAATTTTCCATTTCTGAACATTATCTAAAAATACCTGTGTTTTATTCTTAAAAAAATACAAAAAATATTCTAAAAAATAAGAGAGCCTTCTGTTGGTTTGTGCTCTCGATTGCCTTGTCTCCTGCCTGTGTTAGCTCTACATCAGGGCCAGTTTTTGGCTAATTTTCCATTTTTGAATATTTTTTAAAAATACCTGTGTTTTATTCTTTAAAAAATACAAAAAATATTCTAAAAAAAGAGAGAGCCTTCTGTTGGTTTGTGCTCTCGGTTGCCTTGTCTCCTGCCTGTGTTAGCTCTACATCAGGGCCAGTTTTTGGCTAATTTTTCATTTTTGAATATTTTTTAAAAATACCGGTGTTTTATTCTTAAAAAAATACAAAAAATATTCTTAAAAAAAGAGAGCCTTCTGTTGGTTTGTGCTCTCGATTGCCTTGTCTCCTGCCTGTGTTACCTCTACATCAGGGCCAGTTTTTGGCTAATTTTCCATTTTTGAACATTTTCTAAAAATACCTGTGTTTTATTCTTTAAAAAATACAAAAAATATTCTTTAAAAAAAAGAGCCTTCTGTTGGTTTGTGCTCTCGATTGTCTTGTCTCCTGCCTGTGTTAGCTCTACATCAGGGCCAGTTTTTGGTCAATTTTCCATTTCTGAACATTATCTAAAAATACCTGTGTTTTATTCTTCAAAAAATACAAAAAATATTCTAAAAAAAAGAGAGCCTTCTGTTGGTTTGTGCTCTCGATTGCCTTGTCTTCTGCCTGTGTTACCTTTACATCAGGGCCAGTTTTTGGTCAATTTTCCATTTTTGAACATTTTCTAAAAATACCTGTTTTATTCTTAAAAAAATACAAAAAGTATTCTAAAAAATAAGAGAGCCTTCTGTTGGTTTGTGCTCTCGATTGCCTTGTCTCCTGCCTGTGTTAGCTCTACATCAGGGCCAGTTTTTGGCTAATTTTCCATTTTTGAATATTTTTTAAAAATACCTGTGTTTTATTCATAAAAAAATACAAAAAATATTCTTTAAAAAAGAGAGCCTTCTGTTGGTTTGTGCTCTCGATTGCCTTGTCTCCTGCCTGTGTTAGCTCTACATCAGGGCCAGTTTTTGGTCAATTTTCCATTTCTGAACATTATCTAAAAATACCTGTGTTTTATTCTTAAAAAAATACAAAAAATATTCTAAAAAAAAAGAGAGCCTTCTGTTGGTTTGTGCTCTCGATTGCCTTGTCTCCTGCCTGTGTTAACTCTACATCAGGGCCAGTTTTTGGCTAATTTTCCATTTTTGAACATTTTCTAAAAATACCTGTGTTTTATTCTTAAAAAAACACAAAAAATATTCTAAAAAATAAGAGAGCCTTCTGTTGGTTTGTGCTCTCGATTGCCTTGTCTCCTGCCTGTGTTAGCTCTACATCAGGGCCAGTTTTTGCCTAATTTTCCATTTCTGAACATTATCTAAAAATACCTGTGTTTTATTCTTAAAAAAAAATACAAAAAATATTCTAAAAAAATAAAAGAGTCTTCGATGGCTGTGTGTGCGTTTGTCATTTGTGTAGTTTCAACCAGTGCGGTCCTTTTGCTCATTATTTGTGTAGTTCCAACCAGTGTGATGAAACGCTTCCTTCCCGGCTTTGCTAGTCGCAAGGGCTAAGTGCTATCGCGAATACCGAAGAAAGGCAGGGGACTGAAGATGAACACATTGACAAGAAGGGAACATTCATCCAACGAGATGGTTATTGAAACACCCACAGGTGCTTCAACCAGCAGTGAGATGGCAGAACCTTCTTCTTCATCAGTTCAAAAGACTCTACGTTCAGATCCTGATGTCCTTCCAACTACCTCTGATACTACTTGTTATGAAGAGGAGGGCGAGGAGGCGGACGTGTCAGAGGAATGGGAGGAAGACAAGATGGAATGTGCTTCCACCACAGGAATTAGTGATCAAGACGAGGACTGCATGCTGATGGAGGGCGAGCTACAGAAACAACCAACAATTATACTCCCTTCCACAAACACCGACAGTCCAAACACGAGCATGAGTACATCTGAAGTGCCTAGTAGGGGTAGGCCGAGATTGCTCCTATGGGATCATTACGACGTCCATAATGAGAGGGCCACTTTGGCAGTTTGCAGGCATTGCGGTGTGAGCGTCAGCAGAGGAAAAGATATGAGGCATCTTGCCACAACAGGGCTAAGGGTGCACATTAAGATACACCCCCCAAATGTGAAGTTGGTCCTTCTTACTTAACTTGCAATACTGCTACAGAAATTAGTATGTATATGCAATACTTCCCAGATAATTTTCAGAGTTTTTTCAAAGTGCAATTTCTGTTACTTTTTGTTACTTTTTCTTTATTTATTTCTTATATTTACTTTCTAAGTTTTTATAATATTATTTTTATATATTAATAATTTATAATTTAATTTTATATATTATTTTTATTATTATTTATAATTATATTTTATAAATATTTTATAAATTTAATTATATTTTATTTAAATATTTATATTATTATTTATTTCATTTATATAATAATATATTATTATATTATATTATTTTATTTTATATTGTATTGTATATATTATATAATTTTATAGTATTTATTATTATTATTAATTATTATTTATTATTATTTATATTTTATTTATTTAAATTTTATTATTATATTATTGTTTATTTCATTATATTATTAAATTGACTCAGTTTTGGCTACTTTATCTTATTACTTTTTTATTTAATATCTTAATATCTTGTTCTATTTGATTATTTTATTTTATTTATTTTATGAAATGATTTTGTTTATAGAGCATTTAGCATTGCGCAATCGTTAAAATCGCATTTTAACAAATCGATTCATTATTATTTTAATAGTGAATCGATTCGTATTTAATAACGAAGTCTCGGAAGTCGTTTTGCGCATGCGCAAATCACGTCCGCCATATTAACGAATCGATTCGTTATAACCTTAATGAATCGACCCCGTGCCAATAACGAAGCTTCGGAAGTGATTTTGCGCATGCGCGGGGTCCGCCATTTTAACGAATTGATTCGTAAATATTTACGAAATTTCGTAAATACCGAAACTTTTTTTGGGAAAATTTTGTAATTATTTTAAATATCGAAACAAAAAAAACACCCCAATTACAAATCGATTTTAGAAACAAATTTTTGCATTGTTACCCAGGCCTAATAGATAGGGGGAAAAAACTGTTTTTTTTCTAAACCACAACAGCTTAAGGTTAGGGTGTTAAGATTCTAGGATCCTATCTGCCATCTGGAGAAAGGGTTACCTCTGTAACTAAAGAAAAGAAAGAATATTTTTGTAATTTCATCTATTGACTGTTTGTTTGCAACTCTGATGAACTGTGCCAAGTCTGCAAGGACTTTGAATAAATAAATATCCTATGCACAGTTTTTGCATAGGTTGCAGTTTTTTCCATCTGAGCTAAGCCTGCACAGCCATAAAGATTTTAGTTTCGTGACTTCCGGTTGGAGGCTGAATGGTGGAGGACGCATCTCTGCTGCTCTCAGCAAGAGATTGCCAGGTTTGACGAGTCTGAGGGGTTGATCCCTCTCTCTGTTGGGTGATCTGAGGCCCCAGAGGATAGGGCTCCATAGTGCAGATGGCCGACGGTGTTTAAGAGGTGCCCCCCTCAAGGAGGCACCCAAAAACACCTGGTAACGTGGCACCGCAGGGGCCGGCTCATCTCCATGGCGGATGCCATATGGCATCCAAAACACCTCCATAGCTTCCAACACAATTTTTTAAAAAGAGAGAGAGAAGAGAAGAAAGCAGATTTATTTAAACGATGCATTTTCTTCAAAGTGAGTAGCCGACATTGACGACATTCCAAACAACAAACAATCAGTGACTGGAGAGAACAGCAAACTATAGGAGATGGGAAATGGGAAAACTTAGGAGCTACTGGAAACCCAAAACACCAAATAACAAATAACAAACAAGCAAACAACTGGGACGATCTAAAGGATTGAAAGGACTCAAAGGTAAAGGGGAAGAGAAGGGAGAAAAGAAGAGGGGGGAGGATAAAGACTCAAAGAGAAACTGTGGCGGATCTGGCAGATGGCAGCAATAGCAACAGACTAAGACAAGATTGAGAGCCATAAATATACAAGTGACAGACAGCTAATAGACTCCTAAAGATCACAGCTGGGTAGAGCCGAACCACCGGGCTCCCTCCCTACAAAGGGACAGCATAACCGATAGAGGGGCATACGGGTGGACTCCAAAGGACGCTTCAGAAAAAGATGCCCTGAGGACCTTCCCAGGCCCCTAGGTATAGCGGGCTGTGGTTCAAAATAGGAAGAACGGAGAGAAACTGAGAGATAAAGATATAAAAGCTATCAGAAAGCTAAAGAAAGAAAGTTAAAAACCGGTACTGCAGAGCCAAAAGAGAGATTTAAATACAATGATGCTCCAGCTTACTTACGCCCAATACTAGGGCACCATATTTCTCTATTTAACCATTCTCCCCCCCCTCCCCCAACTAGACAAAGAAAGAAGGAGAAAGACAAAGGGAAAAAAAACAAAAACTGACCTTGAAGACGCTAGAAAAGCTCTGGAAGAGTGCGACCTTAGGACCAAGGCCAGACGAGACACACAGAAACAGGGGAGGCGACAAGGGAGGAGACAAAGGAGGGGGGAAAGGGAGGAGGAGAAGAGGAGAACCATGCGGTGCGCGCGCTTGGAGCGGGACTACATTGCGTCGCGCACACGCTCGCGAGGGTGAATGCCCGACCAACCAACGCGAGAAGAGAAGAAGAAAACCTCGCGAGAAGTGGAGCGAGAAGAGGAAGGAGATGGCCAAGAGAAGGTAAACATAGAGATAATAAAGGAAAGAGAGACAAATGAACAAGTAAATGTCCAAAAATAATCAAAAATAATAAAAACAATTAACATAATAATTAAAAATAAATAAAATAAACAAAAACAGATGAAAATAAATAAATAAATAAATAAACAAAAATAAAAGTAAGAACAAAATCAGAAAAAAAAGAAACAAAAAACATTAATCAATAAGGAAGAAGAAGCATTCACGAATAAGGGGAAGAAGAGAGAGCAGCAGAGACCAACGACAGAACATAGAGAGAATAAAGACTAAAGGAAAAAGAAAAAGAGCTATGACAGTACAAACAAAGAAATAAAAAAGGGAGAATAAGAAAGAATAAGGAACAAAGGACCCAGACAAGAAAGACAATAAATAAAAGTATAAAAGTCAAGAGATATGGCGGCAACAAATCCAAAAGGAAAGGCAACACAACTGACTAAGGCATAACCACAAACTCCAACACAGTCAAAAAAAGACTCAATCTCAGAGGAATCCATACTTAAAGTAATCCTAGCAGAAATCAAAAGTTTATCCACCAAACAAGACACACAACGTCAAGAACTGCAAAAAGAAATACAAAAAATAAAAACTGATCTAAAAGATGACATAGGCAAACTACGAATTGATGTAGACAATATGAAGAAACAAAATCAAAAGATAATTAAATCGCAAGGGAAATGGGAGCATAAAATAAACAAACTAGAGGATTTGAACCAAAAATTCCAACAATGAATCGATCTGCTGGAAAACAGAGAGCTTGAATATCAACTAAGGATACAAAATTTGGAGGAGGAAAAAGGAGAGAACCTGAAAGGAACAATAATTGAATTATTGGCGGAGTTACTTAATGTGAGTGATGAAATTATCGGACAAGACGTAGACAGAACATACCGGGTACCCACAGGATATGCAGAAAAAAAACAAAACATCTAGAGATATAGTGGTAAGCTTCTGCAGGAAGAGCACCCGGGATGAAATCCTGAAGGAAAATGCCAAAAAAACTATTTTCTACAAGGACAAAAGAATAATAATAATGAAGGAAGTTACACAGCAAACACTAACAAAGCGAAGAAAGTATGCTTTCTTGACAGAAGAACTCATAAAAAAAATAAAATTCAGATGGGAGAAGACTGAGGGAATAACAGTAACGCTAAATGATACAAGGTACTGGCTAAACTCGGAAGACAAAGCTAGAGCTTTCTACACCAACCACATAAAAAGACCAAATGAAGAACACTCACAAAGGAAATTTCAAGATAATAAAACAGAGACACAAGCAAAGGAGAACACAACTGAAGCCAGGAAAGGAAGGGAACCCGAAGGAGGAGAGGAGGAAGAAAACGAGGTGTTCGACAAAACTAAGATGGAACATAAGGAGAGAGAAAACAAAAGGCTAAGGGAATTCTCGCCCGAGAATTACAAACTACTGCTCTCACAGGAGATCCCACAGGAGATCACGCAATGGGAAATGCAAGATAATAGCAATGAATAAAAACATCAGAGTATACTCAAACAACATTAACGGCCTGAATTCCCAAAGTAAGAGAAAGAAAGTATTCAACAATTTAAAGCAAAAAACTCTGACATCATAGTGCTCCAGGAGACGCATATAGCAGGAAAGCATGTGAAACACCTTGAAAACAAAAAACTGGGAAAGGACTTCTACTCCTCGGGAAATGAGAAAAAAAGGGGAGTTGTAATATACGTTAAGGACTGGATGAATCCAAAATTGATTTTAAAAGACAACGAAGGAAGATTTGTAGGAATAACAATTGAAATAAATAACCAAAGTATTCTTATCTGCAATATTTATTTTCCCAATGGCCACAAATTAAAATTTATAAAATTGAAGAGGACTATAGAAAGTCATGAATATGACAAACTCTTGCTGCTAGGGGATTTTAATGGAGTAGTGAATCTAAATCTGGACAAATCAAACCAAAAAAGGGGGGGAAACCAAGACAGAAACAAATCTAGCCAATTACCAGAAAAATTCCTGAAACACCTAGAAGACTTAAACTTAGTAGACGTGTGGAGACATATCAAAGGATCAGAGATAGATTTCACTTACTATTCAGGAAGACATAAAACTTGGTCCCGCATAGACATGGCTTGGACCACCAAATCTTTAGGCTTAAGAATAAAAGATATCAAAATAGTAGCCAGAATTCATTCGGACCTTTGCGCTTTAGAGATAACGATTAGGGGAAGAGAAACCTCCTTTAGATGGAGACTTAAAGAGCATCTACTGACAACAGAGAAAGATCTAGAAAGAAACAGGAAGCTACTAATAGAATACTTACAACTAAATAAGGGTAATGAAACCTCTAAAATCACGCAATGGGAGGCCATGAAGGCCGTGATGAGGGGCTACCTGATACAACAAGAATCCATAAAAAAATAAAATAAAGAAATTAAAAAAAATTGGGAAGAACTAGAGAAGGGGGAAAAATCCTAAAATCTAAACCCAATGACAGGAAAACAAAATTAAATTTAGAGATATTAAAAAAACAATTGGCGTTACTAGAGACTGAAAAATTACATTCACAAATGAAATACATGAAAGTGAATCACTTTCAGAATGCCAATAAGGTGGGCAAATGGCTGGCGAAAAAACTAAAAGAACGCAAACAAAGACAGTTTATAACAAAGATACAATCAGAAGGGAAAGTTTACACTGAGGGAAATGAGATCATAAACAAATTTACAAAATTCTATAAAGATCTTTATAAATCAAACAATACCTCCAAAGATGAGATCACAAAATACCTCTGCGATTCAAAACTGCCCAGATTATCGGATGAACAAAGGAAACTAATAAATGGCCCCATCACTACAGCAGAAATAGATGCAGCAATCCAGCAAATGAAAAACAACAAGGCTCCAGGCGCAGACGGCTTCACCGCCATTTTCTACAAAAAAATTAAAAATGAATTAAGCCCCTTATTATTACAGATATTACAGATATTAAATAATATATTAGAAGAGAAAATAATTCCCAAGTCCTGGGAAAAATAAACAAAGAAGGTACAGATCCAACAGACATCAAAAATTTTCACTCCATATCATTATTAAATAACGATTATAAAATATTTACAAGCATTATGGCTGAAAGATTAAAAAGCTTTTTGAAGAACTGGATCTCGCAAGAACAAACAGGCTTCCTTCCAAACAGGCAGTTAAAGGACAATACACGGACAATCATAGATACAATTGAATATTATGAGAGGCATAATGAAAAACAGTTGGCGCTATTGTTTATTGATGCGGAGAAAGCTTTTGATAAAATAAATTGGGATTACCTAAAACTATTACTCAAAGAAATAGATATTGGCCATAACTTCAGAAACGCGGTAGAAGCAATCTATACCAGACAGGAAGCCACCTTAATCATAAATGGGCAGGCATCCAACACATCAATACAAATAAGTCAAGGAACGCGCCAAGGATGCCCCCTATCCCCACTATTATTTATATTAGTAATGGATACGATGATAAAGAACATAAATGATGATCAGGAATTACAAGGAATCAAAATTCGAAACGAACAATATAAACTCAAAGTATATGTGGATGACTTTATTAAAGAAAAAAAGATGACTACGATAATAGACATATCCAGCATCTGAAGGAACCCAACAGACGAAGACAATGCCGGGAAAGCCACAGAAACATGGACGATATCCACACCAGAAGGGAAAGGTTTCTCTTTGAAGACTTTGGGAAGTCCGACACACTGGGGGGGAGGGGGGATGATGAGGGTGGGAAGGGTGCAGGGGATCATTCTGTTTTCTTCTTATTCTGTAACACGAAAAAAATTTGCACAATAAAAACTATCTTAAAAAAAGATTTTAGTTTCGTTGGTCTGTTGCAGTGAAGACTGCTTTTGGACTGAAAGTCAAGTGAGGGAGTGGGACTCCATTCCTTCAGCCTTTGCTGTCCCCCTGCTCTTTGGCTTGTGCGTATGCGTGCGTGGCCCAGCGGCTGCTTCTGGGTCTGCACGGATGCGCATGGCCCAGCAACCCCCCGAGCTCGGCCACGGAGCTCAGCGGCAGACCTTTGGCTCGCATGGAGGTGTGGAGCCCAGCAGAACCGGGCCGGAACCTGGTCAGGCCTGGCAACTCCGCGGCGGCAAGGATCTCGGCTGGAATAGTCTGCCGGCAGTAGCTCGCCTCTTCGTCCTTCGTTGGTGACTTCCCTTCACAGCGGGGAGAAGGAGTTCCTTCTTTACTCCTCTCTAGAGCTAGCCTTGGTGCTCCCCGGTGGCAGGCCTCGAGCCACGGAGCACGAGGTGCTCGAAAATTTGGTGAATTTGGTGAAGCCGTCATCTTAGCAGCTTGCGCTATTCGACCGAAGGAAAGCTCCTTTCCTGGTTTTCGCAAAGGAGGCATCAAGTAGCAACCACCAATCAGCTGCTGTTTTGCAGTTTGGCCGCCAAAGTTTGGCGCCAAAGGTCTCAATTACTGTGAAGTGTCATTTTCAAGTGATATATTGTGCAGGTACAGCTGTACCAGGAGCTTCAATTTTGTTTGCTTTGCATTGAATGTTTGTTGTAGTCCTAAGTTTCAGGGGCTCTGCAGATAGGTGGCTTCTTTTGGCTACAATCATAGGGCAAGCCATCTGTCAATTATAGTTAGGTTCCCTGGTCCCACCCCCCTTTTGGGTTTTGGAGGGAATAGGAGCCAGTTTGGGTTCAGTCCACACAGAGAAGCTTTTCATGCAGGACATAATACCAAGAGCTCCTGTAGAAAGCTTCATCTTCTACAGCTTGGCCGGGGAGAAAGGTCCCATAGCTTGGCCGAGGATTATACAGCCTTACAGCTCCTTCGCTGAGGGACTTCAGTCAGCCATCACCAAAACCTGAATCCCTTCTTTTTTCCCCTGGAAATCTACAAAGCTTGGTAAGGGTCACTCGCAGAAGCCAGAAGCAGTTGGTACCGGGTGTAGGGGCTCCACGCCAACAGAGGCAAAGACAGACTGCCCAGATTAGAAGTTAAGGATTTCCTCATTAGTTACAGTTATGAAGATAGTGCCTGTTCCCTGTGGACAAGATTGAGAGAGAGCCAATAGACTGTTAAGAAAGCCATAAAGTACCTGTTTGTTTTTATTAATAAAGAACTTTGTTGAACCTTTGAGCAATCTAGAGACTCTGTTTTAAGGAAATTCAAAGTCTTTTAATCTGAGGCAGCCCCGGCGTCCCGTTGGGCACACAGAATTTATGTCCTGTCTACAGTCTTATGCACAGGCCCAGTGTGCGACAGCACAGTAGAAGACGAAGCTGGTGGCTTCTGCCCCAGTAGAAGACAGAAACTGGTGGCTTCTGCCACCCGGGAGTAGAGAATAGGACCTTTAGAGCTACAGAACAGTGTTTAAGGAAGCCTGTACAAGCCATTCCAAGTCTTCATTACCAGTATCCATCTGTTCGTGTCTGGGGAGTTTAAGCCATCTTGAAGAGGAGCCCATCTGTTCGTGTTTCTTCATTTTTGGCCATTTTGGAAGACACCCCATGTGACCAGAAGGGAGGGGCTGGCAGCCTCCTTCTTTGCTTCAAGCTCCACCTTCCTTGCAGAGAAGCCTGAAAGTCTGCAAAGTTTGCTACAGGTTCCCGCCTTTTTGAAGATCTACTCAGCTAGCTTTACAAGTTTGCTACAATCCTCAGCCAGTCTTTGCACTGCTAGCTTTGCAAAGTTTGCTACAATTCTTTCCGCCCTTTTTGGAAGTCCTGCAATTGCTACTTTGCAAGTCTCCTACCAGAAGCAAGATTCTTCCCGCCCTTTTTCTGTGGCCTTGCACAGCATTGCTACAGTCTGTTCAAACAGCAGAAGCAAGCTTCCCCGCTCTTTTGAAACAAGCCTTGTTTCTGCTTTGCCTTTCAGATTTCTGGAAAGGAGTGTTTGCAGTTCCTTTTGGCCTTTTGCAGCCTTACAAAAAGAGTTTAACCTGCATTTGATTTATTGTGTCTGTTGTGTCTTACTCTCTGCCTTAAAGTGATAAGACATTTGTGTGTGCCAATTGCACTGTTATATTGCTTGCTCTATTTGTAATATTTGCATTGATACACTGACTGCTTTATTACTGCATTGCTATATCACCTGCTCTTTGTGCTTATGATTGCATTTTCATATTTTGTGTTCTATTGATTGTTGGTTATTGATATACTGATTGCTTTACTTGCAGTTTACCTGCATTGCTGTACTGTTTGGGCAATTTGCTGCCATGGCTTATACCTCAAGTTCACCAAAATCTCAGAGCAGTCCTTATGACCTAAGATCCCACAGTTCTTTGCACCTCACGCAAAAGGCATTAGATTCACTTTTGGAGGAGGAAGTTCAGCTCCCAGATAAGGCTGAAAGCATCTGGCTTTCTATAATTGGCTTGGATAGCCAGCTACAGAGTTCTGGGGATGTAAAGCAGTCACAAGACATCAAAGCAGACCTTAAAGCTTTTATTAATAAGTGGAGAGGTTTAGTTGATGCCATTGCCCAAGTGCTTGGCAAAATAAACAGACAAGAAGGAAACCTCAGGGAAGTTCAGTTTTTAAACAGGGTTAAGCACAGGGAAACTAGTTATGCGCACCTGTTTCATGTAGCTGATTTTAGCCCCTCCCCCAGAAGGGAAAGGGATGGTTGAGCTTCGCTCACTCATAGTGTGATTTCAGATCTCCTTAAACATTCCCCAAAGGCCTTGAGTGCAAAGAGCAGGCAGGGAGGTGCTTCTGGCCAAAGCAAGCACAGCCACGCCAGCAGGAAGCATAGCAGCAGAAATGGCTCCGCGTCAGGGTCTTCCATCAGCAGGAGCAGCTCCTCATTGATGGCGGTCCTTTACAACAAAGAAGCCAAGAAAATGGAGCTGCAGGAAAAGAATTCTTGAAGCGGAAGCTGAGGCAGCAGTAGCTGATCTAGGCCTGGATTTCAAGCGGGCTCAGATTGAACTCCAGGCCAAACAAGCTAACTTAGAGGCAAAGCAGAAGTTGTCGCAAACCAAGTTAGAGGCAAAGCAGAAGTTATTGCAAACCAAGTTGGAGACAAAGTTAAAGTTGATGCGCATCCAACAGGAGGCAGCTCAAAAAAGGGTCCATGCCAACATCCTGGCGAAGGCGCTGCAGGGAGAACTGTCTCAAGAAAATGTCAACCGTTTGCCAACACTACTTGCCACGCCTTTTCTGCCAGCCCATGTTAGCTTCCAAGACAGCAAGCTGGTGCATGTGGACAGCGACATCGTGCCACCCAGGCAAAATACAGAAACTAGGGCCAGGAGCCCACAGCCACCAACTCAGGCAGTGAGATCTATTATGTAAACCAGGGGTTCACCCATACCTGAGGCTACAGGTGTTCCTGGGAAAGAACCTTCTAGATTTCAAAAGAACTTCACCTTTACCCATGACCAAACACCCCTTCCGTTTCTTCAAACGCCTCAGTCTCAGCTTGAATCTTTGTTTAGAAACCCGAAGAAGGATTTGAGGGACAAAGGGGTGTAGAAATTCTCTGACTGGCCAGAAGATTTCCTATTTTGAAAAAAAGACTTTTCAGCGAGCCATACAGAGTTTAAGACTCATCTCTGAGGAACAACTGACTCTTATGGTCGCCTGGCTTGGTCCAGTATCAGCTCAGCAGGTGAGAAGAATTTTCTCAGCTCTCATCGACCAGCCAGCCAGAGCATTGGACACTGCATGGATGAGGCTTGATCAGCTCTACTGGTCAAGCACCCAAATTGAAGCCTCGCTGATGGACAGACTTCATAAGTTCCCAGTGCTCAAACCTAAGGACTTTAAACAGCTTTGGGACCTGTCAGTCTTATTGACTGAGCTCCAGTCAGCCAAGGGAAACCCACAGCTTCCAGGGTTTGCCTGCCTGGACCAACACCTGTCCCAAACTGCCATCACTCCGAAGCTGCCATATTCCTTACAGGAAGAGTCGGGCAGAGAAGTCTTCAGATTCAAGCAGGCCAATCATCAGGTCTACTCACCGTTCACCCATCTTGTGGATTTTGTTACAAATGCCGCCATGCAACTCAACGACCCACAGACGGGATTTCCAACTCTTTATGGGACTCCAAGGATGGACAAGCCCATCAAAGACCCCAAGAAACCTGCAAAAGACAGTGGCTTTAAGAGAAACATCACCGTCAAGTCCACAGAGACCAACTCATCTCCAGCTTACGCCAAGATGACGCCTAAGGATGTTTTGTGCCCACTGTATGCGAAAGCCCACAGTTTGGCCGACTGCAGAGAGTTTGCCAAGAAGCCTCATGCAGACAAGGTTGAGATCCTCAAGAGGTCCAGGATCTGCTTCAGGTGCTTCGGTGCAATTCCCCGTCAGTCAAAGTCATGCAAAGAAAATGTAAAGTGTGAGGTGTGCCAATCAGAAAAGCATTGCTCAGCTATGCATGACAAGGATTTTGTGCCCTCCAAGGTCAAAAGCGGAGCCATCAGTCAACGCTCCCCAGAAGTTTCGGCTGGACCTTCATCGGGCACTGAGGCACCCTCTGTGGCCTGCATACAGCTGTGAGGCAGCCCAAAGAAGACCAGGATTTTCAGCCCATTTGTTTGGCAGAGGTCTTTCCTGCCAGCAAGCCTTGGATGAAGAAGAAAATGTACGTGGCCCTCAACAACCAAAGCGACGGTTCCCTGGCCACCCCTGACTTCTTCAGAATCAATAAGGGGCAGGCAAAGACTATTGACTATTGTATTTCTACTTGTACAGGCAAACAAAGAAGACAGGGCCACGTTGCATCTGGATTTATCATTTCGCCAGAGAGATGATGCAGGCGCATCCTCATCTAAAAGGACTACAGGACCTCATTCCACCCTTTGAGCCAGGCATTGACATAGTCCTGCTCATCGGATCCAACTGCCCCAGCTTGATGAGCATCTGGACTGAGAAGAGAGGTCCTCCTGGTGCACCTTTGGCACAGAAGATTCCATTAGGATGGACCATACAGTATGTGTCGACAGAATGCATCTTCTGTCTTCTCTGTGTCCAGATCAGTCAAACACCCTCAGTTGTGGCAGAGACACCCTCATGCAATGTTGCCTCAGACACATTTCTGTTTGCTGCCAAGGAGTTTCATTTGAGTTCTCATCTATCTTCGACGTGTCCCGGGACGGCGAGAACACAGCGCTCTCCTGAGATGAGCAAGCGTTCCTGAACATCATGAACTCCGAGGTCACTCTCAGCGAGAAAGGGAATTGGATCGCCCCTATGCCCTTCAAAGCAGACCGGCCTACCCTGCCTCCCAACAGAGAAGTAGCAGAGAAGAGACTGCAGTCTTTGAGATGCAAGATGCGGCGTGATCCCTAGACCAAGCAGCAAATCATTCAGTTTATGGACGACATGTTTACAGCAAGGTATGCTGAGCCATCCAGCCCTGGTTCAGACAAAGAAGAGTCTTAGTTTCTTCTCTTCCATAAGGCCACTCACCCTCAGAAGCCGAAAAAGGTGCGCATTGTGTTTAATGCCAGCGCCAAATGCAAAGAAATTTCACTGAATGACGTGCTCCTGAAGGGACCAGACCTTCTGAACAGCCTTATCAGAGTCATCCTTAGGTTCAGGGAATCCAAGTATGCTGTCATCGCCGACATCTTCAAAATGTTTTATGCGTTCCTGGTCACACCGGAGCATAGAAAGCATTTAAAGTTTTTATGGTTTGAAGACACCCAGGCTCTGACGGGTTTGAAAGCTTTCCAGATGCGGGTCCATGTGTTTGGAAACACACCATCTCCTGCGGTGGCCAACTATTGCCTGCGAAAGACTGCGGAAAGATTTGGACACTCATTTGACCCTCGGGTAACCCAAGTTATTAATCAGAATTTTTATGTAGATGACTTGCTTGCGTCGTTTGATACTATACAGTCTGCAGTTAGTACAGTGAAGGATGTCCAATCCTTGTTTTTTTTTAAAAAGGCTAATGTCAGGCTCCACAAGATCAACTCTAACAGCACCGGCATTTTAAGAGCCTTCCCGGCTGAAGACCTGATACAAGACAACGTATTGGAGTTGTTCCAGGACGCAAGCACCCAGTCCAGCTTAGGCTTGCTTTGGGTGACCCGTCTGGACCTCTTGTCAGTCAGGGATACACGGTTCACTGGGGTGAACACCAAGAGACAGATGTTATTGGCAGTTAATGGTGTTTTCGACCCATTGGGAATGATAACAGCCAAGCTCCTCTTTCAAGATCAGGAAGTTCCTCAGTCCATTAAAAACTCTTGGACCACTTGGGCCACCCAGGCTCAAGATTTACACCAGTTGAGCATCCTGTGCCAGTTCACGGCCAGGAGCCCTTTGCAAGGCTCGCACACCAAACTCCATGTCTTTTGCGACATCTCAGAGAAAGCTATTGCAGCTGTGGCTTACACCAGGCAAAGAGACTCTAGTTCTTGCACTTTAGGTTTTGTCATGGCCAAAGCCAAGATTGCTCCCTCTAACGCCACTGTCCCTAGGTTAGAATTGTGTGGAGCTGTACTAGCCATCCAATTAGCTCAGATAATTAGGAGAGAGACTAGGCATTTCTTTTCAGTCATCCTCACCTGTTTAGTTATCTGAGCCTTTCACATCGAGGTGATTGAGTGTATGGATACTTCTGCCTTTTTAAATGCTTTAAAGAGGTTTATCTCCATCAGGGGTCCTGTTAGAACGATTAGATCAGACTGTGGCACAAATTTTGTTGGGGCAACCAAAGAATTAGACTGTGTTGTTAAGTTTGCCAAAGACCCCAGTGTCAACAGTTATTTAAATGTAGAAAAGGTTACATGGCTATTTAATGTACCGCATGCGTCTCACATGGGGGGGGGGGTGTAGGAACATGATTGGTTTGTGTAGAAAGATTTTGAATGCTATGCTTTTAGAGTGTAAGAATTTGACCCATGATGTTTTGGTTACTTTGATGGCAGAGGTGACAGCCATTGTAAATAGCTGCCCATTGGTGCCCATCACCACAGACTCAGACATTCCACAGCTTCTCACTCCTGCTTCCACTTTGACTCAAAAGACTTCTGAATGGCAGGAAATTATGTACCCTGTCCTTGAAGGATCTTACAAAGCACTCTGGAAACAAACTCAAACTCTTGCCAACCAGTTTTGGAGACACTGGAAGGCAGAGTACCTGGCTCAACTCCAGGGTTGCAAGAAGTGAAAAGCCTCTAAGCCCAACCTCCAAATATGGGACATTGTTTTGCTGAAAGACAAATCCTTACCCCGTTTCAAGTGGCCTTTGGCCAAAGTTACAGAGACCTTGCCAAGTCCGGACGGATTAGTAAGGAAGGTGAAACTAAGAGTGTGCCAAAATGGAAATGTTTCTGTCTTGCACAGACCAATTTGTGATGTTGTGTTGTTGTTGAATTGGTAATTGTTTATTGCCAAATTAGATTCGCCAATGTTATAGTGTAGATTTCTCATCATTGAGAAATCTAGGCCAGGAGTGTGCAAGTACAGCTGTACCAGGAGCTCCAATTTTGTTTGCTTTGCATTGAATGTTTGTTGTAGTCCTAAGTTTCAGAGGCTCTGCAGATAGGTGGCTTCTTTTGGCTGCAATCATAGGGCAAGCCATCTGTCAATTATAGTTAGGTTCCCTGGTCCCACCCCCCTTTTGGGTTTTGGAGGGAATAGGAGCCAGTTTGGGTTCAGTCCACACAGAGAAGCTTTTCATGCAGGACATAATACCAAGAGCTCCTGTAGAAAGCTTCGGCTTCTGCAGCTTGGCCGGGGAGAATGACTGGACTTAAGACTACATAGCTTGGCTGAGGATTATACAGCCTTACAGCTCCTTTGCTGAGGGACTTCAGTCAGCCATCACCGAAGCCTGAATTCTTTCTTTTTCCCCCTGGAAGTCTACAAAGCTCTGCTTGGTAAGGGTCACTCGCAGAAGCCAGAAGCAGTTGGCACCGGGTGCAGGGGCTCCACGCCAACAGAGGCAAAGTCAGACTGCCCAGATTAGAAGTTAAGGATTTCCCCATTAGTTACAGTTATGAAGATAGTGCCTGTTCCCTGTGGACAAGATTGAGAGAGAGCCAATAGACTGTTAAGAAAGCCATAAAGTACCTGTTTGTTTTTATTAATAAAGAACTTTGTTGAACCTTTGAGCAATCTAGACACTCTGTTTTAAGGAAATTCAAAGTCTTTTAATCTGAGGCAGCCCCGGCATCCAGTGGGGCACACAGAATTTATGTCCTGTCTACAGTCTTATGCACAGGCCCAGAGTGCAACAGCACATATATATTGCTGTGTTTAAGTGCTGTACATTGTATTATATACTGCATTTGCTTTTGTGTAATTTACCTGCTGTAAGGGTTAATTATTTCCCTGCAATCTCAAAGGGATGCAGGTGATATGTCTACTACTGAGGCAGAAAGTAGGACTGAAAGGCCCCAAAGAATTAAACACCCTTCAGCCAAGTTAGAGGCCCAATTCGAGGAAGAGAGGGAGCTCCTCCATGTGAAGCTAGATTCAGCATGGGAGCACATCACAATATTGATGGCCAGAATAGAAAGCTTAGATATTACAAAGGTGCCATCCATTTTAAGGTCAGACCTTGAAAAAACTTTCGGTCTTTGGAAGGGTTTGGTGACAAAGGTAGTCCAAGTTGTTGAACACATTAATGCAAAGGACTCAGAGTTAGAAATAGTGAGTCTCTTAGCCGTCACTGGGGAGAAAGAAGATTGTGTGAGGGCAACTCTAGATGCCCTAGAATCCAGTTCCCCATCTGCTGAGCCAAGGTCTGGACTAAAAGAAAGACAGTCTCCCTCATGTAGTCTTAAGTCCAGTCATTCTAGCTAGGCATCTAGGTTAAGAGAGCAAGCATTGTCTAGGCATAGCCACAAGTCTTCCACTGCTGGAAGAGCTATCTCATCAATAGTGGCTTTGCATATTAAAGAGGCTGCTCATCTGGAGTTACAAAGTAAGATTGCAGAAGCGGAAGCTGATGCAAAGGAGACCACACCCTCCACTTTAAAGTGGAAGAACAGCGACTCCAATTGGAACAGGCCCAAGTAGAAATAGAACAGGCCCGAAGACAAAGTGAAATACAATTAGAACAGGCCCAAAGACAAAGTGAATTAGAGTTGCTCAGAATAAAGATGGATGCTGCTGCCAAAAAGGTGAATGCTGCATGACTGCATCTCTATCTATGAACCCACACGCTCACTTCGATCATCCAGAGAGGCCCTGCTCGTGATTCCACCTGCATTGCAGGCGCGTTTGGTGGGGACGTGAGACAGGGCCTTTTCTGTGGTGGCCCCCTGACTCTGGAACATCCTCCCCAAAGATCTTAGACAGGCCCCTACATTGGCAGTCTTTAGAAAGAACTTGAAGACCTGGCTGTTCCGATGTGCCTTTCCAGAATAGGAATCTCCAACAAGTCCCAGAAGCACTTTACTAGAATTGAAATTGCCGCACACTGCACACTGCACTTACCCTATAATCCTTACATATCACCTGACACATAAGCACTTTTAATCCTGTACCCATTACTCTGGCCCGGCCCAGTTTTATAGTGTCTTGTTGTATTGTTTATTGCTTGTTGTGCAATATTGCTTTAACTGTTTTTAATTTGCTTAGTTGTTGTATTGTTATGTTGTGTTTTGAGGCCTTGGCCTTTGTAAGCCGCATCGAGTCCTTCGGGAGATGCTAGCGGGGTGCAAATAAAGATAATAATAATAATAATAATAATAATAATAATAATAATAATAATCTGGTCCAATTCATCACCAGAGTGGCAAGAGAAAGGAACGATCCACAGACTGGCCTTCCCACCTTATATCAAGGGATCCATCCAGAGAAGGTGCCTAAAGGGGACAAGAAACCACCTAGAGAGGCCAAGAGACCCGTCAGTGTAAAGGCTGCTGAAACCCAACACAAGACCGATGAACCCAAGTCGGAAGTGAAGGAAGTGCTCTGTCCCATTCATCAAAAGCCTCACACTTTGGCCAACTGCCAGGAATTTGCCAAGAAGCCACACAAAGAAAGGCAACAGATAGTTCAGAAGCAGGGCATTTGTATTAAGTGCTGTGGAGCAACTCCACACTTCGCATCCAATTGCAAAGAAAGCATCAAGTGCGAAAGGTGCAATAGCCCCAAGCATTGCACCACAATGCACAACTCCAATGCTGGCTCATACATCAAAGGGGGCATGTCATCAAAAGAAAGGCTACCTACTGCAGTCACCGACAAGCAGGCTGCACCACAGATGCAGGTAGATGTTTCAACAGTCACCTGCACTGATCTGTGCTCTGATGTGCACCAGTTCAGAGTCTGCCATCCCATCTGCCTGGCAGATGTATATTCAGCCAAGAGCCCTTGGCTTAAAAAGAGAATTTATGTGGCTTTAGATTTACAAAGCAACGCCTCCCTGGCTACTCCAGAGTTCTTCCAAATGTTCGACCTAAAAACCAAGACAGTCAACTACACTATGTCTACGTGTGCAGGAAGGAAAAAGTTGCAGAGTCACGTAGCTTCTGGCTTCATGGTTTCCTCTTGTGACCAGAAGAGACAGTTCATGTTGCCAGACCTCATCAAGTGTTCATCCCTCAGAACAAAAAGCAGATTGTTACCAGAGAAGTTGTGGAGGCCCATCCTCATCTGCGAAGGCTGAAGAATGCCATACCAGCTTTTCTGCCAGATGTGTACATTGCCCTTTTGCTTGGTTCGGACTGCCCGAGCTTGTTCTGTGTGAACAACAAGTTAAGGGACCTCCAGGTGCACCCATCGCACAACAACTACCGTTAGGATGGACAGTCATAGGCCCGGTGTGGATAAACAAGATGCATCCTCCATCATCGTTGGACTCCAAGCAAGTACACATGCTTAAAGGTGGACGTCCTAAACTTGTGCACAGTTGCCTGAGTCACATCTCGGTCTGCTGCCAAGGAATAGCTCCGGAGTGTTCCTCCATCTTTGAAGTCTCTGAGAGAGACAAAGCCACAGGACTCTCAAAAGATGAACAAAGGTATTATGGACTCTCAGGTCTCACGATGTGCAGAGGGAGGTTGGATAGCCCCTCTGCCCTTTGGCAGACTCTTATTGTGTATACATATAATATTTATAATATTGTAATGTAATGCAATATAATACTATTATTAATAATAATATATTATAATTATATATTTATATTACATGTAATATTACTAATAATATTACAGTATATTTGATATAGTGCAATATAGCAGTATTTAAAACTGATATTGTACTATGTTAATAATATATTGTATGTATATATACCTTGAAAGCCGCTCTGAGTCCCCTTCGGGGTGAGAAGGGCGGCATATAAATGTCGTAAATAAAATAAAATAAAATAAAATAAAATAAATAATGGGCCCACTTTGCCAAACAACAGGCATGTGGCAGAGAAAAGACTCTGGTCCCTAAAAAGAAAGATGCAAAAGGACCCCAAAGTCAAAGAACAAATTACTACCAGTGACAACCCAGTGGACATCGCTTCCAGAGAAGCTTCAGCTCAATGAGTTATAAGTTCTAGTTGGCTGAGAAGTCCCAGATGTTTGACAGATGTCAACTTCCCACCAGTCTTTTCTCCCACAGAGAATACAGAATTGCCTGAAGCCGTTCCAGAGGTAAAAGCCTGTAAGACAACCACAGTAATTCAGTTGGGCCAAAATCTTGCCTGGAACCACACCGTTTTGAGCGTTTTTCAGAGTGGCATAGTCTTCTTAGAGCAGTTGCTAGACTCATACATCGTTTAGCTTGCAAAGACAGTGAGCCTTTACAGGTCCAGGATATGATAAAGGCTAAGAGAATCATACTCAAGTCAGTGCAGGAAATAGCCAGGCTAGAACAAGGGCTCAACATCGCTAACCAGAGTTCTCTTCATGAGTTAAACCCCTTTTTGGACAAGGAGGAGAGTTGGAGGAAGGTTAGCTAAGACTAAACTCAAGGTGTGCATAAAAAACCCCATCATCATACCCCCTAATAGCCACATTGCACTGTTGCTCATTCGTCATTACCACGAGAAAATCCACCATCAGGGTAGAACTCTAACTGAGGCAGCCCTTAGAAATGGGTAGTTAATGCCTAAAGGTTGGTCAACAGTGTAATTTTCAATGTGTCAAATGTAGGCCAGATAATGGCAGATCTACCTCAAGATAGGACTCTGACAGACCCACCCTTTTCCCATGTGGGAATCAATGTGTTTGGCCCCTGGGAAATTGTTACCAGGGAAACCAGAGGTGGTGTTATGAATAATAAAAGATGGGTGGTTTTGTTTACTTGTTTATCAATACAAGCTGTCCATATAGAAGTTATAGAGGGTATGGACACTTCATCATTTTTAAATGCATTGAAAGGGTTCATAGCCCTCCAAGGGCCAATAAAATCCCTCCGGTCAGACTGTGGCACCAATTTCATAGGTGCAACCAAAGAACTTAACTGTGTCGCTAAGTTTGAGAGAGACACCAAGGTTCAGGACTTCACTAACTGTGAGCAATTTCTTTGGACATTCAATGTTCCCCATGCTTCCCACATAAGTGGAGTTTGGGAAAGAATGCTTGGCATTAGTTGCAAGATCCTTAATGCCATGCTTCTGAACCATAAGTCTTTGACTTATGACGTTTTGGTGACACTTATGGCAGAAGTTACCACAATTATCAACAACTGGCCACTGGTTCCCCTTACCAGTGACCCTGAGAACTTACAACCATTGACTCCTGCACTTATTCTGACAGAGAAAGTGCCAGGATGGAAAGACATTATGCATCCAGTTCCTGACGGAACTCACCGTGCTCTGTGGAAACAGGTGCAGACCTTAGCCAACCACTTCTGGAAGAGGTGGAAGGCTGAGTAATTAAGCCAGCTTCAAACCAGGAGAATCTGGCAAAACCCACAGGACAATGTTAAGGTGGGCAACCTTGTGTTGTTAAAGGACAAAGACTTGCCCCGCCATGCTTGGCCCATGGGCATCATACTAAAGACCTTTCCTTGCCCTGATGGTATAGCAAAGACAAAATGTCTGTCCTGGACAGACCAATCAGCAAGCTTGTATTGCTTGTGGAAAGTGTTTAAGGTTTATACTGTTTTAAGTGTTATATATACAAAGGTATTTGTATGTTTTTCAAGTGATAAATTTCCATATCCTGGGAAATTTAAGTGGGGAGTGTTCTGTCTCCCAGGAGCCTGATTTGCTTCACTTTAAAGTTGCTTGAAGTTGCTTCCTCTTGCATTTTCTCCCAGGGCTGCTACAGCTTTGCAAGAGTGCTGCAGTTTTGCAAGTTAATAATATCAGAGTCTGCGGGCCTCTTTGCAACTATTTGCTTAGAGAGCAGGTCTTTGAGTTTAGGGACCACCTTTTCTCCCAGGGAAAGATCTCCATTTTAGATTCTCCTCTGCCTTTTCAGTTAGAGGAAAGATTTCAGATGTGTTGACAGCTAGGCAGTTAACTCTGGCGAAACCATTGCCAAAACTAAACTGAGTAAGCTATATTGAGATAATATAGATAGTATATTGTGTTTTGAGCTGTTTTTGAAGTATTATAAACAGATAAGCTTAATTGAGAAGATTGAGTTATATAGTTATAGAAAAAGAGAGTCTTGACTTTTTTTCTAAACCACAACAGCTTAAGATTAGGGTGTTAAGATTCCAGGATCTTATCTGCCATCTGGAGAAAGGGTTACCTCTGTAACTAAAGAAAAGAAAGAATATTTTTGTAGTTTCATCTATTGACTGTTTGTTTGCAACTTTGATGAACTGTGCCAAGTCTTCAAGGACTTTGAATAAATATATATCCTTTCTTGATGTTTAAACCAGTAATAGTCTCAGTTGCTGAGTATCTCAAGCTTCTCAATATAGACACCTGCAGTTTGCTCAGGCATAGAGAGAAACACATCACAGTTTTATTTTTTATATTGTCTGGGCGGACGGCACATTACACACATGCAGTTTCAGCATCCTATGATAAATCAAAGTGGGTCAGGGGGAATCCAGGTGTCCCTTGGGCAACGTCCTTGCAGACGGCCAATTCTCTCACACCAGAAGCAACTTGCAGTTTCTCAAGTCGTCCTGACACACAAAAAAGTAAGTATCGCAAAATTAAACAGGAAATAACACTTTCAAACAGGATCAGAACAATTTTCAAATTTTGTTACATAGCATAGAATATTTGTTCATATATTCTCATAGGTTCCACAAAGCCTATGGCAGTTTGCAAAAATGAGAAAATGCAAATTTCCACTGAGCCTTTGAGAAGTCAAGAGTCGGAGCATCCAGAGAAAAGGGGCAGCCAAAACAACCCTTCGGGGATGCAAACTCAGCAAAGGAGGGCACGATTTTCAAGGGCCCCTCTTCAATGCTTGGAATTTTGGGGCTGAAGGAAGACATGACAGCAAGAAGACTTATATGTGGAGGCATTACCCTCCTTTTTCCCCATTTCAGCAAAGTGAGTTTAATGCAACAGCCCTCCCTGCCCCGGATGAAGCCTCTGATTGACTCAGCTGTTTTCCATTGTGAAAGAAGACAAACAGTGGCGCTGCAGGACCGAGGGGTTTATTTTTTTGTCAATGCGGCAAAAGGCATTCCTTTTTCGTGCCCCAGAGTACCTTTTATGGAGGGAAGGAAGGAAATACTTGCATAGATTTCTAAACCATGCTTGCATAGTGCAAACCCAACCCTTTGAGGGTGCCCCCAACTGCAATATATGGGGAAGCTTGCCAAGATTCATAAAAACACCTTGTAAACATCCCTTCCAGAAGAAGAATCCATAAACTGAATCACCTAATCTGAGCTCTACAGGCGAAAGGTTACTCTATTACAGACATCAGAAGAGCTGCAACATTAAGACCAAGCCACAGAAATAAAGATAAACAGCCACCTAGAGGGAAAGTATTCTTTCCATACATCAAGGGATCCACTGACAGTATAGGGGAACAGATGAGGAAAGATATTGTACAAACTTATCTACAGACCCACTAAGAAAATTAAACAAATGCTACGTTCAGCAAAGGATAAAAGAGATCTTCTAATGCAGGAGTCTACCACATACTGTGCGGTAGTGAACAAGTCTACATGGTGGAGCAATGGGTTAAACCCTTGTGCTGCTGAACTGCTGACCTGGGGGTTGGCAATTCGAATCTGCAAGACAGGGTGAGCTCTTGTCTGTCAGCTCCAGCTCCTGCCAACCTAGCAGTTCGAAAACATGCAAACATGAGTAGATAAATAGGTACTGCTTTGGCAGGAAAAGGCACAGAGACACTCCAAGAAATCTTGCTAGCCACACAACCAGAAGGTGCCAACGCAGGTTCCTCAACTTAAAAATGGAGAAACTACCTCCCTAGAGCCAGAGACGAGCACCACTTCCAGAAGCCAGAAATGAAAGGAGAAGCCTCTGCCTTTGTGTTTCTCATTATATGTGATTGTAAAGGCATTGAATGTTTGCCTATGTATGTAAATGCTATAATCTTCTCTGAGTCCCCTAGGGGAGAAGGGCAGAATATAAATAAAGTATATTATTATTACTACTACTACTACTACTACTACTACTACAGGACCACAAAACACAGCATTGACCAGACACAAATCAAAGAACACAAAAGACTCAGCAGACTAATTCAACCAGAAAATCAGCAATAGCAGAACACATGATACACGAAGCTGGGCACATAATATTATTTGAGAACACAGAAATACTGGACCACTCTAACAACCACCATGTCAGACTACACAAAGAAGCCACAAACACATGGACAATTGCAACAAAAAGGAAGAAACCATGAAAATGAACAAAATTTGGCTATCAGTATTGAAAAACAGTAACTAATGAACACCAGCCATGTTTAACAGACAATCGTTTAACAGACAATTGTTCCTTTTCTCACCCTGAACATTCCACGGGTATGAGGGGCATTCATTAAAGATTCCCCCTGACCCATTTCTATTTATCACAGGATGCTGAAACCGCGTGTGTGTAATGATATAAGTCTCAATAGGTTACATACCAATTTACAACCCAGAACTGATAACGGTTTTGATTGTACAGGTGCTTTTTTCCCATGTCAGGAGTGATTCAGAAATTGCAAGTCGCTTCTGGTGTGAGAGAATTGGATATCTGCAAGGATGTTGCCCAGATTGTGGAGGAGATGTAGCCCAAAGCCCCTCTGAAGGGAAGCCCTGGAGATGCAAAGCCACAGGGGCTTACCTGCATCAAAAGGCTTCCCAACGCGGTATATGACACCACAAAAATTAGGAATAATGTATGATAATGTTAGAAATAAATGTTGGAATTTTTCTACCATGCATGGTGGACATGTCCCATAATTAGTACATATTGGAAAATGATAAAACAGGAATGTGAGAAGATATTAAAAACAAAAATTCAGATGAAACCAGAATACTTTCTACTGGGAATAACTGATGAAGATCTAGAACTAGATCAGAATAAGGATAACTTGTTTAACTATTGTATCACGGCAGCAAGAATAGTGTTAGCAAAAAAAAAAAAAAATGGAAACAGAAAGAAGTAGCCACAAAGGAAGAATGGATAAGCAAAGTGAAGAAAATCAAAGACATGGACAAACTGACCTTTGCATTAAAAGACTCATATGGAAGACCAATGAAAAGGACAGATTGGAAGCTATTTGAGGAATACATATCAGAATATATAAATAGACATGATATAAAAGAAGAGGAAGAAGGAAGTCCAGAAGAAGGAAGAAGATAAGAATAGATGGAACCAGAGAGAAGACGATTATGGAAGTCAGAAGATCCCTGTTACACCCTCACCCCTTATACCTTTTTCTTTTCTCTCCCCAGATCCTGCACACCCTCTCCCCCATTTCTACAACCCTTTTGTAGTCAACACACCCTTTTCCCACCCCCAGTGTTCCTACTAACTACCCATTTTTTCCCTACCTATAATCCCATCCCTTCTTACCTCTTTGTTTTTACCTATATATCTGTAAGAATACACTTCAATAAAAAGTATATTTAAAAAAATGCTTCCCAACCCGCATCTCACCTGCTCAGGGTTTTGGGGATTTTCTGCTGGGTTCAAGGGGTGAGCAGCTCCTTTCTCAACCTGCAACCAGTTGCATTGGGACCAGTCAAGTCTTGTCTGCATCCCAGTTTGGACCTAAACATTGCTTCTGTCACAAAGGAGAACTGCAACTGCAAAGAACTGCAAACGGAGCTATTCATTTCATAGAATCATAGAATCAGAGTTGGAAGAAACCTCATGGGCCATCTATTCCAACCCCCTGCCAAGAAGCAAGAATATTGCATTCAAATCACCCCTGACAGATGGCCATCCAGCCTCTATTAAATAAAGCTTCCAAAGAAGGAGCCTCCACCACACTCCGGGGCAGAGAGTTCCACTGCTGAATGGCTCTCACAGTCAGGAATTTCTTCCTCATGTTCAGATGGAATCTCCTCTCTTGTAGTTTGAAGCCATTGTTCCACGTCCTAGTTTCCAAGGAAGCAGAAAACAAGCTTGCTCCCTCCTCCCTGTGGCTTCCTCTCACATATTTATACATGGCTATATCTCCTCTCTTCTTCAGGCTAAACATGCCCAGCTCCTTAAGCCGCTCCTCATAGGGCTTGTTCTCCAGACCCTTGATCATTTTAGTCGCCCTCCTTTGGACACATTCCACCTTGTCAATATCTCTCTTGAATTGTAGTGCCCAGAATTGAACACAATATTCCAGGTGTGGTCTAACCAAAGCGGCATAGAGGGGTAGCATTACTTCCTTAGATGTAGACACTATGCTCCTATTGATGCAGGCCAAAATCCCATTGGCTTTTTTTGCTGCTACATCACATTGTTGGCTCATGTTTAACTTGTTGTCCACAAGGACTTCAAGATCTTTTTCACACATACTGCTCTCGAGCCAGGCATTGTCCCCCATTCTGTATCTTTGCATTTCATTTTTTCTGCCTAAAGTGGAGTATCTTCCATTTGTCACTGTTGAACTTCATTTTGTTAGTTTTGTCCCATCTCTCTAATCTGTCAAGATCGTTTTGAATCCTGCTCCTGTCCTCTGGAGTATTGGCTATCCCTCCCAATTTGGTGTCGTCTGCAAACTTGATGATCCTGCCTTCTAACCCTTCATCTAAGTTATTAATAAAATGTTGAACAGGACCGGGCCCAGGACGGAACCCTGCGGCACTCCGCTCGGCACTTCTTTCCAGGATGAAGAGGAAGCATTGGTGAGCACCCTCTGGGTTTGTCCATTTAACCAATTACAGATCCACCTCACCGTAGTTTTGCCTAGCCTACATTGGACTAGTTTGTTTGCCAGAAGGTCATGGGGGACCTTGTCGAAGGCCTTACTGAAATCCAGGTATGCTACATCCACGGCATTCCCTGTATCTATCCAGCTTGTAACTCTATCGAAAAAAGAGATCAGATTAGTCTGGCATGACTTGATTTTGATAAATCCATGTTGACTATTAGCATTTGTTTCTAAGTGTTTGCAGACCACTTCCTTAACAATCTTTTCCAGAATCTTGCCTGGTATCGACGTGAGGCCGAACGGACGGTAATTGTTTGGGTCATCCTTTTTTCCCTTCTTGAAGATTGGGACCACATTGGCCCTCCTCCAGTCTGCAGGAACTTCTCCCGTTTTCCAAGAACTCTCAAAGATGATTGCCAATGGTTCCGAGATGACTTCCGCTAGTTCCTTCAATACTCTTGGGTGTAGTTGATCTGGCCCTGGGGACTTGAACTCATTTAGAATGGCCAGGTATTCCTGGACAACTTGTTTCCCAATTTGGGGTTGGATGTCCTCTAATCTCTCACCCACTCCATCTTGCTGAGGTTGAAGATGACTTTCTTTTTGTGAGAAGACCGAGGCAAAGAAGGCATTAAGTAGTTCTGCCTTTTCCCTACCCCCTGTCAGCATTGTCCCATCTTCTCTTCGAAGAGGCCGACATAAGAAAAGAAAAGAAGCCCCTTTTATTGTTTTTAATGTCCCTGGCAAGCCAGAGCTCGTTTTGTGCTTTAGCAGACCTTTTCCCTACTGAGAATGATCCCATGATTTCAGACCTGTGTTTCTCTGCAAAACTGCATTCATATATCCCAGGCATGGGAAAACTTTGTCTCACCAGCTGTTAGGAATTGTGGGAGTTGAAGTCCAAAACACCTGGAGGGCTGAAGCTTGCCTGTGCCTGATATATTCCATGATGCGGATATCTCTGCCTTGGGCCTGGAGGAAGTACAGACACTGGAATATTTTATCAAACGGACAAGGTATTGGGAATCTCATGTCAGAACAACATATTTTATGTGTGGCCAAGACCCAGAACATATAACATATAAAACAGCTCTGTACTTAAGCAAAACAATACATCTGAGAACCACATATGTAGGGCTGATTGGGGTAAATTGTAGAGGTGATATTGAAATATGATGTATATACTCAGCTTGATCAGTTTATCAGTTTTATCATGTCTTATCATATTTATTTACTGTATTGTTATAAGTGTCTTATTTTAACTTACTACGTGGAGTGTGATCGGGTCTTGTCAGGTCTTGTTGTTCTGTTTCTTATTGTGATATGGCCTAAGAGCTAATCAATAAAATTACTACAACTACCAACCAGGAATCCAAAAGCAGTAGTAAAATAGTTTATTGAAGAGAGCACATATAAAAATGAAAAAAAAAGGCAAAATCCAACAGGGAATCACCAAAGGTAGTCAACGTGTAAAAACCCAACCAAGCTGGTGAGGAGTGAAACACTTCCAAGGCAATAATCCAAATGGTACAGGAAAACAATCATAACATGAGCATAATAAGAGGAAACAAGAATCAAAACATGAACATGAATACAGAAAAACCACGGCTATCATAATTTCTTAAAACCTGAATCAAAACTCTCAGGAACTTGAACTGGAAACAGGACTTGATATCCTTACTATTAAACAGTGTTGCCTGATCTGAACTCTCAATGAGACACTCTCTAATTTAAGGGCTCCCCCTCGATGGACTGTCACCTTGTCATGGTGAGGGGGCTTGCGCGTTCTGATGAACCTGTAGGAACAACAACTGGAGTCGTGCACTCCCAGGAGTGGCTGCGGGGGAGGTTCCAGACCAAGCACAGTCCAAAGACCCAAAGACCTCAATGGCGGAGCAGGCGGAGGATAACATGGTACATGTTACAACGGCTGCAAAGGCGGAAGAAGGCTGCAACAGACTGAGAAGCCACGGTCATTGTGTTAAACTACATCACCAGTGGAACCTCACTCTGCGAAGTCTGTGTGTTGATCAGTTGTGCACTGACCTCCACACATTAAAAAAACTCATGCACAGGCATCTTCCAAAGAAAATAAAAACAAACCAACCAAAGTCCCATGGCGATCAGCGAGTGGCGACGGGGGCAGGACTGTGAAATCTGGAAGCCCCTAGTCACAGACTGGCACATAGGTGGTGGGTACGGACTCAGTCGTTCTACCTCAAGGTCCGAGGCAGTTGAGTAGTTCGGCAGCTGTATCCGCGACGGAGCAGCCCTTTTGAGGACCCACTCTGCTCACCCCACATGGGGAGGGGGCTAGAAAAAGTGCCCTAAACATAGTCTGCCTCACTTATCCCTGACTGGACTGCCGCGTCCAGTGGGGTCACCACCCTGCGGCCAAAAAAGGAAAATGAACTTCGGTACGTGGAACGTACAGACTCTGATGGACAACAGTGGCAGTGAACGCCCCGAACGCAGAACTGCCATCATTGCAAAGGAGCTGGGATGCTTCAACATCGACATAGCAGCCCTTCAGGAGACCTGGAGAGCAGGAGAGGGACAGCTGAAGGAAGAAAAAGGAGGCTACACCTTCTTCTGGAAGGGACTGCCCGAAAAAGACCAAAGAATGCACGGAGTTGGCTTCGCCATCAGAAATGATCTGATGAAACATCTGTCCGAAGCACCCACTGGCATCAACGAACGACTCTCAACCCTCCGAATCGATCTAGCCAAAAATCAACGGGCAACCATCATAAGTGCCTATGTACCAACACTAGATGCTGACGAAGACATCAAAGAGAAATTCTACTGTCAGCTGGACACCGTCCTATCGGGGATACCTAAGGAGGACAAAATCATCCTCCTGGGGGACTTTAATGCAAGAGTCGGGCGAGACTTCGACCTGTGGCCAGGGACCAAAGGAAAAGACGGGGTTGGAAACAGCAACTCAAATGGCATCCTGCTTCTCACCAAATGTGCGGAGCACAACCTTGTCATCACCAACACGCTCTTCCGCCAGAAAAACAAGTTCAAGACACCATGGAAGCACCCCCAGTCAAAGCATTGGCACCTCTTAGACTATGTAATCACACGCGCCAGAGACCGCCGTGACGTGCTCCTCACAAGAGCCATGACAGGTGCTGACGACTGCTGGACTGACCACAGGCTAATTCAATCCTCGATGGCTATCAAGATTGCTCCCAAGCGCAGACTCCAAGGAAGGAAGACAAGGCGCAAAATGAACACCCAAGCCCTTCAGGAGCCCTCCAGACCAGCCCATCTCCAAACAGCACTCAAGGACCATCTACCCACAGTACACCCCGAAAATGTCGAGGAACATTGGAACAAACTGAAGACCTCCATCATCCAAGCCTGCGAAGAAACTATTGGATACCAAGCCAAGAAACATCAAGACTGGTTTGATGAAAATGACATCGAGATCCAACAGCTAATTGACAAGAAAAGGAAAGCCTTCCAAGCATGGCAGAGAGACATCAACTGTGCTGCTAAGAAAAAGATCTATGCCAGTGCAAAAGCTGAGGTCCAAAGAAGGACAAGAGAACTCAAGAACATCTGGTGGACAAAGAAGGCCAAAGAAATCCAACACCTGGCAGATACCCATAATGCTCAGGGATTTTTCAAAGCCACAAAAATCATCTACGGACCAAGAAACCATGGCATACAGCCTCTACGCTCATCAGATGGAACCAAACTCCTGAAGGACCAAAACTCAATTGCACTACATTGGAAAGAACACTACCAAAGCCTCCTGAACCGCAGCTCCAATGTGGCCGAAGAGGTCCTCTCACAAATCCCACAACAACAAACCAGGGACGAGCTTGCAGCACTGCCTAGTTTGGAAGAAGTCAGCAATGCCATCATCCAACAGAAGAATAACAAAGCCAGTGGACCAGATGGGATCCCTGCTGAAATCTTTAAAGAGGGAGGACCTGAGCTGACACACCAACTCTACCAGCTCATAGAAAAAGTGTGGGTGACCGAGAAAATCCCAGCAGATTTCAAGGACGCCACCATCATCACCCTCTTCAAAAAAGGGGAAAGAACAGACTGCGGAAACTATCGAGGTATCTCCCTTCTAACCTCCGCTGGGAAAATCCTCGCAAGAATCCTTGCAAACCGCCTTCTGCCCCTCTCAGAAGACACCCTCCCAGAATCTCAGAATGGCTTCCGCCCCTCCAGAGGAACAGTGGACATGATCTTCACTGCAAGACAGCTCCGAGAAAAATGCTGGGAACAAAACCAACCTCTGTACATGGCATTCATCGACCTTGCAAAGGCATTCGACACAGTGAATCGCAGCGCTCTCTGGACCATCCTCCACAAAATCGGGTGCCCAAACAAATTTGTGAACATCCTGCGGCTCCTCCATGATGACATGATGGCAACAGTTTTGGACAGCAGTGGCTCCCAAAGTGACCCATTTAAAGTGGAATCCGGTGTCAAACAGGGATGTGTTATTGCCCCAACTCTATTCTCCATCTTCATCGCTATGATACTTCACCTTGTTGATGGGAAGCTTCCCACCGGAGTGGAAATAATCTATCGGACAGATGGCAAGCTATTCAACCTCAGCAGACTGAAAGCCAAAACCAAGGTTACAACAACAGCTGTTATAGAACTCCAGTATGCTGATGACAATGTCGTCTGTGCGCATTCAGAAGAAGATTTACAAGCCACTTTAAACACCTTTGCAGAAGCATACGAGAAGCTCGGCCTGTCACTGAACATTGAGAAAACCAAGGTGCTGTTCCAGCAGTCACCAGCCAATCCCTCTCCAATGCCAGTAATACAGCTTAATGGTGTAACATTAGAAAATGTGGACCATTTCCACTACCTTGGCAGCCACCTCTCCACCAAAGTCAACATCGACGCCAAAATACAACACCGCCTGAGCTCTGCAAGTGCAGCATTTTCCAGAATGAAGCAGAGAGTGTTTGAGGACCGGGACATCCGCAGGGAGACCAAGGTGCTTGTCTATAAAGCTATTGTCCTCCCAACCCTGCTATATGCCTGTGAGACGTGGACTGTCTACAGACGTCACATGCAGCTCCTGGAACGTTTCCATCAGCGCTGCCTCCGGAAAATCCTGCAAATTTCCTGGGAAGACAAGCGGACAAACGTCAGTGTGCTGGAAGAAGCAAAGACCACCAGCATTGGAGCGATGGTCCTCCAACATCAACTCCGCTGGGCCGGCCACGTTGTCCGGATGCCTGACCACCGTCTCCCAAAGCAGTTGCTCTACTTCGAACTTAAGAATGGAAAACGGAACGTTGGTGGACAGGAAAAGAGATTTAAAGATGGGCTCAAAGCCAACCTTAAAAACTCTGGCATCGACACTGAGAACTGGGAAGCCCTGGCCCTTGAGCGCTCCAGCTGGAGGACAGCTGTGACCAGCAGTGCTGCAGAATTTGAGGAGGCACGAGTGGAGGGTGAAAGAGAGAAACGTGCCAGGAGGAAGGCGCGTCAAGCCAACCCCGACCGGGACCGCCTTCCACCTGGAAACCAATGCCCTCACTGCGGAAGAAGATGCAGAGCAAGAATAGGTCTCCACAGCCACATACGGACCCACAAGGAAATCCATAATGAAAGACCATCTTACTCGTCCAACGAGGGATCACCTAACAAACAACAACAACAATTTAAGGGCTGCAAAACATGAAGGCATTTCTTTGACCTTGAGGTTCTGGCTTGTGAAACTTTCTCTGTACTTCTTTCTTACGGATTCTTTCCTGCGCCTGATGTTTTTCTCCTTCAGATCCAGTCTGATATCCCTGTCTAACCCAGTTGTTCCCTCGGAGGAGCTATCTTGGTCTGCCAGGTCTTTATCGGGGTTGCTAAACTCCTTGTGGGAAAAAGGTCCCCTCCCTGTCTGCTGGACTCCAAAACAGTTCCACTTTCAAACTCTGTCTCACAGACAGAATCTTGCTCTGACATTATCTCATTTCCCTCATCGACAGAACTATCCATCACTCTCCCAGGCTTTGAAATCCCAATTCCTTCCTCTTTATCTGTCTGAATCACATTATGTTTTGTATGTTTGCAGCCATTGGGGCCAACGAAGTGCCAGAAGGACTCATCAGCTGGTTGGGAGGCCTCCTGCCGGGCGTCTTGCAGCGATTGGCTGTGGGATGGGTCAGTTTGGTCCCAGGAGTCACAACTGCATCCAAAATGTCAGTTTCTGCAAATAAATGAACAAAAGCAGGTTCCCATGTGAGGAAAGCTTCCTTTTGTAAGAGAACTAACCCAAGAGCCCTGCAGTGCAAACCAGGGCACATTTGGCCCCCATTGAGCCAAGGAAGAAGATGTCCTGCCCCAAAGCGGGCACGGAAAATGTGAAAAAATGCAGCAAGAAGACACTTACCGGTCCCTTTGGCTTTGGCCTTCCCCACAAGGGTGGCAGGGAAGGAAACAAGAGCATTGGAGGACCTGGAACATCACCAGAGTTGAAATGAGGTGATAACAAGAAGCTCACCTCTCCCCTATAACATTTGTTATTAATTTTTCATTGTTAAAATCCTCCCAACCTCACCACCTACCATCCAGACAACATATTTCCTCGATATCTTTAACCATGAGCACAATTTTCTTAGTTTCTGTACAATATTTACATTGGCTTCACCACTTTTTATCAATTCCATCTAAACCAGGCATGAGAAAACTTGGGCCCTCTGGATGTTTTGATCTTCAAATCCCACAATTCCTAACAGCTGCTGAGCTATTGAACTTGCTGACTAAAAGGTCAGCAGTTCAAATCCAGGGAGTGGGATGAGCTCCTGCTGTTAGCCTCAGCTTCTGCCAACTTGGTAGTTTGAAAACATGCAAATGTGAGTAGATCAATAGGTACCACTCCAATGGGAAAATAACGGCGCTCCATGCAGTCATGCTGGCCACATGACCTTGGTGGTGTCTATGGACAACACCGGCTCTTCAGCTTTGAAATGGAGATGAGCATCACCCCCCCCCCCCCCAGAGTGAGACACGACTAGACTTAATGTCAAGAAGAAACCTTTACTTATTTCCTACCTTTTCTATTATCTTGCTCATGGGAATTAACTGACCATTTAAATCATACATATCTTTAATTTTATAGTAGCCTTTACTCATTTCCTTCCACCATTTAGAATCAAATTCCTTATCATATATCAAGGAGCTCCTGGAGCAGGACGTGCCTCCACAGGGCATCGCCCATCATGCCTTGGTTGTTCTGCTGAGAGATGATGGGTGTGGCTCACCAGAGGTACCACAATGAGCACTCCCTGTGACCCATGCATCCCCTTCTAGACTTACTTTTGGGACATGGCAGAAGTCGGCTTGGCCTTGGCCGGAACAGGGTGCGGCAGAGGGGCTGCCTTCTTGGCCGGGAAGGGACTCGCTTTGGGAGTCTCCATCTTCTTCTGCTCCATGGAGTCTGTAAAGCAAGGCAGAATGACTTCAGGTGCATCATTATACTGGGGAATTGATGTGGATTGGCACATTATTATTATTATTATTATTATTATTATTATTATTATTATGTTGCTTATTTATACCCTGCTTTTGCTCTCCTTAAGACGACTAAAAGCAGCTTACATTAAAAGCACTGCAATGTAATTTAAAATATACAAGTATACAAATGGCAAAACAGAATTAAATATAATTGGTATTTTTAAAAAAATTCCATTAAAATTCATTAAAACATATTCAAAACTAAAAATCAAGCCTGTATGAATAAAAAAAAGGGCTTCAGGCTGGAATACTGTGTCCAATACTGGGCACCACAATTGAAGGGAGATATTGACAAGCTGGAATGTGTCCAGAGGAGAGTGACTAAAATGATCAAGGGTGTGGAGAAGAAGCCGTATGAGAAGCAGCTTAAAGAACTAGGCACATTTCGCCTGCAGAAGAGAAGGCTGAGAGGAGACATGATAGCCATGTATAAATACGTGAGGGGAAGTCACAGAGAGAAGGGATCAAGCTAGTTTTCTGCTGCCCAGGAGACTAGGACGCGGAGCAATGGCTTCAAACTACAGAAAAGGAGATTCCACCTGAATATTAGGAAGAACTTTCTGTTCCTGATAGCTGTTCAGCAGTGGAACTCTCTGCCCTGAAGTGTGGTGGAGGCTCCTTCTATGGAGGCTTTTAAACAGAGAGTGGATGGCCATCTATTGGGGGTGCTTTGAACCTGATTGTCCTGCTTCTTGGCAGGGGATTGGACTGGATGGCCCATGAAGTCTCTTCCAATGGTATGATTCTATGATTCCTGCCAGAAGGGCAGCAAGGAGGGGGCCATTCTGGCTTCTCGAAGGGTGCATTTGCTCTGCAGAATGAATGCAATTTGACACCACTTGAACTGCGAAGGCTCAATTTTATGGATCACTAGCTTGGAGAGCCAGCGCTGCCCGGGTTATTTGAGAAAGGAATTGTGTCTCAAGGTTGGTCTTTATCAGTTGTTTATATGGCTCACAGTGGTCTCGGGAAGTTAGTGAAGGTACTGCGAGTCCCACCATCTGTGGTCCATTCTCCTCCAAACTGCACCAGAATGGAGAATGGTTCGTCGGGATCCTGGGTGCCAAGTTTTGTTCTTGATCGATCATTGGATGAGGGTCACAGTGGTCTCAGAAAGTGAGTTTAGGTATCCCATCATCCATAGTCTGTTCTCTCCCAAACCTCACCAGAATGTTGAGTTGGCCAGGGGGGGGGGGGGGGGTCTCTGTGCAAAGTTTGGTCTTTATTGGTATTTGGATAAGTGTCGCTGTGGTTTCAGGAAGTGAGTGAACGTACTGGAAATTCCATCATCCATTGTCCGTCCTCCTCCAAACAGCACTGGGATGTAGGGGGGGCTCTGTGTGCCAAATTGCAGAAGTGTTGGGAAGTGAGTGGAGGTACTTGAAGTCCCATCATTCATAGTTCATCCTCTTCGAAAGTACACTAGGATGTAGAGTGGGTCATGGGGGCTCTGTGTGCCAAGTTAGGTCTTGATCAGTCATTGGCAAGGGTCTCAGTGGTCTCAGGAAGTGAGTGAAGCTACTGCAAGTCCCATCATCCTTCTCCAAATTCTTCCAAACTGCAGCAGGATGTAGAGTGGGTCACGCGAGCTATCTGTGTGAATTGTGGTCCTGATCCATCATTGTTGGCAGATGTATTGGTCTCAGGAAGGGAGTGGAGGTATTGGAAGTCCCATCATCCATGGTGCATCCTCCTCCAAACCATAGCAAGATGTAGAGTGCATCATGGAGACTCAGTTTGCCAAGTTTGGTCTTGATCGGTAATTGGATGAGGTTTGCATTGGTTTCAGGAATTGAGCGAAGGTACTGGAAGTCCCATAATCCATGGTCCATCCCCGCCAAACCACATCGGGACATAAAGTGGGTCATGAGAGGTCTATGTGCCAATTTTGGTCTTGATCAGCCATTGGATGAAGGTCACAGAGGTCTCAGAAAGTGAGTGATGGTACTGCAAGTCCCATCATCCATGGTCCATCCTCCTCCAAACTGCAGTAGGATGTGGAGTGTGTCATGGGGCTCTGTGTCCCAAGTTTGGTCTTTATTGGTAATTGGATGAATGTTGCTGTGGTTTCAGGAAGTGAGTAAAGGTACTGCAGGTCCCATCATTCATGGTCCACCATCCTCCAAGCGCAGCAGGATGTAGAGTGGGTGATGGGGGCTCCGTGTGCCAAGTTTGGTCTTTATTTGTCATTGGATAAGGGTCAGAGTGGTTTCAGTAAATGAGTGAAGTTACGTCAAGTCCCATCATCCATGTCCCATCCTACTCCAAATTGCACCAGGTTGTAGAGTGGGTCATGTGCCAAGTTTGATCTTGATCAGTCATTGGATTAGGTTCGCAGCAGTCTCAGGAAGTGAGTTTGTACTTCAAGTCCCATTACCCATGCTCCATCCTCGAATCTGCACCAGGTTGTAGAGAGGGTCATGGGGGCCCCTTTGTCCACCCTCCCCCAAATCTCACCAGGACATAAAGGGTGTCATGGGGGTTATGTGTGCCAAGTTTGGCCTCGTTCAGTCATGGTTGTGGGTTGCAGCGGTCTTGGAAAGTTCCATCATCCATGGTCTGCCTTCCTCCAAAACACAGTAGGATGTAGAGTGGGTCATGGGGGTTCTGTGTGTCAAGTTTGGTCTTTATTGATCTTTGTTGGGGGCTACAGTAGTCCGTGGGAACTATACCTATTGAAAGTACTATAAATCCTATCACCCATTGTTCACCCTCACGCAAACCGCACCAGGATGTAAAGGGTGTCACGGGGGTTATGTGTGCAAGTTTGGTCTTGTTCAGTCATTGTTGTGGGTCACAGCAGCCTCGGAAAGTGAGTGGAGGTACTTCAAGTCCCATCATCCATGATCTGCCCTCCTCCAAACTGCAGTAGGATGTAGAGTGGGTCATGGGGGCTCTGTGTGCCAAGTTTGGTCTTTGTTGGAGGTGAGAGTGGTCCATGGGAACCAAGCTGTTTGAAAGTACTACAAATCCCATAATCCATGGTCCAGCCTCCTCCAAACAGCAGCAGGATATAGAGTGGATCATGGGGTCTCTGTGTGCCAAGTTTGGTGCAAGTGTGTCACCCGTGTTGGTCACAGTGGTCTGTGAAAGTGGCAGCAAATCAGAAAGCTGCCACAAACTCCTCCGCCCTATGTCCTTCCTCTGTCCGCCACATACAAACACTGACTTTTATTATGTACTAGCTTGGGGATCCAGCGCTGCCCAGGTAATTTGAGAAAGGTATTGGGTATCAAGGTTGGTCTTTATTAGTTATTTATACGGCACACAGTGGTCTCAGGAAGTTAGTGAAGGTACTGTGAGTCCCATCATCTATGGTCCATCTGTGTGCCAAGTTTGGTCTTGATCAGTTATTGGCTGAGGATCACAGTGGTCTCCCAAAGTGAGTTAAGGTACTTAAAGTCCCATCATCCATAGTCTGTTCTCCCCCAAACCTCACCAGAATGTTGTGTTGGTCATGGGGGCTCTCTGTGTCAAGTTTGGTCTTTATTGGTATTTGGATGAGGATTGCTGTGGTTTCAGGAAGTGAGTGAAGGTACTGCAAGTCCCATCATCCATCATCCATCCTCCTCCAAACAGGACCGGAATGTAGAGTGGTTCATGGGGGATCTGTGTGCCAAGTTTGGTCTTGATCGGTCATTAGATGAGGGTTACTTTACTCTTGGGAAGTGAGTGGAGATACTAGAAGTCCCATCATCCATGGTCTGTCCTCCTCAAAAGTGCACCAGGATGTAGAGTGTGTCATGGGGCTCTGTGTGCCAAGTTTGGTCTTGATCATAAGGTGAGGGTTACAGTACACTTGGGAAGTGAGTGGAGATACTAGAAGTCCCATCATCCATGGTCTGTCCTCCTCAAAAGTGCACCAGGATGTAGAGTGTGTCATGGGGCTCTGTGTGCCAAGTTTGGTCTTGATCATAAGGTAAGGATTACAGTACTCTTGGGAAGTGAGTGGAGGTACTTGAAGTCCCATCATCCATGGTCTGTCCTCCTCAAAAGTGCACCAGGGTGTACTTGAGTGTGTCATGGGGGCTCTGTGTGCCAAGTTTGGTCTTGATCAGTCATTGGCGAGGGTCTCAGTAGTGAAGTGACTGCAAGTCCCATCATCCATTTCCAAATTCTTCTGTCAGCTCCCGCTAGATCTCAGAACAAAACCATGCTCACAAGAGTAGCTTCTTGAATACAGGTTTATGATTCAGTCTGAACAGGATGCAGAAAAAGACAGATCTGAGAGTTTCTCGCCAACATACAGCAATACATCCCTCCTGGTTCCCCCTCCTACTTCCCTCCTTATCACAAGTTGTGACTACATTCCATTCTCCCAGGAACAAAGCATTCCCGCTTGCCAGATGGCCCCCCTTATCAAACCATAATTTACATAATGTCGGGAAGGAGTCTTTGAGGAAAGGAGTATCCTGCTTTGTTGACTTTAACTCAAAGGCCACGTCCTGACATAACTCCACCCCCCCTCGAAAGACCCTCGCAGGCCCCTGCAGGAGAGAAAAGAAAAGACAACATAAGAATAAACAACACGGAGCAGGCTTATGGGGGAAAGAGTTATAAGTTGCTTACCTGTAACTATAGTTTCCTGAGTAGTCACCTGTGAATCTGCACATATGGTATTTCCTGCGTCTGCGCAGTACAGCTTCGGAACCTTCCAGAATAAAAAATAGACATTTTATGTCAAACCTGGCCCCTCCCCCCTCCCCCTCCCCTCTCGAGTATATATAGCCCAACGGGCCAGGCCACTCAGTTCTCTTCCGCCGCAAAGCAGCAAGAAGGCGGGGCATGACACTCGAGGGGAGGACGGGCGGGGCTGAGCAGATTCACAGGTGACTACTCAGGAAACTACAGTTACAGGTAAGCAACTTATAATTTCCTATCGTAGTCACTGTGAATCTGCACATATGGTAGACTAACAAGCTACTGACCATGGATGGTGGACGTCATGCCACCGCTGAAAACAGGACTGCTCTTCCAAACTCAGATGCCCTCCTGGACACGACATCCATCTGGTAGTGTGACACGAAGGTAAGTGGAGTCGACCATATGGCAGCCTTACAGATGACATCCAAAGGAACACCACGCAAGAAGGCGACGGACGTGGAAACCGATCTGGCTGAATGGCCCTTAACCTGTAAAGGTAAGTCTTTACCCGACAACTGATAACATAAACGAATGAGAAACACAATCCAAGAGGAAAAACGTTGAGATGATAGTGGCAAACCCCTAGAGTCTCTGCCATATTTAATGAAAGACCTGGGAGTTTTCCTAACCCCAGCTGTTCTATCTACATAAAAGGCCACAGCCCTACGCACATCCAGAAGGTGCAAACCCCGCTCTAACGGAGAAGTAGGGTTCTGAAAGAACGCAGGGAGCACAATCTTCTGAGACATATGGAACTTGGAGGATACTTTGGGTAGGAAAGCAATGTCCCTACGTAGTATGACTTTGTCTTTGTGAAACTTCAAGTAAGGGGGATCCACCCGAAGTGCACACAATTCACTGGCTCGCTGTGCTGATGTTATGGCCACTAAAAACGCCACCTTCCAAGACAGGTAAGGAAAATCTACTGTAGCTAGGGGCTCAAAAGGAGGCTTCATTAACGCCGAAAGCACTAGCTCCAAACTCCAGGAAGGGGCGACAGGGGCTACGCAAGGTCTAGTGTTTGCAAGGCCCCGTAAAAAGGACTTTACCAAAGGATCTAAAAAACAGGAGGGTAGACCAGCCTTTCTCTTGAACCATGAGATGGTGGCTAAATAACACTTCAGCGAAGAGCTTGAAAGCCCCGCATCCAACAAAGAAACCAAAAAGTCTAGAACTAACAAAGTGGGTGCTACTTCTGGAGCAACATCTCTTTGCACAACAAATTTACTAAACCTATCCCATTTATACAAATAAGACCTCCTAGTAGAAGGCCTGTGCGCGGCCTCGATAATAGTGAGTACCGGCCGTGACAGCTCTGAAAACGTGGCTATCGGAGGGGAGAATGTACCATGCCGTGAGCTTGAGTAGCTGCACCTCCGGGTACATTACTTGGTTCTGTTGGGACAGTAATAGATCTGGTCTGCACGGAAGATGAAGGAACCTGTCCCTGGCCATCTGAAGGAGAGGAGCAAACCATGGTTGCCGGGGCCGCCAGGGGGCCACTAGAATACAGTGGGCATTGTCCTTATTGATCTTCGCAATCACCCTCACCAACAGAGGGAACAGAGGGAAGGCATAAACTAGTCTGCCCCCCCAATTGTGAAGGAATGCATCTCCCAGACAGCCTGTTGTCAGGTTCGGATGGCAACGGGCACAATAAAGGTTGCATTTGCTGTTCAGGTGAGTTGCAAACAGATCCACCTCCGGCACACCCCATCGACCGAACAAGTCGCAGGCTATCTCCTGATTCAAGGACCACTCGTGGTGGGCCATGGGGTTCCTGCTGAGTGTGTCTGCAAGACCATTGTCCACTCCCAGAAGGTGAGTGACCAGGAGATGAATTCCCCTGGAGATGCACCAGTTCCATATCTGCACACACAGGCCTAGTAAGGACCCCAAGTGAGTACCCCCCTGCTTGTTTAGGTAGTACATCACCGTGGTGTTGTTGGTGAGTACTTGGATGACACTTCCTGACACCACTCTTTCGAAAGCCTTTAGAGCCCTGTCCACCGCCAGAAGCTTGAGCATGTTTATGTGCATGGCGGTTTCTTCTTCTGACCACGTGCCATGAATCATCAGGCCCTGTAAGGGATGAGTCTGTAGTTATAGATCTGACAGGGGACGGAGGTTGGAATGGAAGGCCCGCGTACACCCAATGTTCATCCCTCCATCCCGAAAGGGATTGGTGGACATTGTGAGGGACAGTAAGCCTGATTGAAGGTCTGTCCTTGAGGAGGTTGAACACTGAGAGGAACCAATATTTCAGGGGCCACATTCTCAATCGGGCATATGGAGTAACTGCTGTGGTAAATGCCATATGACCCAATAAAACCTGTCTCGCCGAGATCCTGGGGGCCGCTATCTGCCTCGCCGAGATCCTGGGGGCCGTTATAACCTGATTGACCAGTTCCAACAACTTGGCGAATCGGTCCGGAGGTAGAAAGGCCCTCTGGGAGATGGAGTCCAGTAGTGCCCCGATAAACTGGATCTGGCGGGAAGGTGTGAGGGAGGACTTCTCCGAATTGACGACCAAACCCAGATACTGGAGCAAAGACAAAATAACAGAAATGTGCCTTTTAAGTTGTTCAGGCGAACTAGCGACAATGAGCCAGTTGTCTATATAGGGGTAGACCGTTATTCCCTTGGTGTGAAGGTGTGCCGCGACCACTGACATATACTTCATGAACACCCTGGGGGCCGTCAAAAGTCGAAATGGCAAGACATTGTAACAATAAGCTAGGTGTCCTACCATAAAGGTTAGAAACCTACGGTGGTGGGGAATTATAGAAATGTGGAAGTAAGCATCTTTTAAATCCACCGTAGCAAACCAGGCACCCTGAAATAACAAGGGCATAATAGTAGTCAAAGTAACCATGCGAAATCTCTTTGGAGAAATATGTTTATTGAGGGATCTGAGATACATGATAGCCCGAAAGCCTCCACCTCGTTTATTGACAAGAAAGTAACGTGAGAAAAAACAGAATGGAAACATTGTGGGGCTAACAGCAGAAATGGCCCGTTTGGATAACAGGGTTTGAACCTCTTGTAACAGCGGTAACGAGACAGGTGTAGATACTACCAACCCCGTGGGAGGAACATCTTCGAACTCAATCCTATAACCATTACTGACTATAGACAAGACCTACTTATCACAAGTGATGTGAGTCCAGGCATCATAAAACGGTGACAACCTTTCATAAAACAATGAGGGGTAACTCACAATAGGTATACCGGTCGCCAAACAAATCAAAGATTGTCCCAAAGGATCATTAACGGCTGACCGACTACCTGAGAAATCAGCACCAGCGTCAAACACGCTTCTTAGAGGCGGGCTGAGACCTAGGTTTGTTTTGAAACGGCTGGTATCTAGATTTCGGTGCATAGGGAGATTTCCTTCCCGTTTGGAATCTAGAAAAGTTGGAATTATGATTCCTATAAGGTCCCGCAAAGTTGTTGGAGTAATTTTTGCGGAAACCAGGACACTGTTGTTGCCACCTAGACTTTGCTTGGTAATTGGATTGCCAAGTATATCCAAATTTACTCGCCTCCTGGCGAACCTCCTGTTTACTTTTTAACTTTTCATCGGTATCGGGGTTAAAAAGCCCTCCACATGAAGTGGGAGGTCTTCAGCCAGAGCCTTGCCCTCATCAGAAATGTTCGCAGCTCTAAGCCACGCATGCCTTCTGATTGAGGTAGCGGTGGCAAAAAGATTACAGGCTCTTTCTGCCAAATGCTTGGCAAAATCTTTCTGCAGTCTTGATAACACAATGGCATCTGCCTGTAGTGCCTTAGGTAAACGTTCCTCAGCTGGTAACAACTCCAAATAGGGCAGAATCCTTGACCAGAAGAAATTCTGGTAGCCGCTCATATAAGTTGCAAAATGACCAATCCTGCAGAGAGGTGGGCTTTTCTACCCAGGGAGTCTATCTTTCTACCTTCCCTGTCCGGGGGCGTAGTCAAAGATCCCTTTTGACGCTTGGTTTTGGCTACTTCAGCTACCACCGTGTTTGGTCTGGGGGGATTAGTCACCCATTTTGCAGAGGATAAATTAATCTTATACATTGCATCAACCTTTCTAGGTACTGCTGCCACCAAAGGGGGAGCAACATCAGAGACCCTGGCTAGCTTAAGCAGAGAAGGTAACGGAGGTAAAGAGGTGGAGGACACAACATTCTGCTCGTCTGAGGGGAACATAGGGTCCTCCACATGCTCAGATGGTTTAGGGTCAGGCAAATCTAAAGCCTTAATCATCCTGCTCAAAATCAAAATATTTATTTCGGTCATTGACCAGCACAGGAAATAGTGTCTCATTTCCATACAAATCTGGCATGTTTGGTACATTAAAAATATAAATATAACTACTAAAAACACAATATGGGTGAGGGAGCAGAAGGGGAAACAGGGTAAAAACATACAATGCCCAGATCCATCACCAAATTTTAGATTTAGGGAAGAAGATTACTGGACACACAGTTGACTTTTGGAACTAGTCATTCCCTGGCGGATTTTGTATGCTGCTTCACAGAACTTTGCAACATTGTAGGTTGTAGCTGAATAATATCTGCAAATAGCAGGGGGGTATAAAATTGTCCTGAATGGCCTGGGTGCTTGTCTATCAGAGGTAAAATAAGCCTGGCACGGATATCCCTGTAGAACGGGCACTGGAGGAGCACATGTTCTATTGTTTCTACATGACCCGAGTCACAGGGGCAGAGCCTCTCTGGGAAAGGGATCTTCCGGTAGCGGCCTTCGAGCTGATGGAAGACCGTGGCATCGGGCCAGGGTGAAAGCCCTTCGATGAATAGGAACCTCTAAGTATGTTAAATATGCCATAGGGGAGGCAAGATATCTGCTGTCTTCACTAATAAGGAAGCTTGGAGCCGAGGCCAGATCTAGCTGACGCTCTGTGTCTGTGATACGTTGTTTAATAAGTGCTTTGGCTTGATTGTAATCCATAGCTAATAGTAGACCTGGAGAAAATCCCAACGAGATTTTGGATGTTACCGCCTGCTTCCATGTGGATTGGAAGTCATCCTCCATGGTTAGTGGGGCAAGGCCAAGGGGTGCACGGGACAGTCTGAGCCAGAGGTTAAGTATGGCCACCCACACCCTGGCCTCCACTCTCATAAAACCCGTCTCTAGTCGCAGGGTGGCATTAGAAACGCATTTAGGTACCTGCAAGGCCGATTTCAGAAACTTGGACTGAACCACCTCTAATGGTGCAAAACTGGGGAAGGGGCCCAGCTGAGCACCATACAAGAGTTGGGCTAATGACTTGGCTTCAAACAGCTTGAGCGCTGCCAGTGTGAAGTGGCCCCCTCTTGTCCTGAGATATTTAAGAATGGCAATTGAGCTCCCCTGTGCAGTGTTGGATACTTGATCCCCATGAGCTCTTCTGCTACCATTAGATTGGAAAACTACACCTAGATATTTGAAGGATGTAACTTGTTCAATTTTATGACCATCTATGCTCCAAGAGTAAGTCCTGGGCCTATTAGCGAAAGCCATGATTTTGGTTTTATTGTAATTGAGTTGGAGCTGATCTGTGTTGCAATGTTGTATTAATGCTCTCAAAGCTCTTTTGAGTCCAATGGGTGTACAGCAGCATCATCTGCATAAAGCAGGATGGAGATGTGTTTTCCTGCCAGCTTTGGGAAGTCTATGTTTTGAAGCTGGTCCACTATGGAGTTTATATAGAAGTTGAACAGCAAAGGGGGCAGAATGCAGCCTTGCTTGACACCCTTGCATGTTTCAACAGCCTCAGTGAGGTGACCCTGTGGGTTGCATCTTACTTTGAGTGTGGTCTTTTCGTGAAGTTGGCGTATTAGACATAGTAGAACGGCGATCAATTGTAGAACTCTCCAGTTTTTCCCAAAGTTTAACTTGTGAGATGGAATCAAATGCTGCTTTAAAGTCAATAAAAGCAGCATATAGTGAGATTATGTTTTGGGAGGAATATTTTTCCACAAGGTGTTGCAGCACTAGGCACTGATCTATGCTGATCTATGCTGGATCGACCTTCCCTGAATCCAGCTTGCTCCTCAGCTAATATGTTTTCTTGTTCCAACCAATCTTGGAGTTTCCATTGTAGATGTCTAGCATATAGCTTGCTGATAGTGTTAAGGAGGCTGATTGGTCGATAGTTCGCAGGATCATCCTTTTTCCCTTTCTTTTTATAGATGGGAACAATGATTGCAACCCCCAATCCTTGGGGATTTGGCCATGGTTGTCAATACATGTAAAAAGTGAGGCTAGGATGGGGGTCCAGAAATCCAGGTTGTTCTTGATGGCCTCTGCTGGGATAAGATCTTCTCCTGGGGCCTTGCCTGATGGTAGTTGGGCAACCAGGTTCTTAATTTCTGTAGCTGATACAGGTGGCCATGGTGGACTGTCACCTTGATGGACTGTCACCTTGTCGTGGTGAGGGGGCTTGCGTGTTCCGATGAAACTGTGGGCACAACAACTGGAGTCGTGCACTCCCAGGAGTGGCCGCGGGGGAGGTCCCAGACCAAGCACAGTCCGAAGACCCAAAGACCTCAACGGCGGAGCAGGCAGAGGATAACATGGCACATGTTACAACGGCTGCGAAGGCGGAAGAAGGCTGCAACAGACTGAGAAGCCACGGTCATTGTGTTAAACTACATCACCAGTGGAACCTCGCTCTGTGAAGTCTGTGTGTTGATCAGTTGACCTCCACACATTAAAAAAACCCACGCACAGGCGTCTTCCAAAGAAAATAAAAACCAAGCAACCAAAGTCCCATGGTGATCAGCGAGTGGCGACGGGGGCAGGACTGTGAAATCTGGAAGCCCCTAGTCACAGACTGGCACATGGGCGGTGGGTACGGACTCAGTCGTTCTACCTCAAGGTCCGAGGCAGTTGAGTAGTTCGGCAGCTGTATCCGCGACTGAGCAGCCCTTTTGAGGACCCACTCTGCTCACCCCACATGGGGAGGGGGCTAGAAAAAGTGCCCTAAACATAGTCTGCCTCACTTATCCCTGACTGGACTGCCGCGTCCAGTGGGGTCACCACCCTGCGGCCAAAAAAGGAAAATGAACTTAGGTACGTGGAACGTACGGACTCTGATGGACAACAGTGGCAGTGAACGCCCCGAACGCAGAACTGCCATCATTGCAAGGGAGCTGGGACGCTTCAACATCGACATAGCAGCCCTTCAGGAGACCCGGAGAGCAGGAGAGGGACAGCTGAAGGAAGAAAAAGGAGGCTACACCTTCTTCTGGAAGGGACTGCCCGAAAAAGACCAAAGAATGCACGGAGTTGGCTTCGCCATCAGAAATGATCTGGTGAAACATCTGTCCGAAGCACCCACTGGCATCAACGAACGACTCTCCACCCTCCGAGTTGATCTTGCCAAAAACCAACGGGCAACCATCATAAGTGCCTATGCACCAACACTAGACGCTGATGAAGACATCAAGGAGAAATTCTACTGTCAGCTGGACACCGTCCTATCGGGGATACCTAAGGAGGACAAAATCATTCTCCTGGGGGACTTCAATGCAAGAGTCGGATGAGACTTCGACCTGTGGCCAGGCACCATAGGAAAAGACGGGGTTGGAAACAGCAACTCGAATGGCATCCTGCTTCTCACCAAATGTGCGGAGCACAACCTTGTCATCACCAACACGCTCTTCCGCCAGAAAAACAAGTTCAAGACATCATGGAAGCACCCCCGGTCAAAGCACTGGCACCTCTTAGACTATGTAATCACACGTGCCAGAGACCGCCATGACGTACTCCTCACAAGAGCCATGACAGGTGCTGACGACTGCTGGACCGACCACAGGCTAATCCGATCCACGATGGCTATCAAGATCGCCCCCAAGCGCAGACTCCAAGGAAGAAAGACAAGGCGCAAAATGAACACCCAAGCCCTTCAGGAGCCCTCCAGGCGAGCCCATCTCCAAACAGCACTCAAGGACCATCTACCCACAGTACACCCCGAAAATGTCGAGGAACATTGGAACAAACTGAAGACCTCCATCATCCAAGCCTGCGAAGAATCTATTGGATACCAAGCCAAGAAACATCAAGACTGGTTTGACGAAAATGACATCGAGATCCAACAGCTAATCGACAAGAAAAGGAAAGCCTTCCAAACATGGCAGAGAGACATCAACTGTGCTGCTAAGAAAAAGATCTATGCCAGTGCAAAAGCTGAGGTCCAAAGAATGTAGAAATGTGTTTATTATAAAGTGTTATTTATAATGTGTTTAAACTGTATTTATAATGTTTATTTTAGAGTGTTTAATGTACTGTGTTTAAACTGTATTTATGTATTACATTTATTGCCATGGCCTAACTGTGAGGGATAGGTTGCCATGGTAACACAGCCTCAGAGGAGGTGGGCGGAGTTTAAGGAATAAAAGGTTTGAAAGCGTCAGTTAATATTCAGTCAGGCGGAAGAGACCCTGAGAAGAAGAGCAGAGCCAGTTAAGGGCTCTGGGAAATAGCAGAGTCAAGAAAGGACTCTGGGAAAAGTAGTTTAGTCCGGTGGATGAGACCCGGGGAAGAGGTTAAGAGTGTTGTGAAGCTGTGAGAATTCAGTAGTTCTTAGAATTTGTGAATATTTCTTCAGCAAGAGAGCTGAAGGTGTTACCTTGTTAGATTGCTTAAGTTAAAGAATCTAACAGAGGGGGTTTAAAGGATCGCCAGTAAGGAAAGACTGGTGATCAGTGGTTTGTTCCGAGTATAGGGCAAACAGTGTGGATATTCACAATAGGGAACTCTGAAGTAGTATAAGCACTTCACTAAAGAAGGAGTTTGTAGAATTGTAACATCAGAAGCCTGTATGTATCTCAAACCAGCCATTTTGTAACATCAAGCCTTGTGCCAAGTTCAAATTCTCAAAACTGCAACAATTACGTTCTGTTAACAATAAAACTTGTTCTCTTTATATTTCAAACCTGCCTCCTCCATTGCTTTTATGCTTGGTGCATTCCACACTACCAAAGTCACCTCACAACACAACTAAAGATAAACAGAGACATAAACCAGCGTCTCTAAACATATTGGTGGCAGCTTAATTGATATCTAAAAGAAGGTTCCTCACAGAATATTGGTGGCATTAAAGAAGATTAATACTTCCTCACATAATTTTGTTGACAAGCGGTGGGATTAACGCTTCCTCACAAGAAGGACAAGAGAACTCAAGAACATCTGGTGGACAAAGAAGGCTGAAGAAATCCAACACCTGGCAGATACCCATAATGCTCAAGGATTTTTCAAAGCCACAAAGGTCATCTATGGACCAAGAAACCATGGGATACAGCCTCTACGCTCATCAGACGGAACCAAACTCCTGAAGGACCAAAAGTCAATTGCACTACGCTGGAAAGAACACTACCAAAGCCTCCTAAACCGCAGCTCCAGTGTGGCCGAAGAGGTCCTCTCACAAATCCCGCAACAACAAACCAGGGATGAGCTTGCAGCACTGCCTAGTTTGGAAGAAGTCAGCAATGCCATCAGCCAACAAAAGAACAACAAAGCCAGCGTACCGGATGGGATCCCTGCTGAAATCTTTAAAGAGGGAGGACCTGAGCTGACACACCAACTCCACCAGCTCATAGAAAAAGTGTGGGTGACCGAGAAAATCCCAGCAGACTTCAAGGATGCCACCATCATCACCCTCTTCAAAAAAGGGGAAAGAACAGACTGCGGAAACTATCGAGGTATCTCCCTTCTAACCTCTGCTGGAAAAATCCTCGCAAGAATCCTTGCAAACCGCCTTCTGCCCCTCTCAGAAGACACCCTCCCAGAATCCCAGAACGGCTTCCGCCCCTCCAGAGGAACTGTGGACATGATCTTCACTGCACGACAGCTCCAAGAAAAATGCAGAGAACAAAATCAACCTCTGTACATGGCATTCATCGACCTTGCAAAGGCATTCGACACAGTGAATCGCAGGGCTCTCTGGACCATCCTCCAAAAAATCGGGTGCCCAAGCAAATTTGTGAACATCCTGCGGCTCCTCCACGATGACATGATGGCAACAGTCTTGGACAGCAATGGCTCCCAAAGTGACCCATTTAAGGTGGAATCAGGTGTCAAACAGGGATGTGTTATTGCCCCAACTCTATTCTCCATCTTCATCACTATGATACTTCACCTTGTTGATGGGAAGCTTCCCACCGGAGTGGAAATCATCTATCGGACAGATGGCAAGCTATTCAACCTCAGCAGACTGAAAGCCAAAACCAAGGTCACAACAACATCTGTTATAGAACTCCAGTATGCTGATGACAATGTCGTCTGTGCGCATTCAGAAGAAGATCTACAAGCCACTCTCAACACCTTTGCAGAAGCATACACAAAGCTTGGCCTGTCACTGAACATCGAGAAAACCAAAGTGCTGTTCCAGCAGTCACCAGCCGTCCCCTCTCCAATGCCAGAGATACAGCTTAATGGTGTAACATTAGAAAATGTCGACCATTTCCGCTACCTTGGCAGCCACCTCTCCACCAAAGTCAACATCGACGCCGAAATACAACACCGCCTGAGCTCTGCAAGTGCAGCATTTTCCCGAATGAAGCAGAGAGTGTTTGAGGACCGGGACATCCGTAGGGACACTAAGGTACTTGTCTATAAAGCTATTGTCCTCCCAACCCTGCTATATGCCTGTGAGACATGGACTGTCTACAGACGTCACATGCAGCTCCTGGAACGTTTCCATCAGCGCTGCCTCCGGAAAATCCTGCAAATCTCCTGGGAAGACAAGCGGACAAACGTCAGTGTGCTGGAAGAAGCAAAGACCACCAGCATTGAAGCGATGGTCCTCCAACATCAACTCCGCTGGACAGGCCACGTTGTCCGGATGCCTGACCACCGTCTCCCAAAGCAGTTGCTCTACTCTGAACTCAAGAACGGAAAACGGAATGTTGGTGGGCAGGAAAAGAGATTTAAAGATGGGCTCAAAGCCAACCTTAAAAACTCTGGCATAGACACTGAGAACTGGGAAGCCCTGGCCCTTGAGCGCTCCAGCTGGAGGTCAGCTGTGACCAGCAGTGCTGCAGAATTCGAGGAGGCACGAGTGGAGGGTGAAAGAGAGAAACGTGCCAGGAGGAAGGCGCGTCAAGCCAACCCCAACCGGGACCGCCTTCCACCTGGAAACCAATGCCCTCACTGCGGAAGAAGATGCAGAGCAAGAATAGGTCTCCACAGCCACATGCGGACCCACAAGGAAACCCATGATGGAAGACCATCTTACTCGTCCAACGAGGGATCACCTGGAAATATGCCTCCCAAATTCCCGGAGGGATGTGGAAATCCACAATCAGATTTTTGGGCATTTGATGTAATATGCCAGAAAGTGGCTGAGTCTTTCTCTTTGACAGCTTTAATAAGCTGAGCCAGATGTTTTTCATAGCTTCCTTTTTCTTATATGCGAGCATCTGCTTGTAATGCCTCTTTTCTTGAAGGAGGTCTTGCGCTGCTGATGGTGAGGTATTGGATAAGTGATAAGTGGCAACAAGAGCATTTTTAGCATTGACGCAATCTTTATCAAACCAGGGCTTGGAGTATTGCTGTTGCTGCTTCCTTGATGTAAAATTGTTAAACCTTAGGTGCTTCTGTATTTCTTGAGTGATGTTCATATTTTGTCAAGTAGTATGTTGGGGGATGTTGACGATGTCAAGGCAGTCTGTAGCCCCATTAGTTGATCAGAGGCCAGGAGCTCAGATATTCTTTGATTCAGACAGGGAGTCCATTTGGCCCTGACATGGGTTCCTCCTGGAGGTGGTAGGGAGGGTTGAAAACATTCCACTGTGTGGGTATTTTGGGTGAAAGAATTTAGGTGCAGCAGGACAGGAAAATGGTCACTATCAAACTTGGCCTTAACTTCCAAGGTTTTGGCATATGGAAGAAGGTCCCTTGAGATGGCTATATAGTCAATGGCGCTCATTTTAGAGCCAGAAAGATATGTAAATTCTGCTAGGTGATCACTTTCCAGAGCACCATTTAAGATGTGGAGATTCAATCGTGATGTTGATTGAGCCAAACACAACCCTGAAAAGTTTGTTTTTTGATCTTTGGAACGACGAGTTAGAAGTGGAACCTCATATTCAGTGGCAGGAGGAAGGCCTTTGTAACATTTAAAGAGTGTGGCATCATCAGGTCCCATTCTTGCATTGAGGTCCCCTCTCATAATTACAGAGGCATTTGGGTTCTGCACCATGAGGTCTGCAGCATAATTTTCCAATTCTGACCATAAAGCTCTAGTTTGGACTTTCTTCCTCGTTGGAGGCAAATAGACATTATCATCAAGGTATGATACTTAAGTTGAATTAGCACTGCCATTGCAGTTGTTTTTAATGAGGGAAGGGGCCTTGTTATGGCACGTAAAGTGGTAGAGACTAAAATCCCTAATCTACCTTTTGCTCTTCCAGCCTATTGTGTAGGCTCTGCCCCTACACAATACGAGTGGAATCCATTAGCTATCAGATCACCTACTGCCCAAGATTCCTGGATCAGAATAATATCATAGTGGGAGAGAAAGTCTATAAAACAAGGGTCTCTAATGGATGAGAGCCACCCAGCCACATTCCAAGTCAATAGGCTGACCCCGTGCTGGCCCTGTAGCTGTCATAATCCCAAAGGATCTATGGCCTGGTCACGATCCTTCTGTATCAGGTCCGGGTCATTGTTTGGTGAGAAAGAAACTTGGCCTTCTGATGAAGGGGCTGGATGGACCAATGCCACATGAGTAATGAAATGTGGGTCATTGGCGAGTAGGGAGCCAAACTCATTTGCTGTCTGCAAGCCCTCACCTATGACCGGTGGAGAGGCAAGCTCCGTCTGGGGTTGAGGAGAGTCCATAGTGTGTGGAATATTTAAAGCAGCACCTGCATGAGTGTATTTGATCTGCTTTTCTGTTGCTTGAGTCATTACTGGAATCACAGATGGATTTCTGTCATTGTTGTTTTCTTTTGTAACGGTCTTTTGTAACGGTCTTAGAGGGGGGGCTTGACTTGGGAGGAGCCATGGAAGAATCTGTATTAGGGTCTGATTGAAGTTCCAAATCAATGTAAGCAACTGCTGGGTGACAATTCCTGTCTTGGAGCTGTGTTAACTGTGTTAGGTTTCTTTCTTGTACCCGTGTATCCAATGTACTTCGAGGAATGAGATGATTGACTGTCAGATCCTTAAATACCCTACTGATAGTTATGCCATGCCTGTTCCATAAGATGTCCTTCATTTGAGCTAGGCGGTCTGTCATCTCAAGGGAGTTGAAGATAAGGAGGATTCGTTTTACACCATTCTGTGTTGGAAGAAAATGGTGATCTTTTAAGTCAATAAGTTTGGGCTGGGTTCTGAGCAAGTAAGCCAGTGATTTTACAATTTGTTGTTTATGGTTCCAGCCCAAAGCATTTTGATTGAGCTGCAGAACTATCTGGGTTTTTTGCAGAGTGAGGCATGCTTTAGTTTCAACTGTTGGTTTATTACTGTGATTTACAGCAGCTGTGGTCAGAGGAGCATCCTCAGTATGTGAGCACCTGGGCGTCTCTGCAGGCTTGACTCCCTGAAAACACTGTGTGGAATGCAAGTCAAGTAGCCTTTGAATTTGTTGTGAAATTTGACCTAGTCTGTTCAAAATCAGCATCATTGATTCCACTGACAGCAAACATATCTCCTGATATTTCTGCATATCATGGTCTAGGGAGGGGCTGCACCCCGGGGAGTTCAAATGACCATTATCTCCATTACCCTTATCCTGCTCACAAGAGAGGCAAATTTGTTAAAATCAGGGGATCTGTCCATAGGGCCATCCGCCGTCCCTGTCACCTGGGCAGAGTCGGGGGAGTCAGAAGCGGAATCAGAAGTCTCAGCCTCCAATGTCCTATGATCAGTCACATCATGTTCATCTAAGTCAACCGGATCAGCGCCGGTAAGATGCTGTAAATCTCCATTAGGTCTTGCAGAAAGCAGTGAGGTGCTCTGCGTAGAAGGTAGAGGTAAAGAATTACCTCCCATACCTGGTAAAGCAGAGGGTCCTGGCACCAGCTGGTGAGGAGGAGGATTCACCGGGTAGGTTGTTAAATGCCCCTGGGGAGGGTGAGGGGCCACCGGTAGAATGCTCCTCTGCATCAGAGGAGGCATGGCTGAAATAGAAGTCAGCGGGAAGGGGGGTTGTGAGGGCCCAGGAGTGGGCACAAACACATATTGGCCCGCTGGAGAGAGTTGCCTGAAGCCCTGAAAAGGCATGGCTGTAGGAGCCGGAGAAGGCCTGCAGGGACCCTGACGGGAGGAGGATTGGGACCATCTCGATCAGCGCCTCCTCCTGGAGTTCCCCGAGGAGGATGATGATGATGAAGATGAATATAAACAGTACCGCCGACGCCTGGAACTCCTCGATGACCGGGATGGGGACCGCACGTGCCTAGCTCTTCCTGAGCTGCGCGGCTGCAGTCCCATATGGTGGGCCACTCCCCCGTCCATGCTGCCAGCTTGCCCAGGTCCCAATGTCGAAGGGGAGGCTGTCAGCTGATAGGGAGCCTTTCCAGGGACGGAGGGGGCAGGGCCCGCTGCTTGCGGAGGAGCCGAAGCCACGTCCCCCTGTGGAGGCGCCACCGGTGCCGGCACCAACAGCTGTTCTATTGGGACAGCATCAATGTCCCGAAGGGAAGCCTCTCCTGCCAGCTCTGTAGGTTCCCCCGACATGGGGGGGGGGGGGGGAGTGAGAGCCGGCATCGCCAGTAGCTGCAAATCACTTTGCGAACCCACAGCAGGGTGCGCCGGAGTCGTAGGCCCTGCAGCCTGCACACCCAGAGAAGGGCGGGCTTGCGCCAAAATCGTGGGCGCCGCTTCTCCGATGCGCGCCGCTGCCGGCATGCCCACGAGCGCTGGAGGCGGAGTCAGCGCAGGGCCCATAGGCAGGAGCTGGAGTTCCGGGGCTGCCAGAGGGAGCGCATGCTCTCATTGCTGCTGCGCCGGTGGAATGCGCGTTGGAGGAGAGAGAAGGGCCGACGAGTTTCCCGCCCTTTTGACAGGGTTAACTGGTCGTGCAGGGCCCCGGCGACCATCTTGGGGCGCTCCCTCCTTAGGCTTTTTTGCCTTCTTCTTGGCGAGCACGCCATGTTGGGTCGATTTAGAAGGTAAGTCTTTTGTAGATTGGCTCACAACCATTGGAGGGAGAAGGGCCCTCTCATAAAGGGCGGCCTTCAGCCTAGAAACCCTGTTATTGCGGGTTTGGGGGTGAAGGCCTGACAGATTTTACAAGGCTGAGAAAGGTGGGCCTCACCCAGGCAAGTAAGGCATAACGAATGCCCGTCAGTGTCTGGGAGGGTATTAGGGCACTGAGAACATTTCTTAAAAGATGTATTAGCCATGAAGCCGCTGCTGCGCGACAGTTAGGCCTCTCAGCACGCGTTAGCCAAAAACGACAAATCCAAGGGGGCAAGAAAAAGAGTAGTCAGAGGGCAGTCCGTGTTCAGGAGTACAGAAAGGAGAAGAGTAGGCCAGTCCAAGATCAAGATAGAGCAGTCAAACCAATGAGTAAACTCACAAGGAAGGTTCTCTAGCCGAGTCGCAAGGCGGATCAAGAGAACTGAGTGGCCTGGCCCCGTGTTAGGCTATATATACTCGAGAGGGGAGGGGGGCGGGGCCTGGTTTGACATAAAATGTCTGTTTTTTATTCTGGAAGGTTCCGAAGCTGTACTGCGCAGGCGCAGGAAATACCATATGTGCAGATTCACAGTGACTACGACAGGAAATCATGGAATTTTTTGAGCAACTGGGGCGCCTTAACATGTTCCCCTAACACCCACTCAGGATGCAAGGCTTTGGAGGACCATTGCACCAAATAAAACAGTTTTCCATGTGACTTTGAATCCAAAATGTCCCTAATTTCAAAATAAGTGTGCGCTCCCACCATGATGAGGACGGGCTGAGAGTCAGGTTCAGTCCATTTATGGGAGGAACACGCCTTCTTCAACAAACTAACGTGGAACACTGGGTGAACCTTTTTCCAGGTGTGTGGCAAATGCAGTCGTACAGCCACTGGGTTCAACACTTACCGGACAGGAAACGGTCCGACGAACCGGGCTGATAACTTCCGGGATGGCTGTGTCGATTTAAGGTATTTGGTGGACAGATAAACCATGTCCCCCACTGTAAGAGCAGGCTGCACAGCATGCTTTCTGTCTGCAAACTTCTTGTAATCCCTCTTAGCCATATCAAGCACTTCTGAAATCTGGGGCCAAGAGGCTGCAATCTTTTCACCCCACTCGTTTGGAGAAGCAACATCTGGGCACGGTGGGGTAAGCCCTGGGAAGGGAGGGAAGTCTCTACCCTCCACAATCTTGAAAGGGGAAGTTCCGGTGGATGCATGGTCGCTGTTATTATAGCAGTATTCAGCTATGTCCAGGAGGGGGCCCATTGGTCCTGCTGATAAGTGGAGTAACACCTCAGGAACTGTTGCAGAGTTTTTTGAACCCTTACTGTGGCCCCATCGGTCTCTGGGTGGAAAGCCATGCTCAGCACTCTCTCTGTCCCCAACACGCCCAGAAAGGACTTCAAAACCGGGACGTGAATTGAGGTCCCCGGTCTGTTATTATCCTCTGTGGACACCCGTGCAGCCGGAAGACATGGTGCATGAACAATTTCGCCAGCTCTGGAGCTGAGGGGAGTCTTTTGAGGGGTATAAAGTGTGCCTGTTTGGAGAACAAGTCTATTACAGTCCAAATAGTGTTGTATCCATTGCTCTCAGGCAATTCCACCACAAAGTCCATGGCTATCTCAGTCCATGGCTGTGTAGGATTTGCTACCGATTGTAACAGACCTGAGGGCTTGCCCACTTTCTGTTTGTGCTTGGTGCAGATGGAGCATTCTTGCAGGTATTCTTTTACATCTTTTACATCTTTGCGCAGTGAGGGCCACCAGAATTTTAGGGTTTTGGTGAAGCCAAAGTGTCCAGCCAACTTAGAGTCATGGCCCAATCTCATTATGTCTTTCCGCATAAATGCAGGCACATAATATTTAGTTCCATATGTCCAAAGCCCCTCATGTTGTATCAAGTCACCCTGATGTGTTTTAAGCCAGTCATCTGGTCTATGAGCCAAGTTTGGTCTTGATCAGTCATTGGATGAGGTTCGCAGAGGTCTCAGAATGTGAGTGAAGGTACTGGAAGTCCCATCATCCATGGTCAACCCTCCTCCAAAACCACAGCAGGATGTAGAATGGGTCATGGGGGCTCTGTGTGCCACGTTTGGTCTTGATTGGTCATTAGATGAGTTTTGCAGCAGTCTTGGGGAGTGGAGGTACTTGGAATCCCATCATCCATTGTCTGCCCTCCTTTAAAGTGCATCAGGCTGTAGAGTGCGTCATGGAGACTCTGTGGACCAAGTTCTATCTTGGTCAGTTATTGGTGAGGGTCTCAGTGGACTCAGGAAGTCAGTGAAGTGACTGCAAGTGCCATCATCAATTGCCAAATTCTTCCAAACCGCACCAGGATGTAGAGTGGGTCATGCGGGCTCTCTGTGTGAATTGTAGTCCTGATCCATTATTGTTGGCAGTTGTAATGGTCTTAGGAAGGGAGTGCAGATATTGCAAATCCCATCGTCCCTGGGGCATCCTCTTTCAAACTGCACCAGGATGTAGAGTGCGTCATGGAGATTCAGTGTGCCAAGTTTAGTCTTTATCGGTAATTGGATTAGGGTTGCAGTGGTCTCAACAATTGAGCGAAGGTACTGCAAGTCCCATAATCCATGGTCCACCCCTGGCCAAACCACACCAGGATGTAAAGTGGGTCATGAGAGGTTTATGTGGCAAGTTTGTTCCTGAACAGTCATTGGATGAGGTTAACAGCGGTGTCAGAATGTGAGTGATGGTACTGCAAGTCCCATCATCCATGGTTCATCCTCCTCCAAACTGCAGTAGGATGTCAAGTGGATCTTGCAGGCTCTGTGTGCCAAGTTTGGTGTGTATTGGTAATTTTCTGAGACAGCCCCTGGCCTTTTCCTTTCCTCTCTTTGTCATCTTGGAATCTTAAAACTGAGGCTGGCCAATCAGAGACCATATGTAAATTTCCTTCTCTCATGTCCCCGTTTCTGTAATGAACCCTTTTCTGCACTAGGGGCTCCTATTGTAGCTGGCCAATCAGAGACCATATGCAAATAGCAACACAGTGGCAGCCAATCAGAAAGCTGGCACATACACTTCTGCCCTCAGCACTTCCCTCCTGCCGCATACAAACGTTGACTTTTATTATATACTAACTTGGGGACCCGGCGCTGCCCAGGTTATTAGAGAAAGTGGGTAATGGCGGTTCTGTATGCCAAGTTTGGTCTTTATCAGTCATTGGATGAGGGTGGCAGTGGTTTCAGTAAATTAGGGAAGGTACTGCAAGTCCCATCATCCAAAGTCCACCCTCCTCCAATCTGAAAGAGGATGTACAGTGGGTCATGGGGGCTCTGTGTGGCAAGTTTGGTCTTGATTGGTCATTAGATGAGGGTTGCAGCAATCTTGGGAAGGGAGTGGAGGTACTTGAAGTCCCATCATCCATGGTCTGTCCTCCTCCAATCTGCACCAGGATGTAGAGTGGGTCATTGGGGCTCCGTGTGCCAAGTTTGGTCTTGATGAGTAATTGGCGAGGGTCTCAGTGGTCTCAGAAAGTAAGTGAAGTTACTGCAAGTCCCATCATCCATCTCCAAATTTTTCCAAACCACACCAGGACGTTAAGTGGGTCATTAGAGGTCTATGTGCCAAGTTTGGTCTTGGTCAGTCATTGGATGAGGTTAACAGCAGTCTCAGAATGTGAGTGAAGATACTGAAAGTCCCATCATCCATGGTCAACCCTCCTCCAAAACTGTAGCAATATGTAGAGTGGGTCATGGGGGCTGTGTGTGCCAACTTTGGTCTTGACTGGTCATTAGATGTGGATTGCAGCAGTCTTGGGGAGTGGAGGTACTTGAAGTCCCATCATCCATGGTCTGTCCTCCTTGAAAGTGCACTAGGATGTAGAGTGGGTTATGGGGGCTCTGTGTGCCAATTTGGCCTTGATTGGTCATTGGATGAGGGTCGCAGTGTTTTCAGCAAGTGAGTAAAGATACTGCAAGTCCCATCATCCATGGTCCATCCCCCTTAGAACTGCATCAGGATGTAGAGTGGGCCATGAGTACTCTGTGTGCCAAGTTTGGGCCTGGTCTGTGATTTGTGGGGGCTACAATGTTCTGTGGGAAGTGAATCGGGTGAAGGTACTGCAAATCCCATCATTAGTGGCCCATCCTGCCCTGACCTGCACTGGAAGTCCCATTATCCATCGTCTCTCCTTCTCCAAACAGCATCGGGATGTAGAGTGGGTCAAGAGGGCTCTGTGTGCCAAGTTTGGTCTTGATCGGACATTAGATGAGGGTTGCAGCAGTCTTGGGAAGGGAGTGGAGGTACTTGAAGTCCCATCATCCATGGTCTGTCCTCCTCAAAAATGCACCAGGATGTAGAGTGGGTCATGGGGACTCTGTGTGCCAAGTTTGGTCTTGATTAGTCATTGGCGAGGGTCTTAGTTGTTTCAGGAAGTGAGTGAAGTGACTGCAAGTCCCATCATCCATTGTTAAATTCTTCCAAACCGCACCAGGATGTAGAGTGGGTTATGCGGGCTCTCTGTGTAAATTGTGGTCCTGATCCATCATTGTTGGCAGTTGTAATGGTCTTAGGAAGGGAGTGCAGGTATTGCAAGTCCCATCGTCCATGGTGCATCCTCCTTCAAACTACACCAGGATGTAGAGTGCGTCATGGGGAGTCAGTGTGCCAAGTTTGGTCTTTATTGGTAATTGGCTGAGGGTTGCAGTGGTCTCAAGAATTGAGCAAAGGTACTGCAAGTTCCATAATCCATGGTCCATCCCCGTCCAAACCATATCAGGACATAAGGTGGGTCATGAGAGGTCTATGTGCCAAGTTTGGTCCTGATCAGTCATTGGATGAGGTTTACAGCGGTCTCAGAATGTGAGTGATGGTACAGCAAGTCCCATCATCCATGGTTCATCCTCCTCCAAACTGCAGTAGGATGTAGAGTGGGTCATGGGGGCTCTGTGTGCCAAGTTTCATCTGTATTGGTAATTTTCTGACCCAGCCCCCTCTGGCCTTTTCCTTTCCTCTGTTTGTCATCTCTGGATCTTGGAATTGAGGCTGGCCAATCAGAGACCATATGCAAATTGCCTTCTCTCATGTCTCTGTTTTTGTCATGAACCCTCTTCTCCACCAGGGGGCTCCTATTGAAGCTGGCCAATCAGAGATCATATGCAAATAGCACCACAGTGGCAGCTGGCACATACACTTCTGCCCTACTTCCTCCTCCCCATACAAACAAACACTCTCTTTTATTATATATACAGACTAGCTTGGGGACCCGGCACTGCCCAGGTTATTAGAAAAAGGAATTTTATATCAAGGTTGGTCTTTATCAGTTATTTATATGGCTCGCAGTGGTCTCAGGAAGTTAGTGAAGTTACTGCGAGTCCCATTATCTGTGGTCCATCCTCCTCCAAACTGCACCAGGATGGAGAGTGGGTCATGGGGGCTCTGTGTGCTAAGTTTTGTCTTGATCAGTCATTGGATGAGGGTCACAGAGGTCTCAGAAAGTGAGTTAAGGTACTGCAAGTCCCATAATCCATAGTCTCCCTCAAACATCACCTGAATGTTGAGTTGGCCATGGGGGCTCTCTGTGCCAAGTTTGGTCTTTATTGGCATTTGGATGAGTGTCACTGTGGTTTCAGGAAGTGAGTGAAGTTACTGCAAGTCCCATCATACATTGTCCGTCCTCCTCCAAACAACACCAGGATGTAGAGTCGCTCATGAGGGCTCTGTGTGCCAAGTTTGGTCGTGATTGGTCATTTTATGAGGGTTGCAGCAGTCTTGGGAAGTGAGTGGAGGTACTTGACGTCCCATCATCCATAGTCTGTTCTCCCCCAAACCTCACCAGAATGCTGAGTTGGCTATGGGGGCTCTGTCTGCCAAGTTTGGTCTTCATCAGTCATTGGATGAGGGTCTCAGTGGTTTCACTAAGTGAGTGAAGATAATGCAAGTCCAATCATCCATGGTGCATCATTCTTCAAACTTCACCAGGATGTAGAGTGTATCATGGAGACCCAGTGTGCCAATTTTGGTTCTTATCAGAAATTGGATGATGGTTGCAGTGCTCTCAGGAATTGAGCGAAGGTACTGCAGGTCCCATAATCCATGCTCGATCCACAGTCAAACCACACCAGGGCGTAAAGTGGGTCATGGTGTTGTTCAGTCATTGTTAGAGTCGCAGCAGTTTCAGAAAGCGAGTAGAGGTACTTCAAGTCCCATCATCCATGGTATGCCCTACTCCAAACCACAGTAGGATGTAGAGTGGGTCATGGGGGCTCTGTGTGCCAAGTTTGGTTTTGATTGGACATTAGATGAGGGTTGCAGCAGTCTTCGGAAGGGAGTGGAGGTACTTGAAGTCCTATCATCCATGATCTGTCCTCCTCGAAAGTGCACCAGAATGTAGAGTGGGTCATGGGGACTCTGTGTGCCAAGTTTGGTCTTGATCAGTCAGTGGCGAGAGTCTCAGTGGTCCCAGGAAGTGAGTGAAGTGACTGCAAGTCCCATCATCCATTGTCAAATTCTTCCAAACCACACCAGGATGTAGAGTGGGTCATGCGGGCTCTCTGTGTAAATTGTGGTCCTGATCCATCATTGCTGGCAGTTGTAATGGTCTTAGGAAGGGAATGCAGATATTGCAAGTCCCATTGTCCATGGTCCATCCCTGGACAAACCACACCAGGATGTAGAGTGGGTCATGGGGGCTCTGTGTGCCAAGTTTGGTCTGTATTAGTAATTTTCTGACCCAGCCCCTGGCCTTTTCCTTTCCTCTCTTTGTCATCTCGAATCTTGGAATTGAGGCTGGCCAATCAGAGACCATATGCAAAATTCCTTCTCATGTCACCGTTTCTGTCATGAAGTATTTTCTCCGCCAGGGGCTCCTATTGAAGCTGGCCAATCAGAGACCATATGCAAATAGCACCACAGCGGCAGCCAATCTCAACGCTGGCACGTACTCCTCCCACCACATTTTTGTCCTCCGCATACAAACTTTGACTTTTATTATATGTATAGATAGATATAGATACAGATATATAGATATAGATAGATATAGATAGATGATATAGATATAAATGGGAGCTGCAGTTTAACAACGTCTTTGATTGTGTGTTCCCAAGAGTACCAACTACAACTCTCAGGGCTCCCTACATTGAATCCATGGCAGTTCAATGTGGTTAGTGCAATGGGTTGAACTGCCAGCTACAGAAAATCTTGTCAATTGGAAGATTGGCAGTTCAAGCCGTGGCTTGGGGTGAGCTCTAGCTGTCAGCCCTAGTTTCTGCTTACCTAGGATTTGAAAACAGCAATGTGAGTAGATAAATATGTACTGCTGTGGTGAGGAGGTAAAAGACACCCCTGAAATCATGCTGGCAATTCGATTAGGCAGGCGTCCATGGACAACAGGTCCCTCAAGATGGAAAATGGGTCAACAGCACCTCCCCATGGCCGAGTTGAGCACAGCCTCCAGATGCCAGAAATGAAAGAGGAAATCCTTGCCTCTGTCTATGTATTGTCTGTCTGTGTATTGCCTCGTGGAGCTAGGGTAGAATATAAATAAAGTATATTATTATATTACTAGCTGTCCCCTAAAACGCGGTTGCTATGGTCCAGTCTGTGTATATGTGTTTTGTGTGTGTTTATATGTGTGTATATATGTATATATGTGTGTTTGCGTATATGTGTATGCGTATATATGTGTGTATATGTATATATGTGTGAATTTGCGTGTTTATATGTGTGTATGTATATTGTGTATATGTGTGTGCTTGTCTATATGCATTTGTGTGTGTGTATGTATGTGTATATGTGTTTGCATGTGTTTATGTATATGTGTATATATGTGTGCATGTGTATATATGTGTGTGTGTGTGTATATGTATATTTGTGTGTGCTTGTGCATATATACGTGTATGTGTATGAATGTGTGCATGTATGTGAGTGTATGTGTATATGTATATATGGTGTATCTTGGGGGGTTTTAAGTCTGTTACACTGGTTTTTTATTTAGATTTTTTATGTTTTTAGGGGTGACGGACACTCGTTGGACTGTTAGGTGTATTGCATTAAAATTTTGTCCAGTGGCTTCTGAGTTATATTTTCCTGTCGTAGTCACTGTGAATCTGCACATATGGTATTTCCTGCATCTGCGCAGTACAGCTTCGGAACCTTCCAGAATTAAAAACAGACATTTTATGTCAAGCCTGCCCCCCCCCCCGCCCCCTCCCCTCTCGAGTATATATGGCCCAAAGCAGGGCCAGGCCACTCAGTTCTCTTGATCCGCTTACGACTCGGCTAGAGAACCTTCCTTGTGAGTTTACTCATTGGTTGGACTGCTCGTTTTTTGATCTTGGACTGGCTAGACTTTTTCCACTCTGTACTCCTGACCCGGACTGCCTTGTTGACTACTCTTTATCTATTCCTCAAATTTGTTGCTCTGGTACTACACTCTAACGCGTGCTGGGAGGCCTCGCTTGTCACGGCAGCAACGGCTAAATGGTGACTACTTCCTTTAAAAAATGCACGCAGTGTCCTAATACCCTCCCAGACACTGATGGGCACTCACTATGCCTCTCATGCTTGGGCGAGGTTCACCTCTCTCAGCCCTGCAAGATATGTCAGGCCTTCACTCCCCAAACCCCTTCAGTCAGTTTCCAGACTGAAGGCCGCCCTCTATGAAAGGGCCCTCCTGCCTCCAGTAGTGGTGAGCCAGCCCGCCAAGTCGATGGACTTACCTGGGCCTAAATCGACTCAACATGGCGGAATTACCAAGAAAAAGGCAAAAAAGACGAAGGAGGGTGCGCGCCAAGATGGCTGCCGGGCTCCTTCACGGCCGACTAGCCCTGTCAAAAGGGCGGGAAACTCGCTGGCTCCTTTCTCTCCTCCTACGCACCTCCCATCGGCTCAACAACTAGGAGAGCAGATGCTCCCCCTGGTGGCCACGGAGCTCCAGCTCCAGCTGTGGTCTCCACGCCGGCTCAACCCCCAGCACTCGCAGTTTTGCCAGCAGCGGCACGGAGTGGCAAAGTGGCGCCCACGATCCCGGAGCAGGCGTGCTCCCCCATGGAAGTGCGGAGTGATTCGCCGATGCTGCTGATGCCGGCTCTCACCCTGCCAATGTTGGGGGAGCCCGCAGAGCGGGTAGGAGAGGCATCCCTTCGGGACATCGAGGCCATCCCGATCGAACAGCTGCTGCCGATGCCGGGTGCACCTCTGGCAGGGGGCGTGGCCTTGGCTCCTCTGCAAGCGGCCGGCCCCGCCCCTTCCGTCCCCGGAGAGACTCCATTCCAGCTGATTACCTCCCCTTCGGTATCGGCTCCCGGGCAGGCTAGCAGTACGGAGTGGGGCTTTAGAGCTCTAGATGCTGAGGAGTCTGATTCTGCTTCTGACTCCCCTGACTCTGCCCAGGCAGCAGGGACTGCGGATGACCCTACAGACAGATCTCCTGATTTTAAGTTTGCCTCACTCATGAGCAGGATGGTCAAAGCCCTGGACTTGCCTGACCCTAAACCATCTGAGCATGTGGAGGACCCTATGTTCCCCTCAGATGAACAAAATGTTGTGTCCTCCACTTTGTTACCTCCGTTACCTTATCTGCTAAAACTAGCCAGGGTGTCTGATGTTGCCCCCCTCCCCCATGGTGGCGGCGGTACCCAGAAAAGTAGATGCGATGTATAAGATTGATTTATCCTCGGCAAAATGGGTGACCAATCCTCCCAGGCCAAACACGATGGTGGCTGAGGTAGCCAAATCCAAGCATCAAAAGGGGTCTTTGACTACGCCCCCTGACAGGGAGGGTAGGAAAATAGACTCCCTAGGTAGAAAAGCTCATCTCTCCACAGGTTTGGTCACAATAATGGCTCATTTTGCGACTTATATGAGCGGCTACCAGAATTTCCTGTGGTCAAAGATTCTGCCTTATCTTGATTTGTTACCAACTGAGGAACAATGTTTACCTAGGGCACTACAAGCGGAAACCATTGTTCTTTCAAGGCTTCAGAAAGATTTTGCCAAGCATTTGGCAGAGACGGCCGGTAATCTTTTTGCCACCGCCACCTCAATCAGGAGGCATGCATGGCTTAGAGTTGCTAATCTCTCAGATGAGGGCAAGGCCCTACTTGAAGACCTTCCACTTCATGTGGAGGGACTTTTTAATCCCAATATGGATGAAAAGCTGAAAAGTAAACAGGAGGTCCGCCAAGCGGCGAGCAAATTTGGATATACTTGGCAATCCAATTATCAGGCCAAACCAAGATGGCAACAGCAATCCCCTGGGTTCCCCAAAAACTACTCCAACAACTTTGCGGGACCTTATAGAAATCGTAATTCAAACTTTTCTAGATTTCAAACGGGACGGAAATCCCCCTATGCACCCAAATCTAGATTCCAATCTTTTCAAAACAAACCTAGGTCTCAGCCCGCCTCAAAGAAGCGGGTTTGACGCTTGTGTTAATTTCTTAGGTAATCAGCCGGGCAATGATGTCCCTTCGGCACCACCCCCATTTTGTTTGTCAACCGAGCTACCTAGTGTTGGTTACCCTTTATCGTTTTACGAAAGGTTGTCACTGTTCTATGATGCCTGGACCCATATCACTTGTGATAAGTGGGTCCTGTCTATAGTCAGTAATGGGTATAGAATTGAGTTTGAAGATGTCCCTCCTACAGGTTGGGCAATATCCACACCGGTTTTGTTACCGTTGTCACAGGAGGTTCAAACCCTGTTATCCAAAGGGGCCATTTCTTCTGTTAGCCCCTCAATGTTTCCATTCTGTTTTTTCTCATGTCACTTTCTTGTCAATAAACGAGGTGGAGGCTTTCGGGTTATCATGGATCTCAGATCCCTCAATAAACATATTTCTCCAAAGAGATTTCGTATGGTTACTTTGACTACCATCATGCCTTTGTTGTTTCAAGGCGCTTGGTTCGCTACGGTGGATTTAAAGGATGCTTATTTCCACATCGCTATAGTTCCCCACCACCGTAGGTTTTTAACCTTCATGGTAGGACACCTGACTTATTGTTACAATGTCTTGCCGTTCGGCCTCTCAACGGCCCCCAGGGTGTTCACGAAATGCATGTCAGTGGTTGCGGCACATCTCTGCACCAGGGGAGTAACGGTTTACCCCTATATAGACAACTGGCTCATTGTTGCCAGTTCGCCTGACTAGCTTAAACAACACATTTCTGTTATTTTGTCTTTACTCCAGTCTCTGGGTTTGGTCATCAATTTGGAGAAGTCCTCTCTTACACCCTCCCGCTGTATGTCTATGGATATGGAACTGGTGCATCGCCAGGGGAATCCACCTCCTGGTCACTCACCTTCCGGGGGTGGACAACGGTCTGGTGGACACACTCAGCAGGAACCCCATGGCCCACCACGAGTGGTCCCTGAACCAGGGGATAGCCTGCGACCTGTTCAGACGGCGGGGTGTACCGGAGGTGGATCTGTTCGCAACTCACCTGAACAACAAATGCAGGCTTTTTTGTGCCTGTTGCCATCCGAATCTGGCGACAGGTTGTCTAGGAGATGCATTCCTACACAATTGGGGGGGACAGACTAGTTTATGCCTTCCCTCTGTTCCCTTTATTGGTGAGGGTGATTGCGAAAGTAAAAAAAGACAATGCCCACTGCATTCTGGTGGCCCCCTGGTGGCCTCGACAACCCTGATTTGCTCCCCTCCTTCAGATGACTGGGGACAGGTTTCTTCATCTTCAATGCAGACCTGATCTATTGATGTCCCAAGAGGACCAGGTGCTGTACCCAGAGGTACAGCAACTCAAACTCACGGTGTGGCAACTTCTGCTGAGCCGGTAGCTACTTTTTCAGAGTTGTCTCGGCCGGTCCTCTCTATTATCGAGGCTGAGCATAGGCCTTCTACCAAGAGGTCTTATTTGTATAAATGGGGTAGGTTTAGTAAGTTTGTAGCGCAAAAGGATGTTGCTCCAGAAGCAGCTCCCATTCCAGTGATTCTAGATTTATTAGTTTCCTTGTTGGATGCGGGTCTTTCAAGTTCTTCGTTGAAGTGTTATTTAGCCACCATTTCATGGTTCAGGAGAAAGGCTGGCCTACCATCCTGTTTTTTAGATCCTTTAGTGAAATCTTTTCTACAGGGCCTTGCAAACACTAGACCCTGTGTAGCCTCTGTTGCACCTTCCTGGAGTTTAGAGCTAGTGCTTTCGGCGTTAATGAAACCCCCCTTCAAACCTCTAGCTACGGTAGATTTTCCTTACCTGTTCTGGAAGGTGGCCTTTTTAGTGACTATAACGTCAGCGCGGCGAGCCAGTGAACTGTGTGCCAATGAACTTAGGCAAGCCAGTGAACTTAGGGTGGGTCCCCCTTATCTTAAGTTCCATAAAGATAAAATTATACTGCATACGGACATTGCTTTCCTACCCAAAGTATTCACCAAGTTTCATATGTCACAGGAGATAGTGCTCCCTGCATTTTTTCAGAACCATACTTCCATGTTAGAACGGGCTTTGCATCTATTGGATGTGCGTAGAGCTGTGGCCTTTTATGTAGACAGGACAGCTGAGATTAGGAAAAACCCCAGGCTTTTTATTAAGTACTGTAGAGATATGAGGGGGTTGCCATTGTCATCGCAGCATTTTTCTTCTTGGATAGTATCTCTTATTCGTTTATGTTATCAATTGTCGGGAAAAGATTTACCTCTACAGGTTAAGGGCTATTTGACCAGATTGGTTTCCACGTCCGTCACCTTCTTGCAGGGTGTTCCTTTGGATGTCATCTGTAAAGCTGCCATATGGATGACTCCACTTACCTTTGTGTCACACTACAAGATGGATGTCATGTCCAGGAGGGTGTCTGAGTTTGGAAGAGCAGTCCTGTTCTCAACGGTGGCATGACACCCACCATCCAGGGTTAGTATCTTGGTAGTCTACCATATGTGCAGATTCACAGTGACTATGACAGGAAATTATAAGTTGCTTACCTGTAACTGTAGTTTCCTAAGTAGTCACCTGTGAATCTGCACATCACCGCCCTCCCTCCCCTCGAGTGTCATGCCCCGCCTTCTTCCTGCTTTGCGGTGGAAGAGAACTGAGTGGCCAGGTCCCGCATTGGGCCATATATACTCGAGAGGGGAGGGGGGAGGGGCCAGGCTTGACATAAAATGTCTGTTTTTAATTCTGGAAGGTTCCGAAGCTGTACTGCACAGGCACAGGAAATACCATATGTGCAGATTCACAGGTGACTACTCAGGAAACTACAGTTACAGGTAAGCAACTTATAATTCTCCCACAAACAAACATTATATATATATATATATATATATATATATATATATATATATATAGCTGTCCCCTGCCACGTGTTGCTGTGGCCCAGTCTGTGTATATGTGCTTTGTGTGTGTATATATTTGTGTATATGTGTGTATATATATGTGTGTGTGTGTTCGCACACACACATATGTGTGTGTGTGTATGGTTTTGCGCATGCGTTGTAATGTTTTGTTTTGCTTTTTGCTTTTTAAGTCCCTTCTGCTGTGTTTTTCAGTGTTTTTATGAGTGATTGTCACTCATTGGCCTGATATGTGTATTGTGTCCTAATTTGGTGTCAATTTGTCCAGTGGCTTTTGAATTATGCTAATCCCACAAACGAACATTACATTTTTATTTATATAGATTGTGCTGTTGCACGATGGGCCTGTGCAAAAGACTGTAGACAGGACATAAATTCTGTGTGCCCAACGTGACGCCAGAGCTGCCTCAGATTAAAGGCCTTTGGATTTCCTTAAACAGAGTCTTTAGATTGCTTAAAGGTTCAACAAAGTTCTTTATTGAAATCAAACAGGTACTTCAAGGTTTTCTTAATAGTCTATTGGCTCTCTCAATCTTGTCCACAAGGGACAGGCACTATCTTCATAACTGTATTTTAACTAATGGGGAAATCCTTAACCTCTTATCTGGACAGTCTGTCTTTGCCTCTGTTGGCGTGGGGCCCCTACACCTGGTACCAACTGCTTCTGGCTGCCGCGAGTGGCCCTTACCAAGCAGAGCTTTGTAGACTTCCAGGGGAAAGGAAGGAGTTCAGGTTTCAGTGATGGCTGGCTGAAGTGCTGCAAAGGAGCTCTAAGGCTGTAAAATCCTCAACAAAAGAGCTGTGCTGAGACTGCATCTCTCTGGCCAAGCTATGGGGCTGTATATTCCCATTCAAGCTGTAGGGCTGTATCTCCCGGCCAAGCTGTAGAAGATGAAGCTTTCTACAGGAGCTCTTGGTTTTATGTCCTGTATGAATAGGAGCCATTTTGGGTCAGTCCACACAGAGAACTGTGTGGACTGACCCAAAATGGCTTATTCCCTCCAAAACCCAAAAAGGGGGCGGGACCAGGGAACCTAACGATAATTGACAGGTCATAGATCCAATAAATGCAAACTAAGGAAAGCCATCTAACTGCAAAGGCATAGAACTTTAAAATACATGCAGTAATCAACAAATAGCAAGATAAGCTGGAGCTCCTGGTGCGGCTGTACCAGAACATAGATTATTCATTCTATAGTGCAGATGCACCTTTTGGGACTATTAGAGGGAATCCAAAGAGTGCAAAAGTTACCCTACACCTTCTTCAGAAACCACATCCACGCATCCAAGGTAACAACCATTCTTGGGCCTCCTTCCATCCTCAGAACATTTCTCTCTACAGCATTTCCTGTTCTGCCCAGAGCCACATCTTTGGGGTTTTGCAATCCACAGTCCCTCCTTCTACTCCCATATTGTCACTTATCGCCCAAGAAAGTATGTTTTTCTGGTCTTCATGCCAATGATATTCAAATGTAGAGAGCATTTGTGGGAAATCAATAGAGCCGCATGCCCAGACCGCAAAGGTACCTGATCCATCTTGATCTTATAGGCTCAATAGGTCAGCCTTGAATGGCTGTGTGTATAAAACAGCATACTACTCTCTAGAAAATTAAGCCACTTACACAAGAGGCTTAGAGCCAACAGCGGTGAATGGCAGCCTTCCACCAGACAAGCTTTGGCTAGAGAATAAACCCTTACCAGTATTTTTTTTTAAAAAAAATTAAAATCAGGGCAGTAAATAAAGAGCAATGCTCAAAAACCAGGAATTCCAGACAAGGGCCAGCTAACACCTCCCAACAAAGGATCCCCCAGGTGAAGTCGAGCATGCCCCCCCCCCCCACCAACAAGGGATGGTGACTTATAGTTCTGCAAAGGACAAAGGTACCAGACTGCACAATAGGGGTTAAGTCTTTGTCAATTTGCCAAGACCTTAACAACAATGTGGACCCCATGAAACTTCGGGAATAGCTAGACCTTGGGGTCTCTGCCTCTCTCAAGAGAGAACTGTAGTTTTCCAAGGACCATGGGACCGGCTTCCATCCCAGCACTGCAGGGCTTTGTGTCTTGGCCCAGTGGAACTCCATAGACTCCCTTTGGTGGTTTTTTGAATTCTGCTCATTCCTGGACTTCACTCTCTTTAAGGACTTGCTCTCTACCCATGAACATTCTTCAAGACAACCTTCAGAAACAAAAGCCATTAGCGGTTACTGAAACCTCCCACCAAAGACACACTTGCATGGATAAAAGAAGGAAATTCTTATCTCTAGCATCGGGAATGGCCCACTAGAGTAAAGAATTGTTTGACAAAAGTTTTTGTAAGATAAGAAGAAATCTTCCCCTCTGCTTTTGTTTACTTAGCATTAACCTCAGGCTGCCATTATTGTTCTCCTGTCTCACAGCCAGGCAGGATCAGGATATTTTTACACATGTTGATTCACAACACTCATGAACACAATAGATTGGCCCTGTTTGAGCTTTTTGTCTCAGGCCACATGGCATTTCCTTTGTTTAAAGTCTCTTTCCCCAGATTCCTTTGTGCTCCCTCATCCTGCCTCCCTCTCTCCTGATTTGCTGTTGCCACCGGGTGGCAGAGGTCTCCCCATTGGATCCTATGGACCACTGGAGCTTCCTGATTGGTCCAGAGGCACCAGGGGCAGGAGGGCCATCTCCCAGCTGTTCGCCCATTGCCCAATCATAGCGGGGAACAACAGGGAAGCTGGGGCGGGGAGTTTGAACTCTACAACTTTGAATTTGCTATAAATATGACTATATTGGTGTACTCCCCTCATGCTTAGTTTTGGCGAATTATTGCAGCTCTGCATCCGTTTCAGCTGAATGACATTAAACCTCGATGGCTTTTCTTCAACTGGTGAGACTTTTCATTGGGAAATCAGGGAAAAATATGGGATGCTTCTCTGTCTCGCCAGGGAAAAAGAACTCTGATGAGTCTAACTGGTCTCTGCCTCCTGGCAAAGACCCCTAAATTTTAGCTCTAGAACACAGGCAGCAACCAGTCAGGCTTTGAAGCTGCAAGACCATCACATGCTAGTTGAGATGACCAACTGCAGCATTCACACTTGCCTCAAATTGACAAGAGTTCTTTCTCCCACCCTGGACATCATTCCAGAGATATATGAACCCTACTTGCCTAGTTTCCAACAGACTTCACAACCTCTGAGAATGTCTGCCATAAATGTGGGTGAAACATCAAGAGAGAATTCTTCTGGAACATGGCCATACAGCCCGGAAAATTCACAGCTACCCTTTTCAAACAGGGAAAACCTGGAGGCTATTTGTTGTTCAGTGTCTTCAGGTTGACTCCAGCCTTCTCCTTGGGTTTGCCATGGCCTCTCTTTAAAGCTGAGAAAGGACTAGGATGTGCCCAAAGCAAGTTTCCATTCTTAGAATCCGTTAGACACAAGTCATGATTCTGAGTGAGTTTTGGCACCACCCCAAAAAGGAGCTCTCCCCAATAACCAGATCTTGTAAACACCGTTCTGCTTTGCAGAGGCATCCAATCTGCTTCTTCCCAAACTGAAGCAAGCACCAAAACCACAGCAGGAAAAGGAAGGGCACCACTCTGCCAATGAACCAGGCAAGAATTTGGTGAGAAAAGCACCTGGAAAGCAAACCCCAGACCCCGTCTCTTTCCCTCCTTACAGCCTGCAAAGTGAAGTCAGGCTCACCTTTGAGGAGGTCCCCAAAGGGTCTCATCTCTACCTTGCTGCCTTGGCAAGGCTTTTTGGCTCCTTTGGTTGCTTTGTCTTTGTCAAAAAAAGAAGAAGAAATGGAAATGTAATTAGGAAATACAATTCTAGTGGGATGTTCCCACTAGTGGGATGTTCTGGTTCCGTAGCGAACTCGCTACGGAACCTGAACTCTGTAGCAGATAATTTCCAATATCTTCAAAATCCAAATACATCACCATGATGTTGGAACATGTAAAAATCAGCTAGTGAGCGTGTTAACTGAAAAGTGCAAAGTACGAAGCTGATTGGTTGGGCCATACCCAGAGACTAGCTGAGCCTTGGAGTTTTGGCAACAGTTACATGTTTAAGTTATCTGTGCAGGAGCTTACCATGACACTTGGTATATTTTTGCTTCTTGGCTTCTGCACATGAATCTCTCTCAAAAGACATTGTGTGAGTCATAGCAACTGTTTTCATGACCATATATATGTTACTCTGCATAACAAAGATTAAACACCTTATTTACTGATCATCTGCTTGGCATCTTTTCCCTAGCAAGACAGTGTGTGGATTGGTAAACACGTGAACTATGCATGATTTTATTCCGCCACACATGGTAGTTAAAACAGGACCAAAGTACTTTAATTGCACAGTGCAAACAAAAGGTCACCCTTTTCTCTTGGGACATTAAGAAGGACAAATGGACTTGAAAGTTACATCATCAATAACACTAAGTAACTCAATGTTTGTTCCTGGATTATAAATGTCATTTCCTAATTGGTTCTATTATAATAACATGGGGAAAGTTTATTAAACTGCAAAAACTTTGTTTTTATGGTAGGGACATTTTACAAGAGTCCCAACCAATTCAGCAGCCACAAAAGCAAAGTTTCTGGAGTAGAACAACTACTCTCAAAGTAGGTATCGCACAATTAAACAGAAATTAGCACTTTCAGACCAGAAAAATTTTTTTTTTCAAATTTGATAGACCCACTGCCTCAATGGGATTTTCCTATGTGTCAGTCAACAATGGATTCAAAATATTAATATTAATAATAATAATAATAATAATAATAATAATAATCTTTATTTATATTCCGCTCTATCTCCCCAAGAAGACTCAGGGCGGATTATAGAACATATATACAGCAAACATTCAATGTCGTTATACAAAACTAGCTGTCCCCTGCCACACATTGCTGTGGCCCAGTCTGTGTATATGTGTTTTGTGTGTATGTGTGTATATTAGTGTATATGTGTGTGCCTCTATATATGTGATGTTGCGCATGTGTTGTAAAGTATTTGCTTAAATTTTGGCTTTTTAAGCCCCTTCCACTGTGTTTTTCAGTGTTTTTATGAGTGATGGTCACTTGTTGGCCTGATAGGTGCATTATGTCCAAATTTGGTGTAAATTCATCTAGTACATTTTATTTATATAGACTAGCCTTCCCCTGCCACGTGTTGCTGTGGCTCAGTCTGTGTATATGTGTTTTGTGTGTGTATATATGCATATTAGGGCTGGGCGGTTTCGTTTCGTTAATTCGTAATTCGTTAATAATTCGTTAATTTTTTCAATTACAAAACAATAATGAACCATCCTGGAGCAATTATTAAAAAAAACGAATTTTCAAAAACGTTTTGTAAATGCTTCGTATTTCGATATTGTATTCGTTTCGTTGTTGTTTTGAGGTTGTTTCATTATTATTTCTGCATGTCTGGGCCAGTTTTATGGTTTAATTAGTGGAAAAAAATTATAATATCACACCAACAGTCAACAACAGAGGGAGAGGGAAGCTTCAGAAGGTTTTGGAGGTTTTTAGCGTATTTCGCGGTCGCGTCCGCCATTAACGAATCGATTCGTTATTGTTTCGGAAATCGATTCGTTAACTTTTTACCATTTACGAAATTTCGTAAATATCGAACTTTTTAAAAGGAAAATTTTGTAATTATTTTAAATATCGAAAGAAAAAACCCCCCCAAATACAAATCGATTTTAGAAACAAATTTTTCCGTTGTTACCCAGGCCTAATGTATATATGTGTGTTATATTTGTTTATATGTGTGTTTGTGTATATATGTGGTTTTGTGCATGAGTTGTAATGTATTTTTTGTTATTTGGCTTTTTAAGTCCCTTCTACTGTCTTTTTCAGTGTTTTTATGAGTGATGGTCACTTGTTGGCCTGATAAGTACATTATGTCCAAATGTAGTGTCAATTCGTCCAGTAGATTTGAGTTATGTTAATCCCACAAATGAACATTACATTTCCTGTCGTAGTCAACTCTGAATCGCACATATGGTATCTCTGCGCCTGCGCAGACCAGTTTCGGAACCTTCTGGAAGATTAAAATAGACATTTTACTCCCCGCCTCGCCCCGCCCACCCCGAGTATATATAGTCCATGAGCGGGGCTAGGCCTCCAATTCTCTTTTTTCCGCGCTTTTAGCAGCAGCTGAAGAACCTTCCTCTGACTAGTTCTTAATTTTACTTCGTCGGACTGCCCTTTTTCCCCTGAGCCTTCTCCTTCCCTGACTTGGACTAGCTGACTTATCCCAAACTCTGACTTAGTCCAGGTCAGGATTAGAGAGTTCAGAGTAAGTATTTGCCCCTTTTCCTTTGCTTAGTCTACCGCTGTGTTTAAGTGCTCTGCTAACTGCCCAAACAACTTTCCTGATAACGATGGTAATTCTCTGTGCCTCCTTTGTTTGGGAGAGGGATATTTATGCCAGGCGTGTGCATCAGCAGGGCCTTCACGCCACAAACGAGAACAAAACGAAGAATCAAGGTTCAAAGTGGCCTTATATGAGCAGGCGCTGCTACTATCTGCACCCCCCTCAGTACCTCTCTAGTGTGACGGGCTCGTCGGGGGCCGTAAACTTACCTTCTGTGGTCGCAAACTGCTTGGGCCGCCTAAAAAGGCCTAGACGAAAGGCCGCCAAGATGGCGCCCAGTCTTTGCAGCAGCAGTTGAGCCCTGTGTAAAGGGGGGGGGGGACTTCGGCTCCAGCCATTTTGCAACCCTCTCCTGCCCTCAGGCATGTAGCCGGGGGGGGGGGGGGGCTTGGGGGGCTTCAGCCCCCCCCCCGAAATTTTCATGGTGGTTCACGAAAAGGCCTTATTGGTGCATTGTTTAAACTGTTATGTTTATTCATATCATGATCTGATCACCATACTCAATATATCCCATATGCATGGGGGTAATGATACAAAAGGTTTGCTAGGCTAGACCCTCTTTCACTCAGACTCAGCCCCCCCCCCCCGAAACTCAGCCCCCCCTGAAACCCCCCCTGAAAAAAAATTCAGCCCCCCCCGAAACGAAATCCTGGCTACGGGCCTGCCTGCCCTGCAGGGAGAGTTTGAGGCCCCTCTGCTGGCCGTTGAGGTGCAGCTCACAGAGCTGACGGAGGCGCCTAATGTGCAAACTGTGCATGCACATGATTTGGCCATGGCGATCTCTATTCTGTATGGAACCTCCTCCATACCAGCATCCTGCTGGATGCACCTCTATCGGGCCCGCCTCCGCCTTCAGGTCATATCTGTTGCCAGCCCCTTGTGTAGAATCCCTCCGAGCTCAGTGCAGGAGCTCTCGCCGGAGGTAGTCAATGGCGGCATCCTGAGTCAGGGAGCGCCCTGATGCCGAGCCTGCCTCTCAGGGAAGGGAGCGCCCCAGCACGCAAAACTGCAATTTCTGCCAAGTCAGGCAGAAGAGACAGAGAACTGGGAGCTCTCTAGCACCAGCCCTTGGGTGTGCGCGCAGAGCGACGCCGATTCTGTGGGGCCAGAACCTGCCTCTCAAAGTATGGAGCCTCATGCTCCCTGGCTGGAGCTCTCAACTGGAGATGTAATTTACGGCACAGACCGTTTCTTGGCTCCTTTGCTTCCCTTTCGGGGGAGCATGAGCTCTCATGTGTGAGGGAGGAACGCAGATCCAGCCCCCTCCTCCCTTGGCTCTTTTGCCTCCATCTGGGAAGGCACCAGCCTTCGGCTTGAGAGGGAAAGGCAGGCCCCACCTCCTTCAGCTTCTCTGCACAAACTGTTGCGCAGAAGGGAGGAACGCAGGCCCAGCCACGTCCTCCCTCGGCTCTTCTGCCTCTCTCTGAGGGGAGGACTTGAGCTCCTGCAATTTACTGGCACTCCGTCCATCGCGCTGCCTGGAGAGGGTGTGTGTGTGCCAATCTTGGCCTTTCTGGTTGCCAACTAAGCTCTCAGTACCGGCTTCTGAGCCCTCTCTTGCCAGATGCTGGTACTGAAGCTGTTGAAGGGAGGAGCATCCTGCCGCCAGGGCTCGGTATCAGCCCGTGTTCCATTTCAACAACTCTCCCTCCACCAGTGAGGCATTTCTAGGGAGAGTCCTTCCATACCGTGCGCCTATGAGGCCATCTAGTGGACACTCATGGTATTGCTCCAGCCCATCTTTCCCCACCAGATGACGAATCTAATAAGGATTCAGGGCCATGGGCAGCTGCACAGCACCGCATATCTACAACTTTTGGATATTGGCAAGGCTTATAGATGTGGAAGGCCAACTCTGCATGGTGTCAGAGCCCATACACATGGATGGCCACTTGAAAAATTGTTAGAGTGTTTCTTTGAGCCGCCCTGAGCCCCTTCGAGGAGATGGTGGCAGGGTACAAATAAAGTTGTTATTTATTGTCATTGTGCTAATACACATCATATCATAAAATGGGCTGCCTCTGGTTAAGGCTACCAGCTAGACTTAACCCAATTGTCTTTCCCTTTGACTTAGAGAAGGTTTGCAGACAGTATGGTCCTTGAAGTATGACCACCCATCTCCACTCCTATTTTTAGGATGGTAAGACTACCTTCAAATGTGTGCATGTGACTATATATATCTTCTTTTCTTCTACCTAATCTTGTTGTTGTTGTTCATTCGTTCAGTCGTCTCCGACTCTTCGTGACCTCATGGACCAGCCTACGCCAGAGTTCCCTGTCGGCCGTTACCACCCCCAGCTCCCTCAAGGTCAGTCCAGTCACTTCAAGGATGCCATCCATCCATCTTGCCCTTGGTCGGCCTCTCTTCCTTTTGCCTTCCACTTTCCCCAGCATAATTGTCTCCTCTAGGCTTTCCTGTCTCCTCATGATGTGGCCAAAGTACTTCAACTTTGTCTCTAGTATCTTTCCCTCCAGTGAACAGCCGGGCTTTATTTCCTGGAGGATGGACTGGTTGGATCTTCTCGCAGTCCAAGGCACTCTCAGCACTTTCCTCCAACACCACAGCTCAAAAGCATCGATCTTCCTTCGCTCAGCCTTCCCTAAGGTCCAGCTCTCACATCCGTAGGTTACTACAGGGAATACCATGGCTTTGACTAGGCGGATCTTTGTTGCCAGTCTGATGTCTCTACTCTTCACTATTTTATCGAGACTGGACATTGCTCTCCTCCCAAGAAGTAAGCGTCTTCTGATTTCCTGGCTACAGTCTGCATCTGCAGTAATCTTTGCACCTAGAAATACAAAGTCTGTCACGGCCTCCACGGTTTCTCCCTCTATTTTCCAGTTGTCAATCATTCTTGTTGCCATAATCTTGGTTTTTTTGACGTTTAGCTGCAACCCGGCTTTTGCGCTTTCTTCTTTCACCTTGATTAGAAGGCTCCTCAGCTCCTCCTTGCTTTCGGCCATCAGAGTGGTGTCATCTGCATATCTGAGGTTGTTAATGTTTCTTCCAGCAATTTTCACCCCAGCTTTGCATTCATCCAGCCCCGCACATCACATGATGTGTTCTGCATACAAGTTAAAAAGGTTGGGTGAGAGTATGCAGCCTTGCCGTACGCCTTTCCCAATCTTGAACCAGTCTGTTGTTCCGTGGTCAGTTCTGACTGTTGCTACTTGGTCCTTGTACAGATTCCTCAGGAGAGAGACAAGGTGGCTTGGTATGCCCATCCCACCAAGAACTTGCCACAATTTATTATGATCTACACAGTCAAAGGCTTTAGAATAGTCAATGAAGCAGAAGTAGATGTTTTTCTGAAACTCCCTGCCTTTCTACCTAATCTTAAGAGGCATGTTATGTTCAAATGCAATTACTGCTGAGTATATTCTGCTTAATGCTTTTAACAATACCCTCTGTGTGATGTCACATGACATTGTTCCCAGGCCATTGATTTTACCCATGATATCTCAGTCTTTATTGGATAATTCTGTCACATAAAATTATATGCAACTGTTCCTGCTTCCATTACCCTGGAAAGTGCACAGGTATTTTAGATTGATGATATGTTTACTCATCTCCAACTATTACTACTACATGATTTGCTTATCTTCAAACTACAAGGAAGGTGATTCCATCTGAACATGAGGAAGAACTTCCTAATTATGAGAGCTGTTCAGCAGTACAATTCTGTGGAGGCCCCTTCTTTGGGAGCTTTTAAACAGAGGCTGGATAGCCATCTGTCAGGGGTGCTTTGAATGCAATATTCCTGCTTCTTGGCAGGGGGTTGGATTGGATGGCCCATGAGGTCTCTTCCAACTCTATGATTCTGTGATTCTATCTTCAGCTCTCAATCATTGGCTTCTTTTATTTACGATTTTACTGTCTCACGTGATGTATTCAGTAAATAGCCTCACTGTTTGCCAAAGTAGTGCCATACAGCATTCTTTCGCACTTCCAATTTTTATAGCATTGCCTACCATGCCCTGCCTTGTGCACAGAATTGTTCAAACCCATATTTGCTCTTAATTGTTTAGCTGCTTGTGCTTACTGTATTCTTTCTCATGTTGTGCCCTTAAGCATTCATTTGACAACCTCCTGTATAGACCATGTTGTTGGATTTAGGCTGCCAACCTTTGCCTCAGTCTGGCAGAGGTTAGCCCCAGAGACCTGGTCCTAAGGTCTATCAGCTCATACCACATGTCTTCACTACCAGTTGAAGGGAGGCCCAGGCCTTGTTACTGAAAGGCTAATTGAACACCATTAGTGCTCTTCTCTTGCATTTTCTTTGGTTACTTCTGACTGCCTGATAGGGATGGTGGCTAATGCACTCTCCTGAAACTAAGAAACATTAGCTGATACATCCGTTCTCCCAAGCCTTGGATGATATCACTTTCTACTATTCTTCCCCTGTTGTTATTGATGCTTCGTTTGCCAAACTGATTTGAGAGATCTTCATTTGTCAGTAGGTCCCTTTGTCATTGGGGACCAGTCCTTTGTTTGATGCACGGCAATTTGGTCTCATGACTGTTTCTCGTGCTTTCCCCAAGTGTAGGGGAAACGGGCTGCCATGGTAGCCCGTTTTCACCTCAGTGGCATTACAGCTATCTTTGCATCTATAACTGACTACTGGCAACTATTGAAGCTTCTTGCTTCTCATACCTGGTTTACGTGGGTTTTCCTCATATGACTTTAACTACAACTGCAATACTTCAAACATGGCCCTATTCTGATCCATGCACGCATGTTTCTCTTTGTTATTACCTCGGTTATGATCCTCACATTCATCAAGCACCATCTGTGCAGTTTGTCCTTCAGACCAAGGAATATCCCTAGATTTCTAATTGTGGGTTCCTTCCTTCGGAGTGAGGACACACATTTGAAGGACCTTGATGAAGGCCGCCATACAATTCAGTTTCTTTGAAAAGCTACTAGTTGAACAGGACATAAACTTACTCGAACCATCACTGTTGGGGCACATAGTCCAAGCCATCACAGGTAACATCACCACCACATTCTGAAAAGCAAGTGACGCGAGAGACAGTCTCTGCTTCTGGCATTTAACTTTCATCTATGGAACTGGTGCATCGACAGAAGGATCCACCTTGTACTAGTATATCTTCCTGAAGACATGAATACGTTAGCCAGCCACCTAGGCAGGGCATCATTCTCCTCCCTCTATTCCTCTATGTGTCTCTGTTGGTTCTCACAATTAGGTGGTGTCCAAACTGCAAATGGATAATGTGGGCTGAACCCTCATTGCGCTAGCCATGCTTCTTTCTTCCCTGAGATGCTCCAGGATGAGCTGATGCACCTCTCCAATTACTCAGATCTCATGCCCCAGTAGGGTTGAGGCCCCCATTCCGAAGTACATCGTCTAGAATGACAATTTGAAGGATATGGCTGATCAGTAAGGCTGAACCCATCTACCCCTGGCACAGCCACTGAGGACTATCTTAGAGACAGCCCAAAGAGCCTGTAAAACTCTGTCGTTTAAACTGGACCTGGTTTTGGCCTCTTTGCCTCCCTATTGATTTTGATCCAGTTTTAAAAATCCACTTGATTTTTCTGATTCTGTTTCACAAGGAGTCGGAAGCGACTGAACAAATAAACAAATTTGTTGTTTCTATCATGGGTGCAGGCCTTCTTCACTTCCTCTTTGCAGTGCTACCTTATTATTTATTTATTTAGAGCTTTTATTTAGAGCTTCTCGACCTCTGAAGAGGGACAGGCAGGCTAACAGCAGAAAATTCAACACAAATATAGTAAACATAATAGCATCATAATACATTAATACAAAATGCATTGAAATGCAGATCATACAGTTACAAAGGCCAGGTCGTCAGAATACCTTGTGGCCATATCCTGTTTTAGGAGGAAACTGGATTCTCCTGTCATGTTCTTGGACCTCTGTTAGTCCGTTTCATCGAGAGCTGAGAAATAGGAATGTTCTGTTACCCTTTTGGCCGTCTTCGAACATGGAGATAGTGCTTTCTGGTTAACTGAGTTTCAACTTGGGGTTCCTGACTTTACGGATATGTCCTATCTCATGGAAATAGCTTATTGGTACCATTGTTTGCTGTGTGGTATGAAGGAGCTGTTCATGCTATCTTGGCACGTAATATGAGCCCTATTATGACTTACTATGACAAGATCATGCCACGTATTGATGTGATTTTCTGCTCAAGATAGCCTTACATTCCTAGTTTTCTCCAAGATTGTTCCTCTTGGTTCGGTCACTACACTCTGTGCTTTTTTATATAGAACAACAGGACTCATGAAATCTCCTAGGCTGTTACTAAGGTACCAGGAGGGTGCCAGTGGCCTCCTGGTGCTCCAGCAAAATGGTCTTTGGATCATGTTGTGGTTTATCTGGCTTACCAGTTGAATGGTTTCAGTTAACCTGGGTAGGTTCAGGATCACCCTACTGGATCTGTGGGAACTTCCATTGCCCTTCTGAGGGGTTTTTCTTTTGAAGACCTCTGTTGAACAGAGGCTTCACCTATTCCATATGCCTTCATCTTGCACAACGAGGTTAATGCTTACTGTTGTAAAGGTGTAGCGTTTGGCAGAGCCATCCTTTCCTTTCTGTGAAGGGTCATTCCACAAGGTCATTGCCACTTCTATGGCCTTCATGAGGAGCTTGCAGCTGGATGCAGTTTGCCATGCTGCCACAGGGTCCACGCCGTTTAGCTTTGTGCCTCACTACAAATTGGATGTCTCCTCCAAGAGAGATGCTTCATTTGGAAGGACAGTCCTCTTCTCTGTGGTGGCATGACGCCCACTAACCAAAGTGGATAGCTCGCTAATCTACCATATGTGCGATTCACAGTTGACTACGACAGGAAATTAAAAGTTGCTTACCAGTAACTGTAGTTTCCTGAGTAGTCACCTGTGAATTCGCACATCCCCGCCTGTCCTCCCCTCGAGTGTCATGCCCCGCTTTCTGGCTGCTTTGCGACGGAAGAGAGAGAATTGGAGGCCTAGCCCCGCTCATGGGCTATATATACTCGGGGTGGGCGGGGCGAGGTGGGGGTAAAATGTCTATTTTAATCTTCCAGAAGGTTCTGAAACTGGTCTGCGCAGGCGCAGAGATACCATATGTGTGAATTCACAGGTGACTACTCAGGAAACTACAATTACAGGTAAGCAACTTATAATTTTTATTTATATAAACTAGCCTTCTATATGACCCAGTCTGTGTATATGTGTTTTGTGTGTATATATGCGTATATGTGTGTATATATATTTGTTTATATGTGTGTTTGTGTATATATGTGGTTTTGTGCATGAGTTTTAATGTATTTTTGTTATTTGGCTTTTAAAGTCCCTTCTACTGTGTTTTTCAGTGTTTTTATGAGTGATGGTCACTCGTTGGTCTGATAGGTGCATTATGTCCAAATTTGGTGTCAATTCGTCCAGTGGTTCCAGTGTGCCTTCCCAGAATAAGGAAAACTCTTAGCAATATGTCCTCAAATGCACTTTAATATTGACTTAGGATTGTCTGTGCGCCCTCATCTTTCTCTGAAAACCTATGCTAATTTGCCTTACCTTGTTCATGCCCAGCACTTTTTAATTTTAAATTTGAATTATTACATTTGGCCTGGCCACAGGTTTTTAAAAGCTGTATGTTTTGATATTGTTATTGTTTATTGCTTATTGTGTATTTTCTGTTTTCGAGATTATTTTAACTGTTTTGTACTGATTATTGTTATTGCTTTTGTTTATTGATGACTTGTGGTCTTGGCCTCATGTAAGCTGCACCGAGTCCCTTGGGGAGATGGTAGTGGGGTACAAATAAAGTTTTATTATTGTTGTTGTTGTTGTTGTTGTTTTTAAGTTATGTTAATCCCACAAATGATCATTACATTTTTATTTATATAAATTGTATACAGAGGTAAAGGTTTTCTCATCTTTTTCCCATTTCCAGCATCTGGAGGCTGTGTTAGACTCCGGTCATGAGGAAGTACTGTCACTCCATCTTCTTTGTTGTCCGTAGATGTCCTCTTGGTTGAGCCACCGGCATGTCTTTATGGGCGCCTTTTACTACTTTCCTGCTTAAAGCGGTATCTATTTATCTACTCACATTGCTGTTTTCAATCTGCTAGGTGAGCGTAAGCTGGGGCTGACGGCAGGAGCTCACCCCAACCGGATCTTGAACTGCCAACCTTTCAATTGGCAAGATTTTCTGCAGCTTAGTAGTTTAAGTCGCTGTGCTAAGCCTGGCCTCTTTTATATGCCTCCTCCAACCTCATCAAAAGGAGAGCAAAGCACACCAAGGTCCAAAGGGTCCAATAGTAGCTCCAACCAAGGTGAAGCCATTGAACCAAGGGGATTCACCGTACTCACCACTTTAGTCAATGGGTCTACTCCAAAATAGCCACTTAGAAGCTCTGGTTTCCTTTAAAAAATGGGTCAATGTGGCCTCTGATTGGGGAAAGCATTCCAGAAAAAAGGCGGCATTGGTTGCCCCTTCTCTTTCACAAAGAAGTGGGGTTTCGTTACTTACCAGCCTCCTTCTTTCACACTGGCACTTTACTTCTGATCTGCAAAGAGACAAGACTTTGAGAGAAAGAAGTAAGAGGGCTGCTGAGTCATTCTGGTTCAGATGGCACCCGCTCTCACACAAAGAGAGGCACAACAGCAATTGCAAGAAAGGCACACTAGAATGACACACAAGACCATGTCGCCAAAGGACATGTCACCAAGATGGAAATTTTGGCAAGCTCTATTTCAGCGTTTTTCAACCTGGGGGTCAGGACCCCTGGGGGGTTCATGAGGAGGTGTCAGAGGAGTCCCCAAAGACCATCCAAAAATACAGTATTTTCTGTTGGTCACAGGGATTCTGTGTCAGAAGTTTGGCCCAATTCTATCATTGGTGGGGTTCAGAATGCTCTTTGTAAGTGAACTAGAAATCCCAGCAATTACAACTCTCAAATATCAACATCTGTTTCCCCCAAACTCCACCAGTGTTCACTTTTGGGCATATTGAGTATTTGTGCCAAGTTTGGTCCAGATCCATCATTGTTTGAGTCTACAGTGCTCTATGGATGTAGGTGAACTACAACTCCCAAATTCAAGGTCAATGATCTTAAAGTATTTTCTGTTGGTTCTGGGGGTTCTGTGTGAGAAGTTTGGCCCAATTGTATCGTTGGTGGGGTTCAGAATGCGCTTTGATTGTAGGCGAACTTTAAATCCCAGCAACTACAACTCCCAAATGTCAAGGTCTATTCCCCCCAAACTCCATTGGTGTTCACATTGAGTATTCATGCAAAGTTTGGTCCAGATCCACCATTGTTTGAGTCTACAGAGTTCTCTGGATGTAGGTGGACTACAACTCCCAAACTCAAGGTCAATTCCCTTCAAGTATTTTCTGTTGGTCAAGGGAGTTTTGTGTGCCAAGTCTGGATCAATTCCATTGTTGGTGGAGTTCAGAATGCTCTTTGATTGTAGGTGAACTATACATCCCAGCAACTACAACTCCCAAATAACAAAATCAATCTCCCCCTAACCCCTTCTTCTTCTTCTTCTTCTTAGGCGATCCCTCGTTGGACGAGTAAGATGGTCTTCCTTGATGACTATTTTTGTGGGTTTGTAGGTGGCTGTGGAGCCCTATTCTTGACCCGCATCTTCTCCCACAGTGAAGGCATTGGTTTCCCGGTGGAAGGCGGTCCTGGTTGGGGTTGGCTTGATGAGGCTTCCTCCTGGCACGTTTCTCTCTTTCACCCTCCACTCGTGCCTCCTCGAATTCTGCAGCACTGCTGGTCACAGCTGACCTCCAGCTGGAGCGGTCAAGGGCCAGGGCTTCCCAGTTCTCAGTGTCTATGCCAGAGTTTTTAAGGTTGGCTTTGAGGCCATCTTTAAATGTCTTTTCCTGTTCACCAACATTCTGTTTTCCGTTCTTAAGTTCAGAGTAGAGCAACCGCTTTGGGAGATGGTGGTCAGGCATCCGGACAACGTGGCCAGTCCAGCGGAGTGCGATTGATTTTTGGTCCTTCAGGAGTGTGGTTCCATCTGATGAGCATAGAGGCTGTATGCCATGGTTTCTTGGTCCATAGATGACCTTTGTGGCTTTGAAAAATCCCTGAGCATCATGGGTATCTGCCAGGTGTTGGATTTCTTCAGCCTTCTTTGTCCACCAGATGTTCTTGAGTTCTCTTGTCCTTCTTTGAACCTCAGCTTTTGCACTGGCGTAGATCTTTTTCTTAGCAGCACAGTTGATGTCTCTCTGCCAAGTTTGGAAGGCTTTCCTTTTCTTGTCAATTAGCTGTTGGATCTCAATGTCATTTTCATCAAACCAGTCTTAATGTTTCTTGGTTTGATATCCAATAGTTTCTTCGCAGACTTGGATGATGGAGGTCTTCAGTTCCAATGTTCCTCAACATTTTCGGGGTGTATTGTGGGTAGATGGTCCTTGAGTGCTGTTTGGAGATGGGCTCGCCTGGAGGGCTCCTGAAGGGCTTGGGTGTTCATTTTGCGCCTTGTCTTTCTTCCTTGGAGTCTGCGCTTGGGGGCGATCTTGATAGCCATCGTGAATCGGATTAGCCTGTGGTCAGTCCAGCAGTTGTCAGCACCTGTCACAGCTCTTGTGAGGAGCACCTCACGGCGGTCTCTGGCATGTGTGATTACATAGTCTAAGAGGTGCCAATGCTTTGACTGGGGTGCTTCCATGATGTCTTGAACTTGTTTTTCTGGCGGAAGAGCGTGTTGGTGATGACAAGGTTGTGTTCTGCACATTTGGTGAGAAGCAGAATGCCATTTGAGTTGCTGTTTCCAACCCCGTCTTTTCCGATGGTCCCTGGCCACAGGTCGAAGTCTCGCCCGACTCTTGCATTGAAGTCCCCCAGGAGGATTATTTTGTCCTGCTTAGGTATCCCCGATAGGACAGTGTCCAGCTGACAGTAGAATTTCTCTTTGATTTCTTCATCAGCATCTAGTGTTGGTGCATAGGCACTTATGATGGTTGCCTGTTGGTTTTTAGCAAGATCAGTTCAGAGGGTTGAGAGTCATTCGTTGATGCCAGTGGGTGCTTTGGTCAGATGTTTCACCAGATCATTTCTGATAGCAAAGCCAACTCCATGTATTCTTTGGTCTTTTTCGGGCAGTCCCTTCCAGAAGAAGGTGTAGCCTCCTTTTTCTTCCTTCAGCTGTTCCTCTCCTGCTCTCCGGGTCTCCTGAAGGGCTGTTATGTCGATGTTGAAGCGTCCCAGCTCCCTTGCAATGATGGCAGTTCTGCGTTTGGGGCATTCACTGCCACTGTTGTCCATCAGAGTCCGTACATTCCACATACTGAAGTTCATTTTTCTTTTTTGGCCGCAGGGTGGTGACCCCACTGGACGCGGCAGTCCAGTCAGGGATAAGAGAGGCAGACTATGTTTAGGGCACCTTTTTTAGCCCCCTCCCCATGTGGGGTGAGCAGAGTGGTCCTCAAAAGGGCTGCTCAGTTGCGGATACAGCTGCCGAACTACTCAACTGCCTCGGACATTGAGGTAGAACGACTGAGTCTGTACCCACCGCCCATGTGCCAGTCTGTGACTAGGGGCTTCCAGATTTCACAGTCCTGCCCCAGTCACCACTCGCTGATCGCCATGGGACTTTGGTTGGTTTGTTTTTTTATTTTCTTTGGAAGACGCCTATGCATGGGTTTTTTTAATGTGTGGAGGTCAGTGCACAACTGATTAACACACAGTCTTCATAGAGTGAAGTTCCACTGGTGATGTAGTTTGACACAATGACCGTGGCTTCTCAATCTGTTGCAGCTTTCTTCCGCCTTCACAGCCGTTGTAACATGTACCATGTTATCCTCCGCGTGCTCTGCCGTTGAGGTCTTTGAGTCTTCGGACTGTGCTTGGTCTGGAACCTCCCCTGCGGCCACTCCTGGGAGTGCACGACTCCAGTCGTTGTGCCCACAGGTTCATTGGAACACGCAAGCCCCCTCACCATGACAAGCTGACAGTCCATTGAGGGGGTACTGTCCATCAAGGGGGGGACCCCCTAACCCCGCCAGTACTCAAATTTGGGCGTATCGGGTATTTGTGCCAAATTTGGTCCAGTGAATGAAAATACATCCTGCATATCAAATATTTTTACATTATGATTCATAACAGTAGCAAAATTACTGTTATGTAATTTTGAAGTAGCAACAAAAATAATTTAATGGTTGGGGGTCAGCACAACACGATCTTGACAGATTAGAGAGATGGGCCAAAACTAACAACATGAAGTTCAACAGTGACAAATGCAAGATACTTCACTTTGACAGGAAGAACAAAATGCAAAGATACAGAATGGGGGACGCCTGGCTCGAGAGCATTACGTGTGAAAAAAATCTTGGAGTCCTTGTGGACAACAGGTTAAACATGAGCCAACAATGTGATGTGGCGGCAAAAAAAGCCAATGGGATTTTGGCCTGCATCAATAGGAGCATAGTGTCTAGATCTAGGGAAGTAATGCTACCCCTCTATTCTGCTTTGGTTAGACCACACCTGGAATATTGTGTCTAATTCTGGGCACCACAATTCAAGAGAGGTATTGACAAGCTGGAATGTGTCCAGAGGAAGGCGACTAAAATGATCAAGGGTCTGGAGAACAAGCCCTATGAGGAGCGGCTTAAGGAGCTGGGCATGTTTAGCCTGAAGAAGAGAAGGCTGAGAGGAGATATGATAGCCATGTATAAATATGTGAGAGGAAGCCACAGGGAGGAGGGAGCAAGCTTGTTTTCTGCTTCCTTGGAGACTAGGACACAATGGAACAATGGCCTCAAACTACAAGAGAGGAGATTCCATCTGAACACGAGGAAGAACTTCCTGATTGTGAGAGCCGTTCAGCAGTGGAACTCTCTGCCCCGGAGTGTGGTGGAGGCTCCTTCTTTGGAAGCTTTTAAACAGAGGCTGGATGGCCATCTGTCAGGGGTGATTTGAATGCAATATTCCTGCTTCTTGGCAGGGGGTTGGACTGGATGGCCCATGAGGTCTCTTCCAACTTTGATTCTATGATTCTATGATTCTAAGAACCATATTAAGGGGTTGCAGCATTAGGAAGGTTGAGAAACACTGCTCTATATGAGTCCTTCCTGGGCTCACCAATCCTGCTCCATCTCCAAAACCAGGACCCATCTGCCTCCCATTTGTCCCTGGAAAGAAGTGGGGTGCCTGTCTATCTGAATACTTCTTACTTCAGGATCCAAGTTGGTCAGTGGCATGACAAAGTTGTCTGGGAAGAGGCCCTTCTTGCCCCGGATCTCTCCTTCCCACCAGCCTAGGCCCACAGTCTCCTGCAAAAGGAAAAAGAAAAGATGCTGAAATGGGGAAAGGGGGGCTCCAAAAGAGGGTAAGAGTGCCTTCCCAGGTGGAAAGGAAACACATTCCCTCTCCTCTTCTCCAAGAGCGGCAGGAATCCCATCGGAGCTGGAAGAGAGTTCCAAGGGACACACTTCCGGACCATGCACCGGACGATTCTGGTCCTGCAGCTGTGTCCCTTCCAGAGGGGACTTTTAGTGGGGCTCCATCAGACCCTATGGCCTCTCCAAACCTGTACTCTTGTCCCAAGAGGCCCACGCAGGAGACGAGTTGTGGAGGAACAGTTCGTCTTCATGCTCCGGTTCAAAGTCAAACATGGCCCGACAATAGCGGGGCACATCGTTGCTTGGGGCTACAAAGGAAAACACAAGGCGAGTCAGGGGCACATGCAACGGCACATTCCCTACTGACTCGAATTTAATACTCACCTCTTGGAGTTACATGACTTCACCCAAATGAGGGTGCACATTAGATTTGAGTCATGCTGAATCTAGGGCCTGCTCAGTGGTGGCCCCTCGACTATGGTACGCCATTTCTGGGGACATTAGATTCACCCCCTCCCTCTTAACATTTCGGAAAAGAGTCAAGACTTGGTTGTTCGAGCAAGTGTTTGAAAATGCAAGGTAACAGACATAGGAATTGGAACGACTAGACAACAATATGGGACAATGTTTTTTATTAAGAGACGCAAATGATATATGTTTTAAATATTCTTGTTACAGTTTTATATTATGTGTTAATGTTTTTAAATGTTTTAATGTGTTTTTGGGCATCGAATCGTTGCCATTGTAAACCGCCCAGAGTCCCCTGAGGGCTGAGAAGGGCGGTATACAAATACATTAAATAAATATGTATTGTTGAAGGCTTTCATGGCCAGAATCACTGGGTTATTGTAGGCTTTTTCGGGCTATATGGCCATGTTCTAGAAGCATTTTCTCCTGACGTTTTGCCTGCATCTATGGCAAGCATCCTCAGAGGTAGTGAGGAACTCACTACCTCTGAGGATGCTTGCCATAGATGCAGGCGAAACGTCAGGAGAGAATGCCTCTAGAACATGGCCATATAGCCCGAAAAAACCTACAACAACCCATTAAATAAATAAATAAATAAATAAAGCCAACCCGGAAGCTTTTTCAGGAGCTCCTCTTTGAGGGATGCCATCTCTCATTTAATGGCCATGGCTCCATCCTATTTGATCCTGGGATTTGTAGTTTGGTCATTAGTATCCTTTGGCAGAGAAGGCCCAAGGCTTTGTAAAATTACAGCCCCTACGACTCTATAACATTGAGCCAGTCTAATTAAAGTAGATTCATTCTACATAAAAGAAGTATTCCAATGTTTTCCTTTCCATTGCTGGAAGTGCTATTACAACACTTTTGTGTTTTGAAGACGGAATTATAATCAGGCAGCCATTGTAATGCATACCTTTTCTTTAGCCAAATGACAAAGAGGGCACTTTTGGCTGTTGTGCATTACATTTGGCAGCAAATATTTTATTTTGGTTTCAAGGTTTTGGAAATAGATTCGATCACACATGAGACTCGAATCAATACTGTATATGGCCACATCACCGAAGGGAAGAAGCATCAACACTTGTATATGGAGCAGCTGGAGACAAAGACGACCCAGTGCTGCCATAAGAACCTCCTACTTCAGAAGAAATTGGAAACAGAAGTATGCTGGGCCCATAACCTTATAAAGATTTGGTATCTATACCACTGGATGTATTGCTCTCTGCTCCAAAATAAAAAGCAGATACTGCCATTCCCATCTGCCCCATTATGTGACCATAGGGTCACTTACTCTGTTCCTATGGTGTCCGTACTTTGGGAGTCTCTGGCTCTGAAGGAGAAATTGCTGATTTCTCCAATGGATTCTCCGTCTGAAAGTAAACAAGGAAAGGGGTTCATGCTTTGGGATAGTTTCTTTAAAGTTAAGACTAAAAACCAAAGCAGATTCAACACTGAGATTCCAAGTCTTGGATCGGTCCTTCAAATTTCAGGCTAAACTCAGGACTAGATTCAGCTCTGCAATTGGATCTTCTACCCAAAGTAAACTCTTAATCCTGATCAATGGTTTTTATTTGAAGTTGAGAGCCGCTCAGTCAAGAGATACAAGTAGGGAAATAATAATAACAGTAATAATAATAATAATAATAATAATAATAATAATAATAATAATGACAACACTATGTAACAAAATTCGAGAAAAATCTGTCTCTGTTTTGAAAGTGTTATTTCCTGTTTCTTTGCACTTACTTTGAAAGTAGTTGTTCTACTCCAGAAATTACATTTTTGTGGCTGCTACAAACTATGATGAATTACTTGACACTCAAGATATTAGGTTGTTGTAAGTTTTCCGGGCTGTATGGCCCGGAAACACAATTTTCCTAGTTTCCAAGAGCCTCTGAGGATGTCTGCCATAGAGGTGGGTGAAACAGCAGGAGAGAATGCTTCTGGAACATGGCCACACAGCCTGGAAAACTCACAACAACCCATTCATTCTGGCCATGAAAGCCTTCAACAATACTCAAGATATTCATTGAAAACCTAGAGCAAAATATGCTGTGGTGTTGTGACTCAGTCTGAGCCTGAGTCTGAGACTGAACTGTCTGGGCCTTATTCTGGGCCTGCTGGGCCTTCTGAGCCTGAGCAGGATGATGAGGAGGCTGCTGGGTTACAGATTTATGTACATGTTCCAGACAGGGCTGATAGTGTGGCTTCTGAGAAAGAAACAGTAAGACTGTTCCCCTGGATGAAGGAATGTGCCTTTAGATAAAGCTGTTGTAATAGCTATAAGAAAGGCAGTTTTCCATGATAAAAAGGAAAAATCAACTCTGGCCAATGGCTCAAAGTGGGGCTTTGATAAGCAGGACAACACCACTTCCAGACTGCAAGTGGAGACTCCTTTCGGTTCCCAGGATGATCAGGCCCAGCTCGGCCGAGATAATGTGTTGTCTAGCCTTGAAGATAATAGTGAATTAATGAGTAGACGGGATCGTTACAGTTAAGAGTTCGCAGAAGCACACGTCTTGCCAGCAAACGTGAAGCCAAAGGTCAATGCAATACATTCATCTATAGAGCAATGTTTATAGATAGATAGATACCCAATATTCAAATTTGGGTGTATTGGGTATTTGTGCCAAATTTGGTCCAGTGAATGAAAATACATCCTGCATATCATATATTACATGACAATTCATAACAGTAGTAAAATTAGTTATGAAGTAGCAATGAAAATAATGTTATGGTTGGTAGTCACCACAACATGAAGAACTGTATTAAGGAGTCACGGAGAATTATAAGTTGCTTACCTGTAACTGTAGTTTCCTGAGTAGTCACCTGTGAATTCGTACATTTGGTATCTCTGCGCTTGCATAGCCAAGCTTTTGGAACCTTCTAGAAAGTAAAAGGGAACAATTTAGCCCTCACCTAGGCTCGCCCATCTCCCCAGAGTATATATAGCCCATGGGCGGGGCTAGCCAACAGTTCTCTTCTGCCGCAAAATAGCTGGAAGGCGTGGCATGATACTCGAGGGGAGGACGGGTGGGTATGTACGAATTCACAGGTGACTACTCAGGAAACTACAGTTACAGGTAAGCAACTTATAATTTCCTGTCGTAGTCACTGTGAATCGTACATTTGGTAGATTAGCGAGCTACTAACTCCAGCTGGTGGGAATCATGCCACCGCCGAAGAAAGCACTGCTCTACCAAACTCTGTATCACTTTGAGAAACTGCATCCACCTTATAATGTGATACAATGTCAACGGGGATGACCAAAAAGCTTCCCGGCATATGGCATCCAAAGGGAACCCCTTTAGGAAAGCTGTCGATGCTGCTACAGCTCTCGTGGAGTGGCCCCTAATCTGTAATGGTAATTCTCTGCCTGCCAGGCGATAACATAAACAGATCACAGAAACTATCCAGGAGGAAAACCTCTGAGAAGACAAGGGAAGACCCAATGAGTCCTTACGATACTTTACAAACAACCTGTTTGTCTTCCTAATAGGTGCCGACCTTTCCACATAAAAGGCGAGAGCTCTGCGTACATCAAGTGAATGCAGAGAACGCTCTGCCGGGGTAACTGGGTTTTGGAAAAACCCTGGGAACACCAATTCTTGAGACATGTGGAATCAGGTAGAGACCTTAGGTAAGAAGGCGATGTCGGTTCACAGAACCGCTCTATCTTTATGAAACTTGAGGTATGAGGGATCTACCAGTAAGGCACGTAACTCACTAGAACGCCTAGCTGTTGTAATAGCTATAAGAAAGGCAGTTTTCCATGATAAAAAGGAAAAATCAACTCTGGCCAATGGCTCAAAATGGGGCTTTGATAAGCAGGACAACACCACTTCCAGACTCCATGCAGGAGCAATGGGTGCAACCGAAGGTCTGAGATTAGCGAACCCCCTCAGAAAGGTTTTGACCAACGGGTCAGTAAAACGTGACAGCAGGCCCGACTTTCGTCTAAACCATGAAATGGCAGCTAAGTAGCATTTCAAAGATGAATGGGAAAGGCCCGTATCCGACAGGGACACTAAAAAATCCAACACAACAGGGGTAGGAACAGTCACAGGGTCCAATCCCCTAGAACGAACAAAGGAACTAAACTTCGACCACTTATATACATAAGACCGCTTCGTCGAGGCCCTGTGTGCAGCCTCGAGAATTGCCAACACCGGCGAAGACAATGTTTCAAACAGAACTAATGGAGCGGTGTGATCCTCTACGCCGTAAGCTTCAACTTGTGCATCTCCAGATAAAGGACCTGACCGCCCTGTGATGTCAAGAGGTCCACTCTGTCCAGAAGTCGGAAAAACGCTCCCTTCACCATCTGATGCAGTGGGGTGAACCATGGCTGCCGAGGCCACCAAGGAGTTACCAAAATGAACCGAGCGTCCTCTTTCTGAATTTTGGCCAACACCATCAGGAGAAGGGGAAAGGGAGGGAAGGTGTATGCAGGGCGAAGCGACCAGTCTTGAAGGAACGCATCTCCTAAGCAGCCCCTCTTGGCCGAAGCCTGAGTCCGGGCAAAGAATAGAGGGCACTTTGAATTGGCCTGCGTTGCAAATAGATCTACTTCTGGAGTCCCCCGTGCCCAAAAGAGTCTCCTGGCTTCCCACTCGTTGAGGGACCACTCGTGGTGTGTCAAGGGACTCCTGCTGAGTGAGTCCGCCAACAGATTCTGTTCCCCTGGGAGGTGCGTCACCAGAAGGTGCACCCCCCGATCCAGACACCAATCCCAAATTCGAATGGTCAAGTTCAGTAGGGGAATAGAATGCTTGCCTCCCTGCTTGTTGAGGTAATACATCACCGTGGTGTTGTCGGTGAGTATTTGCACCACGTGTCCCTTTATGACCCTTTCTAATGACATCAACGCCCTCTCCACCGCTAGGAGTTCTAGGACATTTATGTGGCAAGTGTTTTCTTCTCCTGCCCAAACGCCATGAGCGATGAGACCTTGGAAATGAGCTCCCCACCCCGTGAGAGAGGAGTCCGTGGTAATCACTCTTGTAGGACAAGGCAAGTGGAAGGGAAGCCCCGCACAAACCCAGAGTGCATCCCGCCAACAGTGGAGGGAATGGCATACATGGGCAGGTAGCGTAAGGCGTACAGAGGGGCTGTCCAAGATAGGGTTGAAGGTTGAGACAAACCATGACTGGATGGGTTGCATGCGCAGTCTGGCATACGGTGTGACAGTGGTGGTAGAGGCCATGTGGCCTGTATTTGTTTGGCCATCACACTGGAGGAATGCATAGTCTGTTGTATAAGTTCCCTCAGGTTGGCGAAGCACTCCGGTGGAAGAAAGGCTTCTGAGCGACTGAGTCCAGCAGAGCACCAATAAAGTGGATCCTTTGGGAGGGGACCAGAGACGACTTGTTAAGGTTGACCACGAGGCCCAGGGACTGTAGAAGAGATAGAACATAAGAGATCTGGGTTTGAAGCTAGTCCCGCAACTTTGAAATGATCAACCAGTCGTCAATGTAAGGGTACACCGTCACCCCCATGTACGCAGATAAGCGGCCACCACCGACATGCACTTCGTGAAAACCCGTGGAGCAGTGGACAACCCGAACGGGAGGACGTTAAAACAATAAGCCCAGTTTCCCACCATAAATGCGAGGAACCTACGGTGGTGCTGTGCAATTGCCAAATGGAAGTATGCGTCTTTTAAGTCAATGGTGGCAAACCATACACCCCTGGACAATAAAGGCAAGATGGAGGCCAAAGTAACCCTCTGGAACTTTTTAGGCCGGATATATTTATTCAGACGTCTGAGGTCGAGGATGGGACGCAGCCCACCTCCACGTTTTGCGACCAAAAAGTACCGGGAGAAGAAACAGTATGGAAACATAGACAGGTTCATGGGAGATATCGCACCCTTATCCAATAACATTTTAACTTCATCCAACAAAAGAGGGAACGTATAGTACATCAGACATGGCCCACCCTTGGATGGTCAAAGAACTCAATTGCGTATCTTTGGGCAATGATGGAAAGAACCCATCTATCCGTGATGATATCAGACCATGCCTGGTAGAATAGAGATAACCTGTCTCCAAACTGCTGAGGAACTGTAGGCAAACGGGCCTGAACAACTGGGGTGGAGTCCGCTGCAACAGGCAGGGACATTCCTATAGGCTCAGTGGTGGCCTGCGGAGTAGACACATCAAAGATGCTTCTTGGGGCCTGACTGCGATTTGGTTTTATTTCCAAAGGCCTGATTACGGGGTCTTGGGAAGTAAGGGTCCCTTCTCCCACCTTGGAACCTCGAAGAATTGTTGTTCCTGTTCCTAAAGGAATCTCTGTAGGAGTTACCATAGCTCCTACGGAAGTTTGAAGAAGGTAGGTTCCATCTCTGGCGTTGCTGGGTATACGGTTGCCATACGTAACCAAATTTACCTGCGGCCTGCCTAAAGTCCTGTTTTTGCTTCAGCCTGTCATCCGTTTGCGGATTAAAGAGGCCTTCCTTGTGAAACGGCAGGTCCTCTGCGAGGGCCTTACCTTCCTTGGACAAATTGGAGGCACGCAGCCATGCGTGCCTCCTAATTGAGGTGGCAGTGGAGTAAAGGTTGCCTGTGGCGTCAGCCAAATGCTTTGCAAAGTCTTTTTGCATCTTTGACAAAGCGAGGGCTTCAGCCTGTAACGCCCTGGGAAATCACTGTTGATCAGTTAGCAGTAAGTCAATATACGGTAAAATCTTTCCCCACAGGAACGTTTCATAGCCGCTAGCATAGGTGGCATAATGCGCCATCCTGGTGAACAACCCTGTGGAGAAGTGTGCTTTTTTCCCCAGGCATCGACCTTCTTGCCCTCCCTGTCTGGGGGAGCAGTGAGAGAATTCTTGGGACATTTAGTTTTTACCACTTCGACCACCACCGTGTTAGGTCTGGGTGGGGCCGTGACCCATTTCGCAGAGGAAACAGCACTTTTGTAAAGTGAGTCCAACCTCCTAGGGATGGCTGGGACTAAGGCAGGAGACATATCTGCAACCTTTGCTAGCTTTAAGAGGTATGGTAATACCGGTAGTGGAGAGGCCGGGGTAACAACCTGTTCTTCGGAAGGAAACATGGAGTCCTCCACATGTTCGGGAGGCTTGGGGGCTGGGATATCTAAGGCTTTTATCGTCCTATCGATGAGAGCTGCAAATTTGTTAACATCAGCAGTATGTATGAATGAAGCATTCTCGCCCTCCCCAAGTTGAGCCCCATCAGTGGGTTCTTGTTCTGAATCAGAGCTATCCAGCTCCGTGGCTCTAAGTGCAGGACCTTCAGCCAATGAAACCCCAGATGGCCCCATGGGGGTGGAATCACCTTGTGAGTGAGGTAAAGTCGCAACCACAGTAGTAGAATCACCTCCAGTCAGGTTGCCTCGGGTAGAGGCAGGCACATGGGAGGGGGGTGGGATGAGGCCAACACAGAAGAAGTATTACATGAGTTCATGTTAATAGAGTTCAACACAGTAGGCGGTCCACACATAGGGGCCCTTCCTGGGGCAATCTGAAAGGACGTAGAAGGACGTAGAATTTTTCTTTTATGAGCCAATTCATCACACACTGTTAACTGGGCTAGAGTCAATCCGCATGCTTCTCATGCTAGCGCAGGACATAGGTTATGGGCCCAGCATAGCGGCATAAGGACTCCAAAGCCCATAACTCTGAGACTTTGGGAGAGTTTTTTTGTGTGTGTTTTTTGTGCTTAAATAGAAAAGTAAGCAGCTATGGCTCATCATATGGCAAGCTTACCATTTGAGCGTTTAAATGCTGACAATTACATGGCTTGGAATGTGAAAATGAAGAGTTTTCTCATAAGAGAAGATTTGTGGACTGTGGTTGAAACCCCACCCACAGAAGCTTCGAGTGAAGAGGTAAAAAAGCAAGACCGAATTGCCAGGGCGAGCATTTTTCTCGCCGTTGAGGACGGGCAATTAATTTACTTAAGGGACACTATATCTGCAGCAGACTGTTGGCAGAAGTTAAAGGAAGTTTATCAAACTGAAACTTCTGGCATAAAAATTATTTTGACCCGGCAGCTTTATAATTTGAAGCTAAAAAGGGGTGACAACATAACTGAGCATTTGCAAAAGCTCAGGCATTTGTTGATGGAGTTGGAAAATAGACAAATGGTGTTTACCGAAACCCATAAAGCTTTCATTTTGTTATCTTCTTTGGACTCTAGTTGGGACAATTTTGTGTTCAGTATGCAGAGTGTGCCTGAAGCACAATTAACCTTGGATTTGGTTTCTGCAAGGCTTCTTGAGGAAGAAAGAAGAAAGCAGTTTCTTAAAGAAACAAACACCATTTCAGAAAATGCAGCTTGTGAAGGGGTTGGATGCAGAAAGAACCCTGCTGTGTGTAACGTAAGGAAGTGCTACAGTTGTGGAGATGTGAACCATCTTGTCAAGGCCTGTCCCAAGAAGAAGAAGAAGAAAGAAGAAATGAAGAGGAACCCTGGGTGGCATGACAGAAATGCAAGGGGAAGAAATGCTGATGTAATGACTGTGTTATCAAAGGCTAAGTATGATGAGGCCACATGGTTACTTGACTCTGGGTGTGCAGAGCATTGTGTTAATAACTTAAAATTGTTAAAGGACACTAAAAAGCCAGATATCAATCATGTTACTTTAGCAGATGGATCATTAGCTGAGTGCAAGCTTGTAGGCTCAGCATTTGTTCCTAGTTTAGGAAGATATTTAGATAATGTTATGTTGGTTGAAAAACTTGATTTTTGTTTATTAAGTGCATCAAGTTTGTGTCTGCAAGGATATGACATCAAACTTAATAGTTCTGGGTGTACTGTATGGAAAGAAAATAAGTTATGTGCCAAAGGTAAATTAGTTAACAAAGTATATGTGATGAGTAACAAAGATAGTTCACCAAATGTTTCCTGTGTAAATAACAAACCTATACATAATGATTGTATTCATTACTTGCATAGAGTTTTTGGTCACGTGAACTTTAATTATCTACAAAAATTATCAAAAGTGACTGATTTAGAGGTAAAGCCATGTCAAAAGTATTTAGACTGTGCTGTGTGCTCTAAAGCAAAAGTAAAGGCACATCCAATACCTAAGAAAAGTTTAAACACAACTACCAGACCATTTGAATTAGTTCACGCTGATTTAGCAGGACCATTTCCTCTTTCACTTGGAATTGCAAAATTTATATTTGTGTTAGTGGATGATTTTTCACGATTTACTTATTGTATTATTTTGAAATCAAAGTTTCAAGCTTTCAGTAAATTCAAAGTGTGGGTAGCCATGGTTGAGAGAAGATTTCCTTTTAAGGTATCATGTTTAAGGACTGATCGTGGTGGAGAATTTATGGGGACACAATTTCAAGACTGGTTAAGAAAGAGAGGAATTAGACACCATAAAACAAACCCATATTCACCTGCTGAGAATGGTGTGGCAGAAAGAAAAATAGGCGTTTTGAAAACTATGAAAGACTGCATGTTAGTAGATGCGAAAATGTCTAATAGGTATTGGGCAGAAGCAATTTCCACTGCTACATATATCTTAAATAGAAGTTGGAGTTCATGTGTAAATAATACTCCATATTATTTGTTGTATAAGAAAAGGCCAGTTCTAAAACATCTTAGAATATTTGGAAGCTATGCTAACGTGCTGGTACCTAGACAAACTAGAACAAAAGGTCAGAAAAAATGGCAGAGACTACGTTTTCTCGGCTACCAGGATGATACCAAGGGGTATCGTTTTATTAAAGACAATAATAAAATTGTGATTTCAAGAAGTGCAAACTTTGAAAAGAATACAGGTTGGGAACATGTTCATCAGAATAGTGAAGTGTTTTTTCATTTAAAGGAACATACGCCATCAAAGATAGATTTAAAATCTGAGTCTGATGAACACATTGAGGAACAAAGTGAGGATGTTATAAAAGAAGAGCCTGAATTAAGTTTACAGGAAGCTGATGCTGAGGAGCAAATTGTAATACCAAAAAGGTCACAAAGATCTAACAAAGGTGTACCTCCAGATAGGTTCGTGATTCAGGGGGTAATGACTTGTCAGCCTGAAATGGAACCTGAAACCTTTCAGGATTTAAATAATTGTAGTCCAGAAGAACAAAGAAATTGGAAAAAGGCAATGGACGATGAATTTGAATCTTTGCTAAATTTAGAAGTGTTTGATATTGTTGATGTTCCCATAGATAAGCCAGTGATTGGGTGCAGATGGGTTTTTAGGAAGAAACTATTACCCGATGGAAGTTGTAAATATAAAGCTAGGCTAGTAGCTCAAGGATTTGCGCAAAAGCAATTCGTAAATTATGATAACACCTTTGCCCCTACAGCAAAAGCTGAATCAATGAGAATTATAATTGCTTTAGCTGAGCAAGAAGGATTTAAGTTAAAACATTTTGATTTTGAAACAGCGTATTTAAATGCCACAATTAATGAGGAGATATATATGAGGCAAGCGCCTGGATACGAAATTCAAGCAGGAAAGGTTTGTCGGCTTCGGAAAGCATTGTACGGTTTGAAACAATCGGCCCGGAGGTGGAACCAGTGTATACATGAAGTATTGGTGAAATTAGGATTTAAACAAAGTGTGGCCGATGCATGTGTTTATACACTAGGTGAAGGCAAAGATAAGATAATTGTGTTAATTTATGTAGATGATCTATGTATAGCCGCACAAACTGACTCTAAAATACAAACTGTATATACGTATTTTTCAAAACATTTTAGGCTAAAAGATTTGGGATGTTTGAAACATTATTTAGGCATCGAAGTAGTAAACAATGAAGGGGTGATATTTCTAAATCAAACAAGGAAAATTTTAGACCTTGTAACCAAAGCAGGTTTACAAGATGCTAATGCTGTTAAAACTCCTTTAACAGGAGATTTCTTAAGAATGGAAGACACAAGAGAACTAAAAAACGCAAAGTTATATCATTCTTTTGTTGGAAGTCTTTTGCACATTGCAAATTGGTCTCGGCCAGATATTGCATATGCAGTGAGTTTACTTAGTAGGAAAGTATCAAAACCAACTATAAGTGACTGGCTAGCATTAAAAAGGTTGATTAGGTATTTAAAAGGAACTGCTAATTATTGTTTGTGTTTTTCTAAAGAGGCTGACAAAGAACTGGTAATGTACGCTGACAGTTCTTTTGCTGATGAAAAAGATAGAAAATCTATAACTGGATATATAGTGCTACATGGAAAATCTCCCATCTGCTGGAGGTCCAGAAAGCAAACAACTGTTGCAGTTTCTACGGCCGAAGCAGAATATGCGGCGTTGTCTCAAGCTGCAAATGAGTTACTTTGGATTAAACAGTTATTTGATGATTTAGGTGTAGAATGTAAATTGCCTATTACTGTGTATGACGATTCTCAAACGTGTATAGCTATGTCAGAAAGCGAAAGTTTAAAAAATACAACAAAATACATAGCTGTGAAGTATCAAAATATAAGAACCTTAATCAAGGAAGGATTTATCAAAATGGTTTATTGTAGGTCTGAAGATAACTTGGCAGATATTTTTACAAAACCTTTAACTGCAGCTAAGCATGGTGAAGCAACCAGAAAGTTAGGCCTAATAGAATTAAAACAAAATTTGTAAATAATGTAACTTAGATAAAGTGAAGGGGCATGTTGCTACTAAGAGGTTGCAATGTACTTTATCTAAGTTGTTGTAAGGATCAATGTTGTTTGTGCTATACCTTTAACTTACTGTAAGGTTCAAGGCTGTTTGTCCTACAGCTGTTTCAGTTAATTGAAGAGTTAATTGAGAGTATTATTTTCATGTGTATAAAGATAGCTACTGTGTGTTTAGTTTTTTGCCATTGTGCCTTAATGCCATTGTGCGTGTTTGCCTCTGTGCCGTTCTGTCGGGGACTATGCTGCAGATGTCCTGTGAAGACACAGCCTTGAGAAGAGGACAAGGATTCCTGCTTATCTCAGCTGAGTGGTGATATCTCTCAGAAGATATTGTTTTATGTTACATTTGTGGAAACAGTAATCCTGCTACTTTATTTTGTATGCTGCCAATACAACAATATTTTTTTTCTACTTGAAGTCAACGTCTCATGTATTTTTCTTTTATGAGCCAATTCATCACACACTGTTAACTGGGCTAGAGTCAATCCGCATGCTTCTCATGCTAGCGCATGACATTAGAAACAGATTGGGGGGCCAGTCTACATTCCAAGGGGGAAAGCGAACCCCTTACTTCAAAAGGGCAAGGTCACAGAATTTCCAAGGGAAGCCTAAGCTGTTGGGCGCCTCCAAGAAGCGTCTTTGATGCTTCTCCACCAGAATCCGAGGCCGACCTGTTCCAACCCCCCCCCCTTTCCCCCCAAGTTGACCCACCAGCCCAACTTCCTTTTCCCCATTGTTTGAGTGTTCCAGTTTTAGAAGATGGGCCAGGTCTGCTCCCCTACTTCAGGGACAGACTCCTACCTTTCTATCCCAATTGGGCTAAGATTACTTCGAATGCTTGGGTGTTGTCTATTGTTGCAAGGGGATACCACACTGAGTTTGAGGACCTTCCTAGGGTTGGTCACGTTCAGGATACTCCCCCATCCCCTCAGTTGATACAGGAGATTAACATATTGTTAGAAAAAGGGGCAGTTTCTCTTGTTGACCCTGCAGTTATGCCCTTTTGTTTCTTTTCATGTTATTTCTTAGTCACTAAGAAAGGGGGTGGGCTGCATCCCATCCTAGATCTCAGGGTGCTAAATAAACATATTAAGCCCAAAAGGTTTCGCATGGTGACTCTCGCCTCTTTAACTCCTCTACTGTCTTGTGGCGTCTGGTTTGCTACAGTGGACCTCAAGGATGCCTATTTCCATATCTCTATTTCCCAGCATCACCGGAGGTTCCTGTCATTTAGAGTTAATGGTCAAACTTATCGTTTCAATGTCCTCCCTTTCGGCCTCTCCACAGCCCCACAGGTTTTTACGAAATGTATGGCCGTGGTGGCAGCATATCTTAGAACCCGGGGGGGGGGGGTCATGGTACACCCCTACATTGATGATTGGCTGATAGTCTCCAGGACCCGCCACCAACTTCAAATACATATCTCCATGGTTTTGTCTCTCCTCCAGTCCCTTGGCCTTGTCCTCAACCGGGTGAAGTCCATTCTGGTGCCATTGCAACGCATCCAGTTCATCGGCACACTCTTGGACTCGAGATGCGAGAGGGCCTTCCTCCCGGAGGACCGGTTCGCCAACCTTCAGATACTAGTCAAACAGGTCACGACTGCCCATCGCATGTTAGCCAGACAAATCCAGATAGTGCTGGGACATATGGCTTCAACCACGTCAGTCATTCCCTACGCCAGGCTGCGCATGCGGCCCCTGCAGTGTTGGTTCCTGTCCAACTTCAACCCACTACTGGACAGCCCTTCCATAGTGTTGTCCCCCCCTGTCTGGGTCCGCTCTTCCCTCCAGTGGTGGTCTGACCCAGTATGGGCATGTTCGGGGATGTCATTCCATACCCCATCAGCTACAAGAACTGCCACTACGGACTCTTCCCTTACGGGGTGGGGGGCACATTTCTAAGGTTTGGTAGCACACAGCACCTGGACAGAACAAGAGGGCACACTTTACATAAACGTGTTAGAACTCATGGCCATCAAAAAGGCTCTGAGATCCTTCGAAAAGGTAATAACAGGTCAGGTAATACACATTCTCACCGACAACACCACGGTAATGTATTACCTAAATGAGCAAGGGGGCACCCACTCACAGACCCTTCTGACTCTGTCCCTACAGATTTGGGAGTGGTGCTTAGACAGGGGAATCCACCTATTAGTGACACACGTTCCTGGGGAACAGAACTTGCTGGCGGACTCCCTCAGCCGGAGTCCTCTCACACACCACGAGTGGTCCCTCTACAGAGAGGAAATACGGAGACTCTTTCTAGCGTGGGGCACACCAGAGATGGACTTGTTCGCGACACGTGCTAATGCCAAGTGCCCAATTTTTTGTGCAAGGACACATGCCTCCCTGGAAGTGGGATGCCTGGGGGATGCCTTCCTGCACACGTGGACAGGCCGGACAACTTATGCATTCCCCCCATCCCCCCTATTGTCATGCATGGTAGCGAAGCTTCAGAGGGACGGCGCATAGTGCATCCTAGTGGCACCCTAGTGGCCGAGACAACCATGGTTTGCTCCTCTCAATCAGCTGGCAAGGGGGATTTTTGTGCGTCTACCTGGCAGGGGGATCTGTTATCATCCCAACAAGACCAAGTACTGTACCCAGAGGTACACAGATTGAAATTGACGGCGTGGCGAATTCTGCCCACCGCCTGATTCCCTTCTCCGATTTGTCTCAACCAGTGTTGGGCATTATTGAAGCGGCACATAGACCATCCACAAAACACTCATACCTCTATAAATGGACTCGATTCTGTTCCTTTTCAAGAGCTCAGGGGATAGACCCTGGCTCCACCCCTATTCCCCTTGTTTTGGATTTTCTGGTATCCCTGTCAGACACCGGTTTGACATTCCCTTCTCTAAAGTGCTATTTGGCTGCAATCTCCTGGTTCAGGAGAAAATCCGGCTTGCCCTCATATTTCTTGGACCCCCTGGTTAGGACCTTCTTGAAGGGCCTCATGAACATTAGACCTCCTGCAGCTCCCATCGCTCCATCTTGGAGTTTGGAACTCATGTTAAATGCGTTGATGAGGCCGCCGTTCGAACCTTTGGCTACGGTCGATCTTTCACACCTTTTGTGGAAGACCACCTTTTTGGTAGCAATCTTGTCAGCCAGGCGGTCTAGCGAGTTATGCGCCCTTTGAGCAGACCAACCATATCTCAAATTCCATAGAGACAAAGTTGTTTTGAGGACCGACATAGCCCTTTTACCTAAGGTGGCTACACGATTCCATGTCTCTCAAGACCTAGTTTTACCTTCCTTTTTCCAAAACCCCACGACTCCTTTGGAAAAGAGTTTGCATTTACTAGACGTCCGCAGAGCTCTTGCTTTTTATGTTGATAGGACTTCCTCTCTTAGGAAGACCTCTTGGTTGTTTGTTAAGTATCGTACTGATGTTTTAGGCTTACCTGTCTCCTCACAGAGGTTGTCCTCCTGGATCGTCTCCACAATACAGCTTGCCTACAGTATAGCCGGCAAGCAGCTGCCTCTTATCATCAGGGGACACTCCACAAGGTCTGTCTCCACGACATCTGCCTACTGGAAAGGAGTTCCGTTAGATGTGATCTGCCGTGCAGCCATCTGGTCGTCACCTCTTTCATTCGTCACCCACTACAAGCTGGATGTCAACTCCAGGAGAGATGCACAGTTCGGCAGGGCAGTCCTTTTTTCGGCAGTGGCATGACACCCACCATCCAAGGTTAGGAGCTTGCTAATCTATCAAATGTACGATTCACAGTGACTACGACAGGAAATTATAAGTTGCTTACCTGTAACTGTAGTTTCCTGAGTAGTCACCTGTGAATTCGTACATACCCGCCCGTCCTCCCCTCGAGTTCATGCCACATCTTCTGGCTGCTTTGCAGTGGAAGAGAACTGTCGGCTGGCCCCGCCCATGGGCCATTTATACTCGAGGGAGATGGGTGGGTCCAGCTGGGAGTTAAAAATGTCTATCTTATTCTAGAAGGTTCTGAAAGCTGAACTGCGCAGGCACAGAAATATCAAATGTACGAATTCACAGGTGACTACTACAGTTACAGGTAAGCAACTTATAAGTCTTGGTCGCTTTAGGGGATGATGTACGCCGGGAGCTAGACAGGGGGAGTGTGTCCCTATTAGTTCTGCTGTACCTCTCAGGGCCTTCGATACCCTCGACCACGGTATCCTTCTGGGATGCCTCACAGGAATGGGCCTTGGAGGCACTGTTCTGCAGTGACTCCAGTCCTTCCTAGAGGGTCAATCTCAGAAGGTGTTGCTGGGGACACCTGTTCTGCCCCACAACCATTGTCTTGTGAGGTTCCTCAGGGCTCAATACTCCCATGTTGTTTAACATCTACATGAAGCCGCTGGGGGAGATCATCCGGAGTTTCAGGGTACAATGTCATCTGTACGCAGATGATGTCCAACTCTGTCAGTCCTTTCCACCTGCTACTAAAGAGGCTGTTCAGGTCCTGAACCGGTGCTTGGCCGCTGTAATGGTCTGGATGAGGGTGAACAAATTGAAATTGAATCCAGACAAGACAGAGGTACTCCTAGTCAGTTGTAAGGCCAAACAGGGCATAGGGTTACAACCTGTGTTGGATGGGATTACACTCCCCCTGAAGATGCAGGTTCGCAGCTTGGGTGTGATCTTGGACTCATCACTGATCCTGGAACCTCAGGTTTCAGCGGTGACCAGGGGAGCATTCGCACAGTTAAAACTTGTGCGCCAGCTGCGCCCATACCTTGGGAAGTCTGACTTGGCCACGGTAGTCCACGCTCTGGTTACATCCGATATAGACTACTGCAATGCTCTCTACGTGGGGTTGCCTTTGAAGACTGCTCGGAAGCATCAAATGGTCCAATGCTCGGCAGCCAGGATGCTAACAGGAGCGGCAATCAGGAAGCATACAACTCCTCCACTGGCTGCCAGTTCCACTGGCTGCCAGTTTGCTACCGGGCACAATTTAAAGTGCTCGCGTTAGCCTATGAAGCCCTAAAGCTCTGTAAATTAACACACTCTCCAGTCCAAAATAAAATAGCAAAGCAGTTTATTGAAGAATATATATGATAAGTAATTCAGGAAAATAGTATAAAAACCCAAAATCCAAATATTAGGATTGATCCATAGAAATCAAAGAATATGATATCTCAGCAGCTTTAGATACCATTGATCTTGATATCCTTCTGGGACGGCAATCTGGAATGGGTTTTGGGGGCAATGCTCTGCAGTGGCTCCTTTCCTTCCTGGAGGATCGTGCCCAGATGGTGATGCTGTGGGACACCTGCTCAGATCCCTGACTGTGGGGTTTCGCAAGGCTCTTTTCTTTCCCTTAACATCTGCATCAAACCGCTGGACGAGAACATCCAGAGTTTGGGAGTCAGATGTCATCTCTACACAGATATTATTATTATTATTATTATTATTATTATTATTAGTATTATCTTTATTTGTACCCCGCTAACATCTCCCGAAGGACTCGATGCGGCTTACACAGGCCAAGGCCTCAATAAAACAACAGCATAACAAATACATAATAAACTCATAAAGCAAACCAAAAACATTAAAGCATCAATAAAAACAATAAAACAATACACCATAACACATTTAAAACTAGGGCCGGGCCTAATGTAATGGGTACAGCTATAAGTGCTAGACATGACAGATGAAATGTAAGGATTCTAGGGTAGGTGCGACTGGGACATGATGCTGGGAGTTTCCTATTTTGGAAAGGCACACTGGAACAGCCAGGTCTTCAAGCTCTTCCTAAAGGCTGGGGCTTGTCTGATGTCCTTGGGGAGGGTGTTTGAGTCGGGGGGCCACCACAGAGAAGGACCTGTCCCTCGTCCCCACCAAGCGCGCTTGCAACGCAGGGGGGATCGCGAGCAGGGCCTCACTACTACTCCTTTCCACCCCATTCCAAGGAAGCTCTCTGGATCTTGGACTGGTGCCTGGCAGCTGTGATGGACTGGATGAGGGCCAACAAATTGAAGCTTAATCCCAGACAAGACAGAGGTCCTCCTAGTCAGTCGCATTCCATCGGGATACAAGGTGGAAACCTGTACTCAATGGGGTAATACTCCCCCTGAGGACACAAGTCCAGACTCTCGGGGTCCTCCTGGTCTCAGAACTGATGCTTGAAGCTCAGGTGTCGGTGGTGGCTGGGAGGGCCTTCGCACAATTAAAACTTGTGTGCCAGCTTCAACTGGACCTTGAAAAGCCTGATTTGAAAAGCCTCTCTCCATGAACCAGCCCGACCTGGTTATGGGGAGGCTCAAGAGAACAGCACCTCAGATGTGGACAAACCTCAGGCTTGGAGAAATGTCACCCTTAGAAGGACACACAGGACCCGGAAGCCTCCTCAGAATACTTCCGCTCAGCTGCAGTTACACAATAGATTCCAAATTCTCACACAACTATCACCTGACCAAGAAACACAACATATTGGGGAAGACCAGAATGGCTTAGATACTGATCAGTGGCTCATCCTTGATCAGGGGATAGCCCTGACTGGGACAACACTTCACAACATTCACACTTGCACAATCGTGCAGGTGTACCATCCCCAACCATAGACCAGGTGCAACAGGAACACATACAGGAGAACCATAGGCTCTTGGACGAATCTCAATGGATTGTCCTTGACGAATGCACCGGGGATGTCGAGGAGGAGGACAACACTTTTCACCTACACAATTCACACCAACAGGATCACTTTTCTGGAGACCTACACACTACATTGCACAAAAGGGGCCCTGTCATTCCCGAAAGTAAACAGGTCTTGGTAGTAGGTGACTTCCTCCTTAGAGGAACGGAAGCTGTCATTTCCAGACCGGATGGGATGGCTCGAGAAATATGCTGCCTACTGGGGGCAAAAATACACCACATCACTCAGAGGCTCACCAGGCTCCTCAAGCCCTATCACCGTCCTCCCCTCATGTTGATTCATGTAGGAACCAATGATACTGCAAGGCATACATTTCAAAAGATCACAAATGATTTTCGAGCTCTAGGAACAAAGCTAAAAGAATGTAATGTACAGGTGGTCTTTTCATCCCTCCTCCCTGTTGTAAGACACGGACCCACAAGAGCCAGAAAAATAGTACAGGTCAATAACTGGCTTAGAAAATGGTGTCAGGAGGAACGCTTTGGCTTCCTCGACCATGGCCTGCTTTTCCAGGAGGATGGCCTACTGGCAAGGGATGGGGTGCATCTCACACAAGTAGGAAAACACCTTTTTGCTCACAGACTCGCAAACCTCATTAGACGCACTTTAAACTAGGTCCACCAGGGGAGGAGGACAACAGCCTTGCGAACACTACTTTACCCATAATGTCTGGGAATCGCCAGAAGGCTAAACAGAGGGCTGCACAAACACAAAAAGGACCAAGTACTAAAAGCACAATAATCCCAATTAAACAGCTCAAGGGAAGATCTCAGGGGCTCACATGTCTTTACACTAATGCACAGAGCATGGGAAATAAACAAGACGAACTCCAACTTTTAGCACAACACCACAAATATGATATCATAGGGATCACTGAAACCTGGTGGGATGACTCCTATCGCTGGAATGTAGATATCGAGGGGTATAACCTCTTTCACAGAAACCGAACAAAGGGGAGAAGAGGCGGAGTAGCCTTATATGTCAAAAACTCTTATGCTGCAGAAGAGATTCAAGACAGCAATCTGGGAAACCAGCTTGAAATCATCTGGATAACAATCAAGGGAACTGGGATTCAAAAAGATGTCGTTGTATGCGTCTACTACAGACCCCCAAGCCAGGAGGAAGAACTTGATGAAGTCTTCTGCCAACAGTTGACCAAGCAGGCACAGAGAAGAGATGTAGTAGTCATGGGCGATTTCAACTATCCTGATATTTGCTGGAAAACAAACTCGGTCAAGAGTACAAGGTCCAACAAATTCCTCGCTTGCCTTGCAGACAGTTTCATGGTCCAGAAGGTAGAAGAGGCAACAAGGGGATTGGCTACTCTTGATCTCATCCTAACAAATGCGGAGGACCTGATCGATGCGGTCGAAGTGGTAGGATCCTTAGGGGCAAGTGACCATGTGCTCCTGCAATTTGAGGTGCAAAGGAAGGCCGAAACTGAGACAAGTCAAACCCGCATTTTGGACTTTGTTGTTGTTCATTCGTTCAGTCGTCTCCGACTCTTCGTGACCTCATGGACAAGCCCACGCCAGAGCTCCCTGTCGGCCGTTACCACCCCCAGCTCCCTCAAGGTCAGTCCAGTCACTTCAAGGATGCCATCCATCCATCTTGCCCTTGGTCGGCCCCTCTTCCTTTTGCCTTCCACTTTCCCCAACATAATTGTCTTCTCTAGGCTTTCCTGTCTCCTCATGATGTGGCCAAAGTACTTCAACTTTGTCTCTAGTATCTTTCCCTCCAGTGAGCAGTCGGGCTTTATTTCCTGGAGGATGGACTGGTTGGATCTTCTCGCAGTCCAAGGCACTCTCAGCACTTTCCTCCAACACCACAGCTCAAAAGCATCGATCTTCCTTCGCTCAGCCTTCCCTAAGGTCCAGCTCTCACATCCGTAGGTTGCTACAGGGAAGACCATGGCTTTGACTAGGCGGATCTTTGTTGCCAGTCTGATGTCCCTACTCTTCACTATTTTATTGAGACTGGACATTGCTCTCCTCCCAAGAAGTAAGCGTCTTCTGATTTCCTGGCCACAGTCTGCATCTGCAGTCATCTTTGCACCTAGAAATACAAAGTCTGTCACAGCCTCCACAGTTTCTCCCTCTATTTTCCAGTTGTCAATCATTCTTGTTGCCATAATCTTGGTTTTTTTGACATTTAGCTGCAACCCGGCTTTTGTGCTTTCTTCTTTCACCTTGATTAGAAGGCTCCTCAGCTCCTCCTCGCTTTCGGCCATCAGGGTGGTGTCATCTGCATATCTGAGGTTGTTAATGTTTCTTCCAGCAATTTTCACCCCAGCTTTGCATTCATCCAGCCCCGCACATCGCATGATGTGTTCTGCATACAAGTTAAAAAGGTTGGGTGAGACTTTAGGACTTTAGGAGAGCTGATTTCCAAAAAATGAAGGAAACACTGAGCAGCATTCCGTGGACACAGATACTAAAAGACAAGGGAGTTACGGATGGATGGGAATTTCTCAAGAGTGAAATACTCAAGGCGCAATTGCAAACCGTGCCAACAAAAAGAAAACATAGGACAAGTGCAAAGAAGCCAGAATGGATGTCCAAAGAACTTCTAACTGTGCTAAGACACAAAAGAGACATGCACAAGAAGTGGAAAAAGGGAGAAATCACCAAAGAAGAATTCAAACAAATAGCCAACACCTGTAGGGAAAAGGTCCGCAAGGCTAAAGCAAAAAACGAGCTCAGACTTGCCAGGGACATTAAAAACAACAAAAAGGGCTTCTATACTTATGTCAGTAGAAAAAGGTAAAACAAGGAGGCAATAGGACCTCTTCGAGGAGAAGATGGGGCAATGCTGACAGGGGATAGGGAAAAGGCAGAACTACTTAATGCCTTCTTTGCCTCGGTCTTCTCACAAAAAGAGAGTCTTCAACCTCAGCAAGATGGAGTGGATGAGGGATTGGAGGACACCCAACCCCAAATTGGGAAAGAAGTCATCCAGGAATACCTGGCCGCTCTTAACGAGTTCAAGTCCCCAGGGCCAGATCAACTACACCCCAGAGTATTGAAGGAACTAGCGGAAGTCATTTCGGAACCATTGGCAACCATCTTTGAGAGTTCTTGGAGAACGGGAGAAGTTCCAGCAGATTGGAGGAGGGCCAATGTGGTCCCAATCTTCAAGAAGGGAAAAAAGGATGACCCAAACAAATACCGTCCGGTCAGCCTCACGTCGATACCGGGCAAGATTCTGGAAAAGATTGTTAAGGAAGTAGTCTGCAAACACTTAGAAACAAATGCAGTCATCGCTAATAGTCAACATGGATTTATCAAAAACAAGTCATGCCAGACTAATCTGATCTCTTTCTTCGATAGAGCTATAAGCTGGGTAGATGCGGGGAATGCCGTGGATGTAGCGTACCTGGATTTCAGTAAGGCCTTCGACAAGGTCTCCCATGACCTTCCGGCAAGGAAACTAGTCCAATGTGGGCTAGGCAAAACTCCGGTGAGGTGGATCTGTAATTGGTTAAGTGGACGAACACAGAGAGTGCTCACTAATGCTTCCTCTTCATCTTGGAAAGAAGTGACAAGTGGAGTGCCGCAGGGTTCCGTCCTGGGCCCGGTCTTGTTCAACATCTTTATTAATGATTTAAATGAAAGACTAGAAGGCATGATCATCAAGTTTGCAGACGACACCAAATTGGGAGGGATAGCCAATACTCCAGAAGACAGGAGCAGAATTCAAAACTATCGACAGTTTAGAGAGATGGGCCAAAACTAACAAAATGAAGTTCAACAGTGACAAATGTAAGATACTCCACTTAGGCAGAAAAAACAAAATGCAAAGATATAGAATGGGGGGCAATACCTGGCTCGAGAGCAGTACATGTGAAAAAGATCTTGGAGTCCTCGTGGACAACAAGTTAAACATGAGCCAACAATGTGATGTGGTGGCAAAAAAAGCCAATGGGATTTTGGCCTGCATCAATAGGAGCATAGTGTCTAGATCTAAGGAAGTAATGCTACCCCTCTATTCTGCTTTGGTTAGACCACATCTGGAATATTGTGTCCAATTCTGGGCACTACAATTCAAGAGAGATATTGACAAGCTGGAATGTGTCCAGAGGAGGGCGACTAAAATGATCAAGGGTCTGGAGAACAAGCCCTATGAGGAGCGGCTTAAGGAGCTGGGCATGTTTAGCCTGAAGAAGAGAAGACTTGGAGACTAGGACGCGAAGCAATGGCTTCAAACTACAAGAGAGGAGATTCCATCTGAACATTAGGAAGAACTTCCTGTGAGAGCCGTTCAGCAGTGGAACTCTCTGCCCCGGAGTGTGGTGGAGGCTCCTTCTTTGGAAGCTTTTAAGCAGAGGTTGGATGACCATTTGTCAGGGGTGATTTGAATGCAATATTCCTGTTTCTTGGCAGGGGGTTGGACTGGATGGCCCATGAGGTCTCTTCCAACTCTCTGATTCTATGATTCTATGACCTCTTAGATCCTTGGGGGAGGCTCTCCTTTCATCCTTGCCATTATCACAGGTGCATCTTGTAACCACAAGGGAGAGAGCCTTCTCCTCTGTGCCCCCCCCCCCCCCCGACTTTGGAACTCATTGCCCGGTGAGATTAGGAAGGCCCCCACCTTAGAAATTTTCAAGAGGGATCTCAAAACCTGGTTTTTCCAATGCACTTTTGGAGAGTAGCCATATTATCATACCCAGTTTCTTCCCCTCAACGGTTTTTGTCCCCAGAGTATATTTTCCCACCTGTATGAAGGCCTATATTTATGACCCGTTCCTTTATGAGTTTCTCCCCCACAATCTGCTCCATACCTATCTCATACTGATTTTAGCATTTCTAGTATCTTACTTTTATCTTGCAGATGAGGCCCGCTCATTGTTATCATTTTTGTACTCATATGTTGTATGGATTTTACTGTGTTGTTATTGTGTTTTGGTTTTACTTTATTGTAATATCCTGTTGTGCTTGACATCATGTAAGTTGCCCTGAGTCCCCAATAGGGAGATGGTGGCAGGGTATTAAATAAAGATTATTATTATTATTATTATTATATTATTACACAGTGGTGCATATATTAGTTACATCCAGAATGGACTATTACTATGCACTACTTGGAGCTGCCTTTGAAGATGGCTTGGAAACTGTAGCTAGTGCTAAGGTCAGCAGCCAGATTACTAACTGGGTTATTTATTTATTTAAAACATTTATATTCTGCCCTTCTCACCTCGCAGGGGACCTAGGGCGGAGCACAAGAAACATTCAATGCCGGGACATAAAACCATAAATATATACCAACATTAAAATCACTTATATCCACTTTAACATCAGTTGCTTAAAAACCATCTCAGGACACCAGCTATAAGAAGCATGTTGTTGTTGTTCATTCGTTCAGTCGTCTCCGACTCTTCGTGACCTCATGGACCAGCCCACGCCAGAGCTCCCTGTCGGCCGTTACCACCCCCAGCTCCCTCAAGGTCAGTCCAGTCACTTCAAGGATGCCATCCATCCATCTTGCCCTTGGTCGGCCCCTCTTCCTTTTGCCTTCCACTTTCCCCAGCATAATTGTCTTCTCTAGGCTTTCCTGTCTCCTCATGATGTGGCCAAAGTACTTCAACTTTGTCTCTAGTATCTTTCCCTCCAGTGAGCAGTCGGGCTTTATTTCCTGGAGGATGGACTGGTTGGATCTTCTCGCAGTCCAAGGCACTCTCAGCACTTTCCTCCAACACCACAGCTCAAAAGCATCGATCTTCCTTCGCTCAGCCTTCCCTATGGTCCAGCTCTCACATCCGTAGGTGACTACAGGGAAGACCATGGCTTTGACTAGGCGGATCTTTGTTGCCAGTCTGATGTCTCTACTCTTCACTATTTTATCGAGACTGGACATTGCTCTCCTCCCAAGAAGTAAGCGTCTTCTGATTTCCTGGCCACAGTCTGCATCTGCAGTAATCTTTGCACCTAGAAATACAAAGTCTGTCACGGCCTCCACGGTTTCTCCCTCTATTTTCCAATTGTCAATCATTCTTGTTGCCATAATCTTGGTTTTTTTGACGTTTAGCTGCAACCCGGCTTTTGCGCTTTCTTCTTTCACCTTGATTAGAAGGCTCCTCAGCTCCTCCTCGCTTTCGGCCATCAGGGTGGTGTCATCTGCATATCTGAGGTTGTTAATGTTTCTTCCAGCAATTTTCACCCCAGCTTTGCATTCATCCAGCCCCGCACATCGCATGATGTGTTCTGCATACAAGTTAAAAAGGTTGGGTGAGAGGATGCAGCCTTGCCGGACGCCTTTCCCAATCTTGAACCAGTCTGTTGTTCCGTGGTCAGTTCTGACTGTTGCTACTTGGTCCTTGTACAGATTCCTCAGGAGAGAGACAAGGTGGCTTGGGATGCCCATCCCACCAAGAACTTGCCACAATTTATTATGATCCACACAGTCAAAGGCTTTAGAATAGTCAATAGAATAGTCAATAAGAAGCATACCACACCCCTATTAAAGCAGCTCCACTGGCCTCTAACAATTCAAAGTGCAGACTATTACCTATAAAGCCCTATACAGCTTCAGGTCCAACCTATCTTCAGGATGGCATCTCCTTCTATGAACCAGAGCAGGCTCTGGGATCTGCCAGGGAGACCCTCCTCTCGGTCCCACCTCCGTCTCAAGTGCGGTTGGTGGGGACAAGGGGGCCTTCTCAGTGGTGGCCCCCAACTCTGGAATGCCCCCCCCTAGAGAGATTAGATTAGCCCCCACTTTACAAGCTTTTCACTCTATACTAAAAAATATGGATTTTTAGACAGGCCTTTGATCTTGAGTAGATTTTAATGTAGCGTTTAGGACTTAGTGATTGTTTCACTCTGGCACTTGGATTGTAAATTCAAGAGAGTTTATCTGCAGGCACTGCTGCATTTTATGAATTCTAAAAATGTTATTATATGATGTTTTAAATGTGTTTACTGTTGTAAATTTATGTTGTCATCATGTATATGTTTATGTATTGTTTATTTTAAGTCCGGTACTTGGAGTGTTTCTGTAAGCTGCCTTGAGTCCCTTCAGGGAGATGGTGATGGGGTATAAAGTTTATTAATTATTATTATTTTTCTATAGTTTTTCAATTAATATCTCATCAAGTCTCAACCAATTCAACCTAGTTTGTAGCAGCCACAAAACGAAAGTTCTGGAGTAGAACAACTTATTTCAAAGTAAGGACTTTTAAACCAGGAATCGTCTATGAATTGTGTAGCTTTTTCTGTCATTAAACTATCATCTAGCTAACTTTATTTATTTATTTATTTATTTATTTATTTATTTCGGTCATTTGTACCCCGCATTAGTCACCCCCTAGGGAGGACTCAAGGCAGCTTACATCTGGCACAATTCGATGCCCACAATTACAATAAAATGCAATAACAATAACACAGTAGATTAAAAACAGACAATTAATACAGTACAATATAACACAATACAATATCAACTAAAACTGCTCTAAAGCCTGCATTCCTTGTGTTCTAAAATCCGTCAATCCGTTTAGCATTGCCATAATCCTTTCCAACTCTAGTCATCATTACCTTGTTACCCTGCCAGACTACCCAAATGCCTGGTCCCATATCCATTTCTTCAGCTTTCTCCTGAAGGAGAGGAGGGATGTTGGCAACCTAATTTCCCCGGGGAGTGAATTCCACAGGTGAGGGGCCACTACTGAGAAGGCCCTGTCTCTCATCCCCACCAGCCTCACTTGTGATAAAGGTGGGGACGAAAGCAGGGCCTCCCCAGAAGATCTTAAACTCCATGGTGGGACATAGAAGGAGATACGTTCAGACAACTACACTGGGCCGGAGCCGTAGAGGGTTTTAAAGGTCAAAACCATCACTTTGAATTGTGCTCGGAACTGGATCGGCAGCCAGTGGAGCTGCCATAGCAGAGGAGTGGTGTGCTCCCTGTATGACACTCCAGTGATTAATCTGGCTGCCGCCTGTTGGACTAGTTGAAGTTTCCGAACAGTCTTCAAAGGCAACCCCACGTAGAGTGCGTTGCAGTAATCTATTCGGGATGTAACAAGGACGTGGACCACTGTGGCCAGATCAGACTTCCCAAGGAACGGGCACAGCTGGCGCACGAGTTTTAATTGTGCAAAAGCTCTCCCGGCCACCGCTGAAACCTGGGGTTCCAGGCTCAGCGATGAGTCCAGGATCACTCCCAAGCTGCGAACCTGCGTCTTCAGGGGGTGTGTAACCCCGTCCAACACAGGCTGTAACCCTATTCCCTGTTAGGCCTTACAACTGACCAGTAGGACCTCTGTCTTGTCTGGATTCAATTTCAATTTGTTAGCTCTCATCCAGTCCGACACAGCGGCCAAGCACCGGTTCAAGGTTTGGACAGCCTCCTTGGTGACAGGTGGAAAGGAGTGACAGATTTGGACATCATCCGCGTAGAGATAACATTGCATTCCGAAACTCTGGATGATCTCCCCCAGCGGCTTCATGTAGATGTTAAACAACATCGGGGACAGAATTGAACACTGTGGGACTCCACACAACAATGGTTGTGGGGTCGAACAGGAGTCACCCAGTAACACCTTCTGGGACCGACCCTTGAGGAAGGATTGGAGCCACTGCAGAGCAGTACCCCAAGTCCCATATCTACGAGGCGCCCCAGAAGGATACCGTGGTCGACGGTATCGAAAGCCGCTGAGAGGTCCAGCAGAACTAACAGGGACACACTCCCCCTGTCCAGTTCCCGGCGAAGATCATCCACCAAGGTGACCAAGGCTGTCACAGTTCCATGTCCCGGCCTAAAACCAGACTGTGTCGGATCTAGATAATCAGTGTCTACCAGGAATTCCTGGAGCTGTGTAGCCACCACACGTTCCATGACTTTGCCCAAATAGGGGAGGTTGGAAACAGGCCGAAAGTTGTCTAATTGAGTGTGGTCCAGTGATGGTTTTTTCAACAGCGGTTTTATAATAACTTGTTTTAAGCTCGCTGGAAACTTTCCCTCCTGTAAGGAGGCATTAACCACCACCTTTACCCACTCTGCCAAACCCCCTCTGGCTTCCTTTATCAGCCAGGATGGGCAGGGGTCTAGGATGCATGTGGTAGGTCTCACCTCTTCAGGAATCCTGTCCACATCCTCAAGCTGAACCAATTGAAATAAATCCAATAAAACCAGACAGGCAGGTTACATGTTACATCCTCAGAGACTGCAGATAACATGACATCGAATCCGGACTGAATCAGTGTAACTTTATCCGCAAAGAATCGAGCAAATGCTTCACAGCGAGCCACCGAGTCGTCAGGGATCGCACTCATCGGTGGATTTAACAGTCCTCTGACGACTCGGAATAGCTCAGCCGGATGATTCTTTGCAGATGCAATATTGGCGGCAGAGAATGATTTCTGTGCCGCCACTATTGCCACTTCGTAGAGCCTTGAGAAGGTCTCCAGACATGTTTGGGATGATTTGGAAGGGTTCCGGCGCCATACACGCTCTAGCCTCCTCTTATTTAGCTTCATCGCTGCCAGCTCCTCAGTAAACCAAGGAGATGGTTTAGCTTGGTTACTTGAGAGGGGGCGCTCCGGTGCGATTGTATCAATTGCCCTAGTCATCTCACTGTCCCAGTGCGAGACCAGAGCATCAACAGAGTTGCTTGCCAAGGAGGTGGGAAATTCCCCAAGAGCCGTCAGGAAGCCGTTTGGATCCATAAGTCTCCTGGGGCAGACCATTCTAATGGGTCCACCACCCCTGCGGAGGTTAAGAGGCACGGTAAGTCTAAACCTGATCAGGTGGTGATCGGTCCATGGCAATGGAGCAATGGTCAGCTCCTCCACCCCGCCACTTTCTTCCCATCACTGGTAGAAAACCAAATCCAATGTGTGTCCGGCACTATGGGTGGGACCAGACACTAATTGGGACAGGCCCATAGTTGCCGTGGCGGCCATGAAGTCCTGAGCCACACCTGATAAGGAGGTCTTGGCATGCACATTGAAATCTCCCAGCACCAAGAGGCGCTGAGAATTCAACGCCATGTCTGAGATCACTCCTGCTAGCTCAGGAAGGGAGACTGTAGTGCAGCGGGGTGGTCAGTACACTAACAGAATCCCTATCCTGTCCTGGTCTCCTATCCTGATGCCGACACACTCAAAGGAAGATGATTGAGGGATGGGGCACCTGATCAGGGGGATAACGTCCTTATAGACCACTGCAACTCCTCCTCCCCGCCCTCTGGATCTTGGTTGGTGCTGCACAGAATAACCTGTCGGACAGAGTTGGGAGAGGTTTACCCCACCCCCCTCATCCAACCAGGTTTCTGTTATACAAGCCAGGTCAGTTTGTTCTTCAAGGATTAGATCCCGAATGGTAGATGTTTTCCCTTTTACTAACCTGGCGTTAAGTAGCACCATTTTCAACCCGGAGGGACCACCATCCTGGTACCTCAGCTGTATCTTGTCAGGAGAATGATTTGGAACTGCCAATGTTTTCTTGTCAATTTTGAGTCGAATTGGTTGTTGAGTGACATCATGATTGATCTTTGGGATTGCCAATATTCTATTGTAAATTTTGGATCGAATTTGATGTTGTTTCTGATTATTAATATATTTAGAGGCTGCCAATCTATTGTCATAATTTTTTGGCCGAATTAGATGTTTTGTTCTCCCTTTCCCGTATCTCCCCCTACCTGTCACCACCTCTATAGTGTGTCCCCCGCCTGTGGAACCCCTCCCCCCGAGGAAGTTCCCACCTCCATTCTCAGTTTTTGTTCCCGTTGTTAATTCTTGGTAGAGATCATTTACATGCTTAATTATATCCGGAACCCAGCATTCCCTCCCCTGTTTCCTGCCTCCTCCAATGTTCCAGAAAACAGTAAATGCAATTATACCAATGATTAGAAATTGAGGCAATAACTATAAATAGTAAAGCAGCTGGATACATAAAGTGCAGTAGTTATCAATATCCTAGAATTACAAATTAAAGTGCTAATGCAGGGCCTCAGACAATAGTCTAAGGTGCTGATCTAATAATACCTTAATGCCTGGATACCAACACAGACATAGATAAATAACTGGGACCAGTTAATAGCTGGGCTCTGGCAGGATATACGGTAGGTCTAAAGTGCTCTAAGCTAAAGTGACTAATGGTAGGTCTAAAGTGCTCTAGGCTAAAGTGACATAGTGGTGGAAACAGTTCAAAAAAGTTCTTTTGCCTTCTTGGGCTAGGCCACTTCTCAATCAAAGGGTAGTTCGGATTCAGGAGACCGGCTTCTGAGGATCCGTGGAAGACGAGCCGGCATCCCCTTGGCCAGACTCCCGACTCTTTCTGACCAACCAATGGGTAGTGGCACTGATCACGAAACAGATGATATACTCGAGCAAGAGGCAATATCTATTAATTGACGTCACAGTTTGCCAAGAGCTTCAAAGCTGGAGATCAGATGTTGTTTACACAGCTCGGCTTGGCCAGAGAGGGCAGTATAAGATGGTAATTAGCACCAATACCAATGGATTGAACAGTGAACGCTGGGTGGTAATGGCGGACAGATCTTCCGACTGGTATCAACACCAACCGTCCGCAACTGTGGTGTTAGTCTTGATGTTAAATTGTTGTTATTGGTGGCGAGGATAAAAGCCGCTAGCCTCAGGACGCGATGATACTCCCCCCATACAGTTGTTCAATAACCGGAGGCTGAGTAAGGCTGAACAGCGGGTTAACAGCAACATCAGTGAAGTAAGTTTCTTGCTGGCTTGTTCCTCTTTCCTACACCCTCACCTCCAGTCCGGCAGATGGGGGGGGGGAAGGTCCTTCACTTGTTCAGTTCCAAAACAGATCCAAGATCGCCCCCGCAACTCAGCTCCTTCCCTCCACCTCCAGTCCAGGCACCCAGAAGGAGGCCGCTGGACACAGCACCACCCGTTCGGGCCCCAGGTGGAATTGGGTAGAGATGGGTAGAGATGGGGGGGGGGAAACAAACCAACTGAGATGGGGTGGAGATGGGGGGAAGATGGGGGGAGCAATCCAATTGTGTTATTATGGAGAGCTGCGGCTGATGCAAAGAGGCAACTCCGGACCCCAGATGGAAGGAGCCCACTCCAACGCACTCCAGCGCCGAATGCCGATGCCGAGGCCCAGATAGTGAGGCCTCACCAAGCGCCAGAGCCAGGGGCAGCCGGCGCCACAGGGAGCCAACTGGGTCCGAATCCCCCGCAGCCAGGCAAGAGATCCAAGCTGCCACGGGTCCCAAGCGGCAAGGCGGCGGTTCAAGCGGCAGCGGCGTGATGCCAGGCTGCGCTCCAGGCCTCCCTCAGGAGAGTGGAACATAGAGGAACACAAAGGAGCGGAGCCTAGCAATCCGAGTTCCGGCAGCCCCAGACACGAGCAGGAGCCGAGAAGATGGCAAATAATAGCTCCCAGAAAAGCAGGCAGTCCTGGTCTCCTTGCCGATAGCGGCAACAGTAGGTTGAAAGTTTGGTAAGTTCCGAGTAAGGCGATAAGATCAGCCAGGAAGGGAGCGTACTCAGGGCCGCTAATGGCGGCACCCTTCGCTCTAACTTCTTCCTCTCCCAACCTTCTTTTACCCTTTACCAATGGTGTTCCCTCCAGTCAACATCCAAAGGCCACCTTCGGGACCCTGGGATGATGTCGGTAAAGGAACAGTTGAGGGGAGATCGGGATGAGGTGGGTAAGCGCTGATTTAGCTCAGATTATAAGTTCTCTTTCTTACCCGTGGAGAGAGTTTGCTGTTATCGCGCCGCCATCATACCGGAAGTGTTAGCGGTATTCCTGTAAACAGCCTTGGCTCTGAGTAAGGAGTTCTGAATTGATCTATCTATATTGTGTCTCTGTATCATCTATCATCAACCCATCATATATATTTATTGTCTATATATATTTATCTGTCTATCTATCATTTATCTACCATTTCTTTTTCTCCCTCTCCATCAACTATGTATGTATCTCTCCATCTGTCTATCTATAATCTATTACTAAACCCGTCCACAGACCCAACCACTGTGGCTCAGTCTGATATGAAATGAATGTAAAAGTAAATAAAGTAATGTTGCGAACATAGATTCCCTGAGGAAACACATCTGTGTAGAATGAAAGAAAAGGAAAGAAAGTCTAGATGGTCATGGGGGGCCTGAATGCCAAATGTGGTCCTGGCCCGTCATTCATGGGGGTCATCGTGGTCGTTTGAATTCAGATCCAAAGCAGGTGAAAGTACTGGGTATCCCATCATCCATGGTCCATCCTCTGCCAAAGAGACCAGGACCTAAAGTGTACCATGTGGGCGGGGGACGTTCTGTGTGCCAAATTTGGTCCAGGTCCATGCATGGGGGTCGCAGTCATCTCTGGAAGTGAGTGAAGGTATTGTAAATCCCATGATTCATGGTCTGTCCTCCCCCAAACTGCACTAGGATGTAAAGTGGTTCATTGGGGCTCTGTGTTCCAAGTTTGGTCTTTATCCGCCATTGGTGTGGTTTGTAGTGGAATTGAGTGAAGGTCATGTAAGTCCCATCATCCATTGAAGCGAATTAAAACATGTGCATTTTGGAATACAAGGTTATGTCAAAATGTCAATCGGCCGACTACTTTTCGAGTTTTGCGAGCACAAAAATATGCAAGCTCTGTTTTTATATATAAAGATGTACTGTCTGTTGTATATCTGTGTTATCTATCTTTCTATCTCATTTATTATCTAGTGGAGCCCCCGGTGAAAAGTGTGTGGGAAAAGATAGCATAGAAAAACCAAAAAAACAAAAAACAAAACAAAACAAAAAAAATGAAGATCTTGACTTCCTGAGTAATTTGGTGGCACAATGAGTCAAACCATTGTGCTGGCAAAACTGTTGACCAAAAGGTCTGCAGTTCAAATCTGGGGAGCGGGGTGAGCTCCCATCTATCAGTTGCAGCTTCCCTTGCAGGGACATGAGGGAAGCCTCCCACAGGATGGTAAAACATCCGGGCGTCCCCCGGCAGCGTTCTTGCAGACAGCCAATTCTCTCCCACCAGAAATGATTTGCAGTTTCTTGGGTCGCTCCTGACATGAAAAAAAAAATCTAGTTACCTCTATCTTGCCTTTTTTTAAAACAATTTTTATTGTGGGTTTTTTTCCTTTAACAATGAAAGAGAGGGAACAATCATCATGATAGAAAAGTGAGAAATTGTATTGGAGGGTAGAAGGAAAGATGGGGGTAAGGATGGGGAGGTGGGGTGGGGGGGGATCTAGACACCTGGGGAGGAGGGAAAGAGGTGGATATATATATATATATATATATATATATATATATATTTGACCTTCAGTTCAGTCCACAGAGATTTGATCAACAAATTATGCACTTCTTCTTATAGCATAGTATGTTCTATATTCGATTTCACTCCTAATAGCTTATATGTTAAGTTTAACTTTTCCTCTCAAGTACTCTCTAAGTTGGTTCCAGTTTGTTTGTTTTTCCTTACTCTGTTCTTTTAATAAGAACAAAAGCCTATCCAAGTCCATAAATTCTGTTATTTTCTTGATCCAGTCCTCGTTGGTTGGGATTTCCTTGATTTTCCATTTATGTGCAATTAATATTCTTGCAGCTGATGATAGGTAAAACAGGTTCTTTTCTTCATTTTTCTTTAGATCTAGATCTGTTATATTCAATAAGTAGTACTCCGGTTTCATATCAAATTTTGTTTCAATTATATTTTGTGTATGTTTACGAACTAATAGCCATTTTAAAAAAAATTTCTTACAGCTCCAAAATAAATGATAAGTTCCGGTCTCCTTCCTACATTTCCAGCATAAGCTATTGCAATTTTTGTTAAATTTAGAAAGCTGGACCGGTGTCAAGTGCCATTGATAAAACACTTTATGCCAATTTTCTATTATGTTAATGGCTCTTGTAAATTTTAGCTTAGTCTTTCAGACATGTTTCCATTCTTTTAGAAGTATAGAATGTCCTATATCTCTACTCATTTAGTCATATTTTCCTTAACTATTTCTTTCTCATTATTCCATTCTAACAGGCTTTGATATAGTATTTTTATCAATTTTTTTCCCTTCCTCATTACAATATCCCAACAAGTGTCTCTTTCGTTGAAGCCCACTTTTTGGTCCTTCTTAAAACACTCTTTAATTTGTAAAAAATGGAACCAACTTACTTCCTTATCCACTTACTTCCTTATCCACTTATCCATAGGCCTCAGGCACCATTCATGATTGTCCTTTGTTAGAAGTTGTTTGTAGTTGAGCCATCTATCCCTCGGTATCTCTCTCCTGTGAAATGCCTCGGCCAGAGATATCCACATAGGTGTTTTATTATAAACGAAGCTCTTGTATTTATTCCAAATCTTTAATAGAGAAGATCTGATGTAGTGGTTGGTGAAAAATTTTTCTATGCTCGCTTTACCGTACCATAGATATGCATGCCAACCTCTTCTGATGTCATGCCCTTCTAGAGTTAGGATTTTTTTTCTGTTCTAGGGTGGCCCACGTTTTAACCCAGGATAAGGTGCATGCTTCAAAATATATCTGCAGATCTGGCATAGCCAATCCTCCCGTTTCTTGTGTCTGTTAGGTTTTAAAATTTAATCCTAGGGTTTTTTTCCCATCCCAGATAAAATTTAGAATGTCTTTGTTCCATTTTTTTAAAAAATATATATTTTTATTGAATTTTCTGTGACAATATTAAAAGACAGATAGAAAGAAAGAAAAAGAAGAGAAGAAACAAAAACAGAAAAAAGAAGAAAAGTGTGTGGGAAAAGATAGCATAGAAAAACCAAAAGAACAAAAAACAAAACAAAACAAAAAAATTGAAGATCTTGACTTCCTGAGTAATTTGGTGGAGATGTTCTCCTTTTCTCTGTCTTCTATCGTTCGTTGGTTTTTTAAAATTTTCCCCCCATAATAGGCTTCTCTCCTTCCTTCTTCCCAGGGATATAGTCCTTTGTTTAGATAATTGTCTTATATTTTATCTCTTTTAAATAGTCAGTAATTTTTCCCCAGTTTGTCTCTTGTGTCGGTTTATCCTTACTTCTGGATATTAGATATGTAAGTTGATCCATATTTCTAATGTCATACACCTTTTGTAGCCATTCTTCTGGTTCTAGTATTTCTTCCTTCTTCCATAATGTTGTGCAGCACATCCTCGCCGCTGTTGTTAACAGGAATAGTAGTTTGTCAGTATTTTTTTTCCTTTTTGATGTTGTCATTCCCAACAGGAATAATTCTGGTTTTAGATGAATATTAATACCTAGCATCTTTTGCATTATCTCATGTATTTTTTTTTCCAATAAGACTTTGCCTTATCACATGTCCACCACATGTGAAACAGAGTACCTTCCTTCTTTCTACATTTCCAACAATTTGTGTTGACATTGCTATAGCATTTGCCTAATTTATACGGTGTCATGTACCATCTATATGCCATTTTTAACAAATTTTCCTTAAGATCTGTTGCATACGTATATTTTAATTTCTTCGTCCAAATTTCCTTCTATTCCTCTATTCTTATGTTCCTTCCAATATTTTCTTTCCATCTCTTCATATATTCCTTTTCTTGCTTCGGGTCTTTATTCCATTCTCTTAATTTTTTGTATATCTTTGTTATTTTTTTTCCGTCTGCATTATAGTATCCCAGAATGTTGTTTGTTCTTCAAAGCCAAATTTTTCACCTTTTTTGAAACTTTCTCTTATCTGCCAGAATTGCAACCATGAGATTTTCTCATTGGTTTCCTTCATCTCTTGCTGGGTTTTTAGAATGATTTTTCCCTTTTCTTTTTTCACCAATTCTTTATATTTCGGCAAGTTGTTCCATCCTAACTCCCTTCTTTGTACTGCTTCCAGCGGTGATTTCCACAATGGGGTTTTCACACAGATTTTCTTCTTATATTTCCCCCAAATTTTTTATATAGCCAATCGTATAAAATGATTCCCAAACTTTTTTCCCCTTTTTTTGACTTCCTCATACCATAAATACTCGTGCCATCCTGCTCTTAAGTCTATCCCTTCTAGATTCAATAATTTTTCATTTTTTAATTTTGTGGATTCCCGTATCCACAATAGTGCACATACTTCAAAGTATATCTTAAATTCTGGTACTCCCATGCCCCCTCTTTTTCTTTCCTTAATCATATTCTTGAAATTTATTCTTGGTTTTTTCTTTTGCCATATAAAATTTATCATATCTTTATTCCATTCTTTCAACCATTTTTGATTTCTTATTATTGGCAAATTTTGGAAGAGAAAGACCATTTTTGGTAATATTTTCATCTTCACTGTAGCTATTCTCCCTAATAAACTTAAATTTGGGCTTTTCCAATTTTCCATGTCTTTTCTCCCATGTGTCTATATAATTATTTTGTAGCAAATGTAAATTTTTTGTTGTCAGTATGATCCCTAGATATTTTAATTTTTCACAATTTTTATCTTCCATACATCCTCTATCTTCTTCTATTCTTTAGTGGATATATTCTTCACTAATGCTTTCATCTTTTCTATATTTATTTTAAATCCTGCTACTGTTCCAAATTCTCCTATTGTTGCTAACCAATTTCCTAATTTTTCCAAGGGGTCTTCTATAATACAGATTAAATTGTCGGCAAACGCTTTAATTTTGTATTCTTTTCCTTGTATTTTGTGCATTAGAACTTCCAAGATCAAGATAAATAGCAAAGGTGACAGAGGGCAACCCTGTCTCGTTCCTTTTTGGATTTCTAGGCTTTCTCTTTCGTATCCATTTATCAGTATTTTTGCTTCTTGTCTTTCATAGATGGCATTTATTATATTTTGGAGATAATAAACAATATCCATTTCTTTCATTAAATTTTTTAGGAAGTTCCAATTGACGTTGTTAAAAGCCTTTTCCGCATCTATGGCCAATAACATCACTTTCTTTTGATTTTTAATTTCATAGTATTCAATTAAATCCACAATTGTTTTTACATTTTGATTTCTTTTGGGTAGAAAACCTGCTTGATCCGATTTTATTGTCTTGCTTAGTAATTTCTTCAATCTTTCTGCAATTATGAAACTGAATATTTTATAATCTAAATTTAAGAGAGAGATAGGTCTATAATTTTTTACGTTATTGGGGTCTGTGTTTTCTTTATGGATTAAACATATGGTTGCTCACCTCCAGGTTTCCGGAATCTTCTTGGTTTGTCTTATTTCGTTCATAATTTTTTTTTTTAGGTAGGGTATTAGTTCATTTTGGAAAACTTTATAATAGAGAGCTGTTAGTCCGTCTGGACCTGGTGCTTTATTTGCCTTCAAACTTCTTATTGCCTCTTTTATTTCTTGTTCTGTTATTTCTTTGTTTAGCTCTTCTCTCTGCTCGTCTGATATTCTTTTGATTTTTTGTTTGCCCAGGTATTCTGTTACATCTTCTTCTTTTATCTTTTCTTCCTGATATAGGCTCTTATAGAAGTTCCTGAATTGGTTTCTCATTTCCGCCTCTTTTGTATAAACTTTGTCACCTTCTTTCAATCTCGTCATGTAGGATGCTTCCTTTTTCTTCCTTATCCTTCCTCCCCTTTTATTTGCATTTGCAAAGTAATCTTGTTTCATAAATTTCAGTTTTGCTCTTTCCTCCATTTCCAGAAATTCTCTTTTTTTGTGTAGTAATATAAGGTTTTCTTTTATCCTTTTTCCCCTTTGAGTTTCTTTTTAATCTGGCTTCTTCTTGGTCAATTTCTTGTCTTATTTCTTCCCTTTTTTGTATTGTTATTTTTTCTTCCTTGCTTTTTGTTGGATAAAATATCCCCTCATGACCACTTTGCTTGTTTCCCATACCATGAACAGGTGTGTTTCTGCCATTTATCTCAAAAAATTCTTTCAAAATTTCTCTATTTCTCTCAATATTTTCTTCTTTCGCCAATAGATTTTCACCTAATTTCCATCATCCTTTTTTTTGACTCGTTTAGTACTAATTCTAGAGGACTATGATCTGAATCTTCTCTTGAATAATTTTTTATCTTTTCCCCCAACTTTTTATTTTTACAATACAGAAAATACATACCTTGCACACACAAAACATTTACAATTCCCACCACCAACATGAGGATTATTATCTTTCACATATTTATTTCTTTTTGAGACAATCATTATTTCTTTACCTTTATACATTTCCATCCTGTATGTTATATAGCATTTATATCTTACTTCTATGACCTGATCTCCGGAATGATTCATGTATAGTTCATTACCCTTGTCCATCTATCTTCCATTTCTCTCATTCGATTTTCATTGATTTTTAAATCATTTAATTTCACATTCATAATTTCAAATTCCATTTGCTCCACCATATAATGGTACATTTATTTATTGTCCATTTTGATTTATCTTTCCACCCTAATACTATTACTGCTTGTGCACATTCAATTATTGCTTCTTTTATTTCCCTTTTATTTCCCATTTCCTCTCTTTTCCCTAATACCGCTAATTCCTTTGTTATGACCCACTCATTTCCTAGTATTTGATTTGACACATTTTGTATAGTCTGCCAAAAATCTTGTACATATTCACATTCCCACATCATGTGCATAAAGTGCCCTTTCTGGTAGCATCCATGCTAGCACTGACTACGCCCATCTTTATAGTAGTATGCTAATTGGCAGGGTGTGCGATACCATTTGTGCAATATTTTCCTCCTCGTTTCTCGTACTTTAGTATTCCTTTCCATCCCTATTATCTCTACCACATTTCTCATTTCTTGTTCTGAGATTTGTAACTCCGTTTCTCACATAGTTTTCAAGTCCTGTATTGTATGTCCATCGGCCTCTATTAGCATTGTATATATTTTGCTGGCCTGTGCCTTCTTTCCTTCCCCTTTTTCTCTTATTATCTTTTCAAAGGCGGTATCTTCTCTCTTAACCATATTGATATTTTCTTTTGTTTTGCAATATGCACAGATTGCTCTTATCTGTAACCAGGTTTCTTGCCCAAGCCATTGTTTAATGTTATTCTCCTTACCTTTCCCTCTCTGTCATATAATTGTTCTACTCTCTCTATTCCTTTTTCCTTCAATATCTGGATATTTCTATTCATATTTGATTCCTTATCCTTGTTAATTATCCATACTGTTGACATTTTGGATTTTAAACATCTTATTCTCTCTTGCCATTTCTTCCACACTTGCATTGTTCCTTTCATTGGTCCTGTTAATTTATCTATATTTCTCTTATCCCATTTTCTAAAAATTATTTCTTCACAATTAACTCCATTCATTTCCTTTTCAAATCTCACCCATTTTTTATTTGTCACTTGTAATTCTATTGCTCTTTCAATTTGGAAGGCATTGCTATATAGCTCTAGGCATGGGCAGCCCCATCCCCTTTCATTTCATAGAATCATAGAATCATAGAATCAAAAAGTTGGAAGAGACCTCATGGGCCATCCAGTCCAACACCCTGCCAAGAAGCAGGAATATTGCATTCAAATCACCCCTGACAGATGGCCATCCAGCCTCTGTTTAAAAGCTTCCAAAGAAGGAGCCTCCACCACACTCTGGGGCAGAGTGTTCCACTGCTGAACAGCTCTCACAGTCAGGAAGTTCTTCCTGATGTTCAGATGGAATCTCCTCTCTTGTAGTTTGAAGCCATTGTTCCGCGTCCTAGTCTCCAGGGAAGCAGAAAACAAGCTTGCTCCCTCCTCCCTGTGGCTTCCTCTCACATATTTATACATGGCTATCATATCTCCTCTCAGCCTTCTCTTCTTCAGGCTAAACATGCTCAGCTCCTTAAGCCGCTCCTCATAGGGCTTGTTCTCCAGACCCTTTATCATTTTAGTCGCTCTCCTCTGGACACATTCCAGCTTGTCAATATCTCTCTTGGATTGTGGTGCCCAGAATTGGACACAATATTCCAGGTGTGGTCTAACCAAAGCAGAATAGAGGGATTGCATTACTTCCCTAGATCTAGACATTATGCTCCTATTGATGTAGGCCAAAATCCCATTGGCTTTTTTTTTTGCTGCCACATCACATTGTTGGCTCATGTTTAACTTGTTGTCCACGAGGACTGCAAGATCTTTTTAACATGTACTGTTCTCAGGCCAGGCACCCCCCATTCTGTATCTTTGCATTTTGTTTTTCCTGCCAAAGTGGAGTATTTATTTATTTACTTTGCTTGTATACCACAGTTTTTCAGCCCGTAGGCGACTCAACACGGTTCACAAGAGCAAAAGTCAATCGAACAACATACAATATTTAAAACCATTAACAGCATAATATACAAAATAATCTTGCATTTGTGACTGTTGAACTTCATTTTGTTAGTTTTGGCCCATCTCTCTAATCTGTCAAGATCGTTTTGAATCCTGCTCCTGTCCTCTGGAGTATTGGCTATCCCTCCCGATTTGGTGTCATCTGCAAACTTGATGATCCAGTCTTCTAGCCCTTCACCTAAGTCATTAATAAAGATGTTGAACAGGATCGGGCCCAGGACGGAACCCTGCGGCACTCCGCTCGGCACTTCTTTCCAGGATGAAGAGGAAGCATTGGTGAGCACCCTCTGGGTTCGTCCATTTAACCAATTACAGATCCACCTCACCGTAGTTTTGCCTAGCCCACATTGGACTAGTTTCCTTGCCAGGTCATGGGGGACCTTGTCGAAGGCTTTACTGAAATCCAGGTATGCTACATCCACTGCATTCCCCGCATCTACCCAGCTTGTAACTCTATCGAAAAAAGAGATCAGATTAGTCTGGCATGACTTGTTTCTGATAAATCCATGTTGACTATTAGCGATGACCGCATTTGTTTCTAAGTGTTTGCAGACCACTTCCTTAACAATCTTTTCCAGAATCTTGCCTGGTATCGACGTAGGCTGACCGGACGGTAGTTGTTTGGGTCGTCCTTTTTTCCCTTCTTGAAGATTGGGACCACATTGGCCCTCCTCCAATCTGCTGGAACTTCTCCCGTTCTCCAAGAACTCTCAAAGATGGTTGCCAATGGTTCCGAAATGACTTCCGCTAGTTCCTTTAATACTCTGGGGTGTAGTTGATCTGGCCCTGGGGACTTGAACTCATTTAGAGCAGCCAGCTATTCCTGTATGACTTGTTTCCCAATTTGGAGTTGGATGTCCTCTAATCCCTCATCCACTCCGTCTTGCTGAGATTGAAGATTACTTTCTTTTTATGAGAAGACTGAGGCAAAGAAGTTATTAAGTAATTCTGCCTTTTCCCTATCCCCTGTCAGCATTGCCCCATCTTCTCCTCAAAGAGGCCCTATGGCCTCCTTGTTTTTCCTTTTTCTACTGACATAAGAAAAGAATCCCTTTTTATTGTTTTTAATGTCCCTGGCAAGCCTGAGCTTGTTTTGTGCTTTAGCCTTGCGGACCTTTTCCCTACAGGTGTTGGCTATTTGTTTGAATTTTTCTTTGGTGATTTCTCCCTTTTTCCACTTCTTGTGCATGTCTCATTTGTGTCTCAGCACAGTTAGAAGTTCTTTGGACATCCATTCTGGCTTCTTTGCACTTGTCCTTTTTTTTTCTTTTGTTGGCACAGTTTGCAACTGCGCCTTGAGTATTTCACTCTTGAGAAACTCCCATCCATCCATAACTCCCTTGTCTTTTAGTATCTGTGTCCACGGAATGCTGCTCAGTGTTTCCTTCATTTTTTGGAAATCAGCTCTCCTAAAGTCCAAAATGCGGGTTTGACTTGTCTTAGTCTCGGCCTTCCTTTGTATCTCAAATTGCAGAAGCACATGGTCACTTGCCCCCAAGGATCCTACCACTTCATCTGCATCAATCAGGTCCTCCGCATTTGTTAGGATGAGATCAAGAGTAGCCAATCCCCTTGTTGCCTCTTCTGCCTTCTGGACCATGAAATTGTCTGCAAGGCAAGCGAGGAATTTGTTGGACTTTGTACTCTTGGCCGAGCTTGTTTTCCAGCAAATATCGGGATAGTTGAAATCGCCTATGACTACTACATCTCTTCTCTGTGCCTGTTTGGTCAACTGTTGGCAGAAGACTTCATCAAGTTCTTTCTCCTGGCTTGGAGGTCTGTAGTAGACGCCTACAACAAGATCTTTTTGAGTCCCAGTTCCCTTGATTCTTATCCAGATGCTTTCAAGCTGGTTTCCCGGATTGCTGTCATGCATTTCTTCTGCAGCATAAGAGTTTTTGACATATAAGACTACTCTGCTTCCTCTCCCCTTTGTTCGGTTTCTGTGAAAGAGGTTATACCCCTCGATGTCTACATTCCAGCGATAGGAGTCACCCCACCAGGTTTCAGTGATGCCTATGATATCATATTTGTGGTGTTGTGCTAAAAGTTGGAGTTTGTCATGTTTATTTCCCATGCTCTGTGCATTATTATTATTATTATTATTATTATTATTATTATTATTATTAACTTTATTTGTACCCCGCTAGCATCTCCCGAAGGACTCGATGCGGCTTACACAGGCCGAAGCCTCAAAACACAATACAATAGAGAACATAACACAACAATAGCAAATCAAATCAAAACAATAAGCAAAATAACGACAATGACAGTACATCAAGACATTATTAAAAACTGGTTCGGCCGGCGCACTGGGGTACAAGGGTTAAAAGTGCTGAAATGGCAGGAGGCACGTAGGATTAAAAGTGCGGTGTGCAGCGACGATTAGTTATGCTAAGGTGCTACTAGGACTTGGGGTGGGGGTTCCTAGTCTGAGAAGGCACAATGGAACAGCCAAGTTTTTAAATTCCTTCTGAAAACGGCTAGAGTAGGGGCCTGTCTGAGATCTTTTGGGAGGGCGTTCCAAAGTCGGGGGGCCGCCACAGAAAAGGCCCTGTCCCGTGTCCCCACCAAGCGCGCTTGCGACGTGGGTGGGATCACGAGCAGGGCCTCTCCAGATGACCGAAGCGAGCGTGTGGGTTCGTAGATGGTGATGCGGTCACGCAGGTAGTGTAAAGATGTGAGCCACTGAGATCTTCCCCTGAGCTGTTTAATTGGGATTATTGTGCTTTCGGTACTTGGTCTTTTTTGTGTTTGTGCAGCCCTCTGTTTAGCCTTCTGGCGGTTCCCTGACATTGTGGGTAAAGTAGTGTTCCCAAGGCTGTTGTCCCCCTCCCCAGTGGGCCTAGTTTAAAGTACGTCTAATGAGGTTTGCGAGTCTGTGAGCAAAAAGGTGTTTTTCTACTTGTGTGAGATGCACCCCATCCCTTGCTAGTAGGCCATCCTCCTGGAAAAGCAGGCCATGGTCAAGGAAGCCAAAGCGTTACTCCTGACACCATTTTCTAAGCCAGTTATTGACCTGTACTATTTTTCTGGCTCTTGTGGGTCCGTGTCTTACAACAGGGAGGAGGGATGAAAAGACCACCTGTACATTAGATTGCTTTAGCTTTCTTCCTAGAGCTCGAAAATCATTTGTGATCTTTTGAAAAGTATGTCCAGCAGTATCATTGGTTCCTACATGAATCAACATGAGGGGAGGACGGTGATGGGGCTTGAGGAGCCTGGTGAGCCTCTGAGTGATATGATATGATATGATGTATTTTTGCCCCCGGTAGGCAGCATATTTCTTGAGCCCTCCCATCCGGTCTGGAAATGACGGCTTCCGTTCCTCTAAGTCGCCTACTACCAAGACCTGTTTACTTTCAGGACTGACAGGGCCCCTTTTGCGCAATGTAGTGTGTAGGTCCTCAGAAAAGTGATCCTGTTGGTGTGAATTGTGTAGGTTTAAAGTGTTGTTCTCCTCCTCAACATCCCCAGTGCATTCGTCAAAGACAATCCATTGAGATTCGTCTAAGAGCCTCGTGTTCTCCTGTATGTGTTCCTGTTGCACCTGGTCTATGGTTGGGGATGGTACACCTGCATGATTGTGTAAGTGTGAATGTTGTGAAGTGTTGTCACAATCAGGGCTATCCCCTGCACACTGATCAAGGACGAGCCACTGATCAGTATCTAAGCCATTCTGTTCTTCCTCAATGTGTTGTGTTTCTTGGTCAAGTGATAGCTGTGTGAGAATTTGGAATCTATTGTGTAACTGCAGCTGAGCAGAAGTATTCTGAGGAGGCTTCCAGGGCCTATGTCTCTTTCTAAGGGTGACATTCCTCCAAGCCTGAGGGTTGTCCACATTTGAGGTGATCTCCTGTTGAGCCTCCCCATAATGATGTGATATGGGCTGCGTGTCTAGGACAGCATGCTGTGTGGTGTCTATTATTATTATTATTATTAAACTTTATTTGTACCCCGCTAGCATCTCCCGAGGGCCTCGATGAGGCTTACAAAGGCCAAGGCCTAAACACAGCAACAGCAAACAATACAATACAATACAAGGCAAATTAAAAACATAAGCAATAGCAAACATTACACTATTACACAATAAAACCATGGCCGGGACAATGATGGGTACAAGTTAAAAGTCCTGGGTGTGACAGGAGTTGTATTGGAAATTCTGGGGAAGTGCAATGTGCAGAGTCTTAAGCTCTGGTAAAGTGCTTCTCGGACAAAGTGCTGAGTTATCCTATTCTGGAAAGGCACATCGGAATAGCCCGGTCTTCAAATTCTTCCTAAAGACTGCCAACGTGGGTGCTAGTCTAATGTCTTTGGGGAGGTCGTTCCAAAGTCGGGCGGCAACCACAGAAAAGGCCCTATCTCTCGTTCCCACCAAACGCGCCTGCGACGCAGATGGGATCGCAAGCAGGGCCTCTCCAGATGACCAAAGGGAGCATGTGGGTACATAAGCTGAGATGCGGTCTAAGAACGGCTCGAGTTCCTGAATGCCCTTAAGGGTCTTAATATGGTCCTCGAGTTGTCGGATCTTGTGTTCCATGTGAGTGATCTGTTTACACTTGGGGCAAATGTAATTGAGTAATTGTTGCATGAAAAAGCTGAACACACCACAGCTTGTGCATAAGACAGGAAGATTTTTGTGTTTGTTCCATCTGGAGATTGCTAATTGGTGTGTGTTTTATGTTGGTGTGTGTTTTATGTTGTTGTTTGTATGCAGTGGGGAAAGTGTAAGTTAGTGAGTGTGAGTTCGCGTGCGCCATAAGGCGTGCACGACCCTGGCTTATATATGGTAAATAGGAAGCAGAACAATGGGTCACTAACTGCTGGCCTGCACTGCTGGCTAAAAGAATGTAGCCTCGCCCCGCCTCTCAAACAAAGCAACACTCAAGCAGCTAATTTTAAACACTTAAACTCTAACAAACTTAAACTTTAACTCTAACAAACTTAAACTCTAACAAAGCAACACTCAAAGCAACTAATTTTAAACACTTACTCAGATTTCTAGTGGCCTTTAAGACAAGGCTTATCCTGAAGCAGAAGGGAACAAGATGGCTTCTTGCTTCCTCAATTTCTTTTGCAATTCTCAATTTTTTCCTTACTCTTGGTCTTTCCCCCCCTTCAACCCAATAATTTAGTTTCCTAACCCATTCCTTTAATTTTGCCAAGGGAGGGATTCCTGGGAGAGCCTGAAATAAATACATAATTTTTGGAATTATCAATATTTTCAATGCCCTTATCTTAGACATCTGTCTCAAATTTTTATTCTTCCACCTACTCAATTGTTTTAACATTCTCTTCCATGCCATTCTGTAATTTCCATCTATTATTTTATCAAGTGTCTTATATATCCAGATTCCCAAATACTTAATCTTTTTAATACCCAATTTTAACCCTGATTCCTTCCTTATCTCTAATTGTTCGCTTGGGGCCGTGTTGATAAATAATATCTCTGATTTCTCCATATTAACTGATAGCCTGATTCTTTTTTAAACTCCCTCAAAATTAATTGAATTGATTTAATCATTTCCCTTGGTCTCTGTGTCAAAATTATTGCATTGTCCACATACAGGTTCAATCTCAATCTTTTTGACTTCAATCAATAAGGATTTTGACAACCAAATCATATCTATCCTGGACCACTTTTTGTGTCTATCTGAAAAGAAGGTGTAGTCTCTTATCGTCTCATTTTTTGTCCTCCATACCTCACATAGATTAAATTCTTTCATCCAATTTATTATTGATTTTGGTAGATTTCCACTTGTTTTCTTATTTCCTTTTTTGTCTACTTTTCTTGCTCATATCTATTTCCCCATCTATAACTCCGTTAAAGTCCCCAAGTATTATTAGTCGATCAAACTCTTCTTGTTCTATCTGCGTTTTTACTTTTCATGAAAATTGATTTTTGAGTCATTTGGGGTGTACATATTGCAAATTAGAATTTTCTTGCCTTGATTTTGTAAAATCACTCCGAGATATTTACCATCTTCATCTTTGAAGGCCAATGTTGATGTAATTTTTCTGTCTATGTATGTTGCTATACCTTTTTTCTTCTCTTGAGTCGATGCATAGTATAATTTCCCTAGGTTTTTATTTTCTAGATGTGCAGCATGTTGCTGGGCTATTTATTTATCGTGTCATCAGCAACCATTGTGTTACAATTCTAACATAGCAAAACAAACACACAGATTAAAAAGGGAAAGGAAAAAAACACACAGATTTTGCAAATTTGGTATTTGGTTAAATGTCCTTTGACCAGTATCTGGCCACTTGGAATGCCTCTGGGGTTGCCGCAAGAAGGTCCTCCATTGTGCATGTGGCAGGGCTCAGGGTGCATTGCAGCAGGTGGTCAGTAGTTTGTTCTTCTCCGCACTCGCATGCCGAGGATTCCACCCCGTAGCCCCATTTCTTAAGATTGGCTCTGCATCTCGTGGTGCCAGGGCGCAGTCTGTTCAGCACCTTCCAAGTTGCCCAGTCTTCTGAGTGCCCGGGGGGAGTCTCTCATCTGGTATCACCCATGAATTGAGGTGCTGGGTTTGGGCCTGCCACTTTTGGACTCTCGCTTGCTGGGGTGTTCCAGCGAGTGTCTCTGTAGATCTAAGAAAACTATGTCTTGATTTAAGTCGTTGACGTGCTGGCTGATACCCAAACAGGAGATGAGCTGGAGATATCTCTGCCTTGGTCCTTTCACTATTGGCTGCTACTTTCCGGCGGATGTCAGGTGTGCAATACCGGCTAAGCAGTGTAATTTCTCCAGTGGTGTGGGGTGCAGACACCCTGTGATAATGCGGCATGTCTCATTAAGAGCCACATCTACTGTTTTAGTGTGGTGAGATGTGTTCCACACTGGGCATGCATACTAATCAGCAGAGTAGCATAGCGCAAGTGCAGATGTCTTCACTGTGTCTGGTTGTGCCAGTCAGCTTTCATATGATGTTGTTTCTAGCGCCCACTTTTTTTATATATTCAGGCAGTGCTTCTTGTAGGTCAGAGCACGGTCCAAAGTGACTCCCAGGAATTTGGGTGTGCTGCAATGCTCCAGTGGGATTCCTTCCCAGGTAATCCTCAGAGCTTGTCTGTTCTTAAGGTGAAAGGCGCATGTCTGTGTTTTAGATGGATTAGGGATCAGTTGGTTTTCCCTGTAATAGGCAGTAAGAGCACCTAGAGCTTTGGAGAGCTTCTGTTCAACCATCTCAAAGCTCCCTGCTTGAGCAGTAATGGCACGATCATCAGCATAGATGAAACTCTCTGTCTCTTCTGGCAGTGGCTGGTCATTTGTGTAAATGTTGAACATGGATGGAGCAAGCACGCTCCCCTGAGGCAGGCCGTTCTTCTGGACAGAGAGTTTCATCTATGCTGATGATCGTGCCATTACTGCTCAAGCAGGGAGCTTTGAGATGGTTGAACAGAAGCTCTCCAAAGCTCTAGGTGCTCTTACTGCCTATTACAGGGAAAACCAACTGATCCCTAATCCATCTAAAATCCATCTGCTTCTCTGGCCCTGGAACTCAACAAAAAAACTCCTGTTTTGTAGCAGGTTTCCTATGAGGCGGGTGAGGTGGTCGTCCTTTGTGATATTATGCATTTTTCTCAGGAGGAGGCGGTGGTTCACAGTATCATAGGCTGCTGACAAGTCTATGAAGACAGCTCCTGTGATCTGCTGCCTTTCAAAGCCATCTTCTATGTGCTGAGTCAGGTTCAGCACTTGCGATGTGCAGCTTTTGCCTTTTCTGAAGCCAGCTTGCTGTGGAATCAGACAGGGGTCTATATTTTCCATAATTCTATGCAAAATAAGTCTCTCCAGAATTTTGTAGAGGTGGCACAACAGGGAGATTGGTCTGTAGCTTTTTGGGTCATTACGGTCTTTGCCTGGCTTCAAGATGGCGATGACTCTTGCTTTCCTCCAGATTTTGGGGATCTGACAGGTTGCAGTGCAGTTGTTCATCAGCTCCAGCAGCCAGCGCCTTGCTTTTGGACCAAAGTTCTTGATTTGTTCCATCCGTAGATCATCCAAGCCAGCTGCTTTGCCATTCTTACATTTGTTGAGAGCCATGTCCAATTCAGTAGATGTAAAGGGTTCATGAAGGTTGTTGTTCTCAATCTCTTGTTGTCTGGCTATTGGTTTCTTTCCTACTTTGGTGGCAAGGTTGGGTTTCCCGTTCTTCAAGAGTTGGTGTGCTATCTGATCTGCCTTTATGTTGGCATGGGTATTAGTTTGCGAGGGGTCATTGCTCAGCCGTCTTAGCAACCTCCACGCCTTCTGGCTGCTCCTGCCCATGTCAACCTCTGTGATCAGCCTGATCCACTGTTCTTTCTTGGCTTCAGAGATGGAGGACACAATGTTCTGCACTGTCTGAAGAGTCTGCTCACTAAATGGGTCTTCGTTGTGGAGCCTGTAATAGTTTTCCAACAGGAGTAATGCCCTGAAGGTAGTGGGTTCTGCAGCCTCTTGGTATAGAGGCCCGTGTGCAGGTTTTCACTATTTCAATAAAATATTCATATTCCTCAGGGATTGGCACGACCGATGTGATCATGTCATCTAACATGTCTGAGAATTTAGTCCAATCTGCCTTTCTGAAGTTGTATCTTCATTTAAATCGAACTTCCTGAGGCCTTATTATTGGGAACAGTTGGCATATTATTGGTCGGTGCTGTGTGTTTGGAATTGGTGGTCCCACTGATTTAGTGCATTGCTGTACAATGCTGTCGCTCACAAATAAGAGGTCTGGGTTATAACCTCAGTGCCATCTCCCGCTGTTGTAGGATGGTGGGAGCTTGCTATCATGGATGAGTGATAGTTTGTGCAGTTCAGACCAGGACAGGACAGCCTCTCCATTTCTGTCCTCTTGGGTATAGCCCCATACATGGCTATGGCTGTTGAAGTCACCAATTACTACCGCCCTTTGGCGCCTGTCAAAGTTCTTGAGGGAGGAGAAGCAGAACTCTTCATTTGGGGGCTTGCACACAGAGGTGATGGTGATAACCTCGATACTGTTATAACCTCGATATTGTTTTCTTCAGTATTGTGGGCACTGCTGACTTGGAGGCCTGGTTTGACAAAGACAGCGCTTCCATACTGCGTATGTGGTCTTTCCACTGCTAGGATCATTCCTGGAACTTTGAGTCGTTTCTGTCGTTCATCCCTGTGTGTTTCTTGGACACACAGCACGTCACATTTCTTATCTTGGCACAGTTCATAGAGCAGTTGTTCTTTGGCAGCTGACATGCCTTCGATGTTGATGGAGATTATTGTCATGGTTGGTCCTGAAAAGGACCGTTGCTTGTTTTGCTTCCTTGTTTGCATGCTGCAAGTCGTCTCTGGTTGCTTCTGGATCGAGAGAATCGGCCGTCTACGAAAACGTTGCCCAGGGGACGCCCGGATGTCTTGCAATCCTGCGAGGGGGCTTCTCTCATGTCCCCCATCGCTGGGCTATATGCGTTTCTTGCAACGCTACTATGTGATAATGTTTTTTCTTTAATTTATTGAAAACTTTACTCCTCTTATTTGGTGAGTTTAAACCATTTATGTTGTTCGAGTAGATTTTCAGTTCTCCATGCATTTTGTTTCTTCTTCTACTTCTTCCTCCATTCTCTCTTCTTCTCCCGTCTCTTCATCTACTTCCTCTTCTCCTTCATCCTCTTCCTCGTCTTCTTCATTTTCCAATGGTTGACCTTTGTATTCCTTTTTTGATTTACAGTATTTCTGGTCCAGTCTCTTAGTTTCCTCCTATAGTCTTCTCTGTCGCTTTCTTCTTTGGCTGATGTGTCTGGGTGGTTATTCTTATTTTTGTTCCCGAATCTTCTCTCTTTGCCTCTTTCTCTATCCCTATCTCTTTTAATTTCGTTGAAAAATTCACTGGCTCTTTCCTTATTTGTAATCCAGTATCTTTGTTCCTTATATGTAGTCATTAATACTTCTTCTTTTTCCCATCTGAAGCGTATTTTTTGTTTTTTTAATTCCTCTGTAAGGAATGCATATTTCCTTCTTCTTAGGACTGTCGCCGGAAATTCTTTCAATATTATGACTTTCTCACCTTTGTTAAAAATCTGTTTTTTCCCATTCAGTCTCAGGATTTCATCTCTTATTGTTTTCTTGACCAAGTGAGTTTGAAGCCCAACACATATCAAAGCGACATCATGTCTGGTCTCTATCCGAGTAAAAGGTGTAATATAACTTCAGGGTTCTTAATCTGCCAAATATCTTTTAGTTGGAATTCCTTTTGTAATTGCAAAAAAATTGTGGTAGCCTTCCTCCTTTCCTTTGATTTGTCCAGCTTACAATCCAATACTCTGTTGAAGTCTCTCACCACTATTAAATTGTTACACATATGTTCTGCTATTTTCTTCTTCACTCCCTTGTGACCCCCCCCCCCATGGTTCCCAAACCCCAGGTTGGAAAACCACTTCTCCTTCCCAGCTTCCTTTCTCTAGCTGGCCCAGTGTTTTCCAACCTGGGGTTTGGGAACCATGGGGGGGGGGTCACAAGGGGGTGCCAGAGGGGTCACACAGCATTTTCTGTTGGTCATAGGGGTTCAGTGTGGGAAGTTTGGCCCAATTTTATTATTGGTGGGGTTCAGAATGCTCTTTGATTGTAGGTGAACTATAAATCCCAGCAACTACAACCCCCAAATGTCAAGGTCTATTTCCCCCAAACTCCCCCAATGTTCACATTTGGGTATATTGAATATTTGTGCCAAGATTGGTCCAAATACATCATAGTTAAGAGTCCACAGTGCTCTTTGGATGTAGGTGAACTACAACTCCAAAACTCAAGGTCAGTGTACACCAAACCCTTTCACTATTTTCTGTTCATCATGGGAGTTCAGTGTGCCAAGTTTAGTTCAATTCAATGGTGGAGTTCAGAATGCTCTTTGATTATAGGTGAACGATAAATCCCAGCAACTACAACTCCCAAATGATGAAATCAATCCTCCCTCCAAGCCCATCAGTATTCAAATTTGGGCGTATCGGGTATTTGTGCCAAATTTGGTCCAGTGAATGAAAATATATCCTGCACAATTCATAATAGTAGCAAAATTACAGTTATGAAGTAGCATTGAAAGTACTGTAATTTTATGGTTGGGGGTCACCACAACATGAGTAACTGTATTAAGGGGTCATGACATTAGGAAGGTTGAGAACCACTGATCTAGTCAAATCAAGGACTGGACATCTCTGTTTATTATGGGGTGTGAGATAAGATTGAAAGGGATAGCTTCTTGAAATATCCACCAACAGCTTTGCCTGAACTCTAAAATACCCTGCAAATGCAAATTCCTATGTGGGGGTACCTTGGAGAGCTCTTTCCAAGCCTCACATAGATTCACTGCTCCACTGTCTAGCCTGGCTCCCGAAAAGGTGAGTTTCCTTTTAACTATTTGTTTACTTCTGTTGTCTCTCAAGCCACCAAGCTTGAGAGAAGCAAATCCCCGCAAGGTCCTTGAGCGCTTGCATTGGGTTCTACCACGTTCCTTACAAAACCCAACTGTAAAGGTTTCACTCTCTGCTAAGGTAGCCCCAAAGGCACTCACAGGAAAAGTCTCAGTGGTGAATCAGAGGTCAAAAGTAACTGCCAAGTGGTTTTACTGGCTTCATTCTGCAGTCAAGCCCCAAGGCAAGAAAGGCCCGACCAAGTGGGGCAGGCAGGGGGCAGGCGAGGCCTACAAAAGTGCTCTCCATGGAAGACAAAAGCCCAAGGCCTGCTTTCCTTCCAGTGAAACAGTCCCTTTTCATAGGGTCCTCTGCAAGTCAGGGCTTTGCTCCCATTTGGGCCACCCAGGTGTAGATTTACAAGTTTTGCTCAACTTGGAAATTGCACAAATCCAAGACTAGCTTTGCCCAAACACAGCTGTTCCAAATTCTGCAATTGCACTCTTGTGCAAAGCTGGTTAGATTGGATGTGGAGGAGGAGCCTTTGGTTGCAATGTCCCATTTCAATCACAATTTTTAAAGTTACATGTTGGTGCTAAATAGAAGGAACACAGAATGGGGCCCATTTCCAGAAAAAAAAAAGGTTTCACAACCACAATGTGGTGCAGTCATGCTTCCTGGAGACTCTGAAGCAGAGACTGGATGGCCATCTGTCAGGAGGGCTTTGACCAGTGGTTCCCAACCTTTTTTTTGACCAGGGACCACTTGCCAACTTTAGTACCAAATGGTTACGAATCAGTTTATGGTCAACTTCAGATTTGGTTTGGTGTGCTGATTCAGAAAATTGCATGGGATAGACCACATCAGCTCTAGTTTCTGATGCAGAGCATATGCCATGGTCAGCAACAGGGAAGAAGTGGCAGGTGGTGCAAAAGGAGAAGAAATAAAATAAAATAAAGAGGAAGGTCTGCAGACCAGATTGTCATCCTCACGGCCCACTGGTGGTCCACGGCCTACAGGTTAAGAACCACTAGCTTAGATGGTATCTTCCTATCTGGCAGAAGGGTTGGACCTGGTTGGCCTTTAGGGCCTCCTAGAACGTTGTGATAAGCTGTTCTGACATGTTTGCCTCCTAAGCTCTGAGGATGCTTGCCATAGATGCAGGCGAAACGTCATGAGAAATGCCTCTAGAACATGGCCATATAGCCCGAAAAGAACTAAGCTCTGATTTATTTATTTATTTATGATATTTATATGCTGCCTTTCTCACCCCGAAGGTGACTCAGTGGCATACAAGTAAATACAATATGTTATATTATTACCATAGCACAATATTAATATTATATATTACATTGTACTATATACTGTAATATTATTAGTAATATTACATTTAAAATATACAATTATAATATCATATTATTAGTATTATATTGTATTACATTATAATATTATCAATATTATATGTATATACAATCCATATAAATAAAAATGTAATGTTCGTTTGTGGGATTAACAAAACTCAGAAGCCACTGGGGGAACTGACAACAAATTTGGACAGCGTACACCTAACAACCCAATGTATGTCCTTCACTCAAAAAAATTGAGTTTGTCCTTTGGGAGTTGTAGTTGCTGGGATTTATAGTTCACCTACAATCAAATAGCATTTTGAACTCCACCAATGATGGAATTGAACCAATCTTGGCAGATAGGACTCCCATGACCAACAGAAGGTTTTGGTGGGCATTAACCTTGAGTTTGAGAGTTGTAGTTCACCTACATCCAGAGAGCACTGTGAACTCAAATAATGATGGATCTGGACCAAACTTGGCATGGATATTCCATATACCCAAATATGAACACAGATGGAGGTTATTTATTTATTTATTTATTTATTTAATGTAGCAATTTTGTATACCGGTCTTCTCACCTCTGTCGAGGGACTCGGGCCGGTTTCCCTACAGTAATATCATGAACAGTCATTAAAACATAATATTACATATTAAAATAAAACATTAAAATAGCAAAATGCAAACAAATAATTACAATGGTCAGTCGTCACAATAAAATCGTTGTTCGTCATTTGTCGTCATCCATCCATATCACAGAATATTGACTCACTCGTCGAATGCCAATCGCCATAGCCAGGTTTTCACCTGTTTTCTGAACGTCAAGATGGAAGGGGCAGTTCTGATCTCCAGTGGGAGAGAGTTCCAGAGCCGAGGGGCCACCACCGGGAAGGCCCTGTCCCTCGTCCGCACCAGATGCGCTTGTGAGGCCAGTGGGACCGAGAGCAGGGCCCCTCCAGACAATCTTAACAATCTAGATGGTTCGTAGGGGAGAATACGTTCGGACAGGTAAACTGGACCGGAGTCGTTTAGGGCTTTATAGGTTAACACCAGCACTTTGAATTGTGCTCGGAAGCTAATTGACAGACAGTGGAGCTGGCGCAACAGAGGAGTAGTATGCTTCCTGTACCCCGCTCGTGTTAGTATTCTGGCTGCCGCTCGCTGGACTAGTTAGAGCTTCCGGGCAGTCTTCATAAGCAACCCCATGTACAGAGCGTTGCAGTAATCTAAACGGGATGTCACCAAAGTGTGGACCATCGTGGCCAAGTCTGATCTCTTTTTTCAATAGAGTTACAAGCTGGATAGATGCAGGAAATGTAGCGTACCTGGATTTCAGTAAGGCCTTCGACAAGATCCCCCATGACCTTCTGGCAAACAAACCAGTCCAGTGTGGGCTAGGCAAAACTACAGGGAGGTGGATCTGTAATTGGTTAAATGGACGAACCCAGAGGGTGCTCACCAATGCTTCCTCCTCATCTTGGAAAGAAGTGACAAGTGGAGTGCCGCAGGGTTCCAGCCTGGGCCCGGTCCTGTTCATCTTTATTAATGACTTAGATGAAGGGCTAGAAGGCATGATCATCAAGTTTGCAGATGACACCAAATCGGGAGGGATAGCCAATACTCCACAGGACAGGAGCAGTATTCAAAACGATCTTGACAGATTAGAGAGATGGGCCAAAACTAACAAAATGAAGTTCAACAGTGACAAATGCAAGATACTCCACTTTGGCAGGAAGAACGAAATGCAAAGATACAGAATGGGGGATGTCTGGCTCTAGAGCAGTACGTGTGAAAAAGATCTTGGGAGTCCTTGTGGACAAGTTAAACATGAGCCAACAATGTGAGGTGGCGGCAAAAAAAGCCAATGGGATTTTGGCCTGCATCAATAGGAGCAGTGTCTAGATCTAGGGAAGTAATGCTACCCCTCTATTCCGCTTTGGTTACACCACACCTGGAATATTGTGTCCAATTCTGGGCACCACAAATCAAGAGATATATTGACAAGCTGGAATGTGTCCAGAGGAAGGCGACTAAAATGATCAAGGGTCTGGAGAACAAGCCTTATGAGGAGCGGCTTAAGGAGCTGGGCATGTTTAGCCTAAAGAAGAGAAGACTGAGAGGAGATATGATAGCCATGTATAAATATGTGAGAGGAAGCCACAGGGAGGAGGGAGCAAGCTTGTTTTCTGCTTCCTTGGAGACTAGGACGCGGAACAATGGCTTCAAACTACAAGAGAGGAGATTCCATCTGAACACGAGGAAGAACTTCCTGACTGTGAGAGCCGTTCAGCAGTGGAACTCTCTGCCCCGGAGTGTGGTGGAGGCTCCTTCTTTGGAAGCTTTTAAACAGAGGCTGGATGGCCATCTGTCAGGGGTGATTTGAATGCAATATTCCTGCTTCTTGGCAGGGGGTTGGACTGGATGGCCCATGAGGTCTCTTCTAACTCTTTGATTCTATGATTCTAAGTCAGACTTCCCAAGGTACGGGCACAGCTGGTGCACAAGTTTTAATTGTGCAAAATCTCTCCTGACCACAGCTGAAACCTGGGGTTCCAGACTCAGCTATGAGTCCAGGATCTCTCCCAGGCTGCGAACCTGTGCCTTCAGGGGGAGTGCAACTCCGTCAAGCACAGGCTGTAACCCTATGCCCTGTTCGGCCTTACGACTGACCAGGAGTACCTCTGTCTTGTCTGGGTTAAGTTTCAATCTGTTGTCCTTCACCCAGTCCATTACAGCGGCCAAGCACCGGTTCAGGACTTGAACAGCCTCCTTAGTAGCAGGTGGAAAGGAGTGACAGAGTTGGACATCATCTGCGTACAGATGACAACGTACCCCAAAACTCCGGATGATCTCTCCCAAAAGCTTCATGTAAATATTAAATAACATAGGGGACAGTATCGAGCCCTGTGGGACTCCACAGTACAAAGGCTGTGGGGTCGAGCAGGAGTCCCCTAGCACACCTTCTGGGATCGACTCTCGAGGAAGGACTGGAGCCACTGCAAAGGAATACCCCCAAGGCCCATTCCCGCGAGGCGTCCCAGAAGGATACCGTGGTTGACGGTATCGAAGGCCAATGAGAGGTCCAGCAGAACCAGCAGGGACACACTCCCCCTGTCCAGATCCCAGCTAAGATCATCCACTAAGGCGACCAAGGCTGTTTCAGTACCATGCCCCGGCCTAAAGCCAGACTGCACCGGATCTAGATAATCCGTGTCTACCAGGAACTCCTGGAGTTGCGAGGCCACCACACGTTCCAGGACTTTGCCCAAATAGGGGAGATTGGAAACTGGCCGAAAGTTGACGAATTGAATGGGGTCCAGTGATGGTTTTTTCAACAGTGATTTTATAACAGCTTGTTTTAAACTGGCTGGAATATTGCCTTCCCGAAGGGAGGCATTAACCACCACCTTTACCCACTCTGGCAAACCCCCTCTGGTTTCCTTTACCAGCCAGGATGGGCAGGGGTCTAGGATGCATGTGGTAGGCCTCGCCTCTCCAAGAACCCTGATGACATCTTCGAGTTGAACAGATCGAAACGAATCCATCAAAACTGGACAAGCAGATGCTTGTGTTACATCCTCAGAGACTGCTGTTAACATGGTGTCAAAGCCTGAATGGATCAAAGTGACTTTGTCCGCAAAGTACTGAGGAAAAGCTTCACAGCAAGCTGCCGAGTAGTCAGGGGACCCATCCTGAGAGGTGGGGTTCAACAATCCTCTGACTACTCGAAACAGCTCTGCCGGACGGTTCCTTGCAGACGCAATATTAGCCAAATAGAATGAATTTTGTGCAGCCTCTATTTCCACGCCGTACGCCCTTAGATAAAGGTGCAGGCATGTTCGGTTTGACTTGCTAGGGTCTTTCCGCCACATGCTCTCTAGCCACCTCTTAGTTTTCTTCATCTCCACCAACTCCTCATTGAACCAAGGAGATGGTTTAGTTCGGCTACTTAAGAGGGGGTGCTCCGGAGCAATCGTGTCTATTGCCCTAGTCAACTCACTATTCCAGTGGGAAACCAGGGCATCGACAGAATCACCAACCGAGGTGACGGAAAAATCCCCAAGAGCTGTCAGGAATCCCTCTGGATCCATAAGCCTCCTGGGGTGGACCATCTTAATGGGTCCATCACCCCTGAGAACGTTAGAAGTTGCGGAGAGTCCGACCGACCACCACCGATCAGGTGGTGGTCGGTCCATGGCAAAGGCGTGATTGGCAACTCCTCCACACTGCCATCTGGTGGCCATGAAGACCTGAGCCGGCCCTGAAAGAGTGGCCTCTGCGTGGACGTTGAAGTCCCCCAGCACTTTAAGCCACTGGGACTCCAATGCCAGGCCCGAGACCAACTCTGCAAGTTCAGGTAGAGCGGCTGTGGTGCAGCGGGGTGGTCGGTACACCAACAGCATCCCTATTCTGTCCCGGTCTCCTAACCTCAGGTGGACACATTCAAACAAGGTCGACTGCAGGACAGAGCACCTGATCAAGGAGATGGAATCTTTATAGACTACTGCAACTCTGCCTCCCAGCCCCCCAGATCTCGGTTGGTGCTGCACAGCATAACCTGGTGGGCAAAGCTGGGTGAGATTAACCCCTCCAACTTCATCCAACCAGGTCTCTGTGATGCACGCCAGGTCTGTTTTTCATCAAGGATTAAATCCTGAATGGTTGATGTTTTACCATTGACAGACCCAGTGTTCAACAGCACCACCTTTAATCCGGGGGGGGGGGGCTCAACCTTGGTACCCTAATTTACCATGTCGGGAGAACATTTTGGAATTTTCCTCAAGGTTTGCTCACGAATTGGCCGAATTGGTTTTTTAACTCTCCCTTTTCCGTATCTCCCCCGGAAGATCACAGTTTGGGAGAAATAGACCTTGACATTTGGGAGTTGTAGTTACTGGAATTTATAGTTCACCTACAATCAAAGAGCATTCTGAACCCCACAAATGATAGAATTGGGGCAAACTTTGCACACAGAACCCCCATAACCAACAGAAAATACTTAAGGCCATTCAACTCCCTTCATGAGGACAAGCAAACATAATCAAAGCCCTCCTGACAAAGAGCCATCCAGCCATAGATACAGATAGAAATATATGATTCTCTCACACACAGATATGGTATCATAGAAGGACAATTATATGTTGCATGTTCCAGAGTAGGCAAACCAGACACTCTCCACATCAACACTGGCAAAAAACCAGCAAGAAATACTGTTTACCCACAAGCATAAATTATATATATTAGAAACCAACACTTTCTCATTACTTTATTTTCCAGATCATCAGACTCGGCCACAGCAACACGTGGCAGGAGACGCTAGTATATTATATTATATTTAATTATAAGCATGGTGCAGGAGACAAGATGCAACTGCTTTCCTGGCCTCTTTCTTCACTCTGATCTCAGAGCAGCAGTTGGTGCTGGGGGGGGGGGGGGAGGAGTCCTAACTGATGACATTGGAGGCAAGATGGAACTGCCTTCATGGCCCCTCTCTTCATTCTGATCTCATATTTACAGCCTCATCACACAGCACTTCACGCTCTGCTTTATTTAGGGTAGTTTTCCCTAACAAAAAGGGTTACGGGCCCAGTTTGTGTACCTAGTGTAAGTGCTTAGTCTGTCTGCCCACACCGTTTGATGAGAGTTGGGCAATGTGGGGTTGAATTCCAACACTTTTGCTGTCAGCTTTGTCTGAAAGAAGGCATGGAAGAAATCATCAGGAGAGGGACACACAGGCCATTGTTTTAACATAGTTTTATTTGAAGGAAGTCAAAAACAAAAACTTGTGGATGCTAAGCAAGAAGTACACCAATCGCACAAAGTGAGCTCTGGGGATAGTACAGGAAGGAGGAGAAAGTGGCTGGAGTGAAGTGGAAGAGAAAAACCATATTTCAAGAGGAACAATCCCTCAACATAGCAATGGTGCTTTTCATCACTGGTCATCAACACCAAAGGATCACCTTCAGTTCATTATGCTGAAGTTGAAAGACAACTCGTCAGCCACCCACAAGAAATGAGTCAATCTTGTTTTATAAAAACATTAATAAAAATACTGGAGGAATTCCATGTTTTTCATGCTACAGGCTTTATTTTGGGTTTTTCTTTTAAACTAATATATTCAGAAGTTTCTTAGAAAACAACATGGACCTCAAAGTTGAGGCAAGAAGAGGATGCAAAAGGAAGAAACAAGAGAGTGAGGTGACCGAACATCAGCCCAGAGCAGCTTTGCATTTTGGGGGAATCCGGCAAGAGGAAGAGGAAGAAGAGGGTCCTCCGGTGCGCCATGCTAAACTTTAAAAATTCCAGCACAAAAGGAAAACAAACAAAGAAACAAATGCCGGTTCCATTAAAAGAAAAGGCTCTGAATTCAAGTCAGAGGAACAGTTCCTTGAACTTAAGAACACCTGGATTTGGTCCCAATGGTTTCGAGCCAGGTCTTGAGGATTCACATGCATTGCTCTGCTGTCACGTTAAGAACTAGGAAGCTGTTTCTGAAAGTAACCACTTTTCAGAGAGCACGGTCTAAGTAGATGCAAATGCTCGAAATAAAGGGATTTAAAAAACATCTACAAACGGGGCAAAAAAAAGTGAGGAAACAGCTCCCTGACTCCATAATCATTAAAAAAGAAAGGAAGAAAGAAAGAAATGACTGCCAAGAGGAGTAATGGGGCACGACTCACTCCACCGTCCTCTGGGGTCATTGAGGAGGGGGAAAAAACAGGGGTCTGTAAAACAAAACATCCAACTAGCCAATAAGGCTCAATGACAGTCCAGATTGACAGGACCATCTCCTCCTTTTTGCTATTCGGCTACCATCGGCAGGGGCTCCTTCTCCTCCCGGGTCTCGGCCCCGCGCTCATCATCCTCGATCTCGCCCTCCTCGTCACTGAACTTGTCGTGGGCCCATTTGGGGCTGGCATTGGACTTCCGGTAGAGAAAGCGGCCCCGTCCACGGGGGAAGATGCACCGGCCCCTGCCCCGGCTGCCCCACTTCTCCCCGCCTTCACCCTCGCGGTCGTCATGCTACAAACACAGAAAGAAAGAAAGAAAGAAAGGAAGGGGACAATTTTGGTCTGCAGCACATGTGGCGTTATCTAAGCGTTTTCCATCTCTGTCCGTTTCCCAGATACTTATCCTTTCTATACACTCTTCAGTAAAAAAAAAAATCAACCCCCAAAATCTGGGTTGATTTATCCATGGGTCAATGTGAGTGCTGTACCTTAACTCCTTCTCTGAGAAGATTAGCAAAAGGGAAGAGGTTAGTCTGTCCTGGGAGAAACTTTAAGAAGCACGGACCTCCTCTATTCTCTGTAGTATGGGGCCTTTTTGAACATTTAGGCCAGGAAATAGTGGCTGGCCTGTGAGAGGGCACCAGTGCTTTCCCTCCTTTCTGTGCAATGACCTTCAACGTATCCACTGGTCCTATTAAAATCCATAGTTTTGGTCTCCAAACATGCCATCAACTTATATATCAGGCTGACTTCTGCACTAATGAGTATAGGTAAAGGTAAAGGTAGTCCCCTGACATTAAGTCCAGTCATGTCTGACTCTGGGGTGTGGTGCTCATCTCCATTTCTAAGCCAAAGAGCCAGCGTTGTCCGTAGACACCTCCAAGGTCATGTGGCCGGCATGACTGCATGGGGCGCTGTTACCTTACCGCCGGAGCGGTACCTATTGATCTACTCACATTTGCATGTTTTCGAACTGCTAGGTTGGCAGAAGCTAGGGCTGACAGTGAAAGCTCACGCCGCTCCCTGGAATTGAACCTGTGACCTTCGATCAACAAGCTCAGCAGCTCAGTGCTTTAACCCACTGCGCCACCGGGGGCTCCCAATGAGTATACAGGGTAAGTATATATAAAATATAATAATAATATTTTTTTTATAATATTTTTTATTGAAGTTTTTTTTTATGACAGTACATCAGTAAGGTGTTGATCATTGACATACTAAATTACTAAAATTTGGAAGGGGCAGGATAAGAGGGAGAGGGGAGGAACGGGATGGGGGAGGCTATCTCTAGGATGGGGTAGGGGGGTGAGAGTGAACAATAAGGATGTCCCTGTCTCCTCGGGAAAGGTAAAGGGGGGAGGGTAGTAAGTGATAAAGGAGGTGGGACGTGAAGTGTGTTAGTATAGTCTTAATAAATATATATTCCCTCTGATTCATTGTTTACCCCCGTTGATTGGTTAGTATTCATGTGATCTTTCTGCGTATCTCTTCATTCTTCTTATTTTCTTTGCCTTTCCTCGTTTTTTTTCTCACCTTCCTTCTAAATATTTCCTTATAGGAGACCAGTCTGTTGTCTTGCTTCTTGTCGTCTGTTTGGATATTAAGTACTGTGTCAAAGTGTCCATATTCATTATGTCCATCAGCTTAAGTCTCCACTCGTCTATCGTTGGGATATCCTCGTTTTTCCACTTACTTGCCAGCACTAGTCTCGCGGCGGTCGCCATGTGGAAAAAGAGTTTGTCTTTGTTTTCTTCTATTTTGAAATCGAGAATTCCTAGCAAATAATATTCTGCTTTTTTCTCCATTCTTAGTGCTAGTATTTTTGTCGTTATATCATGTATTTCCTGCCAGATTTTTTTTACTTTCTTGCAGGTCCACCAGAGATGGAAGAAGGTGCCTTTGTTGTCTTTACATTTCCAACACTTTTCGGTTACATTTTTGTAGAATTTTGCCAGTTTACTTGGTGTTAGATACCACTGGTATAGCATTTTGATCCAATTTTCTCTTAAACTGTAAGAGTTAGTCCATTTCAGTTTTATCTTCCATGTTTTTTCCCAGGCCGATAATGCAATTGTCCGTCCATTTTGTTAGATAATTGTTTGTTCCATTTTTTTCTGTTTTCCAATTTAGAAGGATTTTGTATAATTTTGTTATTCCTTTCTTTTCTGTTGCCATGATCTTTTCCCAGAATCCTTCTCTAGTTTCAAATCCACCTTTCTTGTCTCTGTTGAATGCCTCAATGAACTGTCTGTGTTGGTACCACGAGATTTCCTCGTACAATTCTCTGACTTCTTCTAATGATTTTAGTTTAAGACCTTCTCTATCTTTCTTTAGTATATCTTTGTATTTGGGCCATTTTTCCTAACCTAGTTCTCTTCTTTGAGTAGCCTCTAACGGGGATATCCATAGTGGAGTCTTTTGATAGATTTTATTTTTGTATTTTTCCCAAATTCTAATTATTGATGACCTTACGAAGTGGTTTCCAAAATTCTTTTCGATCTTCTTCTTGTCGTACCATAGGTACGCGTGCCACCCACTTCGAAGGTCGTGCCCCTCCAGTGCTAGTGTTTTGGGTTTGTTGATATTGACCCATTCTCTAATCCAATTTAGTCCACATGCATCATGATATGATTGCAAATCTGGAAGTCCCAGTCCACCTCTTTCTTTATCTTCAATTAGACTTGTAAATTTTATTCTTGGTTTCTTTCCCCTCCACACGAATTTCGATATTTCTTTGTTCCAATTTTTAATCACCTGGGCATTTCTGATTATTGGTAATACTTGGAAGAAGAAAAGAATCTTGGGCAGAATTGTCATTTTGATAGCGGAGATTCTTCCTAATAGGGACAAATTTAGATGTTTCCAATTTTCCATTTCTTTACTAATTTCTTTCCACTTTGCTTCATGGTTGTTTTTTATTAGATGGGAGTTTTTTGCAGTTAGGGTTACGCCGAGATATTTTATTTTATCTACTACTTGTATCCCACTTTTTGCTTCCAATACTTTTTGCCTCTCTTTGGTTATATTTTTTGTTAGCCATTTTGTTTTGTTTTTGTTTATTATGAGCCCTGCCACCGCACCAAATTCTTCAATTTTCTTTAGCCACAGTCCAAATTTTTCTAAAGGGTCTTCAATCACACAGATTATATCATCTGCGAATGCTCTTAGCTTGTAAGAGTGTTTTCGTATTTTTACACCTTTGAGCCTATCGTCTTTTCTGATGCTGTTAAGAAGTATCTCTAATGACATAATAAAGAGTAACGGTGACAGTGGGCACCCTTGTCGAGTGCCTTTTTGTATTTTTATGTTCTCTGTAGTGCATCCGTTTACTGATATTTTTGCTTCCTGGGTGCTATAAATCGCTTCTAGGGAGTTAATAAAGTGATACCCCATATCTAGTTCCTTACTTAATGCTAGAAAAAACTCCCAATTTATTCGATCAAAAGCTTTCTCTGCATCTAATGAAAGCAATGCGCATTCTTTATCAACATTCTTCTCGTAATATTCTATCACATTTACCACTGTTCGTATGTTGTCTTTAATTTGTCGCTGTGGGAGGAATCCGGCTTGTTCTTCCTGGATCCATTCTTTGAAGAATTGTTTTAATCTTTCGGCAATTATGTTTGCATAAATTTTGTAGTCTACATTAAGCAAGGATATGGGGCGGTAATTTTTTACATCCGTTCTATCAGTCCCTTCTTTATGAATCATTGTTATTCTTGCTTGTTTCCATGCATTGGGAATTCTTTGAGTTTCTAGTGCCTGATTCATTAATTTCTTCAGTTTAGGTGTTAATTCTTCTTCATAAATCTTCTAATAAGTTGCCGAGAAGCCGTCTGGTCCCGGTGTTTTTGTAGCATCTAGCTTCTTAATGGCTTTTTGGATTTCTTGGTTTGTTATTTCCTTATTTAAAATTCCTCTGTGTTCTTCTGAGATCTTGTCAAGTTTTTGTTCCCCCAGGTAATGAGTAATTTCATCTATCTTGGGTTTTCCGCTTGAGTACAGTGTTCCATAGTACTCATTAAATTGATTTATTATGTCCTGGTCTTTTGTGAATTCTCTTCCATTCGTGCTGATCTTAGTAATGAACTGCTTTTGTTTCGTTTTTCCAATCCTCCTTGCTAGCCACGGACCCACTTTGTTCGCGTTGTAAAAATGTGTTTGTTTTGCAAATTTCAGTTTTTTTGCCATATTTTCTGTTTCTAGCTCTATTCTCCTTCTCTGGAGTACTTCTATTTCGGCTGTCAACTTGGTGTTTTTTGGGTCTTTTTTCAATTTCCGTTCTGCTTCATCTAATTCCTCTGTTATCTTGTTCATCTGTTCTTGTCTCTTCTTGTTTCTTCTCGCTGTTTGTTGTATGCAGACACCTCTTATTACTGCTTTTCCCGCGTCCCATATCGTCTGGATATCTGTATCCCCTGTTTCGTTTAATTCGAAGAATTCTGCTAGTCGAGATCCGATAAACTGTTTAACTTCTTGATCCTTCAATAAATTGTCGTCTAGTCGCCAGTTGCCTTGTCTTCTCTTTTGGTTGTAGATAAATTCTATGGGGCTGTGGTCTGAATCTTTCCTTGTTTGTATCTCTATTCTGTCTATTTTGGAAATTAGGGAGTGTGTAGCCCAGATCATGTCGATTCGCGACCAACTCCTATGTCTCCCCGAAAAATATGTGTAGTCTTGTTCATTTGGGTGGTGTGTCCTCCATGTATCTTGCAAGTTGAATTCTTTTAGTAGTTTAATCATCGTTTGGGGGAGGAGGTTTGCCTTTAATGTTTTTTGTTTACTGAGTTCAGATTTTCTATCTTGTTTGCAGCAAACAAGATAGAAAATCTGAACTCAGTAAACAAAAAACATTAAAGGCAAACCTCCTCCCCCAAACGATGATTAATGAACAAGACTACACATATTTTTCGGGGAGACATAGGAGTTGGTCGCGAATCGACATGATCTGGGCTACACACTCCCTAATTTCCAAAATAGAAGAACATGACCACCTGATAATAATGGGAGATTAGGAAATCTTTTGCTTTCTCCTCCGATGTTATCCAGATCCTCTCGTTCTTGTAGGTCGTCATTAAGCCCTCTCCTCTCTCCCATCTGAACCTGATATTTTGCCGTTTGAGCTCGCCAGTCAGTTCCTTGTATTTTCTTCTTCTTTGGATTGTCGATTGGGTGTGTTCTTTCAGAATAGTAACCTTTTTGTTTTTGAAGTATGGTGGATTTTTAGAACTTCGCTTAAGAATTTCATCACGTATGTGTTTTCTTCCGAATTGCACTATCACATCTCTTTCTACTTTATATTTTTTGGCATATCCTGTCGTTATTCGATAAGTTCTATCGATATTTGTTTCTGCATCCTCTTCAGCAATTTCCAGCAGTTCTGCTGTTATTGACACTATTATTTGCCTTAGATTTTCTTGTGCTTCTTCTTGTATGTTTCGGAATCTTAGATAGTACTCCAGTTCTTTTAGTTCAGCCTGGTCCAGTTTCGTTTCTATTTGTTCTTCTCTTAATTCTATATCTTCTAGCTTTCGATTGATTGTTTCTTGTGCTTCTTCTAGTTTGGCTACATCCGTTTGGTTTTTCCTCATGTCTTGTCTCATCGCATCCATTTCTTTTTTCATTTCTCCTAATTCGTTGGTTATTTCTTTCCTCATTTTTGCTAGTTCTTCAGTCAAGTCATTTTTGAGTCTCTTTCTTTGTTCTTCTGCTACTTTTTGATATGCATCTTGTTTCTCTTGGTACGCTTCTTGTTGTTCTAGTATTTTCTGTATCTCCTTTAGTATTTCCTTTCCTGTTGGGTTCCCTGATACTGGGCCTCTCCTTTGTTCTGGTTGTTCCACCACCTTTTCTGTATTTCCTGTTTTTTCTCCTTTATTCTTGGGCGTTGTCATTTTGATCCAGTTCTTCAGAGTCTCTATTATGTATGCTTTTGTCCCCGTTTTGGTAAATTTATAGGTTGGTATCTGTATAATATATATTTGAATGCTTATACTTGTCCGTACCTTTTTTTTTTTTAATATTATAATTAGTTAATTATTTTTATTTGTTTATTTTCCTGCAATTTTCTGCTTTGTTTGGGTGGTAGGGTAATTGATGTTTGTTCTTGTTTTTAATCGGTCCTCTATTTGATTTCCGATATTTTAGTCGATTTTGTGTCCGTATTTCAGTTCCTTGGTTTTTTTAAAAAAAATTTAATTTATTTATTTATTTGTTTATTTATTTATTTTTTATTTTATTTATTTATTTATTTATTTTTCAGTAACTTTTTGTTTAATTTGTCTTGCTTTATTTCTTTATTTCTGTGAGTCTGTTCTTTAATTTCTGGGTTCTTCGTTCGTTTCTTATTCCTATATTCTTTTCTTACTTTCGTGTGTCTATTTTATTCTTTATGTCTTTTACTTCTTAGAGTTACTAGCTCTATAGTTTCCTTTAGTACCCTTGAGTTTCCACAGTGCTTTCTTCTTCCTGGTTCTTCCTGGTTCTATGCTTTCCTGTCTTAGTAGCTCTATAGTTGGTTTGCTTTTTCACTCTCTGTTGATTCTCCACTGATTAATTCACTTCCTCCCTCTCTAGGCTTTCCTCTCTTTCCTTGCTTTCCGCCTCCCTTTGATGTCACTTCCGCCTTCTCCTTTCCGGAGCCGCGTGGATTTGGCTGGTTCTGGGGGGAGCGCGCCTCGTGGTGTCCCACTTCCGCCTTCTCCCTCCCAGGTTACTTTGGGTAGCTCTGTCTTCCGCCGCGGTCTTGTTGCTTCCGGAGGAGCGCGCCTCGTGACTCCCTGGTTTCAGAGGCCAGCAATGCGAGGTGCCTTAGAAGGGATGGCGTTTTCAAGGACAATATGGCAGGCAGGCAAGGTTTGGTCACTTTCTGTTCAAATCCTTGACCCCTTCTCTCCCTCTTGCGCGCTCGGCTTTTTCCTTCCTGTTTCGCCTTGTTTTGTACCCTGAGTCGCGCACTGTGTTATTTCTTCTTTTCTCCTGGTTCCTGCCCTTTTACTCTCTTATTCTCTGATTCTTTTCATTCCTGGCTTTTCTCTCTCGCCTCTATCATCTTTTAGCTTTTGTCTTGCTTTGCTTTTCTCCTTTATCTTGTTAACTTTTAACCTTTTGTAACTCTTTCACCCCAGGCTCCTCTTTCACTCTCTTCAAATCGCTCTTATGCCGTCTCTTTTCTATTCGGCTTTCAAGCTTTTCTAGCTTTTTCCTGCCTTTCCTTCCTTCTTACATTATAACATATCCTGGGGGTTACTTGTTGTTACTGTTGCTATTGATTCCGCTCACCTTTAGCGTTCTTCTCCACGTCCTTAAAAGTTTTGGCGCTCGGTCAGCTGTCGTTCCCGGATCCAGGTCCCTGGACGGGATACCTCCCCACTAGCCGCTGCCTTCCTCCCATCCGGGTCTGCTGGCCGATCTCCTTGAGGGAGATCGGCTCTCGAGACCGTCGGATCGGAGTTAGGAGGCTTTGCGTTTCTCAGGCCTTCGATCCGGCACGATATTGGAGGTTATGTCGCCTCCGCTAGCCTTCGGTTGGAGGTTGAGTCAGCGGAGCTCCACTAGAGTCCAGCCAGCCGCCATTGTCGCCAAACCGGAAGTCCCCAAATATAATAATAATAATTTTATTTTTGTACCACGCCTCCATCTCCCCAAAGGTACTCGAGGTGGCTTACATATGGCACAACGTGCCAAGACAAAGCATAAAATAAACACATAGTACAATACAATAAAGTAAAAACTATAACATATAAAAACAACTCAGAACAATGCCCAATGACCTATGGTAACAACTACCATACGGAATGGCCAAACTGTAAACAAAAGAAGGGAATGGGATAGTCCCAGGGCATGGAATGAAAGTACAGTGCTGTGTCATTGATTGTGGACCATAGCTGTATCAGTTGGATATTTTAACTCCAATGGCTCCCATCCTATGCCATTCTCTTTAGTCAGGGGAGCGGCTGCACAGCACCATCTTCTTAGAATTTACTCCTTTATTCCCTCATCCTGTTATCTACCACATTCTTATCATCTTCAATCAAGTGCAAGTGCTCTCTTTCACAGTAGTAACAAAAATATATATCCCAGGGCTTTACAGAAGGCACTATGGCCGTCAGTGTTCCCAATTTCATGGTGCTTTTCCTGTCTGGCAAACAGGGGTTTAATTGGATGGCAACTTGGGATGTGAATGAGGGAAAAGACTTGCACATGCACGTTTATAAATTTTAGAAAGCTCTACAATAAAAGGGCTGAGTTACATCTCAGCCTCGTGGCACTATTTTTCCTGTTGCATGCCCAGTGGCTTTGCTCTAGCCAGAATAAATCTATTGCATTTTAATCTCCTTGTCTCTGGTGTCTGATTGGGATAGCAGGTTTTTGGAGGCAGGGCACCAAACCTCAACACTGTTATCACTGTGCAGTACAGATCTAACCCACAATACTGCCCTGGGAGAGGCCCACTGTGTGCGTATCAATCCTCAAGGGTCAAGACAAGGTGCCCAAACGAAGGGCCCACAGCCCCCAAACCATACCAGTACAATGTTTCCACAAGACAGGCCTACTCTCAGCACACCTACCAAGTAGTATTTCTTGCTCTTGGGTGTGTACTCGGGGTCCCACTCCTCCTCTCGGGGCCGCTTCTGGAAATTGGTGCTCACACCGCATCCAACGCCGCTGCTGCTGCCACCAACTGCGCCACTGCCACCACCAACTCCACCACTGCTGCTGCTCTTGTTGTTGCTGTTGCTGGAAAAGGTGCCTCTTCCCCAGCCACGGCCCCTGGCCCGGAACTGCTGTTTGGCGTCATGAGAGGAAGGGACATGAGAGAGAAAGGTTTGTGTACTGGCTGGGAAGATAGCCTCCTCTTCATTCTTGGTTCAAGCTGCTTAAATCAAGAGGGAACTGAATCCCAACTAAGGTACCTAAATGCTATTCAACATTTCCATGGATGAAGTCAGATGAATCTTTACAGGCTTTGAATCTGGCTGTGATGAAGCATGCGAGGAGGGGGCTAGAGCACACTTGGAGGAGATCTCAGGACGTGTCTGACTGAGCACGGGCCACAGCCTCTCTCAGGGCGTATACCGTGGCTATACGAGTAGCCAGGGAGGCGTATATGACTACCCGTATAGCGCCTGCAGTTAATAGATCATCGGAGTTGTTCCGGGTCGTCGGGGAACTCCTTCAGCCACCTGTGGTGGAGGAGACCTCAGACAACCCAGCAACTCGGTGTCGCGATTTCGCACAAAAATTTGCAGACAAAGTCTCTCAGATACGCCGTGAGCTCGACTCCAATTTCATCACAGTGCAAGAGGAGGTGATTGAGGCATCTGCTTGTCCAACTTTGTGGGATTCTTTTAGGCTTGTTCTTCCTGAGACCGTGGAGGAGGTCCTTGGGGCTGTGAGAGCGACCACGTCTGCTCTGGACTCTTGCCTGTCTTGGCTAATTAAATCGGCCAGGGAGGGGTTGGTTGATTGGTTTGTGTTGATCATTAATGCGTCGTTGGAGCAGGGGTTTTTTCCATCTCACCTGAAACAAGCTGTGGTTTGGCCACTCCTTAAAAAGGTCTCCCTCGACTCCACAGTGTTGAACAATTTCAGACCAATCTCCAACCTCCCTTCCTGGGCAAGGTGCTAGAGCGGGTAGTTGCCTCCCAGCTCCAGGGCTTTTTAGATGACATCAACTACCTAGATCAGTCATAGTCTGGTTTCAGGCCTGGTCACAGCACCGAGACAGCCTTGGTCACCTTGGTGGATGACCTCCGCAGAGAGTTGGACAGGGGGAGTGTGACCCTGTTGGTTCTCTTGGACATCTCAGAGGCTTTCGATACCATCGATCATGGTATCCTTCTGGGACGATTCTCTGGGATGGGTCTCGGGGACACGGTTTTGTCGTGGCTCCGATCCTTCCTGGAGGGTCGATCCCAGATGGTGAAGCTGGGAGACACCTGTTCAGACCCCTGGCCTTTGACCTGTGGGGTCCCGCAAGGCTCTATTTTGTCTCCCATGCTTTTTAACAACTACATGAAACCGCTGGGAGAGGTCATCCGGAGTTTTGGAGTTAGGTACCACCTCTACGCAGATGACACACAACTCTACTATTTTCCACCCAACTCCAAGGAGGCCTCTCGGGTGCTGGACGAGTGCCTGGCTGCTGTGTCTATCTGGATGAGGAGGAACAAGCTGAAGATCAATCCCGACAAGACAGAGGTCCTCCTGGTTGATCGTAAACCTGACCGGGGTATAGGGTGGCAACCTGTGTTGGACGGGGTTACACTCCCCCTGAAGCCACAGGTCCGCAGTTTGGGAGTCCTCCTGGACTCATCGCTTACGCTTGAGGCTCAGGTGTTGGCGGTGTCTGGGAGGGTTTTCACACAACTGAGACTCGTGCGCCAACTGCGACAGTACCTCGCAAAGGCTGATCTGGCCGGGGTGGTCCATGCCTTGGTCACCTGCAGGTTGGATTACTGTAATGCGCTCTACGTGGGGCTGCCCTTGAAAACGGCTTGGAAGTTCCAACTGGTACAACGAGCAGCAGCCAGAATGTTAACCGGGGCTCCTTACAGAGAGAGGTCAACCCTCCTGTTTAAGGAGCTCCACTGGCTGCCGTTTATTTTCCGAGCCCAATTTAAGGTGCAGGTGCTTACCTACAAAGCCCTGAACGGTTTGGGACCATCCTACCTGCGGGACCACATTTCCATCTACGAACCCACATGCTCACTCCGATCATTTGGAGAGGCCCTGCTCGTGATCCTGCCTGCGTCGCAAGCACGTTTGGTGGGGACTCAAGACAGGGCCTTTTCCGTGGCGGCCCCCCGACTTGGAACACCCTCCCCAAAGACCTTAGACAGGCCCCTACATTGGCAGTCTTCAGAAAGAACTTGAAGACCTGGCTGTTCCGATGTAACTTCCCAGACTAGGAAATCCCTGTCACCAAGTCCTTAAGCACTTTACTAGAATTAAGACTGCTGTACACCACACACTGCACTTGCCCTATAATGCCTTGTATATCACCTGTTCACACCAGTACTTTTAATCCTGTACCCATTACTTTGACCCGGCCCAATTTTATTATGTCTTTGTTATTGTTTATTGCTTGTTGTTTCAATTGCTGAATTGTTTTTAATTTGCTTTGGTTCTGTATTGTTATATTGTGTGTTGAGGCCTTGGCCTTTGTAAGCCGCATCGAGTCCTTCGGGAGATGCTAGCGGGGTACAAATAAAGTTTAATAATAATAATAAAAAAAATCTGTTCGATTTTAGGAAGTTTTAAAATGGGATGCAGGTTACAAGGTCAGGACCCCTGGGGGGTAGTGAAGGGGTGTCAGAAGTATTTTCTGATACTCCTGGGGGTTCTATGTGGGAAGTTTGGCCCAATTCTATGGCTGGTGGGGTTGCAGAATGTCATCATTTCTCAATCTGAGGGTTGGGACCCGTGGGGGTGTCATGAGGGGTCCCCAAAACCATAAGAAAACACAATATTTTCTGTTGGTCACAGGGGTTCTGTGTGGGAAATTTGGCCCAATTCTATCGTTGGTGGAGTTCAGAATACTCTTTGATTGTAGGTGAACTATAAATCCCAGCAACTACAACTCCCAAATGTCAAGTCTATTTTCCCCAAACCACCAGTGTTCATATTTGGGTATATAGAACATTTATGCCAAATTTGGTCCAATCCATCATTGTTTGAGTCCACAGTGCTCTATGGATGGAGGTGAACTACAAAACTCAAGGTCAATGCCCACCAAACCCTTCCAGAATTTTCTGTTCGTCATGGGAGTTCTGTGTGCCAGGTTTGGTTCAATCCATTGTTAGTGGAGTTCAGAATGCTCTTTGATAATAGGTGAACTATAAATCCCTGCAACTACAACTCCCAGATGACAAAATTAATCCCCCTTAATCCCACAAGTATTAAAATTTGGGCGTATCAGGCATTTATGCCAAATTTGGTCCAGCGAATGAAAATGCACCCTGCATATCAGATATTTCCATTACAATTCATAACAGTAGCAAATCTGCAGTTATGAAGTAGCAACAAAAATAATTTTTTGGTTGGGGGTCACCACAACATGAAGAACTGTATTAATTGGCTGCGGCATCAGGAAGGTTGAGAAGCACTGTCTTAAACCCTCACAAAATTTCATGACAACTCATTTCTCTCATGTTTTACTTCAACTATGTTTTACTTGAATTAGGCCCATTTCTCTAAATAGGCAAAGGGTTGGGTAGGTAGGCAGCTATTGCAAGATGTGCAGAAGCCTTCCCGAAAGGCCTGGCTCTTCAAAAACCTTACAAGAATGAAGGGAAGCCCAAAGATGCCACCCCAGCCCTCTGCTCCCGCTCCCTGGAAGGGCCACTTACGAAGGTCCCCCGGGCTCTGCCCCTCTCACTGGGGCCAGCAAACTCCTTGGTGCCGAGGCGGGACTTGTCAAAACCAGGGGGAGCAGGCTCCTCTCGCTCTTCGGCCTCCTTGGGGTACTCCTCCGCCTTGTAGGAACATGAGGACCGAGAGGAGGAAGAGCTGGATCGAGAGCGCTCCTGGACAAGGCGGTGCTTCCTAAGCCAGGACAAAGAAAGGAAAAAGAAAAGATCAAGGTCAGTCAGGAGCAGCCAGACCTCTGCTTAGCCATATCTAAGTTACCTGTCAGAAATTGATACATAACCCATTCAGAATTACGCTTTAGCTGCCTAGAAATCAGCATCCTTAGGAAACCCAGTATAAATGGTACTGGTAGGTTTTTTTTCCACATTCCTGCTGCCCTTTACAGCTGAAAAAGTTGTGGTGCTGCACAACCCAAATGCACTCCCCTCCTGGCTGTTGTGAGCCAGCAATACTTGCTTCGCAAATGCAAAGGGACCAAGAATCAATGTGCCAATCCCAATGTGCCCCTTCCACCTGCAACTGGCCATCTATGTTCTGGTATCATTGAGAGCTGATAATGGTTCGCTCAATGAGAAGTCTGCTGCTCCTAAGACCCAGAAATACATCTGGCCCACCACCTATAGGCTTCATTGGAGAATATACGTTCTCAAAAGGCCCACATTTACATATGAGGTGGTGCTTGGCTCCAAAAGACTGGGCAAATGGGTCTGAAGTGAACAAAAATGAACCCTACATTACCCTCTTGTCCTCAGAATCGACTTCTATCTCTGGCATTCTTTGGGAGACGCTGCAGCTTCCTGAACACACAGGAGGTACGGACACATACCAACAAACTCCAGGCGCTCCTTCCTCCAAATTTAAAGGAGGCTCAATGTGGAGAGGCCTCCTCCAACAGCCTATCATTTGCAGCATCCTAGACTACGGTGCCATGCTGTTTCTTCTATTCAGTATGATCAGGTGCTTCTATCAGCAGCCAACCATCCTATGGAAAACATATAACAAAGTACGAGGCAACTCCTCTCGCACATACTTCTTTTTGGACCCTTTGTGAGACCTTTCCGCCTTCTCTGCTGACTGCTCCCGTGAATGGCTCGAGGGCCTGGAGTCCACTGATTCCCTGGACTTGCCCCGCCTGTCCTTCTCCTTATGTTTTTTGCGCCGCTCAATATCAAGGCGGAGGTCAACCGTGTCATCCTTATATTTGCTTTCAGCCTGGAAGGAGAGGGACAGGGAGAAAAGGTTTCATGCCTGGACCTCCAGCTATTCCTTCACCATCCCAGCATCCTAACATTCCTCAGGACTGGAGAGGACTCAGTGGGAAAAGTCAGGTCGATGTCATGATACACTTTGCAACAAGGAAGACACTTCCACTGTGTTAGAAGTGACAACACTTGTATATAAAGCCATGAGAGACAGAGGGAACTCTGTGGGACAGACCTGCTGTCTTGTTTCACCTGTTTCCTATATCTATGTTTTGCTTCCTACATGAATGAAGAGGTCTCTTCCCCCATTTTCCCCAAAGCCCTTTAATGTGCTTTATGGCTTTTGTTGCAGAAGGTTTTCATGGCTGGAATCACTGGTTGCTGCCAGTTTTCCAGGCTGCATGACCATGTTCCAGAAGCATTCTTTCCTGACGTTTTGCCCACATCTATGGCAGGCATCCTCACAACCTGAGGATGCCTGCCATAGATGTGAGTAAATGTAAAAAAAGAATGCTTCTGAAACATGGTCATAGAGTCCGGAAAACTCACAGCAACCCTACTCTATGGTTCTTTGTGTGAGAAGGGAGCATAGAATGATAGAGTTGGAAGAGACCTCATGGGCCATCCAGTCCAACCCCCTGCCAAGAAGCAGAAAAATTGCATTCAAAGCACCCCCGACAGATGGCCATCCAGCCTCTGTTTAAAAGCCTTCAAAGAAGGAGCAGAATGCTCTCTCTTCCTCAAGATGCTTGATACACAGACATCAGTCAGTATTAGGGATTCTTCTACTAAAATTAGGTAATTTTCTCTTGGCTATCTACTTTTTTATTTGAGAAGTAATTGCCCTCAACAATAAAACTGTTTATCTTTTTGCAAACCTTACCTGTGAGTTTTCTCTCCTGTTTCTGACCATAAGCTCATACATAGAACTGGCTATGCTGCACTCCGCTCTGCTATAGATACCAAATATCCCTACACTGTGTTCACTTCTTGTGTGCCAGAAAGAAGTCATTATTCAACGGAACAAAGGAAACAAAGCCAGCATCAAGGTCCCAGCCATCCAGCAAAGAAAGAAACTATTCTGCTAGGCCTCTAAAGAGCTACTGTCCGTAAAAATGCTACGGATAGTTTAATTTTTCCTGGCCTCCTGAATGTTTACGTGGGGAACGGGCTTTGTAGTCTTCTTGTCCTGAACCACCACTTTGCAGCCATGCTTCGTGCTCAGTCTCACCTCTCAAGACTCAACGCTCTGCACAGTAAGCACAAACTCAGCATTGTGTTACTTGCACTTCGGCGGTAGGGAGGAGAGGTTCAAAAATGCACCGGTCACTGACAATTCCAAAGCCAAAGGGAGCCAGATTTGACTGGAGTTCAAGTACTCTCTGTTTTGACTAAGAGCTCCTTGCTTCTTGTGTACAACTATGGCACAGTCAACTCTTCCCGGCTCACTCTTTACCAGTCCCACTATTTGTAGCCTCTGCAGGACATGTTCAAACTATTCTGAAAGATAGCTTGCATTGGGCGCTGACTTTTGTGCTCTGAGCCATGGTTCGAAGTGTCAGGGATCTCTAAAGAGTACAGAATCAGATTCCTCCTCCCAAACATGCAATGACTATACATGATAATCCAATACTCTTTATTTTCCCAACACTAATATTAATTTGTATGCTTTAAGTGGCAAGGAAGGGATAAGATAGAAAGAAGAATAGCTTTTAGGAGGTTGCTCAAGGACTAAAAATGCACTTTTAAAAAGTTGTTTCATGTCTCTTTGCTTCCTCTACCAAAAAGGTGGATGCGCAGGATCTCTTGATTTTACAGTCACTTTCAGTTCAGATATAGCAGTCAGTTTTGCTTCAGTTTAAAGGCAAGCCACCAGCAGCTCTCTTTCAAAAGTCTTCCTCATACAAGTCTTAAAGGGTGGCTTCCATTATTACAGAAGTTGGTTTTTGTGAGCTCTATTGGTTCTCTTTGACTCCCAATCATGAAGGAGAACTCTTTTCTTTTTCATGGAGAACACAAAGTTTTCATCTGGTAACACCACAACAGACTTGCCATGAAGAGCCGCTGGCAAATCCCAGGCAGTTAATAGGCATTAATTTGCTTAGTTCTTTTTCATCTTAAGACTCATCTTGACAAAAACCTGCTAAACATGGAGTATTTATGCGCATTTACTCACCTGCATGCACTGGAGATAGTATAGAACAGAGATAAGGTCACAGAACAGAGATACGGCTATTTTACCTTTCAAAACTAATGAGCAATGTAATACAGGCATAATATAGAAACACTTTGGCAGCACTGCCCAAAACGTACATTAACATCCAGTGTTTAAATTCAATGAGTTTTTCCATTTCCTTTTGGTTTGGCTTGAAAAAAATAGCGAACAATATGCCCATGGGGCTTATAAACATTTCAGTGTGAAATACTCCCAAGTGCGTCACATTTTTAAGAATTCTTGACAACATTCAACAGTATACAACACATTAGGAGCAAAAGAATATGGATTATCTCTGTGTTTGGCTCAGATACAGCTGTGCTTTACTCCTCTTTTCCTGACATGCACCTCTGTCTGTCTGTCTGAAAACATGGTTGGAAATATCACGGAAAGACAAGGGATTGAGTCATACTTACAAGCAGCAAAATATCACAAAAAGCCTCTTCCATCATCAAGGTCACTTGTTTCCAAAAATCCACTCTTTTTGTCTCAAGCTCAACCTCAATTGACTTTGGGGATCTTTTTTTTATACCATATTTCTAACCACTTCACTTCACAAAGGTTGTTGATACATTTTTTTTATTAAAAATTAACCCTTTGTAGTTCATTTTTAGAATTATGCCCATCCTTGAAAGAAAAACACAAACTTAAGTAGAGAGCAAGTAAAATGAAAAAATATATCACTTTATATATATATTTATAGATATATATTTACACAAATAGAAATAAAAGGTTCATGCCTCAAGCATATATATGTTATATGTATTTAAACTATAGCACAAGGGTAACAGTTCACCTTGTAGCTGGGTTCTTTGGAACTTTTGGTCTCCTCTTGAGAGAATCCATGTTTTCTAAAAGAACTCGGGGAAATGTCTATTCTCCTAAAAACAAAAAAGGCACAGCAGGGTTAAGAAAATGCCATGGAAACACCACTTCTTTTGGTATTTATATAATGAGCAAAACAGACTTCAGTCCCAATGCATTGACTATAAAAGCACCAATTTATATGAGCAAGGCTTGGAGGGTTACGCTCCAGCTTCCCAGAATGTTTTTCAACACTTTGAGGGGATATTTTTATCCCATATTTTTAACACTTTCCACTGTTTTCTTTCTTTCTTTTTTTTAAAGGAGGATAAATGAAGACTAGGATTCTTCTCTTAGGGTTTCTCAATACTTGGAATACATGTTTTCCGGTCACTTGGGAAGATATTTTTATTCCCAAATATTTAATAATTTCCGTTACTTTTTTTAAAACGGAGGATCAATAAAGGAAGAGCAAAGAACCAGCTAATGTCAAGTTAAAAATACTTTTTGGCAAGTAACTGGAAAATGCTTCTTGTTGCACCAAAGCAGTGACTCCCTCATTTGGTTATGACTTCAACCTGCTTCCCAAAAAAGATGGCAAATGTGATGCATAACTAGTCAGAAATATTAGTACTTTTAATTACAAAAATATTAGTTAAACACTGAAAGGGTTAAATGGATGCAATGACTCAGCAAAAGCTGTAGTTCAATAAAGGAAGGTGTGCACGTTGCTTAGCAACGACCCAGTCTGAGAGTTCTCAGTGTGAAAAAAGCCTCTCTGTGTGAGAGAAGGCCTCAGAGGACGAATGGGTCTCAGTGGTAGTAGGCCTCATTGTGGAAGAGTGGCCTCAGAGTGTGGGGTAGGCCTCGGTATAAGAAGGCCTCATGTGTTAAGCTCCAAAGTGAAGTTTGAACTCAGTGCAACCATATTATTTTTCTATAAATAATAGCCTTCAATGGAAGAAATAACATTGGTCTATGTGTTTTTGTTCTTTTCATCACTTTGGGCTACTGGTGCTGGGTCACGCTGCTGCTATGCATTTATGAGGAGGATCTTTTGTTAATAAGCCTACTCACCCAACGTAACTCAGGGCCTGCAAGCTCTGTAGCAACCTGTCCACCGCATCCTGCTTAACACCCACCAAGTCTTTCCAAGTCTTTCTTAGATTCTAAAGGCTATGACCTGAAACTCAGGAGAGAGTACGTATAGGGCTTTGGGGCGAAGTTCTCGAGTTCTCCTCCACTTTTTGGGAACCATGCCTTCTTGCTGCCCGCTACTCACCTGTGAATTTCAGGACTTTTGTTCTTAGCTGACTCCTGCTCCGCTCGCTTTAGGTATTTTGTAAAACGTTCATTCAACGTCATTCCCGAGGAGCCAAAGTGATGCTCTGCATTTGTGTTGAGGAAATACCACATTATTATTATACTGCGTTTGAACTTTGGGCAACATAAAAGTGAGCTCTGCAAGAAGGTCTGCAACAGATTCAGGAAGCAAACAATAGATGAAAAGGTGAAGAAAGGAGAGAAAGAGAAAGAGAGGAGTCCTGTTCCCTTTCCTTTCAATAAATAAGAAATTCAACAGCCCTTAAGCAGCCAGTGTCCAAGACAGTTGAATCTACTGAATAACAAAATGACCCAATGTTACATCATGCCACTCTCCTATCCATCCTGTTTCTGAACTGTTTATATCTTCAGGTAAAGCGGATCTTGCTTTTCATTTTTAAGCCATCCTGAATAGAGAGATATGATATAAGAAGGAACCCATATCATGTGCATATCATTTGCAGGGCAATCCCACTTTCCCAATGGCACTTAGGAGCAAATGACCTCCTAGATAGAAATAGGGGCCAAGGTTTCCTTTCTCATTTACTGCAAACTTCTTTTGTAGATGCCTGGTCTCCATAATAATGGTAGAACCACCAAGCTCACATTTCATGCGCAGCTGGGGCAGGGCATCCAAGATTCCAAAGAAAAGACTCTGGCAAACGATTCTATGAGTAAAAAAAACATTTTCCTTTTCTGTCTGGCCCTCCTCTTGTTTACAATTCAGCCGAGTTCACCAGGGAACGGGGGAAATGGCTTAATAGTTGCCAACTGGCCTCTTTGAGTCAGCCCACTCTCTCTGGAGGTGGAACAAAAAGTAAACCCCTAAAAGGAGGTCAAAATAGACCATTCCAGAATTCTTGAAATAGTAAGCAAATTGTACTCTGGCTACTCTGGAGAATAACACTGAAAGAGGACACAACAAAAAGAAGGAAAAATCAACCGTGGAGCCCACTGTGATCCCATCTGCCACAGATCAGTGATGAAGCAGAGTAGTGCCAAGCCACAGCTTACCTACTCTCCGCCTCTCACACCACTCACCTTTGACATGGTGGACAATGGTCACGATGTGCTGTGCAAAAAGCTCAGAGGGGCTCCGCTGAGACTGGGCCGACTGGATGTGATGGAAAATGGAGCGGAACTCCTGCTCTTTCTTGCTGCTGTGCACTAAGTCGTGGCTCAGTTTGCGTTCCTGGGCCAAGATCCCACTGGGGCTGTATGTGGAGCAGAGACAGACAATGCTTTAACAGACATGTCAATAAGACATGGCAGTAGCCTTATTACTTTGCTTGCAACCAATTACAGATGCAAGCAAATTCACCTAAATGCCAGGAACCAATTTATTTTTTAGGCTAAACCACACATTACTGCTAATATAGTTTTCACTGCTTGTTCCTAACTCTTCCAAACCATGGTTATGAATATGGATAGCTAGAATTCAATTTCACATTTCAGGTTGTGGAGTTAGATCACCATTCCAATCCAGTCTGGATGAAAAGTGGAGAGAGGACAGGGCCTCTGAACTTTATTAGAGAACTGTGCTTCGAGAATGCAATATTTTCCACAAGTGATAAACAAAGCAAAACTAGATACAATAAAAACTTCCATTTAGAGCTTGAAGTACACTTTTTAAGACCAATGAATTCTCCTTCCATAGAGAGACTGCAGCTCCAGCCACTTTGTTTTATCTAGCTCTGTATTGGATATTGTTTATTTGCATGTATTTGGGGACTAATCTAGGTGTGGGCAAACTGGGCCTTCAATAAAGGTGTTTTGGACTTCAATTCTCACAATTCCTAACAGCCCTAGGCCTCTTTTCCCCCTCAGTCACTTAAACTGAGGGGGAAAGGCCCTGAGGGTGTTAGGAATTGTGGGAGTTGAAGTCCAAAACACCTAGAGGGCCCAAATTTTCCCATGCCTGGACTAATCCCTACTACTAAGTGACCTCTGAAGACATGCTTACAGTTTCCTATTTTGTTGTTTTGGGAAGGGAAGGGCTCTGGGCCGATTCTCTTTAAAGGACTTCTGAGAGATCAGAAGGTGCATTGCAGTAGAGAGCGATGCCCCCCCTCCCTTTTCCCTTTTGTGGAGACCAGATGAGCCCCTCACCGAGCAAGATCCTCATCGAAGGAATCCATGCGGAGGTGGACCTGGGTCTCACGGGTGATGGAGAAAGAGGACTTCCCTGAGGCCAGGCCCTCTCCCCTAGTGCCAGGCTTCTCCCTGCTTTCGGTGGAGGCCTTTCTTGGAGGAGGGGAGGAAGCGCTTTTCTTTTGGCCCTCTTTAAAGGTCATGACCCGGAAGTTCTTCTCAGGGACAAATCCCCTATGCCCAGGGTTCGCCCTCTTGGTTGCCTGCTGTTCCTCCTTCTTGGAGGGCTCCCCGTAGGGCTCCTCCTCTGCTTCCTCCATCTTCCGCTGCATCTCTTTGGTAGGAGGCAGGAAGACCAGACCTTTCCACTTCCCTCCCCGCTCTTCTTCCTGGCTCTTGCCGGAAGTGGACACTGTCTTCGAGAGGAACTGGTGCAGCTCATCCTCGTCGTCATCCTCCTCAAAACTGGCCTCCTTCTGCCCTTTACCCTTGGCCTTTTTCTCCATCTCATCCGCCTCCTCTTTGCCATAGTGCTCCTTGTGGAACTCAGCCATCTTCTTCTCAAAGTCCTCCCGCAGCTTATAACGTTTGGGGGACTGGCTTCCGCGGTACATCTTTTCTGCGTCGGCTTTGGAAGTGTATGGATCCAGTTTCCCTTTGCTGTCCGACAATCCCATCTCTGAGAAACCTCCCTTCTCTTTCATTTTTTCCTTTTCCACATTGGCCAGTTTCTGTTCCTTATCTTTCCCATTCTCGTTCTTTTGCTCTTCTAAGTATCTAGATACAGAAGGAGAAAGGTAAGACAAGAAATCAAAGACTGTTACTCTGACAATTTAGATCAAGTAGCTTTCAGAAGATCCTCGTGATAATAGACATCAAGTCATTGTTTTGTTTATTCCATCTCTTCTTCTTCCAGCTCTTTTATAATGCAATTTCGAAATCTCACAGAGCTCACTAAAACCGATAAACAGGTGCTTCAGAAGCGACTTGGCACAGCTAGAAGGTAGGAAAAACATAAAAGGTCTTACCCAGCCTGTACATTCACTTACAAACCTGCTTGTAGAGACTTTGCCCATCAATATTCTCACACCTTGGGCTGTTGTGCTTTTAAGTAACACACAGTAGGAATAAAAGCCTCAAAAGCTACGTCAATATTTTTTTGGAGGAAAGTCTCCTATGGAAGCTATAGACGATTCAAAATACAAATAAAAGCAAAAAGGTTAACAGGGGAAAACACTGGATTGGTTGGGAGGAACATGAATAGTCAGCAACGTCATCAAGACTTTCAATTCCCAACGGGAACTGATAGTAAGAGATTTTTATCTAAAACTAGCAGTGAACGACATGGCAAGGTAAGGATAGAAGAGCAGCAGTATGACAGCAGTTAAGACTATTTTAAAAAAATCGGTGGGCAGGTATTGGCACCTAAACATCTAGGCTGACTCCTGAAAAGTGGGAGCGAGCACTAGGAGAAAATGACTTGCTATGTTATGTCTATAGGCCTCAAATATGGCAATTTTATGCAAAAGGTACTTTTGAGAGATTCTGTTACTACCAGCTATGCTCAGATCTTCTAAACTCAGGGCTTGGCTTCCTTGATAGATCCAATCCATCTACAATGTGGTCTTCTATTTTCCAAATATTTTGACTTTATTAAGCACGAAATAATTAGAAATTAGTCATATTGGTTTTTTGTGATAGTCATTTCTAAAAAATCATGTAAATGATTGAAGGTGCTTGAGAACTGTTTTGGAAAAGTGAGACTGAACTTCATATACCAAAAACTGATGGTAGGTTGAAGAAAAACAACAGAAATATTGGGCTGCTGTGCATTCAAATACTGATTTGGTCTCAAAGGTAGTGTCATGGAACATCTTTCTTCTTGGAAGTCTGTAGAGCTGACAGGTAGCTCTGATGTTACAGCTGAGCTAGAACTGAGCTTTGGTATATAAAGCAGCAGCCATCTTTATTCCGGCAACACAAAAGCAATACTTTCCTCTTCAAAGGGAACCATAATAATAATAGTAATAATAATAAAAATAATTATTTATTTATTTGTGGCTGTCCTATTTCCCCGAAGGGACTCAGGGCGGTTTCCAAAATATATGGCAAACATTCAAATCAGAGCCTACCACTTTGGCCACCAAAACCAGATTTGTTTTTCTACTCCATATTTAATCTACTTATAGATACTCATACTAATACTAATATAGATAATATAGATACTCATACTAATACTCATATGTCCAGAGGGACATATCTCTCAGAGAAGAGATGTCTAACAGAAATAAATCATGTGCAAAACTACCAAGACAACATGCCGATGAACTTATATAAATTCTCTGATACTTTTACACTTGCCACTCTACTCGCCCTGCTTTCAATTTGTAACTTAATCCCATTTTACCAAAGCTATTATTTAATCAAATTTTACCATGTTTTAATTTATTTTAGTTAACTATTGGAGGAGTTTTGGGATAGTGATTAGTGTTTATTTGTCTGTGTATTTTTTTGGTTTCAGTCTCTCTTTTTGTTGATATGATCAGTGGACTAATCAATAAATAGTTCTAACTATCAAGACAATAGAAACCCAAACCATTCCTGAATGCAATCTTTTTTTAAAGGATGCATGCCATGCATATGCTCCTTTCATGGGCCTAAATCCAAGTGACACTCCCAACGTACAGCCACTAAATCAATGGGAATGTGACTTACTGAAGTCCCACTGATTCAACTGGTCCACTCTAGTTGGAGCTGTGTGTCTGTCTGTCTGTCAGGAGTGACTTGGGAAAGTTCAAGTAGCTTCTGGTGTGATATAATTGGCTGTCTGCAAAGATGTTTCCCAGGGAACACTCAGATGTTCAATGTTTTACCATCCTTATGGGAGGCTTCTCTCATGTCCCCACATGGGGGGCTGGAGCTGACAGAGGGAGCTCAACCCGCTCTCCACGGATTCGAACTGCTGACCTGCCAGCACAAGGGTTTAACCCATTGCACCACCCGGGTCTCCAGCTGGAGCTACCACTATATTCATACAAAATTCCCATGGGCTGTTTTCATGATCAGCTTCTCCTATCAATATTAAACTAACCCCAAGACATGAAAAGACAGGGTTCAAATAAGCCAGGGCCAAAGTGTGTCTTATGATCATTCAATAATCCCAATTCAACAAAGGAGGCTGGGATTCTTGAAGCAAGAAGTTGACAGTCCTAACATTCTCCTTGGACACAAGCCAAAGCCTTGCCACAGTGAATACATGGAACCCTAGCTATTATTCAATGTTAGCTGTGTCTGAAACAGTCCAATGAATATATGCAAGTCAAATCAGGGAAGGGATACAATGCCAATCTATATATATAAATTTGTTAGGGGCATCCAACGAGGAAACAAAACTCAAAAAAACCCCAACGAAACTTAACCAAAATTCCCATGCCCATAACACAACCCACAAGGTACAAACATATCTACTCAAAATGAAAAACAACACAACAACACACTCACAAAACGGCAAAACAACAAAACTCAAAAATCCCCCAACGAAACTTAACCAAAATTCCCATGCCCATAACACAACCCACAAGGTACAAACATATCAACTCAAAATGAAAAACAACACAACAACACACAAAACGGCAAAAGGATAAAACTCTAAAAAAAACCAACGAAACTTAACCAAAATTCCCATGCTCATAACACAACCCACAAGGTACAAACATATTACTCAAAATGAAAAACAACACAACAACACACTCAAAACAGCAAAAAAACAAAACTCAAAAAAACCCCAACGAAACTTAACCAAAATTCTCATGCCCATAAGACAACCCACAAGGTACAAACGTATCTACTCAAAATGAAAAACAACACAACAACACACTCACAAAACGGCAAAACAACTGAGCATGCGCATTGGCGCCCAGCCGCAAGTTCCCTGGCGCGCGCACATGCCCTTCCGGCCAACGTTCCCTCTGCGGAAACCATGCCCACTCCAAGCCCCGCTGCACCGCTTCCCGCACACACACACACCCCTGCTGCACACACACACACAACCCCACACTCCATCACTCCCCCCGCCGCTGCACACACACACGCAACCCCACTCCCCCCGCCGCCGCACACACACACTCAACCCCACACTCCATCACTTCCCCTGCTGCCGCACGCACACACGCAACCCCACTCCCCCCGCTGCCGCACACACACACGCAACCCCACGCTCCATCACTCCCCCCGCCGCCGCACGCACACACGCAACCTCACTCCCCCCGCCGCTGCACACACACACACAACCCCACGCTCCATCACTCCCCCCGCCGCTGCACACACACACACAACCCCACGCTCCATCACTCCCCCACCCCAATCTTACCTCCTTTTACTTCACGCCCCCTCCAAACCCCACCCCGCCCCTTCCCGCCCTGTCAAAATCTAGGAAAGACAGGAAGGAAGGAAAGAAGGAAGAAAGAGAAAGGGAGGTAAAGAAAAAGGGGGAAGGAAAGTTAGAGAAAGAAGGAAGAAGAAAAGGAAAGAAAAGGAAATATGGAAGGAAAGGAAAGAGAGACAGCAGAAAAGAAAGAAAAAGGGGGAAGGAAGGAAAGAGATAGAGAAAGAAGAGGAGAAGGAAAGATGGGAGGGAAGGAAGGAAGGAAGGAGGGAAAGAAGGAGGGAAAGAGGGAAGATTGGCCACAGCAACACATGGTGGGTAAAGGTTGTTATTTCTATTATTATTATTATTATGCTATTGTTCCTATGAGACCCTGGAGGAATGGGAGAGGTGTCAGGTCCCAGAGGCAATGCATTGCATTATTGTTATTGTTATGATGGTGATAAAATAAAAGGAAATAAAAAGTGAAAGAAGGAAGCAAACAGGGAGGGAAGAAAGGCAAAGGAAGAAAGGGGGAGGGAATGAAGGAAAGAGAGAAGGATGAAACCAAGTAGTGAAAGAAAGAAAGAGGTAGAGAAGGAAGAAAGGAGAGAAAGGGGGAGGAAAAGGGGGAAGGAATAGGTAGGTACCTCTCTTTCATAATAGTCCAGATATCTACCTCAACTTTGATAAGTTTTACTATAGGCCACAGCAACGCGTGGCAGGGCACAGCTAGTCAAGAATAAAGTGAAATTTGTAATTAATACTTCATGCAATGATCACTAGGCGGCACATGCAATTAACTGCACAAGTCTTATCCCTGACTGCCTTAGCTAATCTTCTCAATCTCAGAAACAATTATACTTCCGCTGTTTTTAGCTCTCAATTATTCTAAATAGTTTTTAAAAACACAATAAAGTTTTGAATATGACACCAAAACCATACCCATCATCCTTCATAGATTTCATCTTCCTATACAAATGCTTCAACCCAACTATCTTTTCTGATAATTTCTACAGCACATAAAATTAACATAGCACCCTTTAACACTTTTCATAACTAAGAGAGATTTCAACTGAGTGAGGGTGGCAAAACACTTTCAGAAAACTCACTACTGCAAATCATTTGGTCATTTTTATTTTAACTGTATGTTTTTTTCTTGCAGACTTCTGAGCAATTAGGAAGGGAACAGAGAAATAGAAACAGTAGGACACGTCAGTTCTGCTAGGTTCTGATTAACAGTGAGAATCGTTAATCATGGCTTGAGTCTTATTGAATTCAATGGGCGCTAAGAAAACCTGGGGGGGGGGATAAATTCATTTTATATGCATGGAGACTAACAAACCCTTTTCATTAAAAAGGGTCTACTGGATATAGTTATGGAAGTATTACTAGGTTAGAGCCTGGATTCAGTTTAGTGTGCAATTTGCTTCATACGTCACGGAATCCTGCTCTTTGTTATCTTTAGAGAAGGTTTCTCCACCATAAAGCTTAATTTCTTCCTATAGCTGACTAAATGACAACCCAAGCTATGCAACAACCAAAAGCCACACAGAAGCACCACCTAGTTCCAAGGATCAGGACTACTTGCCTCTTAGAGAAGGTGGCCCCCATTTCCTCCTTCTGAGAGCTTCCATAAATGGAGCTGATGGTTGTGGGACTTTTGCTCATGGGGCTCTTCCTCGTGGGGCTCAGACCTCCTAGACCATGCTCAAAGGGGTGAGAGCCTCCCTGAAAGCCACTGCTCTGCAGGCTGGAACCCAGTGCCACTTTGGAAGCAGTGGGGCTGGGTTTCTGGAGAGGGCTGGGCCGGGGGGAGCGGCGCCGGACCACCACTGACTGCAGGGGGCTCTTCAGGGCCAGGCTGCGCTCCTTCGGGCTAAGCTCCCTTGTGGCTGAACCCATGCCGTAGGCGCCCACCTCCTGCCAGGCCTTAGATGCCTCCGAGGATTTCGCATCCTGGGCCGCTCCCCCAGAGAAGGGCTGCTCCTTGCCGTCATCTTCCTGATTGTCACCGCTGCCCTGAGAGGCCCGGCCTTCCTTGGAAGAGGCCTTCTTCTCCTTCAGGGAGCGACGCTTGGAGGAGTCACCTCGGCTGTGGTTCGAGGAGGAGCGCGAGGTGGAAGACCGCCTCGACCGGTCAGAGGAAGACTTGTTGGAATTCCTAGAGTGGCTCCTGGACCTCGGGGATGGAGAGCGCCGCTTGGGCGATCGGGAACGCGAGCGGCCCCGGCGAGGGCTGTAGGCCTGGCGGTAGTTCTGCCAGTTGGAGCGGTAATTCCCATAGCTGCCTCGGTTATATTGGCCCCATGGGTAGAAGCCACGGTACCTACCACGGAAATAGTAGGGCCTGCGGTATCCACGGTTGTGGCCCCGGAAATCACGGTTTTGATAGACCCGTTGGTGGCTCCTCTCCCGGTTGTGCGATGGGGAATATGACCGCGAACGGGACCGGGAACTGGGGGAAGAGAAAAAAGGTTAATGAGAAACCACTTCACAATAAAGATCAACCTTCTGACTCCAGGACAAAAGCTGACTCTCTGCAGACTTACTGTGGTGAATATATACTTCTTGTCATGTAGAGTTTTGTATGATGTAAATATTAAAATGTGTGCGCTCCAGCAAAAGAGCTTGACTAGAAAAAAACACATGCCATAAGTATAGGATGTCTGAAGGCCATTCTACATGTGATAAGTCCAACTGCCTTTCTTTTCCTAAAAATGTCCTGAATCCACCGGGCGCCAGTACAGTTGGACAGTCAGACAAGGACTGGAAAAACATAGGTTCAAATCCCTATCTGGTCACAAAACTGAGTAAACATAGACCTGTTAAGCACTTGCATTAACCTACCCTTGCAGGTTGCTGTTAATAGAGAATGGAAAATAAAAAGCCCATGTAACCTCATCAAAGAAAGCAAGATACAACTATAACACACAAGCTGAAACAAAGCTGCTAGAAATCCCACTATGTACTATGAATGCTGGACAAGACAATGTCCTCCAAGTGATGTGGAGAAGCAGTATCTTAAACTCATCCCCCGGAGAGCCACAAGACATTAAAAATAGGCCAAATGGCAAAGCTTATAAAAAGATACGCGGATGAGGAGCTATCGCAGAAACCCAACAAGCTGGAATTAGCTATCTTTTACATGCAAAACCTACATCTGGTACAACTCTGCCTTGCCTCTTGCATGACTATTGTTGAGGGGGAGGACAAGGGTAATGCTTACGTTGGATGCTGCCTCATTCACAAACACTTTCAGCAACGTAAGAGTGAAAAGACATGCACGATGCCTAGAGCAGGCAGGGAAATTGAACCAATTTCGGGGTGCTCCAAAAGCCCAAAGCTAAGAGCCAGGCCCCAGGTGGTGGCTGCGCTTTGCTATCAATTACTACTAAGGGACCTGCTTGCTGCTCCTTCCTCAATCCATTCCTGCCAACTAAGACTCTGACGAGGTTTCACATCAAGGAACTGTGAAGACTGTTTGTACAGAAGGACCCAGTGGAGATGCAGAAGACATTGAAAAATGAGCAAGACAGGTGTTCTTATTTCCCACAAACCCCAGATAAATTTGAACACCACTCCTCTGATGAAAAAAAAAAAAGAGCATGAAAAAAGCAACTATTGTCTGCAAAGAACTGAATGAACTGCCTTGAGCTGAAGCAGACCCAAAGGAAACTCCCTAGAGCAGTGGTTCTCAACCTTTCTAATGCCGTGACCCCTAAATCAGGTGTCCCATCCCACAATCATCTTCCTTTGAATGTGCCGGCTTCAGGATAGGGGACCGGGACAGGATAGGGATTCTGTTAGTGTACCGACCACCCCGCTGCACTACAGTCTCCCTACCTGAGCTAGCGGGAGTGGTCTCGGACATGGCATTGAGCTTTCAAAGGCTTCTGGTCTTGGGAGATTTCAACGTCCATGCCGAGGCCCCTCTTTCCGGCGCGGCTCAGGACTTCATGGCCGCCATGGCAACCATGGGCCTGTCCCAACTAATATCTGGTCCCACCCATAGTGCTGGGCACACTTTAGATTTGGTTTTTATTCAGGGATGGGATGAGGGTGACGGGATGGAGGAGCCGACCATCGCTCCGTTGCCATGGACCGATCACCACCTGATCAGATTTAGACTAACTGGGCCTCCTAACCTCCGCAGGGGTGGTGGACCCATTAGAATGGTCCACCCCAGGAGACCTATGGATCCAAATGGACTCCTGACGGCTCTTGGGGATCTTTCCACCTCCTTGGCTAGTGATAATGTCGATGCTCTGGTCTCTCGTTGGAATAATGAGTTGACTAGGGCAATTGACACTATCGCTCCGGAACGCCCCCTCTCGAGTAACCGAGCTAAACCAGCCTCTTGGTTCACCGAGGAGCTGGCAGCGATGAAGCGAAAGAAGAGGAGGTTAGAGTGCGTGTGGCGCAAGAACCCCACCAATCCAGCCCAAACACACCTGAATGCCTTTTTAAGGTCCTACGGTGTGGCAATAACTTAGAAAATATTCATCACAGCCAATATTGCATCAGCAAAGAATCGTCCGGCGGAGCTCTTCCGAGTTGTCAGGGGCCTGTTAAATCCGCCAAAAAGCGAGGCCTCAGACAACTCGGTGGCTCGCTGTGAAGCATTTGCTCGATCCTTCGTGGATAAAATTGAGCGGATTCGGTCAGGTTTTGACGTCATGTTAACGGCAGTCTCTGGGGATGTGACGAAAGGCATCTGTTTGTCCAGATTTATTGGATTCTTTTCAATTGGTTCAGCTTGAGAATGTGGACAGGATCCTTGGAGAGGTGCGACCCACCACATGCATCCTAGACCCCTGCCCATCCTGGCTGATCAAGGAAGCCAGAGGGGGTTTGGCAGAGTGGGTGAAGGTGATGGTTAATGCCTCCTTACAAGAAGGAAAATTTCCAGCAAGCCTAAAACAGGCTATTATAAAACTGCTGTTGAAGAAACCATCACTGGATCCCACTCAATTCGACATCTATTGGCCAGTTTCCAATCTCCCCTACTTGGGCAAAGTCATGGAACGTGTGGTGGCAACACAACTCCAGGGGTTTCTGGTAGACACTGATTATCTGGATCCGGCACAGTCTGGCTTTAGGCCGGGACATGGAACTGAGACAGCCTTGGTCGCCTTGGTAGATGATCTTCGCAGGGAACTGGACAGGGGGAGTGTGTCCCTGTTAGTTCTGCTGGACCTCTCAGCGGCTTTCGATACCGTCGATCACGGTATCATTCTGGGTCGCCTCATGGATATGGGGCTCGGGGGCACTGCTTTGCAGTGGCTCCGATCCTTCCTTGAGGGACGGACCCAGAAGGTGTTATTGGGTGACACCTGTTCGGCCCCACAACCGTTGTTGTGTGGAGTCCCACAGGGTTCAATTCTGTCCCTGATGTTATTTAACATCTACATGAAACCGTTGGGAGAGATCATTCAGAGTTTCGGAATGAGATGTTATCTCTACGCAGATGATGTCCAAATCTGTCACTCCTTCCCACCTGTCACCAAGGAGGCTGTCCAGACTTTGAACCGGTGTTTAGCTGCTGTGTCGGACTGGATGAGAGCTAACAAATTGAAATTGAATCCAGACAAGACAGAGGTCCTACTGGTCAGTCGTAAGGCCGAACAGGGTATAGGGTTACAGCCCGTGTTAGACGGAGTTACACTCCCCCTGAAGACACAGGTTCGCAGCTTGGGAGTGATCCTGGACTCATCTCTGAGCCTGGAACCCCAAGTCTCAGCGGTGGCCGGGAGAGCTTTCGCACAATTAAAACTTGTACGCCAGCTGCGCCCGTACCTTGAGAAGCCAGATCTGGCCACGGTGGTCCACGCTCTTGTCACATCCCGGTTGGATTACTGCAACGCACTCTATGAGGGGTTGCCTTTGGAAACTGCTCGGAAACTACAACTAGTCCAGCGAGAAGCAGCCAGATTGCTCACCAGAGCGGCGTGCAGGGAGCATACCACCCCCCTGTTGCGTCAGCTCCACTGGCTGCCGATCCAATTCCGAGCACAATTCAAAGTGCTGGTTTTGACCTACAAAACCCTATACGGTTCCGGCCAAGTGTATTTGTCCGTACGGATCTCCCTCTACATCCCACCTCGAAGTTTAAGATCTTCTGGGGAGGCCCTGCTCTCGACCCCGCCACTCTCACAAGTGAGGCTGGCGGGGACGAGGAGCAGGGCCTTCTCAGTGGTGGCCCCCCACCTGTGGAACTCACTCCCCGGGGAGATTAGATCGGCATCTTCCCTCTTGGTGTTTAGGAAAAAACTGAAGACCTGGATCTGGGATCAAGCCTTTGGTCACTCTGATAGCTAACTGAAGGATCTGATGATAGACAAGGACAAATGGAATGGAATGAATATATGGACTCTGAACCCTGAGCATGAGATTGTTTTATGATTTTATTATGTATTGATGTTTTTAGTTAATTGTTGAATTGATTGTATCTGTATTGCTTGTGAATTGTCTTGGGCATCAAATTGTGCCCCCACTGTAAGCCGCCCTGAGTCCCCCCCAGGGTGAGAAGGGCGGGGTATAAGTAAATGAAATAAAATAAATAATAAATAAATACAGTTCCTCATGTTGTGGTGACCCCTAACCATAAAATGATTTTCGTTCCTACTTATTTTACTACTTATTATTTAATTATTTAATATTAAATTCAATTATTCATCAAGTGCCCTGCTATGGTTGACTTCTCTGGTTGAATCAATCTGCAGTGTTCCTTAATTCGTGTTTTGGGAAATGCTGCATTTGGCGGTCCCTGTACATGCTATATGAAGGACTCCTGCAGAAGTCCTGCAGGTCCTCTCACTTCTGCAGGAGTCTACTGGATACCCTACAGCTGTGGACAAGTCTCAATAGGGACCACCAAACGCTGCACCCAAACCTGAATCAAGGAACATGAAAGGCACTGCAGACTACTTCAACCAGAGAAGTCAGGCATAGCAGAGCACTTGATGAACCAACCTGGACACAGCATATTATTTGAAAACACAGAAATGCTCAGCTACTCTAACAACCACCATGTCAGACTACACAGAGAAGCCACTGAAATCCACATGAAGTACATGGACAATTTCAACAGAAAGGAGGAAACCATGAAAATGAACAATATCTGGCTACCAGTATTAAAACCTCTAAAATCAGGACAGTAAATAAAGAACAACACTCTGAAAACTGGGGAATTCCAGGCATGAAACAATCAGGGCCAGCTAGCATCTCCCAACAAAGAATTACTCCAGGCAGGAATCTGCCACACCTTGAAGCTGCAAAGCTTTGCAATGCTAATCAAGGTGATTGGTTCCCACATTCACAGTTGCCTCCAACAGACAATCATTCTTTCTCCCATCCTGGACATTCCACCAATACATAAACCTCCCTTGCCTAGTTTCCAACAGATCCCAACAACCTCTGAGGATGCCTGCCATAAATGTGGGCTGAACGTCAGGAGAGAATGCTTTTGGAACATGTCCATACAGCCCGGAAAACTCACAGCAATCCAGTAATATAAATATCTGATATGTAGGATGTATTTTCATTATTACAAATTGAATATAATTAAAGCATAGCAATGAATCACAAAAACAGTATGTTTGGGGGAGTATGGGCAATGGTTGATGCGATTTGCAGTACCTTCAACCAATTCTGCTCTGATTTCCACAGACTACTGAGACCCCCAGGAATTACAGAACTGGACCAAACTTGGCACACAGAACTGCCATGACGAACAGAATATACTGGAGTGGTTTGGGAAGAATTGACAGTGATTTAGGGGAGATGTAGTTTGCCTACATCTGGAGAGTACTGTGACCCCAAACAGCTATGGATCTGGACCAAACTTGGCATGAATATGCAATACGCCCAAATTTGAACACTGCTGGAGTTTGGGGGGAAAAGACTGAGGAATTGAACTACAATAATGGCGGAAATGATGGTTTAACAACTGCCCGGGCTATTGGCATATCATATAACAGTGCACTAGTGAACTACCAGGATGTGGAGAACGATAGGGGGGGGGGGAGAGGGAGGGAGTTCCGGTGCTTGGGGGGCCCCCCATCGAGGTGATGATGGGGAGGGGGAGATACGGGAAAGGGAGAGTTAAAAAACCAATTCGGCCAATTCGTGAGCAAACCTTAAGAAAAATTACAAAATGTCCTCCCGACATGGTAAACTTGGGTACCAAGGTAGACGGTCCTCCCGGATTAAAGGTGGTGCTGTTGAACGCCAGGTCTGTCAATGGTAAAACATCAACCATTCAGGATTTAATCCTGGATGAAAAGGCAGACCTGGCGTGCATCACGGAGAACTGGTTGGACGAGGCTGGAGGGGTTAATCTCACCCAGCTTTGCCCACCAGGTTATGCCGTGCAACACCAACCGAGATCCGGGGGGCAGGGAGGCGGAGTTGCAATAGTCTATAAAGATTCCATCTCCTTGGTCAGGGGCCCAGCCTTACAGTTGACCTTGTTTGAATGTGTCCATCTGAGGCTAGGAGACCGGGACAGAATAGGGCTGTTGTTGGTGTACCGACCACCCCGCTGCACCACGGCCACCCTAACTGAGCTTACAGAGTTGGTCTCGGGCCTGGCATTGGAGTCCCGGCAGCTTGTAGTGCTGGGGGACTTCAATGTCCATGCAGAGATCACTCTTTCACGAGCGGCTCAGGACTTCATGGCTGCCATGGCAACTATGGGGCTGTCCCAATTAATATCTGGCCCTACCCACTGTGCTGGACACACACTTGACTTGGTCTTCTGTCAGGGCTGGAAAGAAGGTGGCAGTGTGGAGGAGTTATCAATCTCCCCTTTGCCATGGACTGACCACCATCTGATCAAGTTTAGACTTGCTGCAACTTCTAACCTCCGCAGGGGTGGTGGACCCATTAAGATGGTCCGCCCCAGGAGGCTTATGGATCCAGAAGGACTCCTGATGGCTCTTAGGGATGTTTCCACTGCTTTGGATGGTGATTCTGTCGATGCCCTGGTCGCTCACTGGAATAGGGAGTTGACTAGGGCAATAGACACGATTGCTCCGGAGAGCCCCCTCTTAAGTCGCCGAGTGAAACCTGCCCCTTGGTTCAACGAGGAGCTGGTGGAGCTAAAGCGAACAAAGAGGTGGCTAGAGAGCGTGTGGAGGAAAGAGCCCAGCAAACCGAACACGCCTACGCCTTTATCTAAGGGCATATGGCGCGGCAATAGAGGCCGCAAAAATGCTTTCTACTTGGCCAATATTGCGTCCGCAAGGAACCGTCCGGCAGAGCTGTTCCGAGTCGTCAGAGGGTTGTTGAATCCCACCTCGAGTGGGTCCCCTGACGACTCGGCAGTGCGCTGTGAAGCATTTGCTCAGTACTTTGCGGACAAAGTCGCTTTGATCCGCGCGGGCTTTGACACCACATTAACTGCAGTCTCTGAGGATGTAACTCAAGCATCTGCTTGTCCAGTTTTGTTGGATTCGTTTCGATCTGTTCAACTCGACGAGGTCATCAGGGTTCTGGGAGAGGCGAGGCCTACCACATGCATCGTAGACCCCTGCCCTTCCTGGCTGGTAAAAGAAGCCAGAGGGGGTTTGGCAGAGTGGGTAAAGGTGGTGGTTAATGCCTCCCTTCGGGAAGGCAAGATTCCAGCCAGCTTAAAACAAGCTGTCATCAAACCGCTGTTGAAAAAACCATCACTAGACCCCACTCAATTTGTCAACTTTCGGCCAGTTTCCAATCTCCCCTACTTGGGCAAAGTCCTGGAACGTGTGGTGGCCTCGCAACTCCAGGAATTCCTGGTGGACACGGAATATCTAGATCCGTCACAGTCTGGCTTTAGGCTGGGACATGGTACTTCGCCGGGAATTGGACAGGGGGAGTGTGTCCCTGCTGGTTCTGCTGGACCTCTCTTCGGCCTTCGATACCATCGACCACAGTATTCTTCTGAGACGCCTCGCGGGAATGGGCCTTGGGGGTACTGCATTGCAGTGGCTCCAGTCGTTCCTCGAGGGTCGTTCTCAGAAGGTGTCTTTAGGGGGCACCTGCTCGACTCCGTGGCCATTGTACTGTGGAGTCCCGCAGGGTTCAGTTTTGTCCCCTATGTTGTTTAACATATACATGAAGCCGTTGGGAGAGATCATCCGGAGTTTTGGGGTGCAATGTCATCTGTACGCAGATGATGTCCAACTTTATCACTCTTTTTCACCTGCCACTAAGGAGGCTGTTCAGGTCATGAACCGATGCTTGGCCGCTGTCACGGACTGGATGAGGGACAACAGATTGAAACTAAATCCAGACAAGACAGAGGTACTCCTGGTCAGTCGTAAGACCGAACAGGGTACGGGGATACAGCCTGTGCTGGACGGGGTCACACTCCCCCTAAAAGCACAGGTACGCAGTCTGGGAGTTCTCCTGGATTCATCGCTGAGCCTGGAACCCCAGGTTTCAGCGGTGGTCAGGGGAGCATTTGCACAATTAAAACTTGTGCGCCAGCTGCGTCTGTACCTTGGGAAGGCTGACTTGGCCACGGTAGTACACGCTTTGGTTACATCCCGCTTAGATTACTGCAACGCTCTCTACGTGGGGTTGCCTCTGAAGACTGCCCGGAAGCTGCAGCAAGTACTACGCGCGGCAGCCAGATTACTAACGGGGGCTGGGTACAGGGAGCACACCACTCCGCTGTTACACCAGCTCCACTGGCTGCTGATTAGCTTCTGAGCAAAATTCAAAGTGCTGGTGTTAACCTATAAAGCCCTAAACGACTCCGGCCCTGTTTACCTCTCCAAACATATTCTCCCCTACGAACCATCAAGACCACTAAGATCGTCTGGAGCAGCCCTGCTCTCGGTCCCACCGCCTGCACAAGCACGGCTGGTGTGGACGAGGGACAGGGCCTTCTCGATGGTGGCCCCTCAACTTTGGAACTCCCTGCCATTAGAGATCAGAACTGCCCCCTCCCTCATGACATTCAGGAAACTAACAAAGACCTGGTTGTGGAACGCGGCATTTGACAACTGATTTAATTCTTTGCCTACATGAAAGGAGGATGATGAATGGTATTGTGATGGTGTTGGACGATTTGGCTCTTTTAACTGTGATGATAATGTTTTAATGTGTATGGTGCTGATATTTTAATCATGTAATGAAGTGGCATTGTGTTGTATATTCTTTGTATGTTAACACATGTTGTGAACCGGTCCGAATCCCTCTTTGAAGGTGAGAGGGTCGGTATATAAAACCTCGAAATAAATAAATAAATAAATAAATAAAAGACTGTGATATTTGGGAGTTGGAGTTGATTAGATTTATAGTTCACCTACAATCAAGGAGGTTCTCACTGCATATTTGTGGCAAAGGCAGGCATGGGCAAACTTGGGCCCTCCAGGTATTTTGGACTTCAATTCCCACAATTCCTAACTGCCTACCAGCTGTCAGGAATTGTGGGAGTTGAAGTTCAAAACACCTGGAGGGCCCAAGTTTGCCCATGCCTGAGCTAAGGTCACCCGGAGAGGCACCCCCTCCTCTTCCCTCCCTCCCTCCCTCCCTCCCTCCAGGAGGCAGCGAAGCAGCTGGCGTCACCTGCAGCCAGTGCATCCTCCGTGCAGGCTGGGTGCTGCTTGACTCCACTAATGCCACTGGGTTCAGCTCCCCAGCAGCACTGAGGGTCAGCCAAAGGCAGCAGCAGCCTTCCTTCTTCCCTCCCTTTTCTCCCTCCCTCCAACACACGGACGGCTGTCTGGCTGCAAACACCGAGGCTGTAAACCTGGGAAATGGGACGTGTTTAGGCAGTTTGGATTGGGGAGGGAAGAGAATGGCGAAAAGATTGAAGAAAGGAGGAAGCAAGGAAGAAAAAGGAATGAAGGAGAAAGGAGAGGGGAAGAAGAAAGGGAAGGAATTGAATGAGGGAAGGGAAAAAAGGAAGGCAGGCAGCCAGGGAGGGAGGGAGGGAGGAAGTAAGTCCTGCGCCCTGGGAGAAAACAAAAAAGGGCATTTGTCGTCGGAAGGGGGGGAATTGGCAAGGAAGTGAGAACAATGTTCCAAAGAAAACTTTGCCCAAACCCTGCACTTGCCCCCCCCCCCAAAAACATACCCATCTGGGAAACAGACTGAATGTCAACACCTGCATTCTCTCCCTCCTCCTCCTCCTGGGGAGACCCTCCATTGCTGCACGTGGCTCCAGTTCCCGCAGGCTGTGGGGAGGAGCAGCGGACCCTTCACTCCCCCCACCCCGCACTGAGTTTTCGCGCCAGAAGCTCGGCCTGCCCCACAGCCTGCAGGGAAGGCAGGGGGAGTGCAGCGGTGGACCTCTTTGCTCCCTCCTCCTTCCCCCCTCCCCCCGTGCTGCTTTTTGTGCTCAGTTTGGTAGTTCGGTTCAGATCCAAACTGGCAGAGGGGCCCCGGCAGTCATTCCAGGGAGGTGGAGGGGGCGGGGCCTAAGGAGGCCATGTTGTGATCCCTCGAAAATTGCCTCACAACCCCTCTAGGGGTCGCGATCCCCAGGTTGAGAAACGCAGCCCTAGAGAGAGAGAGATACAATTTTGACACAAGCCACGTTGTTCTCCTTGGCTGGCTCTACAAAAGCAACCACTTGCTGCAGCTTATTTCCCCCTCTGCCTCGTCATTCAGACCCACAACTGTGTGTTCCGTAAGAAAGGAAACGTATCTCTGTGAGTTAACTATGCTCGTGCCCGATGCATCGTACATACAAACCCCATCCATTCTGTGTCTCCAGCCAAGTCATTCGCAAAGCCAAATCTCCCCCAACAGCTGCCCACCAGAACAGGCATTTTGCATTCTGGGTGAGCTCTCCATATGCCACAGCTTTCCTGAAGGAAGCCGGATATTCCCAGCCTACAGTCAGTCCTTCCTTAATGCTTTTACCCTCTGCTTAAGTTTCAACCTTTCTCCTCCATCTGGCTTAGTTCTCTGCTCCTCCTCCGTGTATTTTTACTGTTGCCCTTCTGTATCGTGGTAAAAAAAAAGCATGCTCTAATTATTAGCAGTCACTTTCTGCCTCCAGCCTAACAAAACACAGAATCTTTATTATCCTTTTACAAAGTACAATTAATTTAAAAAGCAAATAAACAAGGCAAAGAACAAATGCAAAAGTCTAAGCAGGGCCTCAAATAGTTCTCAAAAAGCAAGACCATGCACAGCTCAATTACACTTGGTCCTAGGATTATTTAACTCTTGTTTTTTGAAGAAAAAAAGAAAAGTAAGGAAGCCAATCTAAGTAGAGCAAAGAACTAGATCACAAAATCAATTCCCTTTCATAGCCTTTAGTAGGATAGATATACCTTTTTTCTCTAGATATGTGACTTTGTTGTTGTTTATTCGTTCAGTCGTCTCCGACTCTTCGTGACCTCATGGACCAGTCCACGTCAGAGCTCCCTGTCAGCCGTCACCACCCCCAGCTCCTTCAAGGTCAGTCCAGTCACTTCAAGGATGCCATCCATCCATCTTGCCCTTGGTCGGCCCCTCTTCCTTTTACCTTCCACTTTCCCCAGCATAATTGTCTTCTCTAGGCTTTGCTGTCTCCTCATGATGTGGCCAAAGTACTCCAACTTTGTCTCTAGTATCCTTCCCTCCAATGAGCAATCTTTGTTGCCAGTCTGATGTCTCTACTCTTCACTATTTTATCGAGACTGGACATTGCTCTCCTCCCAAGAAGTAAGCGTCTTCTGATTTCCTGGCCACAGTCTGCATCTGCAGTAATCTTTGCACCTAGAAATACAAAGTCTGTCACGGCCTCCACATTTTCTTCCTCTATTTTCCAGTTGTCAATCATTCTTGTTGCCATAATCTCGGGTTTTTTTATGTTTAGCTGCAACCCGTCTTTTGCACTTTCTTCTTTCACCTTGATTAGAAGGCTCCTCAGCTCCTCCTCTTTTTCGGCCATCAGAGTGGTGTCATCTGCATATCTGAGGTTGTTAATGTTTCTTCCAGCAATTTCCACCCCAGATTTGCATTCATCAAGCCCCGCGCATTGCATGATGTGTTCTGCATACAAGTTAAAAAGGTTGAGTGAGAGGATGCAGCCTTGCCATACGCCTTTCCCAATCTTGAACCAGTCTGTTGTTCCGTGGTCAGTTCTGACTGTTGCTACTTGGTTCTTGTACAGATTCCTCAGGAGAGAGACAAGGTGGCTTGGTATGCCCATCGCACCAAGAACTTGCCACAATTTATTATGATCCACACAGTCAAAGGCTTTAGAATAGTCAATGAAGCAGAAATAGATGTTTTTCTGAAACTCCCTTCCTTTCTCCATTATTCAGCGGATATTGGCAATTTGGTCTCTCGTTCCTCTGCCTTTTCTAAACCCAGCTTGAACATCTGGCAACTCTCGCTCCATGTATTGCTGGAGTCTTCCTTGCAGGATCTTGAGCATTACCTTACTGGCATGAGAAATAAGGGCCACTGTGCGGAAGTTGGAGCAGTCTTTCGCATTTCCCTTTTTTGGTATGGGGATATAAGTTGATTTTTTCCAGTCTGATAGCCATTCTTGTGTTTTCCATATTTGCTGGCATATGGCATGCATCACCTTGACAGCATCATCTTTTAAGATTTTAAACAGTTCAGCTGGGATCCCGTCGTCTCCTGCTGCCTTGTTGTTAGCAATGCTTCTTAAGGCCCATTCAACCTCACTCCTCAGGATGTCTGGTTCTATTTCATTCACCACACCGTCAACACTCTCCTCGATATTATTATCCTTTCTATACAGATTTTCTGTATAGTCTCGCCACCTCCTCTTGATCTCTTCAGCTTCTGTTAGGTCCCTGCCATCTTTGTTTTTGACCATGCCAATTTTTGCCTGAAATTTACCTCCAATGTTTCTAATTTTCTGGAAGAGGTCTCTTGTCCTTCCTATTCTGTTGTCTTCTTCCACTTCCATGCATTGCTTATTTAAAAATAGTTCCTTATCTCTTCTGGCTAACCTCTGGAATTGCGCATTTAACTGGGCATATCTCCCCTTATCACTGTTTCCTTTTGCTTTCCTCCTTTCTTGGGCTACTTCCAGTGTCTCAGCAGACTACCATTTTGCCTTCTTGGTTTTCTTTTTCTTTGGAACGTACTTTGTTGCCGCCTCCTGAACAATGTCACGGACTTCTGTCCATAGTTCTTTTGAGACTCTGTTTACTAAATCTAATCCTTCAAATCTGTTCTTCACTTCCACTGTATATTCGCTAGGAATGTTAGTGAGATCATATCTAACTGGTCTGTGTATTTTCCCTGATCTCTAGTTTTATTCTAAATTGAGCAATAAGAAGTTCGTGATCTGAGCTACAGTCAGCCCCAGGTCTTGTTTTCACTGACTGGATGGATGTTCGCCACCTTTGGCTGCAAAGGATGTAGTCAATCTGATTTCGGTGCTGACCATCTGGTGAAGTCCATGTATAAAGCCGTCTTTTAGGTTGTTGGAAGAAAGTGTTTGTTATACACAGCGAGTTTTCCTGGCAAAATTCAATCAGCCTGCGTCCCGCTTCATTTTGTTCTCCCAGACCATGCTTGCCTGTTGTCATTTGACTTCTCACCTTGGCATTCCAGTCTCCTGTAATGAAAATAATGTCTCTTTTGGTGTATTATCCAGTAGGTCCTGCAGTTCCTCATAGAACTGATCTACTTCTGCTTCTTCAGCAGCTGTGGTTGGGGCGTATATTTGGATCACTGTGATGTTGAAAGGCTTTCCTTGCACTCGAATTGAGATCATTCTGTCATCTTTTGGGTTGTATCCAAGCACTGCTTTAGCGAATTTCTTATTAATTATGAAGGCTGCTCCATTTCTTCAATGTTCCTCTTGTCCGCAGTAGTAGATCTGGTGGTCATCTGATGTGAAGTGGCCCATTCCAGTCCATTTCAGTTGCTGACCCCCAGAATGTCTATCTTTAGTCTTGACATCTCATCAATAACAACATCCAATTTGCCCTGGCTCATAGATCTTACCTTCCAGGTTCCTATGGTGTGTTGATCTTTAGAGCATCAGATTCGTCGTTCACCTCCAGTACCGTCGGCCGCTAGCCTTCCTTTCGGCTTTGAGCTAGCTGCGTCATCACATCTGGGGCTAGTTGAACTTATCCTCTGCTCCTCCCCAGTAGCATTTTGGCCATCTTCCGACCTGGGAGTCCCATCTTCCAATGGCATACCGACATATCTCTGGTTGTACTGGTCCATTTAGTTTTCTTGGCAAGGAAACTGGGGTGGTTTGCCATTGCCTTCCCCAGGGATCACGCTTGGTCTGACCTCTCTGCCACGACCATCCTGTCTTGGGTGGCCCTTCACGGTTTTGCTCATGACATCATTGAGGTGCTCAAGTTCCAGCGCCACAACAAGGCGGTGATCCTTTGCTGGAGAGATATGTGACTAGTTCTACCACATAACTGTTGCCTGGTAAGTTGAGGCTAAACTATCCATCAGAAACACAACTGTTCTTGACTTCCGGTGGACATGGCGACGGGATAGCCTCGTCGAGAGGGAGCTCCCGACGAGGACCAGCGTGGGTGGTTAGGTAGAGCTATAAAAAAAAGCTCCCCCCTTTGCCGGATTGAGTGCAAAGGTGTCGTGAACCCCAAGGACGCTTGAGGCCCCAAAGATCTCTCCCCCCTCAAGGAGGAGAAATCGAGAGGGTCCGAGCGGGAAGGGGAAGCGAGCCACCCCGCAAGGATCAAGCCGCGAGGCTTGTCTAACCGCCGCCAAAACCACTCAAAATAGAAGAAGAGGAAGACAGAAGAAACCCCGGCTGGGGAAAGGAAAAAAGAAAGACCCCAACCCCAGGTAACGGGAAGGTGTTCCCAAATTAATAATATTTGAAGGAAGGGAGGAACGGAGGGAAGAGAAAGATAAGGAAGGCTGAAGAAGGAACAAACAATAAGAATAAAGAATAAAGAATCAAAGAATAAAGACAATCAAGGAACATAAATTATATATAGGTGATTTGATAACTTGGGCAAATTGGACTAAATTGGATAAGAGGAAATTTGGCGAAAATAGATCAAATTAATGGAAAATAAGCTGATCTATGGAAATTAATCTGTATATATATACTATAATTTACTATAAAAGAAGTAAGGAGGATAAAGAGCACCTCACGCAATCCTAGTGGAGGTTCCTTTTGGAACTAGAGACGGAAGAAAGAAAGATAAACAATACCGACCTTGACGCCATTATTGTTGAGTCTACCCCTGCCTTCTTTATAAACAATCTGGCTGCATGAAGTAAAGGAAGTGACGGAGCAGGAACAGGAAGGCAGGAGACTCTGGAGGACTAAGAAAAGAGAGGAACCAAGAGGGGCCGGAAAGGAGTGAAGGAGGAAGTGACGTGGCGGAAGGAGAGCTGGCGCCATTTTGGATCATAGAGAAAAAACGTTATAGACTGGTAGAGAAGGAATTTGTGCATTTGGAAGACAGGGAGAATTGGAGGAGCAAAGGAGTGGCGGTGCAAGCATAAGAGTCATAAATAGAAGTGACGGAGAGGAGATACGAGGACGAGAAGAAGACGACGACGGACCAGGAAGAGAAGAAGACGGCGACGGACCAGGAAGAGAAGAAGACGACGACGGACCAGGAAGAGAAGAAGATGACATCGGACCAGGAAGAGAAGTAGACGAAAATTACTATAATTGGGAGGAGAACTGGATGATAAATAACCATTGAAGGAACAATCACAAAGAGGAACAGATAAGTAAAGGACTAATCTAAAATTTTGGTGCCCCCAAGTGGAGGAAAAGAGTCTGTGCTTCCTATTAGAAAGTTTATATTTTAGAAATTTTAGATTGGTGATAAATTGATAACCCATTGTAGTCAATATACTATTACATGAAATTGACTTTAAACAAGATAGTGTCATATCCTTTTTAAAAGGGGGAAAATTAGAATAAAATAAATAAAATTAATTAATATTGGTGAAAGTATTAGATTTTAAATATTAGTGGGTAGATATATTATGACTGAATGAACCAACTTTATAATTTGTTAATAATTGAATAATTGAAGACCTTTAAGAAGTAAGAAGTAAGAAATTGACTTATATCACAATTGGCTATGAAATTAAATTAAATTGATGGACTTTTGCTTTGAAAATCAATACTATAATTGATAATAGATGTAATTAGAATAAAGATTTTTGGGAAATAAGAGGCAATTGGGAAATGACAACTCCAGGTAAAGCAGAGTCAAGAAGAGGATCATTGGATATAAATCCTAAAATGGATAATCTTTTAAAAGAAATTAAAAAGATATCAGAGAAACAAGATGCGTTGAAAACAGAATTGAAGGAGGAAATGAAGACTAAACATGAGGAGTACTATAAGAAACAAGAAGGAATAATTACTAAAATGACAGAAGAATTTAAAGTAATGAAAACAGAAATAAAAGAGGAATTTGGACAGATAAGGAAAGATATAACACAGCTGGATGGAGAAGTAAAGGAATTGAAAGCCTCTAAAGAGAAAATAGAAGGAACGCAAAAGGAGATGACACAAAAAATAAAAGGATTAGACAGACAAAGGGAAAAAATAGAACTAGAACAAGAAAGACTACTGCAAATGCAAATGGATTTTCAATTGAGACTCAGAAATATAATGGAAGACGACAAAGAAGATATAAGATTATTGATAATCAAAATTCTGGCAGATTGTTTGGAATGTGAGGGAGATGAATTAGAACAGGAAGTGGACCAAGTCTACAGGATATCATCATTTTATTCTAGAAGAAATAAGACAGATAGGGACGTGATAGTGAAATTTACAAGAAAGAAGGTACGAGATGATGTGCTTTATAATAATAATAAAAAACCAATCTTTTACAAAGGAAAGAAAATAGCGGTTCTGAAAGAATTCCCACAGGCAACCTTAGCAAGAAGAAGAAAATACTTTTTCTTAACAGAAGAATTGAAGAAAAGAATGATAAGGTTCAGGTGGGAAAGAAAAGAAGGGATAATGGTGACATACAAGGAAGAAAGATATTGGTTGACAACAGAACACAAGGCCAAGATTTTCTATGAAAAACTTATGAAAGAGAAGGAAGGAGATGAAGAGCAAGGAGAAGAGGAAGAAGAAGAAGAATTAGGAGAAGAAGAAGAGGAAGAGGAAGCAGAGGTAGAGGAAGGTGAAGAAAGAAGATTATCTACACCAAGGAAAGGAGTAAAGGCAAAAAAGGCAAGATATAAATCACCAAAGGATTATGGCTTTTTAGGAAAAGAACCAAAACCACAGAGAATGACACCACGGAAAAAGGAAGAAAAAGGAGGTCAGAGTTCGGAGCAAGCGGCAACTGAAACAATGGAATTGGCTTTTGGCGACACAGGATTGGGACCAGATAAAGATAAATAAAATGATGGAGAGACAAATAAAATGTTTTTCGAATAATATTAACGGTATGAATTCCCCCCAAAAACGGAAGAGAGTATGGAGGAGTCTGAAGACACAGAATTTTGATGTAATAATGTTACAGGAAACGCATATCTGTGATAAACATGTGGCACACCTTCCGAATAAAAAATTAGGAAAGGAATATTATTCGGCCTATGAAAAAAAGAAAAGAGGAGTGGTTACGTATGTAAAGGACTCAATAGATTCAGAATTGGCATTTAGAGACACAGAAGGAAGATGTGTGGCAGTGAAAATAATAATTGGAGATTCCAAAATATTGGTTTGTAATATATATGCTCCCAATGGACCGAAGAAGAAATTTGCTGAATTCTTAAATACTAAGTTAAAGGAAACAGAATTTGATGAACTGATTTTGGCAGGAGACTTTAATGGGGTCGTCGATTGTCAGATAGATAAAAGTTTGAAGAAAAAGAAGTTTAAGGGAGGGAAACTTCCCCAGAAATTCATGGACTTACAAAAAGACTTCGATCTTGAAGATGCATGGAGAATTAGAAATAAAGATAAAAGAGACTTTACCTTCTTCTCGAATAGACATCAATCCTGGTCAAGAATTGATATGGTTTGGATTACTAAGAATCTCTCTACTAAAGTGAAAGAGATTAATATTCTGCCACGAGACTTATCAGATCACTGCCCTCTGGAACTTGTCGTAAATCAAAAAAATTATCATAGAAAATGGAGATTAAATGAGAACTTAATAAAAATGGAAGATGACAAAGAATATTTCAAGAAGTTAATACAGGACTACTTACAAACAAATAGACTAGATTCAATGGATCCACGAGTGGTCTGGGATGCCTTTAAGGCAGTCATGAGAGGACACTTTATTCAACAAGGAGCAAGAAGGAATAGAGAGAGAAATAAAAGAATAAACGAGTTGAGGGCAGAAATAGCAGTAAAAGAAATGGAGTTAAAGAAAAACCCATCTAAACGAACAGAGAAACAATTGGTGACACTGAAACAGGAAAAAAATTACGTGGAGCTGGAATTCCAATCAAGACAGATGAAATTTCTAAAGCAACAGGCTTTTGAAAATGCTAATAAACCGGGTAAATGGTTGGCAAACCAGGTCAGAAAAAAGAGGCAAATCAACCATATTGCCAAAATAAGTACCAAGGACAAGGACTTGAAAACGGATAAAGAAATTCTGGAGGAGTTTCGGACTTTTTATACACAACTATACACAAAGGAGGATATAAAGAAAGAAGATATTATGGAATATATTGGACAAATGAAACTGGATAAAATAACAGATGAAGATAGAGAAGAACTGAACAAAGAAATAACAGAAGAGGAAATCGAGAAAGTCATTAGTAAAATGAATGCAGATAAAGCTCCGGGACCGGATGGGTTTACGGCAGGATTTTACAAAACGTTTAAACAGCAGTTGATACCTATTTTCAAAGTTATAGCGAATGAAGCTTTAAAATCTCGAAAGGTTCCAGACTCCTGGAAGGAGGCAGAAATAACTGTGATACACAAAGAAGGATCACCGGAGAATGATATTAAAAATTATAGGCCGATCTCCTTGTTAAATACGGATTATAAACTGTTTGCAAATATCATGGCCACAAGATTAAAATTTTTTTTAAGTAAGTGGATTGGAGAAGAACAAACAGGTTTTCTTCCAAATAGATATATGAAAGAAAATATACGCAACGTTCTAGATCTTTTGGAATATTATGAGACCAACCATCAAAAAGAATTTGCCCTTTTGTCAATAGACGCCGAGAAAGCATTTGATAATTTGAATTGGGATTTCTTCAAGATTTTGATACAAGAGTTGGATATGGGAGAGAAATTTAATAATGCAATTAATGCTATTTATGAATTTCAAAAAGCTAAGGTAAAAGTAAATGGGCAAGTGACTCAAGAATTTGAAATTACGAAAGGCACGAGACAAGGTTGTCCACTCTCCCCATTAATTTTTGTTATGGCAGTGGAGATCCTGATGAAGAAAATCAGAGAAGATGAAAAGATCAAAGGAACAAAAATTGGTAAATTTGAATATAAAATACGAGCGTTTGCAGATGATTTAATAGGTACAATTGAAAACCCGGAGAAAAATTTACAAAGTTGGATAAATAAAATAGAAGATTTTGGAAAGGTGGCAGGTTTTAAGATGAATATGAAAAAAACTAAACTTTTATTTAAGAATGTGAATAAGGAGAAACAAATAAAGATTCAACAACAGGCTGGAATTGAAGGTGTCAAGAAAATTAGATATCTAGGAGTCTGGATCACAGCTAGAAATGGACAACTTTTAAAGAATAACTATGAATTAGTTTGGAAGAAGGTCCAAAGGGATCTGCAGAACTGGGACCGGCTGAAACTATCCCTCCTGGGTAGAATATCCTTGATAAAAATGAATGTATTACCAAAACTTATGTTCTTGTTCCAGAATATACCGATAATAAGAAGTCAAACTCTGTTCAAACAGTGGAAGAAAGATTTAATGAAATTCGTCTGGAAAGGAAAAAGACCAAGAATTAACTATATGAATTTAATAGATAAGAAAACAAGAGGAGGATTGGGATTTCCCGATCTGAAGACCTACCATGAGGCCTGCGCACTGTCCTGGATTAGGGATTGGATGACTTTAGACAAAGAGAAGTGCCTAAATCTAGAAGGTTATGATTTAAGAGTGGGATGGCACGCGTATATATGGTATAACAGAGAGATGAAGGAGAAAAACTTCGGTAATCATTTCGTGCGAGCCTCCCTACTACGGACATGGATGAGGTACAAAGCTCTTTTCTATAAAACAACACCATTATGGATTTCAGCAATGGAAGCGCATCAAAGAAGACTACTAGGATGGAGGACATGGCCAAGATACAAGGATATATTGGTGAAGGGGACAATAGAGATGAAATCATTTGAACAATTAAAGACTTTATTTAGCAATATAACTTGGTTAAATTACCTACAAATTAAAGACTATTTTAAACAAGATCAAAAAACAGGTTTTGATTGGAACGAGAATATATGGGATAGAATACTAAAAACACAAAGGAAAACGGTTACAATATTATACAATAAATTGCTCCAGTGGATGACAGAAACAGAACAGGTGAAAACCTCTATGATTAAATGGGCGGAAAATATAAGAAGGCCCATCCACTTTGGGGAATGGGAAAGGATGTGGAATAAAAAATTGAAATACACATATGCTATGGACTTAAAAGAAAATTGGTATAAAATGTTTTATAGGTGGTATTTGACTCCGAGTAGACTGAGCCATATGTATCAAAATGTATCAGATAAGTGCTGGAAATGTAGTGAGCAAGTAGGCACTTTTTACCACATGTGGTGGACATGTAAAGAAACAACAAAGTTCTGGTCTATTATTCATGAGGAGTTACAAAAAATATTAAAGAAAAGCTTTAAGAAGAAACCTGAATATTATCTTCTGGGATTTACAGATGATGACTGTAAACTGGATGAGAATGAAGATAAATTATTTACCTATTGCACAACGGCGGCTAGGATGGTTTTTGCCAAATACTGGAAGAATGGTGAGGTTCCGAGTATTGAAGACTGGTGGAAGAAAATTAAAGAAATAAGAGACATGGACGAACTAACTTTTTTGTTGAGAAGAAATGAAGGAAGAGTTTTGAGGAGGACAGATTGGTCCCTGATATATGATTATGAAAAGAAAGCTGAAAAAACAATGGGATGAGAATAGATATTAAGGTGAAGAAATATCTTGAAAAGATCCTGAGGTTGGAGTGGAAGTCATTTTAGAATAGTTTGAGTAGTTGTATTGTATGTATTAGATGGTAGCTAGATATGGTGGGTTTCTGTGTCTTTTTTTTTTTTGTGTGTGTGTACCTCTCCCTTTCCTACTGTTCTATCTTCTTGTTCTTTGTTCCCCCTCTTTCCATGTGTGGATTGTGAAAAACTTAATAAAAATCATTTCAAAAAAAAAAAAAAAAAAAAAAAAAGAAAAAAAAAAAAAAAAAAAAAAAAAGAAACACAACTGTTCTTGCAGTTTTAAGATTAGATGGCACTCAAACTGCAAGCTCCAACGGCCTGAAAACCAGGATGGAAGCGTTACTGAGATATTTTCAAAGGTCAGTGCTCTGCATCATTTCCAAAAAGGCAAGAGAGGTGACAGTCTATCATCTGCCCCATCTAAGAAAAAAAATACTACTAAAAAAATCAAGTCACAGGAATCTTAAGATAGATAGAAATCTAGAAACAAAGTTTTCAGCACTCATTTTATCATGCTTGTCAAAGCACAGAGAAAAGCTCATACAAAATCGCACATAGCATCCCTCCAAATCAGACCAACAGACGAAATTATCCAGAATGCCAAATCCAAAGAGAAACAATACACCCCACAATGCAAGAAGCTCAAACTGTTTAAGACACTAATATTTCCATGCCTCAATCATTTGTATGGCAAGTTACAGAACTTGCTGGCAAACAAAAGAAGTAAGTTAAGATGACAGATTATTCAGTCATTTGGAATCAAAGATTTTCCAAAGCAGAATCTCCTTTTGTAAAGGTTTCATGATACACAAAAAGGATCCAATAATATAATATCACAATCTTACCTTAGCCTCCGTTTCCTCGACCGTGAAACGGACCGAGACCTGGACCGGGACTTTGAAAAAGACCGGGAGCAAGAGCGGGACCCAGATCTCGAATGAGAGGAACGGGACCCTGATTTGGATTTATTTGTTTTCGACATCTCTCACAACTCCTTCCTCCACGCCTGTCAGCACAGAAGAAAGCAAGAAAAAGCAGAAAGTGAACTGTTTTCCAGCTTTTCTTCTGGATATGTTGAATAGATCAATTCTCTTTGCAAAATGAAAACATCTATGAAGATAGATCTAACAGGCTTTAAAGTGGAATCCTAAATGGAACACCAGAGCCCAAAGATGGCAGACATCCTGAAAACTCTCTGGACCAGCCCTTTTCAATCTTTTCACTCTCACTAAACTCTTGAAATTTTGCTTGACCATAAAAATTATTATATCTACCACTCAAAAAACATATTTTTCCCTATCATGATCTCTTGTGATTGAAAAGGAACCTGTACAAAGTTCTTTCATTCCCTTAGGGTTTCCTGGCTGATAGATTCTGCTCTGGACTAATTTAGGGACTCTTTTACTTTCACTCAAAAGGCACATTATCTATGTTTTTCACCTAAGACTGGGATCAAAAGGGAGCTCAAAACAGTATTAAAAGATAAAGGAAGAACAAAGTTGTAATATTGAAACAGCAGTAAAATAATTATAGTGTCCAATGTTACTTTTAAAATACGGTTCTTTCTAAGATGATATCAATATCCCCTTTCTCAACAACGAAAGAATAGTCTTTCTCTAAAATCCCAATTAGCGATACTGCTTATCCCACTCCTCATTTAACCAAGAGAATACTTACAGACCAACATTAAGGATGAGGTGCTGACTTTCAGACCAGCCCCATCTGCAGCTGGAAACCCCAGTTATACATTTGTCACAGTCTCAGGGGAGTCCCCTTGCAGCCAAAATAAATTGGGAACCCTTACAAGTCTTTCGACATTTCAAACACTGGGGATGGAAACTAACTTTTCCTAACTGCCTTTAAAGAATCACATTTGCAAAGGAAGAATGCAAGACAGACATCTTAAGCAAAGACCTCAGTTTTTTTAAAAAAAAAAATCAGTACACAAAATACAAAAGTAATTATTATCAAAGATAAATTACATAGAATGGGCTTCTCAACGGTGGCTTCTCAAAGAAGCCTTAGGAACTTCTGAAGTATTTCTGAAGAATAGAATATAGTGCAACAGAAAAAGAGCCAACTTTTAAAAAGTCACACATTCATCATTCATCACTCTGAATGTGTTTTCAAAACTGAACAAGAGGAAAAGAACACTGTTAACCTCATCTGACACACTCCATCCCTTGACACAGATCTAGTTCTGGGTAGCAATAAAAGCACCCCAAAAAGGAGTCCTGGCCATTTCTGAAAGCTAGCAGGGGAAGCTGCATGCTTCAAGTAATCCTTGGCAAAGAAGGCTCTGGAAGGCCCAGGCTCTCTTTCTGCCAGGGACGGACTGACAGGGGCTTAACCCTATAAGCCAACACCTGGCTTGTCCCATCATTTTTGCTCTACAAAGAAGCATGAGTGTGCACTGAGAGAATTCAGTCAATTTGCTTAACTGGGGAAACTTTTCTTTCTTTGAAACCAGACACAAATTCATGTGTTCCACTGTCTTCGCTTCCCTCCGCCTAACCTGCAATCTGTACCCATTCCAAGCAATAACAAAGGCTGAACAACAATGGAATTGAGATTTCCAAACAGCGTGTTGCCAGGAATTAATACATGCCCCTCCCCACCTCTCCCTTTCACTGAAATGCTCCTATTTCAGAGTCAGATATGCTCTGAGCATTCAGGAAGCCTTGGCAGATGTCAAGATTTCAGCCGCCACTGACATGCACCCAACAGGATATAAAGACAGAGATTTGAGAAAGAAAAAAGGACAGATATAAATCAAAATAAGCTCCAAGCAGCACATTTCTATGATTTTTTTTAAAAAAAACTAAAGATAAAATGGAGCTATCATCCTTCCTGGATCTGATATAGATGACTGCACAATGTTCAGTTCTGTATATAGAAATAAGACATTCTGGATAAGGGAAAGTAATGTATGGCACATTCTTCAGCAATCTGGTCATGATTTGAGACCTGGTTTGAATTTGGGGCTCCTTCAAGAGCAAGGCTTCATTAATTTCTTCCCTTTTTAAACAAACTGGAGGAATCAATCAGAGGGCAAAGATGCCTGAGCAACCATAATCTACAAGAAACTTTACTGAGCATAGGGATACTATTTCAGCAAAGTTTAACTGGTTTCTACCTGTCACACTTCAATGCAGTGTTCTGCTAATTCATATTTAAGCAGATGGCTTCATTTCTAATGCTGTATACAAAATGGAAACCACACAGTTTAGGGAACTCACCATTAATTTTCAGAACACATTAAAGACTTATTGATTCATATTACCAGCCAATGTCTTTTATTTTGTTCTAACTATAGGTATAAATGTATTAATGAATGGATGTTTGCCAATTTATGTTTTATGTTTGGAAGCCGCCCTGAGTCCCTTGGGGACAGAGGGTGAGTTAAAAATAAACTATTACTATTATTATTTGATATAAAACAAGATTAGTTCACAGCAAACAAGATACTTCCCAAGAGTCTAGGATTATGTGATGTATTGGTGAATAATGTGTGCAGATTTGACTATGGCAGCCTTTTCCAGCTGACAGATGGTAATTTTATCAGCACCAATTGTTTTTAATTACAGGCCAAAGTCTTTTGGGACCTTGGCCTGCACCACTGGGACCTTTTACTGACTTGTGCCTGAGTCTTTCCAGGTCTATCTTTAAATCCTCATCGTGTAAGCTTTTCCAGTTGCTTCTTGTTAGTTCTGCTGTATGGATCGATGATCCATACTTTGTTTCTTTCCACAATTGTGAGGTCAGGAGTTGTTGTTGTTTATTCGTTCAGTCGTCTCCGACTCTTCGTGACCTCATGGACCAGTCCACGTCAGAGCTCCCTGTCGGCCGTCACCACCCCCAGCTCCTTCAAGGTCAGTTCAGTCACTTCAAGGATGCCATCCATCCATCTTGCCCTTGGTCGGCCCCTCTTCCTTTTGCCTTCCACTTTCCCCAGCATAATTGTCTTCTCTAGGCTTTGCTGTCTCCTCATGATGTGGCCAAAGTACTCCAACTTTGTCTCTAGTATCCTTCCCTCCAATGAGCAGTCGGGCTTTATTTCCTGGAGGATGGACTGGTTGGATTTTCTCGCAGTCCAAGGCACTCTCAGAACTTTCCTCCAGGAGTATTGTGCTCTAAAACTCTATTAGTCTGAATGTGAAAGTCCCAGAGTTGTTGTTGTTGTTGGTTATTATTATTATTATTATTATTATTATTATTATTATTACCCAGTCCTCTTTCTTCACCAATTTGTTCTCAGTTGTTTTTCTAGTGTCTCCCAGTCAGTAGCATTTTCCTTATTTTCCTTCCCAATCAAGTTCTAATCTCCCTTAGCTCCTGAACTCAAGCACAACCTAAAATGCAGACAAAAGCTGTTAAGTTGGGGTGACCTTCTGGACAAATTGGCTACATTAGAGCTATGGTTCCGGTTCCCATTTGCACCAAACAAACTGGCCAAGTTTCCTGTTAGTAACTTGAGAAATGCTCTTGCACTGACTTCCAAGAGTTTCTACACTTCTTTAAGTGTTAATGCTAGGTCTTTGTGCTTGATTAAGCGATAGTTTTGTTAATTAGAAAACCTGAAATACATTACCAACTATCAAAGCAGGAACACGATTTTTCTCGAAGTGATGTTTTTTTATTTAAGTTGTGAAATCTGAAATGGTTTTACATGGAGGTTATGCAATATCTTACCAAGACCTTGTCTATAATGAACACTGAAGTGACTCTGGAAGCTTACCTTACTTGAAAGAGGCTCTCCTATGGAACAACTAAGAAGCCACAAGTCTCTTTCCACTTAACAAAATGCAAAAGATCAACTCTGCAAAATAAAAGGAATGGTTTAAATGACAACTGTTCACAGGATGGTGTTGTTTTGTTATTTTGAAAGGTGAACAGAAAGCATTAATCAGGCCTTTCTTCCCAGGATGATCCCAAGGTCTCAGGTATGAGGTCCTTTTAGATCCCTTTCCTATTAGTACTACTACTTCTCCCCTTTCATCCTACTTTTCCACAGAAGAACAAAGAGAACATGTTCACAACCATAAGGGGCAGATTATTTATCTAAATGAGCCAAATCCAGGATCAATAATCTATTCATACTGAGAGATCACATGATTTTGACCAGACATGACACCTAGATCAAGATCTAGCCACTGCATAAATGCAAAAACATGTGACATAACAAATACACTGGGCAGAAATAAACCAAAATAACTCAGCTTTACTGTTAGCAAGAAAGGTCACTTTTGGCTGGCTCCATCTTACAGAGGTAGCTGGACCCTAGCTTTCAACTTATGCCTGGAAAAGACAATCCCTGAGACCCTGTCCCCCCACAAAATGGCCGTTCTGTGTGATGCAATATAATGCACTTTTTATCCATACTGTAGTAACGTATTGTTACCTGTTATAACACGAAGACATGAGGGCTCCTGGGGCCCTCCTGGGATTCTGCCAGAGAAAGACCTTTGCTTTGTCTTCTGAGTGCCAGGCATGTAAACCTCCTGCAAGGTTAATTTTTAATCGGGAAGGGGGAGGGCTGGCCTAAGGGAGGAAAACACCTTTGCCTTAGCCCAGAGAGGCCCAAAGGTCCCTCACCAACTGCTGCTGCTCCTCCTTCTTCTCAGTGTTAGTTAGCCCTTCTCTCCAGCCACCTAGGCTTGAAAAACAAGGGCATTGCCACCTGTTCCACCTAGATCTAAAGGGATGCTTTAATTGTCTTGCATCTAAAAAGAGAGTACCATGTATCTTCTTACCCTGCAATCACTAAACCAAAATAACATGTTGCCCAAAACTTATTGTGGTTATTTTTATCACCTTTCATCTCCCCAGAATATTGTTGTTACTTTTGAAGTCTCTCCTAGTCAGGAAGGAGGCAGAAAGGAAGACTTCTGTATTCTGCCATGATTTTTAAAGTCTTGTTTGGAAGGACCATATGTCAGTGGTTCTCAACCTGTGGGTCTCCAGATGTTTTGGCCTTCAACTCCCAGAAATCCTAACAGCTGGTAAACTGGCAGGGATGTCTGGAAGTTGTAGGCCAAAACACCTGGGGCCCACAGATTGAGAACCACTGATATATATTCTTGAGTAAGTTGAACCTGGTAGAGCAAGGGCAGTTATGAATTTTGAGAAGACTCATTGATATGTAAAGGGATATAAACATGAAGATATACAGGGACCTATCAGGTTTGGGAGGATTTTCTACATAATACAGAAGGGATGGACACCAAACAACAATTGCGCTTCCCTTCATGAGCAGAACTTCTGTCCTTATTGCTATACACAACAGCCCAAAGTGGGATGTTATCTATTGTAGACTGTAATATATTAGAGCAGCAAACAGAGACTTCTTTGGTTTTGCCTGTGTGATTCTAAGTCAGTAGGAGTTGGGGGCCAGAGCACCTGGAGGTTGTGCAGGCCTGTTCTAAGGCAAAGTGAAGAGTTGTAATTGAGTGATTCCGTGGATGAATGAACTGCAGAGGATAGTAGGATCATAGCCATGTCTGTGAAATCGCTGGAGCTACAATATCTGCATTTTCTCATGTGAAAAATGTACTCCCTTTTAGATGCACATGTGTTTGTTTGGGCCACAACCCTACTGCCCAACATAGCTATATTTGTGCAGGACAGCTGAGTGGTGAAAATGGCTGTGGGTCTCATGGCAGGTTGTCTCTGTTAAGATGCTCAGGAACCAGCAAAGCAGCTTTCTCTGGCAACAAAACCCACATTCCCCTCTACCCCGCTGAAGCTGCTGTGCTCTCTCCAAAAAGTGTGTTATGCTGGCAAAACGAACAAGACCACGGCGTATTTCAGCAGGAGAATTCTCAGGTTTATTTATAAAAAATATTCAGTAAGCTAGGTGGCTTCCAATTGCTCTCTATAAAGTGAAAACATAAACAACTCAGCAAGCAGTGAAATGGTTGAATATCAGGCATGCACAGAAAGCTTGAACATTCAAGCGCTGTCACTAGATGGCAAGAAAACATAGGCATTATTGTGAGAAGATATATGGCTTTGCTCTGTACCATATCCTCAAGGAAGCACACATAAAATCACACGTGCAATCTAGGGTAAGGTACACTGCAAGAAATCATAATTACCGTTCAATAAGTTCTTACCACAAGATCACAAGCTGAGCCGAATGTTGGCTAACCATTCTGAAAACACTGCCATTGCTATGACAAAGGACTGATTGCTTCATTTGTATACCAATATCCTGAAGCTGTGCCAGACATACGAAATTTTAAATCTCAGAGAAGTGGTATACTGAAATGTTATTCTGCCTAGGCAAGATTGTATAGAACAGCTTTTGAGGAAGCTGGCAGCAGCTGCCCCGGCCCATCGGCAGGCCTGTTGGATTTGGGACTTCTGAGCAGAACCCAACTGAACAAGAGTCTAATCCACCTTCAGCTGTTCCACTGGGGATTTATCTCAGGCAGAGCAGCTAAATAGGGATCACAACTTCATCATTCTAGCTATACCCAGAAAATTTCAGCAAAGCTCTACGAATTTAAATGGCTAGTCCAGCACCAAGAAGAAAAATCAACTCCTAGACAACTCCTGTCTTTGGGCAACTATAACTTCTGATTGCCATAACTGAGGTTTTGTTGCAATAGTCCTGCATGAAGGCATCTGACACTATACATGGTCATATGGGATATCAGCCATACTCTTCTGAACAAAGGCATTTCTAGTTACCTATATAAGCTACTAGCTGTGCCCTGCCACGCGTTGCTGTGGCCTATAGTAAAACATATCAAAGTTGAGGTAGATATCTGGACTATTATGAAAGAGAGGTACCTACCTATTCCTTCCCCCTTTTCCTCCCCCTTTCTCTCCTTTCTTCCTTCTCTACCTCTTTCTTTCTTTCACTACTTGGTTTCATCCTTCTCTCTTTCCTTCATTCCCTCCCCTTTTCTTCCTTTGCCTTTCTTCCCTCCCTGTTTGCTTCCTTCTTTCTCTTTTTATTTCCTTTTATTTCACCACCATCATAACAATAACAATAATGCAATGCATTGCCTCTGGGACCTGACACCTCCCCCATTCCCCCAGGGTCTAATAGGAATAATAGCATAATAATAATAGAAATAACAACCTTTACCCGCCACGTGTTGCTGTGGCCAACCTTCCCTCTTTCTCCCCTTCTTTCCCTCCTTCCTTCCTTCCCATCTTTCCTTCTCCTCTTCCTTCTCTCTTTCCTTCCTTCCCCCTTTTTCTTTCTCTTCTGGTCTCTTTTCTTCCTTCTCTCTTTCCTTCTTTCCTTCCCTCCCTCTTTCTCTACATCTTCCCCCTTCCTTCACTCCCTCTTTCCTTCCTTCATTCCCTTTTTTCTTCTCTCCTTCCTTCCTTCCTTCCCCCTTTTTCTTTCTCTTCTGGTCTCTTTCCTTCCTTCTCTCTTTCCTTCTTTCCTTCCCTCCCTCTTTCTCTACATCTTCGCCCTTCCTTCACTCCCTCTTTCCTTCCTTCATTCCCTTTTTTCTTTCCTTCTCTCCTTCCTTCCTTCCTTCCTTCCCCCTTTTTCTTTCCCTCCCTATGTCTCTCATTTTTTCCTTCTCTACCTCTTTCCTTCCTTCCCCCTTTTTCTTTCTCTTCTGCAGCTGGGCGCCAATGCGCATGCTCAGTTGTTTTGCCATTTTGTGAGTGTGTTGTGTTGTTTTTCATTTTGAGTAGATATGTTTGTACCTTGTGGGCTGTGTTATGGGCATGGGAATTTTGGTTAAGTTTCATTGGTTTTTTTTAGTTTTGTTGTTTTGCCGTTTTGTGAGTGTGTTGTTGTTTCTTTTCATTTTGAGTAGATATGTTTGTACCTTGTGGGTTGTGTTATGGGCATGGGAATTTTGGTTAAGTTTCGTTGGGTTTTTTTTGAGTTTTGTTGTTTTGTGAGTGTGTTGTTGTGTTGTTTTTCATTTTGAGTAGATATGTTTGTACCTTGTGGGTTGTGTTATGGGCATGGGAATTTTGGTTAAGTTTCGTTGGGGGTTTTAGAGTTTGTTGTTTTGCCGTTTTGTGAGTGTGTTGTTGTGTTGTTTTTCATTTTGAGTAGATAGGTTTGTACCTTGTGGGTTGTGTTATGGGCATAGGAATTTTGGTTAAGTTTCATTGGGATTTTTTTTTTAGTTTTGCCGTTTTGTGAGTGTGTTGTTGTTGTTTTTCATTTTGAGTAAATATGTTTGTACCTTGTGGGTTGTGTTATGGGCATGGGAATTTTGGTTAAGTTTCGTTGGGTTTTTTTGAGTTTTGTTGTTTTGCCGTTTTGTGAGTGTGTTGTTGTGTTGTTTTTCATTTTGAGTAGATATGTTTGTACCTTGTGGGTTGTGTTATGGGCATGGGAATTTTGGTTAAGTTTCGTTGGTTTTTTTTTTAGAGTTTTGCTATCCTGTTGAACCAACCTAACAGATTTATATATATAGAATTGCATTCTGTTACAGTGCAAGAATATACTGAAATGCTTTCCTACAGATCCAAATATTCTTTGCTACAGGATATCTTGCAAACAGGATTGAGGGACATAGTTTATACATCCAGTTAGAAGCTGTAGCTACACAACTAATAGAAGGGACTATGTGTCTGCCAAAAGACCTTATTTCAAACCAAAACCTAGGCTTCTGAACAGACAGAACTGTCTAGAATTCAGATCCTGCATGAGGAGTCAGATACCTCTCAACTTGAATAAGAGCAGTAGATTGTCCAAGGCGTTTGGGAGTTATCAGATCCAATGCAGTGAAGTCAGTTTATTAGACCAAGAAACTTGTCTCATGGGTGAGTAATCCGCCTACAGTTTTGCTGCCTTCTCTTAGATGCTGCTCAATTTTGACATCATATCTGTTCCTGGCCCCTTCCCAAATCAAAACAGTGCCTTCTGCCTGGCTCTGACTTTTCTCTGCTGGTCTTCTGATCCTCTTTTGACAGAGCAAGAGCCTGACCTGCATTCCATTTCTTTCCTGATCATTGCCCACCACATCGCTGAACCAGACCTTTCAGCTGCAGCCTCTATCAAAGCTAGAGATCTGACAACAGCACTTCATCTGGCCTTCACAAGCCTTCAGAAAATGAGGAAGCTAGCTTGAACCTCAGCTAAGAGGCAGAGTGCCAGAGCACGGTTCAGTAACACTGAATAGCCTGCTATGGATATAATCCTTCCTCATCTTTAATTCGATGGACTTACTGCCAAATCCACACCTATTCTATTTTAGAACACCAAGAGATGCTTGGAATGTCATTTTATAAAATACTAGCTTTACCCGCCACGCGTTGCTGTGTCCAGCCTTCTCTCCCTTTCTCTGCTTCTTTCACTCCTTCCTTCATTCCGTTTTCTTCTTTCTTTTCTTCCTTCTCTACCTGTTTACTTCCTTCCTTAGCTGATTGCTTTCATCCTTCCTTCTCCTTATTTCTTTCCTTCCCTGCTTCTTTCTCTCCTTCTTTCTCTTTTTCCTTTGCTGCGTCTTTCCTCCCTTCCCTTTTTTCTTTCCTTCTCTCCTCCTTCCTTCTGTACATCTTTCCTTCCTCCTCCCTTTTTCTTTTCCTTCCTCTTTGTCTCCCTTCTTCCCTTTCTCTTTCCTTCCTTCCTTCGCTCTGTAGTTCCATACTTCCTTTTCTTTCTTTCTTTCCTTCCCCCCTTTCTCTTCTTCATTTGCTTTCTTTCCTCCCCTCCCTTTTCTTCTGTCCTTTCTTCCTTCCTTCCTTCGTTCCTACACCTTCCCTTCCGCTCCTTTCTTCTTCCTTCCTTTCTCCGTTCTTTCTCATGCTCCTCTTTCTTCTTTCTTTCCTACCTTTCTTCCCTCATATACTTTCCCAACTTCTCCTTCCTTTTTTCATACACCTTCCCTTCCCCCCTTTTGTTTATTTCCTACCTTTCTTCTCTGATATACCTGCCTTCCTTTCTTCCTACACCTTCCCTCTGCACATGCTCTGTTTGTTTCTGTGATTGTGAGTTTGTTGTAATGTTGTTTTGAATTGTAATGAGTATTGTGCATACCTTGTGGTTTGAGGTATGCGTACGCCAAGTTTGGTGATTTTTCGTCTGGGGGTTTTCACGTTTTGCGGCCCCTAACGACGCCCTTTCGGATTTTATATATATAGACTAGCCATCCCCTGCCACGTGTTGCTGTGGCCCACATGGAGGTTCTGTGTGGGAGGTTTGGCCCATTTCTATTGTTGGTGGGGTTCAGAATGTTCTGTGATTGTAGGTGAACTATAAATCCAAGAAACTACAACTCCCAAATGTTAAGATTCTATTTCCCCCAAACTCCACCAGTGTTCACATTTGGGCATATTGAGTATTCGTGTAGAATTTGGTCCAGATCTATCGTTGTTTGAGTCCACAGTGATCGCGGGATGTAGGTGAACTACAACTCCAAAACCAAAGGACACTGCCCACCAAATCCTTCTAGTATTTTCTGTTGGTCATGGGAGTTCTGCGTGCCAAATTTGATTCCATTCTATCGTTGGTGGGGTTCAGAATGTTCTTTGATTGTAGGTGAACTATAAATCCCACCAACTACAACTTCCAAATGACAAAATCGTTTTTTTAAGTGAAGGACATACATTGGGTTGTTAGGTGTCTTGTGTCCAAATTTGGTGTCAATTCATCCAGTGGTTTTTGAGTTCTGTTAATCCCACAAGCAAACATTACATTAGGTTCTTGTGGGTTTTTTCGGGCTATAGGGCCATGTTCTAGAGGCATTTCTCCTGACGTTTCGCCTGCATCTATGGCAAGCATCCTCAGAGGTAGTGGACCTCACTACCTCTGAGGATGCTTGCCATAGATGCAGGCGAAACGTCAGGAGAAATGCCTCTAGAACATGGCCCTATAGCCCGAAAAAACCCACAAGAACCTAGTGATTCCAGCCATGAAAGCCTTCGACAATACATTAAACATTACATTTTTATTTCTGTAGATTTGCTTGGGTGTCCGGTGTTGTCTGTGTTTGCATTTTGTAATGGTATTTATTAGTCAAAATAATTGTTTGTGTTATGATTGCATGGATGATTCTATCACCAGGCTGAAACACAAAGCAGTGTTTTTGTGTCCCTTAGTGACTGACCATACCTGGCTGATTAGGGTCTCCATGTCAACACTGTAGTGGCCTCTTGGGGCAACAGCTGGGTCTTTCCTATGATCCCCTAGTAGCCTCTTGAGATAACAGTTGTAAGGCCATAGATCCACCTCAAGGAGTCTCTCAGACAGAGGCAGGCACGACAAGACCATCTCTTTCAGACTTTCAGCTTCTGTAGCGGTCCTATTGAATACCAACAGTGAAGCAGCAGTATGTTGTCTCTATTTGTGCCCTACAAGGTAATTAGAAACAAGCAAGATACAAAATGCTATAGTATTCCTCTCCCCACTGCTCAAACCCCTCAATTCAATCCAGAATACTAAATAACCCAACAGATACTTTTGAAACACAGAGGAAAAAATCCTGCCAAATAAACAGGGAAAGAACATTTCTTTCCAAAATCCCTAAAGGACCTAACACGCAATAAATTTATTGTTATAATCCATTTAGATCTAAAAATTGTATCCAACAAATGACAAAGTAAGAAGGAATTCTGAAACCGACTACTCTTAAGCAGACACTGGAAGCAAGTTTCAAAAATAAATCATTGAACTGATCAGGGAGAAAAAAATCCATGGCCTCGACTACATACAGTATGAGAGAAACAGGCAACACAATTGGATGAAGTCTTTGTTTCATTTCTCAGTTAAGCCAGTTAACTTACAACCTTTTGCACATGAGAGAAACAGAACGGCTTGTTTCTGCTTTCTACCATGTCGGAAAACAATCAGTTCCGAAAATGGCAAAGACCAATTTTGCGGTCTTGATTAAGGTCTGTTCCACTTTCAGTAACGCCTACAGTGCTAACCATTTTTAAACACACACACACAAAAAAGAACTACAGCTTATGATGTTTCAGCAACTACTTAGTCATAACAAGGTCAAAAATATATCTCAACCTATGCATTTAAGGGTCACAATGCTGGCTGAATTTGAAATGCTACATTGTATTGGCATTTTAAAGATTAGCTGAAGGTCTAATGACCCAAAAATTGAAGATTCTCAACAGCTATGATTAAGGCAGTTTGACTTGGCATATGCAGGTTCTACTTTCCACTGAACCATAAAACTCACTGGATGACTTTGGAGCAGCCACTTTGTCTCTCCTACTGCTTACTTCAAAGAATGTTGTAAGGCTGGGAGACAAGTATAGTGCCACGTATGTATCCCACCTTGTGCTGATGTGATGGAAAACAGGATATAAGTGTAAGTGAGAAGGCTTTGGCACAATCTCACATTCCGATAAAAGGAGGCTCAGTTGGTGCTGTTCACCCACTCCCAAATCCACTTTCTCCAATGAGATTTTGTGGCACCTTAGAGACGAGAATATTTCACTTAAAATAAAAGCATCCCAGGATGCCCGACCTTTTGAATCAAATGCATGGGGTATTATTTCCACTGATATATTACTGCACCATTAGTGTTTTATTTGAATGGATGGGGAAAGAAGAAAGTTAATTCAATTGCTCTGATGGCAAAAGCTATTCAAGATGATACAGATCACCAAGGTAGAGATCTCTCTTTCCTTTCTGCTTTTCTCAGCTATGGGTTTTCTGTCCTGGTAGAAAGTAGGCTGGAATAGATTACCCTCTGAATCACTTCAAAGTCTTAGGATTCTACCCCCCACCCACCCCCGGCCAAAGCCCATGTGTTTGATGGGTTGTAATCAAACAAATCAATCCATATCCCACCTTTCCCCCAAAACTGGAAACTCAATCTGGCTTATAAAATAAAAGGGGATGCAAGTATTTTCTATTATTAATGATAAACAATTTGATCATGCCTTCTACAGTGCATAAAACCAGACATAAAAAATTGATAGTCCAAAGATCTGTTATCACACAGATTTTATATGAGTAAACACTGTTCATATGCCAGTATTAAATCCTATTCTATATCCTATCTTATCCAATTTGACATCGATCCACTCCTTTGGGCTTCACACAAATCTACAATTTGCCAAAATATACGATCCTGTGCTTTTCTTTTCCATTTCTGGTTGAATAGCTTAACCATTGGTTCGTCCCATCGAGTACAAGGTCTGCCTAAAGGCTCTTAGTATCCAGTTCGTTAGTTGCAATATAGTCCAGTTGGTGGTCCACCCAGCCATATAACCCCGAATATCAAGGCAGATAATCCACAATATCTGCTTTGAACTGGATTATTTGAGTCCACACTGCCATATAAACTAGTTCCAAGTGGATTTTATACAACTGTGTGGAAGGAGGAAGTCATAGGGAGGAGGGACCAAGTTTGTTTTCTGTTGCCCTGAAGACTAGGACATGGAACAATGACTTTTAATTTCAGGAAAGGAGATTCCACCTGAACATTAGGTTCAATTCCATCCTGACTGTGAGAGCTGTTCAGCAGCGGAACTCTCTGCCCCGGAGTGTGGTGGAGGCTTTTGAACAGAGGCTGGATGGCCATCTGTCGGGGGTGTTTTGAATGCAATTTTCCTACTTCATGGCAGGGGGTTGGACTAGATGGCCCATGAGGTCTCTTCCAACTCTATGATTCTATGGTATGTCAGCTAACTCCCTTCTACACTCATAAATAAAAACCCTCATGTTCTGCTTTGAACTGGGTTATATGGCAGTGTGGACTCAGATAACCCAGTTCAAAGCAGATATTGTGGGATTTTCTACCTTGATATAGGGCCCTGTGTGGAAGGGCCCTATACCGAGATAGATATTTTATATAAATAAAAATGTAATGTTCATTTGTGGGATTAACAGAACTCAACCACTGGATGAATTTGTACCATATTTGGACACAATACACCTAACAACCCAATGTATGTCCTTCACTAAAAAAAATTGATTTTGTCATTCGGGAGTTGTAGTTGCTGGGATTTATAGTTCACCTACAATCAAAGAGCATTCTGAACCCCACCAATGATGGAATTGAACCAAACTTGGCACACAGAACTCCCTTGACCAACAGAAAATACTGGAAGGGTTTGGTGCGCAGTGTCCTTTGGTTTTGGAGTTGTAGTTCACCTACATCCCGAGATCACTGTGGACTCAAACAACTATGGATCTGGACCAACCTCTACACGAATACTCAATATGTCCAAGAGAAGTCTGAGAGGAGATATGATAGTCATGTCATAGAATCATAGAATTAAAGAGTTGGAAGAGACCTCATGGGCCATCCAGTCCAACCCCCTGCCAAAAAGCAGGAATATTGCATTTAAATCACCCCTGACAGATGGCCATCCAGCATCTGTTTAAAAGCTTCCAAAGAAGGAGCCTCCACCACACTCCGGGGCAGAGAGTTCCACTGCTGAACAGCACTCACAGTCAGGAAGTTCTTCCTCGTGTTCAGATGGAATCTCCTCTCTTGTAGTTTGAAGTCATTGTTCCGCGTCCTAGTCTCCAAGGAAGCAGAAAACAAGCTTGCTCCCTCCTCCCTGTGGCTTCCTCTCACATATTTATACATGGCTATCATATCTCCTCTCAGCCTTCTCTTCTTCAGGCTAAACATGCCCAGCTCCTTAAGCCGCTCCTCATAGGGCTTGTTCTCCAGACCTTTTATCATTTTAGTCGCCCCTCTCTGGACACATTCTAGCTTGTCAATATATCTCTTGAATTGTGGTGCCCAGAATTGGACACAATATTCCAGGTGTGGTCTAACCAAAGCGGAATAGAGAGGTAGCATTACTTCCCTAGATCTAGACACTATGCTCCTATTGATGCAGGTCAAAATCCCATTGGCTTTTTTTGCCACATCACATTGTTGGCTCATGTTTAACTTGTTGTCCACGAGGACTCCAAGATCTTTTTCACACGTACTGCTCTCGAGCCAGGCGTCCGCCATTTTGTATCTTTGCATTTCATTTTTCCTGTCAAAGTGGAGTATCTTGCATTTGTCACTGTTGAACTTCATTTTGTTAGTTCTGGCCCATCTCTCTAATCTGTCAAGATCGTTTTGAATCCTGCTCCTGTCCTCTGGAGTATTGGCTATCCCTCCCATTTTGGTGTCCTCTGCAAACTTGGTGATCATGCCTTTTAGCCCTCCATCTAAGTCATTAATAAAGAAGTTGAACAGGACCAGGCCCAGGACGGAACCCTGCAGCACTCCACTTGTCACTTCTTTCCAAGATGAAGAGGAAACATTGGTGAGCACTCTCTGGGTTCGTCCATTTAACCAATTACAGATCCACCTCACCGTAGTTTTGCCTAGCCCACATTGGACTAGTTTGTTTGCCAGAAGGTCATGGGGGATCTTGTCAAAGGCCTTACTGAAATCCAGGTACGCCACATCCACGGCATTCCCTGCATCTATCCAGCTTGTAACTCTATTGAAAAAAGAGATTAGATTAGTCTGGCATGACTTGTTTTTGATAAATCCATGTTGACTATTAGCGATGACCGCATTTGTTTCTAAGTGTTTGCAGACTACTTCCTTAACAATCTTTTCCAGAATCTTGCCTGGTATCGACGTGAGGCTGACCGGACAGTAGTTGTTTGGATCATCCTTTTTCCCTTCTTGAAGATTGGGACCACATTGGCCCTCCTCCAGTCTGCTGGAACTTCTCCCGTTTTCCAAGAACTCTCAAAGATGGTTGCCAATGGTCCCGAAATGACTTCCGCTAGTTCCTTCAGTACTCTTGGGTGTAGTTGATCTGGTCCTGGGGTCTTGAACTCATTTAGAGCAGCCAGGTATTCCTGGACGACTTGTTTCCCAATTTGGAGTTGGATGTCCTCTAATCCCTCATCCACTCCATCTTGCTGAGGTTGAAGATGACCTTCTTTTTGTGAGAAGACCGAGGCAAAGAAGACATTAAGTAGTTCTGCCTTTTCCCTACCCCCTGTTATCCTTGCCCCATCTTCTCCTCGAAGAGGCCCTATCGCCTCCTTGTTTTTTCTTTTTCTACTGACATAAGAAAAGAAGCCCTTTTTATTGTTTTTAATGTCCCTGGCAAGCCTGAGCTCGTTTTGTGCTTTAGCCTTGAGGACCTTTTCCCTACAGGTGTTGGCTATGTATAAATATGTGAGAGGAAGCCACAGGAAGGAGGGAGCAAGCTTGTTTTCTGCTTCCTTGGAGACTAGGATGCGGAACAATGGTTGCAAACTAGGAGATTCCATCTGAACATTAGGAAGAACTTCCTGACTGTGAGAGCCGTTCAGCAGTGGAACTCTCAGCTCCGGAGTGTGGTGGAGGCTTCTTCTTTGGAAGCTTTTAAACAGAGCCTGGATGGCCATCTGTCAGGGGTGATTTGAATGCAATATTCCTGCTTCTTGGCAGGGGGTTGGACTGGATGGCCCATGAGGTCTCTTCCAATTCTTTGATTCTATTATTCTATGAACACTGGTAGTTTGGGGAAAATAGGATCTTGACATTTGGGAGTTGTAATTGCTGGGAGGTATACTTCACCTACAATCACAGAGCATTCTGAATCCCACTGATAGAATTGAGCCAAACCTCCACAAAGAACCCCCATGTGGGCCACAGCAACACGTGGCAGGGGACGGCTAGTAAATTATTATTATTTTGCTTTAGTGTTACATGTTATAGGCTTTAGTAATTTGTAAAGTACTGTTTCTAGCGTTGCTAGCCACTACAGCTGGCATGGGCTAAGTTGGGCCCTCCAAGTGTTTTGAACTTCAACTCCCACAATTTCTAACAGCCCCAAGCCCTTTCCTTTCCCCCCTCAGCCGCTAAGATGAGGGTGAAGGGCCTGAGGCTGTAAGGAATTGTGGGAGTTGAAGTCCAAAACACCTGGAGGGCCCAAGCTAGCCCATGCCTGCACTAGAGTCTCCTTCAAGAGAAATAAGTGGAATATAAATATAATAATGATAATAATAATGATAATATGCCCATCGAAGTTTGAGACTCTTCTTTGATGATGGAATGGCGCCATATATATATATATATCCGCATCAGGCGTTTGGGCAAGGCCCCAAAGTTCCCCAGTTTCTGACATATGAGGGGAAATGTCCCCTGATCTCTGGAAAATAACTTATTAGTTCTATATATTTGTTTTTATGTTGTAGGCCTCAAATTGTAAATTGTATTCTTTTTATCATAGTCAGCCCCTCCATCTGTCTCCTTTAAGGGAGATAGATGGGAAAGGCAGGGCTCTTCATTCCTTTTCTTCTCTCTTTTCCCGCACTCACCTCGCCGCCGCGGCCTCCTCTCGCCGCCTCGCCTCCGTAACAGCGAAAGGGCCAGGCGCCTCTGCGCACGCAGCCCTGGCTAGGCCTTAGCCGCAGAGCATCGTGGGAATCGTAGTTTTCCCTGCTCCCGCTTTCCTTCGGCCGCCGGGAAGAGCGCCACCCGAAATAACTGCAACTACCGGCATACACCGCGCCCACCTTCTCGCCGCTCTCGCGCCCTCTCGCTTTCCGCTCGACCTCAAGGCCGGCCCCTTTTCTTGTCACTCCGCTCTTCCTCGTCCGCCATATTCTTTTTTTCTTGCTTGCGGATGGAAAACTGAGTCTTTCCCTCCACAACGGTTCTATGAGTTGTTATGGAGGCCTCAGGGAGCTAAGAACTACAACTTCCAGAAAGAGGAGGGGGTTTGAGCTATCGAGAGAAAATGGCTTCCTTTGGGGTCCTCAGGGGGAAGTCAGGGTGTTAAATGTCAGTCGTGGTTGTTTAGGCAACAGCTGACGTGACATTAATGCAGTGGTTCTCAGCCTGTCGATCCCCAGATGTTTTGGCCTTCAACTCCCAGAAATCCTAACTGAATTCTTGCCTGTTGGAGGCAAGTGTGAATGTTGCAATTGGCCACCTTGATTAGCATTTAATGGCCTTGTAACTTCAAAGCCTGGCTGGTTGCTGCCTTGGGGGTTCCTTTGTTGGGAGCTGTTAGCTGGTCCTGTTTGATTCTTGTCTGGAATTCCCCTGCTATTTTTCAGTGTTTTAATAAATGTTTGTCTCTTTTTTTTAAAAAAATATTGAAATTTTCAGAATACAGTTATTATGGGAAGGACAGTTGTGGGGTAAAGGGTATGGGGGTGAGTTGAAAGGAGAAAGGACACAAAGGGAAGGATAAAAAACAAAAAGAAAAAAGAAAGGGATATATATATATATAATGTTCGTTTGTGGGATTAACATAACTCAGAAACCACTGGACGAATTGACACCAAATTTGGACAGAATACGCCTAACAACCCAATGAGTGACCATCACTCATAAAAATACTGAAAAACACAGCAACTTTAAAAGCCGAAAAACAAAAATACATTACAATGCATGCGCAAAACTGCATATATACACGCAAACACATATATACACATATACACACACAAAACACGTATACACAGACTGCGCCACAGCAACGCGTGGCAGGGGACATCTAGTATCAGGTATGTAGTCGGCGGGGGAGGGGGGGGCTTGAGGGATTTAAGCCCCCCTCCTCACGGCTACATGCTTGAGGGATTTCATCCCCCACCCCTGAAATTCTCATGGTGGTCCGCAAGAAGGCCTTGCTGGTGCATTATTTAAACTGTTATGTTTATTCATATCATGATCTGATCACCATGCTCAATATATCTCATATGCATGGGGGTATTGGGGTAACGATACAAAAGGTTTGCTAGGGTAGACCCTCACTCAGACTCAGCCCCCGCCCCCCAATCAAAATCCTGGCTATGGGCCTGTCTAGTATATATATAAACACTAAATCAAACATAACTACACAAACACATATTTTGACTTACATTCTTCTTCTTGGTGGTGGTGTTCCAAATTGTAAATAAAAAATAAAGAGTTTTTCTATACCCCCCCCCCCCCTCTAACCAAAGTTATTAATCTCTTTAGACACTTGTTTTAAATTTGTATATTTTTGATTACTTATTTTCAATATATTCTTCAAATGTTTTCCAATGTGTCTTATTTCATTTAATTTATCTATCTGTTGTTCTGTTTGAGGGATCTGTTTTTTTTTTGTCTCTTATGTGTAAAGCAAACAGTTTACAGTGCAATTTTGATTTTTCACCGAATGAAGATCAGACTTGCAACACCAAAGAATGCAGAAGTCAAGTTAAATTACCATGAAAAATAAAATCCTACTAAGGAGGTGGAGAATGTCACAGAGTATGTGTGAGAGAGAGGAAACTGTGGATCAGTGATTAATCAAAAGAGACTTCCCATGAAGTATACAGATTCCCACTTCACATTTGAAAGAGTATGTCTCTTTATTTACTGTCCTGATTTTAGACAAGCATTTGGACAATTTCAACAGAAAAGAGGAAACCATAAAAATGAACAAAATCTGACTACCAATATTTAAAAAAACCCTCTAAAATCAGCAGCCAGGAAATCAGAAGACGTTTACTTCTTGGGAGGAGAGCAATGATCAATCTTGATAAAATAGTGAAAAGTAGAGACTCTGAAGGAGCTGGGGGTGGTGACAGCTGACAGGGAGCTCTGGCGTGGGCTGGTCCATGAGGTCACGAAGAGTCAAGCAACTGAACAAATAAACAACAACAAAATCAGGAAAATAAAGAGCAACATCCAAAAAGCAGGAGAATTCCAGACAAGAATAAATCAGGGCTAGCTAACACTCCCAACAAAGGATTTCCTCAGGCAGCAACCAGCCTGGCTTTGAAGTGGCCATACATTTGAAAAAATTGGAAATTGTGGAGAAATGTACCTTTATTTGCAAAATAATTTTTTTAAACACCCAATTCATTTGTATTTCTTGTAAGTGCAAAGAAGTTGCCCATGTGATTGTAAATGTCATTTTTCTTACAAATTGTTATGAGAGGTTTTATACCTCTGCTTATGCCTTTAATTCGTTTTCCTCTCTAGTTATACTTTTACAAAATATATGTGTATTGATTTTTATGACATTTTAGATGTGAATTGATATTTCTCCCTTAGGGTTCCTTCTCATTGGTTTCACTGGAAAACAAACACTGACATCTTGTGGCAGAAATGGTACAGTACATTTTCCCACTTAGATCCCTTTACATAGCATTTGCAACCAGGGCACGTGTGTCCAAGGGTGCCTCTACACCAGACATGGGCAAACTTTGTTCGTAAAGGTGTTTTGGACTTCAACTCCCACAATTCCTCACAGCTAATAGGCTGTGAGGAATTGTGGGAGTTGAAGTCCAAAACACGTGGAGGGACGAAGTTTGCCCATGCCTGCTCTACACTGTAGACCTGATGCAGTTTGGCCACAGTTTAACAGCCATTATTATTATTATTATTATTATTATTATTATTATAACTTTATTTGTACCCCGCTAGCATCTCCCGAGGGATTTGATGCGGCTTACACAGGCCAAAGCCTCAAAAAACACAGTACAACAATACAATACCCAAGCAAATTAAAAACAGTTAAGCAGGAAAACAATAACAGTGACAATACAACAAAACACTATTAAAACTGGGCCGGCCGAAATAGGGGTACAGGATTAAAAGTGCTGATGTGGCAGGAGGGATGTGGGATTAAATATAAGTGCGGTGTGCAGTGTGCAGTGATCTTGGTTCTACTAAGGTGCTTCTAGGATTTGGTACTAGAGGTTCCTAATCTGAAAAGGCACATTGGAACAGCCAGGTTTTCAATTCCTTCCTGAAGACTGCCAGTGTAGGAGCTTGTCTAAGATCTTTCGGGAGGGCGTTCCAGAGTCGGGGGGGCACCACAGAAAAGGCCCTGTCTCGTGACCCCACCAAGCGCGCTTGCGACGCGGGCGGGATCACGAGAGGGCCTCTCCAGATGACCGTAGTGAGTGTGTGGGTTCGTAGACAGCGATACGGTCACGCAGGTAGGGTGGTCCTAAACCGTTCAGGGCTTTGTAGGTGAGCATCTGCACCTTAAATTGGGCTCGGAAAATAAACGGCAGCCAGTGGAACTCCTTAAACAGGAGGGTTGACCTCTCTCTGTAATGAGCCCCGGATAACATCCGTTGGACCAGCTGGAATTTCCGAGCCGTTTTCAAGGGAAGCCCCACGTAGAGCGCATTGCAGTAATCCAGTCTAGAGGTGACCAAGGCATGGACCACCCCGGCCAGATCGGCCTTCGCGAGGTACTGACGCAGCTGGCGCACAAGTCTCAATTGTGCAAAAGCCCTCCCGAACACTGCCGACGCCTGAGCCTCAAGCGTAAGTGATGAGTCCAAGAGGACACCCAAGCTACGGACCTGTGGCTTCAGGGGGAGTGTAACCCCGTCCAACACAGGCAGCCACCCTATACCCCGGTCCGGTTTGCGGGATTGATCTTCAGCTTGTCGGGATTGATCTTCAGCTTGTTCGTCCTCATCCAGATAGACACAGCGGCCAGGCACTCGTCCAACACCCGAGAGGCCTCCTTGGAATTAGGTGGAAAAGAGTAGTAGAGTTGTGTGTCATCTGCGTAGAGATAGCACCCAACTCCAAAACTCTGGATGACCTCTCCCAGCGGTTTCATGTAGATATTAAAAAGCATGGGAGATAGAATAGAGCCTTGCGGGACTCCACAGGTCAAAGGCCAGGGATCCGAGCAGGCGTCTCCCAGCTTCACCATCTGGGTTCGTCCCTCCAGGAAGGACCGGAGCAACGACAGAACCGTGCCTCTGAGACCCATCCCAGAGAGGCGATCCAGAAGGATACCATGATCGATGGTATCGAAAGCCGCTGAGATATCCAAGAGAACCAACAGGGTCACACTCCCTCCGTCCAGCTCTCTACGGAGGTCATCCACCAAGGCGACCAAGGCTGTCTCGGTGCCGTGATCAGGCCTGAAACCAGACTGTGCCTGATCTAGGTAATTGATGTCATCTAGGAAGCCCTGGAGCTGAGAGGCGACCACCCGCTCCAGCACCTTACCCAAAAAAGGGAGGTTGGAGATTGGCCTATAATTGTTCAGCACCGTGGAGTCAAGGGAAGGCTTTTTAAGGAGTGGACGAACCACAGCCGGTTTCAAGTTAGATGGAAAAATCCCTTGCTCCAACGATGCGTTAATGTTCTGGAACAGCTGTTCCAGGAGCTCCAGATTTATTTGCTGTGTTTAAATGTTTGTGTGCAATCCCATGCTTGGGGTTTTGCAGCAGGGGGTTTCCTGTTATAATTTGCATTTATAGGGTAAGCCACCTGTCAATAATAGTTAGGTTCCCTGATCCCACCCCTTTTTGAGTTTTGGAGGGAACAGGAGCCATTTTGAGTTAGTTCTCACAGAGAAGCCTTTCGCACAGGACATAGAACGAAGTGGCTCCTGTAGAAAAGCTTCGTCTTTTACAGCTTGGCCGGGGTTATACAGCCCTACGGCTTGGCCAGGAGACATACAGCCACAGCTTGGCTGAGGGACTCCAGCCGGCCATCACAGCAACCTGAACTCCTTCTTTTTCCCTGGAGGTCTACAAAGCTCTGTTGAGGCAAGGGTCACTCGCGGAAGCCAGACGCAGTTGGTACCGGATGCAGGGGCTCCACGTCAATAGAGGCAAATACAGACTGCCCAGATTAGAAGCTAGGATTTCCCCATCAGTCAGTTACAGTTGAGAAGACAGTGCCTGTTCCTAGTGGACAAGATTGAAAGAGGCTATAGACAGTTAAGAAAGCTTGAAAGTACCTGTTTGTTTCATCAATAAAGAACTTTGTTGGATTTACTTTAAGCATTCTAAAGACTCTGTTTGGGGGAATCTAAGGGCCTTTATTCTGAGGCAGCCCCGGCGTCCCGCTGGGCACAAAGAATTTATGTCCTGTGTACAGTCTAATGCACAGGCCCAGCGTGCGACAGCACAGTTAACAATCAACACAAACCAATCAACCAACCCCTCCTTGGCAGATTTAATAAGCCAAGATGGGCAGGGGTCTAGAGTCGGTCGCCCTCACAGCCCCAAGGACCTCCCCCATGGTCTCAGGAAGAACAAGCCTAAAAGAATCCCACAAAATTGGACAAGCAGATGCCTCCGTCACCTCCCTTGGCACTGCGATGGAATTGGAGTCAAGCTCAAGGCGTATCTGAGCAACTTTGCCTGCAAAATGGTGTGCGAAGTCGCAACACCAAGCTGCTGGGTAGTCAACGGTCTCCTCCACCACGGGTGGGTGAAGAAGCTCCCCGACAACCCGAAAAAGCTCCGATGATCTATTTGCTGCAGACGCTATACGGGTGGTCGTGAAAGATTCCCTGGCCATCCGTATAGCCACGGAATATGCCTTAAGAGAGGCTTTAGCCCGTGCTTGGTCAGACACGTCCCGAGATCTCCTCCACTTGCGCTCTAGCCCCCTTCTCGTATGCTTCATCACAGCCAGCTTCTCGGTGAACCAGGGAGACGGTCTGTAACGACGCAATGAGATGGGACGTTCGGGAGCGATCGTATCTATCGCCCTGGAATCTCCTTATTGTAGAGATCCACCAAGGTGTCGATAGAATCACCAGGCTCCATGACAGGAAGAACCCCAAGATTCCTCAGGAATCCATCCGGATCCATCAGTCTCCTGGGGCGGACCTGTGAAGGTTGAGGGTCACAGAAAGTCTAAAACTAATCAGATAGTGATCAGACCATGACACTGGAAGGATGTTTTGTTCTTCCACTCTGATCATTCCACTGTCCGCCACAAAAACTAGGTCGAGTGTATGTCCAGCCTGATGGGTGGGTCCTGATATAATTTGTGACAGTCCTATGGTTGTCATGGCGGCCATAAAGTCCTGAGCTGCGCCGGACAAAGAGGTCTCGGCATGGATGTTAAAATCTCCCAGCACCACCCAAGCGTTGGGAGACAAGGGCCGAATTGGAGACCACTTCTGCCAACTCAGACAGGGAAACTGCTGGGTCGCGGGGTGGGCAGTATACCAGCAGAAACCCCACACTGTCGCGGTTCCCCACCTTCAGGTGGACACACTCAAACCCAGGTGCTTGCGGAACAGCGCATCTGGTTACGGCGATGGAATGCCGAAAGAATACTGCGACCCCTCCTCCCCGCCCCCCCTGTCTGGCCTGCTGATGCACTCCGAAGCCCGGTGGGCATAGCTGAGTGAGATTTACTTCCCCCAGCTCATCCAGCCAGGTTTCAGTGATGCATGCCAGGTCTGCTCTCTCATCCAGGATCAAGTCCTGAATGGCAGCAGTCTTACCATTAACGGATCTAGCATTAATCAGCAGGACCTTAAGACCGAGGGGACTGCCATGGAGCCTACCACTTCCTACCTTCTCCAGGGTCGCAAAAACTCTGTTGCGCTTCTCCCTGGGATGTTGGTGACCCGCAAATCTCCTCCCCCACACAACCTGAATGGTGCCCCCCTCCTCCGGGCCCCCCTCCCCCCGTACATGGATGAAATCTGTGGCTAGTCAACTCTCAGAAAAGGTAGGGCTGGAGTATGATCTCCCTTGGGTGTTAGATGGGGATGCTTCCGATGTTGGGGAGGACAGAGAGTCATCGAGGGAACTGAATGGGCTGAATAAGGGACGTGTTCTTGGGCGGGAAAGAGTGATTGATTGTGTGGGGACAACTGGGGCAGATGGGGTCTCGAAATGATACAAACCAGGGTAGGGCCTCCCCAGAAGAGCAGGGCCTCCCCAGAAGATCTTAAACTTCGAGATGGGATGTAGAGGGAGATCCGTTCGGACAAATACACTTGGCCGGAACCGTATAGGGTTTTGTAGGTCAAGACCAGCACTTTGAATTGTGCTCGGAATTGGATCGGCAGCCAGTGGAGCTGACGCAAAGGGGGGTGGTATGCTCCCTGTACGCCGCTCCGGTGAGCAATCTGGCTGCTTCTCGCTTGACTAGTTGAAGTTTCCGAGCAGTCTTCAAAGGCAACCCCACCGAGTGCGTTGAAGTAATCCAACCGGGATGTGACAAGAGCTTGGACCACTGTGGCCAGATCCGACTTCCCAAGGTACGGGCGCAGCTGGCGCACAAGTTTTAGTTGTGCAAAAGCTCTCCCAGCCACCGCTGAGACCTGGGGTTCCAGGCTCAGCGATGAGTCCAGGATCACTCCCAAGCTGCGAACCTGGGTCTTCAGGGGGAGTGTAACCCCGTCTAACACAGGCTGTAACCCTATACCCTGTTCGGCCTTCCGACTGACCAGTAGGACCTCTGTCTTGTCTGGATTCAATTTCAATTTGTTAGCTCTTATCCAGTCCGACACAGCAGCTAAACACCGGTTCAAGGTCTGGACAGCCTCCTTGGTGACAGGTGAGAAGGAGTGACAGATTTGGACATCATCTGCATAGAGATAGCATCTTAGTCCGAAACTCCGAATGATCTCTCCCAGCGGCTTCATGTAGATGTTAAATAACATTGGGGACAAGATTGAACCCTGTGGGACTCCACACAGCAACGGTTGCGGAGCCGAACAGGTGTCACCCAATAACACTTTCTGGGTCCGTCCCTCAAGGAAGGATCGGAGCCACCGCAGAGCAGTGCCTCCGAGCCCCATGTCCATGAGGCGCCCCAGAAGGATACCGTGATCGACGGTATCGAAGGCCGCTGAGAGGTCCAGCAGAACTAACAGGGACACACTCCCCCTGTCTAGCTCCCTGCGTAGATCATCTACCAAGGCGACCAAAGCTGTCTTAGTTCCATGTCCCGGCCTAAAGCCAGACTGTGCCGGGTCTAGATAATCAGTGTCTACCAGAAACCCCTGGAGTTGTGTTGCCACCACACGTTCCATGACCTTGCCCAAATAGGGGAGATTGGAAACTGGCCGATAGTTGTCGAATTGAGTGGGATCCAGTGATGGTTTCTTCAACAGCGGTTTTATAATAGCTTGTTTTAAGCTCGCTGGAAATTTTCCTTCCTGTAAGGAGGTGTTAACCATCACCTTCACCCACTCTGCCAAACCCCCTCTGGCTTCCTTGATCAGCCAGGAAGGGCAGGGGTCTAGGATGCATGTGGTGGGTCGCACCTCTCCAGGGATCCTGTCCACATCCTCAAGCTGAACCAATTGAAAAGAATCCAACAAAACTGGACAAGCAGATGCTCTCATTACATCCCCAGAGACTGCCATTAACATGGCGTCAAAAGCTGACCGAATCCGCTCAATTTTATCTACGAAGAATCGAGCAAATGCTTCACAGCGAGCCACCGAGTTATCCCAGGCCTCGCTTTTTGGCGGATTTAACAGGCCCCTGACAACTCGAAAGAGCTCCGCTGGACGATTCTTCGCTGATGCAATATTGGCTGTGATGAATATTTTCTGAGCCGCCTCTATTGCCACACCGTAGGACCTTAAAAAGGCATTAAGGTGTGTTTGGGCTGGATTGGTGGGATTCTGGCGCCACACGCGCTCTAACCTCCTCTTCTTTTGCTTCATTGCTGCCAGCTCCTCAGTGAACCAAGAGGCTGGTTTATCTCGGTTACTCGAGAGGGGGCGTTCCGGAGCGATAGTGTCGATTGCCCTGGTCAACTCACAATTCCAGCCAGAGACCAGAGCATCGACAGTGTCGCTAGCCAAGAAGGTGGAAAAATCCCCAAGAGCCATCAGGAAACCATTTGGATCCATCAGTCTCCTGGGGCGGACCATTCTAATGGGTCCACCACCCCTGCGAAGGTTAGAAGGCACATTTAGTCTAAAACTGATCAGGTGGTGATCGGTCCATGGCAAAGGGGCGATGGTCGGCTCCTCCATCCCGTCACCCTCATCCCATCCCTGAGTGAAGACCAAATCCAGGGTGTGTCCAGCACTATGGGTGGGACCAGATATTAGCTGGGACAGGCCCATGGTTGCCATGGCGGCCATGAAGTCCTGAGCCGCACCGGTGAGAGCAGCCTCGGCATGGATGTTGAAGTCTCCCAGGACCAAGAGCCGTTGGGAGTTCAACGCCATGTCCGAGACCACTCCCGCTAGCTCAGGTAGGGAGACTGTAGTGCAGCGGGGTGGTCGGTACACTAACAGAATCCCTATCCTGTCCCGGTCACCTATCCTAAAGCCGGCACATTCAAAAGAAGATGATTGTGGGATGGGACACCTGATCAGTGGGATAAAGTCCTTATAGACCACTGCGACTCCGCCTCCCCGCCCTCCAAGCCTTGGTTGGTGCTGAACAGAATAGCCTGATGGACAGAGTTGGGAGAGATTAACGCCTCCCCCCTCGTCCAACCAGGTTTCTGTTATACAAGCCAGGTCGGCTCGTTCTTCTTGGATTAGATCTTGGATGATGGAAGTTTTTCTGTTTACCGACCTGGCATTGAACAGCACCACCTTTAGCTTGGAGGGGCCACCGTCTTGGCACCTCAGCTGTATTTTGTCGGGAGTAGATTTTGGAATTACCAATCTATTTTTATTAATTTTGGGCCGAATAATAATGTTTATTTTTGGAGTTGCCAATGTCCTATTGAGAATTTTGGGCCGAATTTGCTTCTGTCTTTGATTTCTAACATCTTTAGGGGTAGCCAATTTATTGCTATAAATTTTGGGCCGAAATGGAATTTTTATTCTCCCTTTCCCGTATCTCCCTCTTCCAGTCACCACCTCTATGGCAGCTCCCCCACCCGTGGTCCCCCCCCCCCCCCGGGGATGTTCCCTCCATTTCCAGCAGTTGTAATCTCAGTGATAGGCGCATGCTTACAATTATTGTTATCTGTCTCTGGGTCCCAATAATTCCCCCCCCCCCCCCTTAATGCTATCTATTCCCTCCAGTGTAACGAAGGCTGTGAAGTGCACTTGTGCTAAAGTTGGTATAAAGTGCACTTGTGCAATGATTGTTATAAAGTGCACTTGTGCTGGAAATTGGAGGGATAACAGTAGCAGCAAAGGTAGAGCAAACATTGACATAAAGATAATATACCGAAGTTAACAATAAGTGTGCTTACTCCAATTAATAGTGTGAGTACCCAGAGTACAGAACATAAAGTGCAATTGTTGTAACCACTTGACCGTTTAGTAATGGTATGGGTTCTGATAAAAGGACCTAAAGTGCTCAGATTAAAGTGACTTCGTGCTGAGGTAGTTCTAATATTCTAAAGTGCAACTAATGCAGAAATTACTGACTTCTAAGAGTGAAAGCACTTTCCAACCACTAAGTCAGGACAAACCAATTCGCACCAAGGAAACCCAGCTCCCTGGGCCCGTGGAACAACAAGCCGGCACCCAGGGTCAGGTCTCCGGTTCTTCTTGATTGTCTTGGGTGGGGATAACCCAGCAGAACAGATGGTAGTATGCGTAATGAAGGCAGTGTATGCAATTGTTGCAATTAGCAGCACGGTTTGCAGGTTGTCCGTTGTATGATAGATATTATTTGCACTTTTTATCTTGGCCACAGAGGGCAGTATGGAAGGAATGAGTGTCTAGTTCTTTGGAATGGATCTCTGCGGATTACATTAAAACCCCGAGTCATGAGCGGACAGAACTTCCGGATTTCCATTTGGCTCAACTGTCCGTGGTGTAAAGTCTTATTTTGAGCCCAGACAACCGCGATATGGTGTTAACTATTGTTAATTGTTGCTATTGCACTGTTATTACACTACCACTACAATAATGGCACAGTTCACAAAGAATCATATACACACTATCAACAATAACGCGGTAGATGGCATCCTAAAGATGGCGGCTGGTGGCAGAACTACGCTAATAGCAAGTCACCCCCGATGGAAAAGAGGAGCTTTAGGCTCCAGATGGATTAGCTCTCCCAACCGAGGCGACCAAGCGGCAGCGCGCAGGTCGTAGGCAGCAGCAGCGACTCTCAGCGCCAGATGGTAGTACAAGCGGGCGAGATGTTCATCCAGACCGCGGCCGGGCCACTGTCGCAAGGACAGGAGGCGAGAGCGCGGGGGGCCCCAGTAATAGGCGCGCAGAAGATCACAGGTGGGAGCGCGCCCAGGCCTCCGTCTCCGCCAGCCGAGCTCCTGGTGTGCAAAAGTTGGGTGTTGGGAAGGCAGGTGCAGGACAGTGCTGAGAAGTCACGAGGTACGCCAGAGGCCGGGCCGAAACCGCAAGCAGTGTGCCAGGCCGAGGAGCAGCAACGCGGCAGCCTCCCAGCCGCAGCGGCCGCCACGGTGATAACAATGGTGGAGATCGTGGCCCACCTCTTCCTGATGGACCCAGGGGCGATGGAACTGGAGCGCGAAGGAACCGGAGCAGTCCCCCGCCGCCGAGCAGCAAGCACGCCGGGCCCACAGGGCGGCCGAGCAGCAGAGTGAGCGGCGGCAGCAAAGCGCCAACCCACACGTCAAGGCAGCCGAGTGCTGATCGCAGGCGCCAGGCCAGATGTCGGGCCGAATTGCTGGAGCAGCAATGGCATCCACAGCGCCGGTGCAGGTCAGAACTTGCTTCAGCACACCCCGGGCCGTGGGTCATGAGTCGGTTGGGGGTTAGGTGGTCCGGCAGCCCCAGTAAGCAGTTGGGAGGGAACGCTCTGCTAGGCCCTAAGATGGCGAAGGCCTCAGCGTTCTACCTCTCCTCCCTCCTCCTTCCTTTTGACTCCCTTCTTTTGATTAAGCTTGCCAAAAAGACCTCCAGAGGGTTCCTTCAAACCCCCGGGTGTCAAAAGTGGCGGCTGGTGATTGTAGAAGGGCTGGATGGGGGGGATTAGGCTTCGATTTAGTAATCTCACCGGGCTGCTCTGCGAGTCAGCTGTTTAGTTCTCCGCCATCACACCGGAAGTTTTTACTCACCCTCACACTTCTCACAAGTATATACATCCAACTACCATTCACACCTTCCTATGTCTCCACTTTCTTTACCACAGCCAGTCTCATGCGCTCTCCTGGGTCACTTCGTACAGGTCACCTTTCATGCAATCCTATCCTCTACTTCCAATTCCTATATATAACCCTAATTAGTTCTTCGTGCCTCCTGAAACAATCAGCAACAACACATACAACATACGAACATACAGCCATACTATAACTATAAAGTGACTAGCCAAAAAAGGAGAAAAGTAGGAAGAAAATAAACAAACAAAATTAAAAGAGTCAGATGGCGAGGATCACCATGGCGAGGATTTAGTGTAATTGTATTATTGATAGTGATGTTGTTATTGTTGTTTGTGATATTGTCTATATTGTAATCTGTTTTTATATGTTGTACACCGCCGTGAGTCGCCCTAGGGCTGAGAACGGCGGTCTACAAGTGCAGTAAATAAATAAATAAATAAATAAATCACAGCAACAACGATGGGGATATTGTCAATGTTCCACACTCCTCCGTTGCCTTCTCTCCCCTCCCCCAGGGTGGCGGTAGGGGGGACGCTCAGCGGCGGGGCCTAGCAGGCCCGATGGAAATCAGCCGGGGGGGCCCTTGCCTTCTCTCCCCTCCCCCGGAGAGGCGGGAGGGGGGCGCTCAACGGTGGGACCTAGCAGGCCCGATGAAAATCAGCCGGGGGGGCCTTGCCTTCTCTCCCCTCTCCCGGAGCGGCGGGAGGGGTGGTGCTCAACGGCGGGGCCTAGCAGGCCCGATGGAAGTCAGCCGGGGGGCCCTTGCTTTCTCTCCCCTCCCCCGGAGTGGCAGGAGGGGGGGGCGCTCAACGGCGGGGCCTAGCAGGCCCGATGGAAGTCAGCCGGGGGGCCCTTGCCTTCTCTCCCCTCCCCCGGAACGGCGGGAGGGGGGGTGCTCAGCGGCGGGGCCTAGCAGGCCTGATGGGAATCAGCCGGGGGTGGGGGCCTTGCCTTCTCTCCCCTCCCCCGGAGCGGCGGGAGGGGGGGCGCTCAACGGCGGGGCCTAGCAGGCCCGATGGAAATCAGCCGGGGGGGGCCTTGCCTTCTCTCCCCTCCCCCGGAGCGGCGGGAGGGGGGCGCTCAACGGCGGGGCCTAGCAGGCCCGATGGAAGTCAGCCGGGGGGCCCTTGCCTTCTCTCCCCTCCCCCGGAGTGGCGGGAGGGGGGCTGCTCAGCGGCGGGGCCTAGCAGGCCCGATGGGAATCAGCCGGGGGGGGGGGCTTGCCTTCTCTCCCCTCCCCCGGAGCGGCGGGAGGGGGGGCGCTCAACGGCGGGGCCTAGCAGGCCCTATGGAAATCAGCCGGGGAGGCCCTTGCCTTCTCTCCCCTCTCCCTGATCCATAGGTCAATGCTATGGGGATCATGGGATCTGCAGTTTGTTGAGGCACCAGCCCTCTTGGGTTGAGAAGGCACAAGACTTTGCAACACTGCAACTCCATTGACTCAGAGCATTGAGCAATTGTTATCGGGAAATTGGACACTGACACCTCTAAAAGATGGACTTAACACAAGCTACATGAATTCTTATTTTGATTTTATACAACTTCGCAATTCCGAAAGAGCAGCTCCCCTTTGTTTTGCCCTTTGCCCCACTTTAATTGAACCTGACATGGAAACCTGACTGGTTACACAACACAGAGGCATTAACAAATCCTCAGGGAATAGCTCCACCGGAAATGCTTGTATACAAGCAGTCTCCGAGTTACAAATGGCTTCTAGTTAAGAACAAGGCTAAGACAATAGGAAGCAAGAGGAATCTACTCCTCGGAAGGGAAATTCACTCCAGGAAGTTATTATTAAGGAAAAAGAGGTCTCCACTGGAGCTTTATCTCCAATCCTTGTTTCTACAGGAAACCAAACTTTCCAAAATCTAATTCTCATAGGGACAGAAAGTGAGAAGGAATCTTCTGAAAAGGGGCTGAGACAACAAAAACAAAACAAAACAAAAAAACAAACATTGCAGGGGTGTTAACCCTTCCCTATGGATGGAGTTACACTAAAAATGTACCTGATCCAACTTACTTACTCACAACTTACTCCTGGAATGATTCCATTAGTGTTGCCTCTGAAAAATCCTGCAAATCTCTTGGGAAAACAGGCAGACAAATGTCAGCATGCTGGAAGAAGCAAAGACTACCAGCATTGAAGTGATGCTCCTACACCGTCAACTCCACTGGACTGAATGCCATGTTGTCTAAGTGCCCGATCACCATCAAGAACGGGAAACAATACGTTGGTGGACAGGAAAAGATATTTAAAGATTTTCTCCCCCCCCCCCCCCCCCGCTCTCCTGGCACGTCATTTCTACATGCCAGGAGAGAGCTCTGAGAGTTCACTGGAGGCCTGGTAAGTTTATTTTACTTTTATAAGGGCTTTGGGGAGAGGCGTGTGTATTCCCACAGTTTTCCGGACTAACTGTGGGAATGGTGTCTGGACTGTGGGAATGGCGTCTGGAAATAGTGGGTTTATCCCATGCCTTTCAAGAAGGCATGGAATAAATTCACGATCTAATTAATTTGCTACAAACTAGGGTTTTCCTGGTTTGTAGCTAATTAATTCAGGACACAACCGTATACCCCAGAATATCAAGACAGAAAATGCCACATTATCTGCTTTGAACTGGGTTATTGGAGGCCACACTTAGATAATGTGGGATTTTCTGCCTTGATATTCTGGGTTATAGGTCTGTGTGGAAGGGCCCTATAATAATGTGGGATTTTCTGCCTTGATATTCTGGGATACATGGCTGTGTGGAAGGGTCCTCAAACTTTTCATATAGAAAAAGTTCAAAATGCACTAACCAAACTTTACCAGACAATGGCAGTATTGAACAGAGAAAGAGGCAGCATTCCTTTCCCAAGCTTTTTTATTCCCTCCTGATGAAGGCTTTTGGATCCAGGTGTAAAATTATACCTTCTAATGGTGGCTCCTATGGATTTAATCCAGACTTTAAATGAGTCAGGGTTTAATGCTGGAACAAAGAAACAGAAACTTGCTCTTCTGCAGTCTGACCATTTCATGGTCAACTCTGACAGGCAGCAGCAATAGTTTCCCAAAAATTAGCATACTCTTCCTTGGGGTCTTCAGCCATAATAATAATAATAATAATAATAATAATAATAATAATAATTTGCTTTAAATAAATGGAACTTTGAAAAAGGAGACGGAGGGCCTGATTCCGTCAGCCCAAGAACAAGCCATTAGAACCAATGCCATCAAAGCCAGAATTGAAAAGTCTACAACAGATCCCAAATGTAGACTCTGCAAGGAAGCAGATGAAACAATAGATCACATTCTCAGCTGCTGCAAGAAGATTGCACAGACAGACTACAAGCAGAGGCATAACATGTTGCTCCGATGATTCATTGCAACTTGTGCCACAAATACCATCTGCCTGCGACAAAGAACTGGTAGGATCACAAGCTGGAAAAAGTTACAGAGAATGAACACACCAAGCACCTCTGGGACATCTAGATTCAGACAGACAGAGTTTTGGAGCATAATACTCCTGACCTCACGATCATGTTAAAAAACAAAGTATGGATTTTCGATGTTGCAATCCCAGGTGACAGCGGGATTGAAGAGAAACAACTGGATTTAAAGATTGAACTGCAAAGACTCTGGCACAAACTGGTAAAGGTGGTTCCAGTGGTGATCGGCACACTGGGTGCAGTGCCTAAAAACCTTGACCTTCACTTAAACACAATCGGCGCTGACAAGATTACCATCTGCCAGCTGCAAAAGGCCACCTTACTGGGATCTGCACGCCTTATTCGCCAATACATCACACAGTCCTAGACACTTGGGAAGTGTCCAACATGTGATCCAATACAACAGCCAGCAGAGTAATCTTGTTTGCTGTGGACTCATCTTGTTGTGTTTCTAATAATAATAATAATAATAATAATAATAATAAGAAGAAGAAGAAGAAGAAGAAGAAGAAGAAGAAGAAGCTAGTATTTGGAAACAATAAAACTGATAAAATCACTATCTGTCAACTGCAAAAGGCCGCCTTACTTGGATCTATATGCATCATTCGAAAATGCATCACATAGTCCTAAACACTTGGGAAGTATTCAACTTGTGATTTTGTGATACAAAATCCAGCATATAGATCTCATTTTCTGTGACGTACTGAGTTTTTGTGACAGTAAAATAATAATAATATTAATAGTAATACAAAGGCCAGAATAGTGATCTTTTTTGCTGTGTACTAATCTTGTTGTGTTTCAAATGATAATAATAACTTTATTTATTTTCCGTCCTATCTCCCCTGGGGGAGCTTTTACACTGTGCGTACCATCTACACTGTAGAATTAATGCTGTTTGGCATCACTTTAGCTGCAGCCCTGGCTCAGAGTAGCAGCAGCGCCGGCGACTCCTCCCCGTTTGTAAATGAGGCACTCCTGATTGGCTGGAGAGAAGGAGGGGTGTGGCCCCAGGCTATAAAAGCCACCGGGGAACAATGCGGTGCCTCCGTCCTGGTCTGGGCGCTTTGAGCGCAGTGGGAGATCGATGTGATTTATTGCTTTGCTGCAAGGAGACAAGAAAGGGAAGAAAAGAAAGGATCGGTGCTTCCAGACTGCATTGAGTTTGGACACCGGGTTGAAGACCTGGATCTTCCGACAGCACTTCTCCAGTGAAGCGGTGTCTTTGAGCAAGTGACATCCCATTGTGAATGCGGGGTTGGGTCAGAGTGGGACTGGTTGGTGCATTTCAACAGGAGTAAGGAGTTAACCCTGGGATTATTCCGAAGCGTGGTAACTTACCCCGGTTCTAACCATGGAACTGGACCCTTTCCCTTTGCCTCCACTGACTTGGTTCCAGGTGGATCCTGGGGAGGACCTGGACTTGGGGCGCTTCCTCTGCAAAGAGGAGGAAGAGGAGGAGGAAGGCTGCCCTCTGTCCAACCTGAGCGCCTACATCCTGCGCGACTGCATGTGGAGCGCTGCCAAGGGGGTCTCTGCCCCCATCCATAGCCACAGCAGCGCCTTGGAGCCCAGATTGGGGGGGGGCTTTACGTGGCCCCCCGGAGCCGTCTTGGCCCCCATTGCCGCTTCCTCTGGGTCCGAGGGCCACAGCAACTCCGGTAAGGGAAGGACCTCCTTCGGAGTGGCTGTCTTGGAGGTCAGAGGTCAAAATAACATAAACGGCGTAGTAGAGAGCTTCAACAGGTAGAAAAGTATGGTGGGAAGACACAAAAGACTGAGGTATAGGATGGATGACACTTGGCTTGGAACGAAAAGGGGTCGGAACACGAACCAGAAGTGTCACGCAGCAGCGAAAAAGGCCAATGTGATTATAGACTGCAGGAAAGAGTCTAGATCCATGGAAGTAATATAGCTATGGCTTGACAATAGTCATATATCTGACTGACCATGAGTCAAGAGCAGGCATGGGCCAGCTTGGGACCTCCAGGTGTTTTGGATTTCAACTTCCACCATTCCTAACAGCCTCAGGCCCCTTCCTTTCCCCCTTCAGCTTAAGTGGCTAAGGAGGAAGAGGAAAGGGCCTGAGGCTGTTAGGAATGGTGGGAGTTGAAGTCCAAAACACCTTGAGTGCCCAAGTTGGTCCATGCCTGGCCAAGAGCATGATCGCAGGAAGTATATGGCTTGGCCATAATAGTACATGCAAAACAACAAGCATGAGCTGAAAATGTGATGCAGCAGCAAAAAAGGCCAATGTGATTCTAGGCTGTATCCATAGGAGAGTAGTATCCAGATCAACAGAAACTATAGTCCTTATTTGCTCTCTTCTGCTTTGGCCAGGCCTGACATGGAATAAAATTGTGCCCAGTTCGAAAGAGGTCTCATTGAGGAGGGTCAAGCTTTTTTTCTGCTACTCCGGAGAATAGGACACAGCGGAGCCATGGGTTGAAACAGCAGGAAAAGAGATTCCATGTAAACATTAGGAAGGCCTTCCTGGTAGTAAGAGTTGTTGGACAGTGGAATATACTTCTCTAGAACAGTGGTTCTCTACCAGTGGGTCCCCAGATGTTTTGGTCTTCAACTCCCAGAAATCTTAACAGCTGGAAACTGATTGGGATTTCAGGGAGTTATAGGCCAAAACACCTGGAGACTTGCAGGTTGAGAACCACTGCTCTAGAGGTTTTAAGGAGAGACTGGATGGGCATCTGTCAGGAGTGCGTGGATTGTGTCCTCCTGCTTGGCAGAATGGGGTTGGATTGGATGACCTTTGGGGGTTCCTTCCAGTTCTATTGGAAAATATTGCCTGATGATCTCATCACACTAGGGAATCCATTTTAAATCCGCTTTCTGCCTCCTGCAGAATTCTGGGGTTTGTAGTTTAGTGAGGCTGTTAAAGATTCCTTCTACAAACCTCAGAATTCTGCAGGAGGTAGCAACTGGATTTAAAGTGGATTCATTAGTGTGATGAAGTAGTGAAGAGTCCACTGGAGTCTCTTTTCCTGGAGGTTTCCACACAGAGGCTGGATGGCAATCTGTCGAGAGGGCTTTGATGGTGCCTTCCTGCCTGGCAGAAAGCAGTTGGATTGGATGGCTGTCTTCCAGCTCTAGAATCCAATAATCCCATAGAATTAAGCCCTGGCAGTTGAAGTCTGAAGGAGAGGCAGATAATAATGATGATTATTGATGATGATGATATCTTCTTTTTTTCTTGAATAAAAGCCATGGTGAGTTATAGCTATTCTTGTATTGTTATCTTGTATTATTTTATATTCCTATCTTGTATTATTTTATATTATTATCATATTACTTTATTTTATAGTATCATATTTTATGTTTTATATTATTATTTTATATTTTTACTCTTATTTTATACATTGCACTATGTAACACAATTTGAAAAATGTTTCTGTTCCTGGTTTGAACATGTTATTTCCTGTTTAATTGTGCGAAACTTACTTTGGAAATAGTTGCTATACTCCAGAAACTAGGTTAGATTGGTTGAGACGCTGTGAGGTATTCATTGGAAAACTATAGCAAAATGTGTTGCATTATGTTCCACAAAAACAAAGTTTTTGCAATCTAACAGACTTTTTGATAGAACCAATTAGGAAATGACATTTCTATCCCAGGAACAAAAACTGTGTTACATAGTGTTGTTGTTATTATTATTATATATTATTTTATGTTATTATCTCATTATACATTATTTTATATTATTATTTTATTATCTTATATTTTTATACAATATTTTTATTTATTTATATTGTTATTTTTATTTTACTGGTATTATAGAGTGGAGCCAGATATTTTTCCATCTGTAGTGTAGATGCACCCTTCTGAGACCCCATTAAAGAGAAGAGAGGAAGAGGAGGAATTACTGCAGACCCAATGCCAATCCCATGCCCACCACCCTCTTTGTCTAACTCGTTTTGTCCAGGCAGCTAAAGCCTGGACAATTTGCAGCCTGTGACCATTTGCAGAACTCAATGAGGCCTATTACTTGCCTATGGGCCTGCTCCCTCCTTCCTGGCATTGTGTTCCTTGGCGGAAGCAGGAAATTTGGGAGCAGAGCCGGGAAGGAAGGAAGGACCTGTCTGGTTCTGATCTCTCACATAAAGCAGAAAGCAAGGAGTGTTCCAATGCTCCGCTCCTTACTGGAAGGGGAGGAGGGGATGGTGGAGTGCCAGTCCTAGGGCTGGGCAAGGAGGTAAACTGGGAGGATTGGGAGGAAAAGGAGGAGGAAGCAGCCAAGCTGGGCTGAGAGGAGAAGGTTGCGCAAGGAAAACTGCAGCAGGAAAGGTTCATTTCCTCACCAAAGCGGGGCTGCGAGGCCATGGGAATTGTAGTTTGGGAACGACAACTCCCAGGATTTGTAGGACCCAGCCATGGGAGTCAGAGGGCCCTTCCACACAGCCATATAACCCAGAACATAAAGGCAGAAAATCCCATAATATCTGCATTGAACTGGATTATCTTGAGTCCACATATTGAGTCATATACTCCAGTTCAAAGTAGGTAATGTGGGATTTAATTCAGCTGTGTGGAAAAGGCCACAGTGGCATGAAACTGCATTCATACTGCAGTGTGATTTGACCTCTGTGGCAGATAAATCTAATGACCAAGCAGAACTACAACTCCCAGGATTCCATAGCCATGGGATTTACACTGGAGACAGACTGTATTCATTCCATAAGATAGATGCACCCCTAGAGTTCTCAGTTTGTTGGACCAAAATAATAGTCCTTGGAACAGCTCCCATCATCCACAGTGAGACTTTCCTTCCAAATTAGTGCATCCGATTTATTGTATGCTGCACTGAGATTGCATGATATAGGGTAGTTATATTATTATTGTTATTATTTGGTACACATCAAGATTAGTACACAGCAAACAAGGTCACTATGCTGGCTTTTGTGTTGGATCACACGTCGGACACTTCCCAAGTCTCGTGGTTCTCAACCTTCCTAATACCACAACCTCTTAGTACAGTTCCTCATGTTGTGGTGACCCCAACCATAAAATTATTTGCATTGCTACTTCATAATTGCAATTTTGTTACTGTTAAGAATCATAATGTAAATATCTGATATGCAGAATGTATTTTCATTCACTGAACCAAATTTGGCACAAATACCCAAAATCTGAATACTGGTGGAGCTGGGGGGGGGGGGGTAATTTTGTCATTTGGGAGTTGTAGTTGTGGGGATTTATAGTTCACCTACAATCAAAGAGCAATCTAAATTCCACCAATGATGGAAGTGAACAAAACTTGGCACACAGAACTCCCATGACCAATAGAAAATACTGTGTTTTCTGATGGTCTTAGGCAACCCTTCTCACACACCCCTCGCGATCCCTCCTCCAGGAATCCCGACCCCCAGGCTGAGAAACACTGGTCTAGGACTATGTGGAGTGTAAATAATGCGTACAGATCTGAGTAGGGTGACCTTTTGCAGCTGACAAATTGTCATTTAGTCAGCATGGATTGTTTTTAAGTGCTGGCCAAGGTCTCTAGGCACTGCGCCCGTTGTTGTCATTGTTATAGAGGTTTGCATATTAGTGGAATCCCCTCCAGGTTTTACTTTGAACTTGAATGCTATTACTGAGATACTGAAGTTTTATGGAATGGGTTGGAATTCAGCACTTTGGATACCTTCCTTAAAGGAAGCCACCATGAGGCTAAGGCGATTCATCCTGAATATAAGAAACAGCATTAAAAGCATTGTCAATTGCAGTGAAGTTGATTTTAATTTTTTTGCATTTGAGGACTATTGCAAACAATTTCCAAAGTTTGGGAGGAGGGGGTATGCAAAATGACCCAATTTTTATTTTTGCACAACATTCTCTTTGCCTCAAACAAAAAAAAATATCAATTTTTTTAAAATGCAAAAAAAAAAAATCCTAGTAGCAAAAAAATAAAATAGGAAATTTCATATATATATATGTATATGTATATGTGTTGTATATGTGTGTGTGTGTATACCTTTCTTCCTTCTCTACCTGTTTACTTCCTTCCTTAGCTTTTTGCTCCCATCCTTCCTTTTCTTTATTTCTTTCCTTCCCTCCCTCTTTCTCTCCTTCTTTCTCTTCTTCCTTTGCTCCGTCTTTCCTCCCCTTTTTTCTTTCCTTCTCTCCTCCTTCCTTCTCTTCCTCTTTCCTTCCTCCTCCCTTTTTTCCTTCCTCTTTCTCTCCTTTCTTCCCTCTCTATCTCTTTCCTTACTTCCCTCGCTCTTGACTTCCAGACTTCCTTTTCTTTCTTTCTTTTCTTCCCTCCCTTTCTCTTCTTCCTTCACTTTTTCCCTCTCTTCCCCCTCCCAAATTCCACTTCCTTCCTTCCTTCCTTCCTTCTGACACCTTCCCTTCCCCTTCCCTTTCTTCTTTTTTTCTATTTTTCTTTCCTTTCCTCCTTCCTTCCTTTCTCCCTTCTTTCCCATCCTCCTTCTCTCTCTGTATTCTTTCTTACCTACCTTTCTTCTTTCATATACCTTCTCAACTTCTTCCTTCCTTCATACACCTTCCCTCCCTCCCTTCCTTCCTTTCTCCCTTCTTTCCCATCCTCCTTCTCTCCCTTTCTTCTTTCTTTTCTTCCTTTCTTGTTTCATATACCTTCTCAATTTCTTCTTCCTTCCTTCCTTCCTTCCTTCCTTCCTACACCTTCCCTTTCCCTTCCCACTTTTCTTCTTTCCTTCCTTCCTTCCTTCCTTCCTTCCTTCCTTGCTATTTACACCCCTTCCCCTCATTTTGGTCCTTCCTTCCCTCTCCTGCTTCCTTCCCTCCTTCCCATTCCTCACCGATGGCGGAACCAGACGGTGGTGTGCGGGGGCAGTGTGGACCGGTCATTGCGGTGGCCAATGGGATGTCCTTGTCAGAGCCGGGCCGCGGCCTCTCCCGGCCGGACCAGGAAGGCGCGCAGCGGGGACCTCCCAGGCAGCCTCCGCAGGTCACACAGCATCCTGGCCCCCAGCGAGCACAGCTGGCCGAGCTCCAACTCCCAGGCCGGGGCTTCAGTGTCAGTGGGTAAGCTGCGTTCTAGAACTACAGTTCCCAGAGTGCATTGCGTATGTACTTCCTCCCCTGGGCACTGTGCATGCTCAGTTGGTTTATGTAATTGTGAGTTTGTTGAAATGTTGTTTGGAATTTTGATGAGTGTTGTGCATATCTTGTGGGTTGAGGTATGTGCACGGCTAATTTGGTGAGTTTTTGTCAGGTTTTTTCCGCGTTTTGCTGTCCCGTTGAACGCCCTTTCCCTTTTTATATATATAGATATATATATACTAGGGCTGGGCAGTTTCGTTTCGTTAATTCGTAATTCGTTAATAATTCGTTAATTTTTTCAATTACAAAACGATAACGAACCATTCTGGAGCAATTATTAAAAAACGAATTTTCAAAAACGTTTTGTAAATGCTTCGTATTTCGATATTATATTCGTTTCGTTATCGTTTTGAGGTCGTTTCATTATTATTTCCGCATGTCTGGGCCAGTTTTATGGTTTAATTAGTGAAAAAAATTATAATATCACACCAACAGTCAACAACAGAGGGAGAGGGAAGCTTTAGAAGGTTTTGGAGGTTTTTTAGCGTATTTCGCGGTCGCGTCCACCATTAACGAATCGATTCGTTATTGTTTCGGAAATCAATTCGTTAATTTTTTACCATTTACGAAATTTCGTAAATATCGAACTTTTTAAAAGGAAATTTTTGTAATTATTTTAAATATCGAAACAAAAAAACCCCCCAAATACAAATTGATTTTAGAAACAAATTTTTCCGTTGTTACCCAGGCCTAATATATACATACATACATACACACGCTTGTTCTTGCATATGGAAAACAAAAGAAAGTAACTCTTTCTATCCTGGTCTGTTCAGTCTCCTCTGGTTGCAGCTTTTCTTCTTTTGAGACTCCCAGGAGCCATCTGTTCAAAAGCCTTTAACTCCCCCCCACCTTTTTTTAAATGGGGAGACCCTCCTTTTAGAAAGGATTTTGTTTGCAAAGAAAAGCTGGGGATCCCTGAAGTGCCAAGCTGCAGAAACAAAGGCCACTTCCCTCCTTTCATTTACAATTCTTTGTGGGACAGAGAAGAAGCCCGACTTCTTCCTCTGAGAGCTGACTAGTCATAGATCCTGCCCACGTAGGGGGGGGGAGGGTTCCAGAGGAAGGGGGTGCCATCCAAGTCGTGTGGGGGAGGAGAATAGCGGGTCACCAACATCCCAGGGAGAAGCGCAACAGAGTTCTTGCGACCCTGGAGAAGGTAGGTAGTGGTAGGCTCCATGGCAACCCCCTTGGCCTTAAGGTCCTGCTGATTAATGCCAGATCCGTTAATGGTAAGACCGCGGCCATCCAGGACTTGATCATGGATGAGAGGGCGGATCTGGCATGCATCACCGAGACCTGGTTGGATGAGCTGGGGGGAGTAAATCTCACTCAGTTGTGTCCACCTGGTTTCGGAGTGCATCAGCAGGCCAGACAAGGGGGGCGGGGAGGAGGGGTCGCAGTAGTCTTTCGGCAATCCATCGCCGTGATCAGATGCGCTGTCCCGCAGGCTTCGGGGTTCGAGTGTGTCCACTTGAAAGTGGGGAGCCGTGACAGTGTGGGGTTCCTGCTGGTGTACCGCCCACCCCGCGACCCAGTAGTTTCCCTGTCTGAGCTAGCGGAGGTGGTCTCTAATTTGGCCTTGATCTCCCAGCGCCTGGTGGTGCTGGGAGACTTTAACATCCACGCCGAGACCACCCTTTCTGGTGCAGCTCAGGATTTTATGGCCACCATGACGACCATAGGGCTGTCACAAATAATATCTGGTCCCACTCATCAAGCTGGACATACTCTTGACCTTGTTTTTGTGGCGGACAACGAAATGATTAGAGTGGAAGATCAAAATATCCTTCCAGTGTCATGGTCTGATCATTATCTGATCAGTTTTAGACTTGCTGTGACTCTTAACCTCCGCAGGGGTGGAGGACAGATTAAAATGGTCCGCCCCAGGAGACTGATGGATCCGGATGGATTCCTGAGGAATCTTGGGGTTCTTCCTGCCTTGGAGCCTGGCGATTCCATCGACGCCTTGGTGACTCTCTATAATGGGGAGATGTCCAGGGCGTTAGATGCGATCGCACCCGAACGCCCCATCTCGTTGCGCCGTGACAGGCCATCTCCCTGGTTCACCGGGGAGCTGACTGTGATGAAGCATGCGAGAAGGGGGCTAGAGCGCAAATGGAGGAAATCTCGGGTCGAGTCTGATCGAGCACGGGCTAAAGCCTCTCTGAAGGCATACTCCGTGGCTATACGGGTGGCCAGGAAAGCATTCACGACCACCCGTATAGCGTCTGCAGCAAATAGATCGTCGGAGCTGTTTCGGGTCGTGGGGGAACTCCTCCACCCATCTGTGGTGGAGGAGCTCACTGATGACCCAGCAGCTCGGTGTTGCGATTTCGCACACCATTTTGCAGATAAAGTCGCTCAGATACGTCTCGAGCTTGACTCCACTTCCATCGCAGTGCCAGAGGAGGTGACGGAGGCACCTGCTTGTCCATCTTTGTGGGATTCTTTTAGGCTTGTTCTTCCTGAAACCGTGGAGGAGGTTCTTGGGGCTGTGAGGGCGACTACCTCACCCCTAGACCCGTGCCCATCTTGGCTCATTAAATCAGCCAGGGAGGGGTTGGTTGACTGGTTTGTATTGATTGTCAATGCATCGTTGGAGCAAGGGATTTTTCCATCTGGTTTGAAACAGGCAGTGGTTCGTCCACTCCTCAAAAAAGCTTCCCTTGACTCCACGGTGCTGAATAACTACAGGCCAGTCTCCAACCTCCCTTTCTTGGGTAAGGTGCTGGAGCGGGTGGTTGCCTCGCAGCTCCAGGGCTTCCTAGACGATACCAACTACCTAGATCAGGCACAGTCTGGTTTCAGGCCTGGTCATGGCACCGAGACAGCCTTGGTCGCCTTGGTGGATGACCTCCGCAGAGAGCTGGACAGGGGGAGTGTGACCCTGTTGGTTCTCCTGGACATCTCAGCGGCTTTCGATACCATCAATCATGGTATCCTTCTGGGACGACTCTCTGGGATGGGCCTTGGGGGCACGGTTTTGTCGTGGCTCCGGTCCTTCCTGGAGGGACGCACCCAGATGGTGAAGCTGGGAGACGCCTGCTCGGACCCCTGGCCTTTGACCTGTGGGGTCCCGCAAGGATCTATCTTGTCGCCCATGCTCTTCAACATCTACATGAAACCGCTGGGAGAGGTCATCCGGAGTTTTGGAGTTGGGTGCCATCTCTATGCGGATGACACACAACTCTACTACTCCTTTCCACCTAATTCCAAGGAGGCTTCTCGGGTGCTGGACGAGTGCCTGGCCGCTGTGTCGATCTGGATGAGGAAGAACAAGCTGAAGATCAATCCCGACAAGACAGAGGTCCTCCTGGTCGATCGTAAACCGGATCGGGGTATAGGGTGGCAACCTGTGTTGGATGGGGTTACACTCCCCCTGAAGCCACAGGTCCGCAGTTTGGGTGTCCTCCTGGATTCTTCGCTTACACTTGAGGCTCAGGTGTCGGCGGTATCCGGGAGGGCCTTTGCACAACTGAGACTTGTGCGCCAGCTGCGACCGTACCTCGTGAAGGCGGATCTGGCCGGGGTGGTCCACGCCTTGGTCACCTCTAGAATGGATTACTGCAATGCGCTCTACGTGGGGCTGCCCTTGAAGACGGCTCGGAAACTACAATTGGTCCAGCGGGCAGCAGCCAGGATGCTAACTGGAGCTCATTATCAAGAGAGGTCAACCCTCTTGTTCAAGGAGCTCCACTGGCTGCCATTTATTTTCCGAGCCCAATTCAAGGTGCAGGTGCTCACCTACAAAGCCCTGAACGGTTTGGGACCACCCTACCTGCGTGACCGCATCTCCATCTACAAACCCACACGTTCGCTCCGGTCATCTGGGGAGGCCCTGCTCGTGATCCCACCTACATCGCAAGCGCGCTTGGTGGGGACGCGGGACAGGGCCTTCTCTGTGGTGGCCCCCCGACTTTGGAATGCCCTTCCAAAAGAGCTTCGTCAGGCCCCTACTCTGGCAGTTTTCAGAAGGAACTTAAAAACTTGGCTGTTCCGATGTGCCTTCGCAGATTAGGAATCCCCATCTCGAGTCCTAGATGCACTTTAGCACAACTAATGTTGCTGCACACCGCACTTTTAATCCTACGTTCCTCCTGCCATCTCAGCACTTTTAACCCTGTACCCCATTGCGCTGGCCGAACCAGTTTTAATAGTGTCTTGATGTATTGTCATTGTGGTTATTTGCTTAATTGTTTGATTTGCTTTGTTTATTGCTGTGTTATGTTTTCTATTGTATTGTGTTTTGTGGCTTCGGCCCGTGTAAGCCGCATCGAGTCCTTCGGGAGATGCTAGCGGGGTACAAATAAAGTTAATAAATAAATAATAAATAAATAATAATAAATAAGAAGGGGTTTTCCAGCCCAGTGAGCCTCGGTCCTTTTGTCCTCCCTATTATTGTTAAGGTCTGAATTGTATAGGAATGTTGGTTGTTGCTTTTGGGGTATTCACATTGCACTTTATAGCAGTTTCATGCCACTTTCAGCCCAGGGCTCTTTTAACGAGACCTCCGATGTGACACTCAACTCTGCATTTCTGCTCCTTTTTAAAATTATCATGCTGCCAAAAAGACCTTCCATCCTTAAGCAGCATTTGTGTTTTATGTACAGTACTTTAAAGGGATTTTCAATGGGTGTATTGGTCTTAGCTATATAGTTAGGAAAAGGTTTCCCCTGATATGAAGTCTAGTTGAGTCCAACTCTTGGGGGGGGGGGGGAGCAATGCTCATCTCTAGTTATTTATTTATTTACCACACTTTTATCCCACCCTTTTCAGCCTGAAGGCGACTCAGGGCGTCGTACAGACTGGCAACAATTAACAGCCAAACACACATAAATGCATAGTTTAAAACAGGTTAAATCACATAATAAAATTCATATAAAAACAATTTAAAACTGTTAAAATCAATAACTTCTGGATCATGTCCATTTCCATTGTTAAGCCATTCCATATTCATTCACAATACTGAGTTTATCTGGTTACAATGAGGTTCCAAAACCTTGCTTGAAGAGGCAGGTTTTTACTCTTTTCTAAAGGTCAGGAGGGAGGGGAGCAATCTAATATCTCCAGGAAGGGAGTTCCACAGCCAAGGGGCCACCACTGAGAAGGCCCTGTCCCTCACCCTGCCAAGTGTGCCTGTGAGGCAGGGCCTCCCCAGATGATCTTAAATTCCTGGAAGGTTCGTAAGGGGAGACACATTCGGATAGGCAAGTTGAGCCGGAACCGTTTAGGGCTTTATAACCTAAAGCCAGCACTCTGAATTGCGCCAGGTAGCAAATTGGCAGCCAGTGGAGTTGGTGCAACAGTGGAGTTGTATGCTCCCTGAGCGCTGCTCCCGTTACTAGCCTGAGTACTATCCGCTGGACCATTTGAAGTTTCCTTAACAGTTTTCAAAGGCAGCCCCACGTAGAGCGCATTGCAGTAGTCACCCATTGCTAACCCCAAGAGCCGGTGTTGTCTATAGACATCTCCTAGGTCATGTGGCCAGCATGACTGCATGGAGCGGCATTACTTTCCCGCAGAAGCGGTACCTACTGATCTACTCACATTTTCATGTTTTCGAACTGCTGCGTTGGCAGAAGCTGGGTCTAACTGCGGGAGATCACCTCACTCCCCAGATTCGAACTGCCAACCTTTCAGTCAGCAAGTTTAGCAGCTCAGCGGTTTAACCTGCTGTGCCACCATGTATTGTTACTTCTATTTTAATGTTTGCTTTGAGTTTTAATTTACATATTGTATGATTTTTAGAGTGAGATGCTTGAATCTCCTTTGGGAGAGAAGAAACAGGAAGCATATACATATAACCAGCATCACCACATGTAGAATTAATGCAGTTGGACACCTCTTTATCGAGCATTTCTAAAACTGGGCCCATCTACACTACAGAGTGAGCCCAAAGCAGAACTGGGCAGCCCTGGTACTTAGGATTACTTAGCAGACTCCCCTCCAAGAGTTAACCACGATTGACCCTGCATAGATCCCAGTATTAGATGGGATCTGGTGTCATTTAGGGTATTTAAGTCCCAGTTTGGACACATGCCCTCCTGTCAACATCTCCCGGAATTGAACTGGCTGAACATGAATTAATTACAGGCAAGACTTGACCGCAGCAGAACTGAGTATCACCCATACAGGCCATCCCCAAGTTGCAAACATCTGAGTTATAAACAACTCCTAGTTAAGAATGGGTTGAGACAACAGGACATGAGAGAAATCTACCTTGGAAGGGAAATTCACTCATGGAGGAGTTATTATCATGGGGAAAAGGGGGTCTCCATTGAAACTTTATCCCAATCTTTGTTTCCATAACAAGCCAAATTTTCCAAAATTCAGTTACGCTATGTAACAACATTTGGGAGGGGGGATCTGTTCCTGGTTTGAAAGTATTATTTCCTGTTTAATTGTGTGGTGCTTACTTTGAAAGTAGTTGTCATCCTCCAGAAATTTCGTTTTTGTGGATACCGTAAACTCTGTTGACTTGATGAGATATACATTTAAAAACTATTGCAAAATGTGCTGCAGGATGTCCCTCAAACAAAAACAAAGTTTTTGCAGTTTAATAAAAAATTTTCATGTTTTTGTGATAGAATCAATTAGAAAATGATGTTTTTAACCCAGGAACGAAAACGTGTTGCATAGTGTTGCTGTTGTTGTTATATTATTATTATTATTATTATTATTAGTCAGTCAGTCAGTCAGTAGTCTTTATTTCGGTCAACAAACCATTGGCTAAGTCAAGTGAAAGTAGAACGATGAAATACAACAATTAACAATTAATAACATATGGCTTATAATTAATAAAAACAAGTATCACCATTCACTATCGGGTGAATGACTGTCTATATAATCTAAAACAGAAACTGATTGCAAATTAATAGTAAGTCTCCCAAGTACTCTTTGTTACACTCAGCCTTTACAGGTTATTCATGAAGCACTTGCGGCTTTTTGCTGCTGCAAACAGAAATTTGGCCACCTGTTCCATTACCCTTTTATCAAGATCAGACAGTAAATAAGTTCAGTACCAACTTAGATATCTTCCTGGCCACTTGGTGAGTAGAGGGGATATTAACCTTAGTCTATCATCCTTGTAAATTGTGCAAATAAAAAGTACATGTATTACAGTTTCAATTTTACCCTCCCCGCATGGGCAAACTCTGTTCGTAATCAGTCCCTTTGTATCTACCCTCTAGTATGGCTGATTTGAGAGCATTGAATGTGGCCCAACTAAAAGTAAGGCGAAATTTTGGGATGTTTAAATTTTCTAAGTATTTGGCACCTCCCAACGAATTAAATGTTAGGCCTAAACTCAATGGAGAGTGTAACGAGGCATGTATAATCAAGGAGGGAATTAAACTCAGGCCTCACTTATTGGAAAGAATATATTGTAGGGGAGGCCAATTATTTGTAAACTAGGGTAGCTGCCACCAGTCGTGAGGTATATGGGTTATCAATGATAAGATTTGGCTTCACAGACGTAGATTGACTGAGATGAAACGGTCTTCAACAAAAGAGAACAAGTTTATTTTGTACAAAGCGTGTGGTTACGAGTTGTTGAATGACTTCTGGAACTTTAAGTAACACTTAGTTTGTAATACAGTTCACTCTTTCAAATGATACAACTTATAGCAACTGTTAGTGAAATGTAGCACTTTGCTGAGCAATGTTTCCTGAGGTGAATAGCTTTCTAATTTGATCTGTCCTTGATCAAACTACTGATCTCTAGTCTTCTCTCGACTAGCGATCTTAACTAGCTTTCTTTAGCCTTCCCTGACTAAAGAAACTATCTAGGTTTCTCCCTCCTAGGCTGAAAAACCTACTGCTATTCCCTCTCACTGCTCTTCCACTAAACTACTATCTCCGACGGCTGACTGAAACGACCTCCTAACTGGAACTGCTCACTCCGAGCTCCAAACCCTAACTCCTCACTCCTCGGAACCTAAAACCTAACTGAACATAAACTGTCGTTTTTCAAACTCTCCCCTCTAAGCTCCTCCCACTTCTCTCTCTAGCCTACATCGTCTCCATGGCAACGCACTCCTCTGACTTAGGCCGCTCCAGCATTACTGCAGCCAATCTAAACACAAATACAGTTAAAATCATACAATTTATAATCAACTTCTGTACAGAGAGCATGTGGAGCACACCAGAGTCATTGAGTCCTGTTTGTCTATGTCACTGATTCGTTCCGCTAAGATCTGCATTAACTTTTTATGCTCAGAATCGCTCAATATATTCTCTGAGAGGCCCATATGCCTGAGTTTCTGATTTAGTGCTCTGACTCGGGATTTAAAGAGGTCTTTTTGAATCAGATATGTATATCCCACTTCAGGCCCTTTGTGCACCCTCTCCATCCAGTATCCTAGGGCCCTTCTCTAAGCCAGTGATTCGAATGAGGCTGTTCCTGATTCCAGTCTTAAAACAGCAGATGGAACATAACTGGGGACAGCAAACAGTTTTCTAAGAAACCCTGATTGAACTTGTTCTATTTTAGATGAGAAGCCTGTGATCCATACCGGAATTGCTTGTAATAATTGGGCTGTTACCTTTGCTTGGAAGATCTTTGTTGCTGCTGGTATATACTGGCCACCTTTGGTGTAAAAAAAGCGAATTATTGCTTTACTACTGGATAGGGCATTTTGAACTGTCATTTTTGGTGGCATCCCCAGGAACCTGAGGCTTGAAAGGTAACCCCTAGATATTTAAAACTTGAAACTTGTTCAATTAAGTTATTTCCTATGTTCCAGTTATGCCTGGCTCGCTTTTTTGAGAAAACCATTATTTTGGTTTTGCTATAGTTTATCTTTAGCTGGTTTTTCCTCACAGTATTGGTAGAATGCACTCAGCACTCGCTTGAGTCCTACCTTGGTGTAAGATATGAGGGCAGCATCATCTGCATATAACAATAGTGGTACATTGGTGGATGAGATTTTAGGGGGGGGGGTGTCCATTTGGTAGTGAAACATGGGTGGCTAGGTCATTCAGATATAGGTTAAACAGAATAGGAGCCAGGATGCACCCCTGGCGCACCCCCCTATTTACTGCTATTGGTTTTGAGAGGTTGCCTTGTACTCCACATCTTACTTGCGTTGAAGTGTTTGAATATAAGCTCTTAATTAACCAGAGGAATCTTTTGTCAATTGTGGTCTTCTGTAGTTTTTGCCATAGTAAATTTCTTGGAATAGAGTCGAAGGCAGCTTTTAGATCTATAAACGCGGTAAATAGTCCTTTGTAGGGAGGGGCTTGGTATTTTTCTGCTAGGTGGCTTAACACGATACAATGATCTATGGTAGACCTCCCTTTTCTAAAGCCTGCCTGTTCCTCACCTATTACTTTTTCTGAGTCTAACCAGTCTAGAAGCTTGCTATATAAATGGCGAGCATAAAGTTTGCCCACCACCAAGAGTAAACTGATAGGATGGTAGTTCGCTGGATCGTTTTTATCCCCTTTTTTAAATATCGGGATTAAAGTAGATTTTGACCATGAGGCAGGAATTAAGGCTGTGCGGTTGATGTGTGTGAAGAGGGGGGCTAGGAAGGCCGTCCACCACGAGATGTTATTTTTTAGAAATTTGGGGGGTATTTGATCTGGCCCTGGGGCCTTACCATTTTTAAGTGATGAGATCAGAGTTTTTATCTCCCCACTGGTCACTGGGGGCCATTGTGGTGTGTCTATGGTACCAATGGAGAAGACTGCATTTTCTTTCCCCTCCCTTCTGACTGTTTCTTCATTTGATCCATATAGTAAACTGAAGTATGTTTCCCACACCTGTGCTGGTATATGGCATTTGGGAGATGTTTTCCCAGATCCCAGCATTCCCGTGACCAGGGCCCAGAATTGCTTGGAGTTGTTATTTAGGGAAGCATCAACCAGGGCATTCCATTTTCTATTTATTTTTTCCCTCTTGTTTCTCACTAACATGGCTTTGTATTGTTTTTTGGTAGTGTAGTACAATTTGGGGAGATTCCGGGAGTTTTCTGCTCTATAAGATTGATATATTTGGATTAGCTTCCTTCTTAGCTTTGAGCATTCTTTCTGTGTGTCTGAAGCCCTCTCTTCTTGGTTTTGGATCCTAAGTCTGCCTTCTAAATTTTTCCCTGAGACAATTAATTCATCGGTAAGTTATGTGTATTTTGATACTGCTTCCTCCGCATTTTCTGTTTCTGCTATGCTTTTTCCCAACTCCACCAGTAGCATGGGGTCTGAAGTTACTGAGGGTTTGTTTTGGTTTTTTGTGCCCATTTAAGTCTGTTTTGTCTTACATGTAGAGTGGATTTGTCTAAATAGTGTTGTGGGCTTAAGCGTTCCACGTTAGGAAGCCCTACTGTATAAGAGATTGGGAGATGGTCACTCTCTGTTCTGGGTACTATGGTGAAATTATCTATATATTTATAAGTGTGATTTGCTACTAGCATGTAATCAATTACACTGCCTCCGCATTCTGATATATAGGTAAATTCCGCACAATTCTCAAATTTAGGGTCACCATTTATTATGTTTAAAGCTAGTCTTGTTGTCATCTGCGCTAAGCATGTACCTGCAAAGTTGATCTTGTTATCCTTAGATTTCCTATCAATCTTGTTTAAGTGGTCATCCATATCTTCTAAATGCCAAAACTTAGAGGCTAGTAAAGTTGGATTATCTGGGCCCAGGTGAGCATTAAAATCTCCTGTAACAATTAAGTCAGATTTTGGAAAGTGTGATTCTAACATTACTATATAATCTTCTAGTTCCTCCCAAGTACAAATTAGCTCTGCTCTTTTGCGGCTGGGAGAAATATATACATTAACCAGGAGTATCTGTGTAGGACCATATTCTATGTGACAAGCCATAGCTATATGGCTGCATTTGTCTGGTGGTTTAACTTTAACCCCAAGAGATGTAGACAGCAGAATGGCCAGGCCTGCTTTCGGTCGCCCTCTACCTTTTTCCACTTTAGCCGGGGAGTCAATTATAGTGTATCCATTAAAATCTAGAGGTCCTTTGCTCCATTTCTCTTGTAGCGAAATAATATCAAAATTCCTCAAGAATTTACCAACCCCTTCCTCTTTACTTCTGGTCTGCCACCCTGCTATTTTCCAGGATAGACAGTTAAGGCTAGATGATTTTGTTTGCAAGATTTTCACTTTTGGGGCTGGTAGATGTTGTGAAAAAGAGGGCTGAGTAGGTGTTTCATTTTTTACTTCATCAGCATCAGTTAGGTGTGGTTCAGCTTGCACGGGCTCCACCAGCCCATCATGCTGTCTCCTTGTCAGATTCAATAACCCTCCTGTCCTTCTTTGATAACCAAGCCTCTAAATATCCCTATTTCTGAGTGGTTGAGTAAAGCACCCCTTTACCATGTTATCTTTATTTCTAGGCACCACATGTTGAAAAAATTGTGTAATGGGGGGCTGTTTCAATCCACAATCTGTATTTGGCATTCATGCTTCTCTTGCAATTTGTCCCTTGTCTTCCGCTTCAATACCCACAAGGGCCTCCCAGGGACCGTCACAAACAACACATGGATTGGCAATCTGGGGTTTCACAACTTTCACCTCCGGGGTTAGTGGGAAGTATTTAATGGAAGGCTCAAATCTCTCCTCAGAGTCCAAAAATCTCATCTCCAACCAGTTCCCACCATTCTGAGCTGCTCCTTGCCATTCCCCTGGATTAGTGTGTCCTGCCTCATTCAAACACAGCCCTTCTGTATGTATTTCCCTTAGATGGTTACCTAGTGCCTCCAACCTCTCCAGGATAGCCCATTGCTCTTTTTTTGGCAAATTTGCATACGCCTCCACCAGTGACTGTTCCTCGTCACAGACAAGGTTCCCCAGCCCGTCAGCACTTTTTTCTTCTTTTGTTGGCCTGGTGGCTTGAACCTTGTGGAGTTTCATCAGTTGTTCATTTCCCACTTTAAGTGCTGGTTGCTGTTCCTCCAGTCTCACTGTACCATCTAGGACTCTTTGAGTGAAGACCTTCTTAAAAAATCTTGTTATCTTGATGCCTTGTTTTGAAAATAGGTCTCTAGCTCTTATGACAAATTTGGTTATATTTGGGTCGATAAAGGAGACTATGGCATCAACATGCATTGAGTAATCAATGCATGTTGATGTAAGTAATCAATCTGGTCTATGTCCATTGTGTACAAACCCCCTGGAAGAACATTATTCAAAAGTCCTATCACATGATTTTTCCGATCTTCTAAACTTAAAATCTTTCCTGGTTTAGGAACTTTTATTATCACCAGCTTGTTTGGCATAAGGACCAAGTTACAATTATCCTTATAATGTCCCTTAATCTTTTGTCTACAGTTTTATTGTTTTACTGTTGGTAGATTAGATCCATCTATTGCCTCTACCTTTTTAGGGTTCCTACCATCTTTCTCTCCTGTCATATTGGTCACCTGAGATTCCCAATAAGTTTGTGTTATGTTAATGTTCTGGGGTCCAGGATTTGTCACCATGGTTCTATCCACTTTGCCATCATTGGTAGCACTGTGACTCGGCTTTGGGAAACTTTTTTTTTCTTCTCCTCCTTCTTGTTACAAAGGTTTTTGAAGATGGAATTAGAGCTAGCAGTTTCTTTAAACCGTGTTGGTGATTTCTGGAACTTTTTATTTGTTTGCATGCTGTCTTTTGTTTCATCTCACTTTTGCTGTTCGTGATTTTTTTCCCTGGCTTAAAGTTGACTTTAAGATGCTTGCTTTTATCTGCTTTTGTCTGTTTTGTTCTTTTATCACTACAGTGTAAGGTAGCTGCGTCCTGCCTGGTTGTATCTAGAGTGTTGACCGCTGATATTGCCTTAATAGAATCACAGTTGCACCGGCTCTCCAAGACTACCGCTTTAATTATTTTTGCAAGAGTACTCAAGAGCCTGGTACTTTCCTGTAGGTAATTCTTAATTATCAGCAGATCATTAGAGAAGGCAGCAAACTTCGCTTCCACGTGCGAGCAGCCCTCATTTGAATCTTCTCCTTGTTGCAAGTCAAGGTAGGGATACTGTTGTGAGAGATTCTTATGTGTGTGAAAATTAAAGTGACCCTCTTCTGGAGATAAGGTTGGGGGCTTTCCTGGCTTCGGGTCCAAGCTCCAATTTTGTGTTGCAATAGCCTTGGAACTCTCCATCTCGGCTTGTGCCAGTTCCTCAGCCAAGCTTCTCCCACCTCCTGAGTCCATAATATTACTCTCCTTCAATAATAGCCCTTTGGTGTCAATGGGCCAGTCCTTCAGCTCTTCAGCAGTCATAGTAATATTGCCTACCTTTGTAATCCTTGGGCCCTCCACAGAGTTTGCCAACTGCCCCTGGTGCATTTTTTCCAAAGGGAAAAATTTAGTCATTTTTGCTTGACTTTGTTTCCTCTCTAGTGCAAAGAGCCTCCTCTCCTCAGTCTCAGCAGACTCAACAGCTAGCTGTATCTTCTCAGTTGCTAGTGTTTGTCCGTGTAGAGGTAGAGCTTGCTCCTTATAATTGTTTCTTGTGTAAAATATTGTAATAAAAGTTTAATTTGTCAGCACTTCCAAAGGCAGCTTAGGTGTTTTCCAAACAGTTCCAAACAGCATCTAAAGCCTTTAAAGCTGTATTAACTGTACTAGAACAATCTTCAGCAAGAGAGGAGGAAATCAAGGTCAGCAGTCTCCAAATAAAAACAAAAAAATAGAAGTTTAAAATAATCTCAAGGTTTAAAAGGTTTAAAATAATCACAAAGTAATTGCATATCATCATCAAAACTTGCCCTTGAGGTCCCAAGGCTTCTGTGGCAGGACTTGCAGGACTAGCATGTCTTCAATTCCAGAAGCAAGGAAGCCAATTCCAAAGTCCAATTGATCAAATCCACAGGAAATAGTTCTTAAATTCAAAAAGTTGCCAGTTCCTTTTCAGGTCACCACAGATCCCCAAAAAGGAGGCAGGTCGAGTTCCATCATTGGTGGAGTTCAGAATGCTCTTTGATTGTAGGTGAACTATACATCCCAGTAACTACACCTCGCATATGTCAAGGTCTGTTTTCCCCCAAGAGCACCTCAAGAGTGCCCCTGAGCAAAATCAACTATACTGCAAATGCTTACTTTGCGTAATGGGTTGAGCCGCCCCTGTATGTATTTTATCTTTTGTAATTTAGCTGTAAATCGCCTGGAGCATTCTCGGATGTAGGGCGATTAATAAGTTATTAAATGATGATGATGATGATGATGATGATGATTTATAACAGGAACAAAGTAAGCATTTTCAAAGTAAGCATCACTTACTTTCAAACCAGACACAGAGGGTTTTTTTTTTCAAATTTTGTTACATAGTGTAATTGGATTTTAGAAAACAAGGACAGAAAGTGTGGTGAAATCTTCTTAAGAGGGGCACAGATAGCAAAACAAACACTGTAGGGGCAACGAAACCAAAATATTTCCCAAAAGGCAGAAGCCCCCTTTCCAATAGGGAGGGCAAAGATGGACACCACAAAAGTTGAATCCTTTAAACTGCAAAAAACTATTTATTGCGTGGCTATAGCAATAATGACAAACAAGCATATAGGGATGCAATCAAAGGGTTTGTCGCAACCCCCAATGGGGCTGCAGAGCATTTATAGTAAATGGAATATACATTTTTGTTGGTTCCCAAAGACAAATCATTTCATTGGTCTAAGCTAGCTATGCAGTTGTTCATTAGTTGTTTATGATTTTGATTGACATTATAGCACACGTGGGATCCTAACAATGGCACAACTATAACATAACTATAGTCCATTGTTCTCTGACCATGACTGTATCTTATCTGTTAGTCTGTTGCAAACATGGCTTCAGAGTGACTGGGAAACTTGGGGGTTCTAACTAGCCAATAGCTAGCTAGTTTTGTCCGGATATACTGTTATTAGGCCTGGGCTATTCATTTCGTTTATTTTGTAATTCGTTAAATATTCGTTAATTTAGCAATTACAAAATGAATATGAAACGTATTTTAAAACCTGGCAGGGCTTTAAAATAACGAATCGGCATCCCCCATACTTTTAACGAGCTTCCGCTCGTTTCGTTAATGTAATGGAGGATGCTGGTGCCCTGGGAGCCAATCCGGCGCTCCCAAGCACCCAGCAGTGCACCGTGGCTGTTCCTGATTGGCCGGCTAGCCCCCCTCCTACTGGAATTAGGCAGCAGCTAGCCTAAAATGGCGCCCACTGCCCGGCGCCGCCGCAAGCGCATTTGTTTATTTTTTTGTTTTTAATATAAAAGCAGCCGCGCCGTTGAGCCGCCAACAGAGCCCAACATCGAGTAAGGGAGGGAGGGAGGGGGGAGAGGCATCCCCCCCCCCCCGAAGCACTCTGAAAACAAAAAAGAGGGCCGTAGCCTGCCAAAAATGGCGCCCGCCGCTCAGCCGGCAGCCCGGTGCAGGAACAAGCGCCGAAATGCCGCCGAAGCCAGCAGTAAAGGCTCCGGTGGGGGAGGTGAGTAAACACCCCACCTCCCCAGCCCGCCTGAAGACCAACCTGAAAACTTCTGCTTCTGAGGCTGGCACGCTATCCCTGAGCCACACTAGCCCTGTGGAGGTCGGTCCAAGACATTTTGGTCCATGAGACAAACTGGCACCCACAATGTGTTCCATATGTGAAAGCCAACAGGACTGGCTTGAATCTTTCTTCAGTGTTGGTAGAGGGATTAGAGACTTCTACCACATCTGAAATGCTGTTTAAAGGGTATGGGACAAGCATGTTGTACACACAATACTTTCCCCCCTAAGCCAGAGGAGTGTTTATGAGAGAGAGAGATCACATGGAATGACTTATGGGTTTCTGATAATTAATTAGCTATGCAGCATCAACAGCTGCTGTTGTAGCCAATTGCCTCACTATGTCTAGTAGACATAAAAAAAATTTAAATTTAAAAAATATTTTAAAAATATTTGAAAAAAAATATTTTAAAAATATTGAAAAAAAAGGGTGCCATCTTTACAAAATGTTTTGTAAATATTTACAAAATTTCGTAAATACCGAACTTTTTTTTGGAAAATTTTGTAATTATTTTAAATAACGAAACAAAAAAACACCCCAATTACAAAACGATTACAAAACCAAATTTTTGCGTTGTTACCCAGGCCTAACTGTTATCCTTGAATAGTAACTTCTTTGGAGCACTGATTTCTCAAACAATCAGCATTTTCTATGAACATAGGCCTACTGCAGAAATAGGCCAATATGGCAATAAATCATGACATATGGGCATTGGGGAAATATCTGAAAATTCCCTTTTTAAAACCAAGTGTCCTCCAACCCCACAGAGGTGTTGATCCTGTACATCTGACAGGAATACAGTAATGTCACATCTCAGGTATTGCCCAATTGGACATGGGGCATGGTCATAGTAAGATGTCTTTGTAAGTGATGTTTGGGCTGAGTTAAGTGGTGCACAAAGGTGTACAAAGGGGCAAGGGGTGTGAAGACCTCCCCTTCTTCAAAATGAATTAACTGGGGTCATCTGTATGATCAGTTGTCTGCTGTGTGGTGTTTGGAAACCGGGTTGATTGCAAGTAACATACCCAACAGTCCTGTGCTTGTAATCTTTCTGCAATGGCAAGAGACATGTTGAACTGAACGGTATATATAGAATGTTAATTGTGTTTGAAGGATTCAAGAAAGAAAGAAACAAAAATGCTGATTCAATGGGAATTGATTTATGTGTTTTTAAAAATGTAAAAAAATGTGTGGATAATGACAAAATGGGTGATCTTTAAAAGTTTGATGTTCTCTGTTCTGTGTGCGAAGGGAAAAAAAGGGAGCTGACCTTGGGAAGTTTGTGTGTGTGTATGCGTGTGTGTGTGTGAATGAGGTTTCTCTGTGTGTGAACGTGCAAAAAGCCTAACAACTAACAAGCATTGAATGTGTGAGTGAAATTGGAAAGTGAATATTATGCTATGTGACATTTTCTGAAATGGTTAAAATCCTAATGTGTTCTGTGTCTATGAAAAATGAATCTTGCACTATGAATATGTATCTGAGATAACATGAAGAATTCGCCCACTTGGGTACCAGGAATTGGAAAGGGAAAAAGATCCAAAATAAACTTGTTGTCTGTGTTAAAAGGTTAAAAAAAAAGCAGGTTAAAGTTGGAAAAGCAAGTTGAAGATGGAATGAGCTACCAGTATAAAGGCTTACAGCAGATGGAGGGAGGAACTGTGAGATGAATCGTGGAAAAAAAAACCCATGGAGAGTTGTTTAAAAGGATGGAGATTGGTCGAGAGGACTTCAAAGTGAGAGATTGTGGAGGTCCGCCAATGAATGTAGTGAAAGCTATCGACGGAAACCAACGACAGATGGGTAATCAATATCCCCCTCCCCCTTTTCTCTCACTATCTTTCTATTTATCTTTTTCAGCTCTTGAGCTCCTGGTATGAGACCCGGATCCTAAATTGGATATCCAAAAGGCACCATAGCCAGCTGGGAAGCCTAATGGGAGTCCAAAATACAGGAGCCTATCCAAAGCACCACCTGCTGGATAGGACAAGCTAAAGACGTGAGATATGGTGACTTTATTTTACAGACTTTCTTTACACAGAGACTGACTTTAGAGACTAGAGACTGCTGGATATAGAGACTTGTTGGACATAGAGACTTTCTTCATTTTACCTGGAATTTAATAGACTAATTTCTTCAATCAAGAAGGGGAACACATCCCCAGTTTGACTCAGATTGCCTTTATACAGGAGACTAAAAAGACATAAAGGTTGGATACATATGTGTGCAGCCACGTTTGGTCCTGATAATGAAAGTTGGGAAAAAAGAAAGATACTGCCCCAGTCTGGAATGACACATGTACAACTTAATCCCTGATTTCTTCCAGATTGAGAGTCTTTGATACAACAGCCGCTTGAGACATAGGACAAAACAGTTCGGATGGGCCAGAGTTCAAGGGGCACACAGTGACACATAACAGTATGACATTGACAATGCATACTTCACTGGGTCACAAAGAATTGGTGCAATCTTGTTACCATAGATTAAAATAACACTAACTGGTACATTTCGGCAGAACTAGAGAAATTGACAAGCTATATGAATAAAAGACACCCAGATGCAACACAGATTGACAATAGACCACCTAAACAGAGAAGGAGGTCTATGCATTTTGTTGCAAAATAAAAAGATGTTTCCAAAATATACACATCATGGCTTCCAGACTTACAATGGTTAAAAGCTTGGTCATGTCTCAAATCGTAATTGTCATAATGCTATTGATATTCTTGTGCTGTTTTACTTTGATGACACAGAATAGTGTGAAAAACTCACCCCCATTCTCATGGTTGACTTCATGGCTCCCTGATATATCATGGTTAAAAAGAAGGCTTGATAACTCAAAGCCTTATAGATTCAATAACTGCTAAAAATATGATATCCCTGCATAGAACCCTATACATGCAAATGTCGACACTGCCAGGCTCATATGATAAAATAAAACAAAGATAGAGACAGTGTCAGAGATGGCTATGACAAAAGACAATGAATGATTGCAACGCTTGCTTCAAAGGCTTCGCTTAGCAACAAGAGGATGGAATATAGGAACATGATTAAGAAAAATAAATTTCCAATTATTACAAGTCCCAGAATCCCTGTCTATTGAGACCCAGAATCCCTGTCTATTGAGAGAGCTTTGCTTGCCAACAGCTGCAGCTGATAGGAAAAAATAATTGCCTGTGTTCCTTGCTCAGACACAAGCAGATATACTCCCTTACTCCCACAAATTCTTTCTGCCTTGAATAATCAACTTACAGATTGATAAGTCGCAGCTCATGCTGTGATGTTAGAAACAGAACAACCAATCAAAAGTTGCTTACGTGTTGTTTTTACAAGTTTGATATAAAACCATTGTTAAGTGCGCCACAAAGGGGTGAATAGTATTTGTTCTTCACCGGGAATGGTCAAATGGCTATTCATCTCATGTTGATCAACTTGAAATAAAGCCTTGTTGAAAAACCTCATCGGAATCTCATCTCCTCTCTGCTTCTGGGCCTGTCATCATAAATTCCCAGTCTCTAACACAATGAGATATTGATTGAAAGACTAGAGCAAAATGTGTTATAGCAGGCTATCCTTCCCACAAAAACAAAGCTTTTGCAATTTAATAAACTTTCCCCATGTTTTGATGATAGAAACAATTAGGAAATTACATTTATAACCCAGGGACAAAAATCATGTCACATAGTGTTATTCCAAGTGAAATGTGAGTGTGTAGTCTTTGCAGGTAGCCTCTGCAGGATTCTTTCTAGTGGAAGATGAAGGGCACGAGAATAAAAGCCTAAATTCATAAGGATATACTGTTGACCATTGATGCTCCCTGCTGAATTTCTCCATAGGCCCCAGACCTAACATTCCCCGTTTATGGCCTGGACGTCTCGGATCTCTCTAAATGGGAGGAGAAAGTTTTTAAGCCCGCCGTCCAGATCGTAGGGAGCTTCCTGCAGGTTAGCAGTATGGGTTCACTGGGCTTTGAACCCACAAATAAAAAGAAACAGGGTTTTTTTTCAGGCCTATAGGTCCTGCCAGGCAGAGCCTCCTTCTTTGGAGATTTTTAAGCAGAGGCTGGACTGGATGGCCTTTGGGTGCCTCTTCCAACTCCATGATTCTATGAGGCTGTATGGCCATCTCTTGAGAGAGCTTGCACTGTATCTTTCTGCTTGGCAGAAGTGGGCTGCACTGGATGGCCTTTGGGTGCCCCTTCTAATTCTGGAATTCTAGGAGGCTGTATGGTCATCTGTCAGGAGAGCTCTGACTGTGTCTTCCTGCCTGGCAGAAGGGGGCTGGACTGGATGGTCTTTGGGTGCCCCTTCCAACTCAGGTTTCTGTGAGATTGTGTGGCCATCTCTTGGGAGGGCTTGGACTGTGTCTTCCTGCCTAGCAGAAGGGGCTGGACTGGGTGGCCTTTGCGTGCCCCTTCCAACTCTGGGATTGTATGAGGCTGTATCGCCATCTTTCAGGAGGTCTTGGACTGTGTCTTCCTGTCTGGCAGAAGGGTTTGATGGCCTTTGGGTGCCCCTTCCAACTCTGGGATCCTATGAGGCTGCATCGCCATTTGTCATGTAGGCTTGGACTTCAACTTCCTGTCTGGCAGAAGGGGGCTGGACTGGATGGCCTTTGGGTGCCCCGTCCAATTCTGGGATTGTATGAGGCTGCATGGCCATCTTTCAGGAGGGCTTGGACTTTGTCTTCCTGTCTGGCAGAAGAGCTTGATGGCCTTTGGGTGGCCCTTCCAACTCTGAGATCCTATGAGGCTGCATCACCATTTGTCATGTAGGCTTGGACTTTAACTTCCTGTCTGGCAGAAGGGGGCTGGACTGCATGGCTTTTGGGTGCCCCGTCCAGTTCTGGGATTGTATGACGCTGTATGGCCATCTTTCGGGAGGGTTTGGACTGTGTCTTCTTGTCTAGCAGAAGTACTTGATGGCCTTTGGGTGGCCCTTCCAACTCTGAGATCCTGTGAGCAAAGGCGGCCCTAGATAATTTTCAACGGGAAGCAAACAATATTTGGCGCCCCCCCCCCCCCCCGCCCCCCAACCAATCACTAATATATATTTTCTGTTCGTCGTGGGAGTTCTGAGTGCCATATTTGGTTCAATTCCTCATTGGTGGAGTTCAGAATGCTCTTTGATTTTAGGTGAACTATGCATCCCAGTAACTTGTTGTTCATTCGTTCAGTCGCCTCCGACTCTTCGTGACCTCATGGACCAGCCCACTCTAGAGCTCCCTGTCAGCCATCACCAACCCCAGCTCCTTCAAGGTCAGTCCAGTCATTTCAAGGATGCCACCCATCCATCTTGCCCTTGGTCGGCCCCTCTTCCTTTTACCTTCCACTTTCCCCACCATAATTGTCTTCTCTAGGCTTTGCTGTCTCCTCATGATGTGGCCAAAGTACTTCAACTTTGTCTCTAGTATCCTTCCCTCCAATGAGCAGTCAGGCTTTATTTCCTGGAGGATGGACTGGTTGGATCTTCTCGCAGTCCAAGGCACTCTCAGAACTTTCCTCCAACACCACAGTTCAAAAACATCTATCTTCCTTCGCTCAACCTTCCCTAAGGTCCAGCTCTCACATCCGTAGGTTACTACAGGGAATTAGGCCTGGGTAACAACGGAAAAATTTGTTTCTAAAATCGATTCGTTTTTTGGGGGGTTTTGCATTTCGTTATTTAAAATAATTACAAAATTTTCCTTTTAAAAAGTTTGATATTTACGAAATTTCGTTATTATTAACTAATCGATTCATTAAGATGGCAGACCCCCTGCGCATGCGCAAATCACTTCCAAAACTTCGTTATTAAAACGGGGTCAATTCGTTAAGGTAATAACGAATCGATTCGTAAAAATGGCGGAAGCGATTGCGCATGCGCAAAAACGACTTCCGAAACTTCGTTATTAAATACGAATCGATTCGTTATTAAGATGATAACGAATCGATTCGTTAAAATGGCGAACACGATTGCGCAATGCTAAATGCTCTATAAACAAAATCATTTCATAAAATGAATCAAATAAAATAATCAAATAGAACAAGATATTAAGATATTAAATAAAAAAAGTAATAAGATAAAGTAGCCAAAACTGAGTCAAATAATATAATGAAATAAACAATAATATAATAATAAAATTTAAATAAATATAAATAATAATAAATAATAATAATTTATAAATAATAATAATAAATATTAATAATAAATAATATAAAACTATTTAATATATACAATATAAAATAAAATAATATAATATAATAATATATTATTATATATATTATATAAATAAAATAAATAATAATATAAATATTTAAATAAAATATAATTAAATTTATAACATATTTATAAAATATAATTATAAATAATAATAATAATAATATATAAAATTAAATTATAAATTATTAATATATAAAAATAATGTTATTATAAAAACTTAGAAAGTAAATATAAGAAATAAATAAAGAAAAAGTAACAAAAAGTAACAGAAATTGCACTTTGAAAAAACTCTGAAAATTATCTGGGAAGTATTGCATACATACTAATTTCTGTAGCAGTATTGCAAGTTAAGTAAGAAGGACCAATTCCCACTGGGTGGGTGGGTGGGTGGTTGGTTGGTTGCTTGCTTGCTTCAAAATTGAAATCATTAAGTATATAATTTAGAAATTAATTTATAAATGAAAAAACATTACATATCCGTCCCCTAGTGAGACAGCCTCTAGGCTTCCGGGGGGGGGGGGGCTTGACCCTGCCCCTCCCCCAGGGTTGGCTGCCTTTTTGCTTGCTGTGAGAAGGCCAAAACCCTTTCCCGGCCTGCCCCCCGCCCCCGGGATTGGCTGCCTGCTGCTTGATTGCATGTTGCCTGGGAGATGATGGCTCTCCACCAGCCATCATCTTCCAGGCAACATGCAATCATGCAGTATGGTGGAACGGGAAGGTTTTCGCTGATTTGTTCAGTTCACCTCCTGGCACCATGGTACAATACAATATCCCGAATCGCAAAACTTTCTCTGGAACAGTCATTCCCGCTTTGTTCGAGGGATGCAAGCAACGTCTCAGAACCCTGTTGAACAAATCACAACCCGTCCATGTACATTTCACCTCAGACATCTGGACGAGCATGGGAAGAGGACATTCCTATTTGTCCCTGACCGCTCACTGGTGGGAGACGGAGGGTTTCCTAGACTCGGGTCATTGTTGGGCATTCCTGTCACTGGAGGTGATCGATACGGATCACAGGGCCGACACCATTTCTGAGTACTTGAGAGACTGGATGCGGCATACTCATTCCGGTGGTACTAACTCGGGATTCATGGTCACAGACACAGGAAGGAACATGATCCAGGTGGTCGAAAGTGCCGGCTTCTCAAACGTAACATGCATGGCGCACTTGCTGCATAACTGCGTAAAAGATGGCTTCAAGGGGCCCGATGAGAACAGCGCCACCGCCGTCACTCAACTCATTGACCGCTGCCGCAGAATCGCGGGCTTCTTCCACCGTAGCTCTAAGTCCGCAAAACTGGAGTGCCTCCCACAACACCGGTTACTGCAGGATGTCTCACCCGCTGGAACTCCACCTACATCATGTTGGAGCGCATGGTGGAGCAACAGAGGGCAGTCCACGCTGTCTCACTATCAATTGCGGCTCCGATAAACAAGCTGGTCCCCAACAACCAGGAGTGGATGACCATCAGTCAGCTGGTCGAGATCCTAGAACCATTCAAATTAGCCACTGAAAATCTTTCAGCACAGAAAGCACTACTCAGCCATATGGTCCCTGTCGTCCTGCGTTTGAAGAGGCATTTGAAGTCGCTGGGTGGACAAAGTACATTGCAATCGTCACACTCCAACGTAACTCGCTCGACCCCCTTGCTGTGGAAAAGCTGGTCTTCTTGAAGGCCAACTTGCCAGTTTTGGGCTATCCTCAGATTGATTTTGATAGCACGGACCCATAGATCACTACAGCCTTTTTTTTTGTAAGTCGCTGGGTGGACAAAGTACATTGCAATCTATGGCTGGGCCCCTGTTGACTCCACAGGCTCAGGAGGTGGTCAGAAAGTTGACTTTCGCCATCCGTAAACATCTTCACATTTGTCTTTGGTGAAACAAAAGCTGTTTCACCCAGTTGTTGTGTGTCCTGTGGCTGTTTTTGCCCCACTACAGGGCAAGCATTTTGATAATTTTCTTTTTTAAAACTTTTACTGCTAAATATTTCTTTTATTCTTAAAAAAAATTTAAAAATATTTTTTAAAAAAGAAAACACTGCTGCACATTTGTCTTTGGTGAAACAAAAGCTGCTTCACCCAGTTGTTGTGTGCCCTGTGGCAGTTTCGCTCCACAACAGGACAAGCATTTCATTTGTGTAGTTCCAACCAGTGCGGCCCATAAGCCAACACAAAGTGCTTAAGTGCTCATTATTTGTGTAGTTCCAACCAGTGCGGCCCTTCTGCTGCGACCCCCAGTTGAAGACTTAAGGCCAAGTTGACACACATATTAACCACAATGACCCGGTTTATTTTCTTGCAAGATTTGGGGGAGGACAGACAATGGCTTAAGGGAAGTTTACTAGGGCTGGGCGGTTTCGTTCGTTAAAATTGTATTTCGTAATTTTTTCGGGTTTTTTTTTATAAAGAATTGATTTTGGTTTTTCTTTTAACCAGGAAGTGTGTCTTAAATTTCAAAGCAGCATCCGCCATCTTTGAAATGACTTCCGCCAGTTTCGGAAGTGACGTTACAGATGGTAGGATGCTGGGAGCACTGGTAGCTAATACGGGGTTAGTAAGGGCGGCCATTGCCCTTTAAAAGCGGCTGTGCGTCCGTGTGGCAGCATTGTAGCTGGGGAAGCGAGGGTGGACGGAGGGCTTTTCTTGCGCAAGTGGTGGGGAGTCTGGCTTTGGCATGCATGGGGCTGGGGACAGGGAGCTTGTAGCTGTCTGCCTCCTAGTCCCTGGCTGTGGCTTGTGCTGGCTTTTTTCTGGGAGGGGAAGCATTGGGTTAAATTGATATTTTATTATTATTGTTTTTATTTGTAATATTTATTAACAATTATTAATTACTTTTAATTCATTATAACGAAATAATTTCTTTTCTTTTTTTTCTGAAACTGGTGGAAGTTGTTTCAAAGATGGCGGATGCCATTCCTTTTTTTTGGTGCCAAGGGGATTTCTCCCTGGCAATAAGTGTGTTTTGGAAATCCAGTGTTCTTTGCTTTTTAGTTAACTCAAAAGTAGTTACTTACAACCAGTGGCTGTCTGTGGCCTTTGTGGCCCATTTTGGTCCAGCCCTTTTTGAAATATAATTGCCAGATAATTTGCAAGATAATTTGGCCATCATTTAATATCTTCATAGTTTGTTTCAACAGGAGCAGGGAGGGAACAACTGGGGAAAGGGTGTATGAAAGGGAGTTGGGGGGGAGGGTTCCAGAGTAATTGCAGTGCTCGTATTTGGATAGATCCAACCGATCCAGACTCACCCAGTAATCAAGCAGTAGTTGCCCAGAGACAAAGGAGGTAAAGAGGAATTTTTGTCCAGGACGGGGGAAAAAAGAGGGTGACCGTATAGGTCAGGGATGGGGACCGACTTACAGCTGGCATGAGAAAAAAAGGGAGGGGTCAAAGGCACTCCGTCAAACTTCAGGAGTATGTTCCTTTATTGCGGTCAATTCTGGGAGGGATGGGCATGCCATAGCAGTTGCACGCGTACAGCAGAGAGTTGTGGAGTAGAGGAGTGCTTCTTTTCCGGGCACCCTTGAGGCAATGCCCAACAGGGGACCGGCAGGGAACGACTGGGGAAAGGGTGTATGAAAGGGAGTTGGGGGCGGGGAAGCGTACACAGGAGTAGAGGAGTGCCTCTTTTCCGGGAACTCCAGAGGCGATGCCCAACAGTTAAGGAGTCAAAGGCCAATAATACCCTTCCCAGCCTTAACCAAGTCCTCCCGGGGGGGGGGGGGGTCATTGACCCCCCGGTAGTGTCTCTCTGCAGTCATCTTTCACAGCATATCAGTCGCGCTCCAGTGAGACTGCCTGCAAGGGGCGTCCGGTAACGACTGGGGAAAGGGTGTATGAAAGGGAGTTGGGGGGGGGGAAGCGTACACTGGAGTACAGGAGTGCCTCTTTTCCGGGCACTCCAGAGGCGATGCCCAACAGGCTGAAAGGGGAAAAAGGAAAAAAAACAGGGGCACAGAGAGATTGAAGCCAAGAATACAGTGGCCATGCTCTAGGTATGCTGCAGCATTCGATCGGAGGAGAAAACCAACACTGTTTGGGATGTCAAAGAGAAGAGGAAGAAACCAGGCGCCAGCTATGCATAGAAAATGTCATCCAAAGACAAAGGAAACTTCTGAGAACATCACTGTGTGGCAACACAAAGCAAAGTAAACTTGATTTTCAATGTTCCCACATTGATTTTCCCGAATTGATTTTCAAGAAGGGCAGAAAAACAGTGGGGCACTGTATTACAAAATGACACAGTGCAATAAGTAAATAAAGTAAGTAAAAAAGTAGTTTCCAAAAAGCACTGATTGCCAGGGATAAATCCCCTTGGCAACCAAAACAAAGGATCAACACTACACTACTAAAGTACTAACTATTTATTTATAATTATTTGTAATTTTTATTTGTAATATTATTTTTTTGGTAATTTTTTAAATTAAATAAAAATATTATATAACGCTAAAATAAATTGTTAAAAATACAAATCAACTAAATGCTTGCCCTCCCAAGATTCAGTAAGGCAAGCAACAGCCACTGCCAGGGACTGGGACTTCTCCGTGTCCCCAGCCCCAAGCAATCAGTGCCACCAGTTGAAGGAAAAAAGAACCCAAAAAGACAGTCACAAAGGCAATGTTGTTCCCGCATACAGCAGGCAATAGTAATTTTAGGCAACACAAAGCAAAGTAGACTTGATTTTCAATGTTCCAATGTTCCAAAATAATGCGTGGGGCTCTCCATCAAACTTCATAGGAACGTTCATAAATTTCATTAAGTTCTGGGTGGGATGGGCATACCAAGCCACCTTGACTATCTCCCAGGAGGGAAATAAAATAAAGAGTACTGAAAAAATGTAGCAGCTCTGTTCTCTGATAAATAATACATGCAAGTCCCTTCATTTCTAATGGGTTTTTTCATTTTTTGTGGGTTCTTTTGTGGGTATTTTTGTGGTTTTTTTGTGGGTTCTTTTGTGGGTTTTTTCTGGTTTTCTTGTGGGGTTTTTTGTTTTGTTTTTTGGGGGATTTATTTCTTGTTTTTTGTGGGGTTATTTTTGTTTTGTTTTTTTAAAATTAAATAAATAAATATATAAATAATAGCAGCAGTTTTTTTGGTGAGTTTCTTTGTTTTCCTTTTTTAAATAATTAAATAAATAATAGCAGCTGTTCTCTAATAAATATTAAAATAAAAATATACATGCAAGTCCCTTCATTTTTAATGGGTTTTTCATTAGGTTTTTTTTGTGGGTTTTTTTATGAGGTAGGTAGTTTATGGGTAAGGGAGTTGGGGGAAAGCGTACACAGGAGTAGAGGAGTGCCTCTTTTCCAGGCACTCCAGAGGCGATGCCCAACAGGCAGAAAGGGGACCGGCAGAGAATGACTGGGGAAAGGGTGTATGACAGGGAGTTGGGTGGGGAAGCGTACACTGGAGTACAGGAGTGCCTCTTCTCCGGGCACCCCAGAGGTGATGCCCAACAGTCAGAAAGGGGACCGGCAGGGAACGACTGGGAAAAGGGTGTATGAAAGGGAGTTGGGGGGGGGGGAAGCGTACACAGGAGTAGAGTGGCGATGTCAAGCTTGCTTTCGAAAGAGAAACTTGCCTAAAAGTCGCCATTAAAATCATCAATAAAAAGAAGTGCTTCCACGAAAATGTAGAGAGGATGGCAGAGATGCTGTGAAAGCTAAATGCACACATGACAACCGCAGGGCGGCCGGTAAGGACTGGGGAAAGAGTTGGGGGGGGGGAAGCGTACACAGGAGTAGAGGAGTGCCTCTTTTCCGGGCACTCCAGAGGCGATGCCCAGCAGGCAGAAAGGGGAACGGCAGGGAACGACTGGGGAAAGGGTGTATGACAGGGAGTTGGGGGGGGAAGCATACACTGGAGTACAGGAGTGCGTCTTCTCCGGGCACCCCAGAGGTGATGCCCAACAGGCAGAAAGGGGACCGGCAGGGAACGACTGGGAAAAGGGTGTATGAAAGGGAGTTGGGGGGGGAAGCGTACACAGGAGTAGAGGAGTGCCTCTTTTCCGGGCACTCCAGAGGCGATGCCCAACAGGCAGAAAGGGGACCGGCAGGGAATGACTGGGGAAAGGGTGTATGAAAGGGAGTTGGGGGGGGAAGCGTACACTGGAGTACAGGAGTGCCTCTTCTCCGGGCACCCCAGAGGCGATGCCCAACAGCTGCCTTTTTGCCTGCTGTTAGAAGGCCAAAACCTTCCTGGCCTTCTCCATGCCCTCCCGGGGGGGAGGGCATAGGACATTCACAGCATCTTTCACTGCATCTTTCACAGCATCTCTGCCGTCCCCCAGTGAGACAGACTGTAAGTCCTCCCGGGGGGGCTCTTGACCCTGGCCCCCCGGGATTGGCCACCTGCTGCTTGATTACTGGGTGTAGGCCAATACCCTTCCCGGCCTTCTCCCATGCCCTCCATGCCCTCCCGGGGGGACATTGGTCAGTGCCCTCCGGGAGTGTCATGGTGTGCACTTATCTTTCACAGCATATCAGCTGTCCCCCAGTGAGACAGGCTGTAAGTCCTCCCGGGGGGCGGCTCTTGACCCTGCACCCCCAGGATTGGTTGCCTTTTTGCCTGCAGTGAGAAGGCCAAAACCTTCCCGGCCTTCTCCATGCCCTCCCGGGGGGGCATTGGACATTCAACCCCCCCTGAAGTGTCATGCTGTGTACTTATCTTTCACAGCATCTAATCCCAGCTGTCCCCCAGTGAGACCGACTGTACGACCTCCCGGGGGGGGGGCTTGACCCTGCCCCCCTGGGAATGGCTGGCTGCCTGCTTTGTGAAGGCCAATTCCCTTCCCAGCATTCTCCAAATCCTTTCAGGGGGGGGCCTTGACCCTGGCCCCCCCGGGATTGGCTGCCTTTTTGTCTGCTGTGGGAAGGCCAAGACCCTGCCTGGCCTTCTCCCATGCCCTCCCGGGGGGACATTGGTCAGTGCCCCCCCAGGAGTGTCATGGTGTGCACTTATCGTTCACAGCATATCAGCTGTCCCCCAGTGAGGCAGTGAGACAGTGAGACAGACTGTAAGCACATGCTTACGTTGCGTCTGAATGACCGCTCCTCTGCAGTTATGGTGCCTGGTTTCTTCCTCTTCTCTTTGTCAACCAATGCTGTGTTGACACCCCAAAGAATCTCTGGCTGTACAGGAGGTCAGGGTATGAATATGCCCATGACGTAATCGGGCTGGGCGGTTTCGTTCGTTATTTTCGTATTTAGTTATTTTTTTTATAATGATAACACAATGATATCGATGTTTTTTTCAAACCCGGAAGTGTATTTTCTAAATCGAAGCATCATCCACCATCTCACAGGGAGCTTGTAGCTGTCTGCCTCCCGGTCCCTGGCTGTGGATGCGGCTTGTGCCACCTTTTTTTTGGGGAGGGGAAGCATTGGGTTAAATTGATATTTTATTATTATTGTTTTTATTTTTAATATTTATAAACAATTTCAAATTACTTTTAAATCATTACAACGAAATAATTTCTTTTCTTTTTTTCCCTAAACTGGTGGAAGTCGTTTCAAAGATGGCGGATGCTGTTCCTCTTTTTTGGTGCCAAGGGGATTTCTCCCTGGCAATAAGTGTGTTTTGGAAATCCAGTGTTCTTTGCTTTTCTGTTAACTCAAAGTAGTTACAACCAGTGACTGTGGCCTCTGTGGCCCATTTTGGTCCAGCCCTTTTTGAAAATCCACTGTTCTTTGCAGTGGCAGAGCAAGATCGAACTTGGCGCACAGAGCCAACATAACCCACTCTACATTCAGGGGACGAGTGGAGAAGGATTAACCATGCATAATGGGATTTGATTTGCAGTACCTTCATGAACTGATAACCGATAAAGAACACCTTTGTAACATTATGCCTTTCTCAAGTAATCCTGCTTGTGCCATGTCCCCAATGTAGTTTGTAATAAATGTCAATTTGTAACACCATGAACGAGGAAGACAAGGAAGCCTTTAAGTGAATTTATGCAGCACTCCTTATATCGGGTAACACAAAAAAAAGACAAAAAGGTAACTCATCAAGGAATGTTGAACAGAGCACAGATTCATAGAGTGCAATCAGTTTGCAAACTGTGAGCAATTAAGAACCACTAACACCCTTCAAGCTGAGGATAATGGTTATTCAGGAGGCAAATCTGGGATGAAACACGATTTTCTTCACCAAGGGTCTTATGACTCTTATTCATTAGAGAAACGTGATGGTTGTACCATCAAGGTACATCCTCAGCCGATAGATCCAACCGATCCACAACCGATCCACACTCACCCAGTAATCAAGCAGTAGTTGCCCGGAGACAAAGGAGGTAAAGAGGGTGGATAGCAGACAGATTGGAGTTCCAGGAGCAGGGAGGGAACAACTGGGGAAAGGTTGTAGGAAAGGGAGTTGTGGGGGGAGGGTTCCAGAGTAATTGCAGTGCTTGTATTTGGGATGGCAATTTGCATCGCATCGCATTGCATTGCATTGCATTGTAACACGGGATGAAGTACTGGCCTACACACAGCAGCCAAGAAGACATTTCGAACCAGAGAATTTGTACATTTTCCGAAACAGCAAGAGAAGACTCACAGAACTGCCCTGCAAGAAATCGTGCTTGAGAAGAAGAATCGACGACTAATTGCAGAAAGCTTCCCAAATCCACCTAGAACGAAACTCTTGCAGGCTAAGAGAAAGCACATTGGTTCCACCACGGAGGAGTGCACTAATAAAGCAGTAAAGCAGACACACGACCACCACAACACAGCAGACAGACTGAGAACCCTCAAGGAGAAGAAACCTACGGTAAGCTCCAGAGGTTAGAGAGTATGCAACTGAAGCAGACTCTTGAAAACCTTGGAAGGCTCAGAACAAGCAAGAAGCATTGAGCAGAGGATACTGTATTCCAGTTGAAACTCTGCGAAAAAAGAACATGCCTACACAAAGCAGCCAGGCAGGCACAACCCTCTGGGTACCATACTACTAAAGCATTAGGAAAACTAGTTTCTTAGGAGTACTCCTTTTTTATAAACAAAAAGAAATTAGGAGGCCACCCAGGAATTGCACACATAAGGTGATGTGAGGCAATCAGAGTAATTCTGGATGACAGCGCACGTAACACAGAACTTTGTAATGCATCGGAAGATGGGAAAGACGATTACAGATTTCTGAACTAACGATCACATAGGGGTCCAGGAGGGAAGAGAAACGGAGATTGTAACACTTGCACCAGACATACAAAAAAGTTACAAAACAATTACAAAAATTGGAGTCATTAATTTGATTCTTCATTGTTCCTCACACTATTACAAAATGGCTCTATATTCGATTGTAAAATAATTTAAATACAAATCATTAACGAAATACAAAAGTATCGAACGAAACTGGCCAAGCCTAGTAAGTCTTTCGAGGAAACAGAAAGCAAAGTAAAATTGATTTTCAATAAGTGCTGGACCCCAAAGGGCCAATGTCCCCGCAATAAGTGCTGGGATTTATTAAAAGTGCGGCCAATGTCCCCGCATGCAGCAGGTGTGTGTGTCTGTATAACTCATTTGAGGTTAAAGTAAAGCAAAGCAAAAATAATTTTCAATAAGTGCTGGACCCCAAAGGGCCAATGTCCCCGCAGACAGCAGGTGTGTGTCTGTGTAACTCATTTGAGGGTAAAGTAAAGCAAAGTAACATTGATGTTCAATAAGTGCTGGGATTTATTAAAAGTGCGGCCAATGTCCCCGCATGCAGCAGGTGTGTGTGTCTGTGTAACTCATTTGAGGGTAAAGTAAAGCAAAGTAACATTGATTTTCAATAAGTGCTGGGATTTATTAAAAGTGCGGCCAATGTCCCCGCATGCAGCAGGTGTGTGTGTCTGTGTAACTCATTTGAGGTTAAAGTAAAGCAAAGCAAAATTGATTTTCAATAAGTGCTGGACCCCAAAGGGCCAATGTCCCCGTAGACAGCAGGTGTGTGTGTGCGGGCAGGGGCTGTGGGAAGGGGCTCCAGGAATGCCTGCCTGCTTGCCTGCTGTGAAAGCTAAATGGATCTTGGGATCGAGCTGGCGGTCCGCCGCGAGGCGAGCTACCGCCTGTCCCAGCCCCTGCCTCTCGGCGCTCCCCCGATGCTCTTAAATGAGTGTCCCGGGGGTCCGAAGCGTTTACTTTGAAAAAATTAGTGTGTTCAAAGCACTTTGTGTTGGCTTATGGGCTGCACTGGTTGGAACTACACAAATGAAATGCTTCCCCTGTAGTAGTAGTAATTTTAGGCAACACAAAGCAAAGTTGTTTTTCAAAGTTCCAATGCCTGTCCCAGCCCCTGCCTCTCGGTGCTCCCCCGATGCTCTTAAATGAGTGTCCCGGGGGTCCGAAGCGTTTACTTTGAAAAAATTAGTGTGTTCAAAGCAGGCCGCTCGCATTAATCAAGAACGAAAGTCGGAGGTTCGAAGACGATCAGATACCGTCGTTCTGACCACAAACGATGCCGACTAGCGATCCACCACAGGAGGCCATGGGCAAGTCAAGTTGGCATTTGAGCGAGGGACGGCAGAGATGCTGTGAAAGCTAAGGGCACAAATGACACCAAAGAAAATGAGTGGGACACAAACACTGGTTGAAACTGACAGCAGGCAATACTTATTATATTACAAAAGCCCTATGCCTGGCCCTTTTTTCCGGGCACTCCAGAGAGACGTAGGCTGAGAAGTGCACCCCAGGCGATGCCCAGCAGGCTGAAAGGGGACCGGCAGGGAATGACTGGGGAAAGGGTGTACAAAAGGGAGTCGTGAGTAGGGGGGAAGCGTACATTGCCACAGTGGGGCAATGTTCCCGCATTCAGCAGGCAATAGTAATTTTAGGCAACACAAAGCCTAGAGAACATGATTGTCAATAAGGGCAGGACCACAGTGGGTCAATGTTCCCGCATTCAGCAGGCAATAGTAAAACATGATTGTCAATAAAGGCAGGACCACAGTGCTCCCGCATTCAGCAGGCAGTAGTAATATTAGGCAACACAAAGCAAAAGTACACATGGTGATCAATAAGGGCAATGTTCCCACATTCAGCAGGCAGTAGTAATTTAAGGCAACACAAAGCAAAGTACACATGGTGATCAATAAGGGCAATGTTCCCGCATTCAGCAGGGAGTAGTAATTTAAGGCAACACAAAGCAAAGTACACATGGTGATCAATAAGGGCAATGTTCCCGCATTCAGCAGGCAGTAGTAATATTAGGCGACACAAAGCAAAGTAAAGTTGTTTTTCAAAGTTCCAATGCTATAACTACACAAATAAGGAGCACTGTAAGCACTTTGTGTTGGCCAAAGGGCCGCACGGCTTGGACCTACACAAATAATGAGCACTGTAAGCACTTTGTGTTGGCTTATGGGCCGCACTGGTTGGAACTACACAAATGAAATGCTTGCCCTGTAGCGGGGCAAAAACAGCCACAGGGCAAATGTGCAGTGTTTTCTTTTATTAAAGAATATTTTCTTAAGAATAAAATATGTGGCTGTTTTTTTAAGAATAAAAGAAATATATTTAGCAGGAAAAGTTTTAAAAAAGAAAATAATCAAAATGCTTGCCCTGTAGCGGGGCAAAAACAGCCACAGGGCAAATGTGCAGTGTTTTCTTTCTTTTTTTTTTTTAAATCTTTTTAATTTTTTTTAAGAATAAATGAAATATTTAGCAGGAAAAGTTTTTAAAAAGAAAATAATCAAAATGCTTGCCCTGTCGCGGGGCAAAAACAGCTACAGGGCACACAACAACTGGGTGAAACAGCTTTTGTTTCACCAAAGACAAATGTGCAGTGTATTCCTTTTTTTTCAGTATTTTTTTAAAAAAATTTAAGAATAAAAGAAGTATTTAGCAGGAAAAGTTTTTAAAAAGAAAATAATCAAAATGCTTGCCCTGTAGTGGGGCAAAAACAGCTACAGGACAGACAACAACTGTGCAAATGTGCAGTGTATTCCTTTTTTTCAGTATTTTTTATTTTTTTAAAGAATAAAAGAAGTATTTAGCAGGAAAAGTTTTAAAAAAGAAAATAATCAAAATGCTTGCCCTGTAGTGGGGCAAAAACAGCCACAGGACACACAACAACTGTGCAAATGTGCAGTGTTTTCTTTTTTTTTTTTTGAAATATTTAAAAAAAAATTTTAAGAATAAAAGAAATATTTAGCAGAAAATTATCTAAATGCTTGCTCTGTAGTGGGGCAATATTTTTTAAATTTTTTTATGAATAAAAGAAATATTTAGCAGTAAAATTATCTAAATGCTTGCCCTGTAAAAATAAAAATACAAATAGTGGGGCAAAAACAGCCACAGGACACACAACAACTGTGCAAATGTGGAGTGTATTCCTTTTTTTACAGTATTTTTTTTAAAAAGCAAAAGTACACATGGTGATCAATAAGGGCAGTGTTCCCGCATTCAGCAGGCAGTAGTAATTTAAGGCAACACAAAACAAAGTAAACTTTTTTTTTCAATGTTCCGATGTTCCCGCATTCAGCAGGCAGTTGTAATTTTAGGCAACGCAAAGCAAAGTTGTTTTTCAAAGTTCCAATGTTCCCGCATTCAGCAGGCAGTAGTAATTTTAGGCAACGCAAAGCAAAGTACAGTTGTTTTTCAAAGTTCCGATGTTCCCGCATTCAGCAGGCAGTAGTAATTTAAGGCAACACAAAGCAAAGTAAACATGGTGATCAATAAGGGCAATGTTCCCGCATTCCACAGGCAGTTGTAATATTTGGCAACACAAAGCAAAGTAAAGTTGTTTTTCAAAGTTCCAATGTTCCTGCATTCAGCAGGCAGTAGTAATTTTAGGCAACGCAAAGCAAAGTACAGTTGTTTTTCAAAGTTCCGATGTTCCCGCATTCAGCAGGCAGTAGTAATTTTAGGCGACACAAAGCAAAGTACACATGGTGATCAATAAGGGCAATGTTCCCACATTCAGCAGGGAGTAGTAATTTAAGGCAACACAAAGCAAAGTACACATGGTGATCAATAAGGGCAATGTTCCCGCATTCATCAGGCAGTAGTAATTTAAGGCAACACAAAGCAAAGTACACATCAGGACAATGTTCCCGCATCCAGCAGGCAGTAGTAATTTTAGGCAACACAAAGCAAAGTACACATGGTGATCAATAAGGGCAGTGTTCCCTCATTCAGCAGGCAATATACCGATCTACGGGACAGAGCAAGGGTTAGGGTTAGGGTTAGGGTTAGGGTAAGGGTAAGGGTATTCAAAGTAATTCAATTCGGGTTTTTGAAAACAGGAGGCTACTAAGGTGATCTACGGCATGGAGCAAGGGTTGCTGTCGAAATCAATCTCTGGGTAGCCCAAAAGTGGCAAGTTGGCCTTTAAGAAGACCAGCTTTTCCACTGCAAGGGGGTCGAGCGAGGTATGTTGGAGGGTGACGACATCTCCTGCCAGACTGAAGACCCTCTCACTCTGCACGCTAGTTGGTGGGCAGCTGAGATACTTGCGTGCAACGGTTGAGAGGTCAGGCCATGAATTGCTTCGGGAGGACCAGTACGCCAATGGATCGCTGGGTACAATCTCCTGAGGCTCCTCAAAGTAACGATTGACAGAGAACTCTGGCGAGTCAATCTTTGCCGCCTGGGCCGACAAAGATGTTCCTTGCCCTGCCATCAAAACGATACTGTCGGTTATGAAATGCTCCGCTCTCCTCTTTTTCAGCTGCACTGCTCTTCCTTCATCCCTGGTAGGTGGCAAGGTGGGACTAATGTTATCGGTGCTGCCGTAACCGCTGGTGTTTCGGGGAGTAACGGCAGCAGGAATTTGCTCTGAGCGTTCCCCCACCCTCCGAGAGTATTCTTCTCTCACGAGCGAGAGAAGTTCGGCCTTCCACTTTGGCAGTTCTTTGGGGCAGACAGAGTCCTTGATGCAAGGGTCGCAGAGTGCTGCCAAAACATGAGTCTTACTCTCCGTCAACGGTAGAAGATGTTTACGGAGGGCGAAATTCAACTTTCTGACCACCTCCTGGGCCTGTGGAGTCAGGGGCCCAGCCATAGACTGCAATGTACTGTGTCTACCCAGCGACTCCAAATGGCTCTTCAAACACAAGATGACTGGACCACATGGCTGAGTAGTGCTTTCTGTCCTGAAAGTTGTTCGGTAGCCAGTTTGAATGGTTCTAGGATCTCAACCAGCTGAGTGATGGTCATCCACTCCTGGTTGTTGGGGACCAGCTTGTTTATCGGAGCCGCAATTGATAGTGAGACAGCATGGACTGCCCTCTGTTGCTCCACCATGCGCTCCAACATGATGTAGGTGGAGTTCCAGCGGGTGGGGACATCCTGCAGTAACCGGTGTTGTGGGAGGCACTCCAGGATCTGCCTGTCACGCAGCAGTTTTGTGGACGTAGAGCTACGGTGGAAGAAGCCCGCGATTCTGCGGCAGCGGTCAATGAGTTGAGTGATGGCGTTGGCGCTGTTCTCATCGGGCCCCTTGAAGCCATCTTTTACACAATTATGCAGCAAGTGCGCCATGCATGTTACGTTTGAGAAGCCGGCATTTTCAACCGCCCGGATCATGTTCCTTCCTGCGTCTGTGACCATGAATCCTGAGTTAGTACCACCGGAATGAGTATGCTGCATCCAGTCTCTCATCATCTCTCGCAAGTACTCAGAAATGGTGTCGGCCCTGTGATCCATATCTATCACCTCAAGGGACAGGAGTGCCCAACGATGACCCGAGTCAAGGCAACCCTCCGTCTCCCACCAGTGAGCGGTCAGGGACAAATAGGAATGCCCTCCTCCCGTGCTCGTCCAAATGTTTGAGGTAAAATGTACATGGACGGGTTGTGATTTGTTCAACAGGGTTCTGAGACGTTGCTTGCATCCCTCGAACAAATCGGGAATGACTGTTCGAGAGAAAGTTCTGCGATGGGATATTGTACCATGGTGCCAGGAGGTGACCAAATCGGCGGAAACCTTCCCGTTCCACCATACGGAAGGGCTGGTGGTCCAGAGCCATCATCTCTCCCAGGCGACATGTTATTTCCTTCACTGATGGCGGCTTAAATCCAGATCTCACCCTTGTAACTTGCACGCCCCAAGCATCGATGGTTTTCTGCATGGGGCCTGTTGGTGTGGTTGGAGTACTCTGTGTACTGCTGCATGTGCTGGCGACTTCAACTGCGTCCAACTTCACATTTGGGTGGTGTCTCTTAATGTGCATCCTTAGCCCTGTTGTGGCAAGATGCTTCATATCTTTTCCTCTGCTGACGCTCACACCGCAATGCCTGCAAACTGCCAAAGTGGCCCTCTGATTATGGACGTCATAATGATCCCATAGGAGCGATCTCGGCCTACCCCTACTACGCACTTCAGATGTACTCATGCGCATGTTTGGACTGTCGGTGTTTGTGGAAGGGAGTATAATTGTTGGTTGTTTCTGTAGCTCGCCCTCCAGCAGCATGCAGTCCTCTTGATCACTAATTCCTGTGGTGGAAGCAGATTCCATATTGTCTTCCTCCCATTCCTCTGACACATCTGCCTCCTCGCCCTCCTCTTCATAACAAGTAGTATCAGAGGTTCTTGGAAGGACATCAGGATCTGAACGTAGAGTCTTTTGAAATGATGAAGAAGGTTCTGCCTTCTCACAGCTGGTTGAAGCATCTGTGGGTGTTTCAATAACCATCTCGTTGGTTGAATGTTCCCTTCTTGTCAATGTGTTCATCTTCAGTCCCCTGCCTTTCTTAGGTATTCGTGATAGCATTTGGCCCTTGCAACTAGAAAAGCCGGGAAGGAAGTGTTTCATCACACTGGTTGGAACTACACAAATAAGGAAGGAGCAATGTATTATAGCACTTTGAGGTGGCAAAAGGACCGCACTGGAACTACACAAATAAGGAAGGAGCACTGTATTATAGCACTTTGTGTTGGCAAAAGGACTGCACTGGAACTACACAAATAAGGAAGGAGCAATGTATTATAGCACTTTGAGTTGGCTAATGCGCCGCACTGGTTGGAACTACACAAATAAGGAAGGAGCACTGTATTATAGCACTTTGTGTTGGCAAAAGGACCGCACTGGAACTACACAAATAAGGAAGGAGCAATGTATTATAGCACTTTGAGGTGGCTAATGCGCCGCACTGGTTGGAACTATACAAATAAGGAAGGAGCACTGTATTATAGCACTTTGAGTTGGCAAAAGGACCGCACTGGAACCACACAAATAAGGAAGGAGCAACGTATTATAGCACTTTGAGGTGGCTAATGCGCCGCACTGGTTGGAACTACACAAATAACGAAGGAGCACTGTATTATAGCACTTTGTGTTGGCAAAAGGACCGCACTGGAACTCACAAATAAGGAACGAGCAATGTATTATAGCACTTTGAGGTGGCTAATGCGCCGCACTGGTTGGAACTACACAAATAAGGAAGGAGCACTGTGTTATAGCACTTTGTGTTGGCAAAAGGACCGCACTGGAACTACACAAATAAGGAAGGAGCAATGTATTATAGCACTTTGTGTTGGCAAAAGGACCGCACTGGAACTACACAAATAAGGAAGGAGCAATGCATTATAGCACTTTGAGGTGGCTAATGCGCCGCACTGGTTGGAACTACACAAATAAGGAAGGAGCAATGTATTATAGCACTTTGAGGTGGCTAATGCGCCGCACTGGTTGGAACTACACAAATAAGGAAGGAGCACTGTATTATAGCACTTTGTGTTGGCAAAAGGACCGCACTGGAACTACACAAATAAGGAAGGAGCAATGTATTATAGCACTTTGAGGTGGCTAATGCGCCACACTGGTTGGAACTACACAAATAAGGAAGGAGCACTATATTATACCACTTTGTGTTGGCAAAAGGGCCACACTGGTTGGAGCTACACAAAAGAAATGCTAGCCCTGTAGTGGGGCAAAAAAAGCCACAACAACTGGGTGACACCAAAGAGAAATGTGCTTTTTTTTGCTTTTTTTGGAATATTTTTTTAATTTTTTTAATAATAAAAGAAATATTTAGCAGAAAAAGAAAATTAACAAAATGCTAGCCCTGAAGTGGGGCAAAAACAGCCACAACAACTGGGTGAAACAGCTTGTGTTTCACCACCAAAGAGAAATGTTTTTTTTGTTTTTTTTGAATATTTTTTAATTTTTTTTAATAATAAAAGAAATATTTAGCAGAAAAAGAAAATTTACAAAATGCTAGCCAAAAACAGCCACAGGCACACACACAACTGGGTGAAACAGAGCTTTTGTTTCACCAAAGACAAACAGTCAAACAGTCAAACAGTGTAGTGGGGCAAAAACAGCCACAGGCAGGCACACAACAACTGGGTGAAACACACACACACACACACAGCAAGCAATGCCTCTTGCTCTCTCCCACCCTCCTCGCTCTCCCTAGTCCCAAGCAGCAGCCAGCAACGCTTTAAAGCCTCCCAACCCGCTCCTCCCGGCTCCTCGCCTCAGCCCAGAATGAGAAATGCGGCCACGTGGAGCCGCTTATAAAGGGCAGCCCGCCCAATCAGAATGAGCCACGGTGCTTGGGAGCGCCGGATTAGCTCCCGGCGCACCCAGCATCCTCCATCCTTAAACGTCATTTTCGAAACGGGCGGAAGCTCCTAAAAAAAATGGAGGATGCCGTTTCGCTAGTTAAAAACACTTCCGGGTTTGAAAATAAGTTTTAAAATCATTTTGTAATTGTTAAAAATAACGAATAATTAACGAATTACAAAATTAACGAACGAAACCGCCCAGCCCTACAGGGAATACCATGGCTTTGACTAGGCGGATCTTTGTTGCCACTGTGATGTCTCTACTCTTTACTATTTTATCGAGATTGGACATTGCTCTCCTTCCAAGAAGTAAGCGTCTTCTGATTTCCTGGCCACAGTCTGCATCTGCAGTAATCTTTGCACCTAGAAATACAAAGTCTATCACGGTCTCCACATTTCCCCCCTCTATTTTCCAGTTGTCAATCATTCTTGTTGCCATAATCTTGGTTTTTTTTTTTATGTTTAGCTGCAACCCAGCTTTTGTGCTTTCTTCTTTCACCTTGATTAGAAGGCTCCTCAGCTCCTCCTCCTTTTCAGCCATCAGAGTATTGTCATCTGCATATCTGAGGTTGTTAATGTTTCTTCCAGCAATTTTCACCCCAGCTTTGCATTCATCAAGCTCTGCACATCGCATGATGTGTTCTGCATACAAGTTAAAAAGGTTGGGTGAGAGTATGCAGCCTTGCCGTACGCCTTTCCCAATCTTGAGCCAGTCTTTTGTTCCATGGTCAGATCTTACTGTTGCTACTTGGTCCTTGTACAGATTCCTCAGGAGAGAGACAAGGTGGCTTGGTATGCCCATCCCACCAAGAACTTGCCACAATTTATTATGATCCACACAGTCAAAGGCTTTAGAATAGTCAATGAAGCAGAAATAGATGTTTTTCTGAAACTCCCTGCCTTTCTCCATTATCCAGCGGATATTAGCAATCTGTTCTCTTGTTCCTCTGCCTTTTCTAAACCCAACTTGAACATCTGGCAACTCTCGCTCCATGTATTGCTGGAGTTTTCCTTGCAGGATCTTGAGCATTACCTTACTGGCATGAGAAATAAGGACCACTGTACGGAAGTTGGAGCAGTCTTTCGCATTTCCCTTTTTTGGTATGGGGATATAAGTTAATTTTTTTCCAGTCTGATGGCCATTTCTGTGTTTTCCATATTTACTGGCATATGGCATGCATCACCTTGACAACATCATCTTTTAAGATTTTAAACAGTTCAGCTAGGATCCTGCCGTCTCCTGCTGCCTTGTTGTTAGCAATGCTTCTTAAGGCCCATTCAACCTCACTCCTCAGGATGTCTGGTTCTAATTCATTCACCACACCGTCAAAACTATCCTCGATATTATTATCCTTCCTATACAGATCTTCTGTATAGTCTCACCACCTTCTCTTGATCTCTTTAGCTTCTGTTAGGTCCCTGCCATCTTTGTTTCTTATCATACCAATTTTTGCCTGAAATTTATCCAATGTTTCTAATTTTCTGGAAGAAGTCTCTTGTCCTTCCTATTCTGTTGTCTTCTTCCACTTCCATGCATTGCTTATTTAAAAATAGTTCCTTGTCTCTTCTGGCTAACCTCTGGAATTGCGCATTTAACTGGGCATATCTCCCCTTATCACTGTTTCCTTTTGCTTTCCTCCTTTCTTGGGCTACCTCCAGTGTCTCAGCAGACAACCATTTTGCCGTCTTGGTTTTCTTTTTCTTTGGGACGTACTTTGTTGCCGCCTCCTGAACAATGTCACGGACTTCTGTCCATAGTTCTTCTGGGACTCTGTTTACTAAATCTAGTCCTTAGAATCTGTTCTTCACTTCCACTGTATATTCGCTAGGAATGTTAGTGAGATCATATCTAACTGCTCTGTGTATTTTCCCAGTAACTACAACGCACATATGTCAAGGTCTATTTCCCCCCAAGAGTGCCTCAAGAGTGTCCCTGGGCAACAAAACTATACTGCAAATGCATACTTTGTGTAATGGGTTGAGCCGCCCCTGCCTATGAGGCTGCATCGCCCCTGCCTATGAGGCTGCATCGTAGGCATGGACTTCAACTTCCTGTCTGGCAGTAGGGGGCTGGACTGGATGGCCTTTGGGTATCTCTTCCAACTCTGGGATCCTATGATTTGCATTATGTATTATTTCCTCCTCTAGGGCCAAACACCAGCTGTGGAACCCTTCAAAATGCCCTGCGACCCTTCTGAGGAATCATAGAATCATAGAATCAAAGAGTTGGAAGAGACCTCATGGGCCATCCAGTCCAACCCCCTGCCAAGAAGCAGGAATATTGCATTCAAATCACCCCTGACAAATGGCCATCCAGCCTCTGCTTAAAAGCTTCCAAAGAAGGAGCCTCCACCACACTCCGGGGCAGAGAGTTCCACTGCTGAATGGCTCTCACAGTCAGGAAGTTCTTCCTAATGTTCAGATGGAATCTCCTCTCCTAGTTTGAAGCCATTGTTCTGCGTCCTAGTCTCCAAGGAAGCAGAAAACAAGCTTGCTCCCTCTTCCCTGTGGCTTCCTCTCACATATTTATACATGGCTATCATATCTCCTCTCAGCCTTCTCTTCTTCAGGCTAAACATGCCCAGTTCCCTAAGCCGCTCCTCATAGGGCTTGTTCTCCAGACCCTTGATCATTTTAGTCGCCCTCCTCTGGACACATTCCAGCTTGTCAATCTCTCTCTTGAATTGTGGTGCCCAGAATTGGACACAATATTCCAGATGTGGTCTAACCAAAGCAGAATAGAGGGGTAGCATTACTTCCTTAGATCTAGACACTATGCTCCTATTGATGCAGGCCAAAATCCCATTGGCTTTTTTTGCCGCCACATCACATTGTTGGCTCATGTTTAACTTGTTGTCCATGAGGACTCCAAGATCTTTTTCACACGTACTGCTCTCGAGCCAGGCGTCACCCATTCTGTATCTTTGCATTTCATTTTTTCTGCCAAAGTAGAGTATCTTGCATTTGTCACTGTTGAACTTCATTTTGTTAGTTTTGGCCCATCTCTCTAATCTGTCAAGATCGTTTTGAATTCTGCTCCTGTCCTCTGGACTATTGGCTATCCCTCCCAATTTGGTGTCGTCTGCAAACTTGATGATCATGCCTTCTAGCCCTTCATCTAAGTCATTAATAAGATGTCCAGACATTAATAAAGATGCAGTCCAGACCTCTCTTCTTTGGAAGCTTTTAAACAGAGGCTGGATGGCCATCTGTTGGGGGTTATTTGAATGCGATGTTCCTGCTTCTTGGCAGGGGGTTGGACTGGATGGCCCATGAGGTCTCTTCCAACTCTTAGATTCTATGATTCTATGTTGAACAGGACCGGGCCCAGGACGGAACCCTGCGGCACTCCACTTGTCACTTCTTTCCAAGATGAAGAGGAAGCATTAGTGAGCACTCTCTGTGTTCGTCCACTTAACCAATTACAGATCCACCTCACCGGAGTTTTGCCTAGTCCACATTGGACTAGTTTCCTTGCCAGAAGGTCATGGGGGACCTTGTCGAAGGCCTTACTGAAATCCAGGTATGCTACATTCACGGCATTCCCTGCATCTACCCAGCTTGTAGCTCTATCGAAGAAAGAGATCAGATTAGTCTGGCATGACTTGTTTTTGATAAATCCATGTTGACTATTAGCGATGACTGCATTTGTTTCTAAGTGTTTGCAGATCGCTTCCTTAACAATCTTTTCCAGAATCTTGCCCGGTATCGACGTGAGGCTGACCGAACGGTAGTTGTTTGGGTCATCCTTTTTTCCCTTCTTGAAGATTGGGAACACATTGGCCCTCCTCCAATCTGCTGGAACTTCTCCCGTTCTCCAAGAACTCTCAAAGATGGTTGCCAATGGTTCCGAAATGACTTCCGCTAGTTCCTTCAATACTCTGGGGTGTAGTTGATCTGGCCCTGGAGACTTGAACTCATTAAGAGCGGCCAGGTATTCCTGGATGACTTCTTTCCCAATTTGGGGTTGGATGTCCTCCAATCCCTCATCCGCTCCATCTTGCTGAGGTTGAAGACTCTCTTTTTGTGAGAAGACCGAGGCAAAGAAGGCATTAAGTAGTTCTGCCTTTTCCCTATCCCCTGTCAGCATTGCCCCATCTTCTCCTCGAAGAGGTCCTATCGCCTCCTTGTTTTTCCTTTTTCTACTGACATAAGAATAGTAGCCCTTTTTATTGTTTTTAATGTCCCTGGCAAGTCTGAGCTCGTTTTTTGCTTTAGCCTTGCGGACCTTTTCCCTACAGGTGTTGGCTATTTGTTTGAATTCTTCTTTGGTGATATCTCCCTTTTTCCACTTCTTGTGCATGCCTCTTTTGTGTCTTAGCACAGTTAGAAGTTCTTTGGACATCCATTCTGGCTTCTTTGCACTTGTCCTATTTTTTCTCTTTGTTGGCATGGTTTGCAATTGCGCCTTGAGTATTTCACTCTTGAGAAATTCCCATCCATCCGTAACTCCCTTGTCTTTTAGTATCTGTGTCCATGGAATGCTGCTCAGCGTTTCCTTCATTTTTTGGAAATCAGCTCTCCTAAAGTCTAAAATGCGGGTTTGACTTGTCTTAGTTTCGGCCTTCCTTTGTACCTCAAATTGCAGGAGCACATGGTCACTTGCCCCTAAGGATCCTACTACTTCGACCGCATCAATCAGGTCCTCTGCATTTGTTAGGATGAGATCAAGAGTAGCCAATCCCCTTGTTGCCTCTTCTACCTTCTGGACCATGAAATTGTCTGCAAGGCAAGCGAGGAATTTGTTGGACTTTGTACTCTTGGCCGAGTTTGTTTTCCAGCAAATATCGGGATAGTTGAAATCGCCCATGACTACTACATCTCTTCTCTGTGCCTGTTTGGTCAACTGTTGGCAGAAGACTTCATCAAGTTCTTCCTCCTGGCTTGGGGGTCTGTAGTAGACGCCTACAACGCCATCTTTTTGAGTCCCAGTTCCCTTGATTCTTATCCAGATGATTTCAAGCTGGTTTCCCAGATTGCTGTCTTGAATCTCTTCTGCAGCGTAAGAGTTTTTGACATATAAGGCTACTCCGCCTCCTCTCCCCTTTGTTCAGTTTCTGTGAAAGAGGTTATACCCCTCGATATCTACATTCCAGCGATAGGAGTCATCCCACCAGGTTTCAGTGATCCCTATGATATCACATTTATGGTGTTGTGCTAAAAGTTGGAGTTCGTCTTGTTTATTTCCCATGCTCTGTGCATTAGTGTAAAGACATGTGAGACCCTGAGATCTTCCTTTGAGCTGTTTAATTGGGATTATTGTGCTTTTGGTACTTGGTCCTTGTTGTGTTTGTGCAGCTCTCCGTTTAGCCTTCTGGCGGTTCCCAGACATTATGGGTAAAGTAGTGTTCGCAAGGCTGTTGTCCCCCTCCCCCGGTGGACCTAGTTTAAAGTGCATCTAATGAGGTTTGCGAGTCTGTGAGCAAAAAGGTGTTTTCCTACTTGTGTGAGATGCACCCCATCCCTTGCCAGTAGGCCATCCTCCTGGAAAAGCAGGCCATGGTCAAGGAAGCCAAAGCGTTTCTCCTGACACCATTTTCTAAGCCAGTTATTGATCTGTACTATTTTTCTGGCTCTTGTGGGTCTGCGTCTTACAACAGGGAGGAGGGATGAAAAGACCACCTGTACATTACATTCTTTTAGCTTTGCTCCTAGAGCTCGAAAATCATTTGTGATCTTTTGAAACGTATGCCTTGCAGTATCATTGGTTCCTACATGAATCAACATGAGGGGAGGACGGTGATAGGGCTTGAGGAGCCTGGTGAGCCTCTGAGTGATATGGTGTATTTTTACCCCCGGTAGGCAGCATATTTCTCGAGCCATCCCATCTGGTCTGGAAATGACAGCTTCCATTCCTCTAAGGAGGGAGTCGCCTACTACCAAGACCTGTTTACTTTCGGGAATGACAGGGCCCCTTTTGTGCAATGTAGTGTGTAGGTCTCCAGAAAAGTGATCCTGTTGGTGTGAATTGTGTAGGTGAAAAGTGTTGTCCTCCTCCTCGACATCCCCGGTGCATTCGTCAAGGACAATCCATTGAGATTCGTCCAAGAGCCTATGGTTCTCCTGTATGTGTTCCTGTTGCACCTGGTCTATGGTTGGGGATGGTACACCTGCACGATTGTGCAAGTGTGAATGTTGTGAAGTGTCCCAGTCAGGGCTATCCCCTGCACACTGATCAAGGATGAGCCACTGATCAGTGTCTAAGCCATTCTGGTCTTCCCCAATATGTTGTGTTTCTTGGTCAGGTGATAGTTGTGTGAGAATTTGGAATCTATTGTGTAACTGCAGCTGAGCGGAAGTATTCTGAGGAGGCTTCCGGGTCCTATGTGTCCTTCTAAGGGTGACATTTCTCCAAGCCTGAGGGTTGTCCACATCTGAGGTGCTGTTCTCTTGAGCCTCCCCGTAATGTTGGTGTGATATGGGCTGCGTGTCTAGGACAGTGTGGTGTGTGGTGTCTAAGAACAGCTCAAGTTCCTGAATGTCCTTAAGGGTGTTAATACGGTCCTCGAGTTGTCGGATACTGTGTTCCATGCGAGTGATCTGTTTACACTTGGGGCAGATGTAATTGAGTAATTGTAGTGTGAAAAAGCTGAACATGCCACAGCTTGTGCATGAGATGGGAAGTTTTCGTGTTTGTTCCATCTGGAGGTTGCTAATTACCTCCTCTTGGTGTGTGTTTGATGTTGTTGTCTGTATGCAGGGGTGAAAGTATAGGTTACTGAGTGTACAAGTTCGCACGCAGCGTCAGGCGCGCGCGACGCTGGTTTATATAGGATAACCAGGAAGCCCCGCCTCTCAAACAAAGCAGTTAATTTTTAAACTCAGGAAGCCCTGCCTCTCAAACAAAGCAGTTAATTTTTATACTCAGGAAACCCCGCCTCTCAGACAAAGCAGTTAATTTTTAAACTCAGGAAGCCCCGCCTCTCAAACAAAGCAGCACTGAAAGCAGTTAAATTTATTTAAACACAGAAACCCCTCCTCTCAAACAAGCAACACTGAAAGCAGTTAAATTTAAACAAAGCTTATCCTGAAGCAGAAGGAAACAAAATGGATTCCTGCTTCCTCAACTTCTGTGGGAGCCCAGGAGGATAAGCAGAGCTGCCATCTCTGTGAGGCCTGCCAAAGGGTCATCATTGGCGACCGAGAATGGAAAGGTGAGGCTTCAGGGGAAAGGCGCACGGAGCAGCGGGGCTTGAGAGAGGGAAAGGGGTGGAAATGCAGGGCAAAGGGGCCATCGTACCCCCTCCCCATTCTTTGGGGATATAAAGGCTTCTCCTCCTCCTCCATCTCTACAATAAAAGGACCCTTCTCCCCAAGGTATCGTTTACAGCTCTCCTTTATGGAAGGGGCCCCTTTGCAGAAAGAGGGGCAGTGGGCAACCTAAGCTGAGTTCCAAGAAGTGGCCATCTGTTGCTGCAGTCCATACCTCTCTTCAGCCCCCCCCCCCCAGTGTAACAGGAGACACCCCCATTGTCCCGCTCCTTGGACAAAGAGAAGGAGGAGGAAGAGAGAAACAGAGACTATTTCATCTGAATTCTAGGCTGTGTTTTGCTTCCCTCCTTTGGGAGAGAAAGACTCTCATAACACTATGCAGCATTATTTTTGTAAATGTCATTTCCTAATTAGTTGTAACATAAAACATGGGGAAAGCTTATTAAACTACAAAAACTTTGTTTTTATGGGAGGGACATCCAGCAGCATTTTTTGCTCTAGTTTTTCAATGAATATCTCATCATTGAGACTCAACCAATTCAATCTAGTTTGTGGCAGCCACAAAAAACAAAGTTTCTGAAGTAGAACACCTAGTTCAAAGTAAGGACTGCACAATTAAACAGGAAATAACACTTTCAAAACCAGGAACAGATTTTTTTCCCCCAAATTTTGTTACATGGTGTAATTCAAGAGATAGGAACAGCCAAGGGGCAGAAGGAATGCATTTATGAATTATGCCCCTGTCTTGTGAAATTTCCCTTTGGTCCTGACATTGTCGGTTGCTGGTAGCATTCAATTTCATTTATTTTAACATTTACTTTTTGTATGTTTTTAAATTGTATTGCTTTTAAGCTGGCAACTGCCCTGGGTCCCAATCCTTGTGGGGGAGCAGTGTGGTTGTGGCAATAATAGTAATAATAATAATAATAATAATAATAATAATAATAATATCCAGCATAGAGGTCTTGTTTGCTCTGGCATAGTGTTCTGTGTTAATAATAATAATAATAATAATAATAATAATAATAATAATATGATCAAGGCTATCAACACATGGGTTAACCCCGAAATTTGGAATTATGAAGTGGACGCAAGCAGAGCTGGATGATCTGTACAGAAAAACAAGAAAACTGATGACAATCCACTACTCATTACACCTGCGTAGTGATGTCAATAGACTTTACCTGCTCAGAAAATCAGGAGGCAGAGGGTTTCTGCAAGTGAAACAAACAGTAAAAGAAGAGAAACATGCACTGGAAGATTATGTGAAAGGCAGTCAAGAACCAACATTGTTGGAAGTTAATAGTAGAAAACTGCTTAAAGTGCAAAAGACAAAAGAGTAAATACTATAAAAATGCAATGCAGAGCAGAAGAGAAAACTGGCAAAAGAAGGCTCTCCATGGACAGTTCCTGGGAAAAAATTGAGAACAAAATTGACAGGGAAAAAACATGGATGTGGCTCACAAATGGAACTTTGAAAATGGAGGAGGGTCTGATTCTTGCAGCCCAAAAACAAGCAATTAGAACCAATGCCATCAAAGTCAGAATTGAAAAATCAACGACAGATTCCAAGTATAGACTCTGCAAGGAGGCAGACAAAATGATGGATCACATCCTCAGCTGCTGCAAGAAGATCGTGCAGATGGACTGTAAGCAGAGACACAATGCTATTACTGGAACTTGTGCCACAAATATCATCTGCCTGTGACAGAGAACTGGTGGTATCACAAGCCTAACAAAGTTTCAGCAAATGAACATGTCCAACTACGCTGGGACTTCCGAATTCAGACTGACAGAGTTTTGGAGCACAGTACTCCTGACCTCACAATTGTGGGAAGAAACCAAGTGTGAATCCTCGATGTTACAATCCCAGGCAACAGCAGAATCGACAAGAAGCAACTGGAAAAGCTTACATGATATGAGGATTTAAAGATCAAACTGCAAAGACTCTGGCACAAGCCAGTCAAGGTGGTCCCAGTGGTGATCAGCACACTTGGTGCAATGCCTAAAGAGCTTAAAAACAACCGGCGCTGCCAAATTTACTATCAGTGTATTGCGAAAGGCTAGCCTACTCAGATTTGCTGATACATCACACTATCTTAGTCACTTGGGAAGTTTCTGGCGTGTGATTGAATACAAAAGCCAGCATCATGTTTGCTGTGTGTATCAAATAATAATAATAATATCATTGTGATAATCATAATAATAGCAGCAGTAGCACTGCAATGACTTCAGTTGAGCATTTGCAAACACAATTCAGGCCTTTCAAGAGAAGGAGCAGGTTGAAGGGTGCATCTATATTGTAGAATTGATATTGTTTGATACCACTTTGACATTTGACATGGAATCCTGGGATAAGTAGTTTTATGAAGCACCAGCATTGTTTTTTGGAGAGGGCTAACAACCTGGTTCCCTAGCATTGAGCCATGGCAGTTCAAGAGTGGTCAGACTGCTTCCACTCTCCAATGTAGATGCGCCCTTGGTCTTGCTGGCATTGTAGGGTAGAAAAGCCTTTACGGTTCAGTGATCCCATTTCTGGGGATCTTCCAAATGATTCAGCTGCACTCATGGTGCAGGGACAATCATTTGGTTCTTAACATCATTAAGACCAAGGAGCTTATAGTAGACTAGCCATCCCCTGCCACGCATTGCTGTGGCCCAATCTGTGTATGTGTTTTGTATGTGCATATATGTGTATATGCATGTGTATATATATTTGTGTATATGTATATATGTGTGTGTGTTTGCGTATATGTATATGTGTGTGCGTGTGTGCGTGGTTTTGTGCATGCCATCTGGCAGACGGTATAGGATAAATAGGTATAGGTTTAGGACAAATAAATAAATAGGTATAGGATAAATAAAATAAACAAAATAAATAAAATAAAATAAATAGGTATAGGTATAGGATAAATAGGTATAGGACAAATAAGTGAGGGAAAGCTTTTATCCTAGAGCTAAGACTATATGCAACTCTTTGGTTTCACAATGATGTGGCATTAGGGATTATCCAATAGAATTAGAATGTGGGAGGATGTGTGGTTTTATTTTGTAATACTACATATGTAATGAATATTGGGGATGGTATTTAATTTTGTCGTATGATGCACAATGACAATAAAGTTATTCTATTCTATCTATTCTTCTTCATGTCTTGGCAGCTCACCTCAAATCCAAGTCCCACCGCTTCCACCTAAAGAAACTGCAGCAACAAAGCTCAGCTTTCCCCAAGGCCTGTCTGGACAATGGCTCAAAGTGGACAGAAGAGGAGGAAGAGGCTGGAATCAGGACCTCAGACCTGGCCTAGCCCTGACCACATAGCATCTCTTCACCCCAGGACTAGTGGCCCCATCCACCCAAAGAACTCAGCCTTGGTACTACAGTGCCAACCTTAAATTTTCTACTTGTTAGAAAGGTGAAGATTATATATTTTTATATTGCAGAGGTTGGTTGCTTCCTCACTCAAATATAATAATAAGAATTTTATTTCTTACTTGCCTCTCTTGTGGCTTGAGACAGGCCTCAGCACAGTCAAAACACACAAACATTGCAAAAATTCTATAAACGCACATATTAAAATGTAGTTCTATAAAAGGTAAAGGTTTCCCCTCAACATTAAGTCTAGTTGTGTCCAACTCTCTATTTCTAATCCAAAGAGCTGGCATTGCCCATAATCACCTCCAAGGTCATGTGGCCAGCATGACTTCATGGAGCGCCATTACCTTCCTGCAGAAGCAATGCCTATTGATGTACTCATATTTGCATGTTTTTGAATGGCTAGGTTGGCAGAAGCTGGGGCTAACAGCAGGAGGTCATCCTGCTCCCCAAATTCGAACTGCCAACCTTTTGATCAGCAAGTTCAGCAGCACCACCTGGGGCTCTATAAAAATACATATTAAAACACATTTCTATAAAATACATATTATAAGTCTGTTTTCCCCAAACTCTACCAGTGTTCACATTTGGGCATACTGAGTATTTGTGCCAAGTTTGGTCCAGATTCATTATTGTTTGAGTCCACAGTGGTCTCTGGATGTAGGTGAACTACAATTCCAAAACTCAAGATCGATGTTACCCAAACCCTTCCAGTATTTTCTGTTGGTCATGGGAGCTCTGTGTGCCAAATTTGGTTCAATTCCATTGTTGGTGGAGTTCAGAATGCTCTTTGATTGTAGGTTAACTTTTTTTTTCATGTCAGAGGCAACTTGAGAAACTGCAAGTTGCTTCTGGTGTGAGAGAATTGGCCGTCTTCAAGGACGTTACCCAATGGATGCCAGGATGTTTTTTGATGTTTTTACCATCCTTTTGGGAGGCTTTTCTCATGTCCCCACATGGGGAACTGGAGCTGACAGAGGGAACTCATCCACACTCTACCCGGATTTGACCCTGCGACCTGTCGGTCTTCAGTCCTGCCAGCACAGGGGTTTAACCCACTGCACCACCAGGGGCTCCTGGGTTAACTATAAATCCCAGTAACTACAACTCCTAAATGACAAAACAACCTCCCTCCCCAAGCCCACCAATATTCAGATATGGATGTATCGGGTATTTGTGCCAAACCAGGTCCAGTGAATGAAAATATATCTTGCACATGAGATATTTCCATTACAATTCATAACAGTAGCAAAATTACAGCTATGAAGTAGCAACAAAAATAATTTTAGTTGAGAGTCACCATAACATGAGGAACTGTATTGAAGGGTCAGGGCATTAGGAAGGTTGAGAACCACTGCTTTAGATGGTTTTAAAAACCTGACAGCTCATTTCAGTTTGAATTGTATTGTATTGGGTTTATTGTGAGCTGCTTGATGTATTGTTGTAGGCTTTCATGGCTGGAATTGCTGGGTTGCTGTGAGTTTTCCGAGCTGTATGGCCATGTTCTAGAAGCATTCTCTCCTGACGTTTCGCCTGCATCTACGGCAGCCATCCTCACAACCTCTGAGGATGCTTGCTTTAGATGGAGGCAAAATGTCAGGAGAGAATGCTTCTGGAACATGGCCATACAGCCCAGAAAGGTCACAGCAACCCGCTTAAGTTTCTTTTTTTATATAAATGATGATGACAATGATGATGCATATCTACACTCCCCTTCTTGTCTTCTTACGTGCATCGTAAGTGTCGGTCATGCATTTTTTTTGCACGCTCCTTAACATTGTAATAAAACAGAGGCTGGATGGCCATCTGTTGAAAGGGCTTTGATTGTGTCTTCCTGCATGATAGAAGGGGGTTGGATTGGATGGCCTTTGTGCGGGGTCCCTTCTGACTCTGGATGCAAATCCTGCAACAGACTAAACCAGACCCACAGGGGCATTTGTGCGTACTTCAAGCGTATGTGCATGTGAGTGCAGGGAAGGGGGAGCCTGGAGCCTTGGGTGCCACTTTGGCTCCATCTGCCCGGGGCTAATCCTTGGTGCATCAAGGCCGGTGGCCCATCTGTGCTCCCGACTGCCCCTCCCCTCTCTCGCTGGCCACTTTAGCTAACTAGCTAAAATGTCTGTGCCATTTTGATCCATTGCCGCCGTTCCACTACAGAGTCTCCAGCCCCAGCCTCCTCGTCATGAGCAGACGGCAGCATGAATTATTGATTGTTTTGTAAAAGATTGATGCCCTGCCCCAGATCTCCAGGTGGCATGCAAGTGCCAGCGGTGGAAATAGTTTAAAGCCGATCGATAAGTCATTTCAACAGAGTAAAAGAGCTATTGAGTGGCAAGGGCAGTGGATATGAAAACAGCCAAAGTGAATATTTGCCCAGGAGTTGCCAGCCAGGTTTACTGGAAGGCAAAAGGCAATGTTTGGGCACAAACATGGCACAGTTTGGCCTTGGATTTTGAAAGCAGTGTGTGTTTTTAAAAGGAAGTTATATCTCAAGGAATATAGAAAGCAAATGTGTCTGGGAGTGCATTGCAAAGATTTGCAGCTGCCGCAATGGGATTTTTGGTTTGCAAAGGAGGAACCAAGACTGACAGCCTTCAGTTCTGCTTCTTGCCCTTCTTGTCTCAGCACCACATGCACCGAAAACAGAACAAACCAAGGTCTGAAGGAAATAAGGGTGCCCTCCGAAGTTGCAAAACCAACCCCCGCCCAAATGCGTGCCCCAAAGATGCCCTATATAAGGTCAGCCAAGTTCATCCAAGTCCCACCTGTGACTTTAGAGCAGGCACGGGCAAAACTTTCTAAGCTGTTGTGTGTTTTCTGGGCTGTACAGCCATGTTCCAGAAGCATTCTCTCCTGACATATCACCTGCATCTATGGCAGGCATCCTCAGAGATTGTGAAGTTCGTCACAACTCCTGAGGATGCCTGCCATAGATGCAGGCAAAACGTCAAGAGAGAATGCTTCTGGAACATGGCCATACATCCCGGAAAACACACAACAACCCAGTGATTCCAGCCATGAAAGACTTCAGCAAGCCAAAACTTTCTAACTTGGGGGACGCATGGCAGGCCGGAGTGAGCTGTGTGGGCCAGGAGGGAGGGGATTCTCCCCAAGTCCCTTCCTGCCTTTCCTCAACTTTTTCTTCTCTTTCAGAGGCAGAAAGTGAAGGAAAGACAGGAAACGTTTAGATCCCAAAAGGGTTAGCCTTGGTCAGGATGAGATAGCGTTTTTTTGTTTTTGTTTTTGTGTGTGTCAGGAGCAACCTGAGAAACTGCAAGTCACTTCTGGTGTGAGAGAATTGGCCATCTGCAAGGACGTTGCCCAGGAGACAACCAGATGTTTTGATCTTTTACCATCCTTGTGTGAGGCTTCTCTCATGTCCCCACATGGGGAGCTGGAGCTGACAGAGGGAGCTCATCCGTGCTCTCCCTGGATTCGAACCTCCAACCTGTTGGTCTTCAGTCCTGCCAGCACAAGGGTAGTGGATGGGAGAGAAAAAGTGTAGACCCTGTATTGCCTATTAGAGTCCTAGAATACTAGAGCTACAAGAGACCCCCAAGGGCCATCCAGTCCAACACCCCACAATGCAAGAAGGCACAATAAAAAGCACTCCCAATAGACCGCCTCTGCAGAAAAGCCTCCAGAGAAGGAGACTCCACCACACTCTCAGGCAGCCTATGCCACTCTCCAGAAAGTTCTTCCTCATCTTTTCAGTCAAATCTCTTTCCCTGCCATTTGAATCTATTGCTCCCTTGTGCCCTGGTCTCTAGATAAGCAGAAAGTCAGTTTTCCTCCCAGCCTCTCCCCCTCCTCCTCAATAGGACACCCTTTTAAATCTTGAAACATGGGTCCTGTGCTGTCACACGCTGGGCCTGTGCATCAGACTGTAGACAGGACATAAATTCTGTGTGCCCAACGGGATGCCGGGGCTGCCTCAGATTAAAGGCCTTTGGATTTCCTTAAAACACAGTCTCTAGAATACTTAAAGGTTCAACAAAGTTTTTTATTAATGAAAACAAACAGGTACTTTAAGGCTTTCTTAACAGTCTATTGGCTCTTTCAATCTTGTCCACAGGGAACAGGCACTATCTTCTTAACTGTAACTAATGGGGAAATCCTTAACTTCTAATCTGGGCAGTCTGTCTTTGCCTCTGTTGGCATGGAGCCCCTACATCCGGCACCAACTGCTTCTGGCTTCCGTGAGAGATCCTTACAAAGCAGAGCTTTGTAGACCTCCAGGGGAAAAGGATTCAGGCTTCTGTGATGGTTGACTGAAGTCCCTCCGCAAAGGAGCTGCAAGGCTTGACCAAGCTGTGGGCTGTATAACCCCGGCCAAGCTGTAGGGCTGTATAACCCCGGCCAAGCTGTGGGGCTGTATCTCCCTGGCCAAGCTGTAGAAGTCGAAGCTTTCTACTGGAGTTCTTGGTATTATGTCCTGCATGAAAAGCTTCTCTGTGTGGACTGACCCAAAAAAAAGCTCCTATTCCCTCCAAAACCCCAAAAAGGGGCGAGACCAGGGAACCTAATTGACAGGTGGCTTGCCCTATGATTGCAGCCAAAAGAAGCCATCTATCTGCAGAGTCCCTGAAACTTAGGACCCTAACAAACATTAAATGCAAAGCAAACAAAATTGGAGCTCCTGGTACAGCTGTACCTGCACACTTCTGGCCTAGCTTTCTCAATGATGAGAAATCTACAGTATAACAATGACAAATCTAATTTGGCAATGAACAATTACCCATTCAATAACAACACAATATCACAAATTGGTCTGTGTAACACAGAAACATTGCCATTTTGGCACACTTTTAGTTTTACCTTCCATACCATTCCGTCCGGACTTGGCAAGGTCTCTGTAACATTGGCCAAAGGCCACTTGAAATGGGGTAAGGATTTGTCTTTAAGCAACACAATATCCCCAACTTGGAGGTTGGGCTTAGAGTCTCTCCACTTCCTGCGACTCTGGAGCCAGGTACTCTGCCTTCCAGCATCTTTAAACCGGTTGGCAAGAGTTTTTTCCAGAGTGCTTTGTAAGATCCTTCAGGGACAGGGTACATAATTTCCTGCCATTCAGAAGTCTTTTGAGTCAAAATGGACGCAGGAGTGAGAAACTGTGGAATGTCTGAGTCTGTGGTGATGGGCACCAATGGGCGACTATTTATAATAGCTGTCACCTCTGCCATCAAAGTAATCAAAACATCGTGGGTCAAAATCTTATATTCTAAAAGCATAGCATTTAAAATCTTTCTATTCAAACCAATCATACGTTCCCACTCACCCCATGTGACACGCATGCGGTACATTAAATAGCCATGTAACTTTTTCTGCAATTAAAAAGGCTGAAGTATGCACACACTCAATCACTTCGATGTGAATGGTTCGGATAACTAAACAAGTGAAGATAACTAAAAATAAATGACTTGTTTCTCTCCTAATTATCTGAGCTAATTGGATGGCTAGCACAGCTGCACACAGTTCTAACCAAGGAATGGTGGCGTTACATGGAGCAATCTTGGCCTTGGCCATGACAAAACCTAAAGTGCAAGAACTAGAGTCTTTTTGCCTGGCGTAAGCCATATCTGCGATAGCTTTCTCCGAGATGTTGCAAAAGACATGGAGTTCTGTGTGCGAGCCTTGCAAAGGGCTCCTGGCCGTGAATTGATGCGGGATGCTCAACTGGTGTAAATCTTGAGCCTGGGTGGCCCAAGCGGTCCAAGAATTCTTAACGGACTGTCCAAATCTTTGCATTTGGTGCTGGCATCAAACAAAATGCGCAGTTAGTACAGTGACTGTGTGGTGTCAAACGACGCAAGCAAGTCATTTACACAAAAATTCTGATTAACAACTTGGGCTACCCGAGGGTCAAAGGAATGTCCAAATCTTTGCATTTGGTGCTGGCATCAAACAAAATGCGCACCTTTTCCAGGTGAGGATGCGCTTGCATCATCTCTCTGGTAGCAATCTGGTCCTTATTGCGTGGGATGGATGCACACTCAATAAGGTCAGGTAACTCAAAACAAATGTCTTTGCCACATGGCGAAATGATAAATCCAGATGCAACGCGGCTCTGGCATCGCTGTTGCCTGTACAAGTAGAAATACAATAATCAATAGTCTTTGCCTGCCCCTTAAAGATTCTGAAGAAGTCAGGGGTGGCCAGGGAACTATTGCTTTGGTTCTCAAGGGCCACGTACATTTTCTTCTTCATCCAAGGCTTGCTGGCAGGATAGACCTCTGCCAAACAGATGGGATGGCAAATCCTAGTCTTCTTTGGGCTGCCGCACAGCTGTGTGCAGGCCACAGAGGGTGCCTCTGTGCCCGATGAAGGTCCAGCCGAAACTTCTGGGGAGCGTTGACTGATGGATTTTGTGACAAGGATTTTGTGCCGCTCTTGACTTGGAGGGCACAAAATCCTTGTCATGCATAGCTGAGCAATGCTTTTTGGATTGGCACACCTCGCACTTTATCTTTTCTTTGCATGACTTTGACTGGTGGGGAATTGCACCGCAGCACCTGAAGCAGATCCTGGACTTCTTGAGGATCTTGACCTTGTCTGCATGAGGCTTCTTGGCAAACTCTCTGCAGTCAGCCAAATTGTGGGGTTTTGCATGCAGTGGGCACAAAACATCCTTAGGCGTTGACGGCATCAGCTGGAGAAGGGTTGGTCTCCATGGACTTGACGGCGATGTTTCTCTTAGCACCACTGTCTGCAGGTTTCTTAGGGTCTTTGATGGGCCTGTCTGTCCTTGGAGTCCCATAAAGAGTTGGAAATCCTGTCTGTGGGTCGTTGAGTTGCATGGTGGCATTTGTAACAAAATCCACAAGATGGGTGAATGGTGGGTTGACCTGATGATTGGCCTGCTTGAATTTGAAGACCTCTCTGCCCCACTCTTCCTGTAAGGAGTACTGCAGCTTCTGAGTGATGGCAATTTGAGACAGGTGTTGGTCCAGGCAGGCAAACCCCGGAAGTTGTGGGTTTCCCTTGGCTGACTGGAGCTCAACCAATAAATCTGATAGGTCCCAAAGCTGTTTAAAGTCCTTTGGTTTAAGCACTGGGAACTTATGAAGTCTGTCCATCAGTGAGGCTTCAATTTGGGTGCTGGACCCGTAGCGCTGATCAAGCCTCATCCATGCAGTGTCTAATGCTCTATCTGGTTGGTCGATGAGAGCTGAGAAAATCCTTCTCACCTGCTGAGCTGATACTGGCCTGAGCCAGGAGATCATAAGAGTCAATTGTTCCTCAGAGGTGAGTCTTAAACTCTGTATGGCTCGCTGAAAAGTCTTTTTCCAAAGTAGGAAATCTTCTGGCTGGTCAGAGAATTTTTCCACCCCTTTGTCCCTCAAATCCTTCTTCAGGTTCCTGAACAAAGACTCAAACTGTGACTGAGGAGTTTGCAGAAACGGATGGGATGTTTGGTCAGGGGTAAAGGTGAAGTTCTGCTGGAATCTAGAAGGTTCATTCCAGGGGACACCTGTGGCCTCAGGAATGAGTGAAACCCTGGTTTCCGGGCTGGGCTTTGGCGCCTGAGTTGGTGGCTGTGGGCTCCTGGCCCTGAATTGCTCAGCCTGCCTGTGTGGCACGATGTCGTTGTCCACATGCACCAGTTTGTTGTCTTGGAAACCAACGTGGGCTGGCAGAAGAAGCATTTTTGGAGGGGCTGGCAAAAGGTTGACATTTTCTCGAGACAACTCTCCTTGCAGCACCTTTGCCAGGATGTTGGCATGGACCCTTTTCTGTGCTGCCTCCTGTTGGATGCGCAAAAACTTCAACTTCGCCTCTAACTCGGCTTGCGACAACTTCTGCTTTGTCTCTAACTCTATGTGAGCCTGCTCAAAGTCCAGGCCTAGATCTGCAGCTGCAGCCTCAACTTCGGCCTCCAGAATTTTTTCCTGCATTTCCAGACACCTGGCTTCCTTGTTGTAAAAGGCTGACATCGATGAGGAGCTGCTTCTGTAGACGGACGATCCAGACGCTGAGTCACATCTGCTGCTCTGCTTCCTGCTGGCGTGGCTGTGTTTGCTATGTGCAGATGCGCTTGCCTGACCGTCCTTTGCACTTGAAGCCTTTGGGGAATGCTTAAGGAGCTCAGGGATCACACTACTAGCGGGCGAATCTTGACCTTCTTTGTCCCTTCTGGGGGAGGGACCAAAGTTGGCTGCATGAAACAAATGAGCATAGCTAACTTCCCTATGCCTAACACTGTTCAAAAACTGAATTGCCCTAGAATCTGCATCCTGGCTGTTTATTTTACTAAACAACTGAGTGATGTCATCAACTAAACCTCTCCACTTATTAATCAAAACCTTAAGATCTGTTCTGATGTCCTGAGATTTCTCTAAATCCTCAGAATGCTGTAACTGGCTATCGAGGTCAACAATAGAAAGCCATACACTTTCAAGCCTATCTGTAAGCAGAGATTCCTCCTGCAGAAGTGCATCTAAGGCTTTCTGGGATGGGCGCCGGGAATTCTCGGAACAGAGGCTATAGGCTTTACCTTCAGACTTTGGGGATCTTGAAGTGTGAGCCATGACAGCAAATTGCACAAACAGTATAGTAATGCAGGTAAACTGACAAGTAAAGCAATCAGTATATCAATAACCAACAGTCAATAGAACACACAATATGAAAATGCAATCATAAGCACAAAGAGCAGGCGATATAACATGCAGTAATAAAGCAGTCAGTGTGTCAATGCAAATATTACAGATAGGGCAAGCAATATAACAATGCAATTTCAATAGGATGCAGCAAACAGCATATAAATGCAATTACAACAACAAATAGAGCAAGCAAATATCAAGGCCGTTTTTAGCACACTCAAAATTTATCACTTTAAGGCAGAATAGACACAGCAGACACAATAATTCAACTGCACATTAAACTCTTGCTGTAAGGTTGCAAAAAGCCAAAGGCAATTGCAAATATCTCCTTTCCAAGAACCTGAGAAGCAAAGCATCAAAGGCTGCTGCAGAACTTAGCAGGGCTTGCTTCAAAAGGGCGGGAAAACCTTGCTTCTGGCTGGAGACTTGCAAAGTAGCAAACTGTGCAGAATTGAACAGGGCTTGCTTCTGTTGCTGTAGCAAATTGTTGCAATTTTGCTAAGACAGCTGGCTTGTGGCTGGAGACTTTGCAAAATAGCAAACTGTGCAGGACTGAGCAGGGCTGGCTTCTGTTGCTGGAGCCTTTGCAAAGTAGCAAATTGTGCAGAACTGAGGAGGGCTTGCTTGTGGCTGGAGCAAAATGTTGCAATCTTGCTGAGGTCTGCTGGTTGCTGGCTGAAGACATTGCAAATAGTTGTGCAAGACTGAGCAGGGTTTGCTTCTGTTGCTAGCAAAATGTTGCAATTTTGCTAAAGTCTGCTGTGCGAAGACTGGGAGAGAATTGTAGCAAACTTGCAAAACAGGTGGAGCTTGGAGCAAAGAAGGAGGCAACCAGCCCCTCCCTTCTGGTCACGTGGGCTGTCCTTCCAAGATGGCTGAAAATGAAGAAACAAGGCAGATGGATACAGGTAATGGAAGTTGAAATGGCCCTGTGCAGGCTCCCTGTTCTATAGCTTTTATAGGTCTTTTTTTCTACTCCCGGATGGCATAGGCCACCAGCTTCCATCTTCTACTGGGGCAGAAGCCACCAGCTTCGTCTTCTACTGTGCTGTCACACGCTGGGCCTGTGCATCAGACTGTAACCAGGACATAAATTCTGTGTGCCCAACGGGACGCCGGGGCTGCCTCAGATTAAAGGTCCCTCCGCAAAGGAGCTGTAAGGCTGTATGATCCTTGGCCAAGCTGTGGGCTGTATAATCCCGGTCAAGCTATAGGGCTGTATAACCCTGGCCAAGCTGTGGGGCTGTATCTCCCTGGCCAAGCTGTAGAAGTCAAAGCTTTCTACTGGAGTTCTTGGTATTATATCCTGCATGAAAAGCTTCTCTGTATGGACTGACCCAAAAAAGCTCTTATTCCCCCCAAAAACCCAAAAAGGGGCAGGACCAGGGAACCTAACTATAATTGACAGGTGGCTTGCCCTATGATTGCAGCCAAAAGAAGTCACCGATCTGCAGAGTCCCTGAAACTTAGGACTATAACAAACATTAAATGCAAAGCAAACAAAATTGGAGCTCCTGGTACAGCAGTACCTGCACAGGTCCCATGTTCCTTCTTTACCTTCTGTTCTCCCCGCTGAACATCCCCCAAGAGGAAAGGAGAAGGAAAAAGAGACAGGAGGAAGGAAGGAAGAGAGGAAGAGAAGGGTGGAAAGGAATGGAGGGAGGGAGGGAGGAAGGATGAAGGAAATAAATCAAGACAAGAGGAAAGAAAGGAAGGATTTATTTATTGTGTCAGGAGCGAACCAAACAGTTGTATTGCATTAAAACAAACAAACAAAGTTTGCAAACTTGGTAGTTGATTAAATGTCCTTTGACCAGTAGCTGGCCACTTGGAGTCCCTCTGGTGTTGTTACAAGAAAGTCCTCCATTATGCATGTGGCAGGGCTCAGGTTGCATTGCAGCAGGTGGTCTGTGGTTTTCTCTTCTCCACACTTGCATATCGTGGATTCCACTTTGTAGTCCCATTTCTTCAGGTTGGCTCTGCATCTCGTGGTGCCAGAGCACAGTCTGTTCAGCGCCTTCCAAGTCGCCCAGTTTTCTGTGTGCCCAGGGGGGAGTCTCTCATTTAGTATCGGCCATTGAATGAGGTTCTGGGTTTGAGCCTGCCACTTTTGGACTCTCGCTTGCTGAGGTGTTCCTGCTAGTGTCGCTGTAGATCTAAGAAAACTATTTCTTGATTTAAGTCGTTGGCATGCTGGCTGATCCCTAAACAGGGGGTGCGCCAGAGATGTCACTGCCTTGGTCCTTTCATTATTGGTTGCTACTTCCCGGCGGATGTCAGGTGGTGCAATACCGGCTAAGCAGTGTAATTTCTCTAGAAGTGTAGGGCGCAGACACCCTGTGATAATGCGGCATGTCTCATTAAGAGCCACATCCACTGTTTTAGCATGGTGCAATGTGTTCCACACTCGGCATGCATACTCAGCAGCAGAGTACCATAGCGCAAGGGCAGATGTCTTCACTGTATCTGGTTGTGATCCCCAGGTTGTGCCGGTCAGCTTTTGTATGATATTGTTTGTAGTGCCCACTTTTTGCTTGATATTCAGGCAGTGCTTCTTGTAGGTCAGAGCACTGTCCAGAGTGACTCCAAGGTATTTGGGTGCACTGCAATGCTCCAGTGGGATTCCTTCCCAGATAATCCTCAGAGCTCGGGAAGGAAGAAAGGAAGGAAGGAAGAGGAAAGAGAGAGGGAAGGAGGCAGGAAAGGGGAAGAAGGAAGCATGAAACGATGGAAGAGAAGGAACGAGGGAGGGAGATGGAGGGAGGTAAGAAAGGAGGAAAGAAAGAAGAAAGGAAGGATTGGATGGTGAGAGAGAGAGAGAAGGCCTGAGAAAAGAGCCCAAGGGGCCACATCTGGCTCCCAGGCCTGGGTTTGCCCATAACTGCTTCAGAACATTGCAAGGAAGGGAGTATTTTAAAAAGATTTGGAAGTAGGTGGTGGTGGTTTTCTTGTCAGGATTTCTTCAGAGGGGCTACCCTTTGTCACCTTCTGAGGGAGTGTGACCTGGCCAGGATGCCTCACTGAGCAGAGATTTGAACCCTAGCCTCCAGGAACCTTAGTCCAGTGCTCAGATTGCTGTACTGTGCCAACTCTAATCAAATGAAATCAAGAGACCCGCATAGAGGCTGAGGGATCCAAGGGGTGGCTTTTCTCCTTCAGTCTGCTGCCAAAGGAAGGAGTGGTGCCAGGGAAGAGGGCAAACAGTTGCCATGCAAAATTGCAGATTCAGGCAGGAAAGTATGAAGGTTTGGCGGCAAAGCTCACCTGCCATGTTTGCTTTTTTGCACACAGATACAGGAAAGGCCCCTTGGAATGTAGACTTTGGCCTGGCAAAGTGGTTGGCCAGCCGTTGGGAGAGCGGCCACCTGTTTTAATATTTGTATATTTGCAGATTTTAAATTGTATGGAAATGCTTTTAATGTAAGCTCCTTTGAATCTCCTTGTGGAGAGAAAAATGGGGTATAAATAAGCATGATGATGATGATGATACTACTACTACTACTACTACTACTACTAATAGTAATAGTAACATGCACTGTCAGATTATGTGAAAGGCAGTCAAGAACAAACATTGATGGAAGTCAATAGTAGAAAACTGCTTCAGGGGGAAAAGACAAAGAGCGAATACTGTGAAAATACAATGCAGAGTAGAAAACTGGCAAAACAAGGCTCTCCATGGACAGTTCCTGGGAAAAATTGAAAGCCAAATTGACAAGGAAAAAACATGGATGTGGTTCACAAATGGAACTTCGAAAAAGGAGATGAAGGGCCTGATTCTTGCAGCCCAAGTACAAGCAATTAGAACAAATGCCATCCAAGCCAGAATTGAAAAGTCGATGACAGATTCCAAGTGTAGACTCTGCAAGGAAGCAGACAAAATAATGGATCACAAACTCAACTGCTGAAAGAAGATCGAGCAGACACACTACAAGCAGAAGCATAATACTGTTGCTCAGATGATCCATTGGAACTTGTGCCACAAATACTATCTGCCTGTGACAAAGAAGTGATGGATCACAAGCCTGAAAAAGTTACAGAAAATGACTGTGACTTCCTAATTCAGACTGACAGAATGTTGGAGCACAAGACTGCTGACCTCACTATTGTGGAAAAAAACAAAGTATGGATCACCAATATTGCAATCCCAGAGACAGCAGAATTGACGAGAGACAACTGGAAAAGCTTACACAATATGAGGATTTAGAGATAGAACTGCAAAGACTGTGGCACAAGGCAACAAAAGTGGTCCCAGTGATGATCAGCACACTGGGTGCAGTGCCTAAAGACCTTGGACTGCACTTAAAAACAATTGGAGCTGGCAAAATTCCTGTCAGCTGCAAAAGGCAATCCTACTCAGATCTGCATGCATTATTCACCGATACATCACACAGTCCTAGACACTTGGGAAGTGACAGATGTGTGATCGAATACAAAAGCCAGCAAAGTGGTCTTGTTTGCACTGTACTAATCTTGTTATGTATCAAATAATAATAATAATAATAATAATAATAATAATAATAATGAGGGTGCTAGAAAAGAGCCATGTCTGCTGCTGCTCAGAGCTGGCAATACTGGCCCAGGTGACACAGGACAGAGGCAGCTTCCCATGTTTCCCTGGTTTTGGTCCCCAGCAATGTTTTCGGGAAACGATTCTGCCTGAACCCCAAGCTGATGGTCCTTGGATCCTCAGCAACTGCAAACCACAAGAAGGCCTCCTGTAAGAAAACTGGGGGTGGGCCAAGATTCACTTCTGCATTTTGAATGTCAGAAGTGGCAAAGGTAAGAGGATTGCTTCTAATTGAAAAAAAGCAAAGAACTGCCTGGGAGAGTAAATTCATTTCTGGAGAATGTAAGAAGGGCAGTTGGGGGAGTCTGGAGGGGTTCCAAAGCTGCAAAAACAATCCGGAGGGGGGAGGGGAAGAGGTATATTTTGGCCACAACTGCAGCGTGTTCCTCCTGTACCTTCTTTAAAATCTACAGACCACCTCGGGAAAGGTTGGTGAGCCATCTGGGTAGGGTAGTGGTTCCCAATTTGTGGTCCATGGACAACCAGTGGTCCGGAAGAACTAAAATATGGTATGCAGCCTCACTATTACTACACTGTTGCAATGAGAGTGACTGGTCTTGCAAAACCCTCTTATAGTGACAAGGCTTATTAAATATGGTTTTCTGTGGGCAAGCAGATGGCGATTACTAGATGGCATATGTTCTTTATCAGAAACTACAGCTGATGTGGTCTATCCAATGAAATTTTCTGAATCAGCACCCCAAATAACTAATCTGAATCTAAAGTTGGCCAAAAACTGATTCATAACTCTTTTGGTCCTAATGTTGGAGAGTGGTCCCTGGTCAAAAAAGGTTAGGTATCACTGGGGTAGTCAACACAGAATGTGTACATGTATGTGTGTGGGTGAAAGGGATGCATAGCTCTTTGTGGTGCCCCCCTGCCAGCAAAGAAAAGCAAAACAAGCAGGGAAGTGTTGAGTCTGTAGCCTCACTGTTACCACACCATTGCAATGGGTGTAACAATCATGCAAGGTTTCTGTTGAGGCTGTGTTCAAATATATCTAGCCTCTATTTCCAATCAGAAACTAGAAACAAGATGTAAAATAAAATAGTTTAATCTGCAGAAAATACTAAGGGGTAGTTAGAATCATCCCCTCTCCTCTCCTATCTTTAACCCATTCTCAAATTTTCTTCTAAAATTCACTTTTAAAATCTTAGCTCTACTTTTGGCTTTCCTTGCTAACTGAAACCTGCCAGCGAAGGCCCTGAGAGCCAGCATAGTGAAATGGTTCAAGTGTTAGACTATGATTCTAGAGACCAGGGTTCAAATCCCTGTTCAGTCATGGAAAACCATTGGACGACTGTGGGCAAGTCAACTCTTCTCGGTTTTAGAGGAAGGTAAAGGCAAATAAATAATGCAAGAAACCCCTTTGAGCATTAAGCCCACCGTAAGTTGGACATGATTTGACACAACAACTTCTGATGTTTCTGAACCCCTCCTGCAGTACACCCCTTCTGGAGCCTTGGGGAGATGTCTTCCAAGCCTTCTCCAGCCAGTCTCTCTCCAAGCCTTTTCCCTGCTTCTTCAGAACAGAAGTAATGTTTTGTTCATGAACATCAACCATATAATCCCCAACAGTTTTCCTTCCCAACCAGTCAAGGAATGGACCTAGGTCTTGTAGGGAAATGGCCACTGTGCAAAGTGACATCCATAAGGTCATCTTAATACCATCCAGGTGGTACTTGCTTGTGCCACTGGAGACCCCCTTCACTTTGCTCCTTTCTCTGCTTCTTCAGGACAGAAGTAATGTTTTGATCATGGACACCGGTCATCTAACCCGCAACAGTTTGCCTTCCCAACCAGTCAAGGAATAGACCTAGGCCTTGTAGAAGAATGGCCACTGTGCAAGCTGATATCTTGGTGGCTCCATCCATAAGGCATCCACTCCTCATGAATTCTTGGATCCACCCTGATGACCTCTTGGCTTCATGCCTGTGACCTCCTGACTCCTCCCCAGTGACCTCCTGCCTCAGTCCTCCACTTCAACCATTACTCAACAACTGCCCTGCTTCCCCCTTATATGTTACCCCATCCCATTCCCTCTTAAAAGTGAGATATGACATTTTGGTTGCATACATAGATCCGCCTTCCTTTTGGGTGTTGTGCCCTTATTTTGGGTGAAATAAAAGACCTTTATCTTTGTGCTAGTTTGTAGTGCTATTTTGAACATGGGTTGTCCACAGAGAACCCATCCCTCTTGAGAACCTAGAAAACTCAAATGCACCTGCACATCAAATGCAGGCTCACCTCTCACACAAGAGATTTATGATTTGTTTTCCTTTTTCCTCTTTTATTTGACACAAAAAATGTACAAAAGAACAGGTGAGTGGATTTTAATTGTTTATATTAAAAATCTAAAAGGTGTGACTGAGCCATTTTGAATGGAGTCAAGTGTTGGAAGATATAATTTTTTTAACTATGATGTCCGCCATCACCCCTGTTCCCACCCATTGTCCTCGTCGCCGATTGGCAATCACTTCCCAGGCACACTATATACTAGGGCTGGGCAGTTTCGTTCGTTAATTTCATAATTCGTTATTGATTCGTATTTAAATTAGCTTACGATCCGATATTGAGCCATGCTGGAGCAACTAAAAATCAAAACGAATTTTTCAATTTAATTCGTAATTGTTTCGTAATTGGTTCGAAATCATTTCGAAATCGTTTCGAAATCGTTTCGTAATTGTTTCGTAATTGTTTCCGTATGTCTGGTGCAAGTTTTATAGTTGTTGTTTGTTTTATCAGTGATAAAAAAAGAAATTATCACACCAACAGTCAACAACAGAGGGAGAGGGAAGCTTCAGAAGTTCCCCCTGTCCCATTTGGAGGTGTTTTTTTGCATATTGCGCAATTGCGTCCGCCATTAACGAATCGATTCGTAATTGTTTCGTAATTGTTTCGTAATTTATGAAATTTCGTATATTTTGAACTTTTTTAAAGAAAAATTTCAGAATTCTTTTAAAAAACGAAACGCAAAACCCCCCTAAAAACGAATCGAGTTTAGAAACAAATTTTTCCATGGTTACCCAGCCCTATACATCTCAGATCCAGAGAGCCACTCTCCCTGCTTCCTGCTCCCTTTCTGCCTCCCCGTCTTCCCCGGAGTCTGATGATCTGCCTCTGGATTCCAGAAGCGAGTCTAAAAGAGGACTTCCCACCGGGTCCCAAGGTCTCCATTGGCCCTCCTTCTTAAAATGGACAGTCTCTGTCTTTCAGCTCAGGTTGAGCTCCATGCTTTCCCAAAGAGCTCTCCAAGGTGCTTTGGAACAGATGGCCTCCTTCTCTTTGGAAACTTGTCCGCAGCTCCATCACCACATCCAAGGACTGGACTTTTGGACGGCTACAAGTCGGTCTGGAAATGGAGCAGACAGGAAGACAACATCAACGCACCTTGGCCATTGCTGAAGGCGGTGTGATCTTGGAAGACGGAGCATGTTGGCACTCGGCTACCTGGATGATCTCATGGTAGTTTCCCACCTATTGTTTTCTCCTCCTCCTCCCCCTCCTCCTCCTCCTCTTCTTCTTGTCATCTTCCTCTTCTTCTTTTTACAAAATGAGAAATATGATGGGCCAATGGTTATTTATAGCAACATGTCAACATTAAAACTTTCAGCTGAAGGTTCCATGGAGTACATTATTCCCTTCCGGGTCTCCAGAGAAGGCAAGGGGCTTCCTTCCTTCCTTCCTTCCTTCCTTCCTTCCTTCCTTCCGTGTGGCTCACTGCAGCAAGGTCCGGATCTGCTTGGAGGTGGTGTCATCATTCAGATGCCGGGTGGTGTACCTGTGGGAAAGGGCAGGGCATGGATGGGAAGTGCAGTTTGGTGGGTGGGACGGGGGACACAGGGCCCTGCCATGACAATAGGATGCTTTCCAACCCATGCTGAGCTCCATGCTTCCAAAAAGGCATTTGCTAAAAAAAGCTCTCCAGGTGCTGAACTGACTGAATCAGATGGGATTCAGCACCATGGAGAGCTCCTTCTAAATTGAGGGAGCTCTCCATGGGATCGGAAGGGAAAGGAAGGAAGGATGGAAGGGAAGAATGGGAGGAAGGAAGGAAAGAAAGAAGGATAGATGAAAGGAAGGAAAGGAAAGATGGCAGAGGAAAGAGGGAGGTAAGGAAGGGAGGGAGGTAAAGAGGAAGGAAAGAGAGAAGGAGAGAAGAAAAGAGGAAGGAAGGAGTGGATCCCCTCTCTTTAGCATTCACTGTTGACCAAACTGACTAAGGCTTCTGGAAGTTCAAAACATCTGGAGCACCAAGGTTTGGGAATTACTGATTTACGTTGGCAAATTAATGCCATTTGACTCCACTTGAACTGTCATGGCTCAATAATATGGCATTCTGGATTTGTAGTTTGGTAAAGCACCTCTTTGGAGGAGGAGCCTCAAGACCTTGGATTGAATACGATACAATCCAAACTTCTTGGATTGTATCGTATTCAACAATGCATGTGCCAAACTACATTTTTTTCAACAACATATGTGTACTTTCCCTATCTCACACACACAAACAACACTGCAAGGGATCTTGTCTGTCTTTTCTGTTCATCAACCACTATTTTTAGGAATGACTGGACCCCTAAAGACACTTTTGGAATAGGTTGTCCACTTCAAGGGATATGAAGGCAAAGATTTGCAGAATTCTTCTGCAAACTGAGGCCTACCCTCTGGTTTGCCTATCTAAGCAAGGCCATGTTTGTATTCACTAACAAAGGCCATCAGCACAGGTCTTGAACATTCTTCAGTGCTGCTCAGGAGCCTAAAGACAAATCCTGAAGGCACTGTGGTCTGCAGCCATTTTGGACCCAGCCAGGTTTTGAAAATACCCCAGTACTCCCCTGCTTCCAGAGAATGTGCAGTAGGCCTGCTTGCCTTCCCATTCCAAGAGCCATGCTGGGCATTATGTACAGAGGTGCTTGTCTTGCAAGGGTGCCTACCTCAGTGCATTCAAAAGGCCCTCTGTGCTGTTGGAAGGCTGGTCTTTCAAGACCTTAATACATCCTTTCATCTGGAGCAGGGAAGAAGAGAAAAGACAAAACATGCCTATTAGATTGCAAACAGGAATAAACAGACACAGGCATGTAGCCAGGGGGGGGGGGGCTGGGGGGGCTTCAGCCCCCCCCCCCCCGAAATTTTCATGGTGGTTCGCGAAAAGGCCTTATTGGTGCATTATTTAAACTGTTATGTTTATTCATATCATGATCTGATCACCATACTCAATATATCCCATATGCATGGGGGTATTGGGGTAATGATACAAAAGGTTTGCTAGGCTAGACCCTCTTTCACTCAGACTCAGCCCCCCCCCCCGAAACTCAGCCCCCCCCGAAACCCCCCCTGAAAAAAATTCAGCCCCCCCCCCCCCAAAACGAAATCCTGGCTACGGGCCTGAACAGACAGGAGAAGAACAGGAGAAGTTAAGCCGAACTTGCCAGCTCTCCACAATAAGTTTCATGAGAGACAAAAGGAAGAGGATATTTCTGACCCTTTGAACACCAACCCTGCAAGGCTGTGGCAGGTCAAAGGCTGAATTTGACCACCAAAACACAAACATGGGACTCTTTCACCCTCTACAATCATAACACCATTACAATTATTACATTTTAATTGCAATATCCTATGGATTCCCTGTTTTGGCACTTTGGGGTGCCAATGTTGTTTTCTTTTTTTTGTATGGAGGAATTTTTCACACAAAAAGGATCTTAGATGACACTATGTTTGAAACATTCTCTGTTCCTATTTTGAAAGTGTTATTTCCTGTTTAATTGTCCGGTCTTTCCTTTGAAAGTCATTGTTCTATTCCAGAAATTTCATTTTTGTGGCTGCCACAAACTAGGTTGAATTGGATGAGACTCCATGAGATATTTATGGGAGCACACAAGAAATCTGTTAGTGTGTCAATTGTAAAATAAGTTGTACGAAGCTGATTGGATGGACAATGCCCAGGGAGCTGGCTGAGCCTGGGACTTTTGGATACTGTTACATTTTTCAGGCTTCAGTTATACAGGTTCTTGCAGAGAAGCACTGAGAGAGAGAGTTTGAAGTGTGCTCTTATTTCATGAGCTGCTGGAGGAAGATTTTCCACATGGACAAAGAGAGACCATTTTAAATCTGTCTAAAAGGACATTATGTGAGTCAATGCAAATGATCACATGATTGTAAATATGTTGTTCTGAGTTACGAAGAATAAACTGCTTGTTCTTCAGTGATCATCTGCATGGCACATTTTCTTTCTTTGCCAAGACAGTGGGTGGACTGGTCAAATGTGAACTACACATGGTTTATTTTACAATACGCCACAATCTTCATTGGAAAACTATCGCAAAATGTGCTGCAGGATGTCCCTCCCGCAAAAACAAAGTTTAATAATTTTTTTCTATGTTTTTATGACAACCAATTAGGAAATGATATTTATAACTTAGGAACAAAAATTGTGTTACATAGTGTTATGAGAGGGAAAACCTATGCGTGTGGCATAAACTAAATACCAGATTTTAAAATTATCTGCTGGAGAGTTACTCTGGTGTTTTCTTACCAGACTACAAATCTCAGGATTCAATAGAATATTACTATGGCAGTTAAAGTGGGATCATGGCATGATAATAGGGGAGTGTGGAAAGGACCCAGGAAGGCTCCGCTGCCTTGCGACACAGAACAACATGCAAATAATGCATCCCTTTAGTGATAGCTTTCCCTCTTCCCCTTCGGCTCTTTCATGGATCTTTCTTAAGAAGCTTCTAATATGGCTGCCTTCCCCCCTCCTCATCCACATAACTCACGTCAATTTTGGAGGTCTTGGCAAAGGCCCCAACGGGGTGAACGTGGTCGTAGAGGATGATGACGCCTACCATCACCCGCATGCAGAAAAGGAGTGTCTCCGTATTGGTGAACCGGCTCCGGTATTCCCTGCAAGAGACCGGAGAAAGAAATCATGAAATTATGGCTCAGACCTCTGTTGTAGTCAGTTGAGATACTCCAGTCCCAGCCCAAGACACATCATGTTGCACAACTGATACAGAGCAAGAACCCCAACGGAAGGGGGCATTACACAATCAGGGTGCCATAGCAGAGAAAGCGCTCTCCCATATTTGCCCACAATGTGTAGCTCCTGCTAGTGCAGTGGTTCCCAGGCTGTGGTGCATTGACAACCAGTGGTCTGCAGGAACTAAAATATGGTGTGTGCCCTCACCATTACTACACTGTTGCAATGAGAACAACTGGTCTCGCAAAACCGAAGTTTATTAAACATGGTCTTCTGTGGGTGAGCAGATGGTGACACTTGGATGTCATATGTTCTGTATCAGAAACTAGAGCTGATGTGATTGATCCAATACAATTTTCTGAATCAGCACCTCAAATAACCAAACCAAATATAAAGTTGACCAAAAACTGATTCATAACCCTTTTGGTACTAATGTTGGAGGGTGGTCCCTGGTCAAGTGGTCTCTGGTCAAAAAAAAGTTGGGAAACACTGTGCCAGTGGAAGAAAGACGAAGACTCCCTAGCATATCTTCATTCTTAGTCCCCTTCTACATTGCCATATAATCCAGATTACCAAAGCAGATAATTCATATTATATGTTTTAAACTGGATTGTATGAGTCTATACTGCCATACAATCCAGTTCAAAACAGATAATCTGTATTTTATATGGCAGTTCAGATCCATCCAGAGTGCAACCAACACTGTAAAATTAGACATCACTTTGACTGACATGTCTCAATGCTGCAGAATCATGGGAGTTGTAATTTTGCAAGGTCTTTCACCTTCTCTGCCATAAAGTTGGCCTAAAAAGTTGGAAGCAAGTTTTAGCCATCTGATGGGAGGGGGACACCCTTATTTTTTTGCTTTGTTTTGTTTTTGTAGGCATTGTTGTGAGCAGGACAATGGTGGATGTGCTTTTGACCCAATGATAGGGGATCACTTACGGAGTTTCCAGCATCACCCGGCAGACACAGGCCATGGTGCTTAAGCAGTCGGTTGTATCCTCGATTGGGAGGGTTTTATTCTGAAATGAAAAAGAAGGGCACTTTTAATTTTTTTGGTTTAATAACTTTTTTTTAAAAGTAACATAATTTTTTTTTACATAGATAAAAAGGAAATGAGTGGGGATAGGAAAGTAGGAAAGTTTTTAAAAAGGGGGAGGGTGTGCTGTCGCACGCTGGGCCTGTGCATATGACTGTAGACAGGACATAAATTCTGTGTGCCCAATGGGACACCGGGGCTGCCTCAGATTAAAGGCCCTTGGATTCCCCCAAAACAAAGTTCTGTAGAAGCTTAAAGTAAGTCCAACAAAGTTCTTTATTTATGAAAACAAACAGGTACTTTCAAGCTTTTTTTAACAGTCTATTGGCTCTTGCAATCTTGTTCACTGGGAACAGGCACTATCTTCTTAACTGTAATTAACTAATGGGGAAATCCTCAACTTCTAATCTGGGAAGTCTGTACTTGCCTCTGTTGGCGTGGAACCCCTGCACCCAGTACCAACTGCGTCTGGCTTCCGCAAGCGACCCTTACCAAGCAGAGCTTTGTAGACTCCCAGGGGAGAAGAAGGAGTTCAGGTTTCTGTGATGGCTGGCTGAAGTCCCTCAGCAAAGGAGCTGTAAGGCTGTATGATCCTCGGCCAAGCTATGGGCTGTATAACTCCCCGGCCAGCTGTAGAAAACAAAGCTTTCTACAGGAGGTCTTGGTTTTATGTCCTCTCTGTGTGGACTGTGCTTCTCTGTGTGGACTGAACTCAAACTGGCTCCCTCCAAAACCCCAAAAAGGGGCGGGACCAGGGACCTAACAATAATTGACAGGTGGCTTGCCCTATAATTGCAGCCAAAAGAAGCCACCAATCTGCGGAGTCCCTGAAACTTAGGACTGCAAACAAACGTTCAATGCAAAGCAAACAAAATTGCAGCTCCTGGAACAGCTGTTCCAGAACAGAGGGGTATGGGTAATGGGGGAGGGAAGTGCGAAGGGACATAAGAGGAAAAAAAGGATGGGATAAGGATGGGATAAGGAAGGTAGGGGTAGAGGGTTGTCTTCCTGTCCAGCGAGCACAGCGAGTGATTTCAATCTTAGTTGTTGTCTACTAGTAGGATTAATTATATCCTTTATTGAGAGCAGTTTATCTTCAGCTCCTGCAAAAATTCTTTTAGCTGGGACCAGCCCATCTTATGTCCTTCTGTCTGGTCTGTAAGCAGGAAGGATAAAGAGTCCACGTCCATAAAGTCTCTTATTTTAGAGATCCAGTTTTCCATTGTGGGGGTTTCTTTTAAGCGCCATTTCTGAGCTAATAGGGTTCTCGCAGCTGTCGTTAAGTAGAAGAAGATTTTATCTTTGTTTCTATCGAATTTCGAATCTGTCAAATTTAGGTGATAATATTCTGGTTTCATGTTAAACCTTAGTTTTAATATACTTTGGGTATGATTGTTATTTTTTCCAGTGTTTATTAATTTCCTTACAAAACCACCATGAGTGGAAGAATGACCCTGTCTCTTCTCCACATTTCCAACATTTATTGCTTTGGTTCTTGTAAAATCTTGCAAGTTTCTCTGGAATTAAATGCCAACGGTAAAACATCTTATATCAGTTTTCAATGATATTTAAAGATTTGGAGAATTTCGTTGTAATTTTCCACACCTTCTCACAGTTTTCTAATAGAATAGGATGGCCAATGTCCTTTGCCCATTTAATCATATTCACTTTTACCAATTCAGTTTCCGTGTTACATTCTAGGATCTTTTGGTATATAATCCTTATTCAATTTTTTCCTTCTTCATAACTATATCCCATATAACATCCTGTTGATTGAAGTCAGCCTTTCTATCTTCTTTATACACATCCATTACTTGTCTATATTGGAACCATGTTAAGTTGTGGCCCTCATGTCTTATCTCTTCTAATGATTTTAGTGTCCATACATTATTTTGTCTTTTCAGAAGTTGTTTATAATTAAGCCAGATATCTGATGGGATCTCTCTTTTGTGGTGGGCCTCCACAGGGGAGAGCCACAGAGGGGTTTTATTATAAAGTCTCTCCTTATATTTCTTCCAAACTTTTAAGAGGGCTGCCCTGATGTAATGATGGGTAAAATTCTTTTTAATCTTGGCTTTATTATACCAAAGGTACGCATGCCATCCTCTTCGTAAGTCGAATCCTTCCAAATCTAGTATTTATTTATTTTTATAGTGTGGCCCACTCTTTCACCCAAGATAATGCAAACGTTTCATAATATGCTTGGAAATCTGGTAATGATAGGCCTCCCCTTTTCCTCAAATCTGTAAGAATCTTATATTTTATTCTTGGTTTCTTCTTGTCTCAAATAAACTCTGTGATATCTTCCATTCTTTAAACCAAAATTCAGTTCTTCAAATTGGTAACATTTGAAATAAGAATATCATCTTGGGGAGAATACTCATTTTAATGGCAGAAATTCTACCTAACAAAGATAGATTAAGATATTTCTATTCTTCTAATTTTTTCTTTAAATATTTCCAAGTTGATTTGTAATTATTTTTTAATTGTTGTGAGTTCTGAGCCGTAATTTGAATTCCTAAATATTTTATTTTGCTTGATATGTCAAAACCGGATATCTTCTTTAATTCTTCTTTTTTGATGTTGGCCAAATTTTTGGTTAATACTTTAGTTTTAGTTTTATTTATTCTGAAACCTGCTCTTTCTCCAAAATATTCTATCTTCTTTATCCATTTTTGTGCTGTTTCTAGTGGTGATTGTATTATACAGACCAGGTCATCTGCAAACGCCTTTACTTTATATTCTGAAGATCGGATTTTTGTACCTTTTAGTTCTTCATCCCTTCTAATTTCTTCAAGTAATATTTCCATTACCATTATAAATAACAGGGGGGAGAGGGGGCAGCCCTGTCTTACCCCTTTCTCAATCGGTATACTTCCTGTTTCCAAATTATTAATTATTATATTGGCCTTTTGTTTAGAGTATATGGCCTGTATCGCATTGATAAAATTGAAACCCATATCTCTTTCTCTCATTATTTCTAGTATAAATTCCCAGTTGGTATTATCAAATGCCTTCTCAGCATCGAGAAATAACAGTCCAAGTTCTTTCTGTGCGTTACTTTCATAGTATTCTATTATATCAAGAGTTGTTCTTATATTGTCCCGTATCTTTCTGTTGGGCATAAAGCCTGTTTAGTCATCTTTTATTTGATCCTCTAAAAAGTTTTTAAGTCTGTTGGCCAGAATACTTGAAGAGATCTTATAGTCGTTATTTAATAACGAAATTGGTCTGTAATTTTTAACATTTGAGGAATCTGAGTCACCTTTTTGTATTAAGGTTATGTTGGCATTCTGGAATTTTGGAGGTAGTCAAACTATTGTTCATTATTTCTTTTAGTGTCAGGATCAGATCATCTTGAAAATTTTTGTAATATATAGAGGGTAATCCATCGGAGCCAAGGGCTTTATTGTTAGGAAGATTTTTAATTGCTGATCTTATCTCGTCCTCTGTAATTTGCTAATTAAGAGCTTCCCTTTGCTTTTCTGTTATTTTATCCAACTTCTGCTCCAAGATGTAAGTTGTAATGTCCCCTCTATTGGATAAATCTTCTTGGTATAGTTTAGGATAAAGTATAAGTTGTTCAATCTTCTGTTATCTGGGTTATAAATTGTTGTTGTTGTTGTTGTTGTTTTCAATTTCTTAGCGAGCCATTTGTCCGGTTTGTTGGCGTTTGTGAAATGATTTACTTTCAGGAATTTCAGCTTCTTCGCCATTTTTCTAATTGTAATGATTTCATTGGTTTCTTAATTAATTCTATCTCTAGCTTTCTTATCTCCTGGATTACTCTTAAGCAGATTCTCTTTGATTATTAGATTTTCCTGTAATTTTATTTGTTCTTCTTGTCTTAATCTGTTTTTTTAGTTCCCTGTTGAAATACTGCCTTGCTGGCATCCCAGATTGTTTCTATTTTTGTTTCTTTGTTGTTATTAATCTTGAAATATTCTTTAAGTAACTTCCTGTTATTTTCTATCTCATTCTCTGTTTTGAGTAAATTCTCATTTAGTTTCCATCTCCTTGCTTTTGGCCTTTCCTTTATGCCCATCTCTAACACACAATGATCTGAATTTAATCTTGGTTTGATTTGGATTTTATCCATTTTTATAACAATGGAATTCGGGGCCCAAACCATATTGATCCGGGACCACGATTGGTGACTATCGGAGTAATAGGTGTAGTCTTTTACCGTGGTGTTTTTCAGTCTCCAGACAGCTTGTAAACAAAAATCTTTTTTCATCTGTAAAAAGTTCAATGGTAATTGTCCAGATTTTGGTTCTCCTCCCCTTGTTTTATTTATTTTTTGCAAGCTGCTTATGTTTTATTGGATTTTCCCACTCCCACCCTCCCCTCCTTGTACATGCCATTTATGCATCAAACTACAGAAGTTACATTTGAAATATCAGAAATATCTATCCACATCTTAACACATTCTCTAAATAATTCCTAACTGGTTCCCACATCCTCTTAGTTATTGCAACCTTTTCAATTTTATCTATATTATTCCATTTGCAATTTGTTATTTCCGCATTTAACATATTAACTATATAGTTGTACCAATTAATCAGCGTCCATTTTGTTTTGTCTTTCCAACCCCTCACTAAAACAATTTGTGCACATGCAATTAATTTGTCAACCAATTTTTCCTTTTGTATATTCTTCACTCCTGCTATCCGTGCATGTAGTATATTTCTATTAATTATTACTATTTGTAAATTTAACATTCTATTGATTTCCCCTTCAATCCTTTTCCAGTATTCTTGCACTTGATCACATTCCCATATCATATGATTAAACACCCCTCTTTGTTCACAGCCATGCCAACACCTATCCTTGATCCCTGATACAGAGCGTGAAAGTTGTGCAGGAGTTCTGTACCATTTTTGTAACATTTTCCTTCTTGCTTCTCTTAATACATTATATTTTTCTTTTGCTATATTACTTATTTCCCTTTGGATGTCTTCCCTCTCAATTTCCATGTCCAATCTCCATGTTTGGAAAATTTCCTCTATTATTTCTTCTTTTACTGTTATAATTTGGTCGTACAGATCTCCTGCCACTTTCGTCTCCCCTCTCAAACATTTCCTAATCACCTTCTCAAATGGACTATCCTGTTCTCTAATTTTTCCCCTGCATCTTAAAATTTCCTGTCTTATAGCCCAGCTTTGAATCCAATTCCCTGACCCTATCCAATTCTGAATTTCTTTTTGTTCTACGAGGTTTCTATCCTCTGTATATAGATCCTCTACTAACCTTTTCCCTCTACTTTCAATCAATCTCAATGTTCTGCCTATAATTTCATCATTATTATAATAATTCATTTGCCATATAGTTGCCATCTTATTCTCATTGCCTGGATTTAACTTCTTCTTTCTTTTTTTCCACACTTTTACTATGGCACGTCCCTCCTGGTCCCTAAAGGCCAATTTTGGATTGAGTTTCTCCTTTATAAACAATATTACTCCTCTCTTCTTTTCTTGGGTTAGCGAGTAGTACTCCTTTCCTAATTGTTTCTGGATAAGGTAAGATGAATGTGTTTGTGTAATGTGTATTTCCTGAAGGGCAATAATATCAAAATTACAATTCTTTATTTGATTGAATACTTGTTGTTCATTCGTTCAATTGTCTCCGACTCTTCGTGACCTCATGGACCAGCCAACGCCAGAGCTCCTTGTCGGCCGTCACCACCCCCAGCTCCTTCAAGGTCAATCCAGTCACTTCAAGGGTGCCATCCATCCATCTTGCCCTTGGTCGGTCCCTCTTCCTTTTGCCTTCCACTTCCCCCAGCTTAATTGTCTTCTCTAGGCTTTGCTGTCTCCTCATGATGTGGCCAACTTTGTCTCTAGTATCCTTCCCTCCAGTGAGCAGTCGGGCTTTATTTCCTGGAGGATGGACTGGTTGGATCTTCTCGCAGTCCAAGGCACTTTCAGAACTTTCCTCCAACACCACAGTTCAAAAGCATCTATCTTCCTTCGCTCAGCCTTCCCTAAGGTCCAGCTCTCACATCCGTAGGTTACTACAGGGAATACCATGGCTTTGACTAGGCGGATCTTTGTTGCCCGTGTGATGTCTACTCTTTACTATTTTATCGAGACTGGACATTGCTCTCCTCCCAAGAAGTAAGTGTCTTCTGATTTCCTGGCCACAGTCTGCATCTGCAGTAATCTTTGCACCTAGAAATACAGTCTGTCACGGCCTCCACATTTTCTCCCTCTATTTCCCAGTTGTCAATCATTCTTGTTGCCATAATCTTGGTTTTTTTATGTTTAGCTGCAACCCAGCTTTTGTGCTTTCTTCTTTCACCTTGATTAGAAGGCTCCTCAGCTCCTCCTCCTTTTCGGCCATCAGAGTGGTGTCATCTGCATATCTGAGGTTGTTAATGTTTCTTCCAGCAATTTTCACCCCAGCTTTGCATTAATCAAGCCCCGCACATCGCATGATGTGCTTTGCATATAAGTTAAAAAGGTTGGGTGAGAGTATGCAGCCTTGCCGTATGCCTTTCCCAATCTTGAACCAGTCTGTTGTTCCGTGGTCAATTCTTACTGTTGCTACTTGGTCCTTGTACAGATTTCTCAGGAGAGAGACAAGGTGGCTTGGTATGCCCATCCCACCAAGAACTTGCCACAATTTATTATGATCCACACAGTCAAAGGCTTTAGAATAGTCAATGAAGCAGAAATAGATGATTTTCTGAAACTCCCTGCCTTTCTCCATTATCCAGCAGATATTAGCAATCTGCTCTCTCGTTCCTCTGCCTTTTCTAAACCCAGCTTGAACATCTGGCAGCTCTCGCTCCATGTATTGCTTTGAGTCTTTCTTGCAGGATATTGAGCATTACCTTACTGGCATGAGAAATAAGAGCCACTGTACGGAAGTTGGAGCAGTCTTTCGCATTTCTTTTTTGGTATGGGGATATAAGTTGATTTTTTTCCAGTCTGATGGCCATTCTTGTGTTTTCCATATTTGCTGGCATATGGCATGCATCACCTTGACAGCATCAATACTTGAATACTAATTTCCTTTTATTTGAGCTGTTCAGACCATTTACATTATTTGAGAAGACTTTCACCATCTTTATGCATTTCTTCTTCTGGACAGTCCTGGTTCACCAATTCCAATTCCGTTGTCACATCGTATTCCTCTGGGGATTTTTCTCTTGGTCTTTTTTCAGCTTTTTCCCCAAACTGTTTACCTCCCTTTTTCCTGCCATCTGGGTCTGGTCTGCTAGTCGATTCTCTATCTCTTGGATCTTGTTGTTTTCCTTTCTCAATCTCTTTTTGGTGGTCTCTATAGAAGTCCTTCGTCTTCTGTTCTGATGTTATCCAGTGTTTTTTTATCGTTGAGAGGAACCATCAGACCTTTGTTTCTTTCCCATCTGAATTGGACCTGGTATTTTTTGAGTTCATCCGATAGGAAATAATATTTTCTTCTTTTATTCATTATTGATGGGGGTACTTCTTTTAGGATAATTACTTTTTTCTCTTTGTAATATGTAGGCTTTTTGGAGTTATGTTTGAGAATTTCATCCCGAACCCTTTTTCTTCCAAATTTGACCACAATGTCCCTGGCCACTTTGTGTTTCCTCACATAGTGGGTATAAATTCTATATAGTCTGTCCATGTTTTGGTCGGCTTCTGTTTTGGAGATATCAAGAATTTTTGCCTTTATGTCTGCAATTATATCTCTCAAGTCTTCTCCCTCACATTCCCTAACATTTCTAAATCTAAGTTGGAATTCTGATTCTCTTATTGCCATTTGTTCTTGTTGTTTTTCCAATCTTTCACTTAGTTCTTCTAATTTTGTAATTTTCTGGTTGGTCTTCTCAGCTGATTTGGTTAAAGTTTGTTTGTCCTTTTTAATCTCTTTCATTTCTTGTTGAATTTCTTTAAATTCTTTTTTTTACCATGGAAATCTCCTCTTTGACTTCTCTTCTTAATTTTCCCATTTCATCTTGAAAGATCTTTTCCAGTCTTTCTTGCATTTTATCTTGGTTCTCCTGTATTTTATCTTGTTTATCCTGCACTTTTTCTTGATTTTCTTGTATTTTTTTGTAATTGCGCCATAAGTTCTTTTGTAGAGGGGTTGCCTTGTATTGAGGGTCTTCTAGCTGTAGATGGAGTTGTTACTGTTGCTGTTGTTTTACTCTTCTTGGAGGTAGTGTATTTATCCATGGAATATCTAATATATATTTTATTAATTCCTTGTTTATGCTCTATCTCTTTTCTTTTTGTGTCATTTTTCTTTCCCTGTCTTTCTCTCTCTCTCTTTATTGTTTATTTAGCTTTAATTATATTTATTATTATTGTTATTATATTTTTAATATTATTATTATTATTTGTATTTTTTATTTATGTAAATATGAATGTATGTATCCATTTCCCTCCCCCCCCCCCTACTTTATTCCCTCAGTGTATGTTAGTATGTTTTAGACCACCGCTAACTCCTCCTTCCTCTCTTGGTTTCCTTTATACACTGTCTTGCTTCCAATCCTTCATGCAGTCCATGTAAAGAATATATATGATTTTTAGTTTAGTATTTTTCCCCTTCCCCCTCTCTTAGCTCTTGCTTCTCCTCACTCTTCAGTGCTTGTTTCTTACTTCTCCTCACTCTCTATAATGCTTTATTTTTAACTATATTTGTTTTTATTATTATTACGAATGTTTATTATTATTATTATTATTATTATTATTATTGGTTTTTTTAAAAAAAATCCGTTTAAAATAATCTTTATTGATTTTCATTAAAAACATACAGTAACTGGGTGGGTAAGATAGAGGGGGGTTAGAAAGAAATAGGAGGGGGGAATAGCAGGATAGAGAAGGTGGAGAGTAGACTGGGTTATGGCTGCTGATCATACATAGTGTGCCAGGTGTGGTGATGGCAATTTGAAAAAAGATTGTGAGGGAAGGGGTGTGTGATTGTTTTGAATCTGGCGTTGACTTCCTGGTATCTTTAGGAGGTTTTCCCTGTTCCTTCGTTCCTTCCCTCGATTTGCTTTTCATCTTTTGTTTCTCCTCTGGTCTCCCCTAATTTATATCTTCTTTCAGTTCTTTCATGTAATTATTTTCATATTTTTATCCTCTATTAAATATGTTGTTACTTGTTTCCAGTCTATTTCGGCTGTGGGAGTACCCCTTTTTTAAAAAAGTATATAAGTTAATTTGTCCATATTTCTTATATCAAGAATCTTCGTTAGCCATTCCTCTTCCTCCGGGGGATCTTTTTCTTTCCAATGTTTCGCGTAAATTATTCTCGCTGCTGTCGTTAAGAGGAATTGGATTTTGTCCTTATTTTTTCCATTTTTATGTTATGTATCCCTAATAAGAAGGTTTCCGTTTTCCAAGGTATATTGATCTTCAGTATTCTTTGTAACGATTTTTGTATTTTTTTCCAATACATTGTCGCTTTTGGGCAGGTCCACCATAGGTGGTAATATGTCCCTTCCTGATTTCCGCACTTCCAACATTTTGTATTCGTATTTTTGTTGAATTTCCCTAACCTATGTGGGGTTATATACCACCTATGGGCTATCTTGAACCAATTTTCTTTGAGTTCCGTTGCTTTTGAGTATTTTAGCTTCTTATTCCATATTTCTTCCCATTCTTCCTTCTTTATCTCTCTTCCTAGGTTATCTTTCCACTTTTTCATATAGGTTTTCTCCTTTTCTGTGTCTCCTTCTCCTTCTAATAACTTTTTGTATATCTTTGAGATTAGTTTGTTTTCCGTTTGCATTATTTTGTCCCAGAAACCGGTATTTTCTTCTAATCCTTTTTCTTTGTCTATCTTAAAGTGTTCTTTAATTTGTTCCTATTGGTACCATGAGATTCTGTTATTTATATTTTTTAATTCTTGTTGTGTTTTTAGCTTAAATTCTCCTCCTTCTTTTCTTATTATATCTTTATATTTGGGCCAATCGTACCATCCTAAAATTCTTCTTTGGGAGGCCTCAAATGGTGAAAGCCATAATGGGGTTTTCCTGTAAAATTTGTCCTTATATCTGTTCCAGACTTTAATGAAAGATGATTGCCGAATTTTTTTCTCTTTGCTTTGTCGTATCCTATGTAGGCATGCCACCCTGATCTCAATCCTTCTCCTTCTGTATTTAGAATCTTCTCCTTATTCAGTTTTGTCCAAACCCTTATCCAGATTAATGCGCAAGCATTATGGTGTAATTTAATATTTGGGGTTGCTAAGCCTCCTTTGTTTTTCCCATCTGTCATTTTTTGTAGTTTATTCTTGGTTTTTTCTTCTGCCAAATAAATCGCATAATATCTTTCTTCCAGTTGTTTAGTATTTTTTGACTCCTAATTATTGGTGGATTATGAAATAGGAACACTAATTTTGGCAATATTGACATCTTCACAGCTGCTATCCTTCCTAGTAGAGATAATTTCATATTTCCCCATTTTTCCAGGTCCTTTTTTATTTTTCCATTTTTCTATATAATTGTTTTCCATTAATTGTAGATTTTTTTTGCGGCAAGAATAATTCCAAGATACTTTATTTTTTTGTGCAATTTGGATGTTCCAATCTTTTTTTTTTTAAATATTCTTTATTAAAAGATTTTCTTTATGTTACAAATCAAAATGGATAGGTTGTGTAGAGAAAGGTGAGTGCATTAGAAAGAAAGGAGAACAGTGAGGGTAATAGGTGGAAGGGTGAAGAATAGAATAGAAACAGAAAAGAAAAAGGATAAAGGGGAGGAAAGGAGAAGAGGGGGGGAAAAAGAGAGGGGAGAAAATAGCAAGAAAGAAAAATAGTAGTTAAAATGAGATTGGAGACAGATGGAAACGTCTCTCTCGTTGACTTCCTTCGTATCTTCCGAGTGGATGTTCCTTTTCCTTCTTTCTTCTTTGTTTCATAATCCCTTATCATTCTCTCTTCTATTTATTGACCTATATTCTTACTCATTTGGTCTGTATAATTTAGCACTCTTGTCCAATCAGTTTCTTTTATCGGGGTTCCTTTACTTTTAGTTATCAGGTATGTTAATCTATCCATGTTTTTGATATCTAGTACTTTTTCAAACCAATCTTTCACCTCTGGGGCTTCTTCTTTCTTCCACATCTTTGCATAACACATTCTTGCTGCTGTGTTCATTAAGAAGAGGAGTTTATCTGTATTTCTTTCTATTTTCTCTTCAGTTATTCCTAATAAGAATATTTCTGGATTAAACTGTAGTTTTATGTTTAAGATTTCTTGTGTTGTTTTGTGAATTTTTCTCCAATAAATTTGCGCTTTCGGGCAAGACCACCACATATGATAATATGTGCCGTCTATCCTCCCACATTTCCAACACTTACTGCTTAAATTTTTGTTTGAGTTGCTTAATTTTTTGGGGGTCAAATACCATCTATGTGCCACTTTTAGCCAGTTTTCTTTCAGATCTATAGCGTAAGTGTATCTAATCTTCGTTTTCCATATCTTTTCCCACTCTTCTTTCCTAATTGTTTTACCCAGATTTTCGTTCCATCTTTTCATATATTTTTTCTCTCCATCTTTTTCTAAATCCCATTCTCTAAGTTTCTTATATATTTTAGTAATTATCTTTCTGTTGGTATTTAATATCTTATCCCAAAAGGACTCTTCTTCCTGGAAACCTAGTGTTCTATCTTTCTTGAAACATTCATTTATTTGTCTGTATTGGAACCATGATATTTTTTTATCTATCACATTCATTTCTTGTTGGGTCTTCAGTACCATCTCTCCTTGTCCTTTTTTTAATAATACTTTATAAATCGGCCAGCTATTCCATCCCATTTCTCTTCTGTGATTGGCCTCCAACGGTGAGACCCATAATGGGGTTTTTTCGCATAATCTCAATTTATATTTTTGCCAGCTTCTCATAATTGCGGATCTAATAAAATGGTTCCCGAATTTTTTTTCCTTTTTTGGGTCTCCATACCACAAATAGTGATGCCATCCGGTTCGTAGTTCCATTCCTTCCAAGGTAAGCAATTTTTCTTTCTTCAGTTCCGTCCAGTCTTTGACCCACATTAGTGCACTAGCTTCATGGTAAATCCTTAGATCGGGGACGGCAAATCCTCCTTTTTTTGTATCTTCAATCATATTTTTTTTATTAATTCTTGCTTTTTTACCTTGCCAAATAAATTTCATTATTTCTTTGTTCCATTCTATTAAGAGATTTTGATTTCTAATTATTGGCAAATTCTGGAAAAGGAAGATAAATTTTGGCAATATTTTCATTTTTATACTGGCTATTCTTCCTAATAGCGATAAATTCATGTTTTTCCAACTTTCTATTTCTTTTTTCATTTTTTTCCATCCTTCTGTGTAATTGTTCTGTAATAATTGTGAATTTTTAGCCGTTAATATTATTCCTAAGTATTTCAGTTTCGTTACTGTTTGAATACCCCATATGACTTCCAGTTTTTTCATTTCTTTTTGTGTGATGTTTTTCGTCAATGCTTTTGTTTTTTCCAAATTTAACTTGAATCCCGCCACCTCTCCGAATTCATTTATTGTTTGTATCCATTTTCCCAATTTTTTCTCCGGTTTTTCTATTATACAGATAATATCATCCGCATAGGCCCTTAATTTGAATTCCTGACCTTGAATTTTTGCACCTTCCAATTCCTTGTCATCTCTAATTTTATCCAGTAGAACTTCCAATGACAGGATGAATATCAACGGGGATAAGGGACATCCCTGTCTTGTCCCTTTCTCAATTTCTATTTTCTCCGTTTCCTGTCCGTTTATCCAGATTTTGGCCTCCTGTTTCTGATATATTGCATTTATCATATTTTGAAAAAAATATCCTATATCCATTTCTTGTAGGAGTGCCTTAAAAAAATCCCAATTTACCCTATCGAAGGCTTTCTCCGCGTCTAGGGCCAGCAGCATTACTTTTTTTTGGTTGTTGATATCGTAGTGTTCAATCAAATCTAATATTATTCTGACATTTTCTTTCTGTTGTCTTCCTGGGAGGAAACCGGATTGTTCTTCTTTAATTCTTTTCGTAAGCAATTTCTTAAGTCTCTCCGCAATTATGAAGCTAAATATTTTATAATCTATATTTAAGAGTGATATGGGCCTGTAATTTTTAATTTTTTCTGGGTCAGTGTTTTCTTTATGTATAACCGAAATATGTGCTTGTTTCCATGAATTTGGGATGGTCTTAGTTTCTCTAATTGTGTTCATGATTTTTTTCAAATAGGGTATTAGTTCTTTTTGATATGTTTTGTAATAGGTGGCAGAAAAGCCGTCAGGGCCGGGGGCCTTTTCCGTCTTTAAATTTTTGATTGCTTCTTTAATTTCCAGATCTTCAAATTCTTTATTCAAATCTTCCCTTTCCTCTTCTGATATCCTTTCTACTTTTCTTTCTCCTAGGTATTTTACAATTTTTTCCTTGTCTATCTCATCCTCTTTATATAGGTTTTGGTAGTATCCTCTAAATTGTCTTCTTATTTCTTCCTCTTGGGTGTACATTTTGTCTTCATCTTTTAGTTTTGTTATAAATGTTGCCTCTCTTTTTCTTCTTAATTTCCTAGCCAGCCACTTCCCTGGCTTATTTGCGTTCATGAAGTGGTTTTGTTTTAGGTATTTTAATTCTTTTGCTCTCTCTTCTACTTCAATGTGTTCTCTTTGTTTATGTAGTATCCTAAGTTTATTTAGGCTTTTATTATTCCTTGGGTTCTTCTTTAAGTTTTCTTCCTCCTGCTTAATTTCTTCCATAATTGTTTCCCACTCTTGTCTTTTCATTCTGTCCTTTCTTGCTTTTTGTTGAATCAGATTACCTCGCATAACTACTTTGCTCGCCTCCCAAATATCATACAAATGAGTTTCTTCTTTGTCATTTAGCTCAAAATATTCTTTTAGTTTTTTCCTGTTATTTTCTATATCCTCTTCTTTTTTCAGCAGATTTTCGTCTAGTCTCCACCTTCTGGTCGGTTTAATTAACTGTAATTTCATTACTAGGGGGCAATGGTCTGATTCTATCCTCGGTAGTATCTGTATTTCTTTTACTTTTATTGTTAATGACTTTGATATCCACATCATGTCTATTCTGGACCAGCTTCTAAAACGGTCTGAATAGAAGGTATAATCTATTTCTTTTTCATGTTTTGCTCTCCAGATATCTTGTAGTCCATACTCAGTTTTCCATTTTAGAATTGATTTCGGCAGGTTTCCACTAATTGATATTCTGTTTCCCTTCTTCTTTGTATTTTTACTTCTGTCTAATTTACTCTCACATACCCCATTAAAGTCCCCCAATATTAACAGTTGATCAAATAGTTGGGTGTCTACTTGTTTTTTCAGTTTCTCTGCGAATACTGTTTTGGAGCCGTTGGGGGCATAAATATTGCAGACTAGTAAAGTTTTCCCTTGAATCATAATATTGACTCCCACAAACCTTCCCTCATCATCTTTGAAGGCTAGGGTTGCCGGAATATTTGTGTCTACATATATTACCACCCCTCTTTTTTTTTCGCTTGCTGAGGCGTAAAAGACTCTGCCCAATTTTTTATTGACTAAGTGAGCTACATGTTTGTGTGTTATGTGGGTTTCTTGGAGAGCAATAATTTGATACTTTTCTTTTTTTAATCTATTGAATATTTTATTTCTCTTATTCGGTGAATTAATCCCGTTAATATTATTTGAATAAATTTTTAATTGTCCATGCATTCTTCTTTTGGTATATCTTCCTCCTCCTCTTCCTCCTCTCTCTCCGATTCTCTGTACTCCTCTCCTTCTTCCTCGGTTTGTTCGTCTTCGTCATATCTTGTTTCTTCTGGTCCTTTTGGTCTATCTCCTTTTATGCTTTCTTCTGTTGTTGTTCTTGTCGTCCATTTTGTTTGTCCTCTTGCACTGTCTTGATCATTCTGCCTTTTCGGGGAATTTCTGCCTTGTCTTCTCCTTCCTTTTCCTTTCTCTGATTCTCTTTTTATCTTGTCGTAGAAATCTTTAGCACATTCCTCATTTAGAATCCAAAATCTTTGATCTTTATACGTTGCCATCAGGCCATCTCCTTTCTCCCAGCGAAATCTGATGTTTTGTTTCTTTAATTCTTCGGTAAGAAAGTTGTACTTTCTTCTTTTATTCAGCGTCGCTTTTGGGTATTCTCTCAGGATTGCTACTTTTTTCCCTTTGTAGAACACATTTTTATTGCTGTTTATTCTTAACACTTCGTCACGAACCGTTTTCTTCGTAAAGTTCACAATCACGTCCCTCGCGGTTCTGTTCTTTTTTGCATAGATCGTATTTACCCGATAAATCCTATCTGTATGATTTATCACTTCTTGTTCTGTCCAGTTTAGCATTTCTGTCAGGATTTCTGTAACTTTCTCCTGTATATTCTCTTTTGTCTCTTCCACTATATTTCTTAATCTAAGCTGATACTCCATATTCTTTGCTTCCATGGCTTCCTGCCTTTCTTCTAGTCTGTAGCTTTTTAGGTCCATGGTCTTTACTTTCACAGATATTTCGTGCAGGCTTCCGGTATGCCGTGATGGCGGAGAGACAGACGCCTTAGAACTCGGCAGAGAGGTGTCAGCTCTGTAGGCGGCTGGGTAGAGCCAAGGCTCCCTTTCCCCCACGGATTGAGGTGGGGGAAACTGCGTAACCGCAAGGGGCTTCGGCCGACGGACCTAAAAGGGGCTCTCCCCTCAAGGGGGGGCACCTAAAGGTCCCGGCAAACAGATCCCCGAGGTAAGGCGGGCCGCCGCAGTAGCTCACGGGGGTAAGGCACCCCCGTATATCTCCGGACGTGCATACAGAATTTCTAAGAAAAAGGATGAAGAAAAGAGACTAAGGTCGAAAGAAAGTATCGGAAGTGTGGAAAAGAAGTCTCTTCTAGACTGGAGAAAGAAAGAAAGGCACAGTGGAGGAAGAAGGTAAGAAACCTTGATCAAGAAAGGGTGAGCTCCCCACGGGGTAATGAGAACTGAAAGACAAAGGACAAAGACAAGGATATAAAGAAAGGGACACATTAACAGTGCCCAAGGTATCAAGTGAGAATATATAATATATATAAAAGACATAATAAGGAACGAAGAAGGGGTGGAAGGATCGGGAAGAGAGGAGGAAGAGGAAAGAGGAAAAGAAGATGGTAGATGAGAGAAAGGAATAAATAATTATAAGAAGTAAACAAGAAGTTGGATGTTCCAATCTTCTCCTATTTTTTCCTGTTCTTTCTTAGTAATATTTTTTGTTATTGCTTTAGTCTTTTCTGGATTGATCTTGAATCCCAAAATTTCACCATAATCATTGATTAAAAATTTTTCTAAATTTTTTCTTTGACTCTTCTATTATCCCTATTATAGCGTCTGCGAACGCTCTTATCTTATAATTTTGACCTTGGATTCGCACTCCCTTAATTTCTGTGTCTTCTCTTATTCTGTCTAATAGGATTTCTAAAGTTAGGATGAAGATTAACGGGGATATTGGGCAACCTTGTCTCGTTCCTTTTTGGATATGAATTGTCTCTGTTTGTTGGCCATTTATTATAATTTTCGCTTCCTGATTGTTATATATTGCTCCGATTATGTTCTCAAAATAGTAACCCATGTCCATCTCTTTTATTAATTTTTTGATAAAATCCCAATTTACATTGTTGAAGGCTTTTTCAGCATCTAATGCTAGAAACATTATCTTCTTTTGTATGTTGTTCCCATAATATTCTATGAGGTTTATGATGGTTCTCACATTGTCCGCTTGCGATCTTTTGGGCAAGAAACCTGCTTGTTCTTCTTTAATTCGTTTGCTCAGAATTTTTTTCAATCTTTCTGCAATGATGTTTCCTAGTAATTTATAATCCAAATTTAATAATGAAATGGGCCTATAATTTTTGACATTTTCTGGGTTTGTATTTTCTTTATGTATTAGGGTTATCAGTGCTTGTCTCAATGTTTGGGGCATTTCTCTTTTGTCTGTAATTTCGTTTATTACTCTCTTCAGAAAGGGGGTTAATTCATTTTGAAATGTTTTATAGTATATGGCTGTTAAGCCATCCGGGCCCAGTGCTTTATCTCTTTTCAACTCGTTTATTGCCTTCTTAATTTCTCTTTTGGATATTTCTCTGTTCAGTTCTTCTCTTTGTTCCTCAGTTATATGTGGTATATTTCTTTCACCTAGATATCTATAAATTGCATTCTTATCTATTTCTTCTTCTTTGTATAGTTTTTGTTAGAATTTTTCGAATTGATTTTTATCTCATTTCCTTGTGTGTATATCTTTCCCCCTTCTTTCAGTCTTGTTATGAAAGTTGTTTCTCTTCTCTTACTCAACTTGTTTGATAGCCATCTCCCTGGTTTATTTGAATTTTTGAAATAGTCTTGTCTTATAAATTTCAATTGTTTTGCTCTCTCTTCTTGTTCTAAAAAATCCCTCTGTTTTTGTAATCTCGTCAGATTTCTAATAGTTTCTTTATTTTTGGGGTTTTTTCTTTAAGTTGGCCTCCTCTTGTGCAATTTCGTTCATTATTTCTTTTTCTTTTATATTTTTAATTTTGTTTTTTATTGCTTTCTGCTGTATAAAATTACCTCGCATCTCCACTTTGCTTGCCTCCTATACTATAAAAGGGTGTGTTTCCTGGTTGTCATTTATATCAAAATATTCTTTTAATAGTTTTCTGTTCTTTTCCACATTTTCATTTCTCAATAGATTGTCGTCTAGTCTCCATCTTCTGTCTTTCTCTTCGAATTTTATTTTCATTTCTATTGGACAGTGATGTGATTCTATCCTTGGTAGGTTGTTTACCTCTTTGATATCTGTAGCAAGAGATTTTGATGCCCAGACCATGTCTATTCTAGACCATGATTCATGTCTAGCCGAATAATAGGTAAAATCTTTCTTTCCTTTGTTTTTCCTTCTCCAAATGTCTTCTAAATTCATTTCCGTCATTATGTTAGTTATTATTTTTAGTAGGGTTCCTCCTCTCTTTTTCCTATCCTTTCTTCCGATGTGTTCATTGTTACTTCTATCCTGGGATGCGTCTATTACTCCATTGAAATCTCCAATAATAATCAGATGATCAAATTCATGGTTGCTAATATGTGTTTTTAGTTTTTCTGCAAATTTTGTTTTAGAGTCGGGTGCATATATATTACACAGCAGAATTCTCTTGTTCCTTATTATTATTACTTGTACAAATCTTCCCTCCTCATCTTTAAATACTTGGTTTGATGGGATATCCTTATTTATATATGTAACCACCCCTCTCTTTTTTTCTGGGGCTGAAGAATAGTATGTTTTACCTAGGTTTTTGTTGTCTAAATGGGCTATTTGTTTCTGGGCGACATGGGTTTCTTGAAATGCAATCACATGATACCGTTTTTTTATTCTATTGAATACTTTATTTTTTTACAGTTAAAACCATTAATATTATTTGAGTATATTCTTATAAAATCCAGTATTGGTTAAGTGCTTTTTTGGTTGTGTTTCTCCTTTAGTTTCTTCCTTCCTCTGTTTTCTCTTCCTGCTCTTCTCCTTCTTCTCTGTCCTCTTCTTTTTCTACTTCTCCTTCGCCTTCTGTCTCTTCTTCTACTTTGTTGAGATTTGCTGTGTCTATTACTCTTCCTTAGGTCCATTTTGTAGTTTTCTAAATCCTCTTTCTCCGGCGAGTCTGTATGTGCTCTTTTTCTTTCCTTCTCTCCCTTTCTTTTGTAGTCCATTTTATTTTCTCTTTCTTTTATGATCTTTTTTAGGAAATCTTTTGCTGTTTCTTCGTTTGTAATCCAGTGTTTCTGTTCCAGGAAGGTTGCCATTAAGCCTTCCACCCTTTCCCATCGGAAGCGTATTTTCTGTCTTTTGAGTTCTTCCACAAGTGGTGTGTATTTTTTCCTTCTGCTTAATACTGCTCCAGGTATTTCTTTCAGTATTATGACCTTTTTGCCTTTGTAGAAAATTGTTCTTTTGCTGTTTAGTACCTCGCCTCTTTGGATGTTTTTGACAAAATGGACTAATACGTCCCTCGCCGTTCTATTTCTTCTCGCAAAGTTGGTGTTAATTCTGTGTATTCTGTCTGTTTGTTCGTCAATTTCTTGTTCTGTTTTTTCCATCAGTTCTCCCAATATCTCTTTTAATTTTTCTCTTATATTCTCACTTTCTTTCTCCTGGATGTTCCTTAGTCTTAATTGGAATTCCATCTCTTTTATCTCAGCGTGCAGTTGTTTTTCTTCTAGTCTTTCTTTTTTCTAGGTGTAGTATCTTTATCTTTCTTTCTAGGCTTTCTTGTGTTTTTTTGCATGTCTTTCTTTTCACTTTTTATACTTTTGATTTCACTTTGGAGCAGCACTATTTCTGTTTTCATTCCCTTCATTTCCTCTTTTATCTCTTTCAGGCTTTGCGCCTGATTCTGGGTTGTTTTCTGGTGTTCTTGATTTTCTTTCACTGTTTGTAGCGCTTTAATAATCTCTTTCAACATTTCTTTCACGGTTGGTTTTTCTGAGACTGAGCCCTTTCTTACTGTCCCTTTGTTTTCTTTCCACTCTTTTATCTCTTTTATCTTCGGGGTCACCATCTCTTTTCTCCTTTCCTTTGTGCTCTTTTGAGTAGTCTATGGAGGCTTTCCTCTGTATTCTTTTGGAAGATCTGTAAATGATTAACAATTTACTTTGTTTTGTTATTACCTGTATAGTACTTCTTCTTTCTGAATGGGGGGATTATTTTGGGACATCTAAACAGTTCTTTAAGTGGGGAGGCGGCTTTCCCTTATTCTCCACCCTTGTTAATCTGTTGACTTCTAAATTCGTAATTTAGTTTTAATTTTTTCTTAATTTATATATTTTTATTTATTTATTTATTTATTATTTTTATTATTTATTATTTATTATTATTTTTCTTTTCTTTTTTGTCTTTTACTTTGTCAATTTATGCTTTTATTTAATCTGTTTGTTTGATTGGTTTTTTCCTGTTGTTATTATTATTATTATTATTATTATTATTATTATTTCTTATTTTCTATTTTTTCCACTTGATTTTCCCCTACCTTTCTTTTTACTTTTCTTCTCCGCTTTTTTCTTCTCCCCCCCCCCCCCCTTCGCCTCTTCTCTTTCTCCCTTCTTCTTTTCTGCTTCTCACTGCTCCTACTTTTCTGGTCGCTGGTTCCTTCTCCTTGTCCTCTGATGTCTTCGTGCTTATTCTCTCTGTTTACTTCCTGTATTTCCTCCTGTTATTCTTCTCGCGGTCTCTCGCGGGATTTGCGACTTCTCGCGTTTTTTCCTCCACGTTTTTTCTCACGTTATTTTGGTCTTCCCGCGTTATTTCGTGTTGATTCTTTCTTCCGGCTTCCGGCTTCCTGCTTTATTATTCTTCTCGCTCCGAGCCTCGCCTTCCTCTCCTCTCTCTGCTGCTTCCTCCCCCCCTATTCTCTCTCCTCCTTCTCTCTCTCTCTCGCCCTCCACATTCCTCCACGCTGAAGACTCAACAATGGTGCTTCCTCAAGGTCAGTACAGTCTGGTCTCCTTATCTTTTTCTTTGTGGCCTCTGTGAATGCACACTTATGGAGAATCTGCACCTGCACAGGTCCCAACAGAAAACTTTTCCAAGTTGGAACTTTTAAGTTTTGGTGGTAACCCCACCCAGCTGCCCGCAGGGCATAAAAGGCGCCCCGCGCACGCGCTCCGCCATTCCTGTTTTTTCCACCGCACGTCCCGCTTGGAAAATCGTATTATGTCAACAACTAGATTTAAGCATTGTGTACAATGCTCGAAGAAAATCCCTGATTCAGACAAGCACTCGAAGTGCCTCCGGTGCCTTGGTGAGGGTCATAATACTTCGGCTTGTCGACACTGCCAGGCCCTCACGGCACAATCAAGAAAAAATAGAGCAGCGCAGCTGAAGGTGTTGCTCTACGAACAAACCTTAGCCCCTCAGCCGTCGACATCGACGGCTACGATGTCTCAACCGTTGATTACTCCCTCGACATCAAGACCGACATTGGCTGCGCCTTCATCATCTAGACCGGCATCGGTGGCTTCCACAGTGTCGAGAAGACCACGCCAAGCCAAACAGCCATGCACCCTTACTACACAGATGGTGCCGGCGAGGTGCCCGTCTACATCGAGCTCAGTGCCCTCGGTCCGATCGACAAGATCAACCTCCGCCACTCCACCCTCGACTTTGGCCATGAGAATCGCCTTTAAGCATTCTCATGAGGAGGCTAGACGGGCCAAGTCGACTGAGCCCTCAGTTCCCCCAACTCCGGGGAAGTCTCTCCAATCTGCACAGCCTCCGGCTAAAAAGAGGGCCCAATGCTCCTCTTCCTCTTCTTCGTCGAGGAGAGTGGCTCCGACTTCCTCGGCAACCTCTTCATCAAGATCGTTGCCGATCCAGCCGGCCCAACAACCTCTCCCGATCGAGCATACCCCAGAGGTCGTACCTGAGACAGAGTCTCACGCCTCACCTCAACAGTCGATGGAGACAGTAATACAACTCCCTCAACAACAATCGACCGCGAGGCAAGAGCTTTTCCCGCCTCCATCTACACCAGAAAGAGAGTGCCAAACCACACGATTGGCTAGAGCTGCACAGGCCTCAGCTTCCAAACATCCTCCTCCACCGTCATCTCCAGTGGGAGTTGCGCGACCTCTCCCGGCCGCCTCTAGACAACCGTCGGCGTCTCCTCATCCATCCGAGGAGGACAACCAAGATAAAGACATTGAAGGCTCGATCCATTCGGAGTCAGTTCTTTCTCTCAGCATTGAGAGGTCTCCCACACACGATGCTTACGAGGCAGACCCTCCATCGCCCACTGACAACGTTCGAGCTTTCGCCAACCAGATGGCCAGGATGGCCGAAACGCTCGGTCTTGAGGTCAAGCAGACATCAAAAGCTGTGACCGATCCCGTGTTTAAAAGGGTACAGTCCGAGGCACCCCCAGCTCCTCTTCTACCCTTCCTCCCTTATCTACTAGAGGTGATACAAGCATCGTGGAAGACTCCTTCCTCGATTCCACCGACATCCAAGTGCATCGAAGCCTGGTACCGCACAGATGACCAGGGGCTTGAGTGGCTCAAGCACCACCCGGACCCAAACTCGGTGGTGGTCAAGGGGTCCCAGTCCAGAAGACAATCTAACACACCATCGGACCGGGAAGGGAAGTGTTTCGACGCCGTAGGCAGGAAACTGTACTCAGGAGCCCTCCTCTTGGCGAGAATGGCCAATTATGGAGCCTGCATGGGAGCCTACCAACAAATTATATGGGAAAAGGCTCAACCTTTCCTGGCTAAGATGTCAGATGAGGATCGAGCAGTCCTTTCTGCGCTATCACAGGAAGCGACCTCTCTGGCCCACCATCAAATGCAGATGGCTAAACACACTGGAGACACTGCAGGCAAGATGACGGCCCATGCCGTGGCTATCCGAAGGCACTCCTGGCTGCGTTCCTTGGGTCTGTCCTCGTCATCCCGCCAAGTCATCGAGGATCTTCTCTTTGATGCTCTGGGACTGTTCAATGCCGGAACAGATGATAAGTTAAAGTCAAACCAGGACTATAAGATCCTTGCCTCAAAATGCGGGATTGAGACGCATCCGCAAACCCAGCGTACACGGTGGTACGGATATCGTCAACGACGCTTCGGGTCCTACTGCCATCAATCAACCAGGCAGGCGCCTCGTCCGCTTCCGTTGGCCCAGGCACAGCCCCAGCAGCAACAACAGCAGCAGCGCCGAGTTCAACAGCCACAGAGGTCCCGAACTCGCCAGACACAAAACAACGCCAACTCTAGACGTCAGGTTTGATGTTTTCCCCAATGATACCGACTCCGTGTCCATTACTTCTGCCATGCCTACCTCGCCCTCGTCGGTATGCTTTCCCGACACGGTAATCGACAATCCCGTCAAGTTTGGAGACCGTCTAAGGACTTTTATACAGGCCTGGCACCATATCACATCCGATGCATGGGTGCTGAAAATTGTTTGAGACGGCTATGTGTTGCAGTTCAAAGACTTACCTCCAACTGGACACATTGTTCGAACCGAGCCGTCTCCTCCGATCTTGGCGGAAGTCGATTCCTTGCTTCAAAAAGGGGCGATCCGAAGATCTCTGACTCGTTTAGACGGTCGTGCTTTCTTCTCCAGGTACTTCACAGTACCGAAGCCGGATGGCTCCCTTCGACCAATTCTCGACCTCAGGGCACTCAACAAATTCATGAAACCGACGAAGTTCAGAATGGTGACGGTATCGTCAATCATTTCCTTGCTTCATCAAAGCGAGTTTTTCACATCAATAGACTTAAAGGATGCTTATTTCCATTTATCCATTCGAGAAAATCACAGAAGGTTTCTCTCCTTCAAAATAGGAGAAAAGACTTTTTCATTTACCGTTCTTCCGTTCGGCACCCAGAACATTCACCAAATGCATGTCCATGGTTGCTGCTCATCTCAGAAGGAAAATCCGCATTTTTCCTTACCTGGACGACTGGTTGCTGGCCTCAAAGTCTCCAGACCTTCTTCAGGATCAGATTGCCTTCACCCTCGACTTGCTGCGAAGGCTCGGTCTACAGCTAAATGCCGAGAAGTCCCACCTTATACCCACGACATCGATAAAATTTATTGGCATCGACTTTGACTCAATGAGAGAAAAGGTGTCTCTTCCAGCGGTCAGGTTCGAGGCCCTTCAGCACGAGATTGCACGATGCCTTCTTCCTGTCAAGCTGAGGGCGTGCCAGATCCAAGTTCTCTTGAGACACATCGTGTCAACGGTAGCTGTCACACTGTTTGCCAGACTCAAGATGTGCCCATTACAGCGTTGGTTCCTTGACAACTTCGATCCTTGTCGAAATCCCGAGACAAAGCTGCTGTCAATGCCGGCTGTGGTTTGCCGTTCCCTGAACTGGTGGAAGGATCGACAAAATGTCTGCAAAGGCCTGCCTTTCCATGCAAGGCAACCATCGGTCGTGCTCACGACAGACTCATCGACATTCGCCTGGGGCACCCACACGGGACAATTTTCCATACAACACGTGTGGTCCCCAGAAGAACAATCTCACCACATAAACTACCTAGAACTGTTAGCCATTTTCAAGGCTCTCAAGGCCTTCTTTCCCCTCCTGTCGGCGCGAGTGGTTCAGATCCAGACAGACAACATGGTGGCCATGTATTATGTCAACAAACAGGGGGGCACTGGCTCCAGAAAGCTGCTAGCACTGGCCATGGGACTGTGGAACTGGTGCATCCAACATACAATTTATCCATCGGCACTTCATCTTCCAGGTCATTTGAACGACCAAGCCGACTCCCTGAGCCGCTCCATGTCGACTTCCCACGAGTGGAAGCTCGACACAATAGAGCTTCAAGCCCTGTTCGACAAGTGGGGATGGCCTTCGATCGATCTGTTTGCTGCTCCGAACAATCATCAGCTCCCGCTCTTCGGTGCACACCTTCTGCAGGACTCAGCACCAGGGTGTCTGGGAGACGCATTCCTGATGGACTGGTCGACCCATTTTCTATACATCTTTCCACCAATCCCTCTCTTGCTCCGAGTGATCGAGAAAATCGAGATGTCCAGGGCCAACTGCATCGTCATCGCACCGGAGTGGCCGAGACAAGTCTGGTTCCCAGCACTTCTGAGACTATCCAACACTCAGATGATCAAATTACCGCCTCGTCCGGATCTCTTATCCAGAGAAGATGGCCTTCTTCTACACCCAGATGTTTCATCCCTCCATCTGGCAGCATGGAGGATAACGTTTTATTTTATTTTTTAAAAAAATTTATTATGCTTTTAAAAAGACAAAAATCATTGTAAAAAACACTGTTGCATAGAGGAAAAACCAGAGAAAAAAGGGGGATGGAACAGGGAAGAGAGAGGGGATGAGAGATAGCAAGGGTATGGGGAGGGTGCCGGAGTAGGTGAGGGAAGGGGGAAAGAGAGAGTATGGTGTGAGAGTGATGTATACAGTTTAAAAAGGACTTCCCAAGAGTTTGAGGATCTTTTACAGGTTGAGTGCGTTGCTTCTTTTCTTTTTGTTTCTCCGATGTCTCTTCTTCTTCAGGTGTAGTTCCTTACACGTTGGACAGGTCTATCGACAGTGGGATTCTTTTTTCCGCACAGTAGTCCTTGAGCCCTAACCAATTGGTTTTTTTACTATGATTATTTAATCTTTGGGACAAAGAGTCCATTTGTACTATTTCTAGTACTTTGATTATCCATGCGTTTAAATCTGGAATTTCTCTTTGCTTCCAGTATTTTGCAAGCAGAATTCTAGCGGCGGTACTTAATAGGAATAATATTCTCTCTTGACTTCTATTAAATTTTGAGTTTGATATGCCCAATAAATAGATTTCGGGGGATCTTTTAAATTTTGTTTTTAATATTTTTTGAGTGGCAGTGTGTATTTCTTTCCAATATATTTTCACTTTTTTGCATTCCCACCAAACATGAATAAAGGTTCCCTTTTCTTTGCTACATTTCCAACAACTGTTGGATATCCCTTTATTAAATTTAGCTAACTTTTCCAGAGTATAATACCAGCGGTAGAACATTTTAAACCAGTTTTCCCTTAGGTCACTGGCTGCTGTATATTTTATTTTAATGTTCCAAATTTCTTCCCATTGGTGCATTAATATGTTGTGCCCTAAATCTTTAGCCCATTGAATTTGACAGTTTTTGACCTGTTCGTCCTCTGTCGACCATTTTAAGAGCTGTTGGTATAGTATTTTAATTAGTTTCTTCTCTTTTTCTAATACTAAGTCCCATAATCCTCGTTCTCTGTTAAAACCAACTTTCCCATCCTCTTTAAATCCTTGTTGTATTTGGAGATATTGGAACCAGTTTATTTTTTTATTCACTATTCTTAGCTCTTCTAATGATTTTAAGATGAATTGTTGTTCTCTAGATTGTTACAGTATTTGTTGGTATGTCAGCCAGTTTCTTTCCTCCAGCTCTCTTTTATGCCTTGCTTCTACCGGCGATATCCACATTGGTGTTTTATTATACCATCTTAATTTATATTTTCCCCATGTTTTTATGAGGGAGGTCCTAATAAAATGATTATTAAAAAAAAATTCCGTTTTCCTTTTGTTGTGCCAGAGATAGCTGTGCCATCCCATCCTCAGATCATGTCCCTCTAATGCCAGTAATTTATTATTCTTTAAGGTAGCCCATTCCTTTACCCCTACTAAGTTGCAAGCCTCGTAGTATAATTTTTGATTGGGGAGTCCCAATCCTCCTCTTTTCTTATCGTCTGTGAGGGTTTTATAATTTATTCTAGGTCTCCTGTTTTTCCATATAAATTTAGAGATTTCAGCATTCCATTTTTTAAAGAGATGGTCGTTCCTGAGTATTGGGAGTGTTTGAAACAGGAAGAAAAGTCGCGGTAATATCAACATTTTTATTATCGCTATCCTCCCCAAAAGGGAGAAGTTTTGATGTTTCCATTTGTTTAGGTTGCATTGTATTTTCTTCCACAGGGGTATGTAGTTATGCTTTAACAAATTTATATTGCTTTGTGTGATGTATATCCCTAGGTATTTTATTTTGTTTTCTATTTTTATTCCTGAAATTTCTTGTAAGGTTTCCTTGGATTTCTTATCCATATTTTTCACTAAAATCTTGGTTTTTTGTTTGTTTAATTTAAAGCCTGCCAATCTACCGTAACCTTCAATCTTTTGCAACCCATTGTTGATGTTTTTCAGGGGGTCCTCCACAATACACACTACATCATCTGAGTATACCCTTAATTTGTATTGGTGTTTAAGCACTTGCATACCTTTTAGTTTTTGATCTTTATTTATGTCTGTTATTAAAGTATTTATCACTAGAATGAAAAGGAGCGGGGAGAGCGGGCATACTTGACGTGTTCCTTGCGTGATCTTAATCTTTGTTTCTGATTCACATCCATTTATTATCAGATTTGCTTTTTGTGTTCCATAAATTGCCTCCACTACATTTTTAAATTTATATCCAATGTCTATCTCCTGTAGCAATAATTTAAGAAAATTCCAATTAACCTTGTCAAATGCTTTCTCCGCGTCGATAAACAGTAGTGCTACTTGTTTCTCATTATGTTTTTCATAGTATTCTATTGTATTTATCAGCATTCTCGTGTTTTCTTTGATTTGCCTTTGTGGTAAGAAACCCGTCTGCTCTTCCACCGCCCAACCTTTTAAGAAGTTTTTTAATCTATTTGCCATAATTATCGAAAATATTTTATAATCATTGTTCAGTAATGATATCGGACGGTAATTTTTTATATCTTCTGGGTCTGTACCCTCTTTATGAATCAGAGTTATGTTTGCCCTCTCCCAGGATTTTGGTAGTGATTTATTATCTAAGATGTTGTTTATAACCTTTTGGAGCAGAGGTCCTAATTCATTCTTAAAAGTTTTGTAGAAGATCGCGGTAAAACCGTCAGGTCCAGGAGCCTTATTCTTTTTTAGATTAGAGATTGCTACGTCTATCTCTGACATATTTACCGGATTATTCAATGTGGCTCTTTCTTCTTCTGTAAGTTTTGCTAATTTTAACTTGCCCAGATAGTTAGCAATTTGTTCCTCCGGTATTTCTGTCTTCTGATATAGTTTGCTGTAAAAATCAGTAAATTGATTTGTGATCCTATCTCCTTTCATATAGATTTTATCTCCTACTTTTATCTTTGTGATAAAACTATTTTGTTTTTTTCTTTAATTTGTTAGCTAACCACTTTCTGATTTTATTGGCATTTTGGAAAAATTTTGCTTTTGCATATTTCATTTGCTTTTCCAGATTTTCAATTTGCAATAGCTCTATTTGCTTTTTTAGGATCTCTATTCTTAGTTTAACTTTCCTGTCTTTCGGATTTCTTTTTAGTGTTTTTTCTTCTGTCGCTAGTTTGTCTACTATTTCTTTTAGTTCCCTATTTTTATTTTTCCTACTGAGGGTCTCCTGTTGGATAAAATACCCTCTCATAACCGCCTTCATGGCGTCCCATTGTGTGTGTCTAGTTGTTTCTATGCCCTTATTTAGGTCTAAATATTCTTCAAGTAGTTTCTTATTCTTTTCTATGTCGGTTTCTCTTCTTAATTGATTGTCTTTTAGACGCCATCTGTATTTAAAGTCATTCCCCTTTATTGTTAATTCTATGGCACAGTGGTCTGACATTAGCCTGGTTATTGCCTTTATTTTGTTTATTCTTAATAGTATGGCTTTGGTGGCCCAGACCATATCAATCCTTGACCATGTTTCATGTCTCCCTGAATAGAAGGTATAGTCTTTTGCATTGTTGTTGTGGTGTCTCCAGGTATCTTTTAAATTTAATTTTTCAAGTTGCAGTATAAATTTTTTTGGTAGAAGACTTGATTTATTTTTATTTTTATCTTGGGGGTCTCTTTTGTCTTTAGAGGATTTATCTAATTTGAGGTCTATGACCCTGTTGAAGTCCCCCATTAATAATAGATCGCCATATTTCTGGCTATCTATCTGTTTTTTAAGTTCCCTGAGGAATTTTAGCTTTGGGCCATTAGGGCAATAAATATTGCAAATTAAAATCTTTTGGTTCATTATTTCAATATTGACACCGATAAACTTCCCCTCCATGTCTTTAAAACTCAGTGTAGGGTTTAGCCAAGGCTTTATGTAGAGTACTACTCCTTTCTTCTTTTTGTCTGCCGATGCATAAAAGTATTTTCCCAATTTTTCATTTTCTAGGTATTTTGTATGTTTGTTTATTATATGCATTTCTTGCAACGCTATAAGGTCGTAATTCTTTTGCTTTAAGTAGTTGAAAACTTGTTTCCTCTTATTGGGAGAATTCAATCCGTTTATGTTGTTAGAATATACTCTTACATCTCTATTCATGTGTATTATCTTGCATCTCCCACTGAGCTATGTCTTGGGGCATCATTAACTGATAGTTCTCAGGGGAGAACTCCCGCAGTCTCTTTTGTTCTCTTTCTTTTGGTCCCATCTGTATGTTGCATCTTTCTATGTTCTCCTTTTCTTTGTCTTCCATTACGTCCACTTCTTCTGGGTGGGTTTTTGGATCCTTTTCCTGTGTTCCTTTCTTGTTTCCGTGGAACTGCCTTGGGGTTTCAAACTTCCTTGTTTTGATGTGATTTGCATAAAACACTTTTGCCTTCTCTTCTGAGTTCAGCCAGTATCTGGTATCATTTAGGGTGACAGTAATTCCCTCCGCTTTCTCCCATCTAAATTTTATCTTTCTTTTTTTCAATTCCTCTGTCAAAAAGATGTACTTTCTGCGTTTTGCTAAGGTTTGTTTAGTTACTTCTTTCATAATGATTATTCTTTGGTCTTTATAATAAATTGGTTTTCTTGCGTTTTCTCTTAATATTTCATCCCTAGTGCTTTTTCTGCAGAAGCTGATGACAACATCTTTTGGAGTTTTGTTCTTCTTGGCAAAACTGGATGGGACTCTGTAGGCCCTTTCTAAATCCTGCCCAATGATTTCGGGGCTTACATCTAGCAATACTGCTAAGAGCACAATTATGAGTTGTTTAATGTTTTCTTCTTTAGACTCATGTAGGTTTCTTATTCTCAGTTGGTACTCTAGTTCTCTGTTTTCTAGTAGTTCTGTTTGTTGTAGTTTCTGATTTAAATTTTCCAGTTTTGAGATCCTAGATTCCGTTTTGCTCTGCGCTTTTGTTATTATTTGATTTTCTTTTTTTATTTTGTCTACATCTTCTTGTATTTTGTTTATATCTTCCTTGAGGTCTACTTTTAGTTTTTTTATTTCTCCCTGTAATTTTTTGTGTTGTGTATCTTGCTTTGCCGATTTTTTAAAATTTCTTCTAGTATGCTTTGAAGTACTGAGTCTTCCGTGACTGAGTCTTTTTTTGGTTGTGGTCTTGCCGCTTGGGCCAGTTGTGGTGTTGATTTAATTTTTGTGCTTTGCATCTTTTCCTGCTTATTTTTTATTCTAGATGTTTACTTTTGTATTTTTAGTGGGTTATTTCCGTACCCTTTTGGTTCTTGCTTTTCTATGGTGTTGTATTTTTCTTTTATTTCCGGTTCCTTGAGCTAAGGTTTCCTTGATTATTTATTTTGTGATTGCCCCATCCCAGAGTTCTTATTGTTATAGTTATTTTGTTTTGTATTGATTTCTTGTTTTTATTTTGTTTTGCTTTGCATTGGCCTTTATTTTGTTTTATTTTATTTTACTTTGCTCTTCTTTCTTTATTGTTGATGTTGTGTCTGTTTGTTTCTTTTGCACTCTGTTTTCTTATTTTCTGTTTAATTTCTTTTAATTTCTCTTACCGTTGTCCTGCTTTCCCTTTAAGACTGCCCTTCTTCCGCCCTTCTCCCTTCTCGCTTTTATTCAGCTATTTGCACTTCTCGCGTGATGATGACGCGCGATGATGACGTCCCTTCTTCTCTTCCCTTCTCCTTATCTCGCGTGGTCTCGCGTGATCTGCTTGCTCGCGCGATGTTCGAACTCGTTGCTTTGTTTTGTCTTTCGTCTGCCTTTGTCCCGCTTCTCCCCTTTCCTCCTACGCCTCCCTCGTCGCCTGGCTCATGCTTTGAGGTCGTCTCCTCCCTTAACTCTCTTTATTTGATAACAACTGAAGAGGTTTCCAAGGACAGTGCTCTTTGTTTCTCCTCTCCTCTTAGCTTTGGCTTTGAGGTTTGGGCTTTAGAGGGGCATTTTACAACCCTGAGGAAATATAGGAAAAGACCTGGTCTTTCCCTTCTAAACCTCACTGCAGGGTTTGTCTCTTTGTCTCTGTTTTTCTCTTTCTTTCTCCTCTTTTCCTCTTGTAATGATTCTTCCTTCTAGTTCTCTTTCGTCCCTCGGCACTTGCTCTTCCTTCCTTCTGTCTTCTTTTGCCCTCTCCCCTTTCCTCCCCCTTCTCCCTTCCACGTTCTCTGCGTTCTTATTTTCTTATTTTCCTCTCTCCCAGCCTTGTTTCCTACCGCAGCACGCTATGCCTTGGGTTTCCGAGGTCCCAGCGGGCGTCTCCTCCGAGGCGACCAATGCTACCCTTTCCACCCAGCTATGCCGTCCCTTTTTTCAGGAGGGAGAGCCTGGACTGCTCTACCCAGCTGCAGTGGTTTTTAATTGCTGGTTGGTGGTTGGGTTTCCTCTTCCCCTTCTCTTAAGTTGATCTGGGGAGAGGGGGAGGGGGGCTTTTTTTTGTTATTTATGCCGCCGAGCTGGTTTCCTGTTGCCTATTTCTCTATTGCGTTAGATGCTCTTGTCGCATTAAAACTATGAGACTATACCCCTCGTTTTGTCAGAGGTTCTCCCCCCCCTTCTGCCCGGAACCTACTAGATCTGAGTTATAAGGAACTTAACCTGTCCAGCGTCTTCTGAAGGTCGTTGGTTCTTTCCAGGCATCGGCTGTCGCGATGCAGAAATTCTTGCTTTGTGGTCTGATTTCGTTCGATACAATCTTTCTTCTCGTATTCTTGTGTTGCTGGGGAGGTTCAAAGATGTCCTCCCGCCGCGGTGTGAGTTCCAACCTCTTCTCGTTGCCGGGCGTCCCTGGGTGTCCCCTTGAGGGGGGCACCTCTCGGACACCGTGGGCCAAGAAAAGGTGACCCTTTCTCTCCAAGACCTCAATCTGCCTTAAGGAGGTGGGGAGCTGCTACCTGCCTAACTCACTAAAAAACTGGCTGCCTCGAGCAGCGCGATTGGGACATGTCTTCCACCATGCAGCCACCAACCAGAACGATAACGTTTTAGACCTAGGTGCTCCCTCGCTCTTCAGCAACCATCTCATCAAGACCTTCTTAAGAGGTTACAACCATCTTAATCCACCGGTTCACCCGCCGACGCCGGGATGGAGCCTCAACATCGTGCTCTCCCAGCTAATGGGCCCTCCCTTCGAGCCCTTGGCCACAACAGACCTTCGCCTACTTTCATGGAAAGTCTCCTTCCTGGTCGCCATCACGTCGGCACGTAGACCTTCAGAATTGGCGGCGTTGCGAGTCAACGAACCCTACCTGCTCTTTCACACCGATCGAGTAGTGTTGAGAACCGATATCACTTTCTTACCAAAGGTGGTATCCTCCTTCCATGTCAACGAGGACATAGTCCTGCCAGCTTTCTTCCAAAACCCTTCATCTGTACCAGAGAAAAAACTGCACTCTCTCGAAGTTCGAAGGGCATTGTTTTATAGACAAGGGACTGCTGCCCTGAGAAAGACCCCCAGACTTTTCGTCGCTTATGCGTCAGACAAGCTGGGACTACCACTCTCTTCCCAGAGACTCTCTCGATGGATTGCCTCGACGATCGAACTCTGTTATGAACTGGCACATAAGCCACCACCGTCAACGGTTAAATCGAGGTCGACAAGGGCCATGGCGGCCACGACAGCATTCCTGCAGGGGATCCCGTTGGACTCGATTTGCAGGGCAGCCATTTGGTCTAGCCCAATGACTTTCATTTCCCACTGGACACTCGTTCTCGATGGGAGACCGCCTTCGGTCAATCAATCCTGTTGACTTGCCCCCTATGAATATGGTCACTCGGGCTCACCGGGGTGGTTTTCTTTCCTAAGTTGTCCTCTTTTTTCGGGACACCAGCACTACTGTACAGTAGGGACTATGCTTTGGACAACCCCTGTTGGGTACATTGATCGTGTGGACTTTCACTGGTTCCCTCCCGTACCGGGAGTATGAAAGTTCTGAAGTGCTTTTGTCTCTTCTGTGTAACAGTTTTTCTTTTAAATGATATGCCTGCAATACACTTTCGGTACTTGCACGTACTTAAGGTTTTGATACCTCTTCTTGTTATCTGTCTTGTTACCTCTTGTTGGACTCATGGTGGTCCGGGGTTTTGCTCTGATATGACGTAAGTTATCCACTTGAGAGCCTACCAGGTTATGTACTGTTAGCTAACTATGTGGGAATGTGTTCCTTCCCCTTGTTTGATTGTATACTGCTTATGCAACAGTTATGTTCTTGCTACTGCATATGCTTATGCACACGTGAAACTCTCCTGTACCATACACGCTCTCTTTTTATTCACAACAAGACATGTTTTGGTCCTTTAATTGGTGTCGGTTTGCTTCCCACCAGCCAGGACCTTAGCTTGCTAGCTCTCCATAAGTGTGCATTCACAGAGGCCACGAAGAAAAATGGTAGGTTACTCACCTGTAACCATGTTTCTTTGAGTGAGCCTCTGTGAATCCACACTAACCCGCCCGGCTGCCTCCTCTTGCAAACCTCCCCCTAATCCTCGCTAGGCGGCGTAAGGAATGGCGGAGTGCACACGCGGGGCGCCTTTTATGCCCTGCGGGCGGCTGGGCAGGGTTACCGCCAAAACTTAAAAGTTTCAACTTGGAAAAGTTTTCTGTTGGAACCTGTGCAGGCGCAGATTCTCCATAAGTGTGGATTCACAGAGGCTCACTCGAAGAAACATGGTTACAGGTGAGTAACCTACCATTTTTTAATTAACCCTTTGGGCTGTTCTTTAGTTTACTTTTTACTTGGTTTTCTTCCTCTCTTTCTTTTTTCTTTTATTTTTAGCTTATCTTCTTTCTTGCTTATATGCTTATATTTTTCCTTTATTTGAGTTTACTTTTACCGGGTATATTATTTCTCTCTTTACTGATTATATTGTTTATCTCCATTTCTTGGCATAATAATTGGATGTCTTTTGGGCTTTGTACTCCAGTCTTTGCCCTTCTTATCTGGCCTTCTTTATTCCCAGTCGAGTTGCCTGAGTGTTCTACTCGGCACTTTGTTTTTAACTTGTCCAGATCGGTTTAAATTTGTATTAATTTGAGGGGGGCTTTCTTCCACCTTCCGATACACCTTGGTTACTTGCTTTTCTTTTCCTTCTTCTTCTTCTGGTGGTTAAAAAGTGCATCCGGACAGGAATTTGCAGAGATTTTTTATCCCTGTTGGCTCATCCGCAGCCTGCGGTACCTGGGTGAACATTGCCAGACCCTTTGAGAGCCTCCTCTTGAGGAGAAGACCCTCTTTGGGCCGTCAGCTGAACCACCTGTGGTTTCGCTGTTCCCCCACTTTGGTCCACGAAGGGGAAGGGAGCTTTTGCTCTACCTAGCTGCTTGGATTGAGCCGGTGTCTTGCAGAGCACTAAAGTGCCTGTCTTCCCACCATGATGCGCACCCGGAAGTCTATTATTATTATTATTATTATTATTGGTTTTTGAAAGTTTTTTGAAAACTAACTAACTATTATTATTATTTTGAATTTTTTATTATTTTATTGTTATTATTATTATTTGTTATTATTTTTATTATATTTTTATTATATTTTTATTATATTTTTATTATATTTTTATTATATTTTTATTATATTTTTATTATTTTATTATTTTTATTTTTAAATGATTATTTAATTTAATTGTTATTGTTATTTACTTGCCCTTCTTCTGCCCTTCTGCTTGGCCTCTTCCCTTCTGACGCGTCACAGCCGATAGTCCCGCCCCTTCCTGTGAGGTTGCTCGCCTTCCTTCTTTGCCTTTGTTTTCTGAAAGCAGCTTTCTTTTTCTTAAAGGCGCCGGACAGGTAGGACCCTCAATTGATTATCTCTCGGTTTCTTCTTTTCTTTCCTCTCCTTCTCCTTTATTTTTTCCACCTCCTCTGTTCACTCTTTGGGAGTTCTTGTCTTCTCTGCTAGTTTTCCCCCCTCTCCTTTGTAGGTAGTAATTTGTTATACATTTCTCCTCTTTCTGCCGCTTTCTCTCTCTCTCTCTCTCTCTTTTCTCAGATCTGCGGCTTTTATTTATTTATTTATTTATTTGCTTTAGTTGTATACCGCACTCTCTCAGCCCGTAGGCGACTCAGTGCGGTTTACAGCCAGGACAATATACAAGGTGCACAACATTAGCATTTAAAACAGTAACTAAAGCAACTACATTGATATAACAATACAACAGTACATCAATATAACATCTATAGATCTATATAACTAATCCCTCACGTCTCATCAGTAAAGTCATAATCCGATCTCCTCGTCCATTATTCCAAGTTCCAAGATCAATCAGTTGGTTGCACTGCTTAATTAAATGCCTGTTCAAAGAGCCAGGTCTTTACTTTTCTCCTGAACGCCAGCAGGGAGGGGGCCGATCTAATGTCTGCGGGAAGGGCATTCCACAGCCGAGACGCCACCACTGAGAAGGCCCTGTCTCTCGTCCCTACCAGCCGTGCTTGTGAGGCTGGCTGGATCGAGAACAGGGCCTCCCCAGATGATCTTAATGTCCTACTTGGTTCATAGGGGGTGATGCGTTCGGACAGATAGGTCGGGCCAGAACCGTTTAGGGCTTTAAAGGCTAAAGCCAGCACTTTGAATTGTGCCCGGTAGCAAATTGGCAGCCAGTGGAGCTGGCGCAACAGAGGAATGGTGTGCTCCCTGAGTGCTGCTCCTGTTAACAACCTGGCTGCCGATCGTTGGACCATTTGTAGCTTCTGAGCAGTCTTCATAGACAACCCCACGTAGAGAGCGTTGCAGTAATCTATACGGGATGTAACCAGTGTGTGGATTACCGTGGCCAAGTCAGACTTTCCAAGATACAAGCGCAGCTGGCGCACAAATTTTAATTGTGCGAATGCTCCCCTGGTCACCGCCGAAACCTGGGGTTCCAGACTCAGCGATGAATCCAGGATCACACCCAAGCTGCGAACCTGCATCTTCAGGGGGAGTGTAACCCCGTCCAACACAGGCTGTAACCCTATATCCTGTTTGGCCTTACGACTGACCAGGAGTACCTCTGTCTTGCCTGGATTCAGTTTCAATTTGTTCGCCCTCATCCAGACCGTTACAGCGGCCAAGCACCTGTTCAGGACCTCGACAGCCTTCTTAGTAGCAGGTGGGAAGGAGTGGCAGAGTTGGACATCATCTGCATACAGATGACACCGTACCCCGAAACTCTGGATGATCTCCCCCAACGGCTTCATGTAGATGTTAAACAACATAGGAGACAAGCTGGAACCCTGAGGAACCCCACAAGACAATGGTTGTGAGGTAGAACAGGTTTCTCCCAATAACACCTTCTGAGATCGACCCTCTAGGAAGCACCGGAGCCACTGCAGAACAATTCCTCCAAGGCCCATTCCCGCGAGGCGTCCCAGAAGGATACCGTGGTCGACAGTATCGAAGGCCGCTGAGAGGTCCAGCAGCACCAACAGGGACACACTCCCCCTGTCGAGCTCCCGCATAGATCATCCACTAATGTGACCAAGACTGTCTCGGTTCCATGTCCCGAGCCAGACTGCGCCGAATCCAGATAATCCGTGTCATCCAAGAATACCTGGAGTTGTGAAGCCACCACACGTTCCAGGACTTTGCCCAAAAAGGGGAGATTGGAAACTGGCCAAAAGTTGTCGAATTGAGTGGGGTCTAGTGATGGTTTTTTCAACAGCGGTTTTATTATAGCTTGTTTTAAGCTCGCTGGAATGTTGCCTTCCCGAAGGGAGGCGTTAACCACCACCGTTACCCACTCGGCCAATCCCCCTCTGGCTTGCTTCAGAAGCCAGGATGGACAGGGGTCTAGGAGGCATGTGGTAGGCCTCATTCCTCCAAGTATCTTGTCCACATCCTCGGGTTTCACCAATTGAAATGAATCCATCAAAACCGGGCAAGCAGATGCTCCAGTTACATCCTCAGAGACTGCCGAATCCAGATAATCCGTGTCATCCAAGAATACCTGGAGTTGTGAAGCCACCACACGTTCCAGGACTTTGCCCAAAAAGGGGAGATTGGAAACTGGCCAAAAGTTGTCGAATTGAGTGGGGTCTAGTGATGGTTTTTTCAACAGCGGTTTTATTATAGCTTGTTTTAAGCTCGCTGGAATGTTGCCTTCCCGAAGGGAGGTGTTAACCACCACTGTTACCCACTCGGCCAATCCCCCTCTGGCTTGCTTCAGAAGCCAGGATGGACAGGGGTCTAGGAGGCATGTGGTAGGCCTCATTCCTCCAATATGGCATCCAGCCCAGAACGAATGTGGTAGGCCTCATTCCTCCAATATGGCATCCAGCCCAGAACGAATCAAAGCGACTTTGTCTGCAAAGAACCGACATGAAGTCCTGAGCCACTCCTACTAGGGTAGCCTTGGCATGAACATTGAAGTCCCCCAGCACAAGAAGCCTTTGGGACTTCAACGCCAGGCTTGAGACCACCCCCGTTAGCTCAGGTAGGGAGACCGTAGTGCAGCGAGGTGGGTGGTACACTAACATAATCCCTATTCTGTCCCGGTCACCCACCCTCAGGTGGACACATTCATAATTGGTTGACTGCGGGATGGGGCTCCTGGTCAGAGGGATGGTATTTCTATAGACCACCGCAACCCCGCCTCCCCACCCTCCGGATCTTGGTTGGTGCTGCACGGAGAAACCTGGTGGACAGAGCTGGGTTAAATTTACACCTCCCACTTCGTCCAACCAGGTCTCCGTGATGCACGCCAGATCTGCCCGCTCATTTAGGATCAAATCCTGGATAAAAGTTGTTTTTCCGTTGACAGATCTGGCGTTCAACAGCACCACCTTCAGTCCAGAGGGACCGCCATCCTGGGTACACCAACTTACCATGTCAGGAGACCGATTTATGGTTACTAAATTACCAGAGTCCCTAGGCTGAATTAAAGGTCTCCCTTTCCTGCATCTCCCCCTCCCCATTATGGTGACTATGGGGGCCCCTCGGCTGTCGGGACACCCTCCCTCCTCCATGTCGCACTCCACAATTAGATTGTTAACCCATGATTTATATCCAGTAGTATAGATTGTTAGAGTTTCCACTTGCCGTAATCCACCCCCCCCCCCCCCAGTCGTTTCCCTGGTCCACTCCACCCCTTATCACTTCCCCAATCAATTAAAAATACACTTAACAAATACCAAGGGACAGGGAGCTGCATGGGTGGTAAATATTAGCACAATATCCTTAGGAATTCGTAAAGTGCTAACAGATGTAAAGTGCAAATAGTCAAGTTGTTAAAGTGCAATGGGATTTAGATCTATCAATAATATCAATAACTAAAGTACTAGGTATAATATGACAAGGCGTTGGTCGACCGAGGTAACAGTTGTTGAGCCAAAAGAACTAAGTGCCGTAATTGAACAAAGTGCTGTAGTTGGACAAAATTAGCAGCACTCCACTATAGGAGAGTGAGTTAAAGTGCTGTAGTAGGGCAGGTTAGCAGCACACTTTACTATGGAGGTAGTGGGTTAAAGTGCAGACATTGGGCAGGTTAACAGCAGCAGGTATTATCTCTTAGCAGTGCAATTACTTCAACAGTTCTCGTGTCGCTTGCTTTTCTTCAAATTTCTTTCTTTTAGTTGTCTTTTTTGTTTCTTATATAAAGTGAGGGCGGTCGGCTCTGCGGGGGCTCTAGGAGTACTGCTCCTCCATCCATGGATGCACCTCTCGGTGGCTCCCCCGGAGGGTCCATGAACCTCCTTGAGGGAAGGCTCCTCCTCCCGTCCAGGTGCCCTTTAGAGGTTAGCAGCCAGGCTGGCCTCTTACCACCAGCCTGGGGTATCTTCTAGTAGACACCCTCCGTTTTGGAAGGGGAGCGAGTTACGTCGAAGCTAAGAGCTTCGGCAACCCGTGGCTGCCGCCATTGCGCCCTCACCGGAAGTCCAAGATGTCTAAAAGAAGGGCACTTTTAGACATTCTTCATCCCTTTGTGGATGTTCCTTGGGACAATTGTAGAGCTCCCAGATCATTTTACTATCATTCTTACTTTCTAATATTATCATCCTCATCTCAGGGGGAAGGTGGGCTATAAAATAAACACACATGTGCACGTGCATGAGCGTGCACAAACACACACATTTTAGCACCCTTCTTTTGAAATATTTGAAAACGGTATTTTGTTGGAGCTTGTAAAATCAGTTGGTGAGTGTGTTAACTGAAAAATGCAACACATGAAACTGTGTTGAGCTATGGCCAAGAAGCTAGCTGAGCCTGGAAGTTTTGGCAACAGTTACATGTTTAGGTTTTCTGTGCAGGAGATTGCCTAGACATGTTTGGATGCTGGAAGAAGATCCTTCACATTGACATCTAAGGACTATATATATTTCTCTCAAAGGACATTGTGTGTGTCAATGCAACTGTTCACATTTCATTCTTTGCTGATCATCTGCATGGCATATCTTTTCTCTAACAAGACAGTTTGTGGATTGCTAAAGATGTGAACTAAGCATGATTTTCATTACACCATATCTCTCTCTCTCTCTCTCTCTCTCTCGTTCTCTCTCTCTCTCTCTCTCGCCATATCTCCAACTTCAACCCTTGTTTCAGGGTTGATTCCTCTCAATTAGGCCCAACTGGAGGCTCACAGAAAGTCATAGAAAATATAGAGATGGAAAGTTCTCTGGAGGCCATCTAGCCCAACCCTCTGCTCAGTGCAGGACCTCCAATGACATGAGCCTCAACCAAGAGCTCCCCAGGTTATTTTCGGAGATGTCCAGAGAAGGAAACATCACAATTTCTCTAAGCCAGGGTCCTCAAACTTTTTTAAACAGAGGGCCAGGTCACAGTCCCTCAAACTGTTGGAGGGCCGGATTATAATTTTTTTTTTTAAAAAAAAGAATGAATTCCTATGCACACTGCACATATCTTATGTATACTGTAAAAAAAACCCACTTAAAAACAATACAATAATTAAAATGAAGAACAATTTTTACAAATATAAACTTATTGGTATTTCAATGGGAAGTGTGGGCCTGTTTTTCGTTGATGAGATAAGATTATTTTTGTTATTGTGTGCTTTCAAGTCATTTCAGACTTAGGTTGACCCTGAGCAAGGGCTGGGTAAATGACCTTGGAGGGCTGTATCTGGCCCCCGGGCCTTAGTTTGAGGAACTCTGCTCTAAGCAATTGCTGGAACTGCTAAACTACTCTCCTTGTCTAGAGCTCTTTTCTACTGATTTCTCATCTTTTCCTCTGGCCTTCTCTGCTTTTGAGAACTGACCTCTGACACGAACTTGGTAGTGGCGTTGTTGAGAGTTTTCAGCATCGGCGTGGCCTCGGCGTAGAAGAGTGACATCCTGTTGGCCATTTCATTGTTCACCTCGCTCTCGACATCTAACTGTGGGGCAAAGCCAGTACAAAGGTGTTTCACTATGGGAGTATCTACACTGCAGAACAAACGCAGGTTGACACCCTTTAAACTGCCATTGCTCAATGCTATATAGCCATGGGAGTTGTAGTTTGGTGAGGCTCCGGTTGGAAATGTGGATCAAAGCTGAATGTGGCATCACTGCAGATCCTTCAGTCTAGTTTATGAATCCATCAGTGGAGGGCAGGATGCTAGACTTAGTTATCCTCAAAGAGGAAATGTATTTTGACATATTAAGGCACTCTGCTGAGAAAACAGTCAAACACCATGGTTTGGATTTTTTTCTTAATTTGGGACACTTTTATGTGAAACGTTCACCCCCAAAACATGAGACCCAAAGTGTAAAATTTAGGGCTGGGCGGTTTTGTTTCGTTAATTCGTAATTCGTTAATAATTTGTTAATTTTTTCAATTACAAAACAATAACGAACCATTCTGGAGCAATTATTTAAAAAAACGAATTTCCAAAAACGTTTTGTAAATGCTTCGTATTTCAATATTGTATTCGTTTCGTTGTTGTTTTGAGGTCGTTTCATTATTATTTCCGCATGTCTGGGCCAGTTTTATGGTTTAATTAGTGAAAAAAAATTATAATATCACACCAACAGTCAACAACAGAGGGAGAGGGAAGCTTCAGAAGGTTTTGGAGGTTTTTAGCGTATTTCGCGGTCGCGTCCGCCATTAACGAATCGATTCGTTATTGTTTCGGAAATCGATTCGTTAATTTTTTACCATTTACGAAATTTCGTAAATATCGAACTTTTTAAAAGGAAAATGTTGTAATTATTTTAAATATCGAAACAAAAAAAAACCCCAAATACAAATCGATTTTAGAAACAAATTTTTCCGTTGTTACCCAGGCCTAGTAAAATTTTGAATTCAAATTGTCAAACACTGCCCATGAATGCTGACTATCTCCAAAGTGAGACCCCTCGCTTGTCTGAGACATCTCTGCCAATCTTCTATTAATTCTGGGGTTCTGCACCTCCCCAATTTCTTTGCTCCTGTCAGTTCCATCCTTGCCATCGCACTTCAAAACAATAGGAAGCCAGCCAGGATTCTTCTTACCTGTAGATTGTTGATTCGGTTTCGGCTGATGGTCCTTCTGTAGTAACTGAAGTCATTTTGGATGGCAGGGTTGGTCATCTGAGAAAGAGACGGGGAAATCTTTAGCTGGAAAGGACTCCAAGACAAATGGCAACAAACAAGTTTAAAATGCTCTCCTATTTTGCAAATGCTGGTGAGCTGCCTTGGATATGGCACAAGAGGAAAGGCACCCCATAAATTAAAACACATCATTGTCAAAAGCCCATTACGACAACAGGGCCCCATTAGGATCTCTTGGTCCAGCCACTCCAAGGCACCTTAAGTTCGTCGAAACTAAGAGTGAAGTGTAGGATTTCGGCAAACTGCTTGGCCAGGGCCTGCTCCCGCTCCAAGTGCTGTGTCGGCGCATAGGGAGGGCTGGTCAGGGCTTCCAGAAGGCTCCGCAAGGCGTTCTCTAGGAGGCAGGAAAGGGGCAGTCAGGGACACAGACTGGCTCCTCCCCCTTTTTTGGATATCTTTCTATTATTATTATTATTATTATTATTATTATTATTATTATTTCCAAAGTGTACACGTTATAACATAACTATTGGTACATATATAAAGCTACCAATGAACAGTAGTAATTTTAGGTAAAGGTAAAGGTTGTCCTCTGACATTAAGTCCAGTCGTGTCCAACTCTGGAGTGTGGTACTCATCTCCATTTCTAAGCCGAAGAGCCGGCGTTGTCCATAGACACCTCCAAGGTCATGTGGCCGGCATGACTGCATGGAGCGCTATTAATTTTATACCTTCTAATAATAGTAAAACGTCTCGACCCAAGATATACGTCTCAGGATATATATATATATATATGTGTGTGTGTGTGTGTGTGTGTGTGTCAGCTCACAACAGCCGTTCCCAAAAATGACACAGGACTCCACTCCATAATCAATCAGAAACTCCCTCCAAGTCTCCAAAGCTTTTAATATCGACAGGGCTTCCTTTTCCCACACTGGCCAGTTTCGCTCAGGTTCGCTGAACTTTTTTAATATGAACCCACATGGCTTCAATTTACCCTCCGGGTCCTTTTGCATCAACGCTGCCCCATAGGCCTAATCTGACGCATCACAATGAATCACAAACTGCTTAGTCAGGTCGGGATGAACCAGGATAGGCTCTTCTGTGAACCTGCGTTTCAGTTCCTCGAAAGCCCTCTGGCATTCTACTGACCAATCTAACTTTGCTCCCAGAGACCGCACTCACTGTCTCCCCCCTCCCCTTTGTCTTCAGCAATTCAGTGAGGGGTAGCGCCAACTGGGCAAAATCCTTTATAAACACCCGATAAAAGTTTGCAAAGCCCAGGAATGATTGCAACTGCTTGTGTGCCTTGGGAGGCTCCCACCCGTTGACATCCTCTACCTTTGAAGGGTCCATCGCCACCCCTCCCTGGGAGATCCTGTACCCAAGGAAGTCTATTTGTTCCTTATTAAATTCACATTTGGGTAGTTTCGCAAACAGCTTTGCCTCCCTCAATTTCTGAACTACCTCCCTCACCAATTGGACGTGGGATTGTCTATCGTGACTGAATATGATTACATCATCCACAAAGCAGTACACCCCCCCCCCCCGGTACAATAATGGATGCAGCACCTCGTTAATCATTTGCATAAACACCCCTCCCGAGCCCTTTAGCCCGAAGGGACACACGGAATATTCAAAATGGCCGAGCGCAGAGGAGAACGCAGTTTTCTATCTGTCCTCAGGCCATATCCGCAACTTATGGTAGGTCGATTTTCGTGAACACCCGTGCCTCCGACAGTCTCGATAATAAGTCCTTGGTTAGAGGCAACGGGTAATTGTTGGTCATGCTCACTGCGTTCAGCCCCCTATAGTCCACACACAACCTCAATGAGCCATCCTTTTTGTGCCTAAATAGCACCGGTGCCCCCAAAAGGGGTTCAGATGGTTCTATGAACCCTCGGGCCAAGTTCTTATCTATGTACTTTCTCAATTCCTCCATCTCTCTCGCCGACATAGGGTATAATCTACTCCTAGGCAGCTTAGCGTCTTTATTGAGTTCAATTTTCACCTCCACCCTTCTTGGGGGAGGGAGTTGATCCGCTTCCTTCTCATCAAACACGTCTGCAAAGTCCCGATATTCGGGAGGGATTTCCTGCACCCAATCTGTCGTGCACCCCTCCCCCTTACAGCATTCTCCCTTTTGCGCCTCATGGAAACTTATGCTGCCCTTCCTCCAGTTGACCTGTGGGTTTGCTTCCTTCAACCACGGCATCCCCAATATCACATTATAAGTCGCCATAGGGAACACTACAAACGTTATGCCGCCTTCCCAATTCCCTATCTTGCATTGCACTTTCCCCACCTCGAATTGTGCCGGAGCTCCGGCTGCCACTGATCCGTCCAGTTGGGAAAATGCTATAGGGGCTGGAAAGATGGCTTTCTCACATTTCAGTTCGTCTGCCAATTCGGGGGTCATAATGTTCCTGGAGCATCGCAATCCATGAAAGCTTTGCAACTAGCCCACTTCCCCTCCCCTTCCAGCCTTATCGGGAACACTAGCATTCCTGGGCTGTGACTCACCTGATCCCCCACTGGGGCCCCATGAGGGAGGCTCTCTTCTGCTCTCTTCCCAGCAGCCGGTTTAGTCTTTGGCTGAGAGGGTTCCCCCCCTTTGCACTGCCAACAACTTGCAGCCCTATGCCCCAAACGACCACATACAAAACATCCGCTTTTCTGCTCCTTGGATCCTCCGGCTGGTCCCTTTCTGATCGGGCCTCTCTCCGTCCTCCGACTCTCCTCCTTGGCTCTCGCTTGCTGCGGCGCCCCCCCCCCCCCCGATGCCTCCTGAGCTGAGCCAGCGTCGTCTCGATGCGGCCAGCCAGCTCAATCCATTCACCAATCGTCTCTGGGTCATCGCGATGGAGCGCCCAGGCAAGATCTCCTTCCGCAGCCCTCCTTTAAATATCTGGACCTTTGTGGTGCCGGACCATTCTGGCACCTTTTCCGCCAGCAACTGGAACTCCTCTACATACTCGGACACGGATCGCTGGCCTTGGGTTATGGTCTGCAACTTTTCTCTCGCTCTGACTCTTTCTTTTGTTTTGTTTTGTTAAAACTGTTTATTTTGATTATGGTACATAACAGAAAAGCAAACCATGGCAAATCAGATATAATCAGGTACCAATATTTTTGACGTGTACATGCCTATTTACCTTATTCAATCAATCAGTTAATTTTGATGTTATGTACAAATTATTATCATTTACATATCTTAATACACATAAACTTGCTATTTCTGGCTGTTTTCCACTGCTTTCAGTCAGAGCTTAGTATTAAATTTTTTCATAACATTCAGAAAATCAGCACATGGCATTTTACACACATACCCCAGACCTTACACTCAACCCAAAACCCCTATCCTGAACAAACTAAACCCTCATCCCCACACCCGTGCACCCTTCACCATGACTTCCTGCACTGAAACACTATGAAGCCTTTAAGCCTATTTATCTATCCTTATTCATGGTAAACCTAAATTCCTAGTGGAGCTCCTCTATATTACTGACTCTCTATTCAGATATGCCATGGCCAACTTCCATTTTTCTAGAAAGTCCTCATTACTCTTATTCCTCCTGTTATAAGTTAGTCTGGCCATTAGCATATATTCTCGCATTCTTTCCCTCCAATCCTTTTTGGTTAGACCTGTGACGATGTGTAAATTTTATTCCTTTGGTTATGTGTAGTTTGGACAGTGGTTTAGGGATGGTAAGTATGTAAGATTATGTTTTGTTGGAGAGAGTGGCTTGGCGTTAGCTGAGTTGCCATAGCAACAGGGGCAGAGCCAACTGCCTCTTCAGGGGCAGCTGTTTTAAAAAAGAGTCAGTCAGTATGCCAGCGAGCTACTGAGTGGACTGAATCTTTTGGTGGAGATTCAGGGAATGTGTCTGTAGCCAGTGTGCTATAGGGAAAGATCTCTTGGTGGAGATTCAGGGAATCAATTGGTGACCAAGTGGTTGCAGAGAAGGACCCGGTACAGGGGGTTGTTGATTATGAATTAAGAATCAAGGTTTGGATGGGTTTAAGCCTGTTGTGCCAGCTGTGAAACCTTTTGAAGTGTTTGCCTGAGATTACTCATGAAACCTTTCCAATGTAACCATCAAGATTTGTGCCTCTTTTGAAGTTATACATTGTTATACTCCTGTTAAAATAAACTTGTTACTGTTTTCCTCAAGCCTTGCCTGATACAGTTTCTCCTAAGTTGAACAGCCTGCAATAGGAACGTCAAGTCAAGAAAGTAAACGCTACGCTATCAAGTGAATAAAGCCTTCTATAATTAACAGTCCCTTTATAAAATAGCTCCTAGGTTGATATTGATCATTGCCCGGCTTCCCTCATAGATTAGGTGGCAGTGGGTGCTTTACCACGCGCACCTTCACAATTGGTGGCATTCGGTGGCATTAAAACAGTCATCGTTGCAATTGGTGGCAGCAGTTTAATAACTCCCTTACAAGACCTTTTCCCCCTTTCCAATCTTTGGCTATGGTCAATCTTGCCGCTGCAAAGCTATATTGATATATTTCTTGGTCCTTTTGATTATTGTTTTCTCTCTGTAGACCTAGCAGAGACAGTCCTGGGCTTTTTTTAATCTTGTTATGTAACATTTTATTTGTCTCCTTAATTACCTTATCCCAAAATTCCTGTATGATCACACAGGTCCACCACATGTGGAGAAATGTCCCTTTCTGTTTCCTGCACCTCCAGCAAATACCTTGTTGTGATTTGTCTATTTTAGCCAATGTAGCTGGAGTGATATAACATCTGTAAAACATTTTGTATTGATTCTCCCTAATTGAACCCGATAAAGTAAATTTGAATTCTTTGTTCCATAGGTATTTCCATTTGTCCAATTCTATAGGTCTGCCTAGGTCCTTGGCCCAGGATATCATTACTGTCTTGACTCTGTTGTCCATGTTATAACTTAGTATGCATTTATATAATCTAGAGATTAACCCTTTATCCCCCTTTTTCCATATTCTTTCCAATTCTGATTCTTTGGTTGCAAATTCAATCCTCAAGTCTTTTTGTATCTTTCATGCAGTTGGTGATATCGAAATCAATCATTAATCTCCAATTCTTCCCACCCTTTTAATTTCCACTTTTCATTTTCTCTAATAAGGTATTCTTTATATGTTCTTGTTTCTACCCTTAAGGTTGGTCTTGTGACTGCTTCTAGTGGCTCAGCCAAAGGGGTTTTTTTGGTTCCATACCTTTTCTGTATTTTTTCCAAATATCCAATAGCCCCCCTCTAATTATATGTTTATTAAAATCTTTGTTTAATTTATCTCGATTATACCACACGTATGCGTGCCAGCCGAATCGTAATCCAAATCCTTCCAAATCTAGTAGGGTCTTGTTTTCTAATTTTATCCATTCTTTCAGCCAGGACATTGCTGCAGCCTCATAATAGGTCCTTAAATTGGGTAAGCTTAGCCCCCCCTCTTCCTTTATCATCAATTAAATTTCGGTATGCTATCCTCGCTCTTTTTCCAGCCCAAATAAAATTAGTAATCTCTCTTTTCCATTTCTCAAAGATTTTTGTTCCTTTAATAATAGGAAACAGGAATAACATTTTGGGGAGTACCATTATTTTTATTACTGCAATTCTGCCCATCCAAGTTAGAGGGATTGTTTACCATCTAGTGAGATCTTTTTTTATGTCTTCCCATGTTCTAACATAATTATCCTGGAATAGATTGATATTTTTGTTTGAAAGCCATATTCCTAGATATTTTATTTTCGTTATCACCTCACAGTCTGCTGCGGCCTCCAATTTCTTGCGACTTTTAACATCTATATTTTTTACTAAAATTTAGATTTCTCCTTATTGATGATAAATCCTGATATGTCACCATATCTTTGGATTGTATCCAACAGTTTTTTAATACTTTGTAGTGGGTTAGTTAGGATACAGACTATATCATCTGCGTAATCCCTAATTTTTAGTTCTTAGCCGCTGATCTTTAAACCGGTGATTTCTTTCTCTTCCCTTATCTTTACATTTAAGATTTCTAATCCCATAATAAACAATAGTGGGGACAACGGACAGCCTTGTCTTGTCCCTTTTTGTATGTCAATGTAGTCTGATAGTTGACCATTTATTTTTAATCTTGCTCTTTGATTGGTGTATATTGCCCCTACTGCCCTTTTAAATTGGTGGCCAACTTCGATTTTTTCTAGCACTTTTTCCAAATAAACCCAACTAACATGGTCAAAAGCTTTTTCTGTGTCAATAAAGAACAATGCCAGAACTCTATTTGGGTCTTTGTCTGCTATTTCCAGGGTGTTCAATATCAGTCTGATGTTTTGATTTATTTGTCTTCCTGGGAGGAACCCCACTTGATCTTTATGTATTAACTGTGCCAATGCTTGCTTAATTCTGTTTGCCAATATAGTGGTGAATATTTTATAATCACAGTTCAACAAAGATATTGGTCTGTAATTTTTAATTAAATCTAAATCTTTATCATGTTTGGGCACTAAAACAATTATGTATTCCTTCCATGACTCTGGAAGTTCCCCCTTTTTCATTAACGAATTCATCACTGACACCAACAATGGGACCAGCTCTTCCTTAAATGTTTTATAATATAGAATTGAGAGTCCATCTGCCCCAGGGGACTGCTTTAGCCAAATTTATTGTTTGCTTTTGTTTGCTTTAGCCAAATTTATTGTCCTAATTACTTCCTCTGGTGTGATTTCTCTATCTAAATCAGCTTTCATTGCTTCTGAAATTTGTTTTAGATTTGTCTCCTCTACATACTGCGAGATTGTCCTGATCTCCCCCTGAGTTCTTTTATATAGGTTTGCAGAGTATTCTTCGAATAGTTTTTGTATCTGTTGTGAATCAGTGATAATTTCACCTTTATTTTTTATTCTCATTATCAATGGTTTTTTCTTTACATCTTTTATTTGCCAAGCTAATAATTTCCCTGGTTTGTTTGCGTTTTCAAAAAAGTTGTATCTATTAAACATCATTTTCCTTTCTATTTCACTAGCAATTAGCTGTTCATATTGTTGGTGCAGTTTTTTTAATTCTCCTTGTAGTCCCATTTTTGTTCCTTTTGCTTTTTCTATTTCTAATTCTTTTGTCCTAATTTTTGCCAACAACTCCAGTTGGGCCTTATTTTTTCCTTTGAACCAAATCGAGTTTTATTGTACCAGTAACCCTCTAATTACTGCTTTTCCGGCCTCCCAAACTATTCCCTCCTTCATTCCTTCTTTAGAGTTGTCCTTTAAGTAATTAATAATTCCCGTTCTAAGTTTCTCTCTATGTGACTTAATTTTCAAAATGTAATCATTTATTCTCCAAGCTCTGTTTCTTTTTTATCCCACTCTTAATTTCATTAATATTGGGTTATGGTCGGCTAATACTCTAGGTAATAACTCGATTTTCTCTGTTTTCCCCACTAGTTCCTTACTACCAAATATCAAGTAAATTCTTGATATTGAATAATATGAATACTCTTGTGAATAATATGAATACTCTTTTCTTGTTGTGAATAATATGAATACTCTTTTCTTGTTGGGTTGTGGACCCTCCAAATATCATAAAGTTCCCAATGCTGGATTTCCCATAAGAAGGATCCCGGGAGTTTGCCTTCCTTTCTGTCCTTTTTTACTTTACTATCTCTATCCTCTTTGGGCACCATGACTCCATTAAAATCCCCCATCCATAACATTTCCTTTTCACCATATTCTGCTAATATGCGTGTTAGCTTTTTGTAGAATGCTTTTTGTTTGTTGTTGGGAGCATACACTCCTACTAATAGTACAGGTTTTTTTTGAATACACACCTTTATTATTAATATTCTACCTTCCTCATCACAAAATATTTTCTCTGGTGTCAGTTCTTTTCTTATATAGAACAATACTCCATTGGTCTTTTTGTTGTTACATGCTGTAAATAATTGGCCCAACCTTTCTTTTTTTAACAGGTGACTATCCTCATAATCCAGATGTGTCTCAACCAAACATGCTATGTCTGGTTTGATTTTCTGCAAGTAATGAACCACTTTCTTGCGTTTATAGCCGTTATTTAAGCCGTTAATGTTGGAAGCTATAATTTTTACACTTTGTATAGACATTTTAATCTACTCTACCCCATCCTATCCCCCCACCCCCCACCCTTTCCAATAAGAAAAAAAATACATTACATTTCCTGATACACATTACATTGCTCTTAATGTTCCATTATTTATTAGTCTATTCCCCCGCTGTTTCTTCTTCTTCTTTCACTTCTTCATCATTTTCCTCTTTTTCTTCATCCATTTGAGTGTTCTCCTTCTCGTTTTCCTTCCGCTCTGGCTCTCTCCTTTCCTGTAGCACCCCTTTACCCCTTCCATGTCCTTGTCTCTCATCACCTGCATGCAGTCTTTCTTCATCCGGGAAGTCCTGGGCATATTTCCTTAGAAATTGTTCAACTTTCCCTGTATCTGTAATATAGTGTCTCTTTGCCTTATGGTAGAATGAGACCCCCTGTGGAAACAGCCAGCGAAATGGGGTTCCTCTGCTCTTCAATTTAACCACCAGTGCATTGAATTCTTTTCTTTTTCTGGGAAGCCTTCCTGGCATCTCCTTCATCATTAATATTTTCTTCCCCTCAATCACAATTGGGGATTCATATTGTTTTTTCAGCACTATCTCCTTAAATGTTTTGGCAACAAATTGAATTATACAATCCCTAGGTACTTTTTTTTTGTCTTGCGAAGGCTGAGTTGATTCTGAAACAGGTCGAGATTAAAGCATGAATAATGTCCAAATCTTGCTCTTTCAGTAACCCTGCCAGCATATTAGCTATGAAAGAGATGAGACTTTCCTCTTCCAGGCCCTTCCTGAGACCTCGAATCCTCAGAGAGCACTCACAGGCTTTCAGCTCTTGCATTGCTATGGCATCTAAGACCTGTTCATGTTGGACCTCATAGGTTTGACTCTGTTCTTCCAGTCTTTCCACTCTCTTTTTAACAGATTTTTGATCTTTATCCAATTTTGCAAACTTATTGTCCATTTGGTCTTGCCTGTTAGCAATTTTTTGTACATCCAGCTGTAGTGAGCCTACAGTGAGCTGTAGTGAGCCTATTGCTTGTGTCAGGTTTTCAAACATTGATTTAATCTCCAGGAGGGTTTGGTCTGGGGTTGATGTTGATGTTGGAATTGAAATTGGGGTTGGAATTGCTGCTGCCGTGGAGGCTTGTTTTTTTGTTCTTTCATGGGCTGAAGGGATTGTGGCATATGATGATATCAAGCCTTTCATCCCGGGGCCCGATACTTTGGGGGAGCATTTATCCATTCCCCACCCCCCCCCCCCCACTCCTTCTCTTGTATGTCTCTGGAATGTATCTGGTATGTATCTGGTTCTTAACTTTTTTCCCTTTTCTTCTCCTTCTCCTCTCCTTCACACCCCCTCTTTCTTGCTCAAGGCCGTCCAGTTCCTTCCGTAGACAAAACAAATGTGCCTCTCTTTACTGCTTGTAGGAATCTGTCAGCGTGGGTAGGTGGGGGGATGGGACAGGCAGGATAGGTATACTTAGCCCTTAAACATAAAAGGGAAAGATGTTCTTTAATCCAAATTTACTCTTCCAAAATTTAGATCAATTTAAGTCCTTAAGACTGTCCATCTTCTGAATTAGAGGACATCTGGATAAGCGTCTTAGTGGACATGGTCGTTAATGCGTTTGTACATAGTCTTTTATTACGACCTGCCTCTTTCTGCAAAGTATTTCAAAGTCTTTCAGTCTTTCAGTGCAGCCTTTGCACTAGCAACACAATCGTATTGAGGCTATTCACTCTCAGAGTCAGCTTGGAAAATTATCTTGCCTCCAGCAGGTAAGTTCAAGTATTTAACTCTCAAGGAGCTTATTTATAGCTTCAGTGCTCAGTGCTAAAACAAATAAACGTAAATCATGTGCTTACTTAAAAAAAAGTCGGAGCCTTGCACGAAGAGGGAATCCGGAGACGGGAGATCTTTCTTTGTGCCTTTAAGATGTCTGTTTCCAGATGCTTTTTGTTGGCAACTGCTGACAACTGCTCTCCTCTCTTCGTCTCGCCCGAAGATGAGGAATTTGAGGGGTGTAGATATGCTCCCCCCCCCCCGACCGTCTCTCCGATGCACGGAGCCGAGGCTCCATGCGACTTTCTCTCCTCAGCTCTAACTGGAAGTCTGACTCTCTCAAGTGGGTCCCGGAAGCGCGCTTCCATCGCTGCTAGGAATCGTCTCGTGGATCCCAGGCATGGGTCATGCCTGGCATGGAGCTGGACATACCACTCTACCGCTCCTCTCCTCAGCACCGCGCCCACTGCCCGTACCATGCTGGCTTCTGACCGAAAGGTAAGTGCGTTGTCCTCCAGATAGCCTGTCACCATGGTCAGGAAGAAATTGAGGCTCCCGGCCTTGCCTCCAAACTCCACTCTCAGTTCCTCTCTCCTCTGCTGATAGAAGGGGGGTTGCACCTCCCGACCATCTACTCGCGGTGGCCCCCCTTGAGTTCCTGGTTGCTTGGGACGCCATCCCCATTGCCTGTGCCGCGCCCAGCCTCGGCTGGGGGCACCAGGAGCGCCTGCTGGGATGTTTGTGCGAGACGCTGTGGTCGTCCCTCTTCCTCGTCACTCTCCGCTCCAGCTCCTCCACTCGCCTGTCTCTTGGGCTGTGCCCCAAGTCCTCGGTCACTTCTCCCCTCCATACTCCACATCGACTCCCCCCGGGGTTGCGGGTCCTCCATCAAGGGGGCTAGAAGGTCCATCAGCCTCAAAATCACAGCGAGGGTGGTTTCCGTGGCCGCCACCTTCTCCTCCAGGTATTCCATCCTCTGTAGGGAGGGAACTTCTAGTCCGCTGCTCTCTCTTGCCGCTGCTTCCGGCCCCTTCACCCGCATCTGGGTTACACCATTGGGCCGGACATAACCGGTCGACGATGCCCGTGCAGCCAATTCCTTATCCGTATTCTCGAAAGGGGAACCCGGTCCCTCCCCTGCTGGAATCTCTTCTTGTTCCATGGGAGCACCTCACCACAGCTGCGGGATGGTGCCAGCAATCCTGGCTTAATGTGAGCTCACAACAGCCGTTCCCAAAAATGACACAGGACTCCACTCCGTAATCAATCAGAAACTTTTACCTCTGGACATTCAGACACAAAGAAAGCCAGGATTGACTAACAGCCGCCGGTCAACCCTTATATACCCTCCCCCACATTCGAAATCCCCTTTCCCGCCAGCCAAGAGTCCCATGCAACATTCCCGCCAAATGCCAACTGCTCCCCCCGAGGTCACCAGCTGCACAGTTCTTATCAGCGTTGCATGTCAGGATCCTGGTTTTTAGCGCCAAAACCCAAAGCCTGGAAACCGGCTCCTGACATAAATGTGTGTGTGTGTGTGTGTGTATATACACACACACACATTTAATGTAAAGTATACAAAGATCAGTCCCCCTGGTGGCGCAGTGGGTTGAACCGCAGAGCTGCTGAACTTGCTGACCAAAAGGTTGGCAGTTCAAATTCAGGGAGTGGGGGTGTGCACCTGCTGTTAGGCCCAGCTTCTGCCAACCTAGCAGTTTGAAAACATGCAAATGTGGGTAGATCAATAGGTACCGCTTCTGCAGGAAGGTAACGGCACTCCATGCAATTATGCTGGCCACATGACCTTGGAGGTGTCTATGGACAATGCCGGCTCTTTGGCTTAGAAATGGAGATGAGCACCACCCCCCCAGAGTTGGACATGACTAGACTTAATGTCAGGGGAAACCTTTACCTTTGATACAAAGGTGACCTAATTGTATAACATTGATCATAACCTTGCTTTTCTTTCTGTCAATGTATTTTAGTCACTCAGTGCCATTATGCACCAGTCTTTAGTATTCTGCAAAAAGCTTCCATTTATTTTGAAAACATTATATTGTTTTATTTCTAAGAAGACAAGCTAATTTATCAAATTCTGCAAAGTTTAGCAGTTTGCTCGACTTTCAAATGTTCCTTCTTTTGTCTTACATTTCCAACATTTATTATCCATTCTTATTTTCATTCGTATTGGCAAGTTTTATTACACTGCCATATAAAATCCAGATTATCTGCTTTGAACTGGGTTATATGACAGTGTAGTCTCATATAATCCAATTCAAAGCAGATAATCTTCTCTGGCGATTATATGGAGGGCTCTCAGTCTCCATTTTCAGAGTCAGGGTAGGAAATCTACTCCAGAAGCTTTATCTCCTTTCAAGTTCAGACTAAAACCCAGAGCAATTTCAGCAGTTCAATGACCTTACAGCCACAGGTTGCCTCTGATCCGGGGAGAACTTTCTCTCTTCTTTACCTATGGAGATCCTCCCCACTAAATGAAATGAGCATACGATGGGGAAAGGCTTACCAAGTCGGAGGGAGAACTCGTAAAAGCGCTTGAGTTTGGCCACCAAGGGACACACGGCGTTCCATGCCTTCTCCTGTAGCTGCAAGTCACTGGGGTTTTGGATGGCCTGCAAGAAAGGAGCCAAAAAGGTTTGCATTTTCAATCCTTCATATTGAAACAAAAACCCCAAACCAGTAGTTGTGTACAGTCTAGCAATTGCTACTGGGCCTGCACCCTGAATACACCTGGGATTTGTAATTTCCTGGCAGGGAGTTATAGACACTATATGGAAACTGCAAGGCCCAGGATCCTATACGATGCCCCCATAATTCCAAACTGCTGTAACTCCGTGATGCAGAAGGGTTCAAGGGTGCATTTGGGGTACGTTACTACTAGATTGGAACAAAACAACTAAATTGGATAACACTATGTAACACAATATGGAAAATGTCCTGTTCCTGATTCAAAAGTGTTATTTCCTGTTTAGTTATGCGGTCTTTACTGTGAAGGTAGTTGTTCTATTCCAGAAGCTTCATGTACTGCATGTGCTTCATGTTTGTGGCTTCCACAAACTTGGTTGGATTGCTTGAGGCTCTATGATGAGATACTAAAGCAAACTCTATTCTGCCTTCATTACACCATACCTGGAATATTGTGTCCAGTTCTGGGCACCATAATTGAAGAGAGATATTGACAAGCTGGAATGTGTCCAGAGGAGGGCGACTAAAATGATCAAGGGTTTGGAGAACAAGCCCTATGAGGAGCGGCTTAAAGTGCTGGGCATGTTTAGCCTGAAGAAGAGAAGGATGAGAGGAGACATGATAGCCATGTATGTATAAATATGTGAGAGAAAGTCATAGGGAGGAGGGAGCAAGCTTGTTTTCTGCTGCCCTTGAAACTAGGATGCAGAACAATGGCTTCAAACTACAAGAAAGGAGATTCCATCTGAACATGAGGAAGAACTTCCTGACTGTGAGAGCCGTTCAGCAGTGGAACTCTCTGCCCCAGAGTGTGGTGGAGGCTCCTTCTTTGGAAGCTTTTAAACAGAGGCTGGATGGCCATCTGTCGGGGATGCTTTGAATGCGATTTTCCTGCTTTTTGCCAGGGGGTTGGCCTGGATGGCCCATGAGGTCTCTTCCAACTCTATGATTCTATGATTCTATTAATTGTACTACAGGATGTTTTTGCAGTTTAATAAACTTTTCTATAATAGAACCAATTAGAAAATGACATTTATAACCCAGGGAATAAAAATCATGTTACATAATGTAATCAATAAAATACTTTTTTCCCTAAGGCTGGGAAGGCAGTCAATCTTGCTATTTAAAAGGTATCAAACTTCTATAACTATGAAGCAGAGATAGTATTTTAGCCTTTATGGCTATAATCAGAAAGTTAGTTTGAGAATGAAGTCTTGGTCCAGTAGGAACCATGGCTTCAACAGTGTCTGTCAATGAATCCAGTTTGGGTTTTATTCCCATTTTAAAGGTGCTGTACAGGGCTATGTGGTCCTCCGCTATCAACTCCTCTGGACTGGCCACATTGTCCGAATGCCCAATCACCGTCTCCCAAAGCAGTTACTCTACTCCCAACTCAAGAATGGAAAAGAGATTTAAAATGGGCTCAAAGCCAACCTTGAAAACTGTGGCATAGACACAGAGAACTGGGAAGCCCTGGCTCTTGAGCTCTCTAGCTGGAGGTCAGCTGTGACCAGCAGTGCTGTAGAATTTGAAGAGGCACGAATGGAAGGTGAAAGAGAGAAATGTGCCAAGAGGAAGGCATGTCAAGCCAACCCCGACCGGGACCACCTTCCACCTGGACACCGATGCCCTCATTGCGGGAAAACATGCGGGTCAAGAATAGGGCTCCACAGTCGCCTAAGTACCCACCGCCAGGACACGGCACTTGGAGGACAATGAGGGATTGCCTATGTAAGTAAGTAAGTAAGTAAGTAAGTAAGTAAGTACAGGGCCATGAACTGAAACTCTAGATCCAGCCATTTGAGGAGACCTTTTAGAGAGTCTTCTGTGAAGAGAGATGCCAATTGGCTGCCTACCTCCCGGATCTCTTGCCCGGCTCCAGTGTAGGACTGCAGCTCGGCCAGGATGGTCTGGGCCTCTTCCAGGACAGCATTCACCTGGCTCCAGATAGCGGTTTCGGCTTCGGTCGGCTGGGCATCTGCAGCAAAGGATGACCACAAAGAAAGCCAGAATTCAGGAGATGCTTGGCTTGGAGAAGACATAGCAGTCAACACAGTGCAGGACAAAGGGCATCTGCACAGCTGGCTGGGGAGGCATGGAGACCCAGAATGGCTGACACAGCCATTCGGTCCCACTTCAACTGCCACAACTCTGCCCTGGGATTTCTAGTTTAGTGACCAACTAGGAGTTGGAATCCACTCCCTTCAAGTGTAGATACCAAGATACTAAATCTTCTGGAAAGTGAGCAAGAACAGAGGGTCTTAACTATGGCTTCATTCTTGATTTTGCAGTTTGGTGAGGGATTAAGGTTGGATCTACACTGCCATATAATCCAGATTATCAAATCAGATAAAACAGATTATCTGCTTTGAACTGGATTATATGAATCTGACTATATAATCCTATTCAAAGCAGATAATATGGAATTTATATGGTCTTAGGCCCTTTCTACACTGCCCTATATCCCAGGATCTGATCCCACATTGTCTGAACTGGATTATATAAGGCCCTTTTTACAATACTATATAATAGGAGTCCCTGGTGGCACAATGAGTTAAACCCTTATGCCAGCAGGACTGAAGACCGACAGGTTGGGGGTTCGAATCCGGAGAGAGCATGGATGAGCTTCCTCTGTCAGTTTCAGCTCCCCAAGCCTCTCACAAGGATGATAAAACATCAAAACATCAGGTCTCCCCTGCGCAATTTCCTTGCAGATGGCCAATTCTCTCACACCAGAAGCAACTTGCAGTTTCTCAAGTCACTCCTGACATGGAACAAAAACCTATATGATATCCAGAATATCTACTTTGAACTGGATTATATGGCAGTGTAGACTCAAATAATCCAGTTCAAATCAACGAATATGGATTATCTGCTTTAATAATCTGAGTTATACGCCCGTGTAGAAGGGGTCTGAGTCTACACTACCAGATAATAAACAGATTATAATCTGGAAGCAGATCCTGGGATATGTAGCTGGGTAGATCCAGCCTTAGAGTCCACTGGTAGGGAGTTCTAGTCCACTTCCTTGAGTTATAGTTACAAAGATACCTAAATGTAATGCTCAGTTCCTCCTCCCAAAGAACCTTGGGCATTATAGTTCAAGAACATGCACAAGAGAAGTGGTTCCCAACTGTTGATCCTCCTGAGATGGTTTGGGCTTCAACTCCCAGAAGTCCCATCCAGAGAGCCGAAGACCAGGAATTCTGGGATCTGAAGTCCTAAAAGACTTGGAGGACCAAAAGTGGAGAACCATCACATTAAGGATCTCTATCCTTCTCAGCTTCTCTTGCTATTGGACATAGGGAGCCCAGATCTCAAGGCCTGGCAAAGGGAAGGAATCTCACGGTGAGAGAACAGTCTTGAAAGAGGTAGATGGGGGTGGTGGATGTTTTCCTTCTTTGTTATCCGGGTGTTTTTTATTTCAATGGCACAGTTTATCCAACTCTGGATGGAGCTGTTTCTTGAATCTTGACCTCATGGGAACCCACCACTTGTGACATCATAAGGAGGCGTTCCCTAAACTCAACAATCCAGCCCACCCCTATATATATAATTTTGCGCATTTCTACCCCGCCCTTGTCAACCCCCGAGGGGGGACTCAGGGTGGCTTACAAAAGGCACAGTTCAATACCAACACAAACAATAAGATAAAAAATATATCAACAGCAATTATAAAACAATTAAAACAATCAATTATACATCACAATCCATAAAACCATATATATATATAAAATTTAAAAGGGGACAAATCAGTTCAAATAATAAGTAAATTAGCAAAAGGGAGGCATGAATTACAACAGAAGCCAACAAATTAAAAAAACAAAAAAATTAAAAGATCCCTTCTCACGTTCAAAGTCAAGGAAAAAAATAGGCCCTTGGTCAAGTTCACTATAAGTCAAGACTTTAAGAAGGTTCCCCATGTGACACCTGCAAGAGAAGAGACAAGAGGGAGAAAAGCATGATGGGTATGTGAGGGGTTCATGGCTTTGGGGGGACACACATTGGGGTCAAGTGGCTGGAAGAGCCTTTAGGAGCATTCAGACATAGTCATCAACCAGTTGCCCCTGTTTTTGCATCTCTGGTGGTGAAGCTTCTTTGCAGCCTTGAGATATCACTTCACATTGCATTCCCAGTTAAGGACCCAATTAAGAAAGGTTGATGGGGATCTGAATTTGGCCTCTTTCTGCCCCTGGAGGAAAGGGATTCATGAGGATGGGGAAAGGAAACCAATGAGCAGGGAGGAAGGAACACCGTTCTCTGAGCAGATTCAGGAAGGCGATGGGAACACCTTCGTTTCTGGAGGGAGTTTGATTCAATTCAGTGCCAGCTGCATGCAAAGCCCATCCAAAAGCAGTCATCCTCCCATAATATAATGTTGGACCAATGAGAGAACATGGGGAATAAAGGGTTAAAACCTACATTATGTTATAATTTGAAAGATAATTTTTATAAAATGATGTATAGATGGTATTGATAGTGTACTGATGGAAAGCTCTTTTTTCCCATGTCAGGAGTGCCTTGAGAAACTGCAAGTCGCTTCTGGTGTGACAGAATTGGCCATTTGCAAGGACGTTGCCCAGAGAATGCCCTGATGTTTTACCATCCTGTGGGAGGCTTCTCTTATGTCCCCACATAGGAAGCTGGAGCTGACAGAGGGAGCTCAAATCGCTCCTCGGATTCAAACTGCTGACCTTTTGGTCAGCAGTCATGTGGCAGAAGGGTTTAGCGCATTGCACTACTGGGGGCTCCTGGGAAGCTCCTAAAAAGCTTTCTATGATGTCTGAAGAAGTTTCCAACACTTGCTGGAAATGTAAACAACAAGTAGGGTCCTTCTACCATATGTGGTGGATGGCATGTAAACATGCCAAGAAATACTGGAGTCGAACACATGGCACAGTGATCCAGAAACCTAAATTAAGTCCTGGCTGATTCCTCCCTGGGGGGAATCCTTTGTTGGGAGGTGTTAGCTGGCCCTGATTGTAAACTGGTTGGGATTTCTGAGCGTGCAGGCTAAAACACAGGTTGAGAACCACTGATCTATACAATCAATGGATCTATTGAATCCATAGTCTATAAAATCAATGTATCTATAGAATCCATAGAGGCTATAAAATCAATGGATTCATAAAGTCCATGCAGTCTATAAAATCAATGGATCTATAGAATCCAAGAGTCTATAAAATCAATGGATTGGTAAAGTCCATGCAGTCTATTGAATCAATGGATCTATAGAATCCACAGAGTCTATAAAATTAATGGATCTATAGAATCCATACAGTTTTTATAATCCATGGCTCTATAGAATCCATAGAAGTATGCAGAATCAATTGATCTATGGAATCTATACACTTTTGAAGAAAAAAACTGAAAACTTGGCTTTTTGAGCAAGCCTTCAGAACCTCAGTATAACTTAGACAAACTTGAATCGGAAATGACCTAGGAACAGCTATGACGATGGAACAGATGAGGGCTGAACATGAAGACATAGTTTTAAAAAAATTATTGCTCACTGTTGTTATGTTTTAAATACTTGTGATTTTTTTAATTGATGTATGTATTTTATATATGGCATCGAATTATGCCAACTTTCCGCCGCCCTGAGTCGCCTTTGGCTGATATGGGTGGGGTAGAAATAGCATAAATAAATAAATAAATAATATAGAATGAATGCATGTATAGAATCCATAGTCTATAGAATAAATAGGTCAAGGCAATCCATAGTCAAATAGAATCAATGAGGCTACAGAATCTATAGAATCAATGCTTTTGACAGACTCTATGGATTCCCCAGAAACATAGCATTGCACCGAAGGACCTAGAGAAAATAGTTTAATCAAATCTGCAATAGCCAAATCTGCAAATGTGGCAGGCTGACTATATGTACATAAACAGAGCTATGTCCACATAGGTGACCCAAGAGGACTACAGCCCAAATTTGGCCACTCTGAGCCGCCCTTATAGGGCAAATCTAATATACAAAACATAATAATATAGAAAGAAACCTGCCAGTGTGCCATGGGTTTTTATCCAATCTGTTCCAGTGTTCAGCTGTCACAGTTTGGTCCTTCTCATTCAATATAGTTCATGGGTCCAAAGGTTGACCATCGCATCCCCAAATCTGCTGTGAACAGCGACTGCTGCCACCAAACCACAGAAACTATACCACCGTTGCCACTGTTACACAGGCAAACGCACTCCTCATTCGTGCAAGGGACTTACTTTCAAAATCCAGGAAAAAATGAGGGCAGTTTTCTAAATCTTTTCCTAGTACCTTTATCAGGTTGCCCATGGCCAGCAGACCTGAGCGGGAGAAACAGAAAAGAAGGGAAAAGAGCAACCGAGGGACTGGGAAAAAGAAGAGGAGAGAAAGAAACAGAGAGTGAGGCCAAACACGATCCAAACAGGGGTAGAATCACTTCGGTCTTGGGAGAGGATTTGCAAAAATCAAAGAATGGATACACCAAAATGCATATCAATAAAAGCAGGCAGAAGTTAGAATGCAATATGGAAACTCCTTTGGGTGACTTTGGATATGTCACACTCTCTCCGCCTCAGAGGGAAGCCATGCTAGACCTACTCTGCCCCTGTCGCTTGTCTGCGTTCCTCTTTGTCGGGTGCGGAAGTGCCTCAACTACTTCCTATTTTCTATTTCGGACCCTGCGAGGGAACCAGAGCGAGAGGCGTTGAAGGCGTTTCTCCTTCTGCTTGATCCTCCTGACGCAATTTTGTGCAGTTTTCTACCCAAAATGGACAAATACCTCCCCAAAGCCACACAATCTGAAACCTTCCTTTACAGGGAGGCGCTTTGGGTCCATTATCCTTTTGGTCTGCCCTTTAACAATGTCTGGATCCTTACTGCCATATAATGTAACTTGAATCTGCATTGGATGGTTGGTGTAGACCAGGCATGGGCAAACTTGGGCCGTCCGGAGTTTAAGTCCAAAACACCCGGACGGCCCAAGTTTGCCTATGCCAGGTGTAGACTCATATAATGTAGCGTAACTGCACTGAACTGCATCCTATGGGTCTACACTACAGCTGATGGGAAGACAATGGATAAATGTATTCTGTCTGTGTATTTGCAGATATTATTGTACTACTTTTGACTAACGGCATTTTTTTCCTTCTTTTATCTCTTTTCAGATCTAGTTTTCTGACTTTGCTTCCTTTTCACCAGCCTTTGTTTTTCTTTAAATTTCTAGAAAAAATAAATATTGGGAGATAATAATATTATAATGTAATGCAATACAATGCTAATAATAATATGATATTATAATTATATATTTATATTGCATGTAATGTTACTAATAATATTACAATATAATGGTACAGTACAACATAGCAATATTTAATACTGATATTGTACTATGTTAATAACATAATATATTGTATATATATGTATATCTTGTAAGCCACTCCGAGTCGCCTTTGGGGTGAGAAGGGTGGCATATAATGTAATAAATAAATAAATAAATAAATAAATAAATACACTGCTTTATATGGCAGTGTGGATCCAGCCAATACCATCCTTTGGCATTTGGTTACTCCCAGCTTCAGTTTGAAGTTTAGGGAGCAGAATGGAAGACACACCACACTTTATCTTAAACCAGTCTTTCTCAGCCTTCCTAATGCCATGACCCCTTAATACAGTTCCTCATGTTGTGATGATCCCCAACCAAAAAATTATTTTTGTAATTTTGCTACTGTTATTAATCATAATGTAAATATCTGATATGCCGGATGTGTTCTCATTCACTGGACCAAATGTGGCACAAATACCTGATACGCCCAAATTTTGAATACTGGTGTAGTTCGAAAGGGATTGATTTTGTCATTTGGGAGTTGTAGTTGCTGGGATTTATAGTTAACCTACAATCAAAGAACATTCTGAGCTCCACCAACAATGGAATTGAACCAAACTTGGCACACAGAACTTAAATGACCAACAGAAAATACTGAAAGGGTTTGGTGGGCATTTACCTTGAGTTTTGGAGTTGTAGTTCACCTACATCCAGAATGCACCGAGGACTCAAATAGTGATGGATCTGGACCAAACTTGGCACAAAAATCCTCAGTATGCCCAAATGTGAACACTGGTGGAGTTTGGGAAAAATAGACCTTGGACCTCATCACACCAGAGCAGGGGTCCTCAAACTAAGGCCCGGGGGCCGGATACAGCCCTCCAAGGTCATTTACCCGGCCCTCACTCAGGGTCAATCTAAGTGAAAGCACACAGCAACAACAACAATCCTATCTCATCAGCCAAAAGCAGGCCCAGACTTCCCATTGAAATACTAATAAGTTTATATTTGTTTAAATTGTTCTTCATTTTAATTATTATATTGTTTTTAAGTGGTTTCCTTCTCTCTCTTTTTTTGCACTATAAATAAGATATGTGCAGTGTGCATAGGAATTCATTCTTGTTTTTTTTCCCTTCAAATTATAATCTGGCCCTCCAGCAGTTTGACAGATTTTGAACTGGCCCTCTGTTGAAAAAGTTGAGGACCCCTGCACTAGAGAATGAATCCACTTTGAATTCGGTTTCTGCCTCCTGAAGAATTCTAGGGTTTGTAGTTTAGAGAGGAGCTTTTAACAGCTTCGCTAAACTACAAACCCCAGAATTCTGCTGGAGGTAGAAACTGGATCTAAAGTGGATTCATTCTCTAGTGTGATAAGGTCCCTTAACGTTTAGGAGTTGTGATTGCTGGGATTTATAGTTCACCTACAATCAAAGAGCACTATGAACCCAGCCCACAATGGATCTGCACCAAACTTGGCACACTACCTACATAACCAACACCGAATACTGGTGGAGTTGGAGGGGAGCTGTTTTTGAATTCTGGGAGTTGTAGTTCACCAACACCAAAAAGAAAGAGAAGGACAGACAGAGAGATCTTCAGCACTCTCTGCCAAAATGGTTCCTAAGACTATAAGAAAGATATGTTTTCTGATGGTCTTTGACAACCCCCTCTGAAACCCCCCTCGCGACCCCCTCTGTGGTCCCAACCCCCAGGTTGAGAAACTCTGCCTTAAACTATGTGCAGAACTGGAGACTGTCCACATTGACTGCCATTGCAACATCTAGTGGTGGTGAGTCCCACAGGGTCCTCCCTCCTTATCTGCTTTCTTCATCCCATGCATCATTTACATCCAACTTTCCTATGTTTTTACGTGATTTCCTCCTAAAGTGGACATCCCCATAAATTATCACCCTTCCTAATGCTCCAACTCCATTGGCATTGGTCCTGAGGGACCCCCACTTCCCACTCCACCTCTTCCTTCTGCCTCTTTGCAGAGTCTCAGGTGAGCCAAGCCTTTGGTACTCACCTGTTTCCAAGGGAGTGTCTCTCCCGTGTGAATGAGCTGCACAGTGCTCTCTTTCTTTCTTTCTTTTTTCTTTCTTTCTTTCTTTCTCTTTCTTGCTCGTCTGGTGTGAAAATGCCACAAAAAGCCACTTCTATATTTTCTGTCTATTTTGGACTCTGAGAGGGAAGTGGAGCGCACAGCGAAGTCTCGGCCACTTCCTGCGAGACAGAAAGAGGACCTTTCCCATGTGTTTTCCAGGGTGCTTGGCGCAACTTCTCCATCAGTCCCTTTTTAAAGAAGAGCCTGTCTCCTCGAGATCTACTCGAAGGGAGTCAATCCCTTCTGTGTGAGAGAGAGGCCAAAGACAGGTTGCAAAAACTCCCTGCAAGTAGAAAACTAGCTCTGCAAGGAGCAAGCCTTCTCCTGGTCTGCTAGTGCCTCATTTATTCTCTTTGCATACAAGAAGGTCTCAATATAGAATGACCAAGTTCTTGTGTAGGGGAATGATATCTCCATTCAACCTCCCTCACTTCACCATTTAGCTGCTGCAGCTCCCCACAAAAGCCATTCGATTGGGATGCTATGGATATGTTTATATAGTCTGAAGAAGGATTTAAGGACATCACCTTTTGGGTGCATCTACATTGTCAAATTAATGCATGTTCACCCCCAGCCATGGCTCAGTGCTATGGAATTGTGGGAGTTGCAGTTTCACAAAGTCTTGAGTATATCTATGCAAGAATCAGGCAAAATCCCTGCATTGTAACCAGAAGGTAGGTTTTGTTGCTGTTGCTGCTGTTGTTTACCTCCGTTTGGGATGTTTCAGAAACCTCTTGAGCTAGATGAGGCTTGCTGTAGGGTTCGCAAAACGCACTTCATCAACTGGGAAAATCCTGCAGCATGGAAGGGTGCGGGAGGAGAGATAAAACACAACGTTAGGTTTCCAATTTGTTCACATGAGCTAAGCATTTTGCCTGGTTTAATCCTGTGCCCTTGGCTAGGAAAGAGCAGTGTGAAAGCTGAGACCCTGGCATGGGGGCTTCATTGCATTTATCATGCAAAAGGAGAGTCTGAACATTCAACGTCAGCCATTTCCATCCATCTTCCATTGACACACAGTGGTTTGCATCCAGCCCAGGGTCAGAAGCCTGCACAAAAGATGCTCCCCAGGAGAGGACCAAAAAGTACGGCATTTTCTACTGAGAGTTGCAGAAGCGGAGCTGCAGAGACAGGCGGCACCTTCCTCTGTGTCTCCTCTTTGCAAGCTGCACTTGGTCATAGAATCATACAGAGTTGGAAGAGGCCACTAAGGCCATCCAGCACAACCTCCTGCATTGCACACTGTACTTTGTGCATTGAAGTTGTGTATCATATGTTGTGCATTGCACATGTGCACCAAGTATTTCGTACTGCCACAAAGCACCTAGTCATTGATATGTGTCATGCAAGGACGCATGGTGCTGTGATCGGAAAACTAGGCTACAACTGAATCAGATGTAGTTGGGGTGTCCAATTTGTGTGTGTGTGTGTCAGCAGCGACTTGAAAAACTGCAAGTTGCTTCTGGTGTGAGAGAATTGGCCATCTGCAGTCATATTGCCCAGGGGACACTTGGATATTTTACCATTCTCATGTCCTCACATGGGAAGCTGGAGCTGACAGATGGGAGCTCATCCAGCTCCCCGGATTTGAACCGCTGAACTTTCAGTCAAAAGACAACTCAATCAGGTGCATTTCTATTTTTATATTATCAATTGTTGCCGGCAAATCCATTGGGACCCAAAATGGTCATTTATTGATCTGGAGATATCATGGAATTGTTTACATGGATCCAATCCTGTCTTGACCTTCAACGTAGTGGTCTAGGTAGACCATAATGTCATCTTGGCAGCAGGAGCTATTTCGTCTGTCTAGCAGGATTCATTTCCTCTTTCTCCTTCTCTAAGATTCTTGATCTTTCCCTACTGAGTTTCTTTCAATGCAGGTCCAAAAACATTCCAAATAGAAGTCTAGTGTCTAGATCCACTGAAGTCATACTACCCCTCTATTCTGCTTTGGTCAGACCACACCTGAAATCACATTGTGTCCAATTCTGGGCACCGCAATTTAAAAGAGATGTTGACTCTAAGCTAAAATGTGTCCAAAGGAGGGCGACTAAAAGGATCAAGTGTCTGGAGAACAAGCCCTATGAGGAGAGGCTTAAAGAGCTGAGCTTGTTTAGCCTGAAGAAGAGAAGGCTGAGAGGAGACATGATGGTCATGTATAAATATGTGAAGGGAAGTCATAGGGAGGAGGAAGCAAGTTTGTTTTCTGCTGCCCTAGAGACTAGGATGCAGAACAATGTCTTCAAACTACAGGAAAGGAGATTCCACCTGAACATTAGGAAGAACTTCCTAACTGTGAGAGCAGTTCAGCAGTGGAACTCTCTGTCCTGGAGTGTGATGGAGTCTCCTTCTTTGGAGGCTTTTAAACAGACGCTGGATGGCCATCTGTCAGGGGTGCTTTGAATGTGATTCCTGCTTCTTGGCAGAGGGTTGGACTGGATGGCCCATGAGGTCTCTTCCAACTCTATGATTCTATTGGCCATAATCTCCAGGGATTCTGGGAGTTATAGTCCCAAAAAGTCCCCTTCCCTGGATTTGATTTTGCCCCTGTTCCCAGGCTTGATGAATAAACCCTTGAGAAGCTGAAACATGCCCAAAGTGACCAAGATGGTCAAAGGTCTAGAAAGCAAACTCTATGAGAAAGGACTGAGGAAGATGGAGAAGACATGGAGAACTGTCTGTGAGTGTAGAAAATGGAACAAGCTTGGTTTCTGCTTCTTCAAAGGCTAGAAGAACAAACTAATGGCTTCAAATGACAAGGAAAGAGATTCCAACAAATATTCGGAATCAGTTCATGACTGCAAGAGCTGTTGAATAGACAGCATTAGATGGAGAATTGGAGGCCTTCCAGCAGATTGGGTGTACCTTTTCTGGGCATGCTTTAGGTTTTTTTTGGGTCTGGCATGCATTGAACTTGATGGCCCTTAGAGTCCCTTCCTAAGCATGTTTCCCTTTGCACACCACTGACATCTCCATATCTTTGGGAATGCAATTTTTTTTGTCGTGTCAGGAGTGACTTGAGAAATTGCAAGTCACTTCTGGTGTGAGAGAATTGGCCGTCTGCAAGAACATTGCCCAGGGGACGCCCGGATGTTTTATCCTTGTAGGAGGCTTCTCTCATGTCCCCACATGAGGAGCTGGAGCTGATAAAGGGACCTCACCCGCACTCTCCCCAGATTCAAACCTGTGAACCTTCTGTCTTCAGTTCTGCCAGCACAGGGGTTTTAACCCACTGCGCCACCAGGGAGCAGAATGAGACATCAGGCTAGAAGGAGGCAATGAAGGCCTGCCCGGCCTTGTCTATTTTTAGACAAAAATAAGGGAAAGCTTTTGTGGCTTCCCATGGATTAGGCCCTTTGTTCCCAAGCTCCTGGCCCAGATTGGCTTGCCTCCCTCCTTGCGAAGGAAGAACGAATCCCTGAATGCTAATCAAGTGGAGATTTCAAGGGAGATTAGCTTAAGCATCCTCTGGCACCAAATCCACCAGACAAGACAACTTCTGCCAAGTCAATCCTGGACATTGAGAAGAGCAGAAAAAGAAGGGGAAGGAGAGATAGATGGGGTAGATATGGCATTGCCATCCTTCAAGTAAGCAGATCTGGGCTGGATAGACCTCAGAAGGAGTTGCTGAAGACAGACATCTTTAGTATCCTTCTGAATTTCTTGGTTGGAGTATACTACCCCAGATCTGCATCTAGCTGCTGAAAATAAGACTGATAAGGCTGGGTTGCTCCCCTTGGCTAGCACCATGGTTGCCAGGTATCAGTGGTAGCTCATGGGTCCCAGGGATCCATTCCAGATTTTGGATAGCTTTCCAGGAGCTCTCCAAAGTTCTGAGCCTATCCTGGGTCACTATCTTGGAGAGCTCCCTTCAAAGTCAAATCTAAAACCAGGACCAGATTCACCATCCCACTGACTTGGGTCACATTCTTTGTTGCCACCATTGGTTCAGCTCAATTTCCTTGGTCTCTCCTCAGCTTTAGGGGCAAAACCTGGCATATTCTAGCTGCTGGAGAGAAGAAAGAATGGAGGCTGCTCACAATGGGATTCTGCTTAGTCTCCCCTTTGTATTTGGGAGCAGTCAGAAAAAAGCCCATGCCCACCTCTGCATCTCATTATTGTCCAAGAAAAAGGCTGTCGATACTTGAAGAATGGGGAGGGGGGCTTGCAGAAGATTGTACTGGGTGCTTTTTTCTTCAGAAGTTTTTAAAGCCAGGATGCTGTGGAGTTCTGGAAGTTCAATCAATCAATCAATGATTTATTACGGTCTTTGACCAGCACAGTACAGAATGGGGCATTGGTGCCCAAGGAAGGGAATCGCAGTTCCCAAGTAGATCAGGTATAAAAGCAGATTAAAAGCAGATTAAAAGCATGTTATAAAAGAGACAAATTAAAACGATAAAACAGACTAAACTTATAATTTAAAGTGCATGTATGTATCTAAAATAGGGGGCGGCTAATAACAAATATCAGCTGACTGGGAAGCTATAAAAGGGATGAGAGGGGAGCATTTACAGCATTTCAGTTATTGCAAATCATTCTAACTATATTCCCGGCAGGAAGTTGCCTGGTGGAGTCTGTCATCAGCCGTCTAATGTTGATTGCTGCTGCACAGAACTTGGCAACACTGTAGGTTGTCGCAGAGCAAGAGTCCGAGAGCAGCAGGGAGGTGTAATATCTTTCAGTGCGCCCTGGATGTTTTAAAAGCCAAGGAGTGATGAAATTAGCTCTAATGTTCTGGAAGTTATAGTTTCACAAAGTTTTTCACTGTCTCTGTCAAAAAGTGCCCAACTATAGCTCCCAGGATCCTATCCCATGGAGCCAAAACTTCATTAATACCACAGTATGGGTGCTCTATAGCAGCATTTCTCAACCTGGGGGTCAGAACTCCTGAGGTGGTGGGGGGGGGGGAGGGAGTTCACGATGGTCAGAGACCATCAGAAAACACAGTATTTTCTGGTGGTCACGGGGGTTCTGTGTGGGAAGTTTGGCCCAATTCTATCATTGGTGGGGTTTAGAATGCTCTTTGATTGTAGGTGAACTATACATCCCAGCAAAAACAACTCCCACATGTCAAGGTCTATTTTCCTCAAACTCCACCAGTGTTCACATTTTGGCATATTGAGTATTGATTCCAAGTTTGGTCCAGATTTATCATTGTTTGAGTCCACAATGCTCTCTGGATTCAGGTGAACTACAACACCAAAACTCAAGGTCAACATCCACCAAACCCTTCCAGGATTTTCTGTTGGTCATGGAGTTCTGTGTGCCAGATTTGGTTCAATTCCATCATTGGTGGAGTACAGAATACTCTTAGGTTGTAGGTTAACTATACATCCTAGCAACTACAACTCCCAAATGACAATATCAAGCCCCAACCCCATCAGTACTAAAATTTGGGCACATCAGGTGCCAAATTTAATCCAGTGAATTAAAATACATCCTGCCTATCAGATATTTACATTACAATTCACAACAGTAGCAAAATTACAGTTGTGAAGTATCAACAAAAATAATTTTATGGTTGGGAGTCACCACATGTGGTGCCCCCGGTGGAGCCCCCTGTGGTGCAGTGGGTTAAACCCCTGTGTCGGCAGGACTGAAGACTGACAGGTTGCAGGTCCGAATCCGGGAGAGGTGGATGAGCTCCCTCTATCAGCTCCAGTTCCTCATGCGGGCACATGAAAGAATCCTCCTACAAGGATGATAAAACATCAAATCATCCGGGCATCCCCTGGGCATCGCCTTGCTGACGGCCAATTCTCTCACACCAGGAGCGACTTGCAGTTTCTCAGGTTGCTCCTGACATGACAAAAAAACCCCAAAAAACAAACCACAACATGAGGAAGTGTATTAATGGGTCGCGGCATTAGGAAGATTGAAAAACACTATTTTAAGCAGAGGCTGGAAGGTTATCTGTCAGGAGTGCTATGATGATATCTTCCTGTCTTGCAGAATGAAGAGGGCAAGGGTGGATGGCCCCTGAGGTCTCTTCCAACTCTAGAATTCTATGATTCAGGACTGAAATACTCCAGGCCTTGTTATGCCTGCATGCATCATGTTTGCAAAATGCATTCCCCAAAGATGCTTCTCCGGTGCCTCTTTCGCTCTGGAACATGGCATTCAGAATGAACAGTCTCTCTTTATGCTGATTCTGTTTCAAAAAAACCACAGCAGGCAAAAGTCCTGCCTTTCCCCAGTCTGTGGCTTGCGACCTCCTCACTTCCACTTCAGTCCCTCACCATGAAGCATCCATTAGCCACATTTGGCCTCTGAGGACAAAGCTGCCAGCTGCTGAATGTTAATAGAAAATGCAACTTCTGGAAGAGAAAGAAGAGGAGGATGTGGAATAATGCTAGAAGGAAAATTTGTGCATAGCCTCAGAAGGAAAAGAGGGGAAAGCTGCATGGAATGAGAAGACAGGCGTCCTCTCCATCAGTGTTTCTCAACCTTCCTAATGCTGCAACCCGTTAATACAGTTCCTCATGTTGTGGTGACCGCCAACCATAAAATTATTTTCGTTACTACTTCACAACTATAATTTTGCTACTGTTATGAATTGTAATGTAAATATATGATATGCTGGGTGTATTTTCATTCACTGTGCCAGATTTGGCACAAATGCCCCATACGCCCAAATTTGAATACTAGTGGGGTTGGGGGGGATTGATTTTGTCATTTGGGAGTTGTAGTTGCTGGGATTTATAGTTCACCTACAATCAAAGAGCATTCTGAACTCAACTAATGATAGAATTGAACCCAACTTGGCACACAGAACTTCCATGACCAACAAAAAATACTGGAAGGCTTTGGTGGGCGTTGACTTTGAGTTTTGGAGTTGTAGTTCACCCACATCCAGAGAGCACTGTGGACTCAAACAATGATGGATAGGGACCTAACTTGGCATGGATACTCAATATGCCAAAATGTGAACACTGGTGGAATTTGGGGGAAAATAAGACCTTGATATTTGGAAATTGTAGTTGCTGGGATTTATAGTTCACTTACAATCAAAGAGCATTTTGAACCCGCAATAGATCTGTACCAAACTTGGCACACTACCTGTACAATGGGAAACATTGCATACTGGTGGGGTTGAGGGGAGCTGTTTTCAAATTCTGGGAGTTGTAGTTCACCAACACTCCAAGAGCACTGGGTACCAAACTGGTGATGGAGCTAGTAAACCTGCCACATAGAACTTGTCTCAGAAAAAGTCATCCCCTTAGTTGAGAGGACATCTGAGAGGCCGGCCAATCACAGCAGAGGAAGGCTTTTGGTGGGAAGATTTGCCGTCTGTTTCCAAAAGTGAAGAGAAGGTCAGGTGTAGAGATCTTCAGCCTTCTCAGCCAAAAGGGCACCTGAAACCATAAGAAATATGTTTTCTGATGGTCTTTAGAGACTGCTCTGAAACACCTCTTGCGATTCCCCCTAGGAGTTCTGACCCTCAGGTTGAGAAACGCTGCTCTAGATGGTCAAGGGAACTTATGAATGAATGAATGAATAAAGTTTATTGCACTAGCCATAGGCCATGACATCAATAACATACAACCTTTATAAACACATTCCGATATAAACAAAAACCCCTTCAAAGTTTAAAAAACTAGATCTTTAAAATTTTGCTGGCAGAAACCTAACAGTAGTATGTGTCCTCCTTAACCTTCTCCCTTTCCCTGTCTGGTCTCCAGCGAGGATTTTGCTACTCTGTCTCTGATCTTTTGGGCTGCGATTGCAAATGTGGCTACTTTTAGCGTTATATTTTTGTCATAATCTGCTAGCAAGTCACCGATCACGGCCGATTCTTGCCATGCTGCCCTTTCTTCAAGGAGTGTTCCCAGGAGATTTTTTCTGGGATCATTATACAGAGGGCAGTGTAATAGATAGTGTGTTAGATCTTCTTTATCCCCAGAGCCACAAATGCAAAGCCTTTGGGCATGGGGGATCCCTTTGTATCTCCCTTCTAGCCAGTTTGAGGGCATTGTTTGGAAGCGCAGAGCTGTAAAGGCTTTCCTCAACACTGGTGACGTTAGATCTTGAAGATATTGTTGGCAGTATTGGTCACTCTTTAGTCTGGGATACCATGTAGAAAAACCTTGCTTTTTACTAATCTCCAAATTGCCAGCTGCATCCATCTCAAAGATTTTATCACTAATCTCCTTCTTGTCCAGCTGCATTAGAGTTGTTATTGACCCATCAAAATACTGATGGAGCAAGGCTAGCCAGGATTGCACCCATCCTCCCCGTTTATACTGCTCCCTCAAGCATTGCTTTGCTATGCTCTCCTCCTCCATTCCTAGCAATCTCTTCCCATACGAGATGATGAGTTTATGCATTCTGGCCTTAAGTGAGGGAAGATCTAATTCCAGTCTTAACAGGGCAGCTGGGGACCCAGGGGGAAGGGCTAGAAGAGCTCTTGCGAACTTGTTCTGAATGCATTCAACCTGTTTTGTATTACCTTGCCCCCAAATTTCCGCTCCGTATAACAATTGGGGTAAAATTTTAGCAGCAAAAATCTTTACTGTGGGACATACCAGGGAACCTCCCTTTGTTTTCCCAAAGGCTAGGATTGACTTCGCTGACCTCCAGGCAGATAATTTGGCTGCCTCTATGTGGTTCTTCCAGTTTCCATTATGAGAGAAGTGTAAGCCCAAGTATTTAAAGCTATCACACTGCTCTATTGACTGACCATCCAATTTCCAAGTGTGTCTTTGCTTCCTTTTGGAAAATACCATCACTTTGGTTTTTGAGTGATTGATTGACAGCTTCTCTTGTCTACAAATTCTACTTAATGCCCTCAAAAGTCTCCTGAGACCTATTTGCGTAGATGACAGGAGCACCATGTCATCCGCATATAATAGGATCTGGAACTTATGGGGCTGGTAGACCATGGACCACCCAAAGTCTATCCAAGGGCCACAGTGAAAAGACCAGATTCAATGTAACTCAATGAGCCAGTGATTGGGCCAGATTTATTTATTTATTTATTTATTTATTTATTTACCTTACTTGTATACCACTGTTCCCAGCCCGAAGACGACTCACAGCGGTTCACAACAAATAAGAACAGCAAAAATTCAATGCTACAGTATAAAAAACAGTTAATAACCTAACACATTACATAATTAATAACAATTACTACAATAACCATTCATTATCGTCTCATCATCAAAAACATGATCCAGATTCGTCATCCATTGTTCCATTCCAGTGTTCATTAACCAGTCATTGCACTAATTATTCGAACGCCTGCTCAAACAGCCAGGTCTTCACTTTTTTGCGGAATATCATTAGAGATGGTGCTAGTCTAATATCCGTAGGAAGGGCATTCCACAGTCGAGGAGCCACCACTGAGAAGGCCCTATCTCTTGTCCCTGCCAGCCATGCTTGAGAAGCAGGCGGGATCGAGAGCAGGGTCTCCCCGGAAGATCTGAAAGTCCTGGTGGGTTCATAGGCCGAGATGCGGTCGGATAGGTAGCTTGGGCCAGAACCGTTTAGGGCTTTAAAGGCCAACACCAGGACTTTGAATTGAGCCCGGTCGCAGATCGGCAGCCAGTGGAGTTGGCGCAACAGGGGGGTTGTATGCTCCCTGCGCTCCGCTCCTGTTAAGATCATGGCTGCTGAGCGTTGGACTAGTTGGAGCTTCCGAGCCATCTTCAAAGGCAACCCCACATAGAGAGCGTTGCAGTAGTCTAAACGGGATGTAACCAGAGCGTGGACTACCGTGGCCAAGTCAGACTTCCCAAGGTACGGGTGCAGCTCGTGTACAAGCTTTAGCTGTGCAAATGCTCCCCTGGTCACTGCCGAAACCTGGGGTACCAGGCTCAGCGATGAATCCAGGGTCACACCCAAGCTGCGAACCTGCGTCTTCAGGGGGAGTGCGACCCCATCCAACACAGGCTGTAACCCTATGCCCTGTTCGGCCTTGCAACTGACCAGGAGTACCTCTGTCTTGTCTGGATTCAGTTTCAATTTGTTCGCCATCATCCATCACAGTGTCCAAGCACCGGTTCAGGACCTGGACAGCCTCCTTAGTAGCAGGTGGAAAGGAGTGACAGAGTTGGACATCATCCGTGTACAGATGACACCGTACCCCGAAACTCCGGATGATCTCCCCCAGCGGCTTCATGTATTTTTTATTAATTTTTATTGATTTATCACATTTATTACACACTATTGCATTTTGTACATCAGCCTCTTTAACATGTTGTTTTGTTGTTTTGCTTTGACATACCTAAACCGGACAAAGACTTAACAGATCCAGGGTCATATAGGCCCATATCATTAATTAATCAGGATGCAAAGATATCGTCCGCGATAATAGCCAATAGAATGAATAAATGTATGTATAAGTACATAAAAGAAGATCAGTGCGGGTTTGTAAAAGGAAGACAAATGTCAAATTTGATAGGGAGAGTATTAAATAAAATTCATTGGGCTAAAGAGGGGAAGGAAAAAGCAGGGATACTATTATTAGATATTTTTAAAGCGTTCAATTGTGTGGAATGGGAGACATTAAGGGAAATATTGAATAAATTTGGAATGGGAAATAGAATAAAAGGAGTACTAAAACAATTTTACTCAAGGAACTCAGCAGTGGTAACTATAAATGATGGAGTGACAAACGAAATAAAAGTGACTAGAGGAACTAGGCAAGGGTGCCCTTTGTCTCCGATACTATTTGCTATGGTGATAGAACTGTTTGCTAATAACATAAGGAATGATAAAAATTTAGAAGGGTTAGGAAAAAAGGAGAAACAGAAGGTGAGCTTATTCGCTGACGATACATTGTTATTTATAGAAAATATAGTGGAGAAAATGGATAGAATAAAAGAACATTTGGAGATATTTGGGAAAGCAACGGGTTTACAAGTTAATTGGAACAAGTCAGAAATGATGCTACTTAATTATACAAGAGAAGAAGAAAAAGATTTTATAGAACAGAGAAAAATGGGAATAAGAATTAAGAATAAATTAAAATACTTGGGAGTAATAATAACTAAGGATTTAGAAGAGATAGAGGAAGTAAATGTAGTAACTTTAAGGAAAGAAGTTCAGAAAAAGCTAATAGAGTACGAAGGTATACGCTTATCCTGGTTTGGAAGAATAGAATTAGTAAAAATGAAAATACTTCCAAAAATAAATTTTATATTTAGGATGCTACCACTTCAAATCACAGAAGAAGAACTAACTAGATGGCAACAAATGATTAATAAGTACTGTAATGGAAGTAAAAGAAACAGATTAAACAAACAGTTATGGTATAGATCGCAAAAGGAGGGTGGACTAGCACTACCTAATATAAAAAAATATTATGAAGCTAGTAGATTAAGTTTGGTTATAGAAGGAATGGTTAAAAAAGAGGGGATAGATTGGCTTAGTAATGATTCAGGAAAAGTGGAAGATGAAACCTGGAATATATTTTTAAACAGTTTACTAGAAAAGAAATGAGGGAAATTAGAAACCCAATGCTGAGTAACATACTGAAAGTATGGAATAAATATAAGGGGAGGTTAATAAAGGAGGGATCAATTATAACCCCAATAGTGATGGAAAAGAAATTCCCAAATTTTTTTTAAAAAGTAATGGATAAAAAGGTAAGGGAAATAAATCTAGATAGGATAGGGGATTGGATGAAGGTGGAAATGAAGAGGGAAATGATGTTGGAAGAGTTTAAAGAAATAAAATTGTCATGGTTTCATTGTATACAATTAGAACAATGGTTAATAAACTGGGAAAAAAACAATAGAAATGGAAGCCAACTCAATCAATTCGAACAAATAATACAGAAGGGAAGGGCTGTAGAAGAATATGAAAACTTGAGAGTTATAATTAGCAAAATTTATAAGATACTAATTGAAATGAAGGATGAAAAAATAAAAAAAATGTACCCTTAAGGAGATTTGGGAAGAGGATTTAGGGATAAAAATAAGTGAAATAGAGTGGCAACAATTATGGGGACAAAGACATTTAAAAAATTTATCGATACAAGTTAAAGAAAATTATTATAAGTTAATATGGAAGTGGTACTTGACACCGGTAAGAATAGCATATATGAATAAAAATAACTCAATAAATTGTTGGAGAGGGTGTCAAGAACCAGGAACATATATACGCATGTGGTGGCAATGTAAATATGTAAATAATTTTTGGGAGAAAGTATTTAGAGAAATAGAAACAATAATGAATATGAAAATAGATAAAAGTCCTAGTATAGCCTTACTATCATTATATAACAATAAGCAACTGAAAAAGGAGGATAAAGAAGCGATAACAAACTTACTAACTATAGCAAGACTTCTTATAGCAAGGAATTGGAAAAAAGAAATGAATATACAAATAGAGGAGTGGTATAAGGAAGCATGGAAAATAGCAATAAATGATAAATTGACATGTATATTAAAGGTTAAAAAAGGTACATGGAAACAAAGCGATTTTGCTGCTGTATGGGGAAAATTTGTGGTAAATGGATTAAAAAATAAGGAAGGAAAATTACCGTCACAAGAAGAAATGAAATTTTGGACAGATGAAATGTAAGAATGGTGGCTTGAGACGGGTGGAGGGGAGCACTGTGGTGGAAAAAAGGGGGGGAAGAGAAAAAAAGGGGGGGGGGAAATGTCAAAGCAAAACCAGCGGCTTCATGTAGATGTTATACAACATGGGAGACAATATTGAGCCCTGAGGAACCCCACAAGACAAAGGTTGTGGGGTTGAACAGGTGTCTCCCAGTAACACCTTCTGAGATCAACCCTCTAGGAATGACCGGAGCCACTGCAGAACAGTACCTCCAAGACCCATCCCCACCAGGCGTCCCAGAAGGATACTGTGGTCGATAGTATCGAAGGCTGCTGAGAGGTCCAGCAGCACTAACAGGGACACACTCCCCCTGCCAAGCTCCCAGCGCAGATCATCCACTAAGGCGACCAAGGCTGTCTCGGTACCATGTCCCGGCCTAAAGTCAGACTATGCCGGGTCTAGATAATCTGTGTCTACCAAGAATACCTGGAGTTGTGAGGCCACCACACGTTCCAAGACTTTGCCCAAGAAGGGGAGATTGGAAACTGGTCGACAGTTGTCTAATTTAGTGGGGTCCAGTGATGGTTTTTTCAACAGTGGTTTTATTATAGCTTGTTTTAAGCTCGCTGGAATCTTGCCTTCCCGAAGGAAAGCATTAACCACCACCTTAACCCACTCAGCCAATCCCCCTCTGGCCTCCTTTAGAAGCCAGGATGGGCAGGGGTCCAGGATGCACATGGTTGGCCTCATTCCTCCAAGTATCTTGTCCACATCCTCGGGTTTCACCAATTGAAATGAATCCATCAACACTGGACAAGCAGGTGCTCGTGTTACATCCTCAGAGACTGCCGTTAACATGGTATCCAGACCAGAACAGATCAAAGCGACTGTCTGCAAAGAACTGAGCAAAAGCTTCACAGCGAGAAGTCGAATCATCAGGGTTCCCACCTTGAGCAGTGGGATTTAAAAGGCCTCTGACAGCTCAGCCGGACTGTTCTTTGCAGACGCAATAGTGGCCGCAAAGAAGGCCTTCTTTGCGGCTTTTATTGCTGAGGCATATGCCCTTAAAAAAGGACACAAACCATGTTCTATTTGGCTCGCTCGGATCCGAACGCCACACACTCTCTAGTTCCCTCTTCCTTCGCTTCATCGCTGCCAGCTCCTCGGTAAACCAAGGAGCTGGTTTAGCTCAGCTACTTGAGAGGGGACGTTCCAGAGCGATCGTGTCAATTGCCCTAGTCATCTCCCCATTCCAGAGAGCAACCAGGGCCTCGACAGGATCACCTACCGAGGCGGCGGGAAACTCCATGTTTTCCAGAGCCCTGTGGTCCTTCATCTTCTGAAGTGTTTGCTTCTATTTCCACAAAACATATTTTCTCAAATCCATGGCTATGAAATCCATTACAGACAAAGCAGGACTTTGGATTTTTGGAGACTGGAGCTATCATACCACCTCTCCATCTTCTCTGCAAAAAAAGCTGCTCCATCTTGGATGTGATGACAGCCCTTCAGATGTGCAGAGATATTTATTTAAAGATCCCACGATGCCAATCATAGCACTTTGCCATCATATGTCTTCTCCAGGGTAAAGCTGCCCAGTGCCCTCCTTGGTTCTTCAAAGGCTTGGCTCCTATGTGCTATGAATGCAGGTTTCAGCTTGCTGAAATCCTCCTTAAGCTGCATTGCCTTCCAACTGTGCCTTCCCAGTTCCAGCTCCTCGTGCACTCCCTTTTGCCACTGGCAAACCACATGAAGGTGAAAGGCTTCTTACCTGCCTTCCTTTGATGAAGGCAGCCCTTTTCTCCATCCATTCCTACTCCTGCATCCCTCCTGCATTGTGAAACTTGGCCTGCTCAGTCAGAAGGTCAGAAGGGAGGGACAAGGCAATGAAAACCATCACATCAAAAGGGTTGTAGAGCTGGTTCCAAGGATGGGATTCCTCCTCTTTCTTAGTTCATTGTAACACTACATTCAATGGGAAGATGGAGGTCTAGGGGCCAATTTTATTTCTGGGTTGCTGCGAGTTTTCCGGGTTGTATAGCCATGTTCCAGAAGCATTCTCTCCTGACGTTTCACCCACATCTGTGGCAAGCAGAGGTTTTGTGGTCTGTTGGAAACTAGGCAAGTGAAGTCTCCCATCCAGGGTGAGAGAAAGAACTCTTGTCTGTTTGAAACAAGTGTGAATGTTGCAACTGGCCACCTTGATTAGAATTGAATGGCCTTGCAGCTTCAAAGCCTAGCTGCTTCCTGCCTTGCCTCAACCTCTGAGGATTTTTTTCCATGTCAGGGGTGACTTGAGAAACTGCAAGTTGCATCTGGTGTGAGAGAATTGGCCGTCTGCAAGAACATTGTCCAGGGGACGCATGGATGTTTTGATGTTTTACCATCCTTGTGGGAGGCTTCTTGCATGTCCCCACATGGGGAGCTGGAGCTGACAAAGGGAGCTCATCTGTGCTCTCTCAGGATTTGAACCTCCGACCTGTCGGTCTTCAATCCTGCTGGCACAGGAGTTTAACCCATTGCGCCACCGGAGACTCCACCTTTGATGTGGGTGAAACGTCAGGAGAGAATGCTTCTGGAACATAGCTGTACAGCCCAGAAAACTCACCGCAAGCCAGTGATTCCAACCATAAAAGCCTTTGACAATTCTATTTTTGCCATGGCACTTTCCAAAATCTGTACAAAATGCTTCCAAAAGGCCAAAAGCCCCCCACACAGAAAAGAGAAGTCTGCTTCTAGTTTGGTAATGCATTTTGGGGGCAATGTGGAATCAATTAGAAAAATGGACCGCCACACCTGGATGCTTTGAGGAAATGCAAGATATACTCCTTCCTTGTCCTATTGGTCTATGAAGGAGATTTCCAGGTTTCAATAACCAACTTGGGGTCCGGATTGGGTGCCAGATAAAAGGAGCCCCTGTTATGCCCCTATTTCGGAGAGATGGCAAGAAGAGGGAGCTGTTGGAATCCCTTGTTCCAAATTCCATCAATGGGTGACCTAAATCAACCCCGGGAGGGGCTTGGAGGAGGAAGCAACAGTGGCAGCAGCAAAGGTCAGGGTTTGTTTTTTTTTCCCCCTTTCTTAATGAGTCTGCACACACACAACCGAGGCACACTCTGCAGGGAATCCAATGGAGGAGCAACCACTGCAGTGTCTATAATTATCCTCCTCCCAAACAGAAATCCCACCACTTGTTCAGCAGCAAGGATCCATCCCAAGGAGATGGTCTACCAAGGTTGGAGAGCATGGCCCACAAGGGACATGGCCCTCGCTTTGGTGTTCTGCCCAGGAATGGACAACCCAAACCCTCTGAGAGCCAGAGAAAAGGAAACAGCTTCCCATCCCATTGCTTCCCACCTGCATTGGTTATTTTGAGGTGTGAGCAAAAGAAGGAAGGTTCAAAAGGAGGCCCGATGGCATAGAGGAAGACCAGGCTGGACTTTATGATTACAGGAGCAATTGGAAAATCTATTAGTGCTAATGAGGCTGCCATTATTATCAATAATCAGGTTGTACGTGTACAGATAATCAGTCTGAAAGATGATAAGGCAGTCATTGATACGATTCCAAGGCTGGGATTGATCCTTGTCCCTGGAGACCTTGACCTCTGTTTGGACCAAGGTCAGGCAGCAAAAGAAGGCAGCCCTGGCCAGAGCAAGAGGGTGGGGGAGGAAGTACTGGCCCAAAGAGCCCCTGGCAAATGGCATGCATCTACATGGGGCAAAGGGGTCTTTGACCAGCCTGGCTTCACGGCACACACACAGCATCCTTCCCAAAAGCAGGGCACACAGGGGTCTGCAAAGAGAGGAGAACGTCTCACAGAAAACCTTGGAGGAGGAGGAGCGGGAGGAAAGGGACGCTTCTCAGGTTTGCTAAGGGGCTGTTTGCCCCTCCAGACAACTTGGGGAGGGCAACCTGGTGGCATCTAATAATCTAAAATAATTGGGGGAGTGAGAGGGGGGAGAGCGGATGAAGAGACTGCCCGGTTGTGAGGCAGAGACCCTGGGAAAAACAAGGAAGGGAGGGAGGGAGGGAGGGAGGAAAGAAGGAAGGAAGGAAGGAAGGAAGGGAAGGAGAAGGAAAAGAAGGAAGGATAGACGGAAGGAAGGAAGGAAGTGAGGAAGGGAAAAGAAAGGAAGAAAGGAGGGAGGGAGGGAGGGAGGGAGGGAGGGAAGGAAGGAAGGAAGGAAGGAAGGAAGGAAGGGAAAGGAAGAAAGGAGGGAGGGAGGGAAGGAAGGAAGGAAAGAAGGAATGTGGAAAGGAAGGAAGGGGAAGAGAGGGAGGGAAGGAAAGAAGGAAAAGGAAGGAAAGAATGCAGGCAGGCAGGAAAGACGGAAGGAATGCAGAAAGGAAGGAAAAGGAAGAAAGGAAGGCGGAATGTGGGGAGGGGAGGGGAGGAAAGGAAAGAAAAGGAAGAAAGGAGAGAGGGAGGAAAGGAAGGAAAGAATGCAGGAAGGAAGGAAGGGAAGGAAGGAAAGAAAGAAAGAAAGAAAGGAGGGAAGGAAGAAAGGAAGGAAGGGGAAGAGAGGGAGGGAAGGAAAGAAGGAAAAGGAAGGAAGGAAGGAATGCTGGAAGGAAGGAAGGAAAGAATGCAGGAAGGAAGGAAAGGGAGAAAATGGGGGGGGAGGAAGGAAGGAAGGAAAAGGAAGGAAAGAATGCAGGCAGGAAGGAAGGAATGCAGGAAGTAAGGAAAGGAAAGGAAGAAAGGAGGGAGGGAGAGAAGGAAGGAAGGAAGGAAGGAAGGAAAGAAGGAATGTGGGAAGGAAGGAAGGAAAGGGAAGGAAGAAAGGAGAGAGGGAGAGAAGGAAGGAAAAGGAAGAGAAGGAAAGAATGCAGGAAGGAAGGAAGGAAGGGGAAGGAAAAGAAGAAAGGAGGGATGGAGGGAGGGAAGGAAGGAAGGAACGTGGGAAGGAAGGAAGAGTTGGCCACAAACAGAAGGAAAGGAGAGAGGAAAATAGGAGAATGGGTTGGTCAAATATAGGATGAAGGAAGGAGAGAAATAGAGAAATAGGTTGGCCAAATACAGGAGGGAGGGAGGGAGGGAGGGAGGGAGGAAAGGAAGGAAGGAAGGAAGGAAGGAAGGAAGGAAGGAAGGAAGGACGGAAGGAAGGAAGGAAGGGGAAGGGGCATTCTTCTCCCCCATTAGGTGCCCAGTCCCTGAAGGAGAGATGGGGACCCCTCCTTTAGCCCGCTTTCCCCCGTTGCTGCTGCTGCGCCCCTCTCTCTGTACACAGGGAGGGGCAGGGAGGGGGGCAATGCCGACCAGAAAGGAGCCCCTCCAACCCCCCAAGAGCCCTGCGATCCCCATTTCCTCCGCCTCCCACCCTGCAGACACGCAACCCTTTTCCATCTGCTCCAGACCCGTATGGAGTCGGACTCTGGAAAGGTTGGATGGAGAGGAAGGGGGACCCACCTGGTTCCTGGGTGGAGTGGCCTCGATCCGGAGAAAGAGAGCGAGAAAGAGAGAGAAGGCGAGAGAAGGATGGAGAGCCGGGCGCGCTCCCGACGCCTCCAGAGAGGAGGAGGGGGAAAGAGGGAAGGAAGGAAAGAGGGAGGGAGGGAGGAAAGGAGGAAGGTGGCCGCGCGTCAGAGGCAGGGATGGTGCAGCTGACAAAGACCCCCAAAGAGCCCCCTCCCTCCCCGACACCTGTGACGTCAGCAAGGGCAGATTAACTCCTCCCCCCCCCCCGGAGCGTCGCCTCCTTTGCTCTCCACCCGACATCTCTTTCCAAGGGCCAAGTGGCCGTGAAGGGGCACCCAGAGGTCATCTAGCCTGGTCCTGGCTGGGAGTCCGGGTCTTCTTCCCAAAGCATGAAGAGCGCCATGCCCTTGAGCATGTGCAGAGAGCCTTCTTCCTCTTCTACTTCTCATTCAAATGGCTGGGGTGCTCTAGGGTTCATCTGCATTGCAGAATGAGTGCAGTTCGACCCCACTTTGAGCTGCTATGGCTCAATGCTATGGAACCTGAATACCCAGTGTCCTCTGAAATGCAAAGAAGAGGTCCCACTTGGGGTCAATTGAGAAAGAGTGGACTTTTCTTGCTCTCCTACAAGAAATTTGCAGCAAAATCATCTGACCCTGGGTTCTGTTCCAAACTTCCCTGTCTGCAACCCTGATAGAAAGTGTGCAAGGCCTCCTACCAGCATGCACTGCAGGACAGCAGCCCCATGCCAACCAGCATTTGCACCCCAGCTTCAACTGATTTAGTAAATTACAGCAGGGATGGGAGAATGTTTTATTTATTTATTTACAGTATTTATATTCCGCCCTTCTCAACCCACAGAGGACTCAGGGTGGATTACAATGTACATATTAGGGCTGGGCGGCTTCGTTTGTTAATTTCGTAATTCGTTATTGATTCGTATTTAAATTAGCTTATGATCCGATATTGAGCCATGCTGGAGCAACTAAAAATCGAAACAAATTTTTCAATTTATTTCGTAATTGTTTCGTAATTGGTTCGAAATCGTTTCGAAATCGTTTCGAAATCGTTTCGTAATTGTTTCGTAATTGTTTCCGTATGTCTGGTGCAAGTTTTATAGTTGTTGTTTGTTTTATCAGTGATAAAAAAAGAAATTATCACACCAACAGTCAACAACAGAGGGAGAGGGAAGCTTCAGAAGTTCCCCCTGACTTCCGGTGGGTGATGGCGACGGGAAAGCTGCATTGAGAGGGAGCTCCGATGCAGACCAGCGTTGAGGCGCCTTAAGGGTGAGATTAAGCTCCCCCACCATCACCAGATTGAATGTGAAGGTGTAGAGTAACCCGTGGGAGGCTCCTAGACCCCAAATACTCCCTTTCCTCAAGGAGGGGGGTAAAGAGGGTCCGAGCCGACGGGAGAACAGGCGCCCCGCTGGGATCGGGCATTGACCCGTTTCAACCGCTGCCAGCCCATGCAACAAATACGAAGAAGAAATTAAGAAACTCAAAAGAGAAATTAAAGAATATCTCAACACCAGGTAAAAGATTTGAACAGAAGAGGAGAAGGAAGGAAGAAGATAGATAAGGAGACAAAATCAAGGGGGAACCTTCCCCCCCCCTCCCCCCGAAATTTAAAGCTATATTTTAAAACCCGGAAAGGGCTATTGTGAATAGATCAATTTGGATAATACTTATCAAATTACATAGTTACTCCCCGCTTACTGATTTATTTTGGCTTAGATAATTAACTAAACAATATTAATTAAACTAAATTAAAATAAGCATTTGGAAGACAGGGAAACGAATGAGATAAACTGAAAGAAGTGAGAAGATATTATATGCTGTGAGAGTCCTCCTCCTCCTGCCCCTCCCCCTGATTCCCTTATCCTCCCACTCAGCCTAGTAGTTAACGAAGAAGGAAAATTCCTGACCTTGGTGCCATATTGTTGTGTCTAACTGGCACTCTTCTTTATAAACAAAAGGAAAGGACAATGCAGGAAGTGACAAAGAGGAAGTGACGAAGAAGAAGGCTGTGGGAGGAAAGGGTGGAGAAACAAAGAAAGGGCAGAAGAGCTTCAAGAAGGGCGGAAGTTGGGAGGAGGAAGTTGGAACCATAGAGAAACCATAGAGAAACCATAGAGAAACCATAGAGAAACATCGCTACAGAGCGGCAGAGCGGCAAATTAAAATAAGCATTTGGAAGACAGGGAAACGAATGAGATAAACTGAAAGAAGTGAGAAGATATTATATGCTTTGAGAGTCCCCCTCCTCCTGCCCCCCCCTGATTCCCTTATCCTCCCACTCAGCCTAGTAGTTAACGAAGAAGGAAAATTCCTGACCTTGGCGCCATATTGTTGTGTCTAACTGGCACTCTTCTTTATAAACAAAAGGAAAGGACAAGGCAGGAAGTGACAAAGAGGAAGTGACAAAGAAGAAGGCTGTGGGAGGAAAGGGTGGAGAAACAAAGAAAGGGCAGAAGAGCTTCAAAAAGGGCGGAAGTTGGGAGGAGGAAGTTGGAACCATAGAGAAACCATAGAGAAACCATAGAGAAACATCGCTACAGAGCGGCAGAGCGGCAAATACAGTGTAAATCCTAAACAAATAGATATTTAAGGACAACAGTGGCTGAAGGATAGAGAAGAACAGCGGGGATAAGAAGCAGACGTGGAGCTAGGACGAGAAGCAGATGAAATTCAAGGACGAGAAGCAGATGTGGAGCCAGGACGAGAAGTAGACGAAACTCAAGGACGAGAAGCAGACGAGACCCAAGGAAGAGAAGTAGACGTAAATAACAGAAAGAGGAGAAGAAGCTGAAATTAGAATAAGAAGGAATTGAACAGGAAAGCTGCAAAGACAGGAAAGAAAAAAGAATTAGAGGAAAATATAAATCAATTAATATTAATATAACTAAATTGGATTTAATGAATTTTTAAGGAATTGATCTACTCTATAATAAATTAGTTAGAAAATATTTGATGAATGAATTGATATAAGAAATTATTTGAAGAGAATAAATTAAAATTAAAGTGATTGAGGAGGAATAAAACCAAATATTTGGACTAAGGGGATTAAAAGGTTATCCAGCTTAAAGATTTGGTTGGGAAGTTGATGTCAATGAAAGGAAAATCAGATAAAGAAAAACTTCAAGTAAGGAGAGCTTCACTAGATACCAGCTTAAGCATGGAGAATATACTTAAGGAAATTAAAAAACTATCGGAAAAACAAGATGCAACAAAGAAGGAGATGGTTGAAAAACAAGAGGAAATAAAGAAAGAGATGGTGGAGAAGCAAGAAGCACTCTTCAATAAACAAGAAAAGAACTACAAAAAGCTGTCGGAAGAGTTTAAAGATATGAAAAAAGAGATGCAAGAAGAATTTGGCCAAATTAAAAAAGATATAACCCAGTTACATGGAGAAGTGAAAGAACTAAAAATTAGTAAAGAAAAAATAGAGGAAACACAATCTCAGATCTTGAAGAAGATTAAAGCGAGTGATAAACAAAAGGAAAAATTGGAAATAGAACAAGAAAAATTATTACAGAGACAAATGGATTACCACCTACGGTTTAGAAATATTCAAGAAGAAAAACAGGAGGATATTGCCCAGATTATGCAAATTTTAATTGCAAAATGCCTAGAATGTGAAGATGAAGATGAATTGGAGCAGGAATTGGACCAAATTTATAGAATATCCTCATTCTACTCAAGGAAAAATAAGACAGTGAGAGACGTGATAGTCCAGTTTACGAGAAAAAAGACTAGGGATGAAGTTTTGTTCAGAAGTAATAAAAATCCAATATATTATAAAGAAACTAAGATTGCGGTTCTGAAGGAATTTCCCCAAGCAACTTTAAATAGAAGAAGAAAATACTACTTCCTTACGGACGAATTAAAAAAGAGGTCAATCAGATTTAGATGGGAAAGGATTGAAGGGATTATGGTAACATATAAAGAAGAGAGATACTGGTTGACAACAGAACAAAAGGCTAAAGTTTTCTATGATAATCTAATGAAAGAATCGGAAGGGGAGAAACAAGAAGGGAGAAAAGTAGACAAGAAAACTCTGACCCCTGGAAATGGAAATGGAAAAGAAAAAAAGAAAGCAAGGTTTGATTCTCCGGAAGATTATGGACTTACGGGTAGTGGACAAGGAAGTACAACAGCAACATTTCACGATCTTGGAGAAGGTGCATATGGCCCAGAAGTAGCAGCGCAGAGGTTATCGGTTATGGATTTAGGCGACATTGGATTAGATACAGACACAGTTGAATAAAATGGTGGATCGACAAATTAAGTGTTTATCAAATAATATCAACGGTCTGAACTCACCCCAGAAACGCAAAAAAGTGTGGAATAAATTACAGAAAGCAAATTGGGATATCATCCTGCTACAAGAAACGCATATTTGCCACAAACATGTGGCTCATTTAGAAAATAAAAAATTGGGAAAGACATTTTATTCATCAGATGAAAAAAAAGAAGAAGGGTGTGGTAACATATATAAAGGAAAATTTAACACCAGAATTGGCATTCAAGGATTTGGAAGGAAGATGTGTGGCGGTAAAAATTCAACTGGGAAATTTAAAAATACTAGTATGTAATATATATGTGCCAAATGGCCCAAAGACTAAATTTATTCAATTTTTACAATCAAAATTGAGAGAAACAGAATTCGATGAACTCTTACTGATAGGAGACTTCAATGGTGTGATGGACAAACAAAAAGACAAGAATAAACTGCAAAAAAGGGGAGGAAACAGTGTTTTACCCCAAAAGTTTTTTGATTTACAAAAGGAATTTGAGCTGGAGGATACGTGGAGAAGAAAGAATGAGAAAAAAAGGATTCTACTTTTTATTTACATAGACATCAAACATGGTCAAGGATTGATATGGTATGGATAACAAAAAAATTAGCTACTAAAATTGTGGAGATGGAAATATTGCCTAGAGACGTTTCAGATCACTGTCCATTAGAAATACTAATTAATCATAAAGGTTTTCAAAGGAAATGGAGATTAAATGAAAATTTGATTAAAACGGAAGAAGACAAATTACCTTATAATAAAATCGTTCAAGAGTATTTAGAAATTAATGACATTGAGGAGACAAAAATACAAGTGACTTGGGACGCCCTCAAAGCGGTTTTGAGAGGATGCTTTATTCAACATGGGTCCAGGAAAAATAAAGACAGAAATAAAAAAATGAAAGAATTGATGAATAAGATTGCTAATAAAGAAACAGAGTTAAAAAAGAAACCACAGTGTAAAAAATTGAATAAAGAATTAGTGAGACTTAATCAAGAGAAGTCTCGCTTGGAAACGGAAAGACAAGCAAGAGAGCTGAAGTTTTTAAAACAACAATCTTTTGAAAATGCGAATAGATCAGGGAAATGGTTAGCAAGACAAGTAAGAAAGAAGAAACAAACTACACAAATTACAAAAATAATATCGGGAGATAAAACTGTTACAACTGATAAGGAGATTATGGGAGAATTCATGAAATTCTACAGTAAATTATATACGAAAGATGGAATAAAGAAGGATGATATTACAGCATATATAGGCCAATTGAAATTGCAGAAAATTACAGAGGAAATAAGAGAAAAATTGAATAAAGAAATTATGGAAGAAGAGATTGAAAGAGCAATTAATAAAATGGATGCAGATAAAGCTCCGGGACTAGATGGATTTACAGCAGGATTTTACAAGTCAATGAAAAAAACTGTGGTACCAATGTTAAAGAAAGTCTTAAACGAAGTATTAAACCACCAAAGAATCCCAGAAACCTGGAATCAAGCTGAGATAGTAATGATACACAAAGAAGGTTCAGCCCCGGAAGATATCAAGAATTATAGACCGATTTCCCTATTAAATGTGGACTATAAAATATTTACGAATATACTGGCGGCGAGACTAAAGGAATTTTTGAAAGATTGGATAGGGGAGGACCAAACAGGGTTCCTCCCCGGAAGATATATGAAAGACAATATCCGCACAGTATTGGATTTGATTGAATATTTTGAGGCGAACCACCAGAAAGAAATGGCTATTTTATCAATCGATGCCGAGAAGGCGTTTGATAATTTGAATTGGGACTTCTTTAAGATATTGATTCAAGAATTGGATATGGGAGCTAAATTTATAAATGCAATTGATGCGATTTATGATCTACAAAAGGCAAAAATTCGGATAAACGGCCAATTATCAGAGGAATTTGAGATTACAAAAGGAACGAGACAAGGATGTCCGTTATCCCCGTTAATTTTTATAATGGCGTTGGAACCATTAATGATGAAAATAAGAGAAGATACAAATGTTAAAGGAGTAAAAATTGGGAAATATGAATACAAAATAAGAGCTTTTGCGGACGATTTACTGGGAATAGTGGAAGACCCAATTAATAATTTACAAAACTGGACTGAAAAAATACAAGAATTTGGGAAAGTGGCAGGCCTCAAAATAAATAAAGGGAAAACTAAAATACTAACTAAAAATATAGGGAAAGAAGACCAAGAAGAAATTACAAGGATTACAGGAATGGAAATAGTGAAAAAATTAAGGTACCTGGGGATTTGGTTGACAGCAAAGAATGGCCAACTATTGAAGAATAATTATGATTTGACTTGGAGCAAGATACAGAAAGATTTAAAGAAATGGAGCTTATTGAAACTATCTCTACTAGGAAGAATTGCGCTCATAAAAATGAATGTTTTACCTAAACTATTGTTTTTATTTCAAAATATACCCATAATCAAAAATCAAACAGAATTTATAAAATGGAAGAAAGAACTATTGAAATTTGTGTGGAATGGGAAAAGACCGAGAATTAAATATTTGAACTTAATTGATAAAAAAACACGAGGGGGACTGGGATTCCCAGATCTGAAAACATATCATGAGGCTAGTGCCCTTTTGTGGATAAGAGATTGGATGACATTAGAAAATGGAAAAGGCTTGAACTTAGAAGGACATGATCTACGTGTAGGCTGGCATGCCTACACGTGGTACGATCGAGAAAAAAAGGAAAAAAAATTGGAAATCATTTTGTAAGAGCATCATTATTAAGAGTATGGATGAAATACAAGAATCATTTTTATACTAAAACGCATCTATGGGTTTCACCGATGGAGGCGTATCAAAGAAGATTACTGGGTTGGAGAGCGTGGCCAACATATAGAGATATACTAGTGAGGAATACTATGGAAATTAAATCCTTCCAGCAAATGAAAGAAATAAATGGTAATTTGACGTGGTTACACTACTTGCAAATGAAAGAATATATCAAGCAAGACAATAAGATAGGCTTCGCCTGGGAAGAGTCAACTTGGGACAAAATATTAAAGACGAATAAGAAAGTAATTTCAGTTATTTATAATACACTATTAACCTGGCTAACGGAGTGTGAGCAAGTGAAAACATGTATGATAAAATGGGCCGAAAACATAAGAAGACCTATTCAATTTAGGGAGTGGGAGCAGATGTGGAACAAAAAATTGAAATATGTATATGCAACAGATTTAAAAGAAAACTGGATAAAAATGTTCCACAGATGGTACACCACTCCTAAGAAATTATCTTTAATGAACAAGAATACTTCTGATAAATGTTGGAAGGGTTGCCATCAAACAGGTACTTTTTATCATATGTGGTGGACGTGTAAAGAAATAGAGAAGTATTGGACGAAAGTACATGAAGAGCTACAAAAAATTTTGAAAAGAGTTTTTAAGAAGAAACCAGAATATTATCTATTGGGATTTACAGATTTGGAATTACAATTAGATGAGAACGAAGATAGACTATTTACCTATGCTACAACAGCGGCAAGAATATTATTGGCGAAGTTTTGGAAACAGGAAGATATCCCTACCACTGAAGAGTGGTTAGGGAAATTAAGAGAAATAAGAGAAATGGACGAATTAACTTTTTTCTTGAAAAAGAATACCGGGAACCCGATAAAGAGGACAGATTGGACTCTATATGAAAATTACGAAAAGGAAATAAATAAATAAGAGGAATACTATGAAGTGGATATAATGGAAATATCATAGAGGACACAACACCTGATAGAGAGATGGAAGTCAATTTTTATTTTATACTTTTTTTTCTTTTTTTCCCCCTTTCCCCCTTTTTCCCCCTTTATTTTGTGTGGCTTTTATATTTTTGTATTTTTTTGGTGGACTTGGGGGTAGGGGGATGTATTTCTTACTTTTTTCCTTTTTTCCTACTTTCCTATCATCTTTTTTAATATTCTCCCTCTTTTGATGTTATTTTTAAAACCTTAATAAAAACTATTATATATAAAAAAAGAAGTTCCCCCTGTCCCATTTGGAGGGGGGTTTTTTTGCATATTGCGCAATCGCGTCCGCCATTAACGAATCGATTCGTAATTGTTTCGTAATTGTTTCGTAATTTATGAAATTTCGTATATTTAGAACTTTTTTAAAGAAAAATTTCGGAATTCTTTTAAAAAATGAAACGCAAAAACCCCTAAAAATGAATCGAGTTTAGAAACAAATTTTTCTGTGGTTACCCAGCCCTAGTACATATGCATGGCAAACATTCAATGCCATAGACACACAACAGCTCCAGCTCCTTATGGGCCAAAAACAGAAGGCACGCATCATAGCTGACTGGAAGCAGCTGCTGGAGGCATCACAATCAAACGACACCAAGAAATTCTGGTCAATAGTAAACAAAACAAACTACCCCCAGGAACCACCCAGAGCAGATATCTCCCTAGAGAGATGGGCCGAGCACTTCTCGAAAGTGTTCGCTGGAATAAACCCACCCCACACAACATATATAGACAGATGTTTAGAGGTTATTTAACATTCCAGCTTTTCATGAAGGTATTCTGGCCACCAGGGGAGCTGTTGCTTTGTCGTCCATTTGTGACACTTGATGAAGTATTTCCTCATTCTTTGCTTGCTTACTGGAGATTTTTATGGCCTCGTAAATTAGTTAAATTAGCCTCCCCACATAAATTGTACCTAAATTTCCTACTTGACAGATGCAACTGTCTTTCAGGCTGCAAAGATTGACAACAAGCTACACAAATCGGTCGGAAGCTCACTCCGACCCGGGCTAGCTTCGAACTCATGACCTTTCGGTCAGTAGTGATCTTAATGCAGTTGACCCCCTGCCAGCTGTGCCACACCATGGAAGAATCCTTGCCTGGTAGGTGGATGGTTGGACTAGATGGCCTTTGGGGTTCCCTTCCAGCACTATGGTTGGTCGAGGACAGGCATAGGCCAATTTGGACCCTCCCTCCATGTGTTTTGGACTTCAACTCCCACAATTCCTAACAACCTTAGGCCCATTCCTTTCCCCCCTCAGCCACTTAAAGTGTCATGCAGCAGTGAAAAAGGCCAATGCAATTCCGGACTGCAGGAAAGAGTCCCACTCAGTGGAAGTAATATAGTTATGGCTTGATGATAGTGGCTGGGGGGAGAAAGGAAGGGGCCTGAGGTTGTTAGGAATGGTGGGAAATCCAAAACACCTGGAGGAAAGGCCCAAGTTGGCCCATGCCTGTCCTAGACCTACCATAGTGCTGGAAGGGAACCTCAAAGGCCATCTAGTCCAATCACCTGGAGGGCTCAGTTTGGCCCATGCCTGATCTAGGAAGATAATCCTGACTTAAAGTGTAGAGTGGTCCTGCTCCCAATTGGAATGGGCAGCATTAGTTCAAATGGGTAACGACTGTCATTCAGTCTAGCTCAGCGTTTCTCAATCTGGGGGTCAGGACCCCTGCGAGGGGTTGACAGGGGTGTCAGAGGCATTGCCAAAGACCACCAGAAAACACAACATTTTCTATTAGTCATGGGGGTTCTGTGGGGGAAGTGTGGCCCAATTCTATCGTTGCTGGGGTTCAGAATGCTCTTTTATTGTAGGTGAACTATAAATCCGAGCAACTACAACTCTCAAATGTCAAGGTCTATTTCCTCCAAACTCCACCGGTGTTCAAATTTGGGCATATTGAGTATTGGTGCCAAGTTTGGTCCAGATCTATTGTCTGAGTCCACAATGCTCTCTGGATGTAGGTGAACTACATCTTCAAAACTCAAGGCCAATGCTCACCAAACCCTTCCAGTATTTTCTGTTGGTCATGGGAGTTTTGTGTGCCAAGATTGGTTCAATTCCATCATTGGTAGAGTTCAGAATGCCCTTTGATTTTAGGTGAACTATAAATCCCAGTAACTACAACTCCCAACGGACAAAATCAATCCCTCCCAACTCCACCAGCATTCAAATTTTTTGTGCGTATTTGGTGTTTGTGCCAAATTTGGTCCAGTGAATGAAAATACTTCCTGCATATCAGATGTTTACATTACGATTCCTAACAGTTGCTAAATTACAGTTGTGAAGTAGTAACAAAACTAATTTTATGGTGGGGGTCAACACAACACGAGGAACTATATTAAGGAGTTGAAGCATTAGGAAGGTTGAGAACCACTGGTCTAGGTATATATATTAGGGCTCGGCAACCACGGAAAAATTTGTTTCTAAACTTGATTCATTTTTTGGGGGTTTTTGCATTTTGATATTTAAAAGAATTCTGAAATTTTTCTTTAAAAAAGTTCGATATTTACGAAATTTCGTAAAATTACGAAATGAATACGAAACGAATACGAATCGATTCGTTAATGGCGGACCCGACCGCACAATACGCTAAAAAACCTCCATATGGGACAGGGGGAACTTCTGAAGCTTCCCTCTCCCTCTGTTGTTGACTGTTGGTGTGATATTTATAATTTTTTTTCACTGATTAAACAAACAACAGTTATAAAACTTGCCCCAGACATGTGGAAATAATAACGAAACGATTTCGATACGAATACGAAACGAATATGGAGCAATTACAAAATGAATTGAAAAATTCGTTTCGTTTTTTAGATGCTCCTGAATGCTTCGTTATCGCTTCATAACAAAAAAAAATAACGAATTTTTAACGAATTACGAAATTACGAAACGAAACCGCCCAGCCCTAATATATATGTGTGTATATGCCCCTATGCAGAAAGCCCCAAGATCAATCCTCAGGCACATCTCCAAAGATATTGCATAAGGATCTTGCATGAAACCCTGGAAGGCTCTTGCTGCCAGCAAGAATTGGCAACGGTGGCTTATTTTGGTGGCTGAATGGTCTGACTCAGCAGACCATTCCTGGAAAGACTATATTATTACAACCCAAACTAGACGTACTCGAGCCCAGTTTTGGAAGCTAAACAGGTCTGGTCCAGGTTCATCTTTTAATAGGAGACTAGTAAGAGAGAAAAACTTGGATCCTTAGGAAGAACTAGGAAAGAGTCCTGGCTGAAATCTAGGAGAGACTTCAGAGTTGTTGTTGTTGTTGTTGCTGTTACCATATATACTCAAAATATAAGCGGACGCACCTAATTTTACCACCAAAAAACCCATGAAAATGTATTAACTTAAGAATAAGCCAAGGGTAGAAAATACAGCAGCTACTGGTACATTTCAAAATAAAAATAGATATCAATAAAATCACATTAATTGAGATATCAGTAGGTTAAATGTTTTCGAATATTTACATTCAACTGTAATTTCAGATAAGACTGCCCAACTCTGATCAAACCATTATTCTAACCTTCTTCAATGTAAATATGCTTACATATCCTTCCAATAATAATGAGAGTAAAATAATAAATGTAATAAAAATAAATAGAGTAACATAATGGAAATGTAATAATAGCAGTAATAATAGAGTAAAATAATAAATGTAAACAATTATTGTAATAACAATTATTACAGTAAATGTAATTAAATGTAATAACAATTATTGTAATAACAACAATAATAGAGTAAAATAATACATGTAATAATAGTAATAGAGTAAAATAATAAATGTAATAATAATAGTGTGAAATAACAAATGTAATAATAATAGAGTAAAAGAATAGATGTAATAATAATCATAGTGTAAAATAATAAATGTAATAATAATAATAACAGAGTAAAATAATAAATAACTTTGACTCAAGTATAAGCCAAAGGGGGCTTTTTCAGCCTAAAAAAGGCTGAAAAACTCAGCTTATACTTGAGTATATACAGTATTATTATGATTGTTAACTTTATTTATACTCCGCCTTTCTCCGCATAAGGACTCAAGGTGCCTAACATCCACACCATCTAATGGCAATTAAAAACAAAGCAAAAGATTAAAAAGCAATTAAATATCAGTACATTGATACAAAGTTAAAATACAATATGACACATGATGAGGGTTGCTTTCAATATATATATACACACACATATATATACACACACATACACACATAAGCTAGCCATTTCCTGCCACAAGTTGCTGTGGCCCAGTCTGTGTATATGTGTTTTTTGTTTGTATATATGTGTATATATGTGTGTGCATATATTTGTGTATATGTATATATATGTGGTTTTGTGCATGCGTTATAATGTATTTCTATTTTTTGGTTTTTAAAGTTTCATCCTCTGTGTTTTTCAGTGTTTTTATGAGTCATGGTCACTGTTACTAGAAAGTGTAAGATTGCAACTGTTAATTGGTGGCCTTACATACCAAAATTTATGTTATAATTCTATACTACCATACAATGCAGTTATTATTATTTATTGTTGTTGTTGTTAAAGGCTTTCATGGTCAGAATCACTGGGTTGATGTGAGTTTTCCAGGCTGTATGACCATGTTCCAGAAGCACTCTCTCCTGATGTTTCATCCACATCTAGGGCAAGCATCCTCAAAGCTTGTGAGGTCTCTTGGAAATGAGGCAAGTGATGTTTATATACCATATCTGTGGAATAATGTCCAGGGTGGGAGAAAGAACTCTTGTCTGTTTGAGGCTAATGTAAATGTTACACTTGGCCACCTTGATAAGCATTGAATGGCTTTGCAGCTTCAAAGCCTTGCTGCTTCATGCCTTGCTTCCAGCAAATAAGAGTTCTTTCTCCCACCCTTGACATTCCACAAATATATAAACCTCACTAGCCTAGTTTTCAGGGCAAAAGGAGGTGAATGTCTTGGGGTAGGTTCATCTAGCCCTGAATCTCAAAAGCAGAGAAAAACATGAGGAAAGTTTTGGGATTGCAGGAGGTGTGATGCTTCCTTTTTGTGGCCATTTTTTTATTTCCCAAGTGTACACATTATAACATAAATTTTGGTATGTAAGGCCACCAATTAACAGTTGCAATCTTACACTTTCTAGTAACAGTAATATATCTATATAAATTAAAATGTAACGTTAGTTTGTGGGATTAACATAACTCAAAAACCACTGGGTGAATTGACACCAAATTTGGACACAATACACCTCTCAGGCCAACAAGTGACCATGACTCATAAAAACACTGAAAAACACAGAGGATGAGACTTAAAAACCAAAAAATAGGAATACATTATAACGCATGCACAAAACCACATATATACACAAATATATGCACACGCATATACACATATATACAAACAAAAAACACATATACACAGACTGGGCCACAGCAACTTGTGGCAGGAAATGGCTAGCTTATGTATGTGTGTGTGTATGTGTGTGTGTATGTGTATTCATTTGAAAGAAAAGTTCCTGACCTTAAGCCAGTATAAAGTCTTACAATATATTTTCTTATCAAAACTCTTAACAAGCAGTATATATAGATGTATAAAATTTACATAAAGTATTCAAAGGTGACCTAATTGCACAACATTTATCATAATCCGGCTCTTCTTTCTGACAATATTTTTTTAATCACACTGCACTCTTACGGAACACCTTTAAATATTCTATCTGTATATTCTGCAAAAGGATTCCAATTATTTTGAAAACACTGTATTGTTTTGTTTCTAAGGAGACAAAAGTCAGTTTATCAAATTCTGCAGTTTAGCACAGCGTTAATCAACCTGGGAGTTGGGACCCCTGGGGGGGGGGGGGTTGCGAGGGAGATGTCAGAGGGGTCACCAAAGACCATCAGAAAAAACAGTATTTTCTGTTGGTGATGCTGATCTTGTGTGGGATGTTTGGCCCAATTCTATAATTGGTGGGCTTCAGAATGCTCTTTGATTGTAGGCAAACTATAAATCCCAGCAATTACAACTCCCAAATGTTAAGATCTATTTTCTCCAAACGCCACCAGCGTTCATGTTTGGGCATATTGAGTATTCGTGCCAAGTTTGGTCCTGATCCATCATTGTTTGAGTCCACTGTAGTCTCTGGATGTAGGTGAACTACAACTCCAAAACTCAGGCATGTTTAGCCTGAAGAAGAGAAGGCTAAGAGGAGATATGATAGTCATGTATAAATATGTGAGAGAAAGTCATAGGGAGGAGGGAGAAAACGTGTTTTCTGCTTCCTTGGAGACTAGGACATGGAACAATGGTTTCAAACTACAAGAGAGGAGATTCCATCTGAACATGAGGAAGAACTTCCTGACTGTGAGAGCTGTTCAGCAGTGGAACTCTCTGCCCCGGAGTGTGGTGGAGGCTCCTTCTTTGGAAGCTTTTAAACAGAGGCTGGATGGCCATCTGTCAGGGGGTGATTTGAATGCAATATTCTTGCTTTTTGGCAGGGGATTGGACTTGTTGGCCCATGAGGTCTCTTCCAACTCTTTGATTCTATGATTCTATGATTCAAGGTCAATGCCGACCAAACCCTTCTACAAATTTCTGTTGGTCATGGGAGTTCTGTGTGCCAGGTTTGGTCCCATTCCATCATTGGTAGAATTCAGAATGCTCTTTGATTGTAGGTGAAATATAAATCCCAGCAACTACAACTCCCAAATGTCAAGGTCTATTTTCCCCATACGACACCAGTGTTCTTATTTGGGCGGATTGAGTATTTGCGCCAAGTTTGGTCCAGATCCATCATTGTTTGAGTCCACAGTGCTCTCTGGATGTAGGAGAACTGCAACTCCAAAAACTCAAGGTCAATGCCCACCAAACCCTTGCTGGTTGTGGGAGTTCTGTGTGCAGAGGTAATTTTCAACGGTAAGCAAACAGTATTTTGGTGCTGCCCCCCCCCCCCCAACCAATCACTGATATAAATTTTCTGTTCATCGTGGGAGTTCTGTGTGGCATATTTGGTTCAATTCCATCATTGGTGGAGTTGAGAATGCTCTTTCATTGTAGGTGTACTATACATCCCAGTAACTACAACTCGCATATATTTCTCCCAAGAGTGCCTCAAGAGTGCCCCTGGGCAAAATCAACTATACTGCAAATGCTTACTTTGCGTTATGGGTTGAGCTGCCCCTGTCTGTGTGTCAAGTTTGGTTCAATTTCATTGTGGGTGGAGTTCAGAATGTTCTTTGATTGTAGGTGAACTATAAATCCCAGCAAATACAACTCCCAAATGACAACTCCTTCCAAACTGTACCAGTATTCAAATTTGGGCATATCGAATATTTGTGTCAAATTTGGTCTACTGAATGAAAATACATCTTGCATATCAGATATTTACATGATGATTCATAACAGTAGCAAAGTTGCAGTTATGAAGTAGCAATGAAAATAATGTTATGGTTGGGAGTCACCACAACATGAGGAACTGTATTAAGGGGTCACAGTATTAGGAAGGTTGAGAAACACTGGTTTAGCAGTTTGGTCAACCATTCACTTCCAGATTGAATACTACTTTCTTTGTGTTGCAAAAAGAGCTCAAAGGTGTCCAAAGTACGACGACCTCCATTGAATCATTTCACCTTCTAGGAGAATTCCATTTGCACTCCATTTTCTCTTTTTCAGCTGCCCAGTTTTTCCACAATCCCCATTCAAAGGAGTCCCTGTTTTCCCCATCAGCTTTCTTCCGCATTCACAATTCATGCTTAGAAAATCAGAACAACGACGACAGCACGGATGACCCAGACTTTTGGTGCTTAAGGATATATCTTTTACACTTCACCCATTTCCATAGTTTCCATGTCTGCAAGAAATGAGTCGGTAGGTGCTCTTTCTTGCCTCTCAGAAATGCTGTGTCGGAAATGCTGCCCTTGGATTTTGCAACCATCGCATCTCTCATTCCCCACACATCAAGAAGGGTCGGGTTTCAGGCCTGAGATGGCCTTTCTTTGGGGAGAAGAGGGGTGACAGAGACCACCCCCCTATCCTCATCCTGCTGCGCCTGACCTGGTTTCGTGGCTTCCTTGGAGCCTGATAGGCTGCCTGTTCCTGGCTCTCAGAAGAGGAGGAGGAGGAGGAGGAGGAGGAGCCTCCTTTTTGTGTGTGGCTCTCGGCAGTGGCTCAGCTATGACCATATATGGGAGAGGAGACAGCTGAGATGCGCCTTCCTCAGCAGAGGCCACATCCGAAAAGTGGGGAGAGAGGGAGGGGGCGTCCCTGGCAGACCATTTTCTGTGTCACTCTTCAGCTCCCTCTCTTTCATGTGCAGCCAAAGAGGCCCAAACATAGGGTGCAAGGCGCTTGCTTTGGGTTGCCTTCGTGGAATCACCAAATCATAGCGTAACCTATATTTACTCAAATCTATTCTCACCTTTTTTTGGCTAAATGACTGTCAAAATTGGGGTGTGCTTTAGATTCACAGGAGCCTCCAGTGGCACCTTGGAGGTGTCTATGGACAATGCCTTCAGCTTAGAAATGGAGATGAGCAGCAACCACCAGAGTCAGACACGACTGGACTTCATAGAAAAAAGTTTACCTTTACCTCAGATTAGCGTAATATGGTCATCTTAGTTCTGAGCCAAAGGAAAATGGGAAGCTACTTCAAGATCATTTGAAGCTCCTATTTGAGAGATGTCATCTCTAATTTAATTGCCATGGATCAATGCTAGATAATGCTTGGATCTGTAGTTTGTTTTGCTTTTTACCATGTCAGGAGTGATTTGAGAAACTTCAAGTCACTTCTGATGTGAGAGAATTGGCCATCTGCAAGAACATTGCCCAAGGGACCCCCAGATGTTTTGATGTTTTACCATCCTTATGGAAGGCTTTTCTCATGCTACCGAATGGGGAGCTGGAGCTGACAGAGGGAGCTCATCTGCACTCTCTCCAGATTCAAACCTCTGACCTGCTGGTCTTCACCTGCCGGCACAAAGGTTGAACTCATCACACCACCGGGGGGGGGGGGGGCTCCGATATGGTGCTATATAGACTATAGTTGGAGGGGTCCCTTGGTGGTGCAGCAGTTTAAACACTGAGCTGTTGAACTTGCTGACTGAAAGATTGGTGATTCAAATCCAAGGAGTTGAGTGAGTTCCCGCTGTTAGCCCCAGCTTCTTCCAACCTAGCAGTTCAAAAACATGCAAATGTGAGTAGATCAATAGGTACCGCGTCTTTGGGAAGGTAATGGCACTCCATGCAGTCATGCTGGCCACATGGCCTTGGAGGTGTCTATGGACAAATCCAGCTCCTTGGTTTAGAAATGGAGATGAGACCACCTCACAGAGTCGGACACGACTAGACTTAATGTCAAGGGGAAACCTTTACCTGTACTTTAATATAGTTGGAAGAGAACCCAAAGGCCAACCAGGCCAACCTCTTTCTTTTTTTCAGGCAGGAAGACAACATCCAATCTCTCCTGACAGATGGCCATCCAGCCCCTGCTAAAAAAATCTGCAGAGAGACAAATACAATTGGACCCCCATGTACTATATTTGGAAGCGACCCCAAGGGTCATCCAGTCCAACACCCTTCTGCCAGTCTGGAACTCACAATCAAAGCCCTTTTGACAGATGACCATCCAAACTCTTACTTTACTCAATGAGTCTCTTTTATCATAAAATCATAGAGTTTTAAGGTGATCTAGTCCACTGAATTCTTCCACAAAGGAAGACACTGCCCAAGCTTTCCCAACACATAGTTGGGATGTGCCTGGAGCTGGGTCTTTTGGCTCTTGTTTACTCATTAGGAAAATGTGTATATGTGTGATATCAATTTATGAAAACCCCATTCATTTTGTAGAGTTTGATAAGAGGACTTAGAGGTGGTTTTCCCTGTTCCTTCCTCTGAAATGCAACTTGCAGCACCGGGGATCTGTTGTTGCTGTCCTATCCAAGTTCTAACCAATTCCGATCCTGCTTAGCTTTCAGACAAGGATCTCTTGTCATGGCTTAGAAATTGCTATTTTAAAAATCTCAGCAGGTTGGAATACAGCTTTCCTTGTGAAATGCATTGTCTTGCTCCCTCTGCTGGTTCAAGACCCAGTTTGGGGATGGGATTGAGTAGTACTATTTGCAAAATGAAATCATAAAGGACAAGATCTCCTTTTATGGAATCCTGCCTATGGAAAACCAAGGTACATCAAGGACAGAAATATGCATGCTGCCTTATGCACATAGTTGTACTTTCTTGGCCATGATAAACACGCACATTCACATACACAACACGTTCCACAATACTGGCCATCATCATCATCATCATCATCATCATCATCATCACCATCATCATCATTCCTTCCTGTTTTCCTCTCTTGAACAAAGCTCCAAGTGGCTCACAATAAAAGCAATAAAATGTAAACCTTCACCATTTAAATCTATATATCTATTGTAAGACTGAACACACAGATATATATCTGTATATGTATATGTATGTGTATATATATATATATATATATCTGTCAGGAGCCAGTTTCCAGGCCTTGGGTTTTGGCGCTAAAAACCAGGATCCTGACATGCAACGCTGATAAGAACTGTGCAGCTGGTGACCTCGGGGAAGCAGTTGGCATTTGGTGGGAATGTTGTGCGGGACTTTTGGCTGGCACCAAAGGGGATTTCAAATTTGGGGGAGGGTATATAAGGGTTGACCGGCGGCGAGCGAAGCAGCAGAGGCAGAGGCAGCAGCGAGAGAGAGCAATGGGCTAGAATTCCCCTCCTCGCAGAGGATGGAGTACCTAGAGGAAAAGGTGGCAGCCATGGAGACCACCCTTGCAGTGATGTCAAGATTGATGGAGCGTCTGGCTCCCCTGGTAGAAGACCCCCGACCCCGGGGGGAGTCGATGTGGAGTACAGAGGAGAGGAGCGACTGAGGACCCGGAGCACGGCCTAAGATGCAGGCGAGTTGGGGAACTGGGGCAGAGAGTGATGAGGAGGAAAGACAACCACGGGGCCTCACGCTGACATCCCAGCAGATGCTCCATGGTGCCCCCGGCCGGAGCCGGGCGTGGCACAGGGCGACGAGAATTGCCCCCGGAGCAGCAAGGGCTCCAGGGAGGGCCACCGCAAGCAGAGAGCCGGGAAGCACAACCTCCCTTCTACCAACAGAGAAGGGAGGAACTAAGAGTGGAATTTGGAGGCGAGGCTGGGAACCTCGATTTTTTTCTGACCATGGTGAGAGGCTACCTGGAGGACAACGCACTTACCTTTAGGTCAGAGGCCAGCAGAGTGCGGGCAGTGGGTGCAGCACTGAGGAGAAGAGCGGCTGAATGGTATGTCCAGCTCCACGCCAGGCATGAGACGGTTCCTAGCAGCGATGGAAGCATGTTTCCGAGACCCGCTTGAGAGGATCAGAGCGAGAGAAAAGTTGCAGACTGTGACCCAAGGCCAGCGATCCATGTCCGAATATGTGGAAAAATTCCAACTGTTGGCAGAAAAGGTGCCAGAGTGGTCCAGCATCACGAAGGTCCAAATATTTAAGGAGGGTCTACGGAAGGAAATTTTATCCTGGGCGCTCCATCGTGATGATCCGGAGACGATCGGTGGATGGATTGAGCTGGCTGGCCGCATCGAGACGACGTTGTCCCAGGTCAGGAGCCATCGGGGAGTGGTGCCGCAGCAAGCAAGAGCCTAGGAGGAGAGTCGGAGGACAGAGAGAGGCACAATTGGGAAGGAACCAGTCGGAGGATCCAAGGGGCAGAGAAGCGGATGCTTTGTACGTGGTCGTTTGGGGCATCGGGCTGCGAGTTGTTGGCAGCACAAGGGGGGGGGAACCCCCTCATCCCAAACCAAAACCGGCTGCTGGGAAGAGAGCAAAAGAGAGCATCCCTCATGGGGCCCCAGTGAGGGATTTGGTGAGTCACAGCCCAGGAATGCTGGTATTCCCGATAAGGCTAGAAGGGGAGAGTAAATGGGCTAGTTGCAAAGCCCTCCTGGATTGTGGATGCTCCAGGAATATCATGGCCCCAGAGTTAGCAGACAAGCTGAAATGTGAGAAGATAGCCTTACCAGCCCCCATAGCATTTTCCCAGCTGGATGGGTCTATGGCAGCCGGGGCTCCGGCGCAATTCGAGGTGGAGAAGGTGAAGTGCAAGATAGGGAGTTGGGAAGGGGGCATAACATTTGTGGTATCCCCAATGGCGACCTATAATGTGATATTGGGAATGCCGTGGTTGAGGGAAACGAACCTGCAGGTCAATTGGAGGAAGGGCAGCCTGAATTTCCGAGAAATGCCCAAGAGAGAGTGCTGCAAAGGGGATGAAACCGTAACAGATTGGGTGCAGGAGATCACTCCTGAACATCGAGACTTTGCAGATGTGTTTGATGAGAAGGAGGCAGATCAACTTCCCCCTCCGAGAAGGGTGGAGGTAAAGATTGAACTCAATAAAGACGCTAACCTTCCTAGGAGTAGATTATACCCTATGTCAGCGAAAGAGATGGAGGAACTGAGGAAGTACATACATAAAAACTTAGCCCGAGGGTTCATAGAACCATCTGAATCCCCGTTAGGGGCCCCCGTGCTATTTAGGCACAGGAAGGATGGCTCCCTGAGATTGTGTGTGGACTATAGGGGGCTGAACGCAGTGAGCACAACCAACAATTACCCATTGCCTCTAACCAAGGACTTGTTATCGAGACTGTCAGAGGCATGGGTGTTCACAAAAATTTACCTAATCGAGGCCTACCACAAACTAGGAATACAGCCTGAGGACAGGTGGAAAACTGCATTCTCCTACGCACTGGGGCACTTTGAGTATTCCGTGTGTCCTTTCGGACTAAAAGGCTCGGGAGGGGCATTTATGCAAATGATCAACGAGGTACTGCATCCATTGTTGTACTGCGGGGTATATTGTTTTGTGGATGATGTGATAATATTCAGCCGAGATAGACGATCCCACATCAGTTTGGTAAGGGAAGTGCTCCAGAAACTGAGGGAGGCATGACTGTTTGCAAAGTTGCCCAAATGCAAATTCAATAAGGAACAATTCGATTTCCTTGGGTACAGGATCTCCCAGGGAGGGGTGGCAATGGACCCTTCTAAGGTAGAGGATGTGAAAGGGTGGGAGCCTCCTAAGAGATGCAAGCAGCTGCAGTCATTCCTGGGGTTTGCGAACTTTTATCGGGCATTTATAGAGGATTTCGCCCAGCTGACATTACCTCTCACCGAGTTGCTGAAAACAAAAGGGAGGGGGGAGACAGACAAGGTGTGATCTCCTGGGGCAAGGTTGAATTGGTCAATAGAATGCCAAAGGGCGTTCGAGGAATTGAAATGCAGGTTCACAGAAGAGCCTATCTTGGTCCACCCTGACCTGACCAAGCGGTTCGTGATCCATTGTGACGCGTCAGACTGGGTATATGGGGCTGCATTGATGCAAACGGATCCGGAGGGGAGGTTGAAGCCATGTGGGTTCATATCTAAGAAGTTCAGCGAAGCTGAACGAAACTGGCCGGTGTGGGAAAAGGAAGCACTGTCGATATTGAAGGCTTTGGAGACATGGAGACATTTGTTAAAGGGAAGTGGCATACTAGGCCTGGGTAACAACACAAAAATTTGTTTCTAAAATCGATTCGTTGTTGGGGGGTTTTTGCGTTTTGTTATTTAAAAGAATTACAAAATTTTCCTTTAAAAAAGTTCGGTATTTACGAAATTTCGTTATTATTAACGAATCGATTTGTTAAGATGGCGGACCCCCCGCGCATGCACAAATCACTTTTTTTTTCTTTTTTTAGAATATTTTTTTCTTTTTTTAAGAATAAAAGAAATATTTATCAGAAATATTTAAAAATGGAAAATTAACAAAATGCTTGCCCTGTTGTGGAGCAAACACAGCCACAGGACAGGGACAAACACACACACAGGCACACAAGTTTTTTTCTTTTTTTAGAATATTTTTTTAATTTTTTAAAGAATAAAAGAAATATATTTATCAGAAATATTTAAAAATGGAAAATTAACAAAATGCTTGCCCTGCCCTGTTGTGGGGCGAAAACAGGGCAAAGCCTCCCCGCTGCTCCCAGCAATTAATGAATGAATGAATGCAAGCACAAGCAATGAATGAATAAATGCAAGCAAGCAATGAATGAATGAATGAATGCAAGCAAGCAGCCAAGAGCCAACCAAGCCTCCCTCCCGCACCTCCCGTCTCCTTCGCAATGAGCAATGCGGCCACGCGGAGCCGCTTTTAAAGGGCAGCCCGCCCAATCACAATGAGCCACGGTGCTTGGGAGCGCCGGATTGGCTCCTGGCGCACCCAGCATCCTCCATCCCTAAAACGTCATTTCCGAAACGGGCGGAAGCTCGTAAAAAAGATGGAGGATGCCGTTTCGATATTTAAAAACACTTCCGGGTTTGAAAATAAGTTTTGTAATCGTTTTGTAATTGTTAAAAATAACGAATATTTAACGAATTACAAAATTAATGAACAAAACCGCCCAGGCCTACGGCATACCCTTTGAGGTATGGACTGACTGTAAAAACCTACAATACATCACTTCACCCAGGAAGTTTTCAGCAAAACCAATAAGATGGGCTCAATTCTTCAGCAGATTCGATTTTCAGCTAAAGTTCCACAAAGGGAAGAAAAACATCATAGCGGATGCGCTGTCGCGTATTCCGGAGGATGAAGGGGGGAGGAAAGACCAAAGGGGGAGTGTGTTCACAGAATGGCAGTGGGGTATGGCGGTGCAAACCAGAGTGCAGGTGGAATGCAGCCAGAGGCTTGTGGGAATAGAAAGCAAAGACGGGGGATGGGAGGAGGAGATAAAGCAAGCGTACAAGAAGGATGAGTGGCTGGGGAGAAACAAGGAAAAAGTGGAATGGAAGAGTGGATTGGGATTTGTGAACTGGAATATATATATCCCAGGGAGCCTGAGGGGAGAAATGATGATAAGATGTCACGACAGTAAAAGAGCGGGCCATTTGGGAGTCACCAAGACCCTGAAGTTACTGGCGTGGCAATGTTGGTAGCCCAGGATGAGGGGCGACACAAAATTGTATGTATCCAAATATGACACATGTGCGAGGAACAAGGTGCCCACTCAAAAGCCGGTCGGGTTGTTGCAGAGGGTGGCAGAACCATCAAGGCCATGGAGTGTGATTGCCATGGATTTTGTGGGTGAACTTCCTAGTAGCCGGGGCCAACGTTACATCTGGACAGTGCTGGATTTATTTTCAAAATAGGCACATTTCGTAGCACTGCCCAAGCTACCATCCGCAGAAAAGTTAGCCGACCTTTTCATAAAACATGTATATCGGCTACATGGGTGTCCTGATCAGGTCATAAGCGACCGAGGTGTGCAGTTTACAGCAAAATTCTGGGAGAAATTCATGCAGTTGCTAGGAGTAGAAAGGACCCTAAGCTTGGCATTCCATCCCATGACAAACGGAGGGGTCGAGTGCACGCAACAAACATTGGGGTTGTTCCTAAGGACTTACACAAATCATTGTCAGAGCGACTGGGCAGATCTTCTCCCATATGCAGAAATCGCATACAATGGGGCCTATCATGCATCAACTGGGAAGTCCCCGTTCGAAATAGTGTATGGCAGAGAGATAGCCCCTTTGCAGAAACTGCCAAGTTGGGAGGAGGAAGAAACTTGGGGAAAGGAGGGATGGCCGAATAAGGTAAAAGCTAATTGGGAGGAGGTGGTGAAATCGCTCCGGGAAGCCCAATGGAAGTATAAGTTATTCGTGGATCGTAAAAGAAGGGAGGGGGACAAGTTGGAGGAGGGGGATTTGGTCTGGTTGAGCACCAAAAATCTCAAGCTGGACGCCCCGTCCAGGAAACTATCCCCACGGTATATTGGCCTATTTAGAATATCCAACAAAATAAATGATGTCACGTATAAATTGCAGCTGCCAAAGGTTTTGGGGAAGGTACATACAACATTCCATTGCAGCTTATTGAAAAAGTACCAAGGGTCGCTAGATGAAGAAGGAATGTAGTAGTGACATGTATTTCCATTCCAGGAAAAAGAAGAGGAGGAGGACATCATGTCAGGAGCCGGTTTCCAGGCCTTGGGTTTTGGCACTAAAAACCAGGATCCTGACATGCAACGCTGATAAGAACGGTGCAGCTGGTGAACTCGGGGGGGGGGGGGGGCAGTTGGCATTTGGCAGGAATGTTGCGCGGGACTTTTGGCTGGTGGGAAAGGGGATTTCAAATGTGGGGGAGGGTATATAAGGGTTGACCAGCAGCTGCCAGTCAATCCTGGCTTTCTTTGTGTCTGAACGTCCAGCAGTAAAAGTTCTGATTGATTACGGATTGGAGTCCTGTGTCGTTATTGGGAATGACTGTTGTGAGCTGACACACACACACACACACACACACACACACACACACATATATATATATATATATATATATATTGTTGCATGCACACACACACACACACACATTTGTTGTATGTATGTATATATGTTCCAGGATGGCTCCTACATGGCATGATGGATCTGGACCACACTTGCAATGTTGTTGGAGTTTAGGGGGCAGGCCTGATAGAGGACGATGTGAGTTGGAGTCCAGCTAAACAATGAGTATTTCTGGGTTGTTGTAGGTTTTTCGGGCTATATGGCCAGGTTTTAGAAGCATTCTCTCCTGACGTTTCACCTGCATCTATGGCAAGCATCCTCAGAGGTTGTGAGACTTTGTTGTTGTTCATTCGTTCAGGCGTCTCCAACTTTTCGTGACCTCATGGACCATCCCACGCCAGAACTCCCTGTCGGCCGTCACCACCCCCAGCTCCTTCAAGGTCAGTCCAGTCACTTCAAGGATGCCATCCATCCATCTTGCCCTTGGTCGACTCCTCTTCCTTTTACCTTCCACCTTCCCCAGCATAATTGTTTTCTCCAGGCTTTGCTGTCTCCTCATGATGTGGCCAAAGTACTTCAGCTTTGTCTCTAGTATCCTTCCCTCCAATGAGCAGTCGGGCTTTATTTCCTGGAGGATGGACTGGTTGGATCTTCTCGCAGTCCAAGGGACTCTCAGCACTTTCCTCCAGCACCACAGTTCAAAAGCATCTATCTTCCTTCGCTCAGTCTTCCCTAAGGTCCACCTCTCACATCCGTAGGTTACTACAGGGAATACCATGGCTTTGACTATGTGGATCTTTGTTGCCAGTCTGATGTCTCTACTTTTTACGATTTTATCGAGACTGAACATTGCTCTCCTCCCAAGAAGCAAGTGTCTTCTGATTTCCTGGCCACAGTCTGCATCTGCAGTAATCTTTGCACTTAGAAAGTCTGTCACGGCCTCCACATTTTCTCCCTCTATTTTCCAGTTGTCAATCATTCTTAATCTTGGGTTTTTGGACGTTTAGCTGCAACCCGGCTTTTGCGCTTTCTTCTTTCACCTTGATTAGAAGGCTCCTCAGCTCCTCCTTGCTTTCGGCCATCAGAATGGTGTCATCTGCATATCTGAGGTTGTTAATGTTTCTTCCAGCAATTTGCACCCCAGCTTTGCATTCATCAAGCCCCGCACATCGCATGATGTGTTCTGCATACAAGTTAAAAAGGTTGGGTGAGAGTATGCAGCCTTGCCGTACGCCTTTCCCAATCTTGAACCAGTCTGTTGTTCCGTGGTCAGTTCTTACTGTTGCTACTTGGTCCCTGTACAGATTCCTCAGAAGAGAGACAAGGTGGCTTGGTATGCCCATCCCACCAAGAACTTGCCACAATTTATTATGATCCACACAGTCAAAGGCTTTAGAATAGTCAAGAAGCAGAAATAGATGTTTTTCTGAAACTCCCTGCCTTTCTCCATTATCCAGCGGATATTGGCAATCTGGTCTCTGGTTCCTCTGCCTTTTCTAAATCCAGCTTGAACATCTGGCAACTCTCGCTCCATGTATGGCTGGAGTCTTGAGCATTACCTTACTGGCATGAGAAATAAGAGCCACTGTACGGAAGTTTGAGCAGTCTTTCACATTTCCCTTTTTTGGTATGGGGATATAAGTTGATTTTTTTCCAGTCTGATGGCCATTCTTGTTTTCCATATTTGCTGGCATATGGCATGCATCACCTTGACAACATCATCTTTTAAGATTTTAAACAGTTCAGCTGGGATCCCGTCGTCTCCTGCTGCCTTTTTATTAGCAATGCTTCTTAAGGCCCATTCAACCTCACTCCTCAGGATGTCTGGTTCTAATTCATTCACCACACCGTCAAAACTATCCTCGATATTATTATCCTTCCTATACAGATCTTCTGTATAGTCTCGCCACCTTCTCTTGATCTCTTCAGCTTCTGTTAGGTCCCTGCCATCTTTGTTTCTTATCATACCAATTTTTGCCTGAAATTTACCTCCAATGTATCTAATTTTCTGGAAGAGGTCTCTTGTCCTTCCTATTCTGTTGTCTTCTTCCACTTCCATGCATTGCTTATTTAAAAATAGTTCCTTATCTCTTCTGGCTAACCTCTGGAATTGCGCATTTAACTGGACATATCTCCCCTTATCACTGTTTCCTTTTGCTTTCCTCCTTTCTTGGGCTACCTCCAGTGTCTCAGCAGACAACCATTTTGCCTTCTTGGTTTTCTTTTCCTTTTTTAAAAAAATATATTTTATTGAATTTTCTGTGACATAATTTTTTTAAAAAAAGAAAAAAACAAGGGGAGAAAAGGAAAAAAGGGTAAATAGTGCAAGGGAAAGAGGAGGGAAGGGAGAGGGGAAAAGGCAGAGAAGGGATGGGAGACTAGGGCGGGATAGAGAAAGAGAAAAAAAATAAAAAAAATGCAGGTCTTCGTGGCTTCCTAAGTAAGTTAGTGGAGGTGTTCTCCTTTTCTCTGTCTTCTTTCCTTTCGTCTGTCGTAGTCTTCTCTCTTTCCTTCTTCCTAGAGGAAGAAGAAACATTAACAACCTCAGATATGTAGATGACACCACTCTCATGGCCGAAAGCGAGGAGGAGCTGAGGAGCCTTCTAATCAAGGTGAAAGAAGAAAGCGCAAAAGCCGGGTTGCAGCTAAACATAAAAAAAACCAAGATTATGGCAACAAGAATGATTGACAACTGGAAAATAGAGGGAGAAAATGTGGAGGCCGTGACAGACTTTGTATTTCTAGGCGCAAAGGTTACTGCAGATGCAGACTGTAGCCAGGAAATCAGAAGACTCTTGCAACAACAACAGAAGTGTTTACTTTTATTTAAACTATTGTCTTATACTTTATCTCCTTTAAATAGTCCAATTTGTCTCTTGTGTCAGATTATCCTTACTTCTGGATATTAAAAATGTAAGTCTGTCCATATTTCTAATGTCATACACTTTCTGTAGCCATTCTTCTGGTTCTGGTATTTCTTCTTTCTTCCATAATTTTGCATAACATATCCTCGCCGCTGTTGTTAGTAAAAATAATAGTTTGTCAGTATTTTTTTCCATTTTTGATGTTGTCATTCCTAAGAGGAATATTTCTGGTTTTAGTTGGATATTTATACCTAACATCTTTTGCGTTATTTCATGTATTTTTTTCCAATACGACTTTGCCTTATCACATGTCCACCACATGTGAAACAGAGTGCCTTCCTTCTTTGTACATTTCCAACAGCTTGTGTTGACGTTACTATAGCATTTGCCTAATTTATACGGTGTCATGTACCATCTATATGCCTTTTTAAACCAATTTTCCTTGAGATCTGTTGCATACGTGTATTTTAATTTCTTCATCCAGATTTCTTTCCATTCCTCTTTTTATATTTCTTCCAATATTTTCTTTCCATCTCTTCATATATTTCTTTTCTTCATTCGGGTCCTTGTTCCATTCTCTTAGTTTTTTGTATATCTTTGTTATTATTTTTTTTCCGTCTGCATTGTAGTGTCCCAGAATGTTGTTTGATCTTCGAAACCAATCTTTTTGTCTTTTTTGAAACTTTCTTTTATCTGCCCAAATTGAAACCATGAAATTTTCCTGTTGATTTCCTTCATCTCTTGCTGGGCTTTTGGTATTATTTTCCCTTTTTCTTTTTTCACCAATTCTTTATATTTCGGCCAATTGTTCCATCCTAGTTCCCTTCTTTGTACAGCTTCCAACGATGATATCCACAATGGAGTTTTCTCACAGATTTTTTTCTTATATTTTCCCCATATTTTATATATAGCCCATCGTATGAAATGATTTCCAAACTTTTTTCTTTTTTGACTCCTTCGTACCATAAATATTGATGCCATCCTGCTCTTAAGTCTATTCCTTCTAGATTCAATAATTTTTCATTTTCTAATTTTGACCATTCCCGTATCCACATTAATGCACTTGCTTCGAAATATATCTTAAAATCTGGTACTCCCATGCCGCCTCTTTTTCTTTCCTCAATCATATTCTTAAATTTTATTCTTGGTTTTTTCTTTTGCCATATAAAATTTATCATGTCTATAATGCAAATTAAATCATCAGCAAATACTTTGATTTTATATTCTTTTCCTTGTATTTTTGTGCCCCTCAATTCTTTCTCCTCTCTTATTTTGTCCATTAGGAAAAAAAATAATAATAATACAAAAAAGGGAGGAAATTAGACAAGAAATTGACCAGGAAGAAGCTAGACTAAAAAGAAATCCAAAGGAAAAAAGACTAAGGAAGAAAAAAGAAGCATCCTACGTGACGAGATTGAAAGAAGGGGACAAAGTCTATACAAAAGAGGAGGAAATAAGAAACCAATTCAGGAACTTCTATAAGAATTTATATCAGGAAGAAAAGATAAAAGCTGAGGAGGTAACAGAGTAACTTGTGCAAACAGAAAATTAAAAAATCTCAGATGAACAGAGAGAAGAGTTAAACAAAGAAATAACAGAACAAGAAATAAAAGAGGCAATAAGAAGTATGAAGACAAATAAAGCCCCAGGCCCAGACGGCTTAACAGCTATATATTATAAAACTTTCCAAAATGAACTAATACCCTATCTAAAAAAAATTATGAACGAAATAAGACAAACCAAGAAGATGCCGGAAACCTGGAGACAAGCAACCATATGTGTGATCCACAAAGAGAATACAGATCCTGAGAATGTAAAAAATTACAGACCCATCTCTCTCTTAAATCTGGATTATAAAATATTTAGTTTCATAATTGCAGAAAGATTGAAGAAATTACTAAGTAAAACAATAAAAGAGGACCAAGCAGGTTTTTTACCCAAAAGAAATCAAAATCAAAACATGAGAACAATTGTAGACTTAATTGAATATTATGAAATTAAAAACCAAAAGAAAGTGATGTTATTGGCTATCGACGCGGAAAAGGCGTTCGATAATGTAAATTGGAACTTCCTGAAATTTTTAAGGAAAGAAATGGATATTGGTTACTACTTCCAAAATATAATAAATGCCATCTACAAAAAACAAGAAGCAAAAATACTAATAAACGGATATGAAACAGAAAGCCTAGAAATCCAAAAAGGAACAAGACAGGGCTGCCCATTGTCGCCTTTGCTATTTATATTAACCTTGGTTTTCTTTTTCTTTGGGACATACTTTGTTGCCACCTCCTGAACAATGTCTGTCCATAGTTCTTCTGGGACTCTGTTTACTAAATCTAGTCCTTCAAATCTGTTCTTCACTTCCACTGTATATTCGCTAGGAATGTTAGTGAGATCATATCTAACTGGTCTGTGTATTTCCTGATCTCTTTAGTTTTATTCTAAACTGAGCAATAAGAAGTTCGTGATCTGAGCTACAGTCAGCCCCAGGTCTTGTTTTCACTGACTGGATGGATGTCCGCCACCTTTGGCTGCAAAGGATGTAGTCAATCTGATTTCGGTGTTGACCATCTGGTGAGGTCCATGTATAAAGCCGTCTTTTAGGTTGTTGGAAGAGAGTGTTTGTTATACACAGGGAGTTTTCCTGGCAAAATTCTATCAGCCTGCGTCCCACTTCATTTTGTTCTCCCAGACCATGCTTGCCTGTGATCCCAGTTGTCATTTGACTTCCCATCTTGGCATTCCAGTCTCCTTTAATGAAAATAATGTCTCTTTTTGGTGTATTATCCAGTAGGTCTCCAGCAAAGGGTCACCGCCTTGTTGTGGCGCTGGAGCTTGAGCACCTCAATGATGTCATGAGCGAAACCGTGAAGGGCCACCCAAGACGGGACGGTTGTGGCAGAGAGGTCAGACCAAGCGTGATCCCTGGGGAAGGCAACGGCAAACCACCCCAGTATCCTTGCCAAGAAAACTAAATGGACCAGTACAACCAGAGATATGTCGGTATGCCATTGGAAGATGGGACTCCCAGGTCGGAAGATGGCCAAAATGCTACTGGGGAGGAGCAGAGGATAAGTTCAACTAGCCCCAGATGTGATGACGCAGCTAGCTCAAAGCCGAAAGGAAGGCTAGCGGCCGACGGTACTGGAGGTGAACGACGAATCCGATGCTCTAAAGATCAACACACCATAGGAACCTGGAATGTAAGATCTATGAGCCAGGGCAAATTGGATGTTGTTATTGGTGAGATGTCAAGACTAAAGATAGACATTCTGGGGGTCAGCGAACTGAAATGGACTGGAATGGGCCACTTCACATCAGATGACCACCAGATCTACTACTGCGGACAAGAGGAACATAGAAGAAATGGAGTAGCCTTCATAATTAATAAGAAATTCGCTAAAGCAGTGCTTGGATACAACCCAAAAAATGACAGAATGATCTCAATTTGAGTGCAAGGAAAGCCTTTCAACATTACAGTGATCCAAATATACGCCCCAACCACAGCTGCTGAAGAAGCAGAAGTAGATCAGTTCTATGAGGATCTGCAGGACCTACTGGATAATACGCCAAAAAGAGACATTATTTTCATTACAGGAGACTGGAATGCCAAGGTGGGAAGTCAAATGACAACTGGGATCACAGGCAAGCATGGTCTGGGAGAACAAAATGAAGCGGGACGCAGGCTGATAGAATTCTGCCAGGAAAACTCACTGTGTATAACAAACACTCTCTTCCAACAACCTAAAAGACGGCTTTATACATGGACTTCACCAGATGGTCAGCACCGAAATCAGATTGATTACATCCTTTGCAGCCAAAGGTGGCGGACATCCATCCAGTCGGTGAAAACAAGACCTGGGGCTGACTGTAGCTCAGATCACGAACTTCTTATTGCTCAATTTAGAATAAAACTAAAGAGATCAGGGAAAATACACAGACCAGTTAGATATGATCTCACTAACATTCCTAGCGAATATACAGTGGAAGTGAAGAACAGATTTGAAGGGCTAGATTTAGTAAACAGAGTCCCAGAAGAACTATGGACAGAAGTCCGCGACATTGTTCAGGAGGCGGCAACAAAGTACGTCCCAAAGAAAAAGAAAACCAAGAAGGCAAAATGGTTGTCTGCTGAGACACTGGAAGTAGCCCAAGAAAGGAGGAAAGCAAAAGGAAACAGGGATAAGGGGAGATATGCCCAGTTAAATGCGCAATTCCAGAGGTTAGCCAGAAGAGACAAGGAACTATTTTTAAACAAGCAATGCATGGAAGTGGAAGAAGACAACAGAATAGGAAGGACAAGAGACCTCTTCCAGAAAATTAGAAACATTGGAGGTAAATTTCAGGCAAAAATTGGTATGATAAGAAACAAAGATGGCAGGGATCTAACAGAAGCTGAAGAGATCAAGAGAAGGTGGCGAGATTATACAGAAGATCTGTATAGGAAGGATAACAATATCGAGGATAGCTTTGACGGTGTGGTGAATGAATTAGAACCAGACATCCTGAGGAGTGAGGTTGAATGGGCCTTAAGAAGCATTGCTAACAACAAGGCAGCAGGAGACGACGGGATCCCAGCTGAACTGTTTAAAATCTTAAAAGATGATGCTGTCAAGGTGATGCATGCCATATGCCAGCAAATATGGAAAACACAAGAATGGCCATCAGACTGGAAAAAATCAACTTACATCCCCATACCAAAAAAGGGAAATGCGAAAGACTGCTCCAACTTCCGTACAGTGGCCCTTATTTCTCATGCCAGCAAGGTAATGCTCAAGATCCTGCAAGGAAGACTCCAGCAATACATGGAGCGAGAGTTGCCAGATGTTCAAGCTGGGTTTAGAAAAGGTAGAGGAACGAGAGACCAGATTGCCAATATCCGCTGGATAATGGAGAAAGGCAGGGAGTTTCAGAAAAAACATCTACTTCTGCTTCATTGACTATTCTAAAGCCTTTGACTGTGTGGATCATAATAAATTGTGGCAAGTTCTTGGTGGGATGGGCATCCCAAGCCACCTTGTCTCTCTCCTGAGGAATCTGTACAAGGACCAAGTAGCAACAGTAAGAACTGACCACGGAACAACAGACTGGTTCCAGATTGGGAAAGGCGTACGGCAAGGCTGCATCCTCTCACCCAACCTTTTTAACTTGTATGCAGAACACATCATGCGATGTGCGGGGCTGGATGAATGCAAAGCTGGGGTGAAAATTGCTGGAAGAAACATTAACAACCTCAGATATGCAGATGACACCACTCTGATGGCCGAAAGCGAGGAGGAGCTGAGGAGCCTTCTAATCAAGGTGAAAGAAGAAAGCGCAAAAGCCGGGTTGCAGCTAAACATCAAAAAAACCAAGATTATGGCAACAAGAATGATTGACAACTGGAAAATAGAGGGAGAAAATGTGGAGGCCGTGACAGACTTTGTATTTCTAGGCGCAAAGATTACTGCAGATGCAGACTGTGGCCAGGAAATCAGAAGACGCTTACTTCTTGGGAGGAGAGCAATGTCCAGTCTCGATAAAATAGTAAAGAGTAGAGACATCAGACTGGCAACAAAGATCCGCCTAGTCAAAGCCATGGTATTCCCTGTAGTAACCTACGGATGTGAGAGCTGGACCATAGGGAAGGCTGAGCGGAGGAAGATCGATGCTTTTGAGCTGTGGTGCTGGAGGAAAGTGCTGAGAGTGCCTTGGACTGCAAGAAGATCCAACCAGTCCATCCTCCAGGAAATAAAGCCCGGCTGCTCACTGGAAGGAAGGATACTAGAGACAAAGTTGAAGTACTTTGGCCACATCATGAGGAGACAGCAAAGCCTAGAGAAGACAATTATGCTGGGGAAAGTGGAAGGCAAAAGGAAGAGGGGCCGACCAAGGGCAAGATGGATGGATGGCATCCTTGAAGTGACTGGACTGACCTTGAAGGAGCTGGGGGTGGTGACGGCCGACAGGGAGCTCTGGCGTGGGCTGGTCCACGAGGTCACGAAGAGTCGGAGACGACTGAACGAATGAACAACAACATCCAGTAGGTCCTGCAGATCCTCAGACTTTAGCTGCATTTAATTCTATTTTAACATGTATTTATTATCAGCTTATGTATGCCCGAGTACGCATTTTAATGCTGCTAAAGTCTCACAATCTCTGAGGATGCTTGCCATAGATGCAGGTGAAACATCAGGAGAGAATGCTTCTAGAACATGGCCATATAGCCCGAAAAACCTACAACAACCCAGTGATTCCAGCCATTAAAGCCTTTGACAATACAATGAGTATTTCTAATAAATAGCATTAAAATGCGTACTCAGGCATACATATGCTGATAATAAATACATGTTAAAATAGAATTAAATGCAGCTAAAGTGGAACTGAACTGCTATGTGGACAACAACATTATATTTGTGCTAAAGACTAACACAAATAGATTTATTGTATTTTCGAATGTTGTTCAATGGAAGCGAACCCAAGTAGGGCCAACTCAACGTGAAAGATTCGTGATCCGTTCTAAAGATTCCTGATCATCTTTGCGTTTCTTTGGGTCTAAAATAGTTCCATAGGGATGGAAGGATTCAGATTGGTATCTTGGAGAACGGAGGCTCTTAACCCTTTCCTCAAAACCACGCTTTCCTCGTTGCACTCTGCTGGAGGGAGAAACAATATAAAGACAACACAGGCATTTCGCACCAGCCCTCTTTGATAGAGAAGGCTCCAGACTTTGCAAAACTACAACTCCCAGGATTCTATAGCACTAAGCCACGGCGGTAAAAGTAATGCCAAGCGGCAGTATAGATGTATGCTATGTGGGACCACACTGCCACAATTGTGTAATTCAAGAAAGTCCTGTATTGCAATAATGTCATGCAAAAAAAGGTGGGCCTAAAATCATGGTTCCCAGGGAGCCATACTCCTCTCCAAAAAGCTCCCAAAAGATGGTTATGGCAAGTGCAACCTATCGTAAAGGGAAATCACTACAGTATTCTGGAGGCAACTGAAAACCTCCCCCTCCTTTTGCTCTTCACTTTCTTCTTCTTTTCTTCCTCCTCCTCCTCTTTTTTGTCTTCTTTTTTCTTCTTCCTTCTCCTCTTTCTCCCTTTTCTTTTCCCCCTTCTTCACCTTCTTCTTTTCTTCCTCCTCCTCCTACTCTTCCTCTCCCCCTACTTCACTTTCACCTTCTCATTCTTCTTTCCTTTCTCGTTCTCTTTCTCTCTTTTCTCTTCCACCTTCACCTTCTCCTTTTCTTCCCCCTCTTCTTCCTTTTGCTCCTTCTTCAGCTTCACCTTCTCATTATTCTTTTATCTCTCCTCCTCCTTCTCCCTCTTATTTTCCTTCTCCACCATCTCCTCCTCCCTGTTCATCTTCTTTTTTCTTCCTTCTCTTCCTCCTTTTCCCTTTTCACCTTCTCATTCTACTTTTCTTTCTCCTTCTCTTTCTCCCTCTTCTTTTCCACCTTCTTCACCTTCTCCTTTTTTTGTCCTCCTTCTTTTCTTCCTTCTTCACGTTCTCCTTTTCTTCATTTTCTTTTTCCTTCTGCTCCTTCTTCACATTTACAATTTTATTCTTTTCTTTCTCCTTCTTCCTTCTCCCTCTTCTTTTCCATCTCCTCTTTTTCTTCCTCCTCCTTTTCCCTTCTTCTTCCACGTTTTTTTCTCTTCTTTTCCTCACTCCCCTTTTTTTCTTTTCCTTCTTCTTCTGCCTCTCTTTTCTCCTTCTTTTTTGCTCCTCCTCTTCTTTTCCTTTCCAGAAAAGGGCCAAGAGAAAGAGAAGAATGAAGAGGAGAAGGAAAAAACGAGGTGGAGAAGAAGGAAGAGGAGGTTTGTGGGCCTCCAATGCAACGGGAGGGGAGGGGGATGCCCTTGGCCCCCAACCCTGCCTTCCTTCCTCAACCTTGAAGGTAGCCTTCTCTGCAACGCAGCAGAGCACCAAGGACACTGGAGCAAAGTAGAATAGATGAAGCAGGGATGCTTTGGATCAGGGGCAGCTGCCATAGTAACAGCATCCTTCCTTTCCAAAATCTGCTTCTCCCTCTTTTTATTTTAATTTTTAAAAGACCGTGATGAGAGTGTTGTTCTTCCCCAGAAAATGAAAATGTCACTTTGCTTTAGGAGGGAAAGAGGGAGGGAAGGGAGGAGGGAAGGGAGGGATGCAGGCAGAGATGTGAGGCTCAGTTTGTGGGGTCAGTGTTCCTCAAAGAGTTGGGTTAGTGGTCATGGTCGGTAGGGGTCAGGGTGCAAATCCACCATTTCTCCCTAATTTCCATTTAGGAGGGAGAAGGAACCACAACTAGAAGGGAAACATTATTATTATTATTATTATTATTATTATTATTATTATTATTAGATACACAAGTTTAGCACACAGCAAACAATGCTATCACTATGCTCATTGTTGTATTGGATCACACGTCTGACACTTCCCAAGTGTCTAGGACTGTGTGATGTATTAAGGAATAATGCATGCAGATCTGAGTAGGGTGGCCTTTTGCAGCTGACAAATGGTAATTTTGTCAGCACCAATTGTTTTTAAGTGTAGGCCAAGGTCTTTAGGCACTTCATTTAGTGTGCTAATCACCACTGGGACCACCTTTATTGCCTTGTTCCAAAGTCTTTGCTGTTCTATCTTGTATTATTATTATTATTATTATTATTATTATTATTATTATGGTGCCGAATCTATTGGTGGAGAGATAGGGTGTACTACCATGAAGAGTTCCAAGTTCTGACTAAACCCTAGAGTGGATTAACTGTATACAAGCAACAGAGTGTCACAGAACAATAGCATAAAGGTCCATAAAGAAGAGGAGGAAAAAACATCATAGGTTGATAAAGATTGCTCCATTAGGAGTTGGTGGATTACAATTCCCAACATGCGTCACCATGAAAAGCTAATAGGGTGCTGGGATCTGCACTCCAAAAACATCTAGCGGGTCACAGTCTCTAGATTACACAATGTCCTCCCCATAGAAGGTGGATTGGCACCAACAATGGCCTCTTCCTGGCACCAAGATGTTCCATCCATAGCCCTTTGTTAATGTCTTCAGGGCCTGACTGTATCCAATTTGCATATGTGTATGGTTTTAAGTGACAAATGGTTTAAGATACATCTAGATTATTGCACCTATTTATGGTTTTAATATGGTCTGACTTGTGATCTTCAGATATAAAGTGGAATAGAAAGAAAGAAAGAAAGAAAGAAAGAAAGAAAGAAAGAAGAAATGTATGGGGTGGGAGATAAATATAGGAAGGAAGGTACCAGAGAGGAAAGAAGGAAAGAAGGAAAGATAGGGAAGGTGATGGGAAGGAAGGAAAGAAAGAAAAGGATGAGAAACAAATGAAGGAAGAAGTTATAGGACAGTAGAAACTAAGGAAGGAAGGAAGAGTATGGGAAACAAATGAAGGAAGAAGTTACAGGACAGGAGAAACAAAGGAAGGAAGGAAGGAAGGAAGGAAGGAAGGAAGGAAGGAATCATCATCATCATCATCATCATCATCTTTATTTATAACCCACCCAATGGGGACTCGGAGCATCTTACATTAGGCCAAGCCCAAACAACAAATTACAACAGAGTAAAACCAAAAAACACCGATCGAAAATGCAAACAGTGAACAACAACATCATAATTACATAAAACATATAAAATATATAACAATATAAAATTACAATAAGCACAATCACAGTGACAATGGGCGGGCTACATGTAATGATTAAAAGAAAAACTAATTAAAAACTAATTAAAACTCGGGTGAGATAAAAGAGAACCAGGTTATTTGCAGAGGAGGGATCATTATAGCGGGGGTTGTGGAATCATGCTTTCCCATGGGGGGGGGGGGGCATATAATCCAATGACAGAATGTTGAGTCTAAGCAGTAGTGTGGGATTGTATATCTACTCACCAAAGGCGCAGCGGAAGAGCCAGGTTTTAAGGTTCTTTTTAAAGGTTTCTAGGGTAGGGGTTTCTAGGGTAGGAAGGAAGGAAGGAAGGAAGGAAGGAAGGAAGGAAGGAAGGAAGGAAGGAAGAAAAAGGATGAGAAATGAAGGAAGAGGTATAGGACAGGAGAAACAAATGTAGCGACCAAGGAAGGAAAGAATAGGATGGGAAACAAAGGAAGGAAAGTATAGGGCAGGAGAAAGGAAGGAAGGAATCCTCTGTTTTAGATAGATACTAACAAACAACTCTCTGCCAAACCTGCCTTGTGCCAACTCATGTTCTTCCCCTTTGTTTTCCATTTGGGAAGACTGCCAGATTCTCCTTTTTTTCTTTTTCTCTCCTTTGTATTTTTTGTTCTACCAGATCAACAATGCCTGTAATGAGTCTGCACGCTGAACCATCCAAAAGCAAAAGTGATGTTCCCTCAGCCAACCATGGGGACCATTTTGAATTTCTGGAGTATTTCAAATATTGGAATTCCAGATGAGAAATGCTCAATCTGTATCATAATGCAATCCCTAAAGCAGTGGTCGTCAACTCCCAGAAATCATAACAGCTAGTAAACTAGCTGAGATTTCTGAGAGTTGTAGGCCAAAACACTTGGGGACCCATAGGTTGAGAACCACTGCCCTAATGTAATATGACGGTCCATCCCCCTTTAGACTCTGGGGTCTCTGGGGACATGGAGGACAAGGCGAATGGTAACTGCCTCTTGTCTGGAGACAAAAGTGAATCCCAAGGCAGCAAGCAAGGTTCCCATGCCCACCCAACATCTTGAAGCACAGAGTTGGAAGAGACTCACATCTGCCAAGCAAGAAGACACAATCAAAGCCCTAATAAAAGATGGCCATCCAACCTCTGTCTGAAGATCTCCAAATGAAGGAGACTCCAACAGACTCTTAAAAAACAGCATATTCCACTTCAAACAGCTCCTACTGATATCAAGCTAGAATTTGGAGGCTCCTGCCCAGGAGAGAGGAGCCCTTAGACCCACCAAATAGAGAGTCCGAAACCCTTGGCAAGTGAAAAAGGAGAAAGGCCCAGAAGTTTCCCTGATTTTTCCCAAATAAATCTCACCAAGGTTGAAGAAAAGCCATCGAGGTTTATTTAGCGATCCAGCTGAAAAGGATGCAGAGCTGCAATCATTCACCAGCAGAGCATAAAGAAATACATTTGATACAGCCACATTTATAGTAAATTCAAAGTTGCAGAGTTCAAACTTCCTGCCCCGGCTTGCCTGCTGCCCTCCACTGTGATTGGGCAATGGGCAAACAGCTGGGAGGCGGCCCTCCCACCCCCGGCGCCTCTGGACTAATCAGGAAGCTCCAGGGAGTCTCAAGCTAGCCTGATCTATTGTGCTTTGATTGGAATGAATCAACATGTGTAAAGGAAAATCTGGATTTTACTAGCCAGCAGACATGAGGACAATGAAAGCAAAACTGGGGTGAATGTTCCTTAGTGGGAAGTTAGTTAAATCAACCAGTGTGAAGGTGGGGGCTTTTCGAGGGTCCCCTGAACTCCAGGTAGAAAAATGATTAGGGGTCTGCCAGGGGGCAAGCAGCATTGTTGGGCAATCCTCCGAGAACAAAGCTGCCTGTCAGTTTATTTTTCATGCAAAGGAAATTGTGGATTGGGGTCTTTGGAATGTCTGGAGCTCTGCAGTTTCCTGGGTGGATCTCTGGGGGGATAAGGAAAGGGAAGAGGAAAAAAAGGTCAAGGGGAAAGCCTCAGCCACAAGGAAAATCATGCATAAATGTTTGTGTCCTTGGAAGGGAATGAAAAAGGTCAAGGGAAGGCCACTAGCACAAAGGAAAATCTATATAGGGTTGATGTTGCAGGAACCATATGCTTATAATTCATAACAGGAAAGGTCCAAAGGATTTCACTGAGCCAGTCAAGGGAGTCCTGCAGACTTGTCCTTGGCCCTTGGAAAACTTTAAGTTACTATCCCTTATTGGGGGGGGGGGGCATGCTCGGCTTCATTACCATTAGGAAGTTCTTACTAATGGGTTGTTGGGAGGTCACAACATCTGAGAATCCTGCCATAGATACAGGTGAAATGTCAGGAGACAATGCTTCTGGAACATGGCCATACAGCCCAGAAAACCCATAACAACCCAGTAATTCCGGCCATGAAAGCCTTCGACAATACAAGTTCTTACTAATGAAATCTCTTTTCCTGTTGAACCCATTGTTCCATTGTGTCCTAGTCTCCGAAGCCGCAGAAAACATGGCTAAATGACACTTTTTTTAGCCTTCTCTTTTCCAAGCTAAACATCTCCAGCTTCCTAAGCCAAACCTCATAGGCATTCATGGTTTCCAGACCTTTTGACAGCCCTTTTTGGCCGCGGTCGGTCAATCCTATCCACCTCCTTCTTGCACTGTGGTGCCCAGAACTGGACACAGTCTGATTCCAGGTGAGGTCTGGCCAAAACAATAAGTACAGTGAGTGGCACCCTTCACAGCCAATGAGAGCGAGAGACAGGGCAGCCAGGCCCTCCTTCTGCCAGTGAGGAGGGGGAGATGCTGAGGAAAGAGGCGCCAGGCGGAGAGCAGGAATCAGAGGCAGAGCGAGAAGGTGGCAAAGGCAGTGAGAGACAGACAGAGAGAGACAGAAGGAAGAGAGCAAGGCAGCAGCATCGCCTGGTGGCTGGCTTAGGGGCCCCTCCACCTCCTCCGGCTTCTCCCATTCTCACCTGCCCAGACCCTCCAGGGTAAGTGGCATTCTGGGATTCACCTGTCCATGGAGTGATGGGCTTTGGGAGGAAGTACCATTTGATTAGACAAAGACCTGTGTTCTCTTTGGCACAGTCTTATACTGCCCTTGTTGTTTAGTTGGCATTTCATATGATTGTGCCCTTTGTCAGGGGATTATTATTATTATTATTATTATTATTATTATTATCGTCAACATAATAATAATAATTACAATTTCCTCTCTCAAAAGAGAGTCGAAGCAGCTAAGAAAACTCTTTCAAAGTCAACCCAAAACCTTATGGCACCATATTGATGACACATGGCTATCTGGGGTCATTCAGACATCAATGGTGCCAGACCCACTTGCTCAAATAAGACAAGGAAAGGGGTCCTTCCTTAAACAGAAGGAAGGCTTCACAACTGTATATGTTTTAAGACTTCTATATTGCCAGAAGTCTTGTTCTCACCCTCATCTATGGCAGGTAGACGCCACTGGATTGTTCAATGCGAAGGAAAGAACTCTGCACATGCCCAGAAATACATGTATGTTGATGCTTCCATCCTACATTCTAGGAGTGGGCTGGGAATGCAATGCACTCAGATGAGATGCTATGTTCTTCTCTCCCTTTCACATGCGGCCCCTCTTTGTAACCCTTGCCCTTTCCTTATGGCGAGTGCCCTTTAAATCCAGCCTTCTTCCAAAATGGGAAATGGTTTTGATGCATTCATTCACTGCCTGGTCTCAAGAAAATCTCCATAGCTGCCATCAAGGAGGAGGGAGCCAATTCCTGCCTTTGGGAATGAGCAGATGGGGGAAAACAGGAGGGAAGAGCCTCTAATGCTCTCCAAAAAAGGCACAATATGGGTTGCATGCCTATTTTGTGCCAATTCCTACCACTGCCTACATCAAAACAGAGACAACCCCCTATTCTAGACTCATAACAACTGCACATTTGCTTAGTTTTGATGGCAAAATCTGTACCTTCCAACAAAATCCTGTCTTCTTTTGCATTGCTTGCCCTTTGCTTGAAATCAATGAAGGGACAGTTTCCTAAGGAAAGGGGCAGAGCAAAGCCTTCAAATAGATCTGGATGGGCTTCCGCTAGAAAACGTGACGCTCAAAACATGGGTGCCTTTTCCTTGGGATGAAAAGACCCTTCTGCCTTAGAAGGAATATATTTACAAATCCAACCATTTCTATTCAAGAGGAAAGACTATTTATGAATTCCAAAAAGAGGAAAGAACAAATTTCTCCATTCCAGACCAAAAGAAATGAATATTTACGAATCTAACCATTCCAAACCAAAGATAAAGACTACAGGTCTGACCAGGAAAGACTATTGACAAATGTGATCGCTCCAAACCAAAAGGAAGGAATAGTTACCAATCTGCTCATTGCTAACCGAAAGGAATGGTGTTCCTCTTCCTTGGGAAATCTCCCTCTGAGGAATATTGGACAAAGTGAGATGTACACTATCAGTGCTGTGCATTAGAACAATGCAATAACCTCTCTCCTGGTGCAAGCCAAAGAATGAGCATGCGAATGGGGTACCAGGCCTGGTGAGTTGTTCCAAGGAAGCAACAGAACACGTGAAACAGAATCATGGCAGAGAGGAAGGCAGCTGCACAAAAGACAAAATGGCATGGCTTGGAACGTGATCCAACAGCAATGGTTTCCAATGTTCTCGACTCAGATTTGGGAATTATCATGGCTTCAGAGCTGATCAAACAGAATTCATCTACACCAACGTTTCCCAACTTGGGGGTCGGGACTCCTTTTGGGGTCATAAGGGAGTGTCAGAGAGGTCACCAAAGATAATCAGAAAATGTATTTTCTGTTGGTCATGCGAGTTCTTTGTGGGAAGTTTGGCCCAATTCTATCATTGGTGAGGTTCAGAATGCTCCTTGATTGTAAGCGAACTATAAATCCCAGAAACTACAACTCCCAAATGTCAAGGTATATTTTCCCCAAACTCCACCAGTGTTCACATTTGGGCATATTGAGGATTTGTGCCACGTTTGGTCCAGATCTATTACTGTTTGAATCCACAGTGCTCTCTGGATGTAGGTGAACTATAACTTCAAAACTCAAGGTCAATGCCCACCAAACCCTTCCATTATTTTCTGTTGATCATTGGAGTTCTGTGTGCCAAGTTTGGTTCAATTCTATTGTTGGTGTAGTGCAGAATCTCTTTGATTGTCAGTGAACTATAAATCCCAGCAACTACAACTCCCAAATGACAAAATCAATCTACCTCCCCAAACCCCACCAGTATCGGGTATTTGTGCCAGATTTGGTCCAGTGAATAAAAATATATCCTGCCTATCAGATAACAGTAACAAAATTACAGTTCTGAAACAGTAACGAAAATAATTTTATGTTTAGGGGTCATCACAGCATGAGGAATTGTATTAATGGCTAGTGGCATCAGGAAGGTTGACAACCACTGGTCTACACTATAAATTTAATGCAGTTTAGCACCACTTGGACTGCCAAGGCTCAAGACTATGGGACCCAGGAAGTTGTACTTTTCCTAAGGGTGCATCTACGCTGTAGATGATACCCATTTGAACTGACGTGGCTCAACACTATGGAACCATAAGACTTGCAGTTTAGTGAGGTACTGCCACTCTTTGGTAGAAAAAAGTGAAGACCTTGCAAAACTGCAATTCCCACCAGTCCATGGTAGTTAAAGGGTGTCAAACTTCATTAATTCTTCAGTGTATATGTGCCCCAAATGTTGACATTGCTATTGTCTACCTTCCCTACTTTTGAACCAAACTTACCTTGGGTCAAGCAAGAGACAGGTTTGCAGAGGAAGAATGAGAAGGGGAGATTTAATGCAAAGAACCCTTGTTTTGGTACAGAAAACAGGAAGGAAATGGCACAGGAGACGTGCTCCCTGCAAAAAAGATGACATTTTTCTGCACAAAACACGTTTCCTACATAGAGGAAACAGTCTCCTTACCTGAGCTAGCAGGAGTGGTGTCGGACTTGGCGTTGAACTCCCAACGGCTTTTAGTCTTGGGAGATTTCAATGTCCATACTGAGACCTCTCTGTCAGGGGTGGCTCAGGACTTCATGGCCATCATGGCAACCATGGGCCTGTCCCAATTAGTATCTGGTCCCACCCATAGTGCCGGACACACTGGATTTGGTTTTCATGCAGGGATGGGAGGAAGGTGATGGGGTGGAGGAGCTGACCATCGCTCCATTGCCATGGACTGATCACCACCTGATTAGGTTTAGACTTTCTGTGCCTCATAACCTCCGCAGGGGTGGTGGGCCCATTAGAATGGTCCGCCCCAGGAGACTTATGGATCCAAATGGCTTCTTGATGGCTCTTGGGGAGTTTCCCACCTCCTTGGCTAGTGATTCTGTCAATGCTTTGGTCTCCCACTGGGACAGTGAGACGACTAGGGCAATTGATACAATCGCTCCAGAACACCCCTTTTCGAGTAACCGAGCTAAACCTGCCCCTTGGTTTACTGAGGAGCTGGCAGCGATGAAGCAAAAGAAGAGGTGGCTAGAGCGCGCGTGGCGCCAGAGACCTACCAAATCAGCTCAAACACATCTGAATGCCTTTCTAAGGTCCTACGATGTGGCAATAGCAGTGGCACAAAAATCATCTATTGCTGCCAATTTTGCATCTGCGAAGAATAGTCCAGCTGAACTTTTCCGAGTTGTCAGGGGTCTGTTAAATCTGCCGAAAGCGAGATCCCTGATGACTCGGTGGCTCGTTGTGAAGCTTTTGCTTGATTCTTTGCAGATAAAGTTGTGCTGATTCGGTCCGATTTCGACGCCATATTAACAGCAGTCTCTGAGGACGAGCATCTGCTTGTTCAGTTTTATTGGATTCATTTCAATTGGTTCAGCTTGAGGATGTGGACAGGATCTTTGGAGAAGTGAGACCTACCACATGCATCCTAGACCCCTGCCCATCCTGGCTGATAAAAGAAGCCAGAGGGGGTTTGGCAGAGTGGGTGAAGGTGGTGGTTAATGCCTCCTTACAGGAGGGTAGGTTTCCAGCGAGCTTAAAACAAGCTATCATAAAACCGCTGTTGAAAAAACCATCACTGGACCACACTCAATTAGACAATTATCGGCCAGTTTCCAATTTCCCATACTTGGGCCAAATCATGGAACGTGTGGTGGCAACACAACTCCAGGGATTTCTGGTAGACATTGATTATCTAGATCCGGCACAGTCTGGATTTAGGCCGGGACATGGACCTGAGACAGCCTTGGTCGCCTTGGTAGATGATCTTCGCCGGGAACTGGACAGGGGGAATGTGTCCCTGTTAGTTCTGCTGGACCTCTCAGCGGCCTTCGATACCGTCAACCATGGTATCCTTCTGGAACGCCTCATAGATATGGGACTTGGGGGTACTGCTCTGCAGTGGCTCCAGTCCTTTCTTGAGGGACGGTCCCAGAAGGTGTTACTGGGTGACACCTGTTCGGCCCCACAACCCTTGTTGTGTGAAGTCCAACAGGGTTCAATTCTGTCCCCGATGTTGTTTAACATCTACATGAAGCTGCTGGGGGAGATCATCCGGATTTCGGACTGAGGTGTTATCTCTATGCAGATGATGTCCAAATCTGTCACTCCTTTCCGCCTGTCACCAAGGAGACTGTCGAGACCTTGAACCGGTGCTTGGCTGCTGTGTCGGACTGGATGAGAGCTAACAAATTGAAACTGAATCCAGACAAGACAGAGGTCCTACTGGTCAGTCGTAAGGCCAAACAGGGCATAGGGTTACAGCCTATGTTAGATGGGGTTACACTGCCCCTGAAGACACAGGTTCGCAGCTTGGGAGTGATCCTGGATTCATCGCTGAGCTTGAAACCCCAGGTCTCAGCAGTGGCCGGGAGAGATTTTGCACAATTAAAACTTGTGCACCAGTTGCGCCCGTACCTTGGGAAGTCAGATCTGGCCACAATGATCCACACTCTTGTTATTTATTTTTATGTATATACTGACTGTTTTAATTGTTATAATTGCTGTTTACATGTTTTATCCATTGTTATGTTTATGCTGGCATCGAATTGTGCCTTTGTAGCCGCCCTGAGTCCCCCCTCAGGGGTTGAGAAGGGCGGGGTAGAAATGCCCGAAATAAATAAATAAATATTGCAGTGCATATGAATGTTTCATGTTCAGTGTGTGCAGAAATCCTGGTCTCTGAAAATGTGTGCAAATTATTCATTCTCGTTTGCGAGAGCAAATAATTACAAAGCCTGAACATACCAACCTGGCCTCTGTCTGACATTCAGAGACAGGGCTTGTCAAGACTCGAAAGGGAACCAGAAGCCAAATAATCTTTCTCTCTCTCAAACACACACAAATAAATGGCCCTAAATATGGCTTTTGGGGTTTCTTCCTTGGGCTCACTTGGCAAGAGAAGGAGAACATCCACACTGTAGAATGAATGCAGTTGAACTCTCCTTTAGATGGCATGGCTTGATACTATGGACTCCTGGGAGTTTTACTTTTAAAAAATATATTTTATTGGTTTTCTTAGAATACATCGATACATCAATACCTTCAATACTCTTATATTCTATCCTCAATTCGGTACATCAACCATAGGTGTATATATATCTTGTATACTTCCCCCACCCCACCTCTGTGCCCCCCGCCTTCCGAGCCACTTCAATTTGCATTCTCTTTCCAAAATACCATTTCTTCTTGTGGAGGTAATTTCCCATCTACTTCTTTTAAGCCATTCTCAATAAATTTTCCCCAAACGTTATCAAAATCGTTTTCCTTCTATACCCCTTTCCTAACCTACATGTCAATTTATCATTTATTGCTATTTTCCATAATTCTTTATACCATTCTTCAATTGATATATTTATTTTACCTTTCCAATTCTTCACTATCAGTAATCTTGCTGCAGTTAACATGTTATCTATTGCATCTTTCTCTGTTTTTTTTTAAATTTCTTAATATTATATAGTGACAACAATGCAATGCTTGCACTTTTCCCTAGCTTCATATCCATTATAGCTTCTATCTCACCAAATACCTTCCCCCAAAATTCATTTACATATTTACATTGCCACCACATATGTATATATGTACCCACCTCCTAGCAACTTCTCCAACAATTTTTTGTGGTATTCCTATTAATATTTGATATCTTTACTGGTGTTAAGTACCATTTGCAAACCAATTTGTAATAATTTTCTTTAACACGTATTGATAAGTTCTTTAAATATCTTTGATCCCATAATTGTACCCAATCCTCTTCTTTTATTCTAATCCCTAGGTCTTCCTTCCATATCCCTCTTAATGTTACGTCCTTTATTTTTTTCTCCTTAATATCGATTATTATCTTATACAATTTGCTAGTTATTCCTTTCAGCTTGTGGTATCCTCCTGTAGCTCTTTCTTTTTTGTATCATTTGTTCAACTTGTGTAAGTTTGCCTCCTTCCCCATTATTTTTTATCCAATTCTTGAACCATTGCTCTAATTGTAAGCAATGGAACCATGAGAGTTTAATATCTCTAGATTCTCTCATAGTTTCTTTCCTTATATTTGCTTTTATCCAATCTCCAATATTCTTCTCTCTTAATTTTTTATCTAATGTGTTTATAAAATTTTTGGGGAATTTTTATAGCCATTATTATTGGTGTTAGTATCGAATTTTCTGATAATAATATTTCCTTGTATCTATTCCAAATTCCTATCACATTTCTCAACATTGGGTTTTTTATTCTCTTAATTTCTTTCATTTTTATATCCTTAAAAAATATATTCCAAATTTTGTCCTCTACTTCTTCTGAATCTTCCTCCAAGGCCTGTAGAGTCACCAAACTACAATTCTCAGGCTTGCACAATATGCAATTGTGGCTGTTCAAGTAGGGTCAAACTGCATTCATCCTACAGTATGGATCAGGTATGAGCAAACCCAGGCCCAGGGGCCGAATGTAGCCCCATGGTCTCTTTTCTCAGGCCCTCCTCTCTTACACCATCCTATCCTTCCTTCTGAAGTTGGTAAGAACTTTAGGAGGGTCTTCCCTAGGAGGAGGGACCCTGGGATCCCACCAAAGAGGGATCGCTACTTTGGTGAGCTAGAGAAGCCTGATTTAAGCAATTTTATTAAATTAAAAATTCAAAATAAATCTCACCAAAGTTGAAGAAGCAGCACCAAGGTGTTCTAATTAGCGATTCAGCTGAAAAAATGCAATGTAGCAATCATTCGCCTACAGAGCATGCCATTACAAAGATCAGAGATATTTTTATAGGGTTTATAGAGAAGTTTCAAAATTCCCACCCTCCGCCCTCCTGCCGGCTCGATGGTGATTGGCTGACGCGATAACAGATGGGAGAAGGCTTGGTCGCCTGCCCTGCATCAGGGCCAATCATGGAGCTCCTCCACTGTGCAGGAACCAATGGGAGAGCTCCTACCGCCTCAACATCTTAGCGAATCAGGAGAAGGGAGGCAGGACGAGGAAGAAAAATGGGCTGGTGAGTGGATTAATGGATTTCATGGCTTGGGGCCCGGAGCCCGAGAAATTTGGTCTGCGACGGATGCCCAGCCTATTGTCTTTTGATGGGTCTTGTTGATTGCCTAATCCGGGTCTTCCTGTCGCCATTAGATATGACACAATGAAAAGGCTGGGGTGAATGTTTGTTGTGTCAAGTTTTGAAAGAAAAACAGTTTCGGGGGGAAAGACCTTACTGGGGTCTTCCTCCCCCCAGTGTGATGTGACCAAAGATGACAAATGAGATCCTTTGTTCAGTGGCCCAACTCCAAAACTGAACAGAAGACCCTCAGATTATGGTTCCATGCACGAATATCATGATAAGGGTTCTTATTGTGATTGCTGATTGCCTTTTCAACACAGCTGGCAGTTTCCTTGATGAGTTTTCCCCAAGAGGGAGGCAAACGGGCAATGGGTTGGGTGCCAGGGCAAAAATAAGGGAAAATACATGGGGAAATATAGGAATCCACGGAAATTCATATCAAACATCCCTTCCCAACCTCTGCCCACCAGAGAAATTGATTAAAATAATAATTTTAATAGAACATGTGTCTATAGTTCATACTGGGGAAGTCCAGATGTGAAAATGAGTTATTTAGAGCTAAAAGGAAATTGAAGAAAGTCCAACAGTCACAAAAGGGTGCCTGATGACCTCCACTGAGCCCAGGAATGGATTCTAGCAGCGCCAAAATCGAGTTGGTCTTTGGGAAACTATAACTCCCTCCAAGGACTGGAGCCCCGAGGCCAGGCTCTTCCCCGAGAGCCTCATGAGGTAGCCGCACCAAGTGTTCAGGGCCGGGGCCTGACAGAGGCGATGGAATGGTGAAAAGCAGCAGTGCAGCAGCAACCGGAGCCGACTTTTTGACAATCAGCTGTTTCTTGTAAAATATATTTCTAAAACTTAAATGATTATTCCCCAGGCGTAGAAGCCCGAAATGCAAAAAAAGTGAGATAGCAGATAGTGCTAGAATTAAGCCAGGAAAAATATGCCACCAAAATGGAGGTGATCCGCCATCTCGCAGATACAGGGGCCCCTGGGGGTTTCTGTATCTGCGGTTTAGGGGAGCGCAGATTCGACCTCCCCAGAACGCCAGGAAGGCAATCCAGTCAGGTCTGCAGTCTCCTGCGGCCTGGAAAGGGTTAGTTTCATGCACTGGGATAGTTTCAGCCAAGAAGAGACACAAAGTATCATGCTAGAGAATTCAAAGTTGCAATTTCATTAATCTTTATTTGGGGATCTGTTACAAAGTTGGGGCTTGGTAGGGAAGTGAAAAGAGAGAGCACAGGGCTGTGTTGAGTCCCTAGTTGAGCTTGCTGTTGGGGCACATTTCATCAGTTTGGCCCAATCTTTGCATCCAGGAACTGTGGAACTCCCTGCTGCTAGTCACAGCAGCTTCAAGGCAGGGGCCTGGGATGCCCTCGATGGCACTTCCTTCTCTCTTTCTTTTCTCTTTCCCTACTCCCTCCCTTTCCTGCCTCCCTTTTTCTCCCTCACTCCTTTCTTCCAACCCTTCATCCTTCCCTCATTCCTCTCTCCTTCCCTCTCTCCCTCTTTCTACATCCTACTTTCCCTTTTGTCTTTCCTTCTCTCTTTCTTCCCTTCCTCTCTTCCTCTTTCTCCCATCATCAATTCCCTTCCACCCTTTCATCCTTTGTTCTCTCTCTCCTTCTTCCTTCCCTCCCTCCCTCCCTCCCTCCCTCCCTTCCTTCCTTCCTTCCTTCCTTCCTTCCTTCCTTCCTTCCATCTTTTTCTTCCTTCCTCCCTTCTTCCATTCATCTTTTTCCTTCCACTTTCCTTTCCTCCCATCCTTATCTTCCATACTTTCATCCTTCTTTCCTTCTCTCTTTCCTTCCTCCTTCCCTTCATCCCTTCCATCTTTCCATTCTTTCTTTCCTTCCTTCCTTCCTTTTGTCTTTCCTTCTTCATTTCCTTCCTTCCATCTTTCCCTTCCTCCCTCCCTTCCTCCTTTCCTTCCATCCTTATCTTCCATCCCTTTGTCCTTCCTTCCCTTTTGTCTTTCCTTCCTTCTCTCTCTCTTTCCTTCCCTTCCATCTTTCTCTTCCTTCCTCCCTTCCTCTGTTCATCTTTTTCCTCCCTCTTTCCTTCCTTTCCTTCCATTTTTATCTTCCACCCTTACATCCTTCTTTCCTTCTCTTTTTCCTTCCTCCTTCCCTTCCATCTTTTTCTTCCTTCCTCCCTCCCTCTTTTCCTTCCATCCATCCTTATCTTCCACCCTTTTGTCCTTCCTTCCCTTTTGTTTTTCCTTCCTTTGCTCTTCCCTTCCTTCCATCCTTCTTTTCCTCCCTCCCTTCCTTATCTTTTTCCTTCCTCCTTCCCTTCCTTCCATCCTTCCCTTCCACCCTTTTATCCTTCCTTCCCTTTTGTCTTTCCTTCCTTCCTTCTATCTTTACTTCTTACCTCCCTCCTTCCCTTACCTCTCTCTTTCTTCTTCCATCCTTTACTTCCTCTCTTTCATCCTTCCTTCTCTTTCCTTCCTTCCTCCTTCCCTTCTTTCGTTCCATCACCAGGCAGCCAGTCCTCTTAGTAGGCATTGCTAGCATGTGGCCTCTAAGTTAGAAAGTTTGCCCATGCCTGGAATAGATGCACCTACTATCTCACCAACTCCCCAAGGCAGCAACCCCATAGTTCACAGTCTTAGCACTGTATTCCTTATACAAAGATGTCCTTGTATGTGGGATTGGCATACAGTGCTAAGACTGTGAACTATGGAGATAGTTCAAAGATGGCATTCTGCTTCTTTGGGAATTGCTAGGATTGCTTTGCAGCTGCTGGAGGTTTAAAAATGGCATCTCTTATCCTGAAATAAAGTCTCATGTCCTGAAATAAAGCAGCCTTGTAGCCTCATTTTGTACCCTTTCAGTCCAATTTTGAAAGAACCAGGAGATCCTTTCCTTGCCCTCCATTTACAAAAGTGGAAAACTTTGCTCAGTCCTGGGGTCTAGGGTTTGTTCAAGCTTCTTTCTTTCTTTCAACAGGCAACAGATGCATCCACACTGTAGCATTAATGCAGTTTGGCATCATTTTAACTGCCTTGGCTCCATGCTATGGGATCTTGGGAGTTCTAGTTCTGGAAGGTCTTTATTTATCCTTCTCTGCCAAAGAGTGCTCCCCAAATGACAACTTTGAGGATCCAATAGTTAAAGTGATGCCAAACTTCATTCGTTCCTGGACATAGTGGGAGGCAAAGAGAGAAACTGGAGCATTTCAAAAGTAGCTGAAAAAGTGGGGAGACAGAGGATCAATGAGGTATTACTAAAATTGGTGTCACCTCCATGTGAAAAGCCACTTTCTTTGCAGTCCCATTCCTCATCCTTTTGCAAATGCAAAATGCAAAGGCTGGTCCTTTTACAATGGTTTTCTGTCCTCATATGCAAAGAAATTTCCCTGCCACAGAAAGAAAGCCAGAAAAAGAGGCAAATGTCTGAAACTCACATGCTGCAAAGAGAGGCATGCCTTCTTCTGAACTATAAACTTTTGCACATCTGGGTTATATTTGTGGACGACCTTCCTTTCCCAGTTGTAGCTTTTCGGAGAGCTATTGTGGATTGTTGCAGAGAGGATTTAATGCATGCAAAGCAATAGCAAGGTAAGGAGAACTTGAAAAGTAGTTATGGTGGTCTGGGGTGCATCTACACTGTAATTCTGATCCAGTTTGACACCACTTTGTGATGGCTCAATGCTATGGGATCCTGGGACCTGTGGTGTACAAGATCTTCAGCTTTTTCTGCCAAATAGAGTTGGTGCCTTTCCAATCTACAAATTCCAGGGTTCCATAGCATTAAACTATCGCAGTTAAAGTGGTATCAAATTGCATTCATTTTACAGTGTAGATGCCTCCTAATAGGTGTCTGTCTCTTGCACTGTTAGATAATTTTGCAAAACTGACTCCGCATTTGGATTGGTGGAGTGTTTCCCAGTTATTTACCTTTTCAGAAAGGTATCTCTCTAAGGATGTCAAGGCAGTCTACAGTCACATCAATCAATACCCATAACATTAAAAGACTAAATATATTTCAAAGCAGACTCAATAAAGGCCAGTTTAAAATAAAGTGAAAGGTTTACCCTGACATTGGGAGTTGGTGCTCATCTCAATTTCTAAGCCTAAGAGCTGGCATTGTCCATAGACACCTCCAAGGTCATGTGGCCAGCATGACTGCATGGAGAGCGTTACCTTCCCGCAGAAGTGGTACCTATTGACCTACTCATATTTGCATGTTTTCAAACTGCTAGGTTGGCAGAAGCTGGAGCTAGGAGCTCTCCCCACTCCCCAAATTCAAACCACCAACCTTTCAGTCAGCAAGTTCAGCAGCTCAGCAGTTTAACCTCCTGCACCACCGAGGACGCTTACAATGAACCATAACAGAATTGAATAAAAGCAGTTAGGGAACGGTGAATCCACTCCGGGTTTTAGTCTGAATTCCAAGGGGGTTATCCATGGTGCTGAACCTTAACTTAGAAACTCTTTTTGAACCTTCAGCAGAGAATTCAAAGTTCAGATTCAAACCCAGAGTGGATCCACTGCCATATGGATATCTGGGAGCCACCATTAATTTGACTCTTAGCACAAATCACATGCCTAGTTTTATGTCTCTAAGCCTGCAAGAGGTTCCTCCAGACCCATAATTTGTATTATTGAAGGCTTTCATGGCCAGAATCACTGGATTGTTGTGAGTTTTCTAGGCTGTATGGCCATGTTCCAGAAGCATTATCTCCCGATGTTTCACCCACATCTATGGCAGGCATCCTCAGAGGTTGACAGGTGTGTTGGAAACTAGGAAAATGAGGTTTTTATATCTGTGGAATGTCCAGGGTGGGAGAAAGAAGTCTGTTTGAGGTAGGTGTGAATGTTTCAATTGGCCACCTCCCAATAAAGGATTCCATCAGGCAGTAAGAAGCCAGACCTTGAAACTGCTAGGCCATCAAATACTAATCAAGGTAGCCAATTAAAACATTCACACCTACTCAAACATACAAGAATGGAAATCATTCTACAGATATATAAACCCCATTTTCCTAGTTTCCAACAGACCTCACAACCTCTGAGGATGCCTGCCATAGATACAGGCGAAAAAGGAGAGAATGCTTCTGGAACATGGCCATACAACCCAGAAAACTCACAACATTCCAATAATAATTCAGGATACCCTTTTCCTATTGACTAAGGCTCACTTACAAATTAGGCTTGCCCTTTATACTGGGACCACTGTATCCTCTAGCCCAGCACCGTGAGTCAAATTAGATGTTAAGGAATACGGTTAATAGATGAACTGGGTATTCCCCAGTTGTTATAGGATTCCCTCCAAGGCGCATGGCCCCAGCAACCAGACTTACAAAATAGGGATGCCACCTTCAGCTTCCAATGGCCAATGGAGACACAAAGTACACAAGATACAGACATGACGAAAATGACAGACGTTTTCCATTGCTTGCGGGGAGGGGGGACAAACAACAACTCTGGTTTCAGTAACGACGGGTTGTATTCTCTCTTTCTCAAAGCAAGAGAGAGGATATTGTTTATTTGTTTGTTCTGGGCATGTATTTTTGGGGGGAATTGATTATACAAAGTCTGTGAATTTAAGGAGACGCAGAGGGATGAAAGACATGGCTGGTAGCTCCAGGGATGCACTGATGCGGATGCTAGAGACAATCAGAGGACCGCTGTTGCCACGGCAACCACAGCACCGGTTGCCATAGGTAACAGGGATGGAGGGGGACTAGAGGATGACCCCTTCTTTCTCCATCTCACCCTTCATATAGATACCCCAAATGGAGATGCCTGTTCATTCGAGATAGCCAGCAAGTGGCCACGCATCGAAGGCGGCCTATCCTTATATAAATGTATCATAGCTCAAAATAGGTCATTTTTTGGATCTCCAAAAAAAGGAAATTTGCAGGGACAATTGGAACACAGCTTCCGGCAGGAAGCTAAAAAAGGAAGCCCAGGCAGCAGGAAGCCATAGTTGTTTATGAAAAAGATATGCTGCATTATCATCTTTATTGTAATGGCTTTACTGCTTGAATGCAAGACTAGTGGTGCATCTACATTATAGAATTAATGCAGTTTGACACCACTTTAGCTGCTCATGAGAAGGTCAAACTATACCTCTTAAGATTCCATAGCATTGAGGTGTGTCAGTTAAAGTGGTGTCAAAACTGCATTAATTCTACAGTGTGGAGGCTCCCCGAATGGCCCATTTTCACCTGAGATTCATAGATTTCTATCCATTTGTTGCCAACCTTTCAGAGTTGCACTTCAGCCTGACAGACCACTCATGTAACTTATGAAATAAAAGGAGCTACCCTGGTGGCACAGCAGGTTAAACTGCTGAGCGGTTGAACTTGGTGGTTCAAATCTGGGGAGCAGGGTGAGCTCCAGTCGTTAGCCCCAGCTTCTGCCGACCTAGCAGTTCAAAAACATGCAAGTATGAGCAGATCAATAGGTACCACTCCATCAGGAAGGTAACGGCACTCCATGCAGTCATGCTGGCCACATGACCTTGGAGATGTCTATGGACAACACCAGCTCTTTGTCTTAGAAAGGGAGTTGAGCACCACCCCCAGAGTCGGACACAACGAGACTTAATGTCAAGGGAAAAACCTTACCTACCATTGTTCAAAATCATATTTAAATGCTGCAGTTTGTATAGAATTACACCTGTCATTCAGAATAATTTATAATAGTGGTTCTCAACCTACCTAATGCTGTGACCCATTAAAATATTTCCTCATATTGTGGTGACCCCCAACCATAACATTATTTTCATTGCTACTTCATAACTGTAACTTTGCTACTGTTATGAATCGTCATGAAAATATTTGATATGCAGAATGTATTTTCATTCACTGGACCAAATTTGGCACAAATACCTGATATGCCCAAATTTGAATAATGGTGGGGTTGGGAGGTGGTTTGATTTTGTCATTTGGGAGTTGTAGTTCCTGGGATTTATAGTTTGCCTACACTCAAAGAGCATTCTGAACACCACCAATGATGGAATTGAACCAAACTTGGCACACAGAACTCCCATGACCAAGAGAAAATACTAAAAGGGCTTGGTAGGCATTGATCTTGAGTTTTGGAATTGTAGTTCAACTACAAACAGAGAGCACTGTGGACTCAAACAATGATGAATCTGGACCAAACTTTGCACGAATCCTCAATATGCCCAAATGTGGACACTGATGGAATTTGGGAAAATATACCTTAAAATTTGGGAGTTGTAGTTGCTGGAATTTATAGTTCGCCTACACTCAAAGAGCATTCTGAACCCCACCAATGATAGAATTGAACCAAACTTCCCACACAGAATCCCCTGACCAACAGAAATACAGTGTTTTCTGATTGTCTTTAGTGACCCCTCTGACACCCTCCTCGCAACCTAGCCCCCCAGGTTGAGAAACACTGATTTATAACATGAATCTGAAGCCAAGAAGAAAAGCAGCACAGCACACAATTAAAAAAAGACACCCCTTTCTTGTAAAAATGATCAATTCCCCAAAGTGTTCAATAATAAAAAAAGGTCCTCGCCTGCTGATGAGAAAAACAGGGCTTGCTGCTATTTTGAGAGGAAAAGAGCTGTAGGAGTGATAAGGAAATGACATGAAACACAAACAGTTCTTCTGATATTGAAATGCCCCTTAAAGGTGTCTGGGTGCATCTACACCAGGCATGGGAAAATTTTGGCCCTTTAGGTGTTTTGGACTCCAATTCCCACAATTCCTAACAGCCCCAGGCCCCTTCTTTTTCCCCCTCAGCCGCTTAAGCTAGTTTAAGTTTCTGCAAGTTTAGATGCTCCCAACATTCTGGAATCCAACAACTATTGTGTCTTAACAACCAATAATGTTGTGTGCACGCTGACTGACTACCCTTCAGATAACAGGTTCTAGATCAGCAGTTATTGAAGTTAGAGACCTCAAATTTTGGGAAACTTAGTTTAACATCTGACTGGCAGAACAGCTAAAATTTGAACAAAATTGGAGACATGATGGTGGGAAGGCTTAAACCACTTGGCATGGAATGACCCTATGTTTGCCTTTTATGTTTGGAATCCACCCTGAGTCCCTTTGTGGAGATAGGGTGGAATATAAATAAAGTTTTACTACTACTACTACTACTACTACTATTATTATTATTATAGCACAGTGTTTCTCAACCTGGGGGTTGGGATACCTGGGGGGGGGGTTCGCTAGGGAGTATCAGAGGGATCACCAAAGACCATTAGAAAGCACAGTATTTTCCATTGGTCATGGGAGTTCTGTGTGGGAAGTCTGGCCCAATCCTTACATTGGTGGGGTTCAGAATGCTCTTTGAGTGTACGTGAATATAAATCCCAGCAACTACAACTCCCAAATTTTAAGGTCTATTTTCCCCAAAGTCCATCAGTGTCCACATTTGGGCATATTGAGTATTCATGCCAAGTTTGGTCCAGATCCATCATTGTTTGAGTTCACAGTGCTCTCTAGATGTAGGTGAACTACAACTCCAAAACTCAAGGTCAATGCTCACCAAACCCTTCCAGTATTTTCTCTTGGTCATGGGAGTTCTGTGTGCCAAGTTTGGTTCAATTCCATCATAGGTAGAGTTCAGAATGCTCTTTGATTGTAGGTGAACTATAAATCCCAGCAACAATAACTCCCAAATGACAATATCAATCCCTTGCCCCAATCCCACCAGAACTCAAATTTGGGCACATCAGCTATTTGTGCCAAATTTGGTCAATTAATGAACATGCATCCTGCATATCAGATATTCACATGACAATTCATAGCAGTAGCAAAATTAGAGTTGTGAAGTAGCAGCACAAATAATTTTATGAATGGGGGTCACCACAAATTGAGGAGCTGTATTAAGAGGTTGCAGCATTCGGAAGGTAGAGAAACACTGCTATAGCAAAATACGCTGCAGAATTTCCCTCCTGCAAAGACAAAGTTTTTGCATTCTAATAAACTTTTTTCATGTTTTTATGATAGAACTAATTAGGAAATGACATTTATAACCCAGGAACAAAAATCGTGTTACAGAGTGTTATTTTTTTATTTTTAAATAATGATACATGGATACTTGCAGATCCAGCAATGGGCAAGCACAACAGCAAGCTGGCTCCAGAGATGTTGGACGACCTGGTGAGGAGCACGGAGTTCAATGAGCAGGAGCTGAAGCAGTGGTACAAGGGCTTCCTGAAGGACTGCCCCACAGGGATCCTCAACCTGGAGGAGTTCCAGCAGCTCTACATCAAGGTAAAGTGGCCCAATGAGGGTCGGAGGGCCACTCTCTGTGTGGGGAGGAAAGGGGGGATTCACATCAGAATGGGGAATGGACCCCATTGAGCGAAAGATGCACCAACACTTTTGAAAATGAATGTGGTTTGACCCCACTTTGTGTCATGGCTCAATGCTATGATGCCACATTCTCTCCTCAGGGTGCATCTGTCCTGTGAAATGGATGTCGTTTGATGTCACTTTAGCTGCCATGGTTCAATTCTATGCCATCCTGGGAACTGTAGTTTTGCAAACTTTTGACCTTCTGTGCCCAAAATTTCCAGAGCCTTTAAGGTAAAGGTAAAGGTTTCCCCTGACATTAAGTCTAGTCATGTCCAACTCTGGGGGCTGGTGCTCTTCTCCATTTTTAAGCCAAAAAGCCGGCATTGTCCGTAGATGCCTCCAAGGTCATGTGGCTGGCATGACTGCATGGAGCACCATTACCTTCCCCCCAAGGCAGTACCTATTGATCTATTCAAATTTGCATGTTTTTGAACTGCTAGGTTGGCAGAAGCTTGGCCTAACCCCGCTCCCTGGCCGTCAGCAAGTTCTGTAGCTCCCTGGTGGAGCGCCACCAGGGGGCCCTCATCAAACTGCTGTTTGGATCCTGACCAAACTGCAAATCCCATGATTCCATAGTATTGAGCCAAGGCAATCAAAGTGGTGCCAAAATATATTAATCCTACAGTGGAGATGCCCCTGTTCCAAGCCTCGTGATTTGTACTCCTTGAAGATGGAGAGTGCATACACACTGTAGAAGGAATGCAGTTTGGCACCACTTGAACTGCCATAGCTCAATGTGAGAGAATTCTGGGAGTTTGTGATTTGGTAAAGAAAGCTTGTAAAATTCTCAGGATCCCATAAGACTGAACCATGGTAGTTGAAGTAGTATCAAACCATATGCATTCCACAGTGTAGCTGCAGCCTGTGTTTCCATGCCAGTTCCTGTCCTTCTCTCCGCGTCCCTCCTTGTGATGTTTCTTGCTCTCCGCTCTTCTCTCCTGGCAGTTCTTTCCTTACGGTGATGCTTCCAAGTTCGCACAGCACGCTTTCAGAACCTTTGACAAGAACGGTGATGGCACCATCGACTTCCGAGAGTTCATCTGTGCCCTTTCGGTCACTTCGCGGGGCAGCTTTGAGCAGAAGCTGAACTGGGCCTTCGAGATGTACGACTTGGATGGTGATGGCAAGATCACCCGCCTGGAGATGTTGGAGATCATTGAGGTACAACGGCCATCTGCTCCGGGAACCGGGTCTGATTCAGTGTGGATCCATTCCATGATGTAGATTAGGTGCCCTTTGGAAAAACAGGAGGGCTTACAATCACTCTAAAACTATCCCCAGGTTGTAGTCTGCACCTTGAAGGAGCTTTCCAAGGTGCTGAAGCCAATTGGGGCTCCTACAATCACAGCAAGCCCAAGCAGCCCATCCAAATCCATTCACAAGTATCCAGAATGGTTGAAGTGCGGGGGGAAGATCCTTCTTTAGAGGCTTTTAAACAGAGTCTCAATGGCAGTCTGTCAGGGGTGCTTTGATTGTGCTTTTCAGCATGACAGAAGGGGGTTGAACTAGATGACTTACATGGTCTCCTCCAACTCTATTATTCTATGATTCTATGGACAGTGGTTAGCAATACCCATTGGCCATCTCATTCTCTGGAGATTTTTAAGCAGAGGCTAGTGGCCATCTGTCAGGAGGGCTTTGATGGCATTGAAAGGGGTTGGACTAGATGGCCAACGTGGTCTTTCCAGCTCTATGATTCTGTCATTCTAGGAGGCATCTTGCTAACCTTCTAAGGAATCCTATTTCATGCAAACAACTCTTACCATCAAGATGTTCCTCCTAATGTTTAATCAGAATTGTTTTTCTGGCTACTTGAAATCATTGGATCAGGTCCAACCCAAAAAGAATATCCTCCCACTTCACACATTTATTTCCATTGTCCCTTCTCCATCATCTCTCCAGACAAGCTCAGTTATCCAAGAGTGCGCCTATACTTATTGTTAGTCTTTATGTATATGTATTTACAAGGTGGAATTATTGCTGTTTGCCATCATTTTAACTGCCAAGACTCAATGCTATGAAACCCTGGGATTTCTTTTTATGTATGGGTAGTTCCCAAGTTATGAACAAGATAGGTTCCGTAGATTTGTTCTTAAGTTGAATTCGTTTGTAAGTCAGAACAGGTACATTTTAAAGTCTAACTCCAGCCATATATTTTATGTCTAAGTTCCCCATTCTCTCATGCTTTGGAGAGAATGGGGAAGTGTTAACACACCTGTGGTGTTTCCTTTCCAGTCTGTACCCCTCTTCAGAAGTTTTCACATCACTTTCTGTCTCTGTGATCATTGCGTTTTGCAAAATTTGTCTTGTTGTGGAAGCAAGAATTGGAGGGAAAGCTTCAGTGGAGACCTCTTTCCTCCATGATAAATAATTTTTTGAGTAGTGGATTTCCCATCTTATGGGCAGATTTCTCTCACTTCCTGTTCTCCTCAGCCCCATTCTTAACTAGGATCCAGTTGGATGTTTGTAAAACGGGGACTGCCTGTATTTGATGCTGATATCTTTTGTTACATCCTGCCTCAAACCGTGATGAGAGTTTATTTATTTATTTATTTATTTTCTTTACCATACTTTTATCCCACCCTTTCAGCCCGAAGGCGACTCAGGGCGGCATACAGACTGGCAACAATTAGATGCTGAACATACATAAATAGTAGGCCTGGGTAACAACGCAAAAATTTGTTTCTAAAATCGATTTGTAATTGGGTTTTTTTTTGTTTTGATATTTAAAATAATTACAAAATTTTCAAAAAAAAAAGTTCGGTATTTACGAAATTTCGTAAATATTTACAAAACATTTTGTAAAGATGGCGCTCTTTTTTTCCAATATTTTTAAAATATTTTTTAAATTTAATTATTAATTTAGTAGAATAGGGAGGAGAAATTAAAATTATTATTAAGGAGGGAAGGCAGGCACTCACTCTGGCGGGCCTTCTCGCTCGCCACTCGCTCGCCGCTCGCTCGCCCCTCTCGCTCGCCGCTCGCTCGCCCCTCTCGCTCGCCCTCTCGCTCGCTTGCTCAGCCGGCGCCGAGAGAGGAGAGCTCCCAGCAAGCATCGGCAGGCGGCCATCTTACGTATTTCCGAAATGGACGGAAATACAAAATTTTTTGGAGCCTGCCGTTTCGATATTTAAAAACACTTCCAGGTTAAAAAAAGGTTTTGTAATCTTTTCGTAATTCAAAAATTAACGAATTTTTTAACGAATTACGAATTAACGAAACGAATTGACCAGCCCTAATAAATAGTTTACATTGTTTTAAACAGGCTAAATCACATAATAAAATGCATATAAAAACAATTTAAAACTATTTAAATCAATGACTTCTGACTTCTGAGTTTAAACCCATGTCCATTTGCATCATTAAGCCGTTCCATATTAGTTCACAATATTGAGTTTATCTGGTTGCAATGAGGACCTCACAACCTCTGATGATGCCTGCCATAGATGCAGGCAAAATGTCAGGAAAGAATACTTCTGGAACATGGCCATATAGCCTGAAAAACTTACACCAACCCAGTGATTCTGGCCATGAAAGCCTTCAACAATACATTTTTCCATGTTTTTATGATAGAACCAATTAGGAAATAATATTTATAGCCCAGGAACAAACAATGTGTTACATAGTGTTATTAGTATTAGTATTATTTATAGTATTTAGAGTTGGAGCCCTCAGTGGTGCAGTGGGTTAAACTGCTGAGCTTCTGACTGAAAGGTCAGTGGTTTGAATCCAGAGAGCGGGGTGAGCTCCCAGTGCTAGCCCCAGCTTCTACCAACCTAGCAGTTCGAATATGCAAATATGAGTAGATAAATAGGAACCACTCTGGTGGAAAGGTAATAGCGTTTCATGCAGTCATGCTGGCCACATGATTTTGGCGGTGTCTATGGACAAAGTTGGCTATTCGGCTTAGAAATGGAGATGAGCACCACCCCCCACAGTCAGACATGACTTGACTTAATGTCAAGGGAAAACCTTTACCTTTACCTTTACCTTATTATTTATAATCTGGCCTTTTAGAACAGCCGCTCCCAGGATCCCATCACATTGAGCCATGGTAGTCAAGTGGTGTCAAACTGCCTTAATTGAACAGTATAGATCATACAATCATAGAGTTAGAAGAGACATCATGGACCATCCAGTCCAATCCCCTGCCAAGAAACAGGAAAATCACATTCAAAGCACTCCAAGCTCTCCATCATCACAGTTTTCAGCCCTTTGGCCAACTTGGTCATCCTTTAACGGTCCCCCTCCTCTCTTTTAGGCCATCTACAAGATGGTAGGCACTGTCATCATGATGAGGATGAACCAAGACGGCCTGACCCCGCAGCAGCGTGTGGACAAGATCTTCACCAAAATGGACAAAGACAAGGATGACCAGATCAGCCTGGAGGAGTTCAAGGAAGCGGCCAAGAGTGACCCCTCCATCGTCCTGCTGTTGCAGTGCGACATGCAGAAGTAGAGGAACTTCAACTGCTGCCCCCCCCCCCCCAGCTTTGTATTTCCAATCCATCCGTCCATCTTCCTCCTCCTTGGAGCTGCAGGCCTCATTCTTGGAGGCAGGAGGGGCCTCATCTGCATCGTCTTCTAGGTCCAAAACAAGTCCCTCGAGAAGCTCCCCAACATTGATAAGGCTCTATCTTTTGGGGAATGGAGAGTCACATGGGTCTGTCAGAGTGGGTTCCCCTTCCTGCACTTTCCATCCCTTCCTAGACCCTTCTTCTTTTCCCCTTGCCATCCTCAGACATTCCCAAGACCCTCTTCCAAATCTACCTGTTTGACGGCCTGCCAAAATCCATGACCCATTATGCAATGATCCGCAAGGTCTTGCAACCCCGAAAACCAGCTCTCCTTAAGCTCAGCTGTCGCTTGCTGTATTATGGTGCATCTCTTGACCCTCTAGCATTATCTTCAGATGGGGATTTTAATATCCCTTTTTGCATTCCTGAATCGTCCCTTCTACCCCAGGACCCTTTAAAACCTTCTTCCTCCCATTCTTTTTTGCTTTGGCGGAAGCACATTGTTTCTTTTCCTCTGGCAATGGGGTGTTCCTCTAGCTTTCCATAAGGTCCAAACAAAGTGTTTCCTCTTTGGACTCATGCTGATGCTGTTGCTTCTAAGTCAGAATCAGTGGAATGAATAATATAAATAGTATATCGGAGATATCTCATGGCATATGCAAAGAATTGCAAAGAGGATCATTTTCCGCATTGGCTTCTTCTGATAATGCAACCTTGATCTGTAAATCTGTACGTTTACGCACCGGGGGGAGGGAAATGTGCTATTTTAAAGGGCTGGGGATGCATGGTGACACTACACTTTAAGGGTCCGATGGGGGGAGGCCTTTTCTTCCATTCTCAGCCAAGGAGGCAGACTTGGGGATTTCAAAAGGGTTTCCAACCTAAGAGAATATTGTAGAGTCTCGCTTGTTCAACACAAACGGGCTGGCAGAACGTTGGATAATTTATTATTATTTATTTATTTACTTTATTTGTATACCGCTCTTCTCAGCCCTTAGGCGACTCAGAGTGCTTAACAAGAAACAAACAGCAGCAAAAATTCAATGCTAACAACATATAGACCATATGAAAACAATTAAGGCAATAATACACTAAGCAATTAACATCAGTAAACATCAATCAACATCAATAAGTGACTCATTAGCGTCTCATAACTGAAATCACAATCCAAGTTCGTCATCCGTTATTCCGATTTCCTATGATTCATTGTAATTCATTGCACTTCTTATTCAAACGCCTGTTCAAATAGTCAGGTTTTTACTTTCTTCCGAAATGCCATTAATGAGGGAGCATTTCAGGAGCATGTCTTTGGGGAGGGCGTTCCACAGCCGAGGGGCCACCACTGAGAAGGCCCTGTCCCTCGTCCCCGCCAACTGTGCCTGAGTTTCTGGCGGGATCAAGAGCAGGGCCTCCCCAGAAGATCTTAAAGTCCTAGTGGGTTCGTAGGCAGAGATGTGTTCGGATAGGTAACTTGGGCCAGAACCGTTTAGGGCTTTATAGGCCAACGCCAGCACTTCGAATTGTGCCCGGTAGCAAATTGGCAGCCAGTGGAGCTGGCGCAACAGAGGAGTTGTATGCTCCCTGAACGTCGCTCCTGTTAGTATCATGACTGCCGAACCAATTGAAGCTTCCGAACAGTCTTCAAAGGCAACCCCACGTAGAGAGCGTTGCAGTAGTCTAGACGAGATGTAACTAGAGCGTGGACTACCATGGCCAAGTCAGACTTCCCAAGGTACGGGTGCAGCTGGCGCACAAGCTTTAACTGTGCAAATGCTCCCCTGGTCACCGCTGAAACCTGAGGTTCCAGGCTCAGCGACGAATCCAGGATCACACCCAGGCTGCGAACCTGTGTCTTCAGTGGGAGTGTGACCCCGTCCAACACGGGCTGTAACCCTATGACCTGTTCGGCCTTACGATTGACCAGGAGTACCTCTGTCTTGTCTGGATTCAATTTCAATTTGTTTGCCCTCATCCAGACAGTCACAGCGGCCAGGCATCGGTTCAGGACTTGGACAGCCTCCTTAGTAGCGGTGGAAAGGAGTGACAGAGTTGGACGTCATCTGCGTACAGATGACACCGTACCCCGAAACTCCGGATGATCTCCCCCAGAGGCTTCATGTAGATGTTAAACAACATGGGAGACAATATTGAGCCCTGAGGAACCCCACAAGACAAAGGTTGTGGGGTTGAACAGGTGTCTCCCAGTAACATCTTCTGAGATCGACCCTTGAGGAATGACCGGAGCCACTGCAAAACAGTACCTCCAAGGCCCATTCCTGCGAGGCGTCCCAGAATGATACCGTGGTCAACGGTATCGAAGGCCGCTGAGTCCAGCAGCACCAACAGGGACACACTCCCCCTGTCGAGTTCCCGGCACAGATCATCCACTAAGGCGACCAAGACTGTCTCAGTTCCATGTCCCAATCTGAAACCAGACTGTGCCGAATCCAGATAATCCGTATCTTCCAAGAATACCTGGAGTTGTGAAGCCACCACACATACCAATACTTTACCCAAAAAGGGGAGATTGGAAACTGGCCGAAAGTTGTCGAATTTAGTGGGGTCCAGTGATGGTTTTTTCAACAGCAGTTTTATTATAGCTTGTTTTAAGCTCGCTGGAATCTTGCCTTCCCGAAGGGAGGCATTAACCACTACCTTAACCCCTCAGCCAACCCCCCTCTGGCCTCCTTTAGAAGCCAGGATGGGTAGGGGTCCAGGATGCATGTGGTTGGCCTCATTCCTCCAAGTATCTTGTCCACATACTTGGGTTTCACCAATTGAAATGAATCCATCAAAACTGGACAAGCAGGTGCTCCAGTTACATCCACAGAGACTGCCGTTAACATGGTGTCCAGGCCAGAGCGGATCAAAGCGACTTTGTCTGCGAAGAACCAAGCAAAAGCTTCACAGCGAGCTGCCACGTTGTCAGGTTCCCACTCTGAGTGGTGGGATTTAAAAGGCCTCTGACAACTCAAAACAGCTCTGCCGGATGGTTCTTAGCAGATGCAATAGCAGCTGCAAAGAAGGATTTCTTTACAGCTTTTATTGCCGCGGCATATGTCCTTAAAAAGGACACAAACCGTGTTCGATTTGGCTCGCTTGGATCTGAATGCCACACACTCTCTAGTTCCCTCTTCCTTCACTTCATCGCTACCAGCTCCTCGGTGAACCAAGGGGCTAGTTTAGCTCGGCTACTTGAGAGGGGACGTTCTGGAGCAATCGTGTTTATTGCCCTAGTCATCTCCCCATTCCAGAGAGCAACCAGGGCGTCAACAGGATCACCTACCGAGGTGGCGGGAAACTCCCCAAGAGCAATCAGGAATCCATCCGGATCCATAAGTCTCCTGGGGTGGACCAGCTTAATGGGTCCTCCACCCCTGCAGAGGTTGGGGGGTGCAGTAAGTCTAAATCTGACCAGGTAGTGGTCGGTCCATGGCAATGGAGAGATGGTCAACTCCTCAACACTGCCACCTTCCTCCCATCCCTGGCAGAAAGCCAAGTCCAATGTGTGTCCAGCACTGTGAATGGGGCCAGATACCCGTTGGGACAGCCCCATGGTTGCCATGGCAGACATGAAGTCCTGAGCTGCTCCTGATAGGGCAGCCTTGACATGAACATTGAAGTCCCCCAGCACAAGCAGCCATTGGGACTCCAATGTCAGGCCCAAGACCACCTCCGCTAGCTCAGGTAGAGAGACTGTAGTGCAGCGAGGTGGACGGTACACTGACAGAATCCCTATTCTGTCCCGGTCTCCCACCCTCAGATGGACGCATTCAAATTTTGTTGACTGCGGGATGGGGCCCCTGGTCAGAGGGATGGAATCTCTATAGACCACTGCAACCCCGCCTCCCCGCCCTCCGGATCTCGGCTGGTGCTGTACGGAGAACCCTGGTGGGGAAAGCTGGGTCACATTCACACCTCCAGCTTTGTCCAACCAGGTCTTCGTGATGCACGCCAGATCTGCCCGTTTATCCAGGATTAGATCCTGGATGAAAGTTGTCTTTCCATTGACAGATCTGGTTTTCAATAGCACCACCTTCAATCCAAAGGGACCGCCATCCTGGTTACACGAATTTACCATATCAGGAGACCGATTTGGAATTACTAATGTTGTTCCCTGATCCCTGGACCAAATTAGTGGTCTCCCTTTCCTGCATCTCCTCTTCCCCACCACAATTTCGATGGGGGCCCCTCAGCTGACAGGACACCCCCTCTCCTCCATGCCGCATTCCACATCCATAACTTCAACCCATTATTCATTATTGATTATTTGGTTTGTTGGAATATCAGTTTGCCATAATCCTCCACTCCATTCATTTCCCACCCCTGCTCCACTATTTCTAGGTCTCTCCAGCCCGCTCCACCCTTTATCCCTTTCACAGTCAATTAGCAGTACAATTATTATATACCAGGGAATGGGGAGCAGCATGGATGATGGATATTAAAACACTATCACTAGAGTTATACAAAATTCTTAAAGTGCAAGCAGGTACAAGTGCAAGCAGGTAACCGTATCGGTGTGCAAGATGATAAGAGTTATTAAAGTGCGGTGGGTTTTATCAACGTCTGCATCTAGGTATTAGATAAAGTGCGGCATGGAGGGGTTGATAATTCAAAGTGCTGGTTGTTAAATCAGTAATCTAAAGTGCTAAGATGGACAGGCTAGCAGCACAGTTCAGTACAAGGTTGTAACGTCTTAGGAGAGAGGAGGGACGATTTATTATTTATTACTCTTAATGGTGCCACCAATGTGTGATGTGAGGTATTATTGGGAGATATGGCACACTGGACGCAGAATTAATGGAGGTGAGGCAGTCTTCAAACAAAAGTTAACAAGTTTATTGAGCACAAAGCGTGTGGTTGCAAGTGATAACTTTTCTTATGGAACTCAGAATAATGCTTGGTTAGATGAATGTTACACTCTTTCAGGTTATACAGTATCTTCTTGACATAGAGCACTTGCTTCGGACAAAGTATCAACACAGGGACATTTCCCCCACTTGATCCTTCCTAGATCAAATTCTAAATAAGCTATTCTTTAGCCTCTCCTTGGACTAAAGAAATCCGGCTATGTTTCCCCCTTTCGGCTACCCTAGCCAGAGAAACTTTCAATAGCCAGACACGGCTTTCCAAATCCTCGAAACTTTGCTTCAGAAGTCACTCAGCCACCTTTTCCTCTCCTTCTCTCTCAACTCCTCACTCTAACTCCTCACTGCTAAACCCTAACTCCTAACTCCTCGGAACCTAAAACCTAAAACCTAACTCATGACTGTTCACTCCTCTGAACCTAAACCCTAACTCTGACTGAACTTAAACTGTCGTTTTTCAAACTCTCCCCTCTAAGCTCCTCCCACTTCTCTACAGCATCGTCTCCATGGTAACGCACTCCTCTCAGCTAGGCTGCTCCAGCATTAGTGCAGCCAATCTAAACACGAATATAGTTAAAGTCATACAATTTATAATCAACTTCTTTACACCTTCCCCCCCAGAAAAGTTATTTTTGGACCATTCTCAGTCCCGGAATGGGCAAAAATAATTTCACAAATTATCCAACAATATCTAAATACACAATATTTCTGAAATGCAAACATATTATGGTTAAATACATTATAATTCATATATACAAACCTTTAACCTTACGAAATTCTAGTATCATCTATGGATGTGGTATCAAAGTCTCACATTTCTAACATTTTTCATATAAACAATATATCTAAACATTTCTATATTTATACATATATTCGTAAATATTCATTGCCTATTGCAAAACGTATATACCTACCACACTATAATATAATGGGATTATATCTTATACCTATGGTATGAAACATATACAGTTCACCACTGTAATAACATCATACATTTTACAAATCTATAATAAAACAAGATACCATTTTTTAAAAAAATATTACACTATACTATATTATACTATATTATATATACATTACCTTTATATAATTTAGATCTATCTGTGATCATCTTCTATCTATTCAATTCTCCATATCAACATCAAATATCCTTGTCCAAATGTGTTTCTATCCCATTAACATATATAATTGACCTTCTACCTAGTTTGGTCAATTTATAAAACATTTATCTATATACATATACCACAACTTTTCCTATACATATGTTTCCAATTTGTTAATAGCCCACACAATAGTTAAATTCCCACATTTGATCATTGACATAGATGTCTTAGTGTCCAATGTCCCATGGTTCAAACACAACCTCGGTTGTATTGGACCAACTGTCCACAGCAATGTCTCTTTATGATGATCTTTTAACTTCTTTCTTCCACTTCTTCGTTTCTTCTTTTGTCCCTTGATGTCTTTTCGATGACCTGGAGATACGGTTTTCTTTCTCACACGACGTCTGCAAGTCTTTTCTGCTCTCTTTTTTGCTGCTGGGGTTTCTTCTTTTAATCTGACCTTCCAATTATCAGGAACAGTTCTGTTTCCATCGAGTTTCAGGGCTTGAACAACAGCTTGCTTTAATGTAGCATCAGATTGTAGTGAAGTATCTAGAATTCCTCGAACATCTTTTCTTGGCACTGAAGAGAATTCACTGTTCTTGGAAGAACGAACACGAATACTGTCCTTCTTCATTGAAAGCTCATCACTGCTATCTGGACAAACTTCTAAATCTAGAAATTGCAGCTTTTTCTTTTTATCACCACCAATACAGTCTGCGTACATCAGCTCTCCTGTCAGTCCATCAGCCCGGCCTCCACTCTCTCCTTCCTCTCCGTTCAAGGATAAAGGAGATCTCTCTTCCGACACATGGCCAAATCTTCTTTTTCTGCTCACCCTCTCTTCAGATGTAGACACATCGACATGTTCAGAGTTAGCAAGGAAGAGTTGATCTAATGTTTTACTCTCAGCAAAATGTCTCTCTTTTTCACCATCATCTGTCATAGGGTACAATCTTGTATTTATCATTTTGTTGATGCCAGCTCTTTGATAAGTTTCACTTAAACTCTTATCTTCAGCTATAGTTCCATTCTTTAGAACTTCTTTTGTATGATCATCTGGAACTTTTATAGTGGATGAATCATGTCTAGAAGTCATCTTAACTTTAATTAGCCCTTCAGGTGTTTGGATCTTTTTTTCACATAAGGTCCTTGGATATTTTGAACTCTCATCAGTTTCTACTGTCAAATCAAGAGTCTGTTTTTCTTCAGCTTTCTCTTTTAATTTAATTTTATTGTCTTTGTCAAAAAGTTCGGCCGAGGTAATTTCTTTATGTGGAGCTGAAGGAAATACATCTTTTAAGGTCAAGGATTCCTCTTTCTCCTCAGAGTTTATCACTTGTCTTTCCAGACCTATTGTTTCTATGCTCTCTTCACTGGCTCTCAAATAATCAGCCACTGGAATCGGCTCTGCTGCAGGGCTTGTTCCTCGTTTGCATGGTCTCTTCTGGCTGTACACTTCTGACTTTATATTTGGAACACCATCTTCAGCAATAAATCTATAGGGTTGTTCTTTTGCTCTTTGTTCCTGTTGAATTTCTCTGACTCCTCCTGTCTTCTTAATAAGCTCAGCAACCGTAGTGCTAGATTCTGGATTATCATCCCCATCCTGTTGTATGGCGAAACACATGGCTTTTTGATCAGGGCTTTTGTTGTTATATTCTTCCTCCTCACACGTCATTCTCCAGTTTTCAATCTTTTTAGCCAGATCATTTCCAATTAAACATCTGTATGGTATGTCTGGACTGACTGCAAAATCCCACATACCCTTCCAATCTCCATATTCTATTGGCAAAGACACTACTGTTGTTGGTATTGTAGGTCCCAAGCCTTTTAATTTTATTTCAGAGGTAGGATGCTGAAATTTCTGAGGTATTATATCTGCATGTATAATACACACTTCGGACCCTGTGTCCCGTAGTCCTCTCATATCTTTGTTGTCAATGGAAATGGATTCTAAGTAATCCTCCGATGGGGTGTTTGACAAAATGAACAAACACTGTTTCTCTTGAGGCTCTGTTTCCGAACTCTCCTTTGACACATTATTTGGTTCTGTCTTCTTTGTTTCTTTTACTTTATTAACAAAGAGGGTTGTTTTCTCCTTTCTTAAAAGGGGACATTGATACCTTATATGGTCCCACTTTCCACACTGAAAACACCTCATTTTTCCCTCAGGAGCAGTTTGACTTGTTACACTCTGCCTCCTCCAGGAGGGGTTTTCTATTGCAGAACCTTTTTCTTGCTGTGGGCGCTTTTGATGTTGGTAAAATGGCTGCCTGTTTGTTCTTTTATCACTTGGCAGATCTTCCCTTTTGAATCCTTCTTTTAGGGTAATTATTTGATCTACCATAACCACTGCCTCTACTATAGTGGATGGTTTTCGATCCTGTATCAGCCAGCGAAAATCGGAAGGTACCAATTGGAAGAATTGTTCCAATTTTAAAAGTTCTCTCAGCTGCTGGTAATTTTCCACCTCAGACGTCCTTAGCCAACTATCGAACAGTTGAGATAATCTAGAGGCCACTTGAGCGAAACTTTGGTTCTTATCTCTTTTTAGGGTCCTGAACTTGAATCTGTAAAATTCAGGAGTTAATTGAAATTCTTGTTGAATTTGTTTCTTAAATAAATCATAATCCCCATAGGACTCCTCAGGCATTTCTCCATAAATTTGTAAAAGCTTTCCACTTATCTGAGGCCTTAGGTATGTCATCCATTTTTCCTTAGCAACCCCCAAATCCCTACAACATCGTTCAAATGAGATTAAAAATTTCTCTATATCATCATCCTTAGTAAATTTAGGAAATCTCTTTATCATATCTGGGGTATCCACTCCAGAGCTCCCTTCTTGGATGTTACCGGATGTTTGAGACAAAGCTAATTTTTGCTTTTGCAGTTCAAATTCCATTCTCCTCAATTCTATCTCCTGTTCTCTCTCTTTTTGTCTTTCTTCAAACTCTCTTTCCCTTTGTTTTGCCTCTATCTCCAGTTCTCTCTCTCTTTGTCTTTCTTTTGCCTCTATTTCCAATCGTTTCATCTCTAGTTTGTACTTAAAAGCCATTTCTGACACAGGCACTGGCTTTGTTTCTGCTTCAGAGCCCGAACTTCCTTCTTGGTCTCCCTCTGTTTCCTCAACAAGCTTTTTCTGTCGTCTGGTAGCCATATTTCAATAACTTTTACCTCACAATTTATTCTCAAAGTAGTCTTAAGGCACTTGATCAGTTGTTAAACGGATCCCGTCGTCTGCCACCAATTTGTAACGTCTTAGGAGAGAGGAGGGACTATTTATTATTTATTACTCTTAATGGTGCCACCAATGTGTGATGTGAGGTATTATTGGGAGATATGGCACACTGGACGCAGAATTAATGGAGGTGAGGCAGTCTTCAAACAAAAGTTAACAAGTTTATTGAGCACAAAGTGTGTGGTTGCAAGTGGTAACTTTTCTTATGGAACTCAGAATAATGCTTGGTTAGATGAATGTTACACTCTTTCAGGTTATACAGTATCTTCTTGACATAGAGCACTTGCTTCGGACAAAGTATCAACACAGGGACATTTCCCCCACTTGATCCTTCTTAGATCAAATTCTAAATAAGCTATTCTTTAGCCTCTCCTTGGACTAAAGAACTCCGGCTATGTTTCCCCCTTTCGGCTACCCTAGCCAGAGAAACTTTCAATAGCCAGACCCGGCTTTCCAAAGCCTCGAAACTTTGCTTCAGAAGTCACTCAGCCACCTTTTCCTCTCCTTCTCTCTCAACTCCTCACTCTAACTCCTCACTGCTAAACCCTAACTCCTCGGAACCTAAAACCTAACTCATGACTGTTCACTCCTCTGAACCTAAACCCTAACTCTGACTGAACTTAAACTGTCGTTTTTCAAACTCTCCCCTCTAAGCTCCTCCCACTTCTCTACAGCATTGTCTCCATGGTAACGCGCTCCTCTCAGCTAGGCCGCTCCAGCATTAGTGCAGCCAATCTAAACACGAATATAGTTAAAGTCATACAATTTATAATCAACTTCTTTACAAAGGTAATTGGTTAAAGTGCTGAAGCTAGGCAGGTTAGCAGCACATTTCAGAGTATTGGCAGTTACACCTTAAGTTCTCAGTTCAGTCTTAAATATAATTGTTGTTAATGTTGCACTACAGTTTAACCCCCGCCCCCTTCCCAATATTAAGGCTGCAGCCCCAAAAGATGTAAAGTCTTGTTGGAGGGTGTTGTTGGTATCAGCTCTCAAGGGAGCTGTAGTGGAACTGCTGGAAATGGGTACACAGATGGCGAACGTAGATCAGATGACAAGATGGTTACTACTGGTTCTTCCAAAGTTGGGAACAATAGCCGCAATGGTGGGCGACTACTATGATAGCGATAGGTCCAACACAACTCAAGGATGGTGAGCACCACAGGGCAGGAATAAGTTAGCAGTTACCCACTAGCTGAACCTGTTGTCCCAGCAGTCTGTTGTCCCAGCAGGGGAGAAGCCGGATCCAAGCCCCCTAGTAGCCAAGCTCTAAAATGGCACAGTGGGACACTAGCACAACGGCAGCACAGAGACGCAGCCGGGGCGGTGGGAGGCCAGCCAGGACGGCGAGACGCCTGTCAAAATGGTGCAGCACTGCAACGCCGGTTGGAACGGTGCAAGGCCAAAATGATGGCAGGGTGGCCCGGCCCGAAAACCAGCTAGCAGCAGGGAGTAGCATAATGGCGTAGCGAAGGAATGCCGGCTGAAGCGATGGTGGCGGCAGTGGAAAATCGGGCCGGCCCAAGAGCCTTGCGGTCACAGGGAAGCAGCGTGGTGGAACAGCCACGCTGCGTAGGCAACGAGGCAACAGCCGCCCCCTGAATTGCGGTACGGCGACCAGGCCAATCCTCGACTCTGGGTCCTGGAATGACGACAAGCCGGCTGGCCGGAGCGAAGGAAAGCCGGCGTGGTGGAAGGCCGCCCAGCCAGGAACCAGGCAACTGCAAAGCAACAGCGCAACAGCGCGACGGTGCAGCTATGCCACTCGGCAGCCAAGGCAACCCAGCTGCGCTCCGGAGCCGGAAAATGGCGGTGCGGCCACAAGCCAAGCCAGTGCACGCCTTCGTGTCCCGAGCAAGAATGGGGGCAGAAAGACGGCACACAATCGCCCACTTGAGTGGGCCTCAATCCCGTCAATAGCGCTGGAGTTGGTAAGTAGGAACCGTGGTTGCAGCAAAAAAGGTGAGGAGGGAGCATGTTTGAGAGCCGGTAATGGCGGCGGTCCAGTCGCTCTACCTCCTTTCTTCTCCCAACCTTCCTCAGCCCTTCCTTCAACAACGCTCCTCCGAATTGACCCCCCAAAGCCACCTTCGTGACCCTGGTTTGTCGTTGGTATTAGGAACAGTTTTAGGGGCTCCAGATGGCAAGGCTTAAGTCGGATTAGGTCAGATTTCAAGTTCTTTTCCTACCGTAGCGGTGGTTCGCTGCTACTACGCCACCATCATACCAGAAGTCAACATTACCGGATAAGTGAAAATGTTGGATAATAAAGAGGGAAACGCCTATTAAATATCAAACTACGTTACAATTTTACAAATTAAGCTCCAAAGCATCATGTCTTACAACAAATTGGCAGAAAAAAGCAGTTCAATACACAGTAACATTATGAAGTGATTGCTTTATTTACAAATTTAGCATCAAAACATCACAATGTATTGAAACATTTGTGGATCTGGGCAAGAGGCAGACTGCGTTGGATAATACAGAGCATTGGATGAGCGAAGGTTGGATAAGCGAGACTCTACTGTATGTGTAAAGAAGAGGTTTTATTATTATTATTATTATTATTATTATTTATTAACTTTATTTATACCCCACTAACATCTCCCGAAGGACTCGATGCAGCTTACAAAGGCCAAGGCCACAACAAAACAACAGCATAACAAATACAACAGTAAAACTCATAAAGCAAACAATAAAACATTTTTTGTCCTTGCCTCCCTTTGAGGCTGAGAGAGTGTGACTTGGTCAAGTGGGTTTCAGGGCTGAACGGGGATTGGAATCCAGTTTTCCAGAATTGTAATCCAATGCTCTGGCTCTTATGCCTATGTATAAAATAGAAGGGGAAGAGGCCTTGAGGGTTGCCAAAAGAAACTAATATTTCGAGGGGCCAATTTGGAACGAGAGCAAATACCACTGCCATAATAAAAGAGGCTCTTGGGGAGACCAGAGGGAATGACAGGTTGAAAATGCCAATGGGTGTAGATATTCTCCAATAATGTTTTGGCTCAAGTTCATCTTTTTGCCCTTCTGGTCACTATAGTGCAGCCCCATGTAAAGAGATATTGCTTGGAATCAAGACTTTGGAGGTTTACATTACGATCAGCTGAAGTCAGGGGTCCAAGACCCCCATGAAAGTGCAAAACCACAAATAAATGCCTAGGAGTCTGCTGGTGTTTCCTCTCGGGATGGCCATCTTTTGGGAAGGTTAGATTTATTGTTAAAGGCTTTCATGGCTGGAATCACTGGGTTGTTATGAGTTTTCCAGGCTGTATGGCCATGTTCTAGAAGCATTCTCTCCTGACGTTTTGACTGCATCTATGGCAGGCATCCTCAGAGGTTATGAGGTCTGTTGGAAACTAGGAAAATTGGGTTTATATATCTGTGGAATGTCCAGGGTATGTGTGTGTATGTATGTATATATGTATGTATCTGAGGAGGATAGATAGATTTATCTATCTATCTATCTACATACATACATACACATATATACACCCCCTATATAAACCCAATTTTCCTAGTTTCCAACAGACTTCAGAAGCTCTGAGAATGCCTGCCATAGATGCAGGCAAAATGTCAGGGGAGAATGCTCCTGGAACATGGTCATACAGCTCGGAAAACTCACGGTTTCTTCATGGCAGAATGGAATTGGATTGGATGGTCTTGAAGATCCCTTGCAGATGTCATAATATAACAGACTGCCTTGGAGTCCAATGAGGTTTTTTTCTCTACATGCTGGATGGCCATCTGTTGGGAAGGCTTCAATTGGATCTTCCTACCTTGGACTGGATGGACCTTGGGATCTCTTCCAACTTCAATCATAAGAAATAAATCACTATTTTTTATTTTTTTTCTCTCTCTAGGACTTTCTTTGTTTCCCAGTATGACCTTATGGTCAACTCTAACTGGAAATTGAATATAGGATCGTGTTGGAGGAGCTAAAGATTCCTAAAGCTGGTGAGAAGTAGCCATGGAAGAGGCCAGGCATGAGAGGAGATTGAGGATGTTTGGTCCCACTTTGGGGTGCGTCTCCAATGCAAGATTAATGCAGTTTCATACCACTCGAACTGCCATGGCTCCATGCTATGGAATTCTAAAAATCACAGATTTGCATTCATTGACAGAGAAAGAGGAAGATCTTGTAAAAACGGCAATTCCCAGGACTCCATAGCCTTGAGCCCTTGCAGTTCAAGTGGGGTGGAACCGCATTAATTCTACAGTGTAGATACATCCCTTGTTGTTGCTATAGAGGCTATAAGGCTGGGGCTTTTCTGAAATTGTCCATATATAATGCTGATCTCTTTAGAGGGGATTTTTTTTGCCGGGGGGAGGGGGGTGGGTTCGGGTCAATGTCCAAACGGCTACCTCTGTCCTTCGGTGTCCTTGCCCTGGACTGAAGAGCCTTCTTCTTCTTGGAGATGCGTTCCATTGCTTGTCATGGTTTTGAATATTGTAATAACTGTTTCGAAACTGTGATGTTCATAGATAGAAAGAGATATACACAGAGATAGAGAGCAAGAGAGAGATTAAAATAAAAAATAAAATGGGTCTCATGCAAAAGGAATGTCATGTGTCTTTCTTGCATTACTGGAATGAAGGAGAGAAATGAATGGCCTTCAGGCTGAGAAAGATGGTATATAAATACAGTAAATAAATAAATAAATAAATAAACAAACAAATAAACAAATAAATGGGTATGACTCCCATATCTCCAAAGCCAGACCTTGTAGGACTGGGAATAAAGCTTTCCTTCTGCTGCTCCAGAGATCAGAATGTGAACTGATGGATTCCAATTAAGATAAGAGATTGAACCTAAAAACATCTATAGAGATAGATAGATAGACAGACAGACAGACAGACAGACAGACAGATAGATAGATGGATGATAGATAGATAGATAGATAGAGATAGTTGATCGATATATAGATAGATGATAGATAGATAGATAGATAGATAGATAGATGATAGGTGGTTGATTGATAGATAGCTAGATAGCTAGATAAATAAATAGATGATAGATCGATATAGATAGATGATAGATGGTTGATCAATATATATAGATGATAGATGGTTGGTTGATCGATAGATAAATAGATAGATAGTAGATAGATAGATAGATAGATAGATAGATGATAGATAGATTGGGGGGGGGGCGAGATTAATCGACTCTCAGAACTGCTGGGCCATGGAATGGACTCCATTGGAGGATTATGGACTCTTGCCCCATCTACACGCCCATATAATACAGTTTTTGAATCCAAATCATCTGCTTTGAACTGAATTATATGGCAATGTAGACTCACATAACCTAATTCAAAGCAGATACTCTGGATTCAGAAACTGGATTACATTTATTTATTTCCTGTATTTCTATCCCGTCATTTCTCAACCCCCAAAGGGGGACTCAGGACGGCTTAAAATGGCCCCCGTTACGAGGCCGCTACATAACAATTACAATAATAAAAACACAATTGAACATAAATCATTATTTATTTATTTATTTATTTGTCGTGCCAGGGCAACCTCATCATCATCATCATCACTTTATTTCTTAATTAGTAGTTCTCCACCAAGGTGCTCCGAGTGACAATTTAAAACAGTTTATATACAATATAAAACATTCAATATAAAAATATTCAACATAAAAACATTCAACATAAAAACATTCAACATAAAACATTCAGCAGTGACTATGGCAAAATTTGATCCAGTTACTTAAATGCACAACCAAACAGCCAAGTCTTGAGCGCCTTTGCAAAAGGTCGCAACTCCGACATTGCTCTAATATATGGAGGCAATGAGTTCCTCAGAATTGGAGCATAGATCGAAAAAGCTCTACAGAATTGGAGCATAGATCGAAAAAGCTCTACGCCTTGTAGCTTCCAAATGTGCCTCCCTAGGACCTGGTATGTATAGGAGATTTTCCTGGGTGGATCGAGGTGACCACTGATGGGGAAAAGGAATGAGGCGGTCCCTAAGATATAAAGGTCCTTGGCCATTTTGAGCTCTAAATGTCAGGATCAGTATCTTGTAAGAGATCCGATGTTCTATTGGTAGCCAATGCAGTTGTTGCAGAATCGGTGTAATATGGGAGCTTATAGATGATCCCGCTAGCAGCCTGGCTGCCGCATTTTGGACCATTTGAATCTTCTGGGTCGTTGACTTTGGAAGGCCAGCATATAAGGCATTGCAATAATCCAACCTAGTGGTGACTGTTGTGTGGATTACCGTTGCCAATGCTTCTACCGAAAGGTAGGATGCCAATTTCCTTGCCTGGCGAAGATAAAAAAAAAGGCCTGCTTACTTATGGCAGTGATCTGGGCCTCCATCGTTAGCGATGAGTCCAACACAACCCCAAGGCTTTTAACAGTGGCAGATGGAACCAGAGCTTCCCCATCGAAATCAGGCAGGGACTGGGTTAATTCTGGTGGCTGGCCGGGCCAGAGTATCTCAGTTTTTGCACGATTGACTTTTAGTCTGCTTGCTCGTAGCCAACTCATCACTGCTTCCAAACACAGCTTAAAGTTCTCAGGAATCGCAGTCGTTCCAGGTTTGAGATGCAAGAGTAGCTGGGTATCATCTGCATACTGGTAGCACTCTATGCCAAAGCTCCGCACCAGTCCAGCAAGTGGCCGGACGTAGATATTAAATAACAGGGGCGAGAGGATAGCACCCTGGGGAACTCCACAGCAAAGGCAGGAGCTCTCAGAGCTTTGGCCTGACCACCCTCTGTCTCCGGTCCCGGAGGAATGAATTGAGCCATTTGAGGGCTAAACCTCGTACACCAGACATAGCCAATCGATGAATCAGCTAGTTATGGTCCATGGTGTCAAATGCAGCTGTGAGGTCCAAGAGTACCAATAGCGCTGATCCGCCTCGGTCTAACTGACGACGAATTTCGTCAGTAATAGCTACCAAGACAGTCTCTGTCCCATAACCTGAATGAAAGCCTGATTGAAAGGGGTCCAAACCCGCAGTCTCATCTAAGAATTGCTGTAGCTGCCCTGCCACTGTCCGTTCAATAACCTTGCCCAGGAATGGAAGGTTTGAAACTGGGTGATAGTTACTAGGTATGGTAGCATCAAGGCTTGGTTTTTTCAGGAGAGGGTGGACCACTGCTTCTTTAAGGCAATCTGGAAAAATTCCTTGCTCCTATGTTGATGATGCTTCTTAAGGGATTTTGTAGTCCCTCCCAGCACTCCTTAACCAACCGGGAGGGGCAAGGATTGAGGGAGCAAGTTGTTGGTCTTGCTGCAGCTAGAGTCTTTTCCAGGTCTTCCATTTCTAATGACACAAAATGTTCGAGGAATTGGCCACTAATTGGCCAGGAGGCTTCTAGTTCCCTCAATGTGTCGTCTGTGGGAGGTAGCCCTTTGCGGAGCAGATTGATCTTATTTATGAAGTGGCTCTGGAAAGTCTCTGCTGTAATATCTTGACTAGCCACATCTTTGGCCGGATGGGTTGGATTTGTGATGTTATGAACAATTTTAAATAGTTGAGCAGGCTGAGATCTGGCAGAAGCTATCAATGAGGAATTGTATTCTTTTTTGGCTGCTTCATAGATTTTTCGATATATTTCGAAAGCTGACTTCGATGTTTCATCGGGTTTCTTGCACCAATTATGTTCTAATCTCTTCCGCTCAAGTTTCATCTGACGTAATGAATCCGTGAACCATGGAGATCTATTCCAGCGGGGGCAAAGTGCCCATTTAGGGGCAACTATGTCTAAGGCAGTTGATAGATTTTTGTTCCAGTTTTCCACTTGTTCACTTAGAGAATCAGCAGTGTAATCCAGTTCTTTAAGGACACTCGAAAGTCTAGTAGGATCCATCAGCTTCCTTGGCCGCGCGAAAATTTGTTCAGTCTCCGGACGCTATGGTGGTGGAATCTCTATTTGGGTGTTCAGGATATAGTGATCATACCAAGGAATCTCTAAGACTGAGGATAGAGTCACTTGTATTCCGATACTAAAAATCAAGTCCAAGGTATGCCCAGCCCGATGAGGTCACCATTAATGAGAAACCTATTGTTTCCATAGATTGTACTAGATGTCTTGCTATCGAAGAAGACAACAACCTATCTGCATGTACATTGAAGTCTCCCAATATGATGAGATTTGGGAACTTCAGGGCCCAGTCCGCCACAAGGTCTAATAACTTGGGGATGCTCTCATTTGGGGCCCCAGGGGCCCGATAAACTAAGAGGATAGTCACGCTTTCCCTAGTAGCCAATGTCAAACCTATACATTCGATACCCATAATATCTGGGGTAGGGATAGTTCTGATGGGGAAATGATCGCGGGCTACTATTCCCCCCCCCCTCGGCCCCCCTTTCTGTGGCAGTCATTAGGAAGAAAAGTAATTAGAAACTAATGAAATTAATGAGGAAGTCTTACCTTAAAGGCTTTCTTGAGGTTCGGGGGTAGAATTCTGGTGGAAGGGAAACTAACAGATGGAACAGGACTGGGACAAGGCAGGAGAAGCCATATCTTAAGTAAACAAATAGAAGGACGGCTATGTGCTAAATGCGGAAGGTCAGAGAATTGGCTCTAAAAGTAAATCGATAATTATTGATCCAAAACAAACATCTGAAGATATGGTACAACAGCGCCATCTATCCTCCATCTGATGTAAATAGCAGGTAATTCAGTCCTATGAACAATCCTACATAAGTAAGAATATAGTAAAATAATGTGAAAGTAATTACAGGAGAATTAATAAGGGAAATGCTTGCTTTGAATAAGTTAAAGATACATATATGAAGATATATGGAGTCATATATGTGTGAAGAGATATATGAAGTTAAGATTCACTTTTACGTAATTCATCTAGGAATGTGGCTGGTCAGCTGATAAAAGGGGAGCAGTGGAAATTATAGTATCTTGCCAACAAGTGTTCTTGGCCACGATTCCTCGAGGACAAACTGATATTGATTAGATTGTGTAAATGTCAAGAGAGTTATGCGCATGTGTGAACTAGGTAATTCTGCCTATAAATACTGGATGCTTTTGGGGTAGTGCTCTGTGCCACATCAGCCATTTTGAGAAGCTGGGGCGCCCTTACCCGGGGTAAGCATTAAATTCTGTGAACTTGCAAAAGCTGTCTCTGTCTCTTCCTTCTTCACTGATCTCTTGGAATCCTGGAAATCGGGGACACCCCTGCAACATATGGTGCACCGAATAGGGACTTGAGAACAGGGGAGAAGGAAAAGGTAAGCCTTTTGGGGGGCTAATGCCTCATTCAGGGGGGGGAGACAAGGCATGGATCAGGGGAGACGAAAAAGTGTACCCACAAGAAAAAACATCGCCTCCACTGGCCTGTTCCTTCCTCGGCCCCTTGACTGAAGTGCATTGAGAAGTAACAGCTGCAGTTCCAGAAAAAGGGAGAAGCTAGCTTTTAAGGTATAGGAAGGCATTTGTGGATATGCCTGGGGAAACATTTTGGGGGAACATTTTTTTTCAAAAGAGGTACTGCAGACCTCAAGTAAAAATCCCCCTGAGTGATGCTTTCACAGAAATCTCACTCTCAGGTTGGAAAGATGCACTTTTAAAAAGGGAAAAAGTGTTCAGGTTAAAAAATTATGTTGATCATATGTGTTGTGTGTTGTGGAATCTGGCTGTGTCTATATGCATTATCCCTTCTCGCTGCTTTGCAACCTTATGTTTGTTTTTGTTTTTGCTTTGTTTCTTTGTCAAATAGAAGGATGTTTATAACGAAAAGAGACTAATGGTTATAGGCTTCCGGGAAAAAGCTAAAAGAAAAAGAAAAAAATGAGAAAAAAAAGGAAAAGAGAAAAGAAAACATGTGAAATATGGTGCCTGTCTTTTGGAAAAAGGGAAAATGTCTGTTTACATTTCCTGAAAACTTGAATGTGTGTATGGCTAGGAAAAAGAATGCGTGTAGCTGTTTGCGTTGTGAGAAAAATAATCTTTACAGGTTTCAAATAAAAGGAAAAAGAGGATAATTCAGGAAAAACCTGGAACAATACATATGATGATGGGGAAATGCCAAGTATGTGGGTAAGATAAACCAAGAAGAAAGTTAAGGTATGTTGAGAATATATAGGAAAGCAGGGAAAAAGTAAGTCAGAACAGAGAATATGGTCAATCACAGGAGAAAAACCAGAGTGTGTGATTACCATGTGGAAAAAGAAATGAAAAGAGAGAGAATGAGAATGAGAATGTAGAAGAAAGTCATACAGTAGTGATGAAATGTCAGTACAGAAGTAAAGAGTGAATAAAGATAATGAAAGAAGAAAATTGTTGAGATGTGTGAGATTGAGAAGTGTGAGAAGTGAATGATTAGATTCCCTTTTGAGGAGGGAATTGCAGTAAAGAGTAAGTGAGTGCATGTATGAAATCAGTTTTGGGATGAATAAGATTGTTGTGTGAGGTTGATTGTGTGTAAATACTTGGTGGGGTTAAAAGGGGAAATTATTATGTGTTGAGAGTATTCAAGAGTGGCCACTTGAATGCCCTCACTGGGAAAGGAAAAAATTGGAAACTTTTTGAAAGAAAAAATTGATATTAGTTTTGAAACTGTCTCAGAGAGAGAGAAAAAAAGTAGTGACAATTTGAGATACATTTAAATATAGAAGATTTTGTGGGGAGAGCTGTGATAAATTGAATGTTATGGGGTTACTTTGCCAATATATTTTATTAATTGAGATGCTTTTTTTAAGGTTCAAAAATGTTAGTAACTGAATTGGTAGGGGAATGAAGATAAGCTATTGCAATATGATGTGGAAGTGAAGGAGGATTAAGCATTAAGGAAAGAAGTACAGATTTTGGAAATGTTAATTAATTGTATAACTACATTGGCCTGTTACAGTATCCCCCTGTTTTACCAGAGGATTTAAAGTGGCTGAAAGATCCTGGGGAGTGTGACACCTGAGACAGGAGTGGAAAGGGTCTGCTACTTGACGAATTACCACTGTTACAAGGAAGTGCCAAATCGTGGATGAACTAAGCCTGCTTCAAAAAGAAGACTATACAGCAGAGGGCCCTGACTTACAGCAAATAAACTTAAGAGTTGGATGACTGAATAAAGAACTAATTAAACCACACATTAAAAAAAAAGATAAAAAGACATATTTCAAAGACTTAGAACATAAGAGAATAAAGTTGCCCTGAATAGGACAGATCTAGCTTTTTGAAACTGCAAGCAAGAAAGAAGAAAGAAGATTGAATGGACTTTTTGGGTGAAGAGGGTGTGATTGTGGGACTCCTTATTGCAGTGGGATTGGTTTGGTTGGGTTACAATTATAAACATGTTTTTTGGGGGAAAGCCTATACATTTCGGCATGTGGTATACATATTACCTGATTATGTTGAGTATGCTTGTCCCGAAGATAGTGCAGGGAGGATGGGAGCAGAACATATTCCACCAGATGATTCGGGATATAGCGAATGAGACAGAAGTTACTGAATGTTGGATTTCATAGAATCATAGAATCAAAGAGCTGGAAGAGACCTCATGGGCCATCCAGTCCAACCCCCTGCCAAGAAGCAGGAACACCGCATTCAAATCACCCCTGACAGATGGCCATCCAGCCTCTGCTTAAAAGCTTCCAAAGAAGGAGCCTCCACCACACTCCGGGGCAGAGAGTTCCACTGCTGAACGGCTCTCACAGTCAGGAAGTTCTTCCTAATGTTCAGATGGAATCTCCTTTGTAGTCATGGGCCTACTTCCCAGCATGAGGGATGGCCACTAATGGTAGGAACATTATTAAGTCAAAAAGGATGGAGCACTTTACGGCCTCAAAATTATGAGATTACTGAAACTTTACTTGATCCAGGACAAGCTATAGTAACACATGAAGGGACTTCACCGGAGGCCCCAGCATGCATTACTTGGGAAAAAGATGAGAGATGGACACAAGATCAGGAAAACCCTCTCCACACACACCAAATAGAACTTGGTCACTATCCCAATTGCAATCTCCTCCATGTATTCAAAACAGAGGCTTCTGAAGACATTAGCCTCCTAGCCCGTTTGGAACACTCAAAAAGGGTAAAAAGATTTGATGGAGTTATTTCACTGGGATTGGGTACTCACAGTAAACAGCCCCAGGCAAAAGTAGCCAGCCGGAGTCATGACCCACCAAAGGCTCCTATCAAGGAGTTGCCTCAGGGCCAGGGGGAACCACCCAATGAAAGACCACAGCAGAGTCGAGGAGAATTAAATCCTGCAAAAGTGGTAAAGGAGGTGGAAGCCCATCAGGAAGTGCCTAAATCTTTGGTGGCCAATAGGCCTGGGCGGTTTCGTTCATTAATTTTGTTATTCGTTAATTATTCGTTATTTTTAATAATAACAAAATGAGAACAAAACATATTTTCAAACCCGGAAGGGTTTAAAAATAACGAAACGGCTTCGCTCAGGCTTTTAACGAGCTTCCGCCCGTTTCGGAAATGGGATGGAGGATGCTGCTGGTGCCCTGGGAGGCTGGAGCCAATCAGCAAGCCAGCAGTGCACCGTGGCAGTGTCTGATTGGCCGGCAAGGCCTTTAAAAGCGGCTCCGCGTGGCCGCGGAGCTCATTTGCGGGGAGGCGAGGAAGGAGGAGAGAGGTCTGGGAGGGCTGCTTGCTTTGTGTTGGCGTGCTTTGGGTTGGCTTCTGGTTTCTGGCTTTTTTGACTTTTTTGGGGGTTGGCTTCATTAGGAAAGACTCTTTTGTGTGTGATTGCTTCACATCAGGGGCAGTTTTTGGTTATTTTCCATTTTTGAACATTTTTAAAAAATATCTGTGTTTTATTCTTAAAAAAAATACAAAAAATATTCTAAAAAAAGAAAAGAAACTTCTGTTCCTGTGTGCTCTCATTTGCACTGTCCTTTGGCTGTGTTAGCTGTACATTAGGGCCAGTTTTTGGTTATTTTCCATTTTTGAACATTTTTTAAAAATACCTGTGTTTTATTTTTAAAAAAATACAAAAAATATTCTAAAAAAAAGAAAAGAAACTTCTGTTCCTGTGTGCTCTCGTTTGCACTGTCCTTTGGCTGTGTTAGCTGTACATCAGGGTCAGTTTTTGGTCAATTTTCCATTTCTGAACATTATCTGAAAATACCTGTGTTTTATTCTTTAAAAAAATACAAAAAATATTCTAAAAAAAGAAAAGAAACTTCTGTTCCTGTGTGCTCTCATTTGCACTGTCCTTTGGCTGTGTTAGCTGTACATTAGGGCCAGTTTTTGGTTATTTTCCATTTCTGAACATTTTTTAAAAATACCTGTGTTTTATTCTTTAAAAAAATACAAAAAATATTCTAAAAAAAAAAGAAACTTCTGTTCCTGTGTGCTCTCGTTTGCACTGTCCTTTGGCTGTGTTAGCTGTACATCAGGGCCAGTTTTTGGTCAATTTTCCATTTCTGAACATTATCTGAAAATACCTGTGTTTTATTCTTAAAAAAAATACAAAAAATATTCTAAAAAAAGAAAAGAAACTTCTGTTCCTGTGCGCTCTCATTTGCACTGTCCTTTGGCTGTGTTAGCTGTACATTAGGGCCAGTTTTTGGTTATTTTCCATTTCTGAACATTTTTTAAAAATACCTGTGTTTTATTCTTTAAAAAAATACAAAAAATATTCTAAAAAAAGAAAAGAAACTTCTGTTGGTTTGTGCTCTCCATTGCCTTGTCTCCTGCCTGTGTTAGCTCTACATCAGGGCCAGTTTTTGGTCAATTTTCCATTTCTGAACATTATCTGAAAATACCTGTGTTTTATTCATAAAAAAATACAAAAAATATTCTAAAAAAAGAAAAGAAACTTCTGTTGGTTTGTGCTCTCCATTGCCTTGTCTCCTGCCTGTGTTAGCTCTACATCAGGGCCAGTTTTTGGCTAATTTTCCATTTCTGAACATTATCTGAAAATACCTGTGTTTTATTCATAAAAAAAATACAAAAAATATTCCAAAAAAAAAGAGAGCCTCCTGTTGGTTTGTGCTCTCCATTGCCTTGTCTCCTGCCTGTGTTAGCTCTACATCAGGGCCAGTTTTTGGTCAATTTTCCATTTCTGAACATTATCTGAAAATACCTGTGTTTTATTCTTTAAAAAAATACAAAAAATATTCTAAAAAAAGAAAAGAAACTTCTGTTCCTGTGTGCTCTCATTTGCACTGTCCTTTGGCTGTGTTAGCTGTACATTAGGGCCAGTTTTTGGTTATTTTCCATTTCTGAACATTTTTTAAAAATACCTGTGTTTTATTCTTTAAAAAAATACAAAAAATATTCTAAAAAAAAAAGAAACTTCTGTTCCTGTGTGCTCTCGTTTGCACTGTCCTTTGGCTGTGTTAGCTGTACATCAGGGCCAGTTTTTGGTCAATTTTCCATTTCTGAACATTATCTGAAAATACCTGTGTTTTATTCTTAAAAAAAATACAAAAAATATTCTAAAAAAAGAAAAGAAACTTCTGTTCCTGTGCGCTCTCATTTGCACTGTCCTTTGGCTGTGTTAGCTGTACATTAGGGCCAGTTTTTGGTTATTTTCCATTTCTGAACATTTTTTAAAAATACCTGTGTTTTATTCTTTAAAAAAATACAAAAAATATTCTAAAAAAAGAAAAGAAACTTCTGTTGGTTTGTGCTCTCCATTGCCTTGTCTCCTGCCTGTGTTAGCTCTACATCAGGGCCAGTTTTTGGTCAATTTTCCATTTCTGAACATTATCTGAAAATACCTGTGTTTTATTCATAAAAAAATACAAAAAATATTCTAAAAAAAGAAAAGAAACTTCTGTTGGTTTGTGCTCTCCATTGCCTTGTCTCCTGCCTGTGTTAGCTCTACATCAGGGCCAGTTTTTGGCTAATTTTCCATTTCTGAACATTATCTGAAAATACCTGTGTTTTATTCATAAAAAAAATACAAAAAATATTCCAAAAAAAAAGAGAGCCTCCTGTTGGTTTGTGCTCTCCATTGCCTTGTCTCCTGCCTGTGTTAGCTCTACATCAGGGCCAGTTTTTGGTCAATTTTCCATTTCTGAACATTATCTGAAAATACCTGTGTTTTATTCATAAAAAAATACAAAAAATATTCCAAAAAAAAGAATATTCTCTTTTGAATATAATACAGTGCTCGCTCATTCCTTGTGTAGTTACACAACCATTGTGATGAAACGCTTCCTTCCCGGCTTTTCTAGTCGCAAGGGCCAAGTGCTATCGCGAATACCAAAGAAAGGCAGGGGAATGCAGATGGACACATTGAGAAGAAGGGAACATTCAACTGACGAGATGGTTATTGAAACACCCACAGGTGCTTCAACCAGCTGTGAGATGGCAGGACCTCCACCTTATTCCTCAGTTCAAAAGACTCTACGTTCAGATCCTGATGTCCTTCCAAGTACCTCTGATCCTACTTGTTATGAAGAGGAGGGCGAGGAGGCGGACGTGTCTGAGGAATGGGAGGAAGAAGACAATATGGAATCTGCTTCCACCACAGGAATTAGTGATCAAGAGGACTGCATGGTGCTGGAGGGCGAGCCACAGAAACAACCAACAATCCCTTCCACAAACACCGACAGTCCAAACACGAGCATGAGTACATCTCAAGTGCGTAGTAGGGGTAGGCCGAGATCGCTCCTATGGGATCATTACGACGTCCATAAGGAGAAGGCCACTTTGGCAGTTTGCAGGCATTGCGGTGCGAGCGTCAGCAGAGGAAAAGATATGAGGCATCTTGCCACAACAGGGCTAAGGATGCACATAAGGAGACACCACCCAACTGTGAAGGTGGACGCAGTTGAAGTCGCCAGCACATGCAGCAGTACACAGAGCACTCCAAACACACCAACAGGCCCCGTGCAGAAAACCATCGATGCTTGGGGCCTGCAAGTTACAAGGGTGAGATCTGGATTTAAGCCGCCATCAGTGAAGCAAATAACACGTCGCCTGGGAGAGATGATGGCACTGGACCACCAGCCCTTCTGTATGGTGGAACGGGAAGGTTTCCGCCGATTTGTTCACCTCCTGGCACCATGGTACAATATCCCAAGTCGCAGAACTTTCTCTCAAACAGTCATTCCCGCTTTGTTCGAGGGATGCAAGCAACGTCTCAGAACCCTCTTGAACAAGTCACGACCCGTCCATGTACATTTCACCTCAGACATCTGGACGAGCACAGGAGGAGGGCATTCCTATTTGTCCCTGACCGCTCACTGGTGGGAGATGGAGGGTTGCCTAGACTCGGGTCATCATTGGGCACTCCTGTCCCTTGAGGTGATCGATACGGATCACAGGGCCGACACCATTTCTGAGTACTTGCGAGAGATGATGAGAGACTGGATGCGGCATACTCATTCCGGTGGTACTACCTCGGGATTCATGGTCACAGACGCAGGAAGGAACATGATCCGGGCGGTCGAAAGTGCCGGCTTCACAAATGTAACATGCATGGCGCACTTGCTGCATAACAGCGTAAAAGATGGGTTCAAGGGGCCCGATGAGAACAGCGCCACCGCCGTCTCTCAACTCATTGAGCGTTGCCGCAGAATCGCGGGCTTCTTCCACAGTAGCTCTAAGTCTGCAAAACTGCTGCGTGACAGGCAAATCCTGGAGTGCCTCCCACAACACCGGTTACTGCAGGATGTCCCCACCTGCTGGAACTCCACCTACATCATGTTGGAGCGCATGGTGGAGCAACAGAGGGCAGTCCATGCTGTCTCGCTGTCAATTGCGGCTCCGATAAACAAGCTGGTCCCCAACAACCAGGAGTGGATGACCATCACTCAGCTGGTTGAGATCCTAGAACCGTTCAAACTGGCCACCGAAAAACTTTCAGGACAGAAAGCACTACTCAGCCATGTGGTCCCAATCATTTTGCGTTTGAAGATCCATTTGGAGTCGCTGGTTGGACAAAGTACATTGCAGTGTATGGCTGGGCCCTTGACTCCACAGGCCCAGGAGGTGGTCAGAAAGTTGATTTTCGCCATCCGTAAACGTCTTCTACCGTTGATGGAGAGTAAGACTCATGTTTTGGCAGCACTCTGCGACCCTTGCATCAAGGACTCTGTCTGCCCCAAAGAACTGCCAAAGTGGAAGGCCGAACTTCTCTCGCTCGTGAGAGAAGAATACTCTCGGAGGGTGGGGGAACGCTCAGAGCAAATTCCTTCTGCCGTTACTCCCCAAAACACCAGCGGTTACGGCAGCACCGATGACATCAGTCCCACCTTGCCACCTATCAGGGATGAAGCAAGAGCACTGCAGCTGAAAAAGAGGAGAGCGGAGCGTTTCGTAAGCGACAGTATCGTTTTGATGGTAGGGCAAGGAACATCTTTGTCGGCCCAGGCGGCAAAGATGGACTCAGCAGAGTTTTCTGTCAATCGGTACTTTGACGAGCCGCAGGAGATTGTAGACAGCGATCCATTGGCGTACTAGGCCTCAAAAAGCAATACATGGCCTGACCTGTCAACCGTAGCCCGCAAGTTTCTCAGCTGCCCACCAACTAGCGTGCAGAGTGAGAGGGTGTTCAGCCTGGCAGGAGATGTCGTCACCCTCCAACGTACCTCGCTCGACCCCCTTGCGGTGGAAAAGCTGGTCTTCTTAAAGGCCAACTTGCCAGTTTTGGGCTTCCCGGAGATAAATATCGACAGCAACCATTGCTCCGTGCCGTAGATCACCTTAATGTTGCTTTGTACTTAGTTGCTGCGTACTACTTTGCTTTGCGGGAACATTGTCCTGATGCGTACTACTTTGTGCTTTGTGCTTTGTGTTGCCTTACATTTCCACTGCCTGCTGAACGCGGGAACATTGTCCTGATGCGTACTACTTTGTGCTTTGTGCTTTGTGTTGCCTTACATTTCCACTGCCTGCTGAACGCAGGAACATTGCCTTGATGTGTACTACTTTGTGCTTTGTGCTTTGTGTTGCCTTACATTTCCACTGCCTGCTGAATGCAGGAACATTGCCCTGATGCGTACTACTTTGTGCTTTGTGTTGCCCTACATTTCCACTGCCTGCTGAACGCGGGAACATTGCTCTGATGCGTACTACTTTGTGCTTTGTGTTGCCTTACATTTCCACTGCCTGCTGAACGCGGGAACATTGCCCTGATGCGTACTACTTTGTGCTTTGTGCTTTGTGTTGCCTTACATTTCCACTGCCTGCTGAACGCAGGAACACTGCCTTGATGCGTACTACTTTGTGCTTTGTGTTGCCCTACATTTCCACTGCCTGCTGAACGCGGGAACATTGCCCTGATGCGTACTACTTTGTGCTTTGTGCTTTGTGTTGCCTTACATTTCTACTGCCTGCTGAACGCAGGAACATTGCCTTGATGTGTACTACTTTGTGCTTTGTGTTGCCCTACATTTCCACTGCCTGCTGAACGTGGGAACATTGCCTTGATGCATACTACTTTGTGCTTTGTGCTTTGTGTTGCCTTACATTTCCACTGCCTGCTGAACGCGGGAACATTGCCCTGATGCGTACTACTTTGTGCTTTGTGCTTTGTGTTGCCTTACATTTCCACTGCCTGCTGAACGCGGGAACACTGCCTTGATGCGTACTACTTTGTGCTTTGTGCTTTGTGTTGCCTTACATTTCCACTGCCTGCTGAACGCAGGAACATTGCCTTGATGCGTACTACTTTGTGCTTTGTGTTGCCCTACATTTCCACTGCCTGCTGAACGCGGGAACATTGCCCTGATGCGTACTACTTTGTGCTTTGTGCTTTGTGTTGCCTTACATTTCTACTGCCTGCTGAACGCAGGAACATTGCCTTGATGCGTACTACTTTGTGCTTTGTGTTGCCCTACATTTCCACTGCCTGCTGAACGTGGGAACATTGCCTTGATGCGTACTACTTTGTGCTTTGTGCTTTGTGTTGCCTTACATTTCCACTGCCTGCTGAACGCAGGAACATTGCCCTGATGCGTACTACTTTGTGCTTTGTGCTAAGTGTTGCCTTACATTTCCACTGCCTGCTGAATGCAGGAACATTGCCTTGATGCGTACTACTTTGTGCTTTGTGTTGCCCTACATTTCCACTGCCTGCAGAACGTGGGAACATTGCCCTGATGCGTACTACTTTGTGCTTTGTGTTGCCTTACATTTCCACTGCCTGCTGAACGCAGGAACATTGCCTTGATGCGTACTACTTTGTGCTTTGTGTTGCCCTACATTTCCACTGCCTGCTGAATGCGGGAACATTGCCCTGATGCGTACTACTTTGTGCTTTGTGTTGCCTTACATTTCCACTGCCTGCTGAACGCGGGAACATTGCCCTGATGCGTACTACTTTGTGCTTTGTGTTGCCCTACATTTCCACTGCCTGCTGAACGCGGGAACATTGCCCTGATGCGTACTACTTTGTGCTTTGTGTTGCCTTACATTTCCACTGCCTGCTGAACGCAGGAACATTGCCTTGATGCGTACTACTTTGTGCTTTGTGCTTTGTGTTGCCTTACATTTCCACTGCCTGCTGAACGCAGGAACATTGCCTTGATGCGTACTACTTTGTGCTTTGTGTTGCCCTACATTTCCACTGCCTGCTGAACGCGGGAACATTGCCCTGATGCGTACTACTTTGTGCTTTGTGTTGCCTTACATTTCCACTGCCTGCTGAACGCAGGAACATTGCCTTGATGCGTACTACTTTGTGCTTTGTGCTTTGTGTTGCCTTACATTTCCACTGCCTGCTGAACGCAGGAACATTGCCTTGATGCGTACTACTTTGTGCTTTGTGTTGCCCTACATTTCCACTGCCTGCTGAACGCGGGAACATTGCCCTGATGCGTACTACTTTGTGCTTTGTGTTGCCTTACATTTCCACTGCCTGCTGAACGCAGGAACATTGCCCTGATGCGTACTACTTTGTGCTTTGTGCTTTGTGTTGCCTTACATTTCAACTGCCTGCTGAACGCAGGAACATTGCCTTGATGCGTACTACTTTGTGATTTGTGTTGCCCTACATTTCCACTGCCGGCTGAACGTGGGAACATTGCCTTGATGCGTACTACTTTGTGCTTTGTGCTTTGTGTTGCCTTACATTTCCACTGCCTGCTGAACGCAGGAACATTGCCCTGATGCGTACTACTTTGTGCTTTGTGCTTTGTGTTGCCTTACATTTCCACTGCCTGCTGAATGCAGGAACATTGCCTTGATGCGTACTACTTTGTGCTTTGTGTTGCCCTACATTTCCACTACCTGCTGAACGCGGGAACATTGCCCTGATGCGTACTACTTTGTGCTTTGTGTTGCCTTACATTTCCACTGCCTGCTGAACGCAGGAACATTGCCTTGATGCGTACTACTTTGTGCTTTGTGCTTTCTGTTGCCCTACATTTCCACTGCCTGCTGAACGCGGGAACATTGCCCTGATGCGTACTACTTTGTGCTTTGTGTTGCCTTACATTTCCACTGCCTGCTTAACGCAGGAACATTGCCTTGATGCGTACTACTTTGTGCTTTGTGTTGCCCTACATTTCCACTGCCTGCTGAACGCGGGAACATTGCCCTGATGCGTACTACTTTGTGCTTTGTGTTGCCTTACATTTCCACTGCCTGCTGAACGCGGGAACATTGCCCTGATGTGTACTACTTTGTGCTTTGTGTTGCCTTACATTTCCACTGCCTGCTGAACGTGGGAACATTGCCCTGATGCGTACTACTTTGTGCTTTGTGTTGCCTTACATTTCCACTGCCTGCTGAACGCGGGAACATTGCCCTGATGCGTACTACTTTGTGCTTTGTGCTTTGTGTTGCCTTACATTTTCACTGCCTGCTGAATGCAGGAACATTGCCTTGATGCGTACTACTTTGTGCTTTGTGTTGCCTTACATTTCCACTGCCTGCTGAATGAAGGAACATTGCCTTGATGCGTACTACTTTGTGCTTTGTGTTGCCCTACATTTCCACTGCCTGCTGAACGCGGAAACATTGCCCTGATGCGTACTACTTTGTGCTTTGTGTTGCCTTACATTTCCACTGCCTGCTGAACGCGGGAACATTGCCCTGATGCGTACTACTTTGTGCTTTGTGTTGCCTTACATTTCCACTGCCTGCTGAAGGCGGGAACATAGCCCTGATGCGTACTACTTTGTGCTTTGTGCTTTGTGTTGCCTTACATTTCCACTGCCTGCTGAACGCAGGAACATTGCCTTGATGCGTACTACTTTGTGCTTTGTGCTTTGTGTTGCCCTACATTTCCACTGCCTGCTGAACGCGGGAACATTGCCCTGATGCGTACTACTTTGTGCTTTCTGTTGCCCTACATTTCCACTGCCTGCTGAACGCGGGAACATTGCCCTGATGCATACTACTTTGTGCTTTGTGTTGCCTTACATTTCCACTGCCTGCTGAACGCGGGAACATTGCCCTGATGCGTACTACTTTGTGCTTTGTGTTGCCTTACATTTCCACTGCCTGCTGAATGCGGGAACATTGCCCTGATGCGTACTACTTTGTGCTTTGTGTTGCCTTACATTTCCACTGCCTGCTGAACGCGGGAACATTGCCCTGATGCGTACTACTTTGTGCTTTGTGTTGCCTTACATTTCCACAGCCTGCTGAATGCGGGAACATTGCCCTGATGCGTACTACTTTGTGCTTTGTGCTTTGTGTTGCCTTACATTTCCACTGCCTGCTGAACGCAGGAACATTGCCTTGATGCGTACTACTTTGTGCTTTGTGCTTTGTGTTGCCTTACATTTCCACTGCCTGCTGAATGCAGGAACATTGCCTTGATGCGTACTACTTTGTGCTTTCTGTTGCCCTACATTTCCACTGCCTGCTGAACGCGGGATCATTGTCCTGATGTGTACTACTTTGTGCTTTGTGTTGCCTTACATTTCGACTGCCTGCTGAATGCGGGAACATTGCCCTGATGCGTACTACTTTGTGCTTTGTGTTGCCTTACATTTCCACTGCCTGCTGAATGCGGGAACATTGCCCTGATGCGTACTACTTTGTGCTTTGTGCTTTGTGTTGCCCTACATTTTAACTGCCTGCTGAATGCAGGAACATTGCCTTGATGCGTACTACTTTGTGCTTTGTGTTGCCTTACATTTCCACTGCCTGCTGAATGCAGGAACATTGCCTTGATGCGTACTACTTTGTGCTTTGTGTTGCCCTACATTTCCACTGCCTGCTGAACGCGGAAACATTGCCCTGATGCGTACTACTTTGTGCTTTGTGTTGCCTTACATTTCCACTGCCTGCTGAACGCGGGAACATTGCCCTGATGCGTACTACTTTGTGCTTTGTGTTGCCTTACATTTCCACTGCCTGCTGAACGCGGGAACATTGCCCTGATGCGTACTACTTTGTGCTTTGTGCTTTGTGTTGCCTTACATTTCCACTGCCTGCTGAACGCAGGAACATTGCCTTGATGCGTACTACTTTGTGCTTTGTGCTTTGTGTTCCCTTACATTTCCACTGCCTGCTGAACGCAGGAACATTGCCTTGATGCGTACTACTTTGTGCTTTGTGTTGCCCTACATTTCCACTGCCTGCTGAACGCGGGAACATTGCCCTGATGCGTACTACTTTGTTCTTTGTGCTTTGTGTTGCCTTACATTTCCACTGCCTGCTGAACGCAGGAACATTGCCCTGATGCGTACTACTTTGTGCTTTGTGCTTTGTGTTGCCTTACATTTCCACTGCCTGCTGAATGCAGGAACATTGCCGTGATGCGTACTACTTTGTGCTTTGTGTTGCCCTACATTTCCACTGCCTGCTGAACGCAGGAACATTGCCCTGATGCGTACTACTTTGTGCTTTGTGTTGCCTTACATTTCCACTGCCTGCTGAATGCAGGAACATTGCCTTGATGCGTACTACTTTGTGCTTTGTGTTGCCCTACATTTTCACTGCCTGCTGAACGCGGGAACATTGCCTTGATGCGTACTACTTTGTGCTTTGTGTTGCCCTACATTTCCACTGCCTGCTGAACGCGGAAACATTGCCCTGATGCATACTACTTTGTGCTTTGTGTTGCCTTACATTTCCACTGCCTGCTGAACGCGGGAACATTGCCCTGATGCGTACTACTTTGTGCTTTGTGTTGCCTTACATTTCCACTGCCTGCTGAACGCGGGAACATTGCCCTGATGCGTACTACTTTGTGCTTTGTGCTTTGTGTTGCCTTACATTTCCACTGCCTGCTGAACGCAGGAACATTGCCTTGATGCGTACTACTTTGTGCTTTGTGCTTTGTGTTCCCTTACATTTCCACTGCCTGCGGAACGCAGGAACATTGCCTTGATGCGTACTACTTTGTGCTTTGTGTTGCCCTACATTTCCACTGCCTGCTGAACGCAGGAACATTGCCCTGATGTGTACTACTTTGTGCTTTGTGTTGCCTTACATTTCCACTGCCTGCTGAATGCAGGAACATTGCCTTGATGCGTACTACTTTGTGCTTTGTGTTGCCCTACATTTTCACTGCCTGCTGAACGCGGGAACATTGCCTTGATGCGTACTACTTTGTGCTTTGTGTTGCCCTACATTTCCACTGCCTGCTGAACGCGGAAACATTGCCCTGATGCGTACTACTTTGTGCTTTGTGTTGCCTTACATTTCCACTGCCTGCTGAACGCGGGAACATTGCCCTGATGCGTACTACTTTGTGCTTTGTGTTGCCTTACATTTCCACTGCCTGCTGAACGCGGGAACATTGCCCTGATGCGTACTACTTTGTGCTTTGTGCTTTGTGTTGCCTTACATTTCCACTGCCTGCTGAACGCAGGAACATTGCCTTGATGCGTACTACTTTGTGCTTTGTGCTTTGTGTTCCCTTACATTTCCACTGCCTGCTGAACGCGGGAACATTGCCCTGATGCATACTACTTTGTGCTTTGTGTTGCCTTACATTTCCACTGCCTGCTGAACGCGGGAACATTGCCCTGATGCGTACTACTTTGTGCTTTGTGTTGCCTTACATTTCCACTGCCTGCTGAATGCGGGAACATTGCCCTGATGCGTACTACTTTGTGCTTTGTGTTGCCTTACATTTCGACTGCCTGCTGAATGCGGGAACATTGCCCTGATGCGTACTACTTTGTGCTTTGTGTTGCCTTACATTTCCACTGCCTGCTGAATGCGGGAACATTGCCCTGATGCGTACTACTTTGTGCTTTGTGCTTTGTGTTGCCTTACATTTCCACTGCCTGCTGAACGCAGGAACATTGCCTTGATGCGTACTACTTTGTGCTTTGTGTTGCCCTACATTTCCACTGCCTGCTGAACGTGGGAACATTGCCTTGATGCGTACTACTTTGTGCTTTGTGCTTTGTGTAGCCTTACATTTCCACTGCCTGCTGAACGCAGGAACATTGCCCTGATGCGTACTACTTTGTGCTTTGTGCTTTGTGTTGCCTTACATTTCCACTGCCTGCTGAATGCAGGAACATTGCCTTGATGCGTACTACTTTGTGCTTTGTGTTGCCCTACATTTCCACTGCCTGCTGAACGCGGGAACATTGCCCTGATGCGTACTACTTTGTGCTTTGTGTTGCGTTACATTTCCACTGCCTGCTGAACGCAGGAACATTGCCTTGATGCGTACTACTTTGTGCTTTGTGCTGCCCTACATTTCCACTGCCTGCTGAACACGGGAACATTACCCTGATGCGTACTACTTTGTGCTTTGTGTTGCCTTACATTTCCACTGCCTGCTGAACGCGGGAACATTGCCCTGATGCGTACTACTTTGTGCTTTGTGCTTTGTGTTGCCCTACATTTCCACTGCCTGCTGAACGCGGGAACATTGCCCTGATGCGTACTACTTTGTGCTTTGTGTTGCCTTACATTTCCACTGCCTGCTGAATGCGGGAACATTGCCCTGATGCGTACTACTTTGTGCTTTGTGTTGCCTTACATTTCCACTGCCTGCTGAACGTGGGAACATTGCCCTGATGTGTACTACTTTGTGCTTTGTGTTGCCTTACATTTCCACTGCCTGCTGAACGCGGGAACATTGCCCTGATGCGTACTACTTTGTGCTTTGTGCTTTGTGTTGCCTTACATTTCCACTGCCTGCTGAATGCAGGAACATTGCCTTGATGCGTACTACTTTGTGCTTTGTGCTTTGTGTTGCCTTACATTTCCACTGCCTGCTGAATGCAGGAACATTGCCTTGATGCGTACTACTTTGTGCTTTGTGTTGCCCTACATTCCACTGCCTGCTGAACGCGGAAACATTGCCCTGATGCGTACTACTTTGTGCTTTGTGTTGCCTTACATTTCCACTGCCTGCTGAACGCGGGAACATTGCCCTGATGCGTACTACTTTGTGCTTTGTGTTGCCTTACATTTCCACTGCCTGCTGAATGCGGGAACATTGCCCTGATGCGTACTACTTTGTGCTTTGTGCTTTGTGTTGCCTTACATTTCCACTGCCTGCTGAACGCAGGAACATTGCCTTGATGCGTACTACTTTGTGCTTTGTGCTTTGTGTTGCCTTACATTTCCACTGCCTGCTGAACGCAGGAACATTGCCTTGATGCGTACAACTTTGTGCTTTGTGTTGCCCTACATTTCCACTGCCTGCTGAACGCGGGAACATTGCCCTGATGCGTACTACTTTGTGCTTTGTGCTTTGTGTTGCCTTACATTTCTACTGCCTGCTGAACGCAGGAACATTGCCTTGATGCGTACTACTTTGTGCTTTGTGTTGCCCTACATTTCCACTGCCTGCTGAACGCAGGAACATTGCCCTGATGCGTACTACTTTGTTCTTTGTGCTTTGTGTTGCCTTACATTTCCACTGCCTGCTGAACGCAGGTACATTGCCCTGATGCGTACTACTTTGTGCTTTTTGCTTTGTGTTGCCTTACATTTCCACTGCCTGCTGAATGCAGGAACATTGCCTTGATGCGTACTACTTTGTGCTTTGTGTTGCCCTACATTTCCACTGCCTGCTGAACACGGGAACATTGCCCTGATGCGTACTACTTTGTGCTTTGTGTTGCCTTACATTTCCACTGCCTGCTGAATGCAGGAACATTGCCTTGATGCGTACTACTTTGTGCTTTGTGTTGCCCTACATTTTCACTGCCTGCTGAACGCGGGAACATTGCCCTGATGCGTACTACTTTGTGCTTTGTGTTGCCTTACATTTCCACTGCCTGCTGAACGCGGGAACATTGCCCTGATGCGTACTACTTTGTGCTTTGTGCTTTGTGTTGCCCTACATTTCCACTGCCTGCTGAACGCGGGAACATTGCCCCGATGCGTACTACTTTGTGCTTTCTGTTGCCCTACATTTCCACTGCCTGCTGAACGCGGGAACATTGCCCTGATGCATACTACTTTGTGCTTTGTGTTGCCTTACATTTCCACTGCCTGCTGAACGCGGGAACATTGCCCTGATGCATACTACTTTGTGCTTTGTGTTGCCTTACATTTCCACTGCCTGCTGAATGCGGGAACATTGCCCTGATGCGTACTACTTTGTGCTTTGTGTTGCCTTATATTTCCACTGCCTGCTGAACGCGGGAACATTGCCCTGATGCGTACTACTTTGTGCTTTGTGTTGCCTTACATTTCCACTGCCTGCTGAATGCGGGAACATTGCCCTGATGCGTACTACTTTGTGCTTTGTGCTTTGTGTTGCCTTACATTTCCACTGCCTGCTGAATGCGGGAACATTGCCCTGATGCGTACTACTTTGTGCTTTGTGCTTTGTGTTGCCTTACATTTCCACTGCCTTCTGAATGCAGGAACATTGCCTTGATGCGTACTACTTTGTGCTTTGTGTTGCCCTACATTTCCACTGCCTGCTGAACGCGGGAACATTGCCCTGATGCGTACTACTTTGTGCTTTGTGTTGCCTTACATTTCCACTGCCTGCTGAACGCGGGAACATTGCCCTGATGCGTACTACTTTGTGCTTTGTGTTGCCTTACATTTCCACTGCCTGCTGAATGCGGGAACATTGCCCTGATGCGTACTACTTTGTTCTTTGTGCTTTGTGTTGCCTTACATTTCCACTGCCTGCTCAATGCAGGAACATTGCCCTGATGCGTACTACTTTGTGCTTTGTGCTTTGTGTTGCCTTACATTTCCACTGCCTGCTGAACGCGGGAACATTGCCCTGATGCGTACTACTTTGTGCTTTGTGCTTTGTGTTGCCTTACATTTCCACTGCCTGCTGAATGCAGGAACATTGCCTTGATGCGTACTACTTTGTGCTTTGTGTTGCCCTACATTTCCACTGCCTGCTGAACGCGGGAACATTGCCCTGATGCGTACTACTTTGTGCTTTGTGTTGCCTTACATTTCCACTGCCTGCTGAATGCAGGAACATTGCCTTGATGCGTACTACTTTGTGCTTTGTGTTGCCCTACATTTTCACTGCCTGCTGAACGCGGGAACATTGCCCTGATGCGTACTACTTTGTGCTTTGTGTTGCCTTACATTTCCACTGCCTGCTGAACGCGGGAACATTGCCCTGATGCGTACTACTTTGTGCTTTGTGCTTTGTGTTGCCCTACATTTCCACTGCCTGCTGAACGCGGGAACATTGCCCTGATGAGTACTACTTTCTGCTTTCTGTTGCCCTACATTTCCACTGCCTGCTGAACGCGGGAACATTGCCCTGATGCATACTACTTTGTGCTTTGTGTTGCCTTACATTTCCACTGCCTGCTGAACGCGGGAACATTGCCCTGATGCGTACTACTTTGTGCTTTGTGTTGCCTTACATTTCCACTGCCTGCTGAATGCGGGAACGTTGCCCTGATGCGTACTACTTTGTGCTTTGTGTTGCCTTATATTTCCACTGCCTGCTGAACGCGGGAACATTGCCCTGATGCGTACTTCTTTGTGCTTTGTGTTGCCTTACATTTCCACTGCCTGCTGAATGCGGGAACATTGCCCTGATGCGTACTACTTTGTGCTTTGTGCTTTGTGTTGCCTTACATTTCCACTGCCTGCTGAATGCGGGAACATTGCCCTGATGCGTACTACTTTGTGCTTTGTGCTTTGTGTTGTCTTACATTTCCACTGCCTGCTGAATGCAGGAACATTGCCTTGATGCGTACTACTTTGTGCTTTGTGTTGCCCTACATTTCCACTGCCTGCTGAACGCGGGAACATTGCCCTGATGCGTACTACTTTGTGCTTTGTGTTGCCTTACATTTCCACTGCCTGCTGAACGCGGGAACATTGCCCTGATGCGTACTACTTTGTGCTTTGTGTTGCCTTACATTTCCACTGCCTGCTGAATGCGGGAACATTGCCCTGATGCGTACTACTTTGTTCTTTGTGCTTTGTGTTGCCTTACATTTCCACTGCCTGCTCAATGCAGGAACATTGCCCTGATGCGTACTACTTTGTGCTTTGTGCTTTGTGTTGCCTTACATTTCCACTGCCTGCTGAACGCGGGAACATTGCCCTGATGTGTACTACTTTGTGCTTTCTGTTGCCCTACATTTTCACTGCCTGCTGAACGCGGGAACATTGCCCTGATGCGTACTACTTTGTGCTTTGTGTTGCCTTACATTTCCACAGCCTGCTGAACGCGGGAACATTGCCCTGATGCGTACTACTTTGTGCTTTGTGCTTTGTGTTGCCCTACATTTCCACTGCCTGCTGAACGCGGGAACATTGCCCTGATGCATACTACTTTGTGCTTTGTGTTGCCTTACATTTCCACTGCCTGCTGAACGCGGAAACATTGCCCTGATGCGTACTACTTTGTGCTTTGTGTTGCCTTACATTTCCACTGCCTGCTGAATGCAGGAACATTGCCTTGATGCGTACTACTTTGTGCTTTGTGTTGCCCTACATTTCCACTGCCTGCTGAACGCGGGAACATTGCCCTGATGCGTACTACTTTGTGCTTTGTGTTGCGTTACATTTCCACTGCCTGCTGAACGCAGGAACATTGCCTTGATGCGTACTACTTTGTGCTTTGTGCTGCCCTACATTTCCACTGCCTGCTGAACACGGGAACATTACCCTGATGCGTACTACTTTGTGCTTTGTGTTGCCTTACATTTCCACTGCCTGCTGAACGCGGGAACATTGCCCTGATGCGTACTACTTTGTGCTTTGTGCTTTGTGTTGCCCTACATTTCCACTGCCTGCTGAACGCGGGAACATTGCCCTGATGCGTACTACTTTGTGCTTTGTGTTGCCTTACATTTCCACTGCCTGCTGAATGCGGGAACATTGCCCTGATGCGTACTACTTTGTGCTTTGTGTTGCCTTACATTTCCACTGCCTGCTGAACGTGGGAACATTGCCCTGATGTGTACTACTTTGTGCTTTGTGTTGCCTTACATTTCCACTGCCTGCTGAACGCGGGAACATTGCCCTGATGCGTACTACTTTGTGCGTTGTGCTTTGTGTTGCCTTACATTTCCACTGCCTGCTGAATGCAGGAACATTGCCTTGATGCGTACTACTTTGTGCTTTGTGCTTTGTGTTGCCTTACATTTCCACTGCCTGCTGAATGCAGGAACATTGCCTTGATGCGTACTACTTTGTGCTTTGTGTTGCCCTACATTCCACTGCCTGCTGAACGCGGAAACATTGCCCTGATGCGTACTACTTTGTGCTTTGTGTTGCCTTACATTTCCACTGCCTGCTGAACGCGGGAACATTGCCCTGATGCGTACTACTTTGTGCTTTGTGTTGCCTTACATTTCCACTGCCTGCTGAATGCGGGAACATTGCCCTGATGCGTACTACTTTGTGCTTTGTGCTTTGTGTTGCCTTACATTTCCACTGCCTGCTGAACGCAGGAACATTGCCTTGATGCGTACTACTTTGTGCTTTGTGCTTTGTGTTGCCTTACATTTCCACTGCCTGCTGAACGCAGGAACATTGCCTTGATGCGTACAACTTTGTGCTTTGTGTTGCCCTACATTTCCACTGCCTGCTGAACGCGGGAACATTGCCCTGATGCGTACTACTTTGTGCTTTGTGCTTTGTGTTGCCTTACATTTCTACTGCCTGCTGAACGCAGGAACATTGCCTTGATGCGTACTACTTTGTGCTTTGTGTTGCCCTACATTTCCACTGCCTGCTGAACGCAGGAACATTGCCCTGATGCGTACTACTTTGTTCTTTGTGCTTTGTGTTGCCTTACATTTCCACTGCCTGCTGAACGCAGGTACATTGCCCTGATGCGTACTACTTTGTGCTTTTTGCTTTGTGTTGCCTTACATTTCCACTGCCTGCTGAATGCAGGAACATTGCCTTGATGCGTACTACTTTGTGCTTTGTGTTGCCCTACATTTCCACTGCCTGCTGAACACGGGAACATTGCCCTGATGCGTACTACTTTGTGCTTTGTGTTGCCTTACATTTCCACTGCCTGCTGAATGCAGGAACATTGCCTTGATGCGTACTACTTTGTGCTTTGTGTTGCCCTACATTTTCACTGCCTGCTGAACGCGGGAACATTGCCCTGATGCGTACTACTTTGTGCTTTGTGTTGCCTTACATTTCCACTGCCTGCTGAACGCGGGAACATTGCCCTGATGCGTACTACTTTGTGCTTTGTGCTTTGTGTTGCCCTACATTTCCACTGCCTGCTGAACGCGGGAACATTGCCCCGATGCGTACTACTTTGTGCTTTCTGTTGCCCTACATTTCCACTGCCTGCTGAACGCGGGAACATTGCCCTGATGCATACTACTTTGTGCTTTGTGTTGCCTTACATTTCCACTGCCTGCTGAACGCGGGAACATTGCCCTGATGCATACTACTTTGTGCTTTGTGTTGCCTTACATTTCCACTGCCTGCTGAATGCGGGAACATTGCCCTGATGCGTACTACTTTGTGCTTTGTGTTGCCTTATATTTCCACTGCCTGCTGAACGCGGGAACATTGCCCTGATGCGTACTACTTTGTGCTTTGTGTTGCCTTACATTTCCACTGCCTGCTGAATGCGGGAACATTGCCCTGATGCGTACTACTTTGTGCTTTGTGCTTTGTGTTGCCTTACATTTCCACTGCCTGCTGAATGCGGGAACATTGCCCTGATGCGTACTACTTTGTGCTTTGTGCTTTGTGTTGCCTTACATTTCCACTGCCTTCTGAATGCAGGAACATTGCCTTGATGCGTACTACTTTGTGCTTTGTGTTGCCCTACATTTCCACTGCCTGCTGAACGCGGGAACATTGCCCTGATGCGTACTACTTTGTGCTTTGTGTTGCCTTACATTTCCACTGCCTGCTGAACGCGGGAACATTGCCCTGATGCGTACTACTTTGTGCTTTGTGTTGCCTTACATTTCCACTGCCTGCTGAATGCGGGAACATTGCCCTGATGCGTACTACTTTGTTCTTTGTGCTTTGTGTTGCCTTACATTTCCACTGCCTGCTCAATGCAGGAACATTGCCCTGATGCGTACTACTTTGTGCTTTGTGCTTTGTGTTGCCTTACATTTCCACTGCCTGCTGAACGCGGGAACATTGCCCTGATGCGTACTACTTTGTGCTTTGTGCTTTGTGTTGCCTTACATTTCCACTGCCTGCTGAATGCAGGAACATTGCCTTGATGCGTACTACTTTGTGCTTTGTGTTGCCCTACATTTCCACTGCCTGCTGAACGCGGGAACATTGCCCTGATGCGTACTACTTTGTGCTTTGTGTTGCCTTACATTTCCACTGCCTGCTGAATGCAGGAACATTGCCTTGATGCGTACTACTTTGTGCTTTGTGTTGCCCTACATTTTCACTGCCTGCTGAACGCGGGAACATTGCCCTGATGCGTACTACTTTGTGCTTTGTGTTGCCTTACATTTCCACTGCCTGCTGAACGCGGGAACATTGCCCTGATGCGTACTACTTTGTGCTTTGTGCTTTGTGTTGCCCTACATTTCCACTGCCTGCTGAACGCGGGAACATTGCCCTGATGAGTACTACTTTCTGCTTTCTGTTGCCCTACATTTCCACTGCCTGCTGAACGCGGGAACATTGCCCTGATGCATACTACTTTGTGCTTTGTGTTGCCTTACATTTCCACTGCCTGCTGAACGCGGGAACATTGCCCTGATGCGTACTACTTTGTGCTTTGTGTTGCCTTACATTTCCACTGCCTGCTGAATGCGGGAACGTTGCCCTGATGCGTACTACTTTGTGCTTTGTGTTGCCTTATATTTCCACTGCCTGCTGAACGCGGGAACATTGCCCTGATGCGTACTTCTTTGTGCTTTGTGTTGCCTTACATTTCCACTGCCTGCTGAATGCGGGAACATTGCCCTGATGCGTACTACTTTGTGCTTTGTGCTTTGTGTTGCCTTACATTTCCACTGCCTGCTGAATGCGGGAACATTGCCCTGATGCGTACTACTTTGTGCTTTGTGCTTTGTGTTGTCTTACATTTCCACTGCCTGCTGAATGCAGGAACATTGCCTTGATGCGTACTACTTTGTGCTTTGTGTTGCCCTACATTTCCACTGCCTGCTGAACGCGGGAACATTGCCCTGATGCGTACTACTTTGTGCTTTGTGTTGCCTTACATTTCCACTGCCTGCTGAACGCGGGAACATTGCCCTGATGCGTACTACTTTGTGCTTTGTGTTGCCTTACATTTCCACTGCCTGCTGAATGCGGGAACATTGCCCTGATGCGTACTACTTTGTTCTTTGTGCTTTGTGTTGCCTTACATTTCCACTGCCTGCTCAATGCAGGAACATTGCCCTGATGCGTACTACTTTGTGCTTTGTGCTTTGTGTTGCCTTACATTTCCACTGCCTGCTGAACGCGGGAACATTGCCCTGATGTGTACTACTTTGTGCTTTCTGTTGCCCTACATTTTCACTGCCTGCTGAACGCGGGAACATTGCCCTGATGCGTACTACTTTGTGCTTTGTGTTGCCTTACATTTCCACAGCCTGCTGAACGCGGGAACATTGCCCTGATGCGTACTACTTTGTGCTTTGTGCTTTGTGTTGCCCTACATTTCCACTGCCTGCTGAACGCGGGAACATTGCCCTGATGCATACTACTTTGTGCTTTGTGTTGCCTTACATTTCCACTGCCTGCTGAACGCGGAAACATTGCCCTGATGCGTACTACTTTGTGCTTTGTGTTGCCTTACATTTCCACTGCCTGCTGAATGCGGGAACATTGCCCTGATGCGTACTACTTTGTGCTTTGTGTTGCCTTACATTTCCACTGCCTGCTGAATGCGGGAACATTGCCCTGATGCGTACTACTTTGTGCTTTGTGCTTTGTGTTGCCTTACATTTCCACTGCCTGCTGAATGCAGGAACATTGCCCTGATGCGTACTACTTTGTGCTTTGTGTTGCCTTACATTTCCACTGCCTGCTGAATGCGGGAACATTGCCCTGATGCGTACTACTTTGTGCTTTGTGCTTTGTGTTGCCTTACATTTCCACTGCCTGCTGAATGCAGGAACATTGCCCTGATGCGTACTACTTTGTGCTTTGTGCTTTGTGTTGCCTTACATTTCCACTGCCTGCTGAATGTAGGAACATTGCCTTGATGAGTACTACTTTGTGCTTTGTGTTGCCCTACATTTCCACTGCCTGCTGAATGCGGGAACATTGCCCTGATGCGTACTACTTTGTGCTTTGTGTTGCCTTACATTTCCACTGCCTGCTGAACGCGGGAACATTGCCCTGATGCGTACTAATTTGTGCTTTGTGCTTTGTGTTGCCTTACATTTCCACTGCCTGCTGAATGCGGGAACATTGCCCTGATGCGTACTACTTTGTGCTTTGTGTTGCCTTACATTTCCACTGCCTGCTGAACGCGGGAACATTGTCCTGATGCGTACTACTTTGTGCTTTGTGTTGCCTTACATTTCCACTGCCTGCTGAATGCGGGAACATTGCCCTGATGCGTACTACTTTGTGCTTTGTGCTTTGTGTTGCCTTACATTTCCACTGCCTGCTGAACGCAGGAACATTGCCCTGATGCGTACTACTTTGTGCTTTGTGCTTTGTGTTGCCTTACATTTCCACTGCCTGCTGAATGTAGGAACATTGCCTTGATGCGTACTACTTTGTGCTTTGTGTTGCCCTACATTTCCACTGCAAGCTGAATGCGGGAACATTGCCCTGATGCGTACTACTTTGTGCTTTGTGTTGCCTTACATTTCCACTGCCTGCTGAACGCGGGAACATTGCCCTGATGCGTACTACTTTGTTCTTTGTGCTTTGTGTTGCCTTACATTTCCACTGCCTGCTGAATGCAGGAACATTGCCCTGATGCGTACTACTTTGTGCTTTGTGCTTTGTGTTGCCTTACATTTCCACTGCCTGCTGAACGCGGGAACATTGACCTGATGCGTACTACTTTGTGCTTTCTGTTGCCCTACATTTCCACTGCCTGCTGAACACGGGAACATTGCCCTGATGCATACTACTTTGTGCTTTGTGTTGCCTTACATTTCCACTGCCTGCTGAACGCGGGAACATTGCCTGATGCGTACTACTTTGTGCTTTGTGTTGCCTTACATTTCCACTGCCTGCTGAATGCGGGAACATTGCCCTGATGCGTACTACTTTGTGCTTTGTGTTGCCTTACATTTCCACTGCCTGCTGAACACGGGAACATTGCCCTGATGCGTACTACTTTGTGCTTTGTGTTGCCTTACATTTCCACTGCCTGCTGAATGCGGGAACATTGCCCTGATGCGTACTACTTCGTTCTTTGTGCTTTGTGTTGCCTTACATTTCCACTGCCTGCTGAATGCAGGAACATTGCCCTGATGCGTACTACTTTGTGCTTTGTGCTTTGTGTTGCCTTACATTTCCACTGCCTGCTGAACGCGGGAACATTGACCTGATGCGTACTACTTTGTGCTTTCTGTTGCCCTACATTTCCACTGCCTGCTGAACACGGGAACATTGCCCTGATGCATACTACTTTGTGCTTTGTGTTGCCTTACATTTCCACTGCCTGCTGAACGCGGGAACATTGCCCTGATGCGTACTACTTTGTGCTTTGTGTTGCCTTACATTTCCACTGCCTGCTGAATGCGGGAACATTGCCCTGATGCGTACTACTTTCTGCTTTGTGTTGCCTTACATTTCCACTGCCTGCTGAATGCGGGAACATTGCCCTGATGCGTACTACTTTGTGCTTTGTGTTGCCTTACATTTCCACTGCCTGCTGAATGCGGGAACATTGCCCTGATGCGTACTACTTTGTGCTTTGTGCTTTGTGTTGCCTTACATTTCCACTGCCTGCTGAATGCAGGAACATTGCCCTGATGCGTACTACTTTGTGCTTTGTGCTTTGTGTTGCCTTACATTTCCACTGCCTGCTGAATGCAGGAACATTGCCTTGATGCGTACTACTTTGTGCTTTTGTGTTGCCCTACATTTCCACTGCCTGCTGAATGCAGGAACATTGCCTTGATGCGTACTACTTTGTGCTTTGTGTTGCCCTACATTTCCACTGCTTGCTGAACGCGGGAACATTGCCCTGATGCGTACTACTTTGTGCTTTGTGCTTTGTGTTGCCTTACATTTCCACTGCCTGCTGAACGCGGGAACATTGCCCTGATGCGTACTACTTTGTGCTTTGTGTTGCCTTACATTTCCACTGCCTGCTGAATGCGGGAACATTGCCCTGATGCGTACTACTTTGTGCTTTGTGCTTTGTGTTGCCTTACATTTCCACTGCCTGCTGAATGCAGGAACATTGCCCTGATGCGTACTACTTTGTGCTTTGTGCTTTGTGTTGCCTTACATTTCCACTGCCTGCTGAATGCAGGAACATTGCCTTGATGCGTACTACTTTGTGCTTTGTGTTGCTCTACATTTCCACTGCCTGCTGAATGCAGGAACATTGCCTTGATGCGTACTACTTTGTGCTTTGTGTTGCCCTACATTTCCACTGCCTGCTGAACGCGGGAACATTGCCCTGATGCGTACTACTTTGTGCTTTGTGCTTTGTGTTGCCTTACATTTCCACTGCCTGCTGAACGCGGGAACATTGCCCTGATGCGTACTACTTTGTGCTTTGTGTTGCCTTACATTTCCACTGCCTGCTGAATGCGGGAACATTGCCCTTATGCGTACTACTTTGTGCTTTGTGCTTTGTGTTGCCTTACATTTCCACTGCCTGCTGAATGCAGGAACATTGCCCTGATGCGTACTACTTTGTGCTTTGTGCTTTGTGTTGCCTTACATTTCCACTGCCTGCTGAATGCAGGAACATTGCCTTGATGCGTACTACTTTGTGCTTTGTGTTGCTCTACATTTCCATTGCCTGCTGAATGCAGGAACATTGCCTTGATGCGTACTACTTTGTGCTTTGTGTTGCCCTACATTTCCACTGCCTGCTGAACGCGGGAACATTGCCCTGATGCGTACTACTTTGTGCTTTGTGCTTTGTGTTGCCTTACATTTCCACTGCCTGCTGAACGCGGGAACATTGCCCTGATGCGTACTACTTTGTGCTTTGTGTTGCCTTACATTTCCACTGCCTGCTGAACGCGGGAACATTGCCCTGATGCATACTACTTTGTGCTTTGTGCTTTGTGTTGTCTTACATTTCCACTGCCTGCTGAACGCGGGAACATTGCCTTGATGCATACTACTTTGTTCTTTGTGCTTTGTGTTGCCCTACATTTCCACTCCCTGCTGAACGCGGGAACATTGCCCTGATGCGTACTACTTTGTGCTTTGTGCTTTGTGTTGCCTTACATTTCCACTGCCTGCTGAAGGCAGGAACATTGCCCTGATGCGTACTACTTTGTGCTTTGTGCTTTGTGCTTTGTGTTGCCTTACATTTCCCCTGCCTGCTGAATGCAGGAACATTGCCTTGATGCGTACTACTTTGTGCTTTGTGTTGCCCTACATTTCCACTGCCTGCTGAACGCGGGAACATTGCCCTGATGCGTACTACTTTGTGCTTTGTGCTTTGTGTTGCCCTACATTTCCACTGCCTGCTGAACGCGGGAACATTGCTTTGTGCTTTGTGTTGCCTTACATTACCACTGCCTGCTGAATGCAGGAGCGTTGTCCTGATGCGTACTACTTTGCTTTGTGCTTTGTGTTGCCTTACCTTGATTGCCCTGATGCGATCGGCCCGAGGTTATCTATAGTCACCAAAACCCGGGACTCAAGTAGAAATTTGACTTCGAATGGCTTCCCAACTCCATAAGAAAATGAATGCATAGCCTGGAAAATTGTTTTGCAATATAAATTCATAGTCAGGAAACTTACTTTACATACATATTTTTTCATACACCCATTCCCCAGTCGTTTCTGGCTTCCCCCCCCCCCCCAACTCCCTTTCATACACCCTTTCCTCAGTCGTTTCCTGCCGGTCGCCTTTCAGCCTGTTGGGCAAACAAGGTGAACACTTGGGTCCTCCTATGAATGCATAGCCAGGAAAATTGTTTTGCAATATATATATATAAATTCATTCAGACCCCCGGGACACTCATTTAAGAGCATGTGGGGAGCGCAGAGAGACAGGGGCTGGGAGAGGCGGTAGCTCGCCTCGCGGCGGACCGCCAGCTAGATCCCAAGATCAATCAAATCAAATCAAATCAAATCAATCAAATCAATCAAATCAAATCAAATCAAATCAATCAAATCAATCAATTTTGATCATAGAATCATACAGTTGGAAGAGATCTCATGGGCCATCCAGTCCAACCCCCTGCCAAGAAGCAGGAAAACCGTGTTCAAAGCACCCCTGACAGATGGCCATCTAACCTCTGTTTTTTTTTTAGGCCAGCTCGATCCCAAGATCAATCAAATCAAATCAATCAAATCAATCAAATCAAATCAAATCGGACCCAGGTTATCTAGAGTAACCAAAGCAGCCGGGTGAGCCCGGGTTGTTTTCGGACTGATAAATGCACGCATCCCCAACTCCATTAAAAAATGAATATTATTTCATACACCCTTTCCCCAGTCGTTACTGGCTCCCCCCCCCCACCCCAACTCCCTTTCATACACGCATCCCTGAGGTCTGCGCTCGGCGGCATGTATTAGCTCTAGAGGGTGAACATGATTTTAATCGCAACTTTTCGTCAAGTATTTAAAATTAAAATTAAAGATTCCAAACAATGTCATAAAAGGATGGAATTATATTTTGGGAGGGTGCCTTGATGCGTACTACTTTGCTTTCTGCGTTGTGTTGCCTTACATAACCAGTGCCTGCTCAACGCGGGAACATTGCCCTGATGCGATCGGACCCAGGTTATCTAGAGTAACCAAAGCGGCCGGGTGAGCTTTTTGGTTAATTTCCCATTTTTGAATGGAAACCCTCCCCCCCAACTCCCCTTCATACACGCATCCCTGAGGTCTGCGCTCGTCGGCATGTATTAGCTCTAGAGGCCATCCGATCCAATCTCCTTTTGCTAGGCAGGAAGGCACCATCCAAACCTTCCTGACAGATGGCTAGCCTGTCTACTGAATCATAGAATCCTGAATCACAAAATCCTACATTTGGAAGAGACCCAAAAGGCCACCTAGATGGCTTCCCCCCCCCCCAACTCTCTTTCATACACGCATCCCTGAGGTCTGCGCTCGTCGGCATGTATTAGCTCTAGAGGGTGAGCATGATTTTAATCGCAACTTTTCATCAAGTTTTTCGTCCAGTTTTTCCTCAAGTTTAAAATAGCTTTTGTTTCACCAAAGAGAAATGCTCCCATAACTTCATTCCCTGCCAGTCCCCATTTTCGTACAAGCACTTCTTTTTATTGATGATTTTAATTTTCAGGGCTGGGAGAGGCGGTAGCTCGCCTCTCGGCGGACCGCCAGCTCGATCCCAAGATCCATTTAGCTTTCTAAAGTTTATCGGTGGATTTGGGAAGCCTTATGCAAGTAGTCGTCGTTTCTTCTTGTCAAGCACGATTTCTTGCAAGGCACTTCTGTGAGTCTTCTCTTGCCGTGCCGTTTTGGAAAACGTAGAAATTCTCAGGTTTGAAATGTCTTCTTGGCTGCTGTGAGCTTTTTGGTTAATTTCCATTTTTGAATGGAAACCCTCCCCCCCAAATCCCCTTCATACACCAGGGTTCAGAGACGTTGCTCGCATCCCTCAAACATGGATGGAATTACGTTTTGGGAGGGTGCTAACTGTCTTCCTGGCTGCTGAGAGTAGGCCAGTATTTCATCCCAGACTACCCTCGGGAGTCTCTCTGCTTCGGTCCTCTACATTTTCGTAGAAGCACTTCTTTTTATTGATGATTTTAATCGCAGGGGTCAGCACACACGGAGTGCAATGGATGAGCCTAACCCGGGAAGACCACCTTCGTGATCATGGTGTCTCCCCGGTCATTCCCTGCCAGTCTCCCCTAACTCCCCTAACTCCCCCCGAACTAGAAGCACTTCTTTTTATTGATGATTTTAATCGCGACTTTTCGTCAAGTTTCTAAAATTAAAATTAAAATTAAAATTAAACTCTAGAATTACCACAGTTATATCTAAGGAACAGTTATATCTAAGGAACACATTATGCAGTCGAGTTTCCCGCATTTGGGGAAATCACAGGGGTCAGCACACACGGAATAGCTTTTGTTTCACCTAAGAGAAATGCTCCCATAACTTCATTCCCTGCCAGTCCCCATTTTTGTAGAAGTACTTCTTTTCATTTATTGTTTTTATTGCCAGTCCTGTACTCTAGTGTACGCTCCCCCCCCCCCAACACAACGTGCTTTGAGCACAGTAGTTTTTTCAAAGTAAATGCTTCGGAACCGCGGGACTCAATTGAAAATTTGACTTTGAATGGCTGTGAGCCCAAAGTTCCTCTTTACCTCCCTTGACTCCCTTTCATACACACTTTCCCCTCCTCTTTACCTCCCTTAACTCCCTGTCATACACCCTTTCCCCATACACCTTTCCTCCGGTATCTGTTCGTCTGCAAATTAAACTCTAGAATTACCACAGTTATATCTAAGGAACAGGGGGAGCGACCAAAGGAACCATAACAGATTCAAATCGACTGGGTGAAATACATACACATACACCCTTTCCCCGTTCATTCCCTGCCAGTCTCCCCTAACTCCCTTTCATACACGCATCCCGGAGGTCTGCGCTCGTCGGCATGGATTAGCTCTAGAGGGTGAGCATTTGGATAATTTTCCATTTTTAAATAGAGGCAAACAACTCGGTGAAATAGCTTTTGTTTCACCATGGGAAAACCACCTTCGTGAGCACTTCTTTTTATTGATGATTTTAATCACGACTTTTCGTCAAGTTTCTAAAATTAAAATTAAAATTAAACTCTAGAATTACCAGTTATATCTAAGGAACAGGGGGAGCGACCAAAGGAACCATAACAGATTCAAATCAACTCGGTGAAATACATACATACACCCTTTCCCCAGTCGTTACTGTCTCCCCCCCCCCCCCACTCCCTTTCATACACGCATCCCGGAGGTCTGCACTCGTCGGCATGGATTAGCTCTAGAGGGTGAGCATTTGGATAATTTTCCATTTTTAAATAGAGGCAAACAACTCGGTGAAATAGCTTTTGTTTCACCATGGGAAAACCACCTTCGTGAGCACTTCTTCATCCCGGAGGTCTGCGCCCGTCGGCATGGATTAGCTCTAGAGGGTGAGCATTTGGTTAATTTTCCATTTTTGAATGGAAACCCTCCCCCCCAACTCCCCTTCATACACCAGGGTTCAGAGACGTTGCTCGCATCCCTTATACAAGGATGGAATTACGTTTTGGGAGGGTGCTGTCTTCCTGGCTGCTGAGAGTAGGCCAGTACTTCATCCCAGACTACCCTCGGGAGTCTCTCTGCTTCGGTCCTCTACATTTTCGTGGAAGCACTTCTTTTTATTGATGATTTTAATCGCCACTTTTCGTCAAGTTTTTAAAATTAAAATTAAAATTAAACTCTAGAATTACCACAGTTATATCTAAGGAACGGGGGGAGCGACCAAAGGAACCATAACAGATTCCAAACAATCTCATACAAGGATGGAATTACATTTTGAGAGGGTGCCCTGATGCATACTACTTTGCTTTATGCGTTGTGGTGCCTTACATTGTCACTGCCTGCTGAACGCGGGAACATTGCCCTGATGCGATCGGACCCAGGTTATCTAGAGTAAGCAATGCGGCCGGGCGAGCCCGGGTTGTTTTCGGACTGATAAATGCACGCATCACCAACTCCATAAAAAAATGAATGCATAGCCAGGAAAATTGTTTTGCAATATAAATTCATAGTCAGGAAACTTATTTTACATACATATTATTTCATACACCCTTTCCCCAGTCGTTACTGGCTCCCCCCCCCCCAACTCCCTTTCATACACGCATCCCTGAGGTCTGCGCTCGTCGGCATGTATTAGCTCTAGAGGGTGAGCATTTGGTTAATTTTCCATTTTTAAATAGAGGCAAACAACTGGGTGAAATAGCTTTTGTTTCACCTAAGAGAAATGCTCCCATAACTTCATTCCCTGCCAGTCCCCATTTTCGTAGAAGCACTTCTTTTTATTGATGATTTAATTTTTATTGATGATTTTAAATCCCAGCACTTTTTGCGGAGACATTGGCCCTTTGGGGTCCTGCACTTATTGAAAATCAATTTTACTTTGCTTTCTGTTACCTCGAAAAACTTAGGCTTGGCCAGTTTCGTTCGGTAATTTTGTATTTCGTCAATGATTTGTATTTCAATTATTTTACATTCGAATATAGATCCATTTTGTAATAGTTTGAGGATCAATGAAGAATCAAATGCATGTCTCCAAGTTTAGTAATTGATTTCTTACTTTTTTGTATATCTGGTGCAAGTGTTACAATCTCCGTTTAATTTTACTTTATTTTATATAATTCTTTATTTTATTTTATTTTATTCTAAAATATTCAAAAAAAGTATTCTAAAAAAATATTCTAAAAAAGAGTATTAAAAAAAAAAAAAAGGCCGGTCGCCTTTTAGCCTGTCAGGCATCGCCTCTGAAGTGCCCGGAAAAGAGGCACTCCTCTCCTCCTGTGTGTGTACACTTCACAACAGGGCGAGCATTTTGTTAATTTTCCATTTTTAAATACAGGCACTCTTCTACTCTTGTATACGCTCTCGTTTGCCCTGTCTCCTGGCTGTGTTTGCTCCACATCAGGGCCAGTTTTTGGTTAATTTTCCATTTTTGAATATTTTTAAAAAATACCTGTCTTTTATTCTTTAAAAAAAACCAAAAAAATTCTAAAAAAAGAAAGGACCCTTGTGTGCCTGTGTGTGCGCGTTTCCCCCCCCCCCAACTCCCTTTCATACACCCTTTCTTTTATTCTTTTTTTTATTTTTTTATTTTAATTTTAATTTATTTTATTTTATCTTTCTTTTATTCTTCAAAAACTTCAAAAAGTATTCTAAAAAAGAAAAGACCCTTCTGTGGCTGTGTGCTATCGTTTGTCCCTGTCTTGTGGCTGTTTGCTCCACAGCAGGGCACGCATTGTGTTCATTTTCCATTTTTAAATATTTCTGAAAAAGATCTTTCTTTTATTCTTCCAAAAATTCTTTTGTTGCGGAGGCGAGGGAGAAGAGAAGAGGTCCGGGAGGGCGGCTTGCATTGGGTTGGCTTGGTTGGTTGCTGGCTAAGCTTGGATTGCATTTAATTCCTTACTTATTATTCATTCCTTGCTTTGATTCATTCCTTGCTTATTATTCATTCCTTGCTTGGATTCATTCCTTCCTTCGGTTTTTGTTAATTTGTTAATTATTCATTTTTACATATTTTATAAAAATACCCATGTTTTATTCTTTAAAAAAAAATTCTAAAAAAAGAAAAGAGTCTCCTGTTGGTTTGTGCTCTCGATTGCCCTGTCTCCTGCCTGTGTTAGGTCTACATCAGGGCCAGTTTTTGGTTCATTTTCCATTTCTGAATATTTCCTAAAAATACCTGTCTTTTATTCTTAAAAAAAAATATTCTAAAAAAAAGAAAAGACCCTTGTGTGCCTGTGTGCGAGTGTTTCTCCCCCCCAACTCCCTTTCATACACCCTTTCTTTTATTCTTTATTTGTTTTTATTTTATTCTTTTTAATTTTTAATTTTTATTACTTTTATTTTATCTTTTATTCTTCAAAAACTTCAAAAAATATTCTAAAAAAAAAGAGACCCTTCTGTGGCTGTGTGCTATCGTTTGTCCCTGTCTTGTGGCTGTTTGCTCCACAGCAGGGCAAGCATTGTGCTCATTTTCCATTTTCAAATATTTTTGAAAAAGATCTTTCTTTTATTCTTCCAAAAATTCATTTGTTGCGGAGGCGAGGGAGAAGAGAAGAGGTCCGGGAGGGCGGCTTGCATTGGGTTGGCTTGGTTGGTTGCTGGCTAAGCTTGGATTGCATTTAATTCCTTGCTTATTATTCATTCCTTGCTTTGATTCATTCCTTGCTTATTATTCATTCCTTGCTTGGATTCATTCCTTCCTTCGGTTTTTGTTAATTTGTTAATTTTTCATTTTTACATATTTTATAAAAATACCCGTGTTTTATTCTTTAAAAAATCCAAAAATATTCTAAAAAAAGAAAAGAGTCTCCTGTTGGTGTGCGCTCTCATTTGCCCTGTCTCCTGGCTGTGTTTGCTCCACATCAGGGCCATTTTTTGGTTAATTTTCCTTTTTTGAATATTTTCTAAAAATACCTGTCTTTTATTCTTAAAAAAATATATTCTTAAAAAAAGAAAAGCCTCTTCTGTTGGTGTGCGCTCTCATTTGCCTTGTCTCCTGCCTGTGTTAGCTCTACAGCAGGGCCAGTTTTTGGCTAATTTTCCATTTTTGGATATTTTTTAAAAATACCTGTGTTTTATTCATAAAAAATACAAAAAATATTCTAAAAAAAGAAAAGAAACTTCTGTTCCTGTGTGCTCTCATTTGCACTGTCCTTTGGCTGTGTTAGCTGTACATTAGGGCCAGTTTTTGGTCAATTTTCCATTTCTGAACGTTATATGAAAATACCTGTATTTTATTCTTAAAAAAAATATTCTTAAAAAAAGAAAAGCCTCTTCTGTTGGTGTGCGCTCTCGTTTGCCTTGTCTCCTGCCTGTGTTAGCTCTACAGCAGGGCCAGTTTTTGGCTAATTTTCCATTTTTGGATATTTTTTAAAAATACCTGTGTTTTATTCATAAAAAAATACAAAAAATCTTCTAAAAAAAAAGAGCCTTCTGTTGGATTGTGCTCTCGATTGCCTTGTGTCCTGCCTGTGTTAGCTCTACAGCAGGGCCAGTTTTTGGCTAATTTTCCATTTTTGGATATTTTTAAAAAATACCTGTGTTTTATTCATAAAAAAATACAAAAAATATTCTAAAAAAAAGAGAGCCTCCTGTTGGTTTGTGCTCTCGATTGCCTTGTCTCCTGCCTGTGTTAGCTCAACCTCAGGGCCAGTTTTTGGTCATTTTTCCATTTCTGAACATTTTCTAAAAATACCTGTGTTTTATTCATAAAAAAATACAAAAAATATTCCAAAAAAAAGAGCCTTCTGTTGGATTGTGCTCTCGATTGACTTGTGTCCTGCCTGTGTTAGCTCTACAGCAGGGCCAATTTTTGGCTAATTTTCCATTTTTGGATATTTTTTAAAAATACCTGTGTTTTATTCATAAAAAAATACAAAAAATATTCTAAATAAAAGAGAGAGCCTCCTGTTTATTTATTATTTATTTATTACTTGCACTTATTGCCCGCCACTCTCAGCCCTAGGGCGACTCGTGGCGGTGAACAACAACATAGAAAGGACAATATACAGCAAATCACGACAGTACATACCAAACTACTACTACATAACATATACTAAAAATCCGCTTCGTCAAAATCCTGGGGTCATAGTCAATTTCATAGTCATAATCCATTCCAGTATCGTTCCAATGATACACTCAGTTGAAGGCCTGCTCGAAGAGCCATGTTTTCAGGCTCCTATGAAAGGCCATCAAGGAGGGCGCCTGTCTAACTTCAGCAGGGAGGGCGTTCCACAGCCGGGGGGCCACCACCGAGAAGGCCCGCTCTCTCGTCCCCGCCAGGCGTGCCTGTGAGGCAGGCGGGACCGAGAGAAGGGCCTCCCCGGATGACCTCAAGGTCCTCGTGGGCTCGTAGGCCGAGATGCGGTCTGCAAGGTATTTTGGGCCGGAACCGTTTAGGGCTTTGTAGGATAACACCAGCACCTTAAATTGGGCCCGGTAGCAAATCGGCAGCCAGTGGAGCTGGGACAGCAGGGGCGTTGTATGCTCTCTGCGCCCTGCTCCTGTTAACAACATGGCTGCCGCGCGTTGGACTAGCTGAAGCTTCCGGGCCGTCTTCAAGGGCAGCCCCACGTAGAGAGCGTTGCAGTAGTCGAGGCGGGATGTGACCAAAGCGTGTACCACCATGGCCAAGTCAGACTTCCCAAGATACGGGCGCAGCTGGCGCACGAGCCTAAGCTGTGCAAATGCTCCCCTGGTCACCGCTGAGACCTGGGGCTCCAGGCTCAGCGATGAGTCCAGGGTCACACCCAAGCTGCGAACCTGCGCCTTCAAGGGGAGTGCGACCCCGTCCAGCACAGGCTGTAACCCTATACCCTGTTCGGCCTTGCGACTGACCAGGAGTACCTCTGTCTTGTCTGGATTTAGTTTCAGTTTGTTCGCCCTCATCCAGACCGTTACAGCGGCCAGGCACCGGTTCAGGACTTCGACGGCCTCCTTAGTAGCAGGTGGGAAGGAGTGACAGAGTTGGACGTCATCTGCGTACAGGTGACACCACACCCCGAAACTCCGGATGATCTCACCCAGCGGCTTCATGTAGATGTTAAACAGCATGGGGGACAGGATGGAGCCCTGAGGAACGCCACAGGTCAACGGCTGTGGCGTTGAACAGGAGTCCCCCAATAACACCTTCTGGGTACGACCCTCCAGAAATGACCGAAGCCACTGCAAAGCAGTGCCCCCAAGACCCATCTCTGCAAGGCGCCCCAGAAGAATACCGTGGTCAACGGTATCGAAGGCCGCTGAGAGGTCCAGGAGCACCAACAGGGACACACTCCCCCTGTCTAGCTCCCGGCGCAGATCATCCACTAAGGCGACCAAGACCGTCTCGGTACCATGTCCCGGTCTGAAACCAGACTGTGCCGGATCCAGATAATCCGTGTCTCTCAAGAATACCTGGAGTTGTGAGGCCACCACGCTTTCCATGACTTTGCCCAAGAAGGGAAGATTGGAAACAGGCCGAAAGTTGTCCAATTTAGTGGGGTCAAGTGATGGTTTCTTCAACAGCGGCTTTATAACAGCCTGTTTTAGGCTCGCTGGAATCTTGCCTTCCCGAAGGGAGGCATTAACCACCACCGTTACCCACTTGGCCAATCCCCCTCTGGCCTCCTTCAGAAGCCAGGATGGGCAGGGGTCTAGGATGGACGTGGTGGGTCTCATCCCTCCAAGTATCTTGTCCACATCCTCGGGTTTCACAAACTGAAAAGAATCCAACGAAATCGGACAAGCAGGTGCTTGTGTCACATCCACGGAGACTGCATTTAATGTGGCGTCCAGCCCAGAGCGGATCAAAGCGACTTTGTCTGCAAAGAACCGAGCAAATGCTTCACAGCGCGTTGCCGCATTGTCAGGGCTCCCACCTGAGATAGGGGGAGTTAAAAGACCTCTGACAATCCGAAACAACTCCGCCGGACGGTTTTTTGCAGACGCAATAGTGGCCGCAAAGAAGGTTTTCTTTGCGGCTTTTATTGCCGCGGCATATGCCCTTAAAAAGGACACAAACCGTGTTCGATTTGGCTCGCTTGGGTCCGAGCGCCACACGCTCTCTAGAACCCTCTTCCTTCGCTTCATCGCTGCCAGCTCCTCAGTGAACCAAGGAGGTGGTTTAGCTCGGTTACTTGAGAGGGGACGTTCCGGAGCGATCCTGTCAATTGCCCTGGTCATCTTCCCATTCCAGAGAGCGACCAAGTCCTCGACATGGTCACCTACCGAGGTGGCGGGAAACTCCCCAAGAGCCGTCAGGAATCCATTCGGATCCATTAGCCTCCTGGGGCGGACCATCTTAATGGGTCCTCCACCCTTGCGGAGGTTAGGGGGCGCAGTGAGCCTAAATCTAATCAGGAAGTGGTCGGTCCATGGCAACGGAGAGATAGACAACTCCTCCACACCGCCACCTTGCTCCCATCCCTGGCAGAAGACCAAGTCCAATGTGTGTCCAGCACAGTGGGTGGGGCCAGTTATTCGTTGGGACAGCCCCATGGTTGCCATGGCGGACATGAAGTCCTGAGCCGCTCCTGTGAGGGTTGCCTCGGCATGGATGTTGAAGTCCCCCAGCACAAGAAGCCATTGGGACTCCACCGCCAGGCTCGAGACCACCCCCGCTAGCTCAGGTAGGGAGACTGTAGTGCAGCGAGGTGGACGGTACACTAGCAGAATCCCTATTCTGTCCCGGTCACCCACCCTCAGGTGGACGCATTCAAAATTTGTGGTCTGCGGGATGGGGCTCCTGGTCAGATGGATGGAATCTCTATAGACCACTGCGACACCGCCTCCCCGTCCTCCGGCTCTTGGTGTTGCACGGAGAAGCCTGGAGGACAAAGCTGGGAGAGGTTTACGCCCCCCGCTTCATCCAGCCAGGTCTCCGTGATGCACGCCAGATCTGCCCGCTCCTCCAGGATTAAATCCTGTATCCAGGTCGTTTTTCCGTTGACAGATCTGGCGTTCAACAACACCACCTTCAAGCCAGAGGGCCCGCTCACCTGGTTACACCAATTTACCTTAGGAGACCGATTGGGAATTGTTAGTTTGGATAAGCGGTCCGAATTAGGCCGAATTTGAGGTCTCCTTTTCCCGCATCTCCTCCTTCCCACCACGACCTCTATGGGGGCCCCTCGGCTAGTGGAACACCTCCCCCCCTCCATGCCGCAGTCCAGAGCCAAGAGATTACTTTCTACTTTGCTCGTTATTAGATTTTTTGGTTCTTGCCAGCATCCTCTCTCCCCCCCTCCCCACCACACCTTCATTCACAGGCTCCCACCCACTTCCTCCTCCGCCCCCTCCGCTACACAAGAGCAACAGAGACAGTACACAAAGAGGGGCGGGGGACCACATGGGTAGCAGTGATACAGGTAGTAGTCAATGTTCCGGCTACTCCGATGGGATAGTTCTTAAAGTGCACAGATTTTTGAAGCAACCCGTCAGTAATCGTATTCAGTCAGCAGCAACACTACGTGCCGTCAGGCACATTCATAAAGTGCTAGGTCTAAAGTGCTCTATTCAACGATAATTAAAGTGCGGCACAGAGGGACGGGGAAGGGGCGTAAGTGCTGGTGCAATCTAGCAGCAGATGGCAGGCGCCTAAGTGCTCTCTTTCGTTCTTATCACATTGGCGACAGATAACAACAGATGACAACCAGGAATCTGTTGGTTTGTGCTCTCGATTGCCTTGTCTCCTGCCTGTGTTAGCTCAACCTCAGGGCCAGTTTTTGGTCAATTTTCCATTTCTGAACATTTTCTAAAAATACCTGTGTTTTATTCATAAAAAAATACAAAAAATATTCCAAAAAAAAAAGAGAGCTTCCTGTTGGTTTGTGCTCTCCATTGCCTTGTCTCCTGCCTGTGTTAGCTCTACATCAGGGCCAGTTTTTGGCTAATTTTCCATTTCTGAACATTATCTGAAAATACCTGTGTTTTATTCATTAAAAAAAACCAAAAAATATTCCAAAAAAAGAAAAGAGTCTCCTGTTGGTGTGCGCCTTGATGCGTACTACTTTGTGCTTTGTGTTGCCTTACATTTCCACTGCCTGCTGAACGCGGGAACATTGCCTTGATGCGTACTACTTTGTGCTTTGTGTTGCCTTACATTTCCACTGCCTGCTGAACGCGGGAACATTGCCTTGATGCGTACTACTTTGTGCTTTGTGTTGCCTTACATTTCCACTGCCTGCTGAACGCGGGAACATTGCCCTGATGCGTACTACTTTGTGCTTTGTGTTGCCCTACATTTCCACTGCCTGCTGAACGCGGGAACATTGCCCTGATGCGTACTACTTTGTGCTTTGTGCTTTGTGTTGCCTTACATTACCACTGCCTGTACCTTGCTTTGTGTTAATTTTCCATTTTTAAATATTTCTGAAAAATATCTTTCTTTTATTCTTCAAAATATTTAAAAAATAATCTTAAAAAAGAAAAGAATCTTGTGTGCCTGTGTGTGCGTTTCTCCCTGTCCTGTGGCTGTGTTCGTTCGTAAATATTTATTTATTTATTTATTTATTATACCCTTCCCCCTCCCAGAACTCCCTTACCCATAAACAAACTACCTACCTGCTACCTCTTTAAAAAAAACCACAAAAAAAAAACAAAAAAAAATTATGAAAAACCCAATAAATATGAAGGGACTTATATTTTAATATTTATAACTAGAACAGCTGCTATTATTTATTGATTTAATTCTTAAACAAAGTAAAACAAAGAAACTCACCCAAAAATGCTGCTATTTATTTATTTATTTATTTATTTATTTATTATACCCTTCCCCCCTCCCAGAACTCCCTTACCCATAACAAACTACCAACCTGCTACCTCTTAAAAAAACCCCACCAAAAACCCACAAAAAAAAAAGAAATTATGAAAAACCCAATAAATATGAAGGGACTTATATTTTAATATTTATAACTAGAACAGCTGCTATTATTTATTGATTTAATTCTTAAACAAAGGAAAACAAAGAAACTCACCCAAAAATGCTGCTATTTATTTATTTATTTATTTATTATACCCTTCCCCCCTCCCAGAACTCCCTTACCCATAAACAAACTACCTACCTGCTACCTCTTAAAAAAAAACCACAAAAAAACCCACAGAAAAAAAAATTATGAGAAACCCAATAAATATGAAGGGACTTATATTTTAATATTTATAACTAGAACAGCTGCTATTATTTATTGATTTAATTCTTAAACAAAGGAAAACAAAGAAACTCACCCAAAAATGCTGCTATTATTTATTTATTTATTTATTTATTTATTTATTATACCCTTCCCCCCTCCCAGAACTCCCTTACCCATAAACCAACTACCTACCTGCTACCTCTTAAAGAAAAAACCACAAAAAAACCACAAAAAACAAAAAAAGTTATGAAAAACCCAATAAATATGAAGGGACTTATATTTTAATATTTATTAGTAGAATGCGGGAACATTGCCCTTATTGATCACCATGGTTTGTGTTGCCTTAAATTACTACTGTGGGAAGATTGCCCGTATTGATCACCATTGGTACTTTTGCTTTTTTATTCTAAAAAAAATTTAAAAAATATTGCCCCACTACAGGCCAAGCATTTTGATAAATTTCAGCTAAATATTTCTTTTATTCCAAAAAAATTTTTATACAGTATTTCAAAAAAAATTCATACACCACACATTTGCACAAATTTCTTTTATTCTTTTAAAAAAAACTTTAAAAAAGGAATACTCTGCATATTTGCACAGTTGTTGTCGGCAAGCATTTAGATTATTCCTTATTATTATTATTAAACCTTTCCCCAGTTGTTCCCTCCCTGCTCCTGGAATTCCAATCTGTCTGCTATGCATCCACCCATAACAAACTTCCCTCTTTACCTCCTTTGTCTCCCGGCAAGTACTGCTTGATTACTGTGTGAGTCCCCTTTCAGTCCCCTTGATTACTGCCGGTCCCCTTTCAGCCTGTTGAGCATCGCCTCCGAAGTGCCCGGAAAAGAGGCAGTCCTCAACTCCTGTGGACGCTTCACAACAGGGCGAGCATTTTGTTAATTTTCCATTTTTAAATATTCTAAAAATATTCCAAAAAAAGAAAAGTGCGCTCCTTTTGCCAACACAAAGTGCTATAAGACAGTGCTTGTTTCGGAAAATGTACAAATTCTCTGGTTTGAAATGTCTTCTTGGCTGCTGTGTGTAGGCCCCCCAACTTCCTTTCATACACCCTTTCCCCAGTTGTTTCCTGCCGGTCCCCTTTCAGCCTGTTGGGCATCGCCTCTGAAGTGCCTGGAAAAGAGGCACTCCTCTACTCCAGTGTACGGTAAAATAACACTGCTGCACATTTGCCCTGTGGCTGTTTTTGCCCCGCTACAGGGCAAGCATTTCATTTGTTTAGTTCCAACCAGTGCAGCCCATATTGACTTGTCCATGGCCTCCTGTGGTGGATGGCTATTTGGCATCGTTTGTGGTCGGAACGACGACGGTATCGTGGAAGCATTTCTTTTTATTGATGATTTTAATGGCGACTTTTCGGCAGGTTTTTTCAAAGTTAACGCTTCAGACCACAGGGACACTCATTTAAGAGAATGGGGGAAGCGCCGAGAGGCAGGGACTGGGTCAGGCGGTAGCTCGCCTCGTGGCGGACCGCCAGCTCAATCCCAAGATCCATTTAGCTTTCAAGAGTCTAGATGGATTTGGGAAGCTTTTGCAATATATCAAGAAACTTATTTTACATACATATTTTTCGTACACCCTTTCCCCAGTCGTTACTGGCCACTCCCCTTTCAGCCTGTTGGGCATCACCTCTGGAGTGCCCGGAAAAGAGGGCGCCTGCGTAGGGCATTCATAACAAGGGAGCTGTCATTCCCTACTGCCCCTGGGGTTGTCATTTCTGTGCTTTGCTTTCACAGCGTCTCTGCCCATCTTTCCCCAGTCATTCCCTGCAAGTCCCCTTTCAGCCTGTTGGGCATCGCCTCTGGGGTGCCAGGAGAAGAGGCACTCCTGTACTCCTGTGTACGCTTCCCCCCTTCCCTAACTCCCTTACATTGCCCTGATTGCATTGCCCTGATGCGTACTACTTTGTGCTTCGTGTTGCCTTACATTACCACTGCCTGCTCAACACGGGAACATTGCCCTAGAATCATAGAATCAAAGAGTTGGAAGAGACCTCATGGGCCATCCAGTCCAACCCCCTGCCAAGAAGCAGGAATATTGCATTCAAATCACCCCTGACAAATGGCCATCCAGCCTCTGCTTAAAAGCTTCCAAAGAAGGAGCCTCCACCACACTCCCTGATGCGTACTACTTTGCTTTGTGCTTTGTGTTGCCTTACATTACCACTGCCTGCTCAACGCGGGAACATTGCCCTGATGCGTACTACTTTGCTTTGTGCTTTGTGTTGCCTTACATTACCACTTTTTATTGATGATTTCTTTACTTTTACCTCAACTGAATTACACAGACACACACACCTGCTGCATGGGGGGACATTGGCCGCACTTGTAATAAATCCCAGCACTTATTGAGAATCAATTTTGCTTTGCTTTACTTTACCCTCAAATGAGTTACACAGACACACGCATGCTGCATGCGGGGACATTGGCCGCACTTTCATACATCCCAGCACTTATTGCGGAGACATTGGCCCTTTGGGGTCCGGCACTTATTGAAAATCAATTTTACTTTGCTTTCAGTTTCCTCGAAAGACTTAGGCTTGGCCAGTTTTGTTCGGTAATTTTGGGAAGCTTTCTGCAAGTAGTCGTCGTTTCTTCTTCTCAAGCACGATTTCTTGCAGGGCAGTTCTGTGAGTCTTCTCTTGCCGTTTCGGAAAACGTAGAAATTCTCAGGAAAAGAGGCACTCCTCTACTCCTGTGTGTACGCTTCCCCCCCCCCCAACTCCCTTTCATACACCATTTCCCCACTTCTTTTTATAAATGCACGCATCCCCAACTCCATAAAAAAATGAATGCATAGCCAGGAAAATTATTTTGCGGTATAAATTCATAGTCAGGAAACTTATTTTACATACATATTATTTCATACACCCTTTCCCCAGTCGTTACTGGCTTGCCCCCTCCCCCCCTCCCCCCACTCCCTTTCATACACCATTTCCCCACTTGTTTTTATTGATGATTTCTATGGCAACTTTTAGGCAAGTTTTTTTTTTAGGCCAGCTTTGACCACAGTAATTTTTTCAAAGTAAACGCTTCGGTCCTCTACATTTTCATGGAAGCACTTCTTTTTATTGATGATTTTAATCGTGACTTTTCGTCAAGTTTTTAAAATTAAAATTAAAATTAAACTCTAGAATTACCACAGTTATATCTAAGGAACGGGGGGAGCGACCAAAGGAACCATAACAGATTCCAAACAACCTCATACAAGGCTGGAATTACATTTTGGGAGGGTGCCCTGATGCGTACTAAACGCGGGAACATTGCCCTGATGCGATCGGACCCAGGTTATCTAGAGTAACCAAAGCGGCCAGGGGAGCCCGGGTTGTTTTCGGACTGATAAATGATATACTCGGGAACCCTCCCCCCCAACTCCCCTTCATACACCAGGGTTCAGAGAAGTTGCTCGCATCCCTCATACAAGGCTGGAATTATATTTTGGGAAGGTGCTAACTGTCTTCCTGGCTGCTGAGAGTAGGCCAGTACTTCATCCCAGACTACCCTCGGGAGTCTCTCTGCTTCGGTCCTCTACATTTTCATGGAAGCACTTCTTTTTATTGATGATTTTAATCATGACTTTTGGTTGGTCCCCATCCCTGACCTATACTCGGGAACCCTCCCCCCCCAACTCCCCTTCATACACCAGGGTTCAGAGAAGTTGCTCGCATCCCTCATATAAGGCTGGAATTACATTTTGGGAGGGTGCTAACTGTCTTCCTGGCTGCTGAGAGTAGGCCAGTACTTCATCCCAGACTACCCTCGGGAGTCTCTCTGCTTCGGTCCTCTACATTTTCATGGAAGCACTTCTTTTTATTGATGATTTTAATCGCGACTTTTGGTTGGTCCCCATCCCTGACCTATAATCGGGAGCCCTCCCCCCCAACTCCCCTTCATACACCAGGGTTCAGAGAAGTTGCTCGCATCCCTCATATAAGGCTGGAATTACATTTTGGGAGGGTGCTAACTGTCTTCCTGGCTGCTGAGAGTAGGCCAGTACTTCATCCCAGACTACCCTCGGGAGTCTCTGCTTCGGTCCTCTACATTTTCAAGGAAGCACTTCTTTTTATTGATGATTTTAATTTTTATTGATGATTTTAATCAAGTTTTTTTCAAATCAAGTTTTTTCAAAGGAAACCCTTCGGACCCCCGGGACACTCAGTTAAGAGTACGGGGGGAGCGCCGAGAGAAGTTGAAATTTGACTTTGCATGGCTTCCCAACCCCCCAACTCCATAAAAAAATGAATGCATAGCCTGGAAAATTATTTTGCGGTATAAATTCATAGTCAGGAAACTTATTTTACATACATATTATTTCATACACCCTTTCCCCAGTCGTTACTGGCTTGCCCCCCCCCCCCCCCACTCCCTTTCATACACCATTTCCCCACTTGTTTTTATTGATGATTTCTATGGCGACTTTTAGGCAAGTTTTTTTTTAGGCCAGCTTAGGAACCATAACAGATTCAAATCAACTGGGTGAAATAGCTTTTGTTTCACCAAAGAGAAATGCTCCCATAACTTCATTCCCTGCCAGTCCCCATTTTCGTAGAAGCACTTCTTTTTATTGATGATTTTAATTTTTATTGATGATTTTAATTTTTATTGATGATTTTAATCAAGTTTTTTTCAAATCAAGTTTTTTCAAAGGGAACCCTTCGGACCCCCGGGACACTCAGTTAAGAGTTACTGGCTTCCCCCCCCCCAACTCCCTTTCATATACTCTTTCCTCAGTCGTTTCCTGCCGGTCGCCTTTCAGCCTGTTGGGCATCACCTCTGGAGTGCCCGGAAAAGAGGCACTCCTCTACTCCTGTGTAGTGTGTACGCTTCACAACAGGGCGAGCATTTGGTTAATTTTCCATTTTTGAATAGAGGCACTCTTCTACTCCTGTATATGCTCCCCCCCCCCCAACTCCCTTTCATACACGCATCCCTGAGATCAGTGCTCGTCGGCATGTATTAGCTCTAGAGGGTGAGCATTTGGTTAATTTTCCATTTTTGAATAGAGGCACTCTTCTACTCCTGTATATGCTCCCCCCCCCAACTCCCTTTCATACACACCTGTATACGCTCCCACCCTTTCCCCAGACGTCTCCTGCCGGACGCCTTTCAGCCTGTTGTCTGTCCTCCCCCAAATCTTGCAAGACAATAAACCGGTTCATTGAGGTTAATATGTGTGTCAACTTGGCCTTCAGTCTTCAACAGGGGGTCGCAGCAGAAGGGCCGCACTGGTTGGAACTACACAAATAATGAGCACTGTAAGCATTTTGTGTTGGCTTATGGGCCCCCCTTAGTTGGAACTACACAAATGAAATGCTTGCCCTGATGTGCAGCGAAACTGCCACAGGGCACACAAAAACTGCAGACAAATGTGCTGCAGTGTTTTCATTTTTTTTCAAATATTTAATAATTTTTTTTAAGAATAAAAGAAATATTTAGCAGTGAAACTTTTAAAAAAGAAAAATTTCAAAATGCTTGCCCTGTAGTGCGGCAAAAACAGCTGCAGGACAGCCACAACAACTGGGTGAAACAGCTTTTGTTTCACCAAAGACAAATGTGAAGACGTCTACGGATGGCGAAAGTCAACTTTCTGACCACCTCCTAAGCCTGTGGAGTGAACAGGGGCCCAGCCATAGATTGCAATGTACTTTGTCCACCCAGCGACTTACCACAAAAAAGGCTGTAGTGATCTACGGGTCCATGCTATCCAGATCAATCTGAGGATAGCCCAAAACTGGCAAGTTGGCCTTCAAGAAGACCAGCTTTTCCACAGCAAGGGGGTCGAGCAAGTTACGTTGGAGGGTGACGATTGCAATGTACTTTGTCCACGCAGTGACTCCAAATGCCTCTTCAAACGCAGGACGACAGGGACCACATGGCTGAGTAGTGCTTTCTGTGCTGAAAGATGTTCAGTGGCTAATTTGAATGGTTCTAGGATCTCGACCAGCTGAGTGATGATCATCCACTCCTGGTTGTTGGGGACCAGCTTGGGCTGACAAAGATGTTCCATGCGCTCCAACATGATGTAGGTGGAGTTCCAGCGGGTGGGGACATCCTGCAGTAACCGGTGTTGTGGGAGGCACTCCACTTTTGCGGACTTAGAGCTACGGTGTAAGAAGGCCGCGATTCTTCGGCAGCAGTCAATGAGTTGAGTGACGGCGGTGGCGCTGTTCTCATCGGGCCCCTTGAAGCCATCTTTTACAAAGTTATGCAGCAAATGCGCCATGCATCTTACGTTTGAGAAGCCGGCACTTTCGACCGCCCGGATCATGTTCCTTCCTGCGTCTGTGACCATGAATCCCGAGTTAGTACCACTGGAATGAGTATGCCGTATCCAGTCTCTCATCATCTCTCACAAGTAATCATCACTCGAACAAAGCTGCAATGACTGTTCGAGAGAAAGTTTTGCAATTCGGGATACTGTATTGTACCATGGTGCCAGGAGGTGAACTGAACAAATCAGCGAAAACCTTCCCGTTCCACCATACTGCATGATTGCAACAGCCTGGAAGGCAAAAAGGCAGTCAATCCCGGAGGGGCCAGGGTCAAGAGCCAACCCCGGGAGGACTTACAGTCTGTCTCAGTGGCATGGGAGGGAGAAGGCCGGGAAGGGTATCGGCCTTCTCTCAGCAGACAAAAAGGCAGTCAATCCCGGGGGGGCAGGGTCAAGAGCCCACCCCGGGAAGACTTACAGTCTGTCTCAGTGGCATGGGAGGGAGAAGGCCGGGAAGGGTATCGGCCTTCTCTCAGCAGACAAAAAGGCAGTCAATCCCGGGGGGGGGGGGCAGGGTCAAGAGCCCACCCCGGGAGGACTTACAGTCTGTCTCAGTGGCATGGGAGGGAGAAGGCCGGGAAGGGTATCAGCCTTCTCTCAGCAGACAAAAAGGCAGTCAATCCCGGGGGGGCAGGGTCAAGAGCCCACCCCGGGAGGACTTACAGTCTGTCTCAGTGGCATGGGAGGGAGAAGGCCGGGAAGGGTATCGGCCTTCTCTCAGCAGACAAAAAGGCAGTCAATCCCGGGGGGGCAGGGTCAAGAGCCCACCCCTGGAAGACTTACAGTCTGTCTCAGTGGCATGGGAGGGAGAAGGCCGGGAAGGGTATCGGCCTTCTCTCAGCAGACAAAAAGGCAGTCAATCCCGGGGGGGGGGCAGGGTCAAGAGCCCACCCCGGGAGGACTTACAGTCTGTCTCTCTGGCATGGGAGGGAGAAGGCCGGGAAGGGTATCGGCCTTCTCTCAGCAGACAAAAAGGCAGTCAATCCCGGGGGGGCAGGGTCAAGAGCCCACCCCGGGAGGACTTACAGTCTGTCTCAGTGGCATGGGAGGGAGAAGGCCGGGAAGGGTATCAGCCTTCTCTCAGCAGACAAAAAGGCAGTCAATCCCGGGGGGGCAGGGTCAAGAGTCCACCCCGGGAGGACTTACAGTCTGTCTCAGTGGCATGGGAGAGAGAAGGCCGGGAAGGGTATCGGCCTTCTCTCAGCAGACAACAAGGCAGTCAATCCCAGGGGGGGGGCAGGGTCAAAAGCCCACCCCGGGAGGACTTACAGTCTGTCTCACTGGGGGACGGCCAATATGCTGTGAAAGAAATGTGCACACCATGACACTCCCGGGGGGGGGGGGGGGTCTGAGCAATGTCCCCCTGGGAGGGCATGGGAGGGAGAAGGCCGGGAAGGGTATCGGCCTTCTCTCAGCAGACAAAAAGGCAGTCAATCCCGGGGGGGCAGGGTCAAGAGCCCACCCCGGGAGGACTTACAGTCTGTCTCTCTGGCATGGGAGGGAGAAGGCCGGGAAGGGTATCGGCCTTCTCTCAGCAGACAAAAAGGCAGTCAATCCCGGGGGGGGCAGGGTCAAGAGCCCACCCCGGGAGGACTTACAGTCTGTCTCAGTGGCATGGGAGGGAGAAGGCCGGGAAGGGTATCGGCCTTCTCTCAGCAGACAAAAAGGCAGTCAATCCCGGGGGGGGGCAGGGTCAAGAGCCCACCCCGGGAGGACTTACAGTCTGTCTCAGTGGCATGGGAGGGAGAAGGCCGGGAAGGGTATCGGCCTTCTCTCAGCAGACAAAAAGGCAGTCAATCCCGGGGGGGGGGGGCAGGGTCAAGAGCCCACCCCGGGAGGACTTACAGTCTGTCTCTCTGGCATGGGAGGGAGAAGGCCGGGAAGGGTATCGGCCTTCTCTCAGCAGAAAAAAAGGCAGTCAATCCCGGGGGGGCAGGGTCAAGAGCCCACCCCGGGAGGACTTACAGTCTGTCTCAGTGACATGGGAGGGAGAAGGCCGGGAAGGGTATCGGCCTTCTCTCAGCAGACAAAAAGGCAGTCAATCCCGGGGGGGGGCAGGGTCAAGAGCCCACCCCGGGAGGACTTACAGTCTGTCTTTCTGGCATGGGAGGGAGAAGGCCGGGAAGGGTATCGGCCTTCTCTCAGCAGACAAAAAGGCAGTCAATCCCGGGGGGGGGGGCAGGGTCAAGAGCCCACCCCGGGAGGACTTACAGTCTGTCTCAGTGGCATGGGAGGGAGAAGGCCGGGAAGGGTATCGGCCTTCTCTCAGCAGACAAAAAGGCAGTCAATCCTGGGGGGGCAGGGTCAAGAGCCCACCCCGGGGGACTTACAGTCTGTCTCACTGGGGGACGGCCAATATACTGTGAAAGATATATACTTGTTTTGAAGGAGTTATTGGGAGTTTTTGGCCAAAAAAGCTTAACAAAAAAAACCTGTTATTTTAAGAAAAATTGCCCAAGAACTGGAGTTAAAGAGATGCATGGTCAAGGAACCCTTATTTTGCAAATAAAAGGCATAGAAATTAAAAAACTGGGTTCAAAGGCAATGAATTTCCTGCTGGTAAAAGATTAAGAATTCTTTCTGTTCCCTCTCCATGGAAAAAAAAATATCTTTGTGGTTCCAGGAGAGAGAAAAAACTGGAGTAAGTAAATGCATTAACTAGGCAACAGCTAGGCAGACTTGTTTTGAAGGAGTTATTTGGAATTTTTGACCAAAAATGCTGAACAAAAAGAAGGTATTTTAAAAAAAATTGCCCCATACGCATTTCTTTGCAACTAGATAAAAATGGGTGATTGCAAAGGCAAAACTCCTAATTATCCAGTTTATGGCAACAGCTTTGCATTGCCTTTTTCCAAATTATTTTACTTCCTTTCCTTTAAGAAATAACAACTACGGCCCTAAAACTCTCTTTCCAATTCTTCTTTGCCTATTAGCAAGAACTAGAACTATAAATTCTTTTGAGTGGAAAGAACTTCGATTTAGAACTTCGATTTAGAAGAAACACTTCCGGGTTTGAAAGAAATGTCGATATTGTACTGTTATAAAAAAAAACAATTTACAAAATTGTCGAACAAAACCGCCCAGCCAGATAATTTCCCATAATTTAATATTCATAGTTGTTTCAAAGTGCAATTTATGATACTTTCTTCTTTTGATTTAATTTACTTTCTGCATTTTTAAAAATTAATTTGTAATTTTTGACATTATAACTATATAAATAATTTATATCTCGTATTGTTATGTTAAAATATGATAATTACATTTCTTTATGTATTATATTTTATTACAGTCTTAAGTAATTTAATTTCAATTTATTACCTTGCTTCTTGTTTAGCAACTGACTGTATTTTAATTTTTTGTTTAACTTTTTATTCTATTTGATTTATATTCTATTTGATTATTGTTATTATTGTTTATGTTTAGTTATTTTATTATAGTTATATTATTTTATTATTTTATTTATTATTTTATATTATTTTATTAAGATATGTTTTTTTAATTATTACATTTCTTTTAATTACCAACACCCGTGGTAATTAAACCGTGGTAATTAAAAATATATGGGGGAAGGGGGGAAGGTAAGGGAGGAAAAAAATCATAAATGCAAAAAAAAAATTGACTCCCTTCTATTCTGCTCATGCAATATCTTTTCATTTTCTAATGTATATGAAAAAAAACAGAAAATGAGTTCCATCTAAATGTATCTAAATGAAGCTGTATAATATGTTGTAAATGTTTTTGTTTGCATGGTTTTTTGTTTTGCATTGAGCTAAAGCGGGCGCCATCTTAACGAATCGATTCGTTATTATCGGATTAGCGAATAACGAAATTTCGTTAATGTTTTTTTGTGCATGCGCTAACGCGGGCGCCATCTTAACGAATCGATTCGTTATTATCGGATTGCCGAATAACGAAATTTGGTTAATGGTTTTTGCGCATGCGCTAATGCGGGCACCATCTTAACGAATCGATTCGTTATTAACGGCCACCAAATAACGAAATTTCGTTAATGTTCTGCGCATGCGCTAAACAGTAGAGGCGCCATCTTAACGAATCGATTCGTTATTGCCCTCAAATAACGAAATTTCGTTTATATTAACGAAATTTTGTAAATACCGAACCTTTTTTTTGGAAAGTTTTGTAATTATTTTAAATATCGAAACAAAAAAACACCCCAATTACAAATCGATTTTAGAAACAAATTTTTGCGTTGTTACCCAGGCCTAGTGGCCAAAGGAGGGTTATCTCCGGGGTTGTACTGGATCTGTGGCCAGTGGGCAGGAAAGATTTTGCCGCCTTTTTGGGAGGGTACGTGCACTATAGGTACCCTAATGCTAGCAGATGTGACAATATACACAGAACGACAATCCCAAATGACTTGGAGAAGGGAGCGTGAAGAACAACGTTTAAAAAGAGCTTATGATGAAACATTTGGATATGACCCAGACCGAACTTATTTAAATGAAGGAGAAAGGCTGGGAGCCATCTTGTTCCCTGCTGTGGGCGTAGCTCTAAATATAAGACAGATTCGGAGACTCTCAGCTCAAGTGGAGAAGCTGGCAAACCAAACTGTGGCTGGAATAAGAGCTCTGCAGGCGGAAGTTGGTTCCTTGGCAGGGGTCCTGATGCAACACAAACTTGCTTTGGACTACCTATTGTCTGTAGAAGGAGGACTATGTTCTTTTCTTAATACCACATGTTGCCACTATATCAACAAGTCAGGAGAGGTCGAATCTGATATAAATAAGATACAGGAAGTAGTATCTACCATCAGAACTGGATACGCCCCAAAGGGAGAGAGTGTTTTTGGTTGGTTAACTTCTTGGTTGCCGAATTTACAATGGTTAAAAGACCTTATCGTCATAGGATTTGTTATTTTGATAATTGGTATTCTAATCATGTTCCTACTACCTTGTGTGATTACTTGCTTAAGAAATATGATTGAGCAAGTAAGAAATATGATTGAGCAATTGTCACTGCTGCTAATGTCCGACATGGAAAACAATTGAAACAAATTATGACTATGGAGATAGAAGAGATGCAGCAGTTATCCAGGGAAGACAAGGTGATATAATCACACTTAGGGTGTGACTCCGAAAAGTGAAAGTTTTCTTCGTCACAAGATTTTGTGGGGTATGTGGCAGTCATTAGGAAGAAAAGTAATTAGAAACTAATGAAATTAATGAGGAAGTCTTACCTTAAAGGCTTTCTTGAGGTTCGGGGGTAGAATTCTGGTTGAAGGGAAACTAACAGATGGAACAGGACTGGGACAAGGCAGGAGAAGCCATATCTTAAGTAAACAAATAGAAGGACGGCTATGTGCTAAATGCGGAAGGTCAGAGAATTGGCTCTAAAAGTAAATCGATAATTATTGATCCAAAACAAACATCTGAAGATATGGTACAACAGCGCCATCTATCCTCCATCTGATGTAAATAGCAGGTAATTCAGTCCTATGAACAATCCTACATAAGTAAGAATATAGGAAAATAATGTGAAAGTAATTACAGGAGAATTAATAAGGGAAATGCTTGCTTTGAATAAGTTAAAGATACATATATGAAGATATATGGAGTCATATATGTGTGAAGAGATATATGAAGTTAAGATTCACTTTTACGTAATTCATCTAGGAACGTGGCTGGTCAGCTGATAAAAGGGGAGCAGTGGAAATTATAGTATCTTGCCAACAAGTGTTCTTGGCCACGATTCCTCGAGGACAAACTGATATTGATTAGATTGTGTAAATGTCAAGAGAGTTATGCGCATGTGTGAACTAGGTAATTCTGCCTATAAATACTGGATGCTTTTGGGGTAGTGCTCTGTGCCACATCAGCCATTTTGGGAAGCTGGGGTGCCCTTACCCGGGGTAAGCATTAAATTCTGTGAACTTGCAAAAGCTGTCTCTGTCTCTTCACTGATCTCTTGGAATCCTGGAAATCGGGGACACCCCCGCAACATTTCGAGATCTTTGAAGCATCTGGAAACCTGAAGGTGTTAGTTCATATGAGGGAATATTATCTCCTTCTCATATCCAGGTTTCTGTAATGCATATAACATCTGTCTTCTGATCAAGAATAAAGTCTCGAAGGGTGGCTGTTTTGTTCACCACTGACCTAGCATGGATCAGTTGCAAGGTCAATTATATTACAATTCTAACAGAACAAAACAAACAAACAGACAAAATACAAAATTTGTGAGTTTGGTAGTTGATTAAATGTCCTTTGACCAGTATCTGGCCACTTGGAGTGCTTCTGGTGTAGCTGCAAGAAGGTCCTCCATTGTGCATGTGGCAGGGCTCAGGTTGCATTGCAGCAGGTGGTCAGTGGTTTGCTCCTCTCCACACTCGCATGCCGTGGATTCCACTTTGTAGCCCCATTTCTGAAGGTTGACTCTGCATCTTGTGGTGCCAGAGCACAGTCTATTCAGTGCCTTCCAAGTCGCCCAGTCCTCTGTGTGCCCAGGGGGGAGTTTCTCATTTTGTATCAGCCATTGGTTGAGGTTCTGGATTTGAGCCTGCCATTTTTGGACTCTTGCTTGCTGAAGTGTTCCAGCAAGTGTCTCTGTAAATCTTAGAAAACTATTTCTAGATTTAAGTCATTGACGTGCTGGCTGATACCCAAACAGGGTATGAGCTGGAAATGTCTCTGCCTTGGTCCTTTCACTGTTGGCTGCTACTTCCCGGCAGATGTCAGGTGGTGCAATACCGGCTAAGCAGTGTAATTTCTCCAGTGATGTAGGGCGCAATACAATACAATACATAACAATACATAAGCAATAATTAAAAACAGTAAAACAGTCTCGATACCCTATGGTCGTTCCAGTCATGTCTCTGTAAGGTGCTGATTACATCTATTGTCCAAAAGCCTGGTCCCAAAACCATGCCTTTAATTTCTTTCAGAAAACCAGGAGGGAGGGAGCCGATCTTACCTCAGTTGGGAGTGTGTTCCCTAGGCGGGGAGCCACTACTGAGAAGGCCCTGTCTCTCGTCCCCGCCAGATGCATTTGTACTGTTGACAGGAGTGAGAGTAGGGCCTCTCTGGATGATCTTAGATTACGAGGTGGGATGTAGGGGTGGATGCATTCGGACAAGTAAGCTGGGCCAGAACCATATAGAGCTGTGGAGGTCAAAATCAGCACTTTGAATTGGGCTTGGAGATGGACCGGCAGCCAGTGAAGCTGGCATAACAGGGAGGTGGTATGTTCCCTGAATGTCGCCCCAGTTAGTAATCTGGCTGCCAACCGTTGGAGTAGCTGAAGTTTCCAAACCGTCTTCAAAGGCAGCCCCACATAGAGTGCATTGCAGTAATTTATTTGGGATGTAACCAGAGCATGGCAGTGTAGATCCAGCCTCTGACATCTTGTGGCAAGGTTCAGATGGGCTTCTTTTGGGAGAGCTTTAATTGTCTCCTCCCACATCACAGCTCGTTGGATTAGATGTATCTCTCTTACCAACGGGTGTCATGGGGCACAAATAGCCATAAATATAAATTTCTGGATAAGCAACATCTAATGCACAGGGGTTTTGCCCCCAAACCATGACATACTTAAATCAGAGAGACTGCTATGGAGTTCTAGTTGTCACTGGACCTTAACTCCCAATATCCTTAACTCTCAACATCCTTAATGGACAGGCAGATGGGAGTTGCAGTCCAAGCAAGAGACATATGGAGAGCCAGGATTTGGGCAAAATTCATGGGGACACTATGGCTCAGATGGCCACTAGAGAGCAATAGAAAACCACAAAAAGGTCAGCCTTAAGGCTTTTTATGGAGGGATGCACAGCTGGTGGCACAAGTACATGCTTCAGTTGTGTTTCTTTTTGGAAAATGGTACATTATTTGCGTTGCTGGACATGGCTAATAGGTTGCTGCGACACTGCAGAAGGAAGAGCTTTGCATTCTAGTGACAACATAGGCTTTCTGGATCAGTCCAAAATTCTGCAGTGATTATTACAATTTCCCTATAATTCCTCTGATATTTTGGGATATTATGCTTCTTTTTCTGATGGAATTCGGGCTGCGTCCAGATGGCACCCTCCATGCCGCAGGAGCCATGGCAGAAGCAGTGCACTGAAATGACACCAAGACAAATTGAAATGCAAGGGGCAATGTTTGCCCCACCGACAGGAGGGCCTTGACTTCCTACCTGCCAATCTTCCCAATGATTGCAGAGGAAAAGGCCCTCTCAGGTAGCTGTCTGCATAGCCGCACGTGTGAGCCTATGAGAAAGAGGCATTAATTGCACAGGAAGCATTTGGTGGTGCTTTTATCACAATGAGAGCCACAACCACCATGAAAATTAAGCACCCTTTGATACCATATCATAAACGGAATTGCATAATCAAATCTCCCCCTGGGGATTATTTATCGAGCGCTTGCAGAGAATTATGATTTGCTCTCATCTAGTGGAGTTATTCCTGGATGGATCTAATCGTTCACTCAGCTTTTTGCTTGCAGTGACAACCTATAAGGCATCCATACTGTGGAATTAATGAACTAATGCAGTTTTGGCTCCATACGATGGGATCCTGGGACCTATAATTGAACACCCTTTGACCGAGACAGTGGAAAAATTTGTAAAACTATAATTTCCAGGACTCCACAACATCTATTGGGCCAGAGGTTTAGCACAGTTGGTAAATCATCAGCAATTATAAGATCTATCAACCAAATTGAAGCCCCAGGTTTGCATGAGCTGCCAACTGTTAGCCTAGCTCATTGTTTACCCTAAGCAATTTAAAAACAGCTCTAGCTGTGATTAGAGAAATTAGGTACCACTAAAAGCATGGGAGGTGTTTACGACGCCATAAAGAAAGAAGATCAGAAAATACTGGGCGACCAAAAGAAAGGAGGAAGTCCTGACGGCTCTTCATTATAGAGGATAGAGCAGGGGTCCCCAGACTTATTAAACAGAGGGCCAGGTCACAGTCCCTCAAACTGTTGGAGAGCCGGATTATAATTAGGAAAAAAATGAATGAATTCCTATGCACACTGCACATATCTTATTTGTAGTGCAAAAAAACACTTAAAAACAATAAAATAATTAAAATTAAGAACAATTTTAAGAAATATAAACTTATTAGAATTTCAATGGGAAGTGTGGGCCTGCTTTTGGCTGATGAAATAAAATTGTTGTTGTTGTGTGCTTTCAAGTCATTTCAGACTTAGGTTGACCTTGAGTGAGGGCCAAGTAAATGACCTTGGAGGGCCGTATTCGGCCTTCGAGCCTTAGTTTGAGGATCCCTGGGATAGAGGAACAGCACCCCCTGGCCTCGAGCCCAACCTTCCATGACACCTCCATTCGTTCTGTCTGTGTATTGTCTATACAAGCGGCATTGAATGTTTGCTGTGTGTGTGTATTGTGATCCGCCCTGAGTCCCCCACTATGAGATCCTGAGAGTAGTAGTATTAATTTAGTCTCCTTTGGGAAAGGAGAAGCAGAATGATGATAATGATGATGATGATGTTAACCTTCTCTGCCAAACTATAATTCCCAGGGTTTCATAGAATTCATCCATGGCAGCTAAAGCAATATCAAAGTGCATTAATGAGACAGTGTAGACCAGTAGTTTTCAACCTTCCTAATGCTGTGACCCCTTAATACAGTTCCTCATGTTGTGGTGACCCTCAACCATAAAATTATTTTCATTGCAACTTCATAACTGTAATGTTGCTATTGTTATGAATCGTAATATAAATATCTGATATGCAAGATGTATTTTCATTCACCGAACCAAATTTGGCACAAATATCTGATACGCACAAATTTGAATACTAGTGAGGTTGGAGGGGATTGATTTTGTCATTTGGGATTTATTGTTGTTGGGATTTATAGTTCACCTATAATCAATTCTGAACTCCACCAACAATGGAATTGAACCAAACTTGGTACACAGAATTCCCATGACCAACAGAAAATACTGGGTTTGGTGGGTATTGGTCTTGAGTTTTGGAGGTCTAGTTTACATCCAGAGAGTACTGTGGTCTCAATGATAGATCTGAACCAAATCTAGCATGAATACTCAACATGCCCAAATGTGAACACTGGTTTGGGGAAAATGGATCTTGACATTTGGGAGTTGTAGTTGCTGGGATTTATAGTTCACCTACAATCAAAGAGCATCCCGAATCCCACCAATGATAGAATTAGGCCAAACTTCCCACACAGAACACCTATGACAGAAAATACTGTTTTCTGATTATCTTTGGCAACCCCTCTGACATCCCCCTCAAGACACCCCTCCCCACAGGGGTCCTGACCCCCAGATTGAGAAACGCTGCTATAGAGCATCCATACTGTAGAATTAATGCAGTTTTGGCTCCATGTGATGAGGTCCTGAGAGTTATAGTTGGGCACTCTTTGACAGAGACAGTGAAAAACTTTGGAAAACTATAACTTGCAGAACTCCACAGCATCTATACTGTGGTATTAATCCAGATCGCAACTATGAGATCCTGAGAGTTGCAGTATTAGTTGCTTTGGGTCTCCTTTATGTGTTTTTTATTTATTTCCTATATTTATACCCTGCCCTTCTCCCCTTGAAAGGGGACTCAGGGCAGCCTAACAAAAGCATCATAAAAACAACCACGGTATAATCAAAATATTAAACATTAAAACAACAATTAAAACAATTAATTAAGACATATCCATTAAAATCGCAATCCAAAAACCAATATGGGTCAATTCATTGCCATAAGTTGTGTGATCTTCTTCTACTTGCTGCTCACTGATCAAACGCTTTGCAATAGTGGTGGGGTCGAGAGCAGGGCCTCTCCTGAAGATCTTAAACTTTGTGATGGTTCATGACAGGAGATACGTTCAGACAAGTCGTCTGGGCAAGAACCCTTTAGAGCTTAAAGGTTAAAACCAGCACTTTGAATTGTGATCAGAAGCTGATCGGTAGCTAGTGGAGTTGGTATAACAAAGGAGTTGTATGTTTCCTGTACAACTGAGCAACCTGGCTGCCGATCATTGGACTAGTTGAAGCTTCCCAGCAGTCTTCAAAGGCAGCCCCATGTAGAGTGCATTACAGTAGTCTATTTGGGATGTAACAAGAGCATGGACCACCGTGGCCAAATTAAACTTTAGGAGAGAAGAAGCAGAATGATGGTGATAATGATGTTGTTAACCTTCTCTGCCAAAGATGGTCAAACTATAATTCCCAGGGTTTCAAAGAATTGATCCATGGCAGCTAAAGCTATCCTAAACTGCATTAATAAGGCCTTTGAAGTTTCAGTGGGATCAAATAGGGAAAGGGATCACAGCATGCAAAGCTATGCACGTCCACATTATGTAACACTAGTTACATAGTGTTACATAGTGTTACATAGTCAGTGCCAATCCTGAAAGACAGCAGGTCTATGGGAGTAGCAAGTCCACTCTGTGTTTCCTTCCAAACTTTGTCTGTGCCGTCCAAGGCATATAATCACAATATGGACTGGCTCTCCAACAGAACTGTCTGAAGTGAGGTTGGACTAGATGACCTCTAGGGTCCATTCAAATACTGCAGTTCCTCGCTTTTCCGACAACCAACATTATAAACCTCTTAGGGGCTCCCGGTGGTGCAGTGAGTTAAACCCTTGTGCCTGGCAAGACTGAAGACCGACAGGTCAGAGGTTCGAATCTGGGGAAAGAGGTTCGAATCTTGGACTTTAGGAGAGCTGATTTCCAAAAAATGAAGGAAACACTGAGCAGCATTCCGTGGACACAGATACTAAAAGACAAGGGAGTTACGGATGGATGGGAATTTCTCAAGAGTGAAATACTCAAGGCGCAATTGCAAACCGTGCCAACAAAGAGAAAAAATAGGACAAGTGCAAAGAAGCCAGAATGGATATCCAAAGAACTTCTAACTATGCTAAGACACAAAAGAGACATGCACAAGAAGTGGAAAAAGGGAGAAATCACCAAAGAAGAATTCAAACAAATGGCCAACACCTGTAGGGAAAAGGTCCGCAAGGCTAAAGCAAAAAACGAGCTCAGACTTGCCAGGGACATTAAAAACAATAAAAAGGGCTTCTATTCTTATGTCAGTAGAAAAAGGAAAAACAAGGAGGCAATAGGACCTCTTCGAGGACAAGATGGGGCAATGCTGACAGGGGATAGGGAAAAGGCAGAACTACTTAATGCCTTCTTTGCCTCGGTCTTCTCACAAAAAGAGTCTTCAACCTCAGCAAGATGGAGTGGATGAGGGATTGGAGGACATCCAACCCCAAATTGGGAAAGAAGTCGTCCAGGAATACCTGGCCGCTCTTATGGAGGAGGGCCAATGTGGTCCCAATCTTCAAGAAGGGAAAAAAAAGGATGACCCAAACAATTACCATCCGGTCAGCCTCACGTCGATACTGGGCAAGATTCTGGAAAAGATTGTTAAGGAAGCGGTCTGCAAACACTTAGAAACAAATGCAGTCATCGCTAATAGTCAACATGGATTTATCAAAAACAAGTCATGCCAGACTAATCTGATCTCTTTCTTCGATAGAGCTACAAGCTGGGTAGATGCGGGGAATGCCGTGGATGTAGCGTACCTGGATTTCAGTAAGGCCTTCGACAAGGTCCCCCATGACCTTCTGGCAAGGAAACTAGTCCAATGTGGGCTAGGCAAAACTACGGTGAGGTGGATCTGTAATTGGTTAAGTGGACGAACACAGAGAGTGCTCACTAATGCTTCCTCTTCATCTTGGAAAGAAGTAACAAGTGGAGTGCCGCAGGGTTCCATCCTGGGCCCGGTCCTGTTCAACATCTTTATTAATGACTTAGATGAAGGCCTAGAAGGCATGATCATCAAGTTTGCAGACGACACCAAATTGGGAGGGATAGCCAATACTCCAGAGGACAGGAGCAGAATTCAAAACGATCTGGACAGATTAGAGAGATGGGCCAAAACTAACAAAATGAAGTTCAACAGTGACAAATGCAAGATACTCCACTTTGGCAGAAAAAATGAAATGCAAAGATACAGAATGGGTGACGCCTGGCTCGAGAGCAGTACGTGTGAAAAAGATCTTGGAGTCCTCGTGGACAACAAGTTAAACATGAGCCAACAATGTGATGTGGCGGCAAAAAAAGCCAATGGGATTTTGGCCTGCATCAATAGGAGCATAGTGTCTAGATCTAAGGAAGTAATGCTACCCCTCTATTCTGCTTTGGTTAGACCACATCTGGAATATTGTGTCCAATTCTGGGCACCACAATTCAAGAGAGATATTGACAAGCTGGAATGTGTCCAGAGGAGGGCGACTAAAATGATCAAGGGTCTGGAGAACAAGCCCTATGAGGAGCGGCTCAGGGAACTGGGCATGTTTAGCCTGAAGAAGAGAAGGCTGAGAGGAGATATGATAGCCATGTATAAATATGTGAGAGGAAGCCACAGGGAGGAGGGAGCAAGCTTGTTTTCTGCTTCCTTGGAGACTAGGACGCAGAACAATGGCTTCAAACTACAAGAGAGGAGATTCCATCTGAACATGAGGAAGAACTTCCTGACTGTGAGAGCCGTTCAGCAGTGGAACTCTCTGCCCTGGAGTGTGGTGGAGGCTCCTTCTTTGGAAGCTTTTAAGCAGAGGCTGGATGGCCATTTGTCAGGGGTGATTTGAATGCAATATCCCTGCTTCTTGGCAGGGGGGTTGGACTAGATGGCCCATGAGGTCTCTTCCAACTCTTTGATTCTTTGATTCTATGATTCTATGAAAGCACGGATGAGCTCCCTCTGTTAGCTCCATCTCCTTATGCGGGGATATGAGAGAAGCCTCCCATAAGGATGGTAAAACATCAAAACATTCGGGCGTCTCCTGGGTAACATCCTTGCAGACGGCCAATTCTCTCATACCAGAAGTGACTTGCAGTTTCTCAAGTCGCTTCTGACACACACACAAAAATAAAAATAATAAAAAATAAACTTCTTGCCGATTTACAAAAACAGCCTCAGCTTTCAGTTCAAGAGAGAGAAAGAAGTGGGGAAACATTTTTCCTCTCCTATGGAGAAGAATACTGCAAGACAAGTCTCCTAAAAGATATATACGCACAGACATAGGAAAGAAGTGGGCTAGAATGCAACAGATGGAACAAGCCTTCTACTGGAACCAGCCAAGGACTCTTGAAGCAGCCGCAAAGCCCTTTGGCTGGCACTTTGGCACATCTCTTTGCAAACGGCCTTGGCACCCAGGACTGCTCTCCGGCTGTGGCCAGCTTTCCAGGGCAGAGGAGGTTAAATCATCTGGATGTGGTTCCTGGGATCCCTTATAAAAAGTGTTCCCTCTGAGCAACAGCCACACCAGCCCATGCCATGGTGCCTCTCTTGCACGGAATCATCTCACACAGAGAGAGAGAGGCACAGGCGTCGTGCGGCAGCTTGACTCATCTACTCCTGAGCTGCATCCCCAACCGACTGTTTCTCTTGCAAGGAAACCAAACAAGAGCTGGGACACAGCAAGCCAAAAAAGACCACAATTGACCTTCCCAGGAAGGGCAGCCAGCAAGAGAGATGGACACAGCAATAGTGGAGGGTGTTAAAGGGAGACCCTGAGATGCCGCCAGCCAAGTGGCGAACTGAGGAGGTAGGCAGCCCAAGCCAGCAGCCTGGGAAGAGGCCAAGGCCTCCTATGACAACCTGTCGCCCAAGAAGAAACCCAAATTGGTGAGCAAGAGGCCTATCTTTCCTCTTCTTTTAGGGCTTTGATGGTGGTGGTGGTGGGGGAGGGGGGTCACGTTGTTTCCAATTTGCCTGAGTGCCAATGTTTGTTGTTATGATAGAATGATATAGAATGATAGACTCCTAGAGTTGGAGGGGAGGGGAACCCCAAAGGCCATCCAGTACAACCCTATTCTGCTCAACAGGAAGACACCATCTAAACCTTCCCACCAGATGGCCTATTAATCTCTACTTAAAAGTCTCATAATCATAGAATTCTAGAGTTGGAAGGAATGCCAAAGGCCATCCAGAACAACTGCCAGGCTGGAAGACACCATTCAAACTCTCCCCACAGATGGCCATCCATACATATTACTCAAAGAGATTCCCTTCTTATAGAATCTGAAAATGAGAAGGGATCTCCAAAGGTCATCAATAGAACCTCCTTCTGCCACAAAGGAAGACACAATCCAAACCCTCCCGACAGATGGTCATTCAGCCTCTTCAAAACCTCCAGAAAAGGAAGGAAACTACCAGACTCTTGTATGTTATTGTGATAGAATGATAAACGGTGATAGAATGATAAAAAGTTGGAAGAGAAGGGTCATCCATTACAGCCCTATTCTGCCCAACAGAAAGACACTATCTAATCCCTCTCACCAGATGGCCATTTAACCCCTACTTTAAAGCCTCATAATATAGAATTCTAGAGTTGGAAGGGATGCCATACGCTGTCCATAGCAACCCAATTCTGCCAGGCAGGAAAACACAATCCAAACCTTTCTCACAGATGGCCATCCATACTTACTTTACTCAGTGAGATTCCCTTCTTATAGAACCCTAAAGTTGGGATCTCCAAAGGCCATCAATGCAACACTCTCCTACGACAAAGGAAGACACAATCCAAACCTTCCCGGCGGATGGTCATTCAGCTTCTGCTTCAAAAACTCCATAAAAGGAAGGAGACTACCGGACTCTTGAGCAGCATATTCCATGGTCGAACAGCAAATATCTTCTTAGTAGGCCTGGGTAACAACGCAAAAATTTGTTTCTAAAATCGATTTGTAATTGGGGTGTTTTTTTGTTTCGATATTTAAAATAATTACAAAATTTTCCAAAAAAAAAGTTCGGTATTTACGAAATTTCGTAAATATTTACAAAACATTTTGTAAAGATGGCGCCCTTTTTTTTCAATATTTTTAAAATATTTTTTAAATTTAATTATTAATTTAGTAGAATAGGGAGGAGAAATTATTATTGAGGGAAGGCAGGCACTCACTCTGGCGGACCCTCTCGCTCGCCGCTCGCCCTCTCGCTCGCCCTCTCGCCCTCTCGCTAGGATGGGTTCCTTCCAGGAGGGGCTCTTTTTCCCAGGCTGCCAAACTACAACTCCCAGGATGCTACAGCATTGAGCCAATGAAAGAAAGAGAAGGAGACCTCCCTCTCGCCCTCTCGCTCGCCCTCTCGCTCGCCGCTCGCCCTCGCCCTCTCGCTCGCCCTCTCGCTCGCCGCTCGCCCTCTCACTCGCCCTCTCGCTCGCCGCTCGCCCTCTCGCTCGCCGCTCGCCCTCTCGCTCGCCCTCTCGCTTGCTCAGCCGGCGCCGAGAGAGGAGAGCTCCCAGCAAGCCAGGCGGCCATCTTACGTATTTCCGAAATGGACGGAAATACAAAAAATGTTGGCGCCTGCCGTTTTGATATTTAAAAACACTTCCAAGTTTAAAAATAAGTTTTGTAATCGTTTCGTAATTCAAAAATTAACGAATTTTTTAACGAAGTACGAATTAACGAAACGAATTGCCCAGCCCTAATAGATATACATGATTCAAACACTGACAGATATAGTATCCTAGATTTGAAAGGTACCCCTAAAGAAGAACAATCATATGTTGCATGTTCCTGAGTAGGCAAACAAGACAATCTCGACATCAACACTAACAAAGAAATAGCAAGAAATACTGTTTACCCACAAGCATTAAGAAATTACATATATTAGAAACCAACACTTTCTAATTACTTCATTTTCCAGATCACCAGACTGGGCCACAGCAACGCCTGGCAGGGGACAGCTAGTCCTTCTATAAGATTCCAAATAACTTCTTGTCAGAAATTCCTCTACAGGTTCCAAAATGGTTCAAAGGTCACAAAAATCTTAGTGCAAATGCCCCTCCTGCCCACTGGTGGGATTGGAGGTTGAAAAATTAATATTTTCCCCAAGGGAATATGGTCTTCCAAGGTCTTATGGTGGGGACAATGAAGCCATTGCCCCTCTTCCTGTTTGCAAACCAGAAGTGCAGAAAAAGCTCTGTTTGAGGCCACCATCTCTTTCTTATTTCCTTCCTTCCTTCCTTCCTTCCTTCCTTCCTTCCAGGGGCCACTGAAAGGTTTCCTAGAAGCCCTGGGGAAGCTTTTGGGTCCACCACATTCGTATCAGACTCACCTCTAGTCTCTTGCCATGCCACTATTTCTTGGTTTCAGGCTTACCATCCATACATAGTAGGCCTGGGTAACAACGGAAAAATTTGTTTCTAAAATCGATTTGTATTTGGGGGGTTTTTTTGTTTCGATATTTAAAATAATTACAAAATTTTCCTTTTAAAAAGTTCGATATTTACGAAATTTCGTAAATGGTAAAAAATTAACGAATCGATTTCCAAAACAATAACGAATCGATTCGTTAATGGCGGACGCGACCGCGAAATATGCTAAAAAACCTCCAAAACCTTCTGAAGCTTCCCTCTCCGTTGTTGACTGTTGGTGTGATATTATAATTTTTTTTCACTAATTAAACCATAAAACTGGCCCAGACATGCGGAAATAATAACGAAACGACCTCAAAACAATAACGAAACGAATACAATATTGAAATACGAAGCATTTACAAAACGTTTTTGAAAATTCGTTTTTTTAAATAATTGCTCCAGAATGGTTCGTTATTGTTTTGTAATTGAAAAAATTAACAAATTATTAACGAATTACAAATTAACGAAATGAAACCGCCCAGCCCTAATACATAGTGCTTTGTGGGCTGATGCTCATCTGATTTCTTTGCTCCTGAATATCTATGATGTGTTTCACTTGACCTGGAGTATGTGGAGATATGTGTGTTTCATGCTTCCAGGTGGCATCACATAGAGTTTGCAGTGAATGGCACAAATGTAAAGCATTGTGAGCATCTTTACTCTGGAGTTTTGGGGCGCAAAGGGGTCATTTCTCAGGTTATGTAAAGAGAGATAAGGTCGAACAAAACATGAAAACAAGTCAGGAATTAAATGTTTCAGAAAGCAAGCCCAAAGTAGGGGTGTTGTGCACCCAAGATGACCAAAAAGGAGAGGAAAATTCCAGCCAAACAAAGCCTAGAAGCATTAGAAGAAAATATCTGACTCTGCTTCTTCCATTGGGTTTGGCCCCATCCCAAAGTGGGCATTCTTAGATTTGGCTCAGATTTGGCCCCATCCCAAAGTGGGCATTCTTAGAAAGAGAAGGGCGGAGAAGGGTCAAAGTGTTTGCCTGAGGACGCCATACAGAAATCCCTTCTCATTTTTTATGGTTCACAAAAGCCATAAATACGCAAATGGGGAGAATGATTCTTGGAATCAGATTCTGAATCCAGATTCCATCCCTTCCCTTTCCTCCCTCCCCTGGTTTATGCACCAAAATATAGCATAAATATTAACAAGAATATACACCAGCTTTGCCTGTAAGTGATTCCAGATCAGAATGGGAAAGGAGGGGAATTTGGGGGTGTTTAGGATTAAATTTGAGGGCTTTTTTTGTGTCAGGAGGAACTTGAGAAACTGCAAGTTGTTTCTGGTGTGAGATAATTGGCCATCTGCAAGGACATTGCCCAGGGATGCCCAGATGTTTTACCATCCTGTGGGTTCTCTCATGTCCCTGAATGAGAAGCTGGAACTGACAGACGGCAGCTCACCCTGCTCCCCGGATTCAAACCGCCGACATTTCGGTCGGTACAAGGTTTTAACCCATTGTGCCACCAGGGTCTCCAAATTTGAGCTCAGGTATACATAGAGTTTTAACAATCTGACTGTAGAAAATGGGTCATCCTTGCTTTCTCAAAAAAGGAAGAAGATGGTATAGTGAGCATGAGCATGCATGGTGATTTTGGGGGAAATTCTTTAATCAGCATTGGATCTGATCAGGCATGTAGCCGGGGGGGGGGGTGGGCTTGGGGGGAGGAGCTTGGGGGGCTTCAGACCCCACCCCCCTGAAATTCTCATGGTGGTTCACGAAAAGGCCTTTCTGGTACATTATTTAAACTGTTATGTTTATTCCTATCATGATCACCATACTCAATATATCCCATTAGCATGGGGGTATTGGGGTAATGATACAAAAGGTTTGCTAGGGTAGACCCTCTTTCACTCAGACTTAGCCCCCCCCCCCAAAAAAACTCAGTCCCCCCCAAATGGAAATTCTGGCTACGGGCCTGGATCTGATTTGGGTTCAAATCCATACTTAGGGTTTCTTTTGTCCCTGCCAAATCTACTTCAAAAATTGTTGAAGGCTTTCATGGCTGGAATCACTAGGTTCTTGTGGGTTTTTTCGGGCTATAGAGCCATGTTCTAGAGGCATTTCTCCTCATGTTTCGCCTGCATCTATGGCAAGCATCCTCAGAGGTAGTGAGGTCTGTTGGAATTAGGACAATGGGTTTATATATCTGTGGAATGGCTGGGTTGGGGCAAAGAGCTTTTCTCTGCTGGAGCTAGGTGTGAATGTTTCAACTGACTACTGCAGACTGCTTCAACCAGAGAAGTCAGCCATAGCAGAGCACCTGTTGAACCAGCCTGGACACAGCATATTATTTGAGAACACAGAGATGCTGGACCACACCAACAACCACCATGTCAGACTACACAGAGAAGCTATTGAAATCCACAAGCATGAGGACAATTTCAACAGAAAGGAAGATACCATGAAAATGAACAAAATCTGGCTACCAGTATTTAAAAACCCTAAAATTACAACAGCAAAACAACAGAGAGGAAACAACTAGGCAACATCTTAACACCTCTCAGCAAGAGATTTTCCCAGGCTCAGCCAGGCCTTCAAATGTTAATGAAGGTGGTCAGTTGAAACATTCACACCTAGCTCCAAGAGAGAAAAGCTCTTTGCCCCACCCCAGCCATTCCACAGATACATAAACCCATTGTCCTAATTCCAACAGACCTCACTACTAGGCCTGGGCGGTTTCGTTTCGTTAATTCGTAATTCGTTAATAATTCGTTAATTTTTCCAATTACAAAACGATAACGAACCATTCTGGAGCAATCATTAAAAAAACGAATTTTTAAACACGTTTTGCAAATGCTTCGTATTTCGTTATTGTATTTGTTTCGTTATTGTTTTGAGGTCGTTTCGTTATTATTTCCGCATGTCTGGGCCAGTTTTATGGTTTAATTAGTGAAAAAAAATTATAATATCACACCAACAGTCAAGAACAGAGGGAAAGGGAAGCTTCAGAAGTTTTTGGAGGTTTTTTAGCGTATTTCGCGGTCGCGTCCGCCATTAACAAATCGATTCGTTATTGTTTCAGAAATCGATTCGTTAATTTTTTACCATTTACGAAATTTCGTAAATATCGAACTTTTTAAAAGGAAAATTTTGTAATTATTTTAAATATCGAAACAAAAAAAAACCCCAAATACAAATCGATTTTAGAAACAAATTTTTGTGTTGTTACCCAGGCCTACTCACTACCTCTGAGGATGCTTGCCATAGATGCAGGCGAAACGTCAGGAGAAATGCCTCTAGAACATGGCTCTATAGCCCCAAAAAACCCACAAGAACCTACTACTTCAAAAAGTTGCTATATGGTTCAGATAACTCCCACAGACATGTATGTTTGCACACCGTTTCCTTTGAAAACAGACGGATGAAACATGCCATCGAAATGCAAACTGGAACCTTTCAATTCCAGTTTTTCGCCACTTGTGTTTGCTTATGAACAAAACAGCATTTTATTGGCCAATTGTCACCTTTATGGATGTTTTCTCTACAATAAACTCTCTCCCTCTGTGTTACCAGTCTCTGAATGCTAGAGTATGGTTTGAGATTGGTATATTGGGAACATGCCAATGCATCCTTACATTTAAGGATCATTAACGCATCGTTGATCATTAATGCATCATTGGAGCAGGGGATTTTTCCATCGCGATTAAAACAGGCTGTGGTTTGAACACTCCTGAAAAAGACTTCCCTTGACTCCACGGTGCTGAGCAGAATTGTTGGCAGAATTCAACAATGAGAGTACGCTGGCAATGCTGCCCTAGCAAAGGAAAAACCACTCTGGCACGGAGAAAGAGGCTGAGAAAGGGGCGGGGTGAGAGGCGGAGTCTCATGACGTCAGGGACATGCTGGCACAGTTTTCTCCCGCAGGAGGCTAGTTTGCGGCGGCCCTTAAGCAAACTGACAGCTACTAGGAGAATAGCTGCGTAGTAGCAGGATAGAACTAGGATAAGTTTATCTGGGCTACTGAAGAATTTCTGGCAGAGATTTCAGTCCTGTTAGGATTCTTGTTGTTGGAGGGAGAGAAGAATCTCTTAAGTAACAAAAACAGAACTATTCATGTAACTGTCACGCGCTTTTAAGACACAACTTTCTAAAAACAGCCCAGATTTTAACTGCATTTGTTCCTGTTCTAATTAATAAACTTTGTTGATTATTGTTCATCAAAACCTGACTCAAGTGTGCCTCTATGCTTGAAGATTTCCAAAGCAACTGTAATGAGTTTTGAAGAAACTAATGGGGGCAGCATTGATTAGTGATCTGAATAGAGTTTTGTAATTTGGTCTCCAGCGACTGAGATCAATTTGTTAGATTCTTTATAGTCACCGCTCAGCTCCAGGGCTTTTTGGATGACATCAATTACCTGGACCAGTCACAGTCTGGCTTCAGGCCTGGCCACGGCACCGAGACAGCTTTGGTCGCCTTGGTGGATGACCTCTCCAGGGAGCTGGAAAGGGGGAGTGTGACCCTGTTGGTCCTCTTGGACATCTCAGCGGCTTTCCATACCATCGATCATGGTATCCTTCTGGGACGGCTCTTTGGGATGGGTCTTGGAGGCATGGTTCTGTCGTGGCTCTAGTACTTCCTGGAGGACTGGAAGGCACTTGCTCGGATCCCTGGCCTTTGATCTGTGGGGTCCCGCAAGGCTCCATTCTGTTCCCCATGCCTTTTAACATCTACATGAAACCGCTGGGAGAGGTCATCCGGAGTTTTGGAGTTGGGTGTCATCTCTACGCAGATGACACGCAACTCTACTACTCTTTTCCACCGAACTCCAAGGAAGCCTCTCGGGTGCTGGATGAGTGCCTAGCCGCTGTGGCTGGCTGGATGAGGAGGAACAGGTTGAAGATTAATCCTAACAAGACAGAGGTCCTCTTTGTCGATTGTAAACCAGATTGAGGTTTAGGGTGGCAACCTGTGCTGGATGGGGTTACACTCCCCCTGAAGTCACAAGTCCACAGTTTGGGTGTCCTCCTGGACTCATCACTTATGCTTGAAGCTCAGGCATTGGCAGTGGCCTGGACGGCCTTTGCACAATTGAGACTCGTGTGCCAACTGCAACCGTACCTCATGAAGGCAGATCTGGCTAGGGTGGTCCATGCCTTAGTCACCTCCAGATTGGATTACTGTAATGCACTCTATGTGGGGCTGCCCTTGAAAACGCCCCGGAAACTTCAGTTGGTCCAACGGACGGTGGCCAGGTTGTTAACTGGTGCTCCTTACAAGGAGAGGTCAACCCTCCTGTTTAAGGAGCTCCATTGGCTGCCGTTCATTTACCGGGTCCAATTCAAGGTGCAGATTCTTACCTACAAAGCCCTAAACGGTTTGGGACCCATCTATCTGCATGACCGCATTTCTGTATACGAACCCACATGATCACTTCATTCATTTGGAGAGGCCCTGCTCACAATCCCACCTGCATCGCAAGCGTGAATGGTGGGGACGAGGGACAGGGCCTTTTCGGTGGTGGCCCCATGACTCTGGCATTCCCTCCCCAAGGACATCAGGCAAACCCCAACATTGGCAGTCTTTAGAAGGAACTTGAAAACGTGGATGTGTGCCAGTGTGCCTTCCCAAAATAAGGAATCCTAAGCAATATGTCCCAAATGCACTTTATGAGAGACTTAGAATTGTCTACACGCCCAGCTATCCTAAAATATCCATCCTATTTCCCTTGGACATGCCCAGCATTTTTAATTTTAACCCTTGCACTTGGCCCTGCCACAGGTTTTTAAATGCACCGTGTCATTATTGTACTGGTGTTGTTGTTTTTTGCTTTGTTATGAGTTATTTATTGTTGTATTGTTGTTGTTATGTTTTTTATGATGTATTTGGGCTCGGCCTTTTGTAAGCCGCACTGAGTCCTGCGGGAGATGGTAGCGGGGTATAAATAAAGGTTTATTATATTATTATATTCTCAACCTTCCTAAAGCTGCAATCCCCTTAACATAGTTCCTCATGTTGTGGTGAACCCCAACCATTATATTATTTTTGTTGCTACTTCATAACTGTAATTTTGCTACAAGTAAATATCTGATATGCAGGATGTATTTTCATTCATTGGACCAAATTTGGCATAAATACCAGATACGCCCAAATTTGAATATTGATGGGGTTGCAGGGGGGATTGATTTTGTCATTTGGGAGCTGTAGTTGCTACAATCAAAGAGCATTCTGAACTCTTCAAGTTATGAAATTGAACCAACCTTGGCACACAGAAGCCCCATGACCAACAGAAAATACTGGAAGGGTTTGGTGAGCATTAACCTTGACTTTTGGAGTTGTAGTTCACTTACATCCAGAGAGCACTGTGGATTCAAATAATGATGGATCTGGATCAAACTTGCCACAAATACTCAATATGCCCAAATGTGAACACTGGTGGAGTTTGGGGAAAATAGACTTTGACATTTGGGAGTTGTAGTTGTAGGGATTTATAGTTCACCTACAATCAAAGAGCATTCCGAACCCCACCAATGATAAAATTGGGCCAAACTTCCCATATTGTGTTTTCTGATGGTCTTTGGTGACTCTTCTAACACCCCTCACGATCCCCCCCCCCAGATTTCCCAACCCTCAGGTTGAGAAACGCTAGATACTTGAGTGACAAGGAGCAAGGCAAGGATGTGATCCAAAGTCAGATGTTGGATTCTGTATCAGCGATCTAGTGAATTTCCTCCAGATTTTAATCCAGACCTTAAATCTAAGTTACTGAACTTATTTGGGGTTGGGGAAGCGTCATCACCTTGAACAGCATCTTCAAATCCTGGAAGAACCTGAAGTCAATACGGACTTTAGAAGGGTCTCCCCAGTAAGAGAGACCTCTAGGACCGTACCAAAGAGGGCCCACCACCTTGGCAAGGACAGAGAAGACGAATTCTGGCGATAAAAATAATAAAAATAATAGTTGTCTCACCAAAGCGGAAGAAGATGGCGACCGAGGCTTTTTATTGAGCGATTCAGCTGAGTCGGATGCAAATGCGGGGATAGCTCACCCACAAGTATGCCATTACAAAGTTTGCAAGCATTTTTATAGCCAAAACATATACAGAGAGTTCAAATTTCCCGCCCGCCCTTCCCCGCCCGGCTTGATGGTAATTGGCTGGTGGCCGAACAGCTGGGAGGAGGCTTGGCGGCCCACCCTCATCCTGGGCCAATCACAAGGCTTCCCTGCTTCTGGGGAGCCTATCAGGAGGCTTTCCCCGCTTCGGGGAATCAGCGAATCAGGGAAGAGGAGGCGGGATGATGAGGGACAATGGAGAGTAATGGGATTATGACATCTAGAAACCTACGTGTCCCTGTGTCCGGGGGGAATCAGCCTGCTGGGGCACTGACACACACACACTGGACTTACAACAATATACCGTAATAAAGGGGACAGGACAATCAGGCATGTAAAGAAACTCATAAGACAATGTCTTCCCTCCCACCTCACACTCCATGGGCTTCAGGAAGGAATATTTTGCATCTTTCCCTGAGACCCCCACTACCTGAGTTTTCCTGCTTCCCAACTCAGTCCCTTGAAATCCCTCTGTGATCACTGAATGGGTTGCCCCACAGTCCAGAAGAAAGTCAACTGTTCTTCTCCCAAATTTCAGTGGCACAATGGGATCACTAGGGGCCAAGACAATCTACTTTCCTAGTCACATGACCGTCTCATGGGCTCCCCTCTCCCTGAGCTCAGGACATTCCCTCTTGAAATGTCCCCTCCCCTGGCAATGGTAACATTTGATCTCCCTCAGCCCTCCCTGCCTCCACTGGTCCCGGTCCCTCCAAGCTGGCCTGTCCCTATGGTCCCTCTGCCCTCTGTCCCTATCCCTCTTTGCCAAAGCCGCCACCATGCTGGTGGTCTGAACCTCTGCTTGAGCCTTCCGATCATCTTCTTCCTTTCTGGACAGCAGCATCCTCCCGATTGTGGAAAACTTTGAAAGCAATATTGATTAGCTGCGAAATTGGCATTGCCTCACCACCTTCCAGTTTCTGGAGCTTGAGCCGAATGTCCCTACATGACCTCTCAATGAACAGAGAGTTCAAGGTGGGATGGAATTGAGGGTCAGTGGGGTCAATATTGGTCCATTGTCTTGCAGTGCGGCAGAGCCTGTCGTAAAAGTCAGAAGGACTCTCATTGGGCTCTTGTTTGAGGTCATAAAATTTGGACAAGTTCAATGGGCTAGGGTAAACTAGGGGCAAGGCAACCAAAATGGCACGATGGAAACTCTTCAGGGCCAGCCGGCCTGCATCAGAGTTGTAATCCCACACTGGATCCTCTTTGGTCCGGAAAATCAGTTCACTATCCCTCTCATCATCTACATCTGCCTTCATGACTTCTGTCTGAGCTGCCACCAGAAGGCGGTGCTTCGCTTCTTGGGTGACAAGAGTAGCCAGCAGGCTCATGACATCTCCCCAAGTGGGGCGATGCGTCCTGAGACAAAGGGGCAATGTTTCTTTTCCAATTTATGAGGTCAGAGATGGAGAAGGGAACGTGGATGAAGACTGGGGCCCCTCCACTCCCTACTACCTCTCTCAGGGGGGCTTGAATGTTTGTAGGGTGGTTGCGCAGGCTGCCCTTGGTTATGAGGGGTTCAAAGGGGTCATTTGGATTGGTGGGGGCGCTTTGGGAGGCTTGGGAGGGGGCAGGGGAAGGGATCAGGGGCTGCAGGGCTTGTGAGGGGGTCTCTGCAGATGCTGGTGGAGCTGCCCGGGGGCAGGAGGGGACTTGAGGAGATGTGTGTGAAGGGGCAAAGGGATTGGGCACACAGAGGGCAAAAAGATCTGGTTGAGGGCCAGTGGGTGCCTAGGAAGCCAGGGCAGAAGGGGTCATTGTATCAAAGAGGCTGTGTATGGACAGGGCAAATGAGGAGGAAAATGGAGAAGCAGGGCAGCTGAGACCCAGTGAGGGGGTCTGGGATGAACTTGGGGGGAGAAGGGATGGAGACTGGGCAAGAGAAAATGGGATGGGGCTGTTGGAATGTGTTGGAGGAGACTGAGGAGGAAGATAGAGGGGTAGAAGCACTTTGTATAGAAGGGCCAGGGGGTTGAGAAGAGGAACTCTCCGCCGTAGGAGGATTGGGGTGGCCCTGTGGCAGGGCAGGGGATCCCAGGGAGAAGTGTGGGGATCCCAGGGGATCCCAGGGAGAAGAGGTTGGTCAGAAGGGGTTCCCTGGGGTAGGGAGGGGTATTGAGTGGGGGCTGAAGGAGGTGATGGAGCTGGTGGAGAGGTGGGTGGGGGTCTGGGACGGTAAGGAGGGGGACAAGCAAAAACTTCAAGAAGGTCCTCCTCAGGAGGAGGTAAAGGGTCTGGAGAGGGGTTTTTGGGAGAAGGGGTTTTTGTGGCCGCCTCCTTGCATGGTAAGAGTTGGGCACTGTCTTCTCCCTCCAACCCCTTCCGGCTCATGGCCAAAAAGCATGAAGCATAAGCAAGTTCCTTCCACTTGGCCCTATCACGGCAATCTGCCTGGAGTTTCAATATGAGCTCCTGATCCAAACTGCCATGAGGAGGCCAAGTGGCTCCCCCTGCTAAGGGCCTCTGAGGCCACTTATGCACACAATAATTGGCCATCCTGGCCTGCACCAACGAACGTGATGCCAGCCTATCCCAATCGGCCAGGAGCTTGCCAAGTGGTGTTTCCCTTGGGATAGGACGTCCGGGTCTAGAACTACAAGCACCCATTTCTAAGCTCAGCTCCTGCCCAACCTGCAGTTAATGGGGGACCTGCTCTGCCAACCGGAACACGAGCTTTCCCACCAAAGGTTCCTTCCACTGAGAACTGAGTGGCCAACACCTGCCTGCCTGGCTTGTAGGCATAGAAAAGGACGCTTCCCTTCCCTACACAGCCCCCATGTATGCAAAAGCAAGTTGGACTGCAAATATCGAAACCCTTAAATGCCAGATGTTCTCCCACACCTCACCCAGGATTTATTACCGAGCCCCCTCTTTCCAGAAGTTCCAAACCTTCAAAGGGGACCCCGCCCACCTGGGACAAATTTCGGTATGGCCCCGGTTGCTTTTTCTTACTCTTTGATGTTTTCTGATTCACATCGGTGGCCCTTCTTCCAGGAAGTCTTTGAAAAAGCTTCCCTGTGGCTCCTTTGTGCCGAAAATCTGAGACAAATCACCAGGAGAAAGAGGCTGTGGGAGAATTTATTTTTGTCAAAAAAAAAGTTCAAATTGAGGCGCCTCTTTTTCCCCAGCCATTCCTCCTTGCGAGCTGTCCTGAAAATTCTGGACCAGGTTGCCGCTTGGAAATTTGCTCTATAATTTATCTGGACCTCCAAGCAGGGTCTCTTCGTGGTATAAGCCAAATGAAGTCAATACAGACTTTAGAAGGGTCTCCCCAGTAAGAGAGACCCCTAGGACCGTACCAAAGAGGGCCCACCACCTTGGCAAGGACAGAGAAGACGAATTCTGGCGATAAAAATAATAAAAATAATAGTTGTCTCACCAAAGCGGAAGAAGATGGCGACCGAGGCTTTTTATTGAGCGATTCAGCTGAGTCGGATGCAAATGCGGGGATAGCTCACCCACAAGTATGCCGTTACAAAGTTTGCAAGCATTTTTATAGCCAAAACATGTACAGAGATTTCAAATTTCCCGCCCGACCTTCCCCGCCCAGCTTGATGGTGATTGGCTGGTGGCCGAACAGCTGGGAGGAGGCTTGGCGGCCCGCCCTCAGCCTGGGCCAATCACAAGCCTTCCTCACTTCTGGGGAGCCTATCAGGAGGCTTTCCCCCCTTCGGAAAATCAGCGAATCAGAGAAGAGGAGGCGGGATGATCAGGGACAATGGAGAGTAATGGGATTATGACATCTAGAAACCTACGTGTCCCTGCATCCGGGGGGAATCGGCCTGCTGGGGCATTGAGTTATTGTCTTGCTGATGAAAAAGTTGATTGACTTGAGAAGAGTTTTCCTGTCTCCAATCTGATAAGAGATGTTTGTTTTGTGTGCTGGGTAAAGGAAGACGGAACTGGGCAGAAGACCCCCCAGTGGGCAGTCTGGCCCGCATTGTTTATAACAATCAAAACTTGGCCGTAGGAAGCATCTATCAATCAGACCAACTCAGAAAATCATTAGGAACTTCCTTTGCTATTGTCCATGCAAGGGTTCGTGGAATGTTTGTATTGTGGGGGCAACAGCCCCCTCGGGCACTGGTTGTTTTCCTGGTCGTCTCTCTAAGGTTGGGCAAGGGGCCAAGGGCAAGGCAAAGGGCAAAAGATAATTCATAGGAAGATACATACATTCAAATCATAAACATTTCATAGCAACAAAACCCCATCTTTGTCCCACATACCAAGTATATTTAATAAAAGAATTAATTTTATTTGGAGGCTTTGAGTCCAGTGTTTCTGAAGAAAGTTAATGGGAAATGGTGTTGTAAAGACGTGCCAATGCCACCTAAATGGGACCACCAAAATTATGTAAGGACGTATGTTAATCCACCTAATTCCACCATAAATTGTAAGGAAGTTCCGAGACTGCTAGATTAAACTGCCACCATTATATATAGAGACGCTGGTATTAAAGTCTCTGTTTATCCCTATTTGCGTTGTGAGGTAACTTTGGTAGAACGGAATGCACCAAACGTAAAAGCAATGGAGGAGGCAGGTTTAAAATACAAAGAGAACAAGTTTATTGTTAACAAAGCGTAATTGTTGCAATATTGAGATGTTGAACTTGGCACAAGCTTGATGGTTACAATATGGCTTGGTTGAGATACATTCAGGCTTCTGATGTTACAATCTTATAAACTCCTTCTTCAGTGAAGTGCTTTATTATTTCAGTGTTCCCTGTTGTGAATATTCACACTGTTTGTCCTATACCGGATCAAACCACTGATCCCCAGTCTTCCACTACTGGCGATCCTAAAACCCCCTCTGTTAGATTCTTTTTAACTCAAGCAATCTAACGAGGTTTCACCTTCAGCTCCCTTGCTGAAGAAATATTCACAAATACCAAGAACTAACTGAATCTATACTGCTTCACACCACAGAGCCCTAACTAACTCTGCTCCTCTTCTCAGGGTCTCTTCCTCCTGACTAAACTACTTTTCCAGAGTCCTATCTGACTCTGCTCCTCCTCTCAGGGTCTCATCCTCCTGACTGAAAATTAACTGTCGCTTTCAAACCTTTTTCTCCTTAAGCTCCGCCCACCTCCTCTTCTGCCTTGTCACCATGGCAACCTATCTCTCACAGCTAGGCCATGGCAACCAATGTAAAACATAAATACAGTTTAAACACAGTATAATAAACACTTTATAATAAACATTTCTCTACAGGTGTTTTCTGAAGTTCCAAACAGGCAACAGAAAGTCCTTGGTCTTTGCAAAGGCTGGCAGATGGAACTCCAGCCGTGCTGCAATGGATTCACACTTTGGTCCTTGGAAAATTAGAATCTTTTCCCAAGGTCCGGGGCCCCTTGGCCAGGCTCCTCTCCGAAGTCCCATGGAGGGACCGCATCAAGTCCCTGGGTCCGGAGCTTGGCAGAGGCGAGCGGCAGCGAGGAGCGATGAAACAGCTGCCATGGAAACACCGGCCAAGCGATGAAACACCAGCCAAGTTGGTCTGCGTATCAGACCAACTTGAAGGCGGGGGCCTCCGCTGCCCTCGATGACAAACCCCTTGATCAGATTCACTAAGCCAGAGTTTTTCAAACTCTGCTCCTCCAAATGTTTTGGAGTTCAGCTCCCACAATTCCTAACAGTTGGGTTTTTCTTTTCTGAGTTAGAAGCCACTGGAGAAAGGAGCTTCTCGTGTGTGAGACCTTCTGCAAGGACGTTGCCCAGGGTATCATATTAGTGGTAATAGACCACAGAAGCAAGCACATATCCTGTTAAAGATATTTCAGCCGGGCCCCTTTTAATATAGTGTGACCCTGAACCAGGCCCGTAGCCAGGATTTCGTTTCAGGGGGGGGGGGGCTGAATTTTTTTCAGGGAAGGTTCGGGGGGGGGGCTGAGTTTGGGGGGGGGGGCTGAGTCTGAGTGAAAGAGAGTCTAGCCTAGCAAACCTTTTGTATCATTACCCCAATACCCCCATGCATATGGGATATATTGAGTATGGTGATCAGATCATGATATGAATAAACATAACAATTTAAATAATGCACCAGTAAGGCCTTTTCGCGAACCACCATGAGAATTTCAGGGGGGGGGGGTGAAGCCCCCCAACCCCCCCCCCCCCCCCCCCCGGCTACATGCCTGCCCTGAACCCAATAATACACATGAGTCAGTTGTGCCTTTAAATAGAAAAGAAAATAGTTCGTTCACTTTAGTTCAATAACGATCCAAAATATATCAGAATACTTAATCTCACCAAAGCATAATAACAAACACTTTCTTCAGTGAGTCTTCTTCTTTCTATGACTACAGGAACTAAACATAGTAAATAGTTCAGTGTCTGCCCCCTTTGTTGAAAATAAGATGCTCTTGGTTTGTAGTTTAGATAAGCAGTCTTTCTTGGCCTTGACTTACGCTTCAGTTTTCAGCTTCCAAACGCTGCATGACAGCTCCCAGCAATAAAAACAGCCACCTGTTGCTCCCAGCTCCCATGAGCTACCAGCTCTAAAACACAGACAAGCAAAGCTAAGCAAATGCAAAGCTTAGCAACCACAAACTTAGTGCTTTGTTTTATCCAGTGAGTAGATAATACATCCAACTAAGCTGTAACAGTGCTGTAATAGAATGGTTCAGATTCTTGCTACTGTATTGTCGAAGACTTTCATAGCCAGAATCACTGGGTTGTTGTAGGTTTTTTGGTCTATATAACCATGTTCTAGAAGCATTCTCTCCTGACGTTTCGCCTGCATCCATGGATGGCATCGTCAGACATTTTGCCTGACAATGCCTTCATTAAACTAATCAGAGGAAACAGTGAACCCAAAACACACAGCCCATTTAACCCACATCTATGGTAGACATCCTCAGAGGTTGTGAGGTGTATTGGAAACTAAGCAAGGGAGGTTTATATATCTGTGGAAGGTCTAGGGTGGGAGAAAGAACTCTTGTCTGCTGGAGGCAAGTGTGAAATCTTAATGAATGACCCAAAAGCCCGAAAAACCTAAAACAACCCAATCCTTGCTATTTCTTAGCAAAAGACTTTTGTAAACTGTTAGGGAACACCCAGATGTTTTACCATCATGTGGAAGGCTTCTCTCATGTCCATGCATGAGAAGCTGGAGCTGACAGATGGGAGCTCACCCCATCTTGGGAATTCGAGCCGCCGACTTTCAGGTCAGGATTTCAGTGAGCACAGGGGTTTAACCCATTCTGCCACCATGGCTCCCTAACAGCTGGTGAAATGTCTGGGATTTTGGGGAGCTGAAGTCCAAAACACCTGGAGGAGTAGTTCAAGAAACACTGCATGAAGCCATTGATATAGATGCCACTGGTTGCTCCTGATAAAATTGTATTATTTCTTCCAGTATTGTGTAAACTTTCTCTCTCCAGTGAACTAAAGTTTACCTTTTGTAGCTGGGAAGAGAAAGTGGGATTTGCTGCATATCACCCCAAGAAATGAACTAAAACTGTACAGAATGACTGGAACTGCTGGGGAAACATTTGCCAAAAGAGACTTCCTTGTGGAGTGCCATGGAAATGATGGAGAATGCTTGTTTTATGCTTCTCCAGAAATTAGAGCACAATCTGATTTATTCATGAAGAATTTCCTGAGAGAAAGATTTGGAAGATGGTGGACTCTCCTTCTTTGGAAGCTTTTAAATGCAGGTTGGATGAGTATATTCCAGAAGAGTTTTATCCATCTGTTGCTGCACTGAAAAAGGTTGGACTAGATGGCCTCTGTGATTCCTTCTAACTCTTTAATTCCAGGATTCTGGTCTTTTTTTCTGTTGAGTGGAGATGCACCAGAAGCTTTTGTTGAAATTGAAACATCCCACTGAGATGCCCAAGCATTAAATGGGCTGTGTGTTTTGGGTTCACTGTTTCCCCTGATTAGTTTAATGAAGCCCAAACCCAAGAAAAAACATCGCTTTCTCTCACTGCTGATCCCATTTTTAAAACTCAAAAATATCCCATCCTGGTCTCCCTGTCCCTGCTTCCACAGCACTTCATCTGGGAAAGGAGCTCTCCGATTTTATCTTGCATATTTGAACAGTGCCCAATCACAAATTATTTTTAGGCCTCTCCGATTTAGACGCCCCACTCAGATTGCAGTCCCTGTTTTTGAGGGAAAGCAAATAGCTCCCTTCGACTGAGACCCCCTTAAGAGGCAACATTTGGGATGAGCAGAAATCACTTCCAGTCATTTTCAAACTAATCTAGAGAGCTGCTTTCTTGCCATTTTAGGGCATGATCTCAAACATATAAAGCAAAAGGTATTTGGGGCTGAAAAAACACATTATCTGTTGTGTTGTCGAAAGCTTTCATGGCCAGAATCACTGGGTTGCTGTGAGTTTTCCGGTCTGTATGGCCATGTTCCAGAAGCATTCTCTCCTGACTTTTCACCCACATCTATGGTAGACATCCTCAGAGGTTGTGAGGTATATTGGAAACTAAGCAAGGGAGGTTTATATATCTGTGGAAGGTCTAGGGTGGGAGAAAGAACTCTTGTCTGCTGGAGGCAAGTGTGAAATCTTAATGAATGACCCAAAAGGGTCCCTGGGTGGGCAACTGTGGAGGGGCATGAATCAATTTGCCCCACAAATGGACACCCATATTAACAGCCATCACAAAACCATTCCCATTCATGAAGCAGGCAACTCACTGAAAAAGGCATTTGAGTGTAAATTTGAGATCGCATTACAATGGAGTGGCTCAGTCAAGGAAGCCACAGCAGGAGTGGAGCCAATATCTCATCCATATAGAGGTTTCAGCACCTTTAAAACTCTAGATGACAACTTGTGCTGGATTTAGCAATCTCTCTGGCCTGGGAGCTACTAATCTCCAGGGATGCCATTTCTGGACCCCTGAGAATGGTGTGTGCATGCATGCATGCGGGTGAGAGATATTCAGAGAGATTCCAGTGTGCCATTATTGCAACATGGAGGCCCGTCTCTTGGCACATTTCATTCCTCTGAGGTCTCTCCCTGCTATTTATACCCAAACTCAGTGGAGCATCTATAGAAGCCAATAAACCTGTCCGCTAATCTATTTAGTCTGTTAGCGAATCCATGTAGTCTGTTAGCTAATCTAACCTATTTGCTCGAATCTAATGCTCACATTTTTTCTTTTGCTAAACGACCTCATCAAAAGGTGCACATTAGATTTGCATGATATGATCATCTTTGGCCCCTGTATAAAATCCACACTGAACTGGATTATACGGCAGTGTGGACTCAGATAATCCGATTCAAAGCAGATATTGTGGATTATCTGCCTTGATATTCTGGGTTATATGGCTATCTGGAAGGGCCCTTAGTGTGGAGCCAACGCCAAAGGGGAAGCTGCTTCAGTGTGGGCACCATCTCTAATTTAATGGCCCAGGTTCGATGCTATGCGATCTTGGGATCTGTAGTTTGACAAGGTACCAGCATTCTTTGGCAGAGAAGGCTCAAGTCCTTGTCAAACTACAGCTCATGACTCCATAGCACTGAACAAGCCAGTTCAAGTGGAATCATTCTACAACATAGATGCTGTAGTTTGGGGAGGCACTGGCAGAAGGTGGCTAAAGACCTTGGAAAACTCATACAAAACAATTTGATCTCTGATACAAAAATGAATACTAGGACAGAATGTGTACACATTTGCAACTTTGTATTTATTTAGTTGCCTGCTTTTTGGGGGGAAAAATCACTTTTCACCGCAATTCAGGAATAGATGAAGTGGAGAGGTTTCCCACTGACGAGCCAGCTGAATGAGAAAATGAGCATGCAGTAACCATTTCTTTAAAAATCACCTTGAAAGTCAGCAACAAAGAAAATGCATGTTACGAAAAAAGCAAGGATTCATATTAGAGAGATATCTTTATGACTGCTGTTTTAATCTATGCTCTTATGTTTTTAATTCATGCATTTTATGGCCCATTGTTTTACCTATGTTGTGCCATGCCTTGAGCTATGAGGAGAGATTGAGGATGATGATGATTAAAAGCACTCAAAGCAGCAAAATTGTGTTCCTGTTTCGGAGAGAGGCGATTGGTGTGTCCGATGCTGGCGGGGGCAGTCCATTGGCTCCAGACTTTAATCCAAACTTTAAGGGCAGCACTGAGCAATGCCTGTTGTTGTGCTATTGTCCTTTTTTATCACCATTTTTGCCAACATACAGATGTGAGACACGTTCTGAGAAAGTCTGCAATCTCTGCCTGCCCTCTGCTGGCAAACAATATCCCAAATGGCTGGAAAATAGCTATTATTTATTTATTTATTTATTTATTTATTTATTTATTTATATACCGCTTTTCTCAGCCCTCAGGCAACTCAAAGCGGTGAACAACATCAATACAAAACATCATGAGACAAGTATAGGGCAATTAAAAACAATTGTAACATAAATAATTAAACATCCGTATAACAATCATTAGCACCTCAACAGTAAAATCAGAATTCAGTCTCATCATCCATTATTCCATATTTCTATGTTCAGTTACACTGTTTAATCAAATGCTTGTTCGAACAGCCAGGTCTTCACTTTCCTCCAAAATGCCAGCAGGGAGGGGGCCAATCTGATATCTGCAGGCAGGGTGTTCCACAGCCGAGGGGCCACCACTGAGAAGGCCCTGTCTCTCGTCCCCGCCAAGCACGCCTGTGATGCAGGCGGGACAGAGAGCAGGGCCTCCCCAGATGATCTTAGTGTCCTAGCCAGTTCATAGGAGGAGATGTGTTCGGAGAGGTAAGTAGGGCCAGAACCGTTTAGGGCTTTATAGGCTAACACCAGCACTTTAAATTGTGCCCGGTAGCAAACTGGCAGCCAGTGGAGCTGGCGCAACAGAGGAGTAGTATGCTCCCTGAGTGCCGCTCCTGTTAGCAACCTGGCTGCCGAACCCTGGACCATTCTTCAAAGGCAACTCCATGTAGAGAGCGTTGCAGTAGTCTATACGGGATGTAACCAGAGTGTGGACTAACGTGGCCAAGTCAGACGTTTCTCCCACATCTATGGCAGGCATCCTCAGAGGTCCCTTTTCTCTCTCCAAAAGAGACTCAAATTATTATTATTATTATTATTATTATTAATAATACTCTGATTTTTTTTCTCCAACAAAAAAATATAATATTTTATACCTCCCTTTTCTCTCCAAAAGAGACTCAAATTATTTATACTCTGCTTTTTCTCTCCAAAAAAGAAATAATTATAATTATAATTTATACCCCTTTTTCTCTCCAAAAGAGACTCAAATTATTATTATTACTCTGCTTTTTCTCTCCAATAAATAATAATAATAATAATATTTTATATACCCTTTTTTCTCCAAAAGAGATTCAAATTATTATTATTTATACTCTACTTCTTCTCTCCAAAAAAGAAATAATAATTATAATTTATACTCCTTTTTCTCTCCAAAAGGGCCTCAAATTATTATCCTTTATACTCTGCTTTTTCTCTCCAATAATAATAATAATAATAATAATAATAATAACAATAATACTTTATACCACCTTTTTCTCTCCAAAAGTGACTACAGTCATTATTATTATTTATACTCTGCTTTCTCTCTCCAAAAAAGACTACAATTATTATCTATATATATAAAAAGAGAAAGGGCGTATAACGGGACAGCAAAACTCAAAAAAACCCTGACGAAAATTTACCAAATTTCCCATTCATATACCTCAACCCACAAGGTATGCGCAAATCGATTCAAAATACTAAACAACATTAAAATACACTCACAATTAGACAAAACAACTGAGCATGCACAATGGCGCCCCGCCGCAAGTCGCCGGCACACGCACATGGCCGGTCAGCCAATGCACCCTCCGCGCAAGCCAAGCCCTCCGTCCCCCGCCCCATACGATCACACCAAGTCCCCGGCGCGCAAGTCCCCGGTGCGCGTACATGGCCGGCCGGCCAACGCACCCTCCACGCAAGCCAAGCCCTCTGTCCCCCGCCCCGCCCCATATGATCACGCCACACCACGCCCCCTACCTCCCTCGCCCCACCCCACACGTTCACGCCATGCCTCCTCCCTTCCCCGCCCCACACGATCACGCCACACCATGCCTCCTCCCTCCCCACCCGCCCCACACGTTCACACCACACCACGCCCCCTCCCCTGCCCCGCCCCACATGATCACGCCACACCACGCCCCCTCCCTCCCTCCCCCGCCCTGCCCCACACAATCACGCCACATAATGCCCCCTCCCTCCCCCGCCCTGCCCTGTACGATCACGCCACACCACGCTCCCTCCCTCCTCTGCCCCACACGATCACGTCACATCACGCCCCTTCCCCCGCCCCGCCTCACACAAGCATGCCACACCACGCCCCTTCCCTCCCCCGCCCTGCTCCTCACGATCACGCCATACCACGCTCCCTCCCTCCCCCACCCCACACGATCACGTCACACCACGCCCCCTCCCTCGCCCGCCCCGCCCCAAACATTCACATTCGCCAATCTTACCTCCTCCACCTCCTTCTTCTTCCCCCTCCCACGCCCCCTCCAAGGAAGCCACACCCCCTCAAACCCCGTCCCTTCCCGCCCTGTCCAAATCCATCCCTCCTCTCTCTCCTTCTTCTTCCCCCACCCACGCCCCCCATGGAAGGAAGGAGAGAAGGAGGGAGAGAAGAAGGGAAAGGAGGGAATGAGAGAAAGAAGGAAAGAAAGGTAAAGGAAGGAAGGAGAGAAGGAAAGATAGAAAGTGTGAGAGAAGAAGGGAAAGGAGGAGAGAAGGAAAGAAGAAAAGAAAAAAAGCAGGGAACAGAAGGAAGGAAGGTGAGAAGGAGGAAGAGAAGGAGGGAGAGAAAGTGGAAAGGAGAGAAGGAAGGAAAGAAAAGGGTAGAGAAGGAAGGAAGGAGAGAAGGATGGAGAGAAGAAGGGAAGGAGAGAAAGAAAGAAAGAAAGAAAGAAGAGTAGAGAAGGAAGGAAGGAGAGGAGGGAGAGAATGAAATAAAAAAGTGAAAGAGGGGAGAAAGGAGAGAAGGACCGAAAGAGAGAAAGAGGGAGGGGAAGGAAGGAAAGAGACAAGGAAGGGTGGAACCAAAGAGCAAAAGAAGTGAGAAAAGAAACATGTAGAGAAGGAAGAAAGAAGAAGGGAACGAAAAAGAAAGAAAAAGAGGGAAGGAATGAAAGAGGGAGGGAAGGAAAGACAGGAAAAAAGGAGAGAAAGAGGGAGGGAAGGTTGGCCACAGCAACGTGTGGCGGGTACAGCTAGTTATCTATACTCTGCTTTTTCTCTCCAATAAAGAAATAATAATAATAATTTATATGCCCCTTTCCAAAAAACACTCAAATTTTTGTATTGTCGAAGGCTTTCATGGCTGGAATCTCTAGGTTCTTGTGGGTTTTTTCGGGCTATAGGGCCATGTTCTAGAGACATTTCTCCTGACGTTTCGCCTGCATCTATCCAATAAATGCTACGTTCAGCAAAGGACAAGAGGGATCCTCTCACCTCTGCAGGAGTCTACCATATACCATGCAGCTATGGACAAATCTACATAGGGACCACCAAACGCAGGGCCCAAACAAGAATCCAGGAACATGAAAGGCACTGCAGACTACTTCAACCAGAGAAGTCAGCCATAGCAGAGCACCTGATGAATCAACCTGGACACAGCATATTATTTGAGAACACAGAAGTGCCGGACCACTCTCACAACCACCATGTCAGACTACACAGAGAAGCCATTGAAATCCACAAGCATGTGGACAATTTCAACAGAAAGGAAGAAACCATGAAAATGAACAAAATCTGGCTACCAGTATTAAAAAACTCTAAAATTACAACAGCAAAACAGCAGAGAGGAAACAACCAGGCACATCTTAACACCTCTCAACAAAAGATTTTCCCAGGCTCTGGCAGGCCTTCAAATGCTAATGAAGGTGGTCAGTTGAAACATTCACACCTAGCTCTAGCAGAGAAGAGCTCTTTGCCCCACCCCACCCATTCCACAGATATATAAACCCATTGTCCTAATTCCAACAGACCTCACTACCTCTGAGGATGCTTGCCATAGATGCAGGCGAAACGTCAGGAGAAATGCCTCTAGAACATGGCCCTATAGCCCGAAGAAACCCACAAGAACGTACTCATATTTTTATTATTATTTCTACTCTTTTTCTCTCCAAAAAAGAAATTATTATTATTATTATTTGTACCGCTTTTTCTCTCCAAAGGAGACTCAAATTATTATTATTTATATTCTGCTTTCTCTCTCCAAAAAAGAAATAATAATAATGTATACCCCCTTTTCTCTCCAAAAGCGACTACAATTATTATTTATACTCTGCTTTTTCTCTCCAAAAAAGAAATAATAATAATAATAATAAATTATACCCCCATTTTCTCTCCAAAAGAGACAAATTATTATTATTTATACGCTGCTTTTTCTCTCCAATAAAGAAATAATAACAATAATACTTTATACCCCTTTTTCTCTCCAAAAGAGACTCAATATTATTGTTATTGTTGTTGTTCTTCCTCCTCTTCCTCTTCCCTTCATACTAGGGATTCTGAGGTTCCTATTACCATAGGGCTCCTCTCCAGGGAGGCGTGGCCTGGGCGTGGCTCGCTCCTCTGGTCTGCAGGGGGCGCTGTGTCGCTTCCTTAGGCTTCCTCTCCGCCGGAAAGCCCACCCTTCCCGACTTCCGGTCACCTTCCCTTTCCTGGTGGAGGGCACAGGAGGCCGGCGGTCGGCGCCAATCGGGCCCCTCTTTCCGCTGTCGGTCTCGGAAGAGGAGGGCCAAGTAGGCCAAGTAGGAGTCTCAAAGGGGGAAAAAAAGGGGGAGGGGGAAAAAAGCCTTAAAAATAGCAAAAGAAAAAATAATATAAATAAATAATAAGAAATCGCCAGGAAGGAGGGTCAATAAGAAAACACTACGAGTAATAACCCAAACGAGAGAGGAGAAATCCTCACAATAATAAAAATAATATACGAAGCGGGGAGAGAAAATTTTAATAATATTAATAATTGCCAGGAATAAGAAGGGAAAATAGTAAGATAATAATATTTAAGAGGGAAGGGAATAATGAGAAATATTCTGATTTCCCTGCCTTATTATTTATTTTTAGTATTTTTAAACTTTTAATTTAATTTAGTCCTTTCTTTGTATGTGTTGTATTGCCCTCAAAGCCTTCTTTCTTTTCCATCTTTTTTGTGGGTCCTTTATTTACCTTCCCTTTAATACAGGTTTATTCATACTTATTTATATCCCCAATCACTTTTGTCAGTTTATTTCCCTCTTCAAAGGAGAATAGAAATTCATTACTTTTCCTCTCTTTGTTCAAAACCCATTAACTCTCCTCCAATCCCTTTACTATATTTTTCTTTTCTCTGCTACCATTTTCCTTTTTATCACCTCAAATTCAATCTTGGTGGGGTTTTTTTTTATTCTAAATAAAATTTTAGTATTGTAAAAAATCACCTGCCTCCCTGACTTTTTTGGAGAGAAATACTGTAGTTGCTTTGTCTATAACAATCATTGGATGATTGATCTATTTTGCACTAATAAAATAGAAGAAACTATAAATATATGTATGAAGGAATATAGGATTTTATTTTAAAGCCGCAGGAAAGAATTAGCCTTGAAGCAAAACCTTAATTTAAAAAGAAAAAGAAAAGATTCTCTCCCCCCAAAAGATTATTATTTTTGTAAAGCGGGATTGAATTGTTTATTTGTAAACAGTGTTTAAAAACTGCTCTTGGAAAATATATTGATTTGGGGAGTTTTTCAAAATCTTCCATCTAGTCCTCAACAGGCCTTTCTCAGATATTTGTTCCATTAAACATTTGCACTGTTTTTAATCGTTTTAGCCCATTACCTGCTTTTCCTATTCAACTGAAAGGGCTGTTCTCATAAGTCAGACCTCTCTTTAAATGTAACTCTAAAAACTAGGGTTTTTTTTTTTTAAAAGGTAATTGATTGGGAGGTGTCTCTTAAGTCTGAGGCCTGCTTTGGGGGAAGAAGGGGATGAACGCGGCCACCAGCAGCTACCCCATGGCCTCCGTGTATGTGGGGGACCTGCACTCAGATGTCACAGAGGCCATGCTCTATGAGAAGTTCAGCCCCGCCGGCCCTGTCCTCTCCATCCGTGTCTGCAGGGACATGATCACCCGCCGCTCTTTGGGCTATGCTTATGTCAACTTCCAGCAGCCTGCAGATGGTGAGTCATAATGAGAGAGTCTGGGACTGTGGAACTCATTGCCACAAGACGTACTGATCATACAGTTGGACTATCTAGTCCAGCCCCAATCTGCCTTGCAGGAAAAACATCAAGTACCTCCCAACAGATGACTATCCAGTCTCTGTTTAAAAACCTCCAAGGAGGTTGCACTACATTCCGAGACAGAGAGCTTCACTGTTGAACTGCTCTTACAGTCAGGAAGTTCTTCCTAATGTTCTAGTGGAATCTCGTTTCCTGTAATTTAAACCCATGGCTCCATTGAGGCCTAGTCTCCAGGGGAGCAGAAAGAAAGCCTGCTCCCTCTTCCTTATTGCATCATTTCAAATTTTCAAACATGGCCAACTACTTGGATGGATTTGAAAGGAGATTGGTTATGATCCTAGCAGAGCTGACTTAATCAACAGAAAAATGACCTTGTTGTCTCCACCAAACCCCACCTGGAAGAATAGCCCTGGGTCTAGTTCTGGGCAAAGTACTGTATTTCCTCGAGTTTTGTGACTCATTGAATCTAATGCACACCTCAATTTTCAAAACCTTGAAACCAAATGAAGGATTTGCTCCCAAATGTAATCCGCAGCAGCAAGAAGTGCACTGCAATTTGGCCAAAAATGGTGTGCATTACTATTCCTCCTTTAAAAACAAGTGTTAAAACACCAAAGCTTTCAGTGATGGAAAAGAAAACTTTGGGATGCGTCTATGCTGTAGAAGGAATCCATTTTAATTGCCATGGTTCAATGCTGTGGCATCATTGGGCCTGTAGTTTGACTTGAGCCTTCTCTCAAAGAATGTGAATGCCTCACCAAACTACCAATCCCAGCATTGCATAGCAATGAGCTCTAGCCATTTAATTAAAGATGGTGTTCCTCAAATAGGAACTCTAGCCGCTCCTGAAGTAATGTTCTGTTTTGCTTTGGCTCATATTACCATATTATGTGAATCTAATACACATTCTAATTTTGGCAAGACCATACAGCCAAAGAAAAATTGATTTGAGTAAATATGGTATTTCACGAAGGGGGTGGACAAGAAGAAACAGTTTCAGAGAAGTGCCAAGGTCTGAAAGCTATGAATTCTTCTGAGGAGCATTTTAGGGAGCGGAGTATAAACGCTCCCTAAAATGCTCCTCGGAGGGATTCATAGCTTAGAAAAGATAAGGCCAAGAGACACAATAGCCATGTTTAGATATTGGAAGGGATGTCCCATTGAGGAGGGATAGGTAAGCCTGTTCTTTAGTCTAGAAGACTGATAAAGAGCAATAGATTAAAATTGCGGGGGGAGGGGGGGGGGACCAATCCCAGCTAAACACAAGAAAGGAATCCCACCCCCCATTCCGACAGAAAGTGGCGTCTGTGGAGACTTTGAAGTAAAGGTTGGGTAGCCCACAGTCAGGAGGGCTTGGAGAGCATGTCTCTGCATGGCAGAAAATGATCTCCCAATCCTGTGTTTCCAGTAGTTACCCACTCACAGGGATGGCTGATAGTTCCCGGCCCACTCTTGAATTGGTCAGGATGGAACTCTACAAAGGTATGAGCCTATCATTCCAACTGGACAAAAGACAGAAGTCAAAGCACTCTGACTTTAAGAAAACCCACTCCCGTGGCCCCTTTATGTATTCATCGGAGTAATAAGAGTGAGTGGGGATATATACAGGGACAGATTGAGACGCGGCCCCGAAAACGCATACATTTAGGACATTACCCCACTTGTGAGATGATTGTAACTCTCGATGAAAATAAGGTTTTGTGTATTAATCAGACTGAAAATTCGAATCTCCCTTTATCTTTACATTATAATAATGTACATGGAGGAGATGTAATAATTTGATAGCTGAGCAAGCCCTATGGAAGGTTATGAATCAATTACCTTACATAGTCCAACCAGGTCGGGAGGATTGCCCTGGGATTATTTTGGATCTGTGGAAATTGGGCAGGAAAGATGTTCCCTCCTGTATGGAATGGCACCTGTACATTAGAAAGCATACTCCCAGCTGATAGAAGAGCTTACCCCTTACACCAGCCAAAACATGCCTGGGAAAAAGCAGTGGGCATGGAATAGAAGGAAGAGAGAATACCAGGAGAAACTGGAATATGATCCTGACAACATTTACTTTACCGAGGGGGAAAGACTTGGAGCAATATTTTTCTAAACATCAGACGAATCAGAAGAATATCTGTTCAAATAGAACGCCTAGCCAATTTTATACAATACATGGGTATTTTCATGTTGATTTTTATATTTTTTTTATAATGATAATGTGTTTTCCCATCATCATGAAGATGTGTCATAAATATACTGCAAGTGTGAGTTTAGATCCCTCGGTTCCCTCCAGTTACCGCCCAGTTTCAAATCTCTCATTCCTGGGCAAGGTGATTGAGAGGGCAGCAGCGGAGCAGTTGCAGCAATTCCTAGACGACACAGCCGGACTAGATCCCTTCCAATCCGGCTTCCGTGCGGGGCACGGAACAGAGACTGTGCTGGTCTCCATCACGGATCACCTTCGATGCCAGCTTGACCAGGGCCGGTCAGCGCTGCTTGTGCTATTGGATCTCACAGCAGCATTTGACACAGTCGACCACAATCTCTTGACCCACCGCCTTGCTGTTGCTGGAATCGGGGACAGCTTTAAACTGGCTGTCCTTCTTTCTTCACAACCGTGGACAGCGAGTAGAGAGGGGAGGCCTGGTCTCTGAGAGGTCCCCTCTATCTTGTGGGGTTCCTCAGGGGGCCATTCTCTCCCCTCTGTTGTTTAACATCTATATGCGACCACTTGCTCAGCTGGTTCGAGGTTTTGGGCTTGAGTGTTATCAGTATGCCGATGACACTCAGCTGGTGCTGAAGATGGAAGGCCGACTGGACTCTGTACCCGATTGTTTCCATCAGTGCCTCGAGGCCGTTACTGGATGGCTGCGTGCCAGCAGGTTGAGGGTGAATCCAACAAAGACGGAGATCCTATGGCTGGGTGGACCGGGCAGTGGGGACGTCCATCTGCCCACCCTGGATGGCGAGGCGTTACGCCCGTCATCATTGGTAAAGAGTCTGGGAGTCCTTTTGGACCCTCTGCTGACAATGGAGGCCCAGATCTCCGCCGTGAGCAGAACCGCCTTCTTTCACCTGCGGCAGGCTAGACGGCTAGCCCCCTACCTGTCCAGGGACGACCTAGCTACGGTGATCCAGGCCACGGTCATCTCAAGACTGGACTACTGTAACGCCCTCTACATTGGCCTCCCTCTGTCGGTGATTCGGAAGCTCAAGTTGGTACAAAACGCAGCTGCTCGGCTTCTTGCGGGAATTCCGATGAGATGCCACATAACACCAATCTTACTACAGCTGCATTGGTTACCAATTGATCACCGGATCACTTTCAAAGTGATGGTACTCACCTTTAAGGCCTTGCATGGTCTGGGGCCAATGTATCTGAGGGATCGTCTCACCCCCTACCAACCCCAGAGATCCCTCCGTTCTGAGGACCAAGATCTATTGGAGGTCCCCAGTGTCAAGACCTTGCGTCTAGCGGCAACCAGACGCAGAGCCTTCACAGCAGTGGTGCCATCAGTCTGGAATTCTCTGCCACCTGAGGTTCGTGCCCTGCGGGACTTACCAGCTTTCCACAGGGCATGTAAGACATACCTGTTCCGACAGGCTTTTAATGTTTGATACTGTTGTTTATAAAATGTTTTAAATTGCTTTTAAACTTTGTTAGATTTTAGCTATTCTTGTAAGCCGCTCCGAGCCCCAGGGGAGTGGCGGCATATAAGTTTAAATAATAAATAAATAAATGTTCAGCTTTCACAAAAGAAAAAATGGGGGAGTGAAGGGGTGAACAGAGCTTATTAGGTGAAAAGAGATTTAGGAAATGCTGAAAATGCAAGTCTAAGGAAGAGCCTTGTCCTTTGCCATAGAAAGGAACAAGGGCAAGGAGAGACAGAGTTTTGAAAAGCACAGGAAGGAACAGGATGCAAGCTAAAGGACTTACCACAGGCTGACATCCAAGAATTTGAAGTCATAACATGTATGAGAGAGGCTCTAAGTGTGTGAAAGGTTATCAGTTTTTGTCGTCAAGTGGAAGGAGGTGAAAGAACATGTTTTTGAAAGAATGTTTGGAAGAGGGTGGATCTGTTTCATGACACATCAGAAAAGGGGTATAAAGAATGAATTGGAAAGATCAAATGGCACAGGCAGCCTTTTGAAAGACATTTGATTGTCCAGCTGGTTCTGTCCGTGTGCGGCCGCACTCGCAAATAAAAGGATTTTTGATTCAAACCTCACAGAGACTTGTCTTTTTAGAGTCACCATATTTGCCAATTAAAATAGTTCCCTTCAAATGCCTAAACACCCTTAAACACCTGATCTCCGAAGCTCAACAAAGTCTAGCCTGGTTTGTAATTGGATGGGAAGAGCAAGCGCCAGGCTATGTTCAAACTCATAAATAATAAACAGAATTCTGAGTATTTGTGGAAGCAGAACCTGACTCTGATACAGTTTTGCAGAGGGAAGGAAATAAAAACGCTGAGTAATATTTCTCTTCTGGTAATGGTGAGAATTGTGCAATCCTAGACTGCAGGCCTTATTCCTAATTGCTGGCTGTGGAGGATGGGACCTGCAATCTAACGACATTTGGAATGCTGCATGCTTGCTACCACGTGCTGCAGTTTTTGTCCCAACATGTGCTGCAGTTTTTGTCTCATTACCATAGCAGCCTCTGATGGCACAAGAGCACAATCCCTTCTATTGTGTTCCTGCATTGCAACCTTTCAGCAGCAAATGGCGTATTCTCTGGGGTTGCCTCCCTTGCCAGCATATGCCTTTGGAGTATTGCTTTCTGCTATAAATAAAACACAGCCAAATGTAACTGCCTGAAATGGGACTTCTTGGTGATGAAAGCAAGAGGGAAGTTGAGAAGTCTGCAGGTGTAGAGTTCCATCAAGCAGGGAATTCTCATCTGGCCCCAAGGAACTCCTCTTTGAATTTCTCTTTTTCCTTCTCAACTGAGATACCTGTTTGGCAAGAACTCTTTCCCAGGCCCCTGCCTTTCTATGAACAAGAGCCTCTTGTGCCTCTGCCAAAGGGCTTTTAATATGCTGCTTTGTACTAAAATAGAAACCTGAAGGAGGATTAGTGTGTGTCAAAAGTCTAGGTTGCAATGGTTTTAGAATGTGATGGATACCCTTTGCTATTTAGCACAAGCAGAGCTTCCCTGTTTCTTTTTTAGGTACATTTGACCAACAGGAGATACTTAACCTTGCATCCCAGAGAACATGGATAGACCAATACAAACGTGCGTTCAAGTCAATCTGCTCAGCCACAATGTGTGATTGGCAGGTTTTTGATATCTAACAGGCATGGTTCTCTGCTGCCTACATGTGTCATCTGTTTAGGACAGAATCTCCCCTGGTACAAATGGTATTTACCAATGGTAAGCTTGCTGCAGCGGAGTCAAATGGACATGACAATTTGTGCAGTATCCTGAGAACTATCTGTGGTGATGCTGGTGTGTTTAAATTTTTATAGGTTCTATGATTAAACTATGCAACAAAATTTGAAAAATCTTCTGTTTCTGGTTTAAAAGTGTTATTTCCTGTTTAATTGCGCAGTCCTTACTTTGAAAGTAGTTGTATTATTCCAGAAACTTCACTTTTGTAACTGCCACATACTATGTTGAATTGGTTTGAGACTCTTATGAGATATTCATTGAAAAACTAGAGCAAACTGTGCTGCAGGATGTCCCTCCCACAGAAACAAAGTTTTTGCAGTTTAATAAACTTCTCCATGTTTTTATGATAGAACTAATTAGGGAATGACATTTATAACCCAGGAAGAAAAATCGTATTACATAGTGTTATTCTATGATTCTATGAAATTGTCTGTCAGGGGTCACCATGTTTTTTCTGGCCATGTTTGTATGTTCCAACTGCCCTGGATTTATTGAAGCAAGTATTCACGGAGTGTTGTGTGATTTCCAGGCTGTATGGTCGTGTTCCATCAGCATTTTCTCCTGATATTTTGCCTGTATCTGTGGATGGCATCTTCAGACGATCCTCTGATGTTACCACCCACAGATGCAGGTGAAATGTCAGAAGAAAATGCTGCAAAAACATGGCTTTGCAGCCCAGAAACCACACAACACTCCAGTGATTCTGGACGTGAAAGCTTTTGACAGTATATTATTACTTCTTGCATTCTTAAGATAAAAAATCTCACTTGCCTTTGTAGCTGAGCGAGCCTTGGACACTATGAACTTTGATGTGATCAAAGGCAAGCCCATCCGCATCATGTGGTCCCAGCGGGACCCTTCTCTGAGGAAGTCGGGTGTAGGGAACGTCTTCATTAAGAACCTGGACAAATCCATTGACAACAAGGCACTTTATGACACTTTCTCCGCTTTTTGGGAATATCTTTTCTTGCAAGGTAAGCTTCAGGAAGCCTGCTTTTCACCTTGTTCCTTGAGATCCTTTAGTCTTACCTTGACTGTGTTAAAAGTAGAGTAACAGTACTGGTGTTGAGCATTAAAGTGTGTGTGTTGTATATACATTTTTTGCAAGTATCAGTATTGTTGTTTGCCTTTCTGTCTTGGCTCCAGAAGGAGGCAGGTAGAAAGGATTTTCTCCTGCGGGTTTTTGTTCTACAGCCTTCTAGTCATTTCCAGCTTATGGAGACTAAAAAACCTATCCTAGAGATTTTTTAGCAAGATTTTTTTTCAAATTCTTTTTAATGGCCATCTTGGGGGCAACTTCCATAACATGAGATACAGTAACAACCCAGATATATACAAACACATTGTAATGCTAAAAATCCCAAATGCCCCCCCCCCCTCCAAAATAAAAAAAAAGAGCAGAACTAATATTTGCAGGACAGGAAGCGTAGCCTGTTTTTTGCTTTGTTATTTTTTTTTGGAAGGTATTCCCATTTTCCTTTCTAGAAAAAAGGAGGAAAAACTCGGGTAGCTTTCAATAGTGGTGGTTCATCTTCTTGAACTTCTCGTAATGATAATCACTGATCGCTTTTTCATTCGGTTGGCATTTGTGGTTCAGCAGAGAGATCTCTGGCTCCAGCTTCTCCATATCTCCCACCCGCAATGGACGTGCTTTGGCCTCCTCTTTGTTCCTCCTCACCGGCGCATTCAGTTCATGTGCTGGACGTGGTTGACGGCTGTATTTGTGGGCAATTTTTTTTGTGTAGGTGGGATTTACCTTCCTCTGAGGCTGATATAATACACTTGGGGTTTCCATGGCTGAAGAGGGATTCAAACCCTTCCCTCTAGAGCACTGCTTAAACTGTGGGACCCTTTAGTACAATATTGGGGTCACAAACAATTCGGCAGCATTAAAAGGTTTCTGAATGCCACCTTTTTACATAAGCCTCTTTGCATCAACATGCAATGTTGACAGTGGACTCTGCAGAAGCTATACCCAACAAAAAGAAAAATCAGCCTTGCAAATGCTGATTTATTATCAGTGTTTTTTATACCTATTTTATATACCTGGGACCATGAAAAAATTACTTAGGAGGAAAGGAGTCATGAGTGGAGAATGTTTAAGAAACCCTGCTCTAGAATCAGAGTCAAACCACTACTTGTGATGGTTTATTGAGAGATAATACCTATTTTTTCTCATAGTCCATAAACAGCAGAGTTTATGATTGCATGAGAAATAGTACTGAATAATATGTCAGAATTTTTTTTAATCTCCTGAATGACACCAATTCTATGGCAACTCACAAGGTTTCTCTTTTCACTCTGGCAGCAGGGCAAAGCACATTTGGGCGGAACATATTGCTGATATCGCAGTTAACTGTTATGAGGATGCTTTTAGCTAAATAGTTTTATCCTTGGCATCATATTGCATTTTAATGGTGTTGAATTTTAATAGGTAAAATCTTTATGCCAATTGTTTTATGTAATACTTTTATAACATTGTTCTTTTATACTGTTGCTTTTTTACATTGTTTTATATTGTCTTTTTCGGTATTGTTTTATCTGTGTGAGTGTGAATGGCTTTCAGTGTAAGCATTAATAAACAAAAATGGTGTAAATAACACCTACTTTTTTCCATAGTCAGTAAACAACAGCTTATGATTGCATCCAGGAAGTTAGTTGCTGTGTTCCTTATTCAGAACCTATATCTTTGCCACTTTTGATGCAGGTGGCATGTGCCTTTTCCTTCGCCCACCCCTTGCCATTCCCTGCAGGTGGTGTGCGATGAGAACCGCTCTAAGGGCTATGCCTTTGTGCACTTTGAGACACAGGATGCTGCCGACCGGGCCATTGAGAAGATGAACAGCATGCTGCTGAACGACCGCAAAGTGTGAGTGTCTCTGCTGCATCTCGATATTAACCTGCCCGGCTGCTGGTTCCCTTGCACCAGGCTTTGACCGCTGCCTCTTTGCTCCAGGGCTGGTGATTGTCCCTGCCCAGGCCTCAGCCTCCTCCTTCCAGTCCAAGGGCTTGCTAGGCGGATTCTCTTCCACTTTACCCATTACAAACAGCTTGGAGGGTGTTGCGAATATTTTCCTAAAAATAAGATCTAACCAGAAACCCTTGCATGATTATTCAGGATGATGCTCATAAAATAAGCCCTATCCCAGGCATTTATCGGTGGTAATCTCTTGTAACATTTGACAGGCATATTGAATTATAAAATAATAATATGATATATAACATTGGTGACACAGTGGGTTAAGCCCCTGAGCTGCTGAACTTGCTGACCGAAAGGTTGGCGGTTCGACTCCAGGGAGCGGGGTGAGCTCCTGTTGTTAGCCCCAGTTTTTGCCAACCTCACAGTTCAAAAACACGCAAATGTAAATAGATGAATCAGTACCACTTTTGCGGGAAGGTAACAGTGTTCCATGCAGTCATGCTGGCTACATGACCTGGAGGTGTCTAAGCTCTTCAGCTTAGAAATGGAGATGAGCACCAGCCCCCAGAATTGGATGCAACTTGATTTAATGTCAGGGGAAACTTTTATCTTTACTTTACTTCTAACACTATAGAACACAATTTTTGTCCCTGGGTTATAAATGTCCTTTCCTAATTATTACTACTAATTACAACTACTTTTAAGGTAAGTACCAAACAATTAAACAGGAAATAACACTTTCAAACCAGGAACATAATGTTTTCAAATTTTGTTACACAGTGTTATCTATATCTTTGATAACACGAAACAGCTTTGGTTCTTCCTTCTCCAGGTTTGTCGGACGATTTAAGTCCCGCAAAGAGCGGGAGGCAGAGCTGGGAGCCAAAGCTAAGGAGTTCACCAATGTCTGCATCAAAAACTTTGGGGACGACATGGATGACGAGAGGCTGAAGGAACTGTCTGGGAAATATGGTAAGCATTCCAGCACCCAGCATTTAGTAATAATTACCAAAATCATTGAAACTGACAGATTTAAAAACAAAAGTGTAGATGAAATTTTTATGCAGGAGATTTTGTGTGTGTGATTAAAATGGTTTTAGCAATGTAACTTATTGCGGCAAAAATGGAAAACACTACAAAGTGGGACAGAAGGGAGAGTTTCAAAGACCTTGCCAAATTTGTGACGCTGGTTTTGTAGAGAACTTAAGTACTGCTAGATATGCTTTTCTAGCTTTTCAGAAGATCTGAGTTGTTTCGGTAGATGGGCACATGCTATGAATTAAGGAATAGGGTTTTTATATCCAGCCCAAGGTTTTGTATCAGTAGTTTTGATTCAGTACTAAAACCATGCTTACTGGTCCTTTTGCAAAAAAAAACAAAAAAGGTACGCTATTTACTCAAATCTAATGCTCACTTTTTTGGGCTAAATTACCTTGCCAAAATTAGGGTGCACATTAGATTTGCATAATACGGTAATCTTATTGCTGAGCCAAATCAAAGGGGGAAGATACTTTAGGAGATGCACCAGGAGCTCTTCTTTGAGGGGCATTGCCTCTAATTTAATGGCCAGGCTCAGTGCAAATCAGTGCAAATGGCCAGGCTCAGTACAAATCCTGGGATTTGTAATACATTGAAGCAACTTCATTCTTTGGCAAAGAAGGCTCAAGGCCTTGTCAAACTACAGCCCCCATTACTCCTTACCCTTTTTTTTTTGTCGTGTCAGGAGCAACTTGAGAAACTGCAAGTTGCTTCTGGTGTGAGAGAATTCGCCATCTGCAAGGACGTTGCCCAGGGGACACCCGGGTGATTTGATGTTTTATCATCCTTGTGGGAGGCTTCTCTCACATCCCCGCATGAGGAGCTGGAGCTGATAGATGGAGCTCATCTGCACTCTCCCCGGATTTGAACCTGCAACCTGTCGGTCTTCAGTCCTGCTGGCACAGGGGTTTAACCCACTGCGCCACCAGGGGCTCCTTAGCATTGAATCAAGGCAATTAAAGTGGATTCATTCTACAGCATAGATGGATCCCAAGGTTTTCTTTTCAGTTGGAAGCTTTGATGCTCGACAGTTTTGTGTTTCAAAAAGGAATTGTAAGCAGCAAGCAACTGTAATGCACAAATGACAAAGACTGGACTTACACTGCCTTATATCCCAGGATCTGATCCCAGGTTATCTATTTATCCCAAACTAGCTGCCCCCTGCCATGCGTTGCTGTGGCCCAGTCTGTTGATTTGGAAAATAAAGTAATGAGAAAGTGTTGGTTTCTAATATATATAATTTCTTTATGCTTGTGGGTAAACAGCATTCCTTGTTGTTTCTTTGTCAGTGTTGATGTGGAGATTGTCTAGTTTGCCCACTCTGGAACATACAATATATAATTGTTTTTCTTTATGGGTCCTTTTCAAATCTATGATATTATATCTGTGTGTGTGTGAATAATATCTATCTATCTATCTATCTATCTATCTATCTATCTATATCTATGGCTGGATGGCTCTTTGTCGGGCTTTAATTATGTTTTCTTCCCCTGGTGAAGGGAGTTGGATTGGATGGCCTTAAGTATTTTCTGTTGGTCATGGGGGTTCTGTATGGGAAGTTTGTCCCAATTCGTTGGTGTGGTTCAGAATGCTCTTTGATTGTAGGTGAACTGTGAATCCCAGTGACTACAACTCCTAAATGTCAAAGTCTATTTTCCCCAAACTCCATCTGTGTTCATATTTGGGCGTGTTGAGTATTCGTGCCAAGTTTGGTCCAGATCCATCATTGTTTGAGTCCACAGTGCTCTCTGGATGTAGGGGAACTACAACTCCCAAACTCAAGGTCAATGCCCATCAAACCCTTCCAGTATTTTCTGTTGGTCATGGGAGTTCTGTGTGCCAGGTTTGGTTCATTTCCATCGTTGATGGAGTTCAGAATGCTCTTTGATTGTAGGTAAACTATAAATCCCAGCAACTACAATTCCCAAATGACAAAATCATAATTTTTTGAGTGATGGTCATTCCTTGTGTTGAGAGACGTTTTGTTGCCAAATTTGGTGTGATTTCGTTCATTGGTTCTTTTGTTTTTAAGGAACTCATGCACAGAGCAATTTTATATATATAGATTATTATCTGGCAGTGTAGACTCATATAGTCCAGTTCAAAGTAGATAATCTAAGATCAGATCCTGGGATATAACACAGTGTAGATCCAGCTAAAGAGGGCACATCTGGCAGCAAATCCTTTTTTTGTTTCAGAGTTTTGAAAATAGAGGTGTTCATTAGATTTGATGGTGCATTAAACTCAAGTCAATACAGTAATTTCATGGGAAAATTTCATGGGAAAAAACTCTAATAGGAGAGGGGGTTTCATATTGTCAGTAAAACTTTGGGGATCTCCTGCAAATCACCCAGGGATCCATCAGTATATCCCAGTCTATGCTTATCTTCTCTTGGAGTCAGTTGCTGGTTTCTACACTGGGGTGTTTTTTGTTTGTTTGTTTGTTTCAGGCAAGACCCTCAGTGTCAAAGTCACGAGAGACCCCACTGGAAATTCCAAAGGCTTTGGCTTTGTGAGTTTCGAAAAGCACGAAGAAGCCAACAAGGTTCGGCCTGTTTCCAAATCCTTTCCTTTGAGCTATTAGGTGTTTCCTACTAGTTTTGAATTGTTGCCAACACTGTAAACCACCCTGAGTTGCCTTCGGGGTTGAGAAGGGCAGTTTACAAATAAACAATAAAATAATCATAAATAAATAGTTAAAATTCTGCAAATACATGATCGGATTCATAGTTAACATTCAGTATCAACATCTGTATAGAACAATGAATGTCTGGGCCTCTTCGCTAATAATCCTGGGCCATTCACAAGGGAATAGAGGGCTCTGAACGCTCCAGGATGAAATCAGCACTCAAAGATCATGCAAATCAAAGATGAATTGAGGTTGCCCAGAACTAGTAACTTCCATAATAGGAAATAATCAGTTACTTGCAATGAAGTCTTCTTTTGTATATGTGCATTCATTAAGGGATAACTGGTGTTGTGATTGTAATGCTTTGCATTCCCTCACAGGCCGTAGAAGAAATGAATGGAAAAGACATCAATGGGAAGATGGTGTTTGTAGGCCAAGCACAGAAGAAAGTGGAGCGCCAGACCGAGCTGAAGCGCAAGTTTGAGCAACTCAAGCAAGAGAGGATCAGCCGGTATCAGGTTAGAGAGGAGTTGCATTTTATCATGGGCTTGTTTCATCACTCAGAGGAGGGTTGTTAGATTTGAATTTACCCTTTGTTCAAATTTACATCAAAAGTATGAGACAAGATGAAGGATTAACCATTATGTGAAAAAGTTCCATGAAGGGCTTTTTTGCTTGAGCTCTTGTTGTGAACATTTTTAAGTCACATAAATGGATGAGGGAGAAAGTCCCATTGATGGTAACCGAAGGGGAATTCAGATCCCAAGAAAAGGTCAAAGTGATCCAAAATCCAGCTGGAGGGAGTTGCATCTGAATCTTTCTCACTCCTTGCTGCGAGGTGCAGGTCTGGGGACATGGGATGTGAAAGCAACACAGAGCAAATCCAGACGGGCCTCCATTCTGAAGAGTCTTGTCTCTACAACTCTGCAACATTTCGATTATTTTGTCTCCAAGAAAAGATAGGTTTGTTCGTACTTGTCGTAATTCATCAAGTACACATTGGATAAGATAATCCAGTTTCGTTTGTATCATGTTTACATGCTTACTATCTCATGTTGATAATGTTTCCTTTGTAGGGAGTTAATTTGTACTTTAAGAACCTGGATGATACAATCGATGATGAGACGCTAAGGAAGGAATTCTCTCCTTTTGGTTCTATTACAAGTGCCAAGGTAAAGGGTGAAGTGAGAGAAAGAATGGAAATGTAACTGGAAATCTTTAGGAGGATGATATACTGTGTAATCAGACTAAAATAATAATAATGATAATGATAATGATAATGGATAATCCTTAAATATAATTTAAAATTTGGCCTGCTTTAAGATCAGACTAAAACCTTTGCTACAAGAATGTGAATGTAAATTATTATTTTAAATTGTTACTTTACAATGTTTTATACTTATTATCAATGTATTTGGATTGTTGTTTACATTATTTTAATATATTGTAAGCCACTTTGAGTCCTGTGATGGAGAAAAGCGGGATATAAATAAAGATTTTTTATTATTATTATTATTATTATTATTATTATTATTATTATTATTATTATTTTACTGACACAAAACACAGTATGCCACAGCAAACAAGATCTATATTCTGGATTTCGTATCACAAAATCACAAGTCAAACACTTCCCAAGCATTTAGGACTGTGTGATGTATTTTCGAATGATGTGCACAGATCCAAGTAAGGTGGCCTTTTGCAGTTGACAGATAGTTATTTTGTTAGTGTCTATTGTTTCCAAATGCTGCCTGAGATCTTTTGGCATGGCACTTAGTGTGCTGATTACCACTGGGTCCACATGTACTGGTTTATGCCAGAGTCTTTGTAATTTGATTTTGTGGTCCTGATAACGGCTGAGTTTTTCCCTGTTGTTTTTCCTCAATGCGACTGGCACCTGGTATGGTGACATCAATAATCCAAACTTGTTTCTTTTCCATAATCATGATGTCTGGTGTATTGTGTTCCAAAACTTTGTCTGTTGTTGTTATTATTATTAGAAACACATCAAGATGAGTCCACAGCAGACAAGATCACACATCGGACACTTCCCAAGTGTCTAGGACTCTGTGATGTATACTGGGATCTGCGAATAATGCGTACAGATCCCAGTAAGGTCGCCTTCTGCACCTGGCAGATGGTAATTTTGTCAGTGCAGGCCAAGGTCTTTAGGCACTGCACCTAAATATTATTAGTGGTAGTAGTCGTATTAGTATTTTGCAACCAGTGGGAGAAAGAGACAGAATGACGTTTGGCTTTTTGTAGTCCATTCCCTTTGATGGTGTAAGGGCTCATGGGAAGGATGCACCTGAATTTTTTCCAAGTCTCGGAGAACAAGTGGGGGCCTGGGGACAAGGGGTGCTAAAGCAAAGCAGAGGAAATCCAGATGGGCTGCCTCTTCTCCGCAGTGAGGGCCTGTCTCTACACCTTCTGCTACACTGCCTTCAGCTAGGGACCTCATTCATTAAACAATATGTTTCACAGCATTTAGTTTGGCCTGCAGTTGATCCTGCCTCTAGTGTGAAATGTTCAAGGCGGTGGATGAAGATTTTTGGGGAAACTGCAAATGTGCTGCAAAAATGCTGTACAGATGATGATGATGATGGCGATGACGAATGTTGTGTTTCATCTCTCTGTTTTAATTATGTTATAGCCAGCTGCAAGGAGAGGCATGTAATGAATTTAATATTATCATCCTCTGCACAGCATTATTGCAGCACATCCTTTCTTAAAATACATATAACAAATACAAACACAAGTTTGGTTATTAAGTAGCCAACAAAGGAACTGTGGAGCTCTTCTTAAGATTTTCGCCAAGAGATTAGCAGCGTCAAAATTATATTTTCAGTGTACATCTTTAAGATGGGAGGTGGGAAATCCATTCTAATCTAGATTATTTTTCATTGGGAGGTTTGGGGAAATTTTGTTGAAATTGATGAAAGTAATATAGGGGGAAATGGTTGTCTTTTATAAATTGTATAATAATATTTACATTGCTGAAAAATATAATAAATATATAGAATAAAAAAAATCCAAGTTTGAGGTGTTCTTCCAATGCAGACACATTGAGTGTTCTCTTTTTGGCACATGCAACAGCAGTCCTGATGACACCAACTGACTTTTAAATAATGTTTCATCTTGCCATGTTTTTATCATTTTCCTTTTCAATTGATTATTTTCTAAGTGACCTTAATTTTTATTATTGTTATTATTATTATGAACATTTTTGTATGTGCCTGTCATTGTATGGGCTGTTGTCTCTATTTGCTCCATATATTTTTGTAAGTGGCCTTTGAGTTTTTTGAATAAAAGTAACTTAAAAGGTCACTTACAAATGAAGAGTTGCCATGCTGTTTTTCCCTTCCAGGTCATGCTGGAAGGGGGGCGCAGCAAAGGCTTTGGCTTTGTCTGCTTCTTCTCCCCGGAGGAGGCCACCAAGGCCGTGACAGAAATGAACGGGCGCATTGTGGGCTCCAAGCCGCTCTACGTTGCCTTGGCTCAGAGGAAGGAGGAGCGCAAGGCCCACCTCACCAACCGGTATATGCAGCGCATTGCCGGAATGAGGGCCCTCCCTGCCAACGCCATCCTCAATCAGTTCCAGCCAGCGGCAGGAGGTTACTTCATGCCTGCTGTGCCCCAGGTGAGTCCTGGCAGATGCTCTCAAGCAACGTTTCTGAATCATCTATATATATAAATCTGTAAGGGGCATCCAACGGGACAGCAAAACTCAAAAAACCCCCAACGAAAATTAACCAAAATTCCCATGCACCTACCACAACCCACAAGGTACAAACAAATCGAATCAAAATAAAAAACAACACAACAACACACTCACAAAAGGACAAAACAACTGAGCATGCGTAATGGCACCCAGCCACAAGTTCCCTGGTGCGCACACATGGCCTGCCGGCCAATGCTCCCTCCGCACAAGCCATGCCCCCATCCTCCATCACCCCACCCCGTGCGATAACCCAACAGCACGGCCCCTCCCTCCCCTGCCCGCCCCACATGATCACGCCACAACACGCCGCCTCCAAGGAAGCCCCGCCCAGTCCAAACCCCACCCCTTCCCGCCCTGTCAAAACCATCCCTCCTCCCCCTCCTTCATCTAACCTCGCCCATGCCGCCTCCAAGCCCCGCCCCGCCCACTCCAAGCCCCGCAGCACCCCTTCCCGCCCTGTCAAAACCATCCCTCCTCCCCCTCCTTCATCTTACCCCGCCCATGCCGCCTCCAAGCGCGCTCTGTCAAAACCATCCCTCCTCCCCCTCCTTCATCTAACCCCGCCCACACCTACCGACGCCCCGCCCATACACTCCTCCGGTAAGCCACGCCCCCTTCCTTCGCCCCCCCACCCCTTCCCTCTCTGACTCAATCCTTTCCTCCTCCCACGCCCCTTCCTTTGCCCCCCCACCCCTTCCCTCCCTGACTCAATCCTTCCCTCCTCCCACCCCCCTCCGGTAAGCCACGCCCCCTTCCTTCACCCCACCCCCACTCCTTCCCTCCCTGACTCAATCCTTCCCTCCTCCCACCCCCCTCCGGTAAACCACGCCCCTTCCTTTGCCCCCACCCCACCCCTTCCCTCCCTGACTCAATCCTTCCCTCTTCCCACCCCCCTCCATTGAAGCTGCTGGGATTTATAGTTTACCTATAATCAAAGCATTCTGAACTCCACCAACGACGGAATTAAACCAAACGTGGCGCACAGGACTCCCAAGACCCAACATAAACACGAGAAGGGTTTGGTAAGCAATGGGAAGGAAGAAAGGAAGGAGGGAAGGCAGGAAAGAAAGAGGTACCGAAGGAAGGAAGAAGAGAAAGTAGAAAGGAAAGAAAAATAAAAGGAAAGGCAGGAAAGAGGTAAAGAAGGAAGAAAAGAAAATAAAAAATGAAAGAAGGAAGTCAACGCATGGCAGGGTACAGCTAGTAGGAACTATGAATATCACAGAGTCTTTACTTTCTCAACCTGAGAGTGGGGACCCGGGGGGGGGGGGGCATGATGGAGTGTCAGAGGAGTAGCCATCAGAAAAAAAATAGTATTTTCTGTTGGTCATGTGGGTTCTGTGTGTGAAGTTTGGCCCAATTCCATTGTTGGTGGGATTCAAAATTCTCTTTGATTGTAGGTGAACTATAAATCCCAGCAACTACAACTCCCAAATGTCAAGGTGCATTTTCCCAACTCCACCAGTGTTCACATTTGAATATATTGAATATTCATGCCAAGTTTGGTCCAGATCCATCATTTTTTGAGTCCACAGTGCTCTCTGGATGTAGGTGAACTACAACTCCAAAATTTAAGGCCAATGCCTACCAAACCCAGTATTTTCTGTTGGTCATGGGAGTTCTGTGTGCCAAGTTTGGTTCAATTCTATTGTTGGTGGAGTTCAAAATGCTCTTTGATTGTAGGTGAACTATAAATTGTAAAAAAAACAAACAAATAACAACAACAAAAAATAAACTCCCAAATGAAAAATCAATCCCCCCAACCCCACCAGTATTCAAATTTGGGTGTATCAGATATTTGTGCTAAATTTGCTTCAGTGAATATCCCGTACATCAGGTATTTACATTACGATTTATAACACTAGCAAAATTACAGTTTTGAAGTAGCAACGAAAATAATTGTATGGTTGGGGGTCACCGCAACATGAGGAACTTTATTTAGGGGTCACAACATTAGGAAGGTTGAGAACCACTGTCCTAAAGCTTAAAGAATATACATCCCACCTGAAATTCTGCAAAATTCTGGGGCTTGTAGTTTAGAAAGATGCAGAACTCTGGCTGAGCATTTCAAAAGCCCTTCCTTCCCCTAAACTATAAGCCTCAGGATTCTGCAGGAGGCAGCTACAGAATTTCTAATGGGATGCATACTCTATGCCCACTCTTTCAGCTCCAGTGTGGTTCTGGCCTGAGAACTGGTTTTAAGGTTTTTAACTGTTTTAAGGGTTTTCCCTTAGAAAGGTAGAAATAAAGTTATACTTAAAGCAACCCACAAATGAGAAGTCAAAATGAACAAGTGGGAGGCTTACAGATTAGTTTAGTAAGTGTTTAGTAGAATGTGAATAGAAGTTCCATGTTGCAGGTTAAAATGTGTTTTACTTTTGTGTATAAAGAAAAATTATATTTAATGTAGTTTTAATTGTATTTTGTCTTGTTTTTTACCGGTATGTTTTTTCTTTGAATGTTTGAATAAATATTGCATACAAAATATACAAATATTGTATACAAAAAGAAATATTGTGTACTGTTAATATTTTAATATTTTGTATATTTTAATGTTTTAAATAGAATTGTGTTTGTTTTATTTTAAACCGCTTTGAGTCTCTTTTTTAGAGAAAAATGGGATAATGATTATGAAGATGATAATGATGGGACTTGCTAGGAGTATGAAGTATCTTTGAGTTAGCTGATAATATTACAAATACTTTGTGCTCTGGCGTTAAGAATCTTCAAAGCCAAAGCTGCTAATAATGTTTTGTATTGGGTCAAACTTTTATGTCATCATCACACACCCTTTTCCTGTGAATTAGAGTGCGAATGTGTCAATAGGGTTATGGAATTGCAGGAGAACCAAGTTGACAGATCTGACTGAGATGGGCCTGCTTCGGAAGGAGAGGTGGGTAATAAATATGTTGTTGTTATTTCTGTTTTTCAGGCCCAGAGCAGACCTCCTTACTATGCCCCCAACCAGATGGCGCAGATCCGGCCCAATCCTCGCTGGCAGCAAGGAGGGCAGCCTCAAGGTGAGTAGGAATGAAAGGGCCATTTTGACCTCAAGGTCCAGGCTTCTCCCCTCTTTCCTTTGAAAGGAATGTCCAGCTCTTGCAATCCCAATCCCTTGACCAGTATTTCAATCCGTAGTACTTGCCTAATGCAACCACCACAAGATGGAGGATTGAGAAACAAGCGACAAGGTCTGGCCCAATGCAAGGCCATGAGGGGACCAGAGTACACACAACCCTCACACACAAGGCCAGACAGTGGGAAGCTACCACTGTATATTAATTATTTTCTTGCTGCCACCAAATATTTCTTAAGGTTAAGTTATTATTTCATAGACCACCCTCCTTAACTAGAATGTTTTAAAAAAGCCTTTGAAATTGGGGTCCAGTCTTCAGTTGAAATAAAACAGGAATATGTTGTTTATTTTGTTCTGTAACAGTAAATAGGTGTAGCTGTTTCAATAGATTAACAGGCTTTACTTGGACAGAGAATGGTACTTTTAACTTGAGTTTCTTAAACACAGGAATACAAACAGGGTCTTTTGAACCTTTTAAATCTTCCTGTGGTGGAGGCTCCTTTGGAAGCTTTTAAACAGAGGCTGGATAGCCATCTGTCAGGGGTGCTTGGAATGCAGTATTCCTGCTTCTAGACAGGAGGTTGGACTGGATGGCCCATGAGGTCTCTTCCAACTCTATGATTCTATGATTCCTTTAACACCAGCACTCTAATAACAATAGAGGCCTAACTATTTTGCTCAAAGAGGTATCTTTTAACAATAAACAGTTCCCTAACCCTTCAAATTCCAGACTCCCAACTGAACTCCAAAATGGCTGCCTTAGATCGTTCTCCTTCCCTCTGGCTCTGCCCATCTCCAGTGGCTAAGCGTTTCCCTCCAATTTCATCAGCCAATCAGACTGTACCTCTGGCTATGAGGTGCCTGATTGCTCCACCCCTCAGCTCTCCTTAGCTTTGGTCAGCCAGGCCTGTTCTGTCACCGCTGGAGCCGAAATTAAGTGCTTCTAAAAGAGGATGCAAGGCTTGCGTCCAGCGGGAAGCCCGGGGGCCCGAGAAGGAGCCTTTAGAGGAACTTTTCCTATTAAGCAAGCTTTAGGAGACTTGGAGCTTAAATACAACAGTCTTTATTAATGAACAAGCAAGAATTGTAAAGTTTCTAAAGTCTATTGGCTTTGCAGTCTTGTTTACAAGAAACAGGCACTATCTTCAAGAAAACTTTAACAGAAAAATTCCCCTTTAAAGCTCCTCCCAAGCTGCTGTGAACTTAAACCTAACTGGTTTGAGTCTTCTACCGGCTGAACTGCGTCTCAGAACCGAAACAGATGTACCATCAGGCTTGAAATCACTTAGCTGAAGATGAAGAGCCGTTATTCCCTCTGGAGGTCCTCAGGGCTGTGAAGTTGTTCCCTGGAACCCTTTGGGAATCCGTAGAAGCCTTCAATCTGTTCTTCCCCAGGAAGTCTTAAAAGACGAATCTTTTGGACAGGAGGAATGTCTGTATGCATCCTCTGCCTTGGCTTCTCTTGCTGTAACTAATTGAAAAATGGCCCTTTCCCTCCAAAAAACAAAAAGGGGGCGGGACCAGGGATCCTAACTATAATTGGCAGGTGGCTTACCCTATGGTTGCAGCCTATAACAGGAAGCCACCCTGCTGCAAAATCCCAAGCCTGGGATTGCAAACAAACATTAACTGCAAAGCAAACAAAATAGGAGCTCCTGGTACAGCTGTACCAGCACAAGGCCTGTTTACTGCCTTTTACACCAACCCTGCAAGGTAGGCCAATCCGTTACACCTAACATTGCAGATGTATGGCTTTATTCTCTTCCTTCCTTCATTCTCAAATATAGGCTTTCAAGGGGTGCCCAACATGCGCCAATCCAGACCAAGGCCCAGTTTACGCCACTTGGCTCCGGCCGGAAATGCCCAAGCTGGACGGGGTTTGCCTGGTGCCCCTCAAAAGGTTGGTAAGTGTCAGTTTATTCTGATTTCCTCTGGGAAGAAGGCACCGGCTCTTCCTTCTGCAGGCATCTGATCTTCATTATATTCCAGCAACCCTGTGGTCCAATTCATTCAACTTTGAAAGGATTGTACATTACCTTTTTGTCTGTTTTGTACTAGATGTTCTATATTGTTTATAGCTGATACTGTGAGCTACATTGGGTTCCATATTTAGAGAAAATACAGATAAAGTTAAATATAAAACAGTGGCAAATGAAAAATCATTGTTCATAGAGGAAGCTATTTTAATAGATAACTGTGTAACAAAATTGGAAAAAATTATATTCCTCGTTTAAAAGTGTTATTTCCTGTTTAATAGTGCAGTCCTTACTTTGAAAGTAGTTGTTATAACTTCATTTTTGTGGCTGCCACAAACCATGCTGAATTGTTTGAGACTTGATAGGATATTCATTGAAAAACTAGCAAAATAAGCTGCAGGATGGCCCTCCTGCAGAAACAAAGTTTTTTGCAGTTCAATAACCTTTTCCCATGTTTTTATGATAGAACCAGTTAGGAAATGACATTTAAAACCCAGGCATAAAAATCATGTTACAATAGTGTAATAATTCCAATAAGTTTACTAATATTTCCCCAGTTACTAATATCCATTTAGTATTTTGCTATGTTACCCCGCAGCGGGTAAAACAACTGAACTTGCTGACTGAAAGGTCAGCAGATCAGATCCAGGGAGCTGGGTGAGCTCCTGCTGTTAGCCCCAGCTCTACCAATCTAGCAGTTCGAAAACATGCAAATGTGAGTTCAGTAAGTACTTTGGCGGGAAGGTAATGATGCTTTATGCAGTCATGCTGGCCAGATAAACTTGGAGATGTCTACGGACAACACTGGCTCTTTGGCTTAGAAATGGAGATGAGCACCACCCGCCATAGTTGGACACAACGAGACTTAATGTCAAGAGGAAACCTTTGCATTTATGTTTCCTGTCGTAGTCAACTGCGAAATCGCACTTATGGTATTCCTGCGCCCGCGCAGGCCCAGCTTTCGGAACCTTCTAGACTTAAAAAGAAACATTTTGCTCCCCAGTCCCGCCCCCCCTCCCCCCGAGTATATAAGGTCCGTGGGCGGGACCAACCGCCAATTCTCTTTTTTCCGCCGATAGAATAGGCATCAGCTTAGTGAACCTGTGATTTTTTGACTCGGACTGATCTTTTGACAACGATTCTGATATCTGGCTCCCCTAACTTGGACTGAACGACGATTCTTTGGCTAAACTGGCACGGGTAGCTATTGAAATGGCGACCACTTCCTTTAAGAAGTGCAGCAAGTGCCCTAACGTGTTACCTGACACGGATGGGCACGAGTTATGCCTTGCGTGTTTGGGAGAAATCCACCTCTCCCAAACCTGTGCGATCTGTGCGGCCTTTACTCCACAGACGCGGAAGAACCGTGAGATGAGATTGAAGGCGGCCCTTTACGAAAGGGCCCTGCTGCCCCCTCCGTCCCCGAGGCCATCACCAGGGCCTGAGGCATCCTCCTTACCTGCTGAGATTGCTCCCAAGAAGAAGGCCAAAAAGCCTAAAGAGAAGGCGCAAGATGGCCGCTCGGAGCCTCAGGGCCGCAGCGCCTCTAAGAAGGAGGGGAAGACTCCAGCAGAGGGCCGACAGCGCCCCGTGCAGGCGCAGCCTACAGCGAGTCTCCTCTTCCCGCCGGGAAGACCGGCGCCGCCCCGTGATCTGGGCGCGAAGACCGCCCAAACTCGAGCCTCCCCGACACCGACTGAGGCTCTCCTAGTGCCTTCGATCCCGAGCCTCTCTTCTCCTCCTCCAGCCAGCCGTGAGGCCTCCGAGAGCGTGACTCCAGCGAGGGGGGCGGGAGTGGGCGCCTCGGCTAGCCCCGCCCCCACAGAGCCGGCCCCGCCCGAGACAGGAGGAGCGGCGGCCGCTGGAAAGGGAGGTGCCAACGCGCAGCAAAGAGCGGCCCCCGAGGTTGATGAATGGGGCAGGCCGCTCGGGATCGCGGGCCCCTCGATCTCGCCGAGCCCGAGAGGAGCCCTTTTGCCCCTCCCGAACCCGACTCCTTTGCCGACTTCGCCAAGGAGGGAGGAGCGACACCGTAGACCTCGGAGGTCTAGATCTCCCTCCAGGCGAAGCAGATCTGCATCCAGACGAAGCAGAGCTTCCAGCCGTCGATACCGACGGGGATCGAGGGGCCGATCCAGGCGAACATCGTCGTCGTCTTCGTCCTCCTCGTCCTCCTCTTCCTCCCCCGCCTCCAGGTCGGCCAGGAGGGCTCGCCGGGCTCGTAGATCCTGCTCCTCTGCATCTTTGCGGCCCCAGTTCACACCAGGCCCTTATCCATACCCGGGCTTCTGGCAAATGGCTCCATCGGGCCAAATGTTGTTCCAGCATACGCCTCCTTTTGCGCCCATGCAGCACATGGAGGCCATCCCTGGCATTGCGCAAAGGGGCTTGGGCACATCAACAACTGTATTCCCTACCCCAGCCCTAATGCCACCACCAACAACGGCACTGACTGCCAGAGCGCAAGAAATTGTTTCTCGCCCAGAGGGCGTCCCCAGGGCAAGTCAAGAACTCTGTGCTGGACAAAATGCTTGTAATGAACGATCTGTTGGTGTAATTCAATCACTTTATATTGATCCTCCTGATTGTGTTGAAAATGCTAATGGGGGCTCCACACCCGTGCCAATGACCTCTTGTCAGCCTGCAATGACTCCTATGGGGGATCTTGAGGACCCTGCCCCCCATGTGGAGCATAGGGCCACTGAGCCGGAGGAATCGAACTCCGATTCAGACACTCCTGACCAAGCGGTGGTTCCCAGCGCCTCTGAACCGGGTCCCTTACCACCTGACTTTAACAAATTTGCATGTCTGGTAGACAGAATGATTAAAGCCCTCGACATCCTGGCCCCTAAAGCCCCGGAGCATGTCGAGGACCCTATGTTTCCTAGTGAGGAGCAAAATGTGGTCACCTCAACAGCCCTACCCATGCTCCCCTACCTACTGAAATTAGCTAAGATACTAGACATACCGCCGGCCGCAGTGCCAGCTGTCCCCAAGAGGGTGGACAACATGTACAAAATCAATCTGGCCAAAGCGAAATGGGTGACAAATCCCCCCAAACCGAATACGGTAGTAGCCGAGGTGGTTAAGTCAAAGCGCCCAAAGGGAATCCTTTCTGCTCCCCCAGACAAGGAGGGCAGAAAAGTTGATTCCATGGGAAAGAAAGCTCATGTTACGGCCGGTCTGCTAACAAGGATGTCGCACTACACGACATATATGAGCGGGTACCAGAGCTTTCTCTGGAATAAAATGCTCCCATACCTCGACAAACTTCCCCAAGAGGAACAACGTTTCCCTAAGGCTCTCCACACGGAGGCGTTGATTTTGTCGAAAATCCAAAAGGATTTTGCCAAACACCTGGCCGAGACTGCGGGCCATCTGTTTGCTACGGCCACTTCAATCAGAAGGCACGCCTGGCTTAGGGCTGCTAACTTATCTGAGGAGGGGAAGGCCTTAGCCGAGGACCTACCCCTGCACAAGGAAGGCTTGTTCAATCCGGAAACGGACGGAACATTAAAGGAGAAGCAGGAAGTACGCCAGGCTGCTAATAAATTCGGTTACACCTGGCAGCCCTACAACCAACAACGCGCAAGATGGCAACCTCCTGCGGGTAATTTCCGTAAAATCTTTAATAACTCTTACTCAGGGCCCTTCAGGGGAAGGAATTCATCATCACCTAGATATCAGGGAAATAGGAGATCCTCCTATAACTCTAAACCACGATTCCAACCCTACCAAAACAAACCGAAGCAGGGCGCCTCGCGGAAGCGCCTTTGATGACAGGGATCCTATTATTGAGAGCCCCTTAGTCGACTCCTCCGCGAGTTTGAATGTTGAACCCGTTGAGGCCCAATTTGCCCCGGTTACTAATGTTCATTTCCCGAGTTTTCTAGCTGACTCTCCTCCAGTGTTTGGAGATAGGCTGGCTATGTTTTATAATTGTTGGGAAACCATTACTACTGATAGTTGGGTGTTAGCTATTGTTAGACGGGGCTACACCATTGAATTCAATGAGACCCCGGGAACGGGCAGGGTTACGAGCACGCAACCGTCTCCGGCACTCCTGCAAGAGATAAATACGCTCCTACTCAAAGGGGCCATTTCACCTGTTGCGCCGTCTATGTTCCCGCATTGTTTTTTCTCCAGTTATTTTGTTGTTGAAAAGCGCGGAGGAGGTTTTTGGGCTATTATGGATCTAAGAAACTTGAATAAATGCATCATTCCAAAGAAATTTCGAATGGTCACTTTGGCTTCGATCTTACCTCTGTTAACGAAAGATGTGTGGTTCGCCACCATCGATCTTAGGGACGCATACTTCCATTTTTCAATATCACCACATCACACAAGGTTTTTGACATTCATGGTGGGCTCACAGGCATTTCATTACAACGTACTCCCGTTCGGACTGAGTACGGCCCCGCGGGTTTTCACCAAGTCCATAGCAGTGGTAGTAGCACATCTACGCACTCAGGGCATTATAGTGTACCCCTATATAGATGATTGGCTGATTGTGTCCCAATCACACAACCAACTACATCACCACATTTCTATCATTCTCTATCTTTTACAGTCTTTAGGGTTGATTGTCAACATGGAGAAGTCGTCCCTGGCGCCATCCCGTCAGATCCAGTTTATTGGAGCCCTGCTGGACTCTCGCACGCAGAGGGCTTACCTACCTGCCAATCGGGTTTCCAACCTTCGAGAGCTTATCAACCGATTCCTGGAGTCCTCCACGGTGTCGGCCAGACAAGTCCAGATCCTGCTAGGCCATATGGCCTCTACCACGTCGGTAATCCCGTTTTCAAGGCTCCGGATGCGTCCCCTGCAGGCATGGTTTGGTTCAGTTTTCAACCCCCTCAGGGACAGCCAAAATATCAGGCTGTCCCCTCCGGAAATGGTCCGGCGCTCCTTGGGATGGTGGACGCAACCCCAATGGGTCTGTATGGGGCTTCCCTTTCAGCCCCCCTCTCCTACGTTAACCATCACAACAGATTCCTCCCTGTCGGGGTGGGGTGCCCATGCACAGGGACTTGTTGCTCAGGGAAGGTGGTCCCCAAGCGAAAGCACGTTAGACATAAACGTTCTAGAGCTCATGGCAGTAGGAAAAGCTCTAAAGTCCTTCGAAGGCATGGTAAGAGGCACAGTAGTACAGATCCTGACGGACAACACAACCGTCATGTACTACTTAAACAAACAGGGCGGCACTCACTCACACCAGCTCCTGCAACTCACGATCAGCATCTGGGAATGGTGCATCCAGAGGGGAACGTTCTTACGGGCCTCTCATGTCCTGGGGGAACAAAACTCCCTAGCGGACTCTCTGAGCAGGAGCCCAATGGGGAACCACGAGTGGTCGCTGGATTTGGAGGAATTAGGAAAGATCTTCCAGGTGTGGGGTTATCCGACCATAGACCTGTTCGCATCCACGGAGAACAGGAAATGCAAAGCATTCTGTGCGAGGACTCAGCCGTCCCTGCACGGGGACTGTCTAGGGGATGCACTCCTCAGGAACTGGGGGGGGGGGTTCCCTAGTCTACGCGTTTCCACCATTCCCTCTTCTTTTGAGGGTAGTAGCAAAGATACAATCGGACAGTGCGCACTGCATCCTAGTGACCCCGTGGTGGCCACGTCAACCGTGGTTTGCACCACTCCTTCAGTTGTCAGGGAGAGTCTTTGTGAGACTCAGGAACAAGCCGGACCTTCTAACCTCCCAACAGGGACAGGTTCTCTATCCGGACGTCCAAACTCTGAGGTTGACCGCGTGGCGGATTCTCCCACCGGAGTAAACCGTGAGGCTTCCTTTTCAGAGTCTGTTCTAGCCATTATTGATGCGGCTCACAGACCATCTACCAAACGCTCATACACATACAAGTGGGCACGATTTAGCAGATTTGCAGCAGCAAATGGGGTGCAACCAGAGTCCGCACCTATCTCAGTGATTTTGGATTTTTTGCTGCCCCTCTCAGAGGCAGGCATGTCTAACTCTTCGATAAAGTGCTATTTAGCGGCCATTTCATGGGCCAGAAGGAAGACGGGACTTCCGTCTTGTTTCGTTGATCTGTCGGTCAAGGCCTTTCTGAAGGGGCTAGCAAATGTCAAACCGCCAACGGCTCCGATTACTCCCTCTTGGAGTCTGGAGTTGGTTCTCTCGTCACTGATGAAGGCTCCATTTGAGCCCTTAGCGTCAACGGACCTAGCCTCACTCACTTGGAAGGTAGCCTTCCTAGTGGCTATTACTTCGGCCAGGAGATCAAGTGAATTGTGTGCTCTTAGAGTGGATGAACCGTATTTGAAGTTTCACAAAGACAAGGTGGTCTTACGGACAGACCTGGCGTTTTTGCCCAAGGTATCCACTCGTTTTCATAACTCGCAGGAAATAATTCTTCCGGCATTCTTTCAGAATCCGGAAACATCGCTGGAAAAGAATTTACATTTGTTAGATGTCAAAAGGGCACTGGCCTTCTACATACAGAGGACTAAGGAATTTAGGAAGTCTCCTAGGTATAGGAAGGACACAAAGGGTTTGCCGGTCACGTCACAGCGGTTTTCCGCTTGGATTGTATCTACCATTCGCACTTGCTATCGTTTAGCGGGCAAGGAATTGCCGCAGCAGGTGCATGCTCATTCAACAAGGGCAATGGCCACCTCAGTGGCTTTTTTGAGAGGAGTTCCCTTGGAGGAGGTGTGTCGGGCAGCCACGTGGGCGTCCCCAAGCACCTTTGTATCCCATTACAAGCTTGATGTGAGATCCAGGAGGGATGTATGCTTTGGCAGGAATATACTTTTTTCTGCAGTGGCATGACTCCCTCCATCCTGACTGTAGCTTGCTAGTCTACCATAAGTGCGATTTCGCAGTTGACTACGACAGGAAAATATGGGTTGCTTACCTGTAACCGTAGTTTCCTGAGTAGTCACCTGCGAAATAGCACATTCCCTCCCTTCCTCCCCTCGAGTGTCATGCCGCGTTCCTTCTGGCTGCTGTGCGGCGGAAGAGAATTGACGGTTGGTCCTGCCCACGGACCTTATATACTCGGGGGGAGGGGGGGCGGGACTGGGGAGCAAAATGTTTCTTTTTAAGTCTAGAAGGTTCCGAAAGCTGGGCCTGCGCGGGCGCAGGAATACCATAAGTGCTATTTTGCAGGTGACTACTCAGGAAACTACGGTTACAGGTAAGCAACCCATATTTCCTTCATGTCACTTCTGACTTACAGCAGTCCTATTGCAAGGATTTTTTGGCAAGATGTGTTCAAAGGGGGTTTTTCCTTTGCCTTCCTCCAAGAATGAGAGTAAGTGACTCACTTTGTGGTTCTGGGGCTGATTGGAGATTTGAAGTCTGGCCTCAACTTAATCCTTTAACTAAACCATTGTACTCTGCTGGCTCTAATTTAACACATTTACAAAGAGCAAAACAATTTGCTTTTTCCAAGCAAGTTTAGTCTATATATTTATGTTGTTTGATCTTTGTTCTTTGGCTTGGGTTCTCAATTACCTTTTTCTCTTCCAGGTGTCCCCCCCACAGGTCCGAACTTAGCCCCTCGGCCCCCTGCAGCTGCCCAGGTACCCAGGGCTGTCCCCCCCTACAAATACGCCTCCAACGTCCGCAGCCCCCACCCAGCGGCCCAGCCCTTGCAGGTAGCTTTGACTTAGCTCTGCTGTATACAGGGTGCTTCAAAAAGATGGACCCCATTTGAAATTGCTGTGTCTCTGCAACCACAAACCACCCAGGGATGAAATCTTTACCCTTGCAAAGTATTGCCACTAGATGCCACAAACAGCCCCAATCCCCAGACATTCACAAAATGGAGACCTTGCCCAATGAGATGTTCTGTTTCTGGAGTTATTTTTGAGATTTGTGTCTGGCCAAGAATGGTTGGTAACTTTTGGTGCAATTGTAACATGTTGCCGTCATAAAATGATGCTGCCTTTGAAATTGGGGTCCATCATTTTGAAACACCCTATTTTGTATATTTATTGGATTAGAAATATATTTTGGGTCTTTCTTTCCACCGTTTTTGAGTCTATGTAACTATAGTTTTTCATGGGGCCTCAGTAGCGCAATGGGTTAAACCCTTGTTCTGAATTGTTGACCTGAAGGTTAGCAGTTCAGATCTGAGGGACGGGGTGAGCTCTCGCTGTTAGCCCTAGCTCCTGCCAACCTAGCAGTTCAAAAACATGCAAACTTGAGTAGATCAATAGGTACCGCTTTGGTGAGAAAGGCATAAGACGCGTCATGCCGGTCACATGACCAGGAGGTGGCAATGTAGGCTCCTCGGCTTGGAAATGGAGAACATTTTCTCCAGAGCCAGAGATGAGCACCACTTCCAAAGCCGGAAATGAAAGGGGAAGCCTTTGCCTTTGTTTGTATATGTGTGTCTCATTGTATTGTAACAAGGCATTGAACACTTTTCCGGTATCTGTTTACACTGAAATCTGCCCTGAGTACTCATGGGGAGAAGGACAGAATATGAATCAAGGATGATGATGATGGTGGTGATGATGATGATGATTGTGATTAGTTCCTTTCTAAATCTCCTGTGGTTTCAGGTCTTCCCACTCCCTGCTTGCACAGGTTCCTTCCTCATTTTCATGCAAAGTCCTTGAGTCTTTTTCTCGTAAGCAGGATATACAAATGCATTTAAGGTTCTCCTTGGTGGGGCCTTTCCAAATGTATTTGCTGTAAATGATAGAGCCCTGTCTTCCTCCTTCCTTAGGCCCCACAGCCTGCAGTCCATGTCCAAGGACAGGAGCCCTTGACAGCCTCCATGTTAGCTGCTGCTCCTCCCCAGGAACAGAAGCAGATGCTGGGTAAGACTTCCTTCTCTCCTCCTTGGAGACCCATGGATTTTGACTTGAAAGTGCAGTGGTCATTGTGTAAATGAGGATGGTGGCAAATGTCACAATGAATACGGGTAGCTGAGCGTCCTGATTTTCAATTCTAGATGCACTTCCATGTCTCTAGTTCAGTGGAGCAGAAATCAGCTTATATTGAGACCTTTTCTTGAGGAATTCTCAAGAGAATTGCATGGCATTTAATCATCTTAAGGAATTTTGCATCGTTGTCCTTCGACCACAGTGCTTAAATGGCAAGGCTTCACTTTGTTGAATGTGACTCGATGGCAGAAGAATTTAAAATACAACTGGGGTTAGTGATAGGACTCAAGGAAAGAAGATTCTGCCTGAACATTAGGAAGAATCTCCTGACCTTAAGGAGATCTGTTCAACAGTGGAACTCTCTGCCTAAGAATCAAGGCCTCTTCTTGGGAGACGTTGAAACAGGCTGGATGGCCGTCTGTTGAGAGGGCTTTTATTGTGCCTTTCCTGCCTGACCTTAGGTGTCTTCCAACTCTAGGATTGTGTGTGAGAGAAGGGTATCTTTTCCGCTTCCTTCCTATGACCGCCTTGTTTTGCTCCCTCAGGCGAGCGTCTGTTCCCCCTCATCCAAGCCATGCACCTCAGTCTGGCAGGAAAGATCACTGGAATGCTGCTAGAGATTGACAACTCGGAACTGCTGCACATGCTGGAGTCTCCAGAGTCCCTAGGCTCAAAAGTAAGGGCTTTTTTTTGGGCTCCGTTGCAGATGGACTACTGCAATGCTCTCTATGTGGGGCTACCTTTGAAGATAGTTCAGAAGCTTCAACTGGTTCAGAGATTGGCGGCCAGATCGCTAACAGGAGCTCCATAGAAGGAGAGATCCACTTCCATGTTGTGGCAGCTCCACCAGCTGCTGGTCTGCTTCTGGACTAAATACAAAGTGCTGGCCATTTCCTTTAAAGACCTAAATGGCTTGGGTCCAGGCTATTTGTCCAATTGCATCTCCTCTTATAAACCATCCCGAGCACTGCGGTCATCGGAGCAGGCCCTGCTCTCGGTCCCACCCCCATCCCAAGCACTGCTGGTGGGAACAAGAGAGAGAGCCTTCTCTGTAGTCATCCTCCACCTCTGGAACTCTCTCCCTAAAGAAATAAAGCTATCCCCCTCCCTCCTCTCCTTTAAAAAAACAACTGAAGACCTACTTTTCCTCACTAGGATATGGAGAGGAGGGGGATTAGATGGTCAAGAGATCACTGCCGGGCCTCTGATTGAGAATATTCGTATTTGGGCTTTTCTGGTCCATGCTAGCCCAATGACCTCATTTGACTCCATAACCAACCCATACTCTTTTGTGAACCCTTGCTGGCTGTTGAATATTTTCTTTAGATTTATGTTACTATAGAATTTTGACTGGCTACATGTAGTTTGATTTACTGATGTTAGGTTTTAATGCTACTTTCATATGTGGGGTTTTTCTGGGATTTTATATTAGTATTGCGTGTTTCATGTAGGCATTGAATGTTTGCCATTGTTATGTTGGAATCCACCCTGAGTCCCCTTGGGTAGATAGAGCGGAATACAAATAAAGTTTTTATTATTATTATTGTTATTATTTAGGTCCCACTCTTTGCACTGACTTGGCCTTTTGGTGGATTTCTGCTTTTCTCAGGTGGAGGAGGCTGTGGCAGTGTTGCAGGCCCACCAGGCGAAGAAAGAAGCCACCCAAAAAGTGGGCATCGTTGCTGCTACCTCTTGAACCCAGGAGGCTGGTAAGTGACCCAGGCTCCATTCAGCTCATGGCTCTCAATTTGTCCCTTTTTTCTTAAAGCAGTTGAATAAAGTTGTGGTAAACATGTTTGCATCGAGCCTTACTTATATTAATAGTTTCTGCATGAGAGTGTGGATGTTTTGTTTGACTATCGCCATTTATTTTATTTTTATTTCTCGTGTCAGGGCAGCCAGTCAATTATATTACATTTCTAACAGAACAAAGCAAACAAACGGAGAAAATACAAAATGTGTGAGTTTGGTAGTTGATTAAATGTCCTTTGACCAGTATCTGGCCACTTGGAGTGCTTCTGGTGTTGCCGCAAGAAGGTCCTCCATTGTGCATGTGGCTGGGCTCAGGTTGCATTGCAGCAGGTAGTCTGTGGTTTGCTCCTCTCCGCACTCGCATGTCGAGGATTCCACTTTGTAGCCCCATTTCTGAAGGTTGGCTCTGCATCTCGTGGTGCCAGAGCGCAGTCTGTTCAGCGCCTTCCAAGTCACCCAGTCCTCTGTGTGCCCAGAGGGGAGTCTCTCATTTGGTATCAGCCATTGGTTGAGGTTCTGGGTTTGAGCCTGCCACTTTTGGGCTCTCGCTTGCTGAGGCGTTCCAGCGAGTGTCTCTGTAGATCTTAGAAAACTATGTCTGGATTTAAGTCGTTGACGTGCTGGCTGATACCCAAACAGGGGATGAGCTAGAGATGTCTCTGCCTTGGTCCTTTCACTATTGGCTGCCACTTCCCGGCGAATGTCAGGTGGTGCGATACCGGCTAGACAGTGTAATTTCTTCAGTGGTGTGGGCGCAGACACCCCGTGATAATGCGGCATGTCTCATTCAGAGCCACATCCACTGTTTTAGCGTGGTGAGATGTGTTCCACATTGGGTATGCATACTCAGCAGATGAGTAGCATAGCGCAAGGGCAGATGTCTTCACTGCATCTGGTTGTGATCCCCAGGTTGTGCCAGTCAGCTTTCGTATGATTTTTTTCTAGCACCCACTTTGTGCTTGATGTTCAGGCAATGCTCCTTGTAGATAAGAGCACGGTCTAAAGTGACTCCCAGGTATTTGGGTGCGCTGCAATGGTCCAGTGGGATTCCTTCCCAGGTGATCTTCAGAGCTCGGGATGCTTCTCTGTTCTTGAGATGAAAGGCACATGTCTGTGTTTTAGATGGGTTGGGGATCAGCTGGTTTTCCCTGTAATAGGCAGTAAGAGCACCTAGACCTTCGTAAAGCTTCTGTTCTACCATCTCAAAGCTCCCTGCTTGAGCAGTAATGGCACGATCATCAGCATAGATGAAACTCTCTGTCCCTTCTGGCAGTGGCTGGTCATTTGTGTAGATGTTGAACATGGATGGAGCAAGCATCCATTCTTCTGTTTCCGCCATCTGCTTCTCTGACCCTGGAACTCAACAAAAAAGCTCCTGTTTTGTAGCAGGTTTCCTATGAGGCAGGTGAGGTGGTAGTCCTTTGTGATATTATACATTTTTCTCAGGAGGAGGCGGTGGTTCACAGTATCATAGGCTGCTGACAGGTCTATGAAGACAGCTCCTATGATCTGCTGCCTTTCAAAGCCATCTTCTATGTGCTGAGTCATGTTCAACACTTGTGATGTGCAGTTTTTGCCTTTCCTGAAGCCAGCTTGCTGTGGAATCAGACATGGGTCTATTTTTTCCGTAATTCTATGCAGAATAAGTATTTCCAGAACTTTGTAGAGGTGGCACAACAGGGAGATTGGTCTGTAGCTTTTTGGGTCATTATGGTCTTTGCCTGGCTTCAAAATGGCGATGACTCTTGCTTTCCTCCAGATTTTGGGGATCTGACAGAATGCAGTGCAATTGTTCATCAGCTCCAGCAGGCAGCGCCTTGCTTTTGGGCCAAAGTTCTTGATTTGTTCCATCCGTAGATCATCCAGGCCAGCTACTTTGCCATTTTTACATTTATTGAGAGCCATGTCCAATTCAGTAGATGTAAAGGGTTCATGGAGGTTGTTGTTCTCAATCTCTGGTTGTCTGGCTATTAGTTTCTTTCCTCCTTTGGTGGCAATCCAGGCGTCCCCTGGGCAACGTCTTCGTAGACTGCTGATTCTCTCAATCCTGAAGCAACCAGCATGCATGCAAGCAAGCAAAACTATCGCCATTATATATATATACAACCAAATGCTTGAGAAACATCACTTTAGAAAAGTCTTATAGTTAAAAATCAGGATGGAGTTTTCTCCCCTATTTTCTGCATGATCATCCCAAACCATGTAGGAGTTGAAACAATGATAGACTGAACTGTGTGACGGGTGGAAAACTGGGAAGGATTATCTTGAAATTATTAACCCAGCTCTTTAAAGTGTTACTTTTCTACTTTTCTAGGTTTTCAAAAGCCAGACGTCTCGCACCTCAAAGAAACATTCTGATAAAACATGTAGAAATGAATGTGTCTTTTACATGTCACACCAACATCACTCACAGTATTCCACTGCGTGAAAATCATCCTATATGCCTTATTTGCACCAAAAATTCCCCAAAAATACACAAACACACACTGGGGAAAAAACCCCTTTGGGTCAAAATATACCATGCTTCTGATTAACTACCTTGCATTTCATGACCAATACCTTGAAATGTTTTTTTGGCTGACCAGACATTTTGTTTGGTTTTAATGGGATAATCCTGTTTGCAAAGCTTGGGGTAGTGTTTGTCAATAAACAGAAGCATTTCCTAAAATGGCCTGCCTTCTCTTTCTCTTCTTCCGCTCAAAGCAGCCCCAAAGTATGTGCCACACAGCTTTGAATGCCCTGGGTTCAAGTCATGAGTGCTTAATGGTTCATTTAACTGCATGGAAACAATACTGAAGCTTCTGTGTAGACATGCCCTTTGCAGTTCTGATTAGGTTGCAACAAGAGTCTGCATTGGATGCTCTCCATTCAGGACAGGGTGAGTTTTTAATGAGGTTTGTCTGAAAAGCATTATTAGCAGCAGAAGGACTGAATCTTTAGAGCAGGGGTCCGCAAACTAAGGCCCAGGAGCTGAATACGCCCCACTAAGGTCATTTACCCAGCCCTTGCTCAGGGTCTATCTAAGTCTGAAATGACTTGACAGCATACAAGAACAGCAATCCTATCTCATCAGCCAAAAGCAGGCCCACACTTCCCATTGAAATACTAATACGTTTATATTTATTAAAATTGTTTTTCATTTTAATTATTGTATTGTCTTAAGTGTTTTTTGCACTACAAATAAGATGTGTGCATAAGAATTCATTTTTTTTCAAATTATAATAAGGCCCTCCAACAGTTTGAGGGACTATGACCTGGCCCTTAAAAAGTTTGAGGACCCCTGGTATAGAGGCACATGTACACTGTTTTATGAGCTTCTGAACCAATACAATTGGTGCTTACTCTATAATTCTCAAAGCGAAATGGTCAGAATAGTAAGAATCTGGAAACCAATATGCCTTTATGGGGTTCGGTCTGAGTTCATCTACAAAGCCAACAAATGCAAGGCCTATGAAATCATGGGGGGATTTGTGAACCTTAGTTGAGAGATTCAAAATCTCCATGTCATCCTTGTTGCACAAATACATTCCTTTTTTTACATTCATCAAACAAACGCTATTTTAAATATTTAAAACAACCACCCTGTGTTTTATCTAGTAGGTTGTTGTGTCAAGTAAACTACCATTTCCCGGTTAAAGTACTGAGAAGTAACCTCTCTTAAGTGCTGCTCTTTAGAGGAATTGGACCTCTTCAGATTATGTATAGCCAGAGAAAATAATAACTTTATATAGATCTTTATCGATGAATTGTAAAAATTTTCCCTGACATTATGTCTAGTTGTGTCCAGCTCTAGGGGGTGGTGCTCATTTCTATTTCTAAGCTGAAGAGCCGGCATTGTTCGTAAACACCTCCAAGGTCATATGGCCAGCATGACTGCACAGAGCACCATTACCTTCCCGCAGAAGCCATAATTATTGATCTACTCACATTTGCATATTTTCAAACTGCTAGGTCAGCAGAAGCTGGGCCTAACAGCGGGAGCTCACCCTGCTCCCTGGATTCGGACCACCAACCTTTCAGTCAGTAAGTTCAGCAGTTTATCCCGCTGTGCCACCAGGGGGATCACTGTATTTTGTGGCAAGAATTCCTTCATTTTAACTACTGCACAAGAGTGTCATACAGGAGAATTTCAGACAACAATCAGGGGCAGCTAACACCTCCCAACAAAGGATCCCCAGGCAGCAACCAGCCAGACTTTGAAACTGCAAGGTCATTAAATGTTAATCAAGGTGGCCAACTGTAATATTCACACTTGTCTCAAACAGAAAAAGAGTTCTTTCTCCCACCCTGGACACTATTCCACAGATATATAAACTTCACTTGCCTATTTTCCAGCAGACCTAACAACCTCTGAGGATTTGCTGTTTTGCGGTTTTTCAATAAATACTAATGTAAAGTATTTGTTGGGGTATTTTCGCTGTTTTGCGGATTTTCGTGGTACTTGGTAAAACAACAATCTCATGTGCAGCTACTCCTCTCTGCTCTTCCATTTCACATTAGCATCGGAGTGCATGTATAGTAGAACTACAGCCAATAAACTTTACGATCGCATGGCAGAGAAAATGGAGGACCAAGATGGTGGTGAACATGAAGAGGACTGGTTTGTGGGTAGTTCTAGGTTTTTCGAGCTATATGGCCATGTCCTAGAGGTAGTCTCTCCTGACGTTTCGCCTACATCTATGGCAAGTCCTCAGAGGTTGTGAAAACATGGCCATATAGCCCGAAAAAAACCTACAACAACCCAGTGATTCCAGCCATGAAAGTCTTTAACAATTTTAGAAGCGCTATGGACTTAAAAGCGTTTATCTGTATGGAGAGGCTGCCTCTGTGGATAAAGCCGGTGCTGAGGATTTTGTGAACATGTTCAAGGAGGGTTATGTAGTGTATGTATGTGGGGAGGGTTTATAAGGCCTTAATATAGTGTATAATTACTAAAATAATATATAAATATTAAAATATATATAGCAGAAAATCCTACTTTGCGGATTTTCACTTTTTGTGGGTAGTCCTGGAACAAAATACCCGCGATAAGTGAGGGAACACTGTAAACACGGCACATAAACTGGGTTGTTGTAGATTATTTCGGGCTATATGGCCATGCTCTAGAGGCATTCTCTCCTGACATAAAATAATGTTACACAAAGACATAGCCATTGTCTGTAAACAGTCCTGGATCACTGCACTTTCAACTTTAAATATTCTTATGATGAGTTGAACATTTGGTTCCATTTTAGAGAGGTTTTTTTTAATACTAGCAGCCAGATTTTGTTCGTTTTCATATATTTCCCCCAGGCAGTAAGCAGCCAGACCTTGAAACTGAAAGGCTATTCATCAAGATGGCCAATTGCAACATTCACACCGGCCTCAAACAGACAAGTGTTTATTCTCCCACCTTGGACATTCAACAGATATACAGGGTGAGGCAGCATAATTTCCTTTTTTAAAATGTGCGCCATTCAGTCAGTTGAAGACTTAGCGGAGCGTTAGTGGTCTCGTTCGAGAGGCGGGAGTAAAAGGTTTTGTCCTGACACAGTTCAATCGCCATCATGCGTTGGAACAGTGAGGAGAGCGTGCTTTTGCTACTTTTCGAGCGGATTTGGTGTGGCCGCCCCCGTCTCCAGATTTGGCTCCTTGTGATTTTTTTCTATGGGGTTTTTTGAAATCCCGTGTTTATGTGAACCATCCAAGGACCCTACAAGATTTGAAGACCAACATCCAGGAAGAAATTGCCAACATAACGCCTGCTATGCTGGCAAGAATCATGACAAACGCCAAAAATCGGTTTACTCTGTGTATGAAGAATGGGGGACATCACCTACCTAATTTGATCTAGTTTCCAACAGAACTCACAATCTCTGAGGTTTAGGTGGTTCAGTTTACCTTGGAGGAGGTGGGGCAACACTAAAAAAGCAGGGGAATTCTGGACAAGAATCAATCAGGGCCAGCTAACACCTCCCAACAAAGGATTTCCCCCAGGCAGTAAGCAGCCAGACCTTGAGGCTATTCAGTGCTCATCAAGGTGGCCAATTGCAATATTCACACTTCCCTCCAAAAGACAAGAGTTATTACTCCCAGCCTGGACATTATTCCACAGATATATAAACCCAAGTTTCCTAGTTTCCAACCGACCTCACAACCTCTGAGGATGCCTGCCATAGATGCAGGAGAAATGTCAGGAGAGAATGCTTCTGGAACATGGCCAGACAGCTCGGAAAACTCACAGCAACCCAGCGATTTCGGCCATGAAAACCTTCGACAACACATAGCCAAAAAGTGTTTGGTGGAAGGAGCGAAACCAAGCAGTACTCTCTGCTTTGACGCAGAAAGCAGTGTGCGAGCTCCTTCTCTTCCTCCTTCCGGCCGCTTTTGGAATCCGTTTCCGGTCGGAGGGGGATTGTGGGAAGGCAAATAGCGTCCACCAAGAGGGTGCTGTATGTGGGTGAGGAGAAAAGACTGGGAAGAGAAGGGGGCGGCTTGACAAAGTTGGAGAGACCTTGGAGGCCTCCCAGCAGAAAGGCGCCTCGTCGATCCAAGCGGCCAGGATCCTGCCGGCGTCTCTTTATTGGGCCTGGGTTTGGGTTAGACTTGTAGGTCTGCCTTCCTTGCCTTCCCAATGTTGAAAGTGCAGTGATCCAGGACTGTTTACAGACAATGGCTGTTTACAGACAATGGCTCTCCATAGGCAGCCTGGCGGAGGAGGTGGACAAGAGGATGCTGCACGCGGCTTTCATCCCCTTCTGCGACATCACCGACATCCAGATCCCCTTGGATTATGAGACAGGTTATTTATTTATCGTGTCAGGAGAAAACTAAAACAGTTTATTGCATTACAAGCAAACAAACAAAAGACAAAGTTTGCAGACTTGGTATTCTATTCAATGTCCTTTGACCAGTATCTGGCCACTTGGAGTGCTTCTGGTGTTGCTGCAAGAAGGTCCTCCATTGTGCATGTGGCAGGGCTCAGGGTGCATTGCAGCAGGTGGTCAGTGATTTGTTCTCCACACTCGCATGTTGTGGAATCCACTTTGAGGCCCCATTTCTTGAGGTTGGCTCTGCATCTCATGGTGCCAGAGCACAGTCTGTTCAGCGTCTTCCAAGTCACCCAGTTTTCTGTGTGCCCAGGGGGGAGTCTCTCATTTGGTATCAGCCATTGATTGAGGTTCTGGATTTGAGCCTGCCACTTTTGGACTCTCGCTTGCTGAGATGCTCCAGCGAGTTTCTATGTGAATCTTAGAAAACTATTTCTTGATTTAAGTCGTTGGCATGATGGCTGATATTCAAACAGGGGATTTTGTAATGTGAGCTCACCCTTGTGTTCCTTAACCATTCACCTTGCTGTATACCTTGTTGCAGTATTCCTTGATGAATGGTGAGGTGGGTTCCATGGCTCAAGCATAAAGTGGAAGGCAGGAACAGTTGGCCTTTTGGGATCGAAATGCAAAAACCACACTCAAGGTAATTGCCGGATCCCTGAAAAAGCAGCTAAGAAAAATACATTAAAGTGTTGTTGGAGGCGTTCATGGCTGGAATCACTGGGTTACTGTAAGTTTTACGGTATGGCTATGTTTCAGAAACATTTTCTCCTGATGTTTTGCCCACATCAATGGTAGGCATCCTCAGAGGTTGAGAGGTCTGTTGGAAACTAGGCAAGTGGGGTTTATATATTCATTTATTTATTTATTTACTGCATTTATATATCGCCCCTCTCAGCCCAAGGGCGACTCGGAGCAGTTAACAATAGGCAACAATTTGATGCCAGTGCCGTTACAGCAAAATTAAAAAATTAAAACAATCATAAATACTTTAAAATACTAACAGCAATATAAAACATAAAAATTGTACATAGCATTTAAAAACATTATCAAAGCGCCTCCATATCAAATCATTGTCCGGTTGCGTCATCACTTGTCCATAATATCATATATCTATGCCATATCTGGAAAGGCCTGTTCAAAAAGCGAAGTTTTCACCATTCTTCAAAAGGACAGGAGGGAGGGGGCCAATCTTATCTCTTTAGGCAGGGCGCTCCACAGTCGAGGAGCCACCACAGAGAAGGCCCTGTCTCTCATCCCTGCCAAATGCATCTGTGAGGAAGTCGGGAGCGAGAGCAGGGCCTCCCCAGAAGATCCTAGTGTTCTGGATGGTTCGTAAGGAGAGATACATTCGGATAGGAAAGTTGGACCAAAGCCAGCACAGTAGTAGTCATGGGCGATTTCAACTATCCCGATATTTGCTGGAAAACAAACTCGGTCAAGAGTACAAGGTCCAACAAATTCCTCGCTTGCCTTGCAGACAATTTCATGGTCCAGAAGTTAGAAGAGGCAACAAGGGGATTGGCTACTCTTGATCTCATCCTGACAAATGCGGAGGACCTGATCGATGCGGTCGAAGTGGTAGGATCCTTAGGGGCAAGTAACCATGTGCTCCTGCAATTTGAGGTACAAAGGAAGGCCGAAACTAAGACAAGTCAAACCCGCATTTTGGACTTTAGGAGAGCTGATTTCCAAAAAATGAAGGAAACGCTGAGCAGCATTCCGTGGACACAGATACTAAAAGACAAGGGAGTTACGGATGGATGGGAATTTCTCAAGAGTGAAATACTCAAGGCGCAATTGCAAACCGTGCCAACAAAGAGAAAAAATAGGACAAGTGCAAAGAAGCCAGAATGGATGTCCAAAGAACTTCTAACTGTGCTAAGACACAAAAGAAACATGCACAAGAAGTGGAAAAAGGGAGAAATCAAGAAAAGAAGAATTCAAACAAATAGCCAACACCTGTAGGGAAAAGGTCCGCAAGGCTAAAGCAAAAAACGAGCTCAGACTTGCCAGGGACATTAAAAACAATAAAAAGGGCTTCTATTCTTATGTCAGTAGAAAAAGGAAAAACAAGGAGGCGATAGGACCTCTTCGAGGAGAAGATGGGGCAATGCTGACAGGGGATAGGGAAAAGGCAGAACTACTTAATGCCTTCTTTGCCTCGGTCTTCTCACAAAAAGAGAGTCTTCAACCTCAGCAAGATGGAGTGGATGAGGGATTGGAGGACATCCAACCCCAAATTGGGAAAGAAGTCGTCCAGGAATACCTGGCCGCTCTTAATGAGTTCAAGTCCCCAGGGCCAGATCAACTACACCCCAGAGTATTGAAGGAACTAGCCGAAGTCATTTCGGAACCATTGGCAACCATCTTTGAGAGTTCTTGGAGAACGGGAGAAGTTCCAGCAGATTGGAGGAGGGCCAATGTGGTCCCAATCTTCAAGAAGGGAAAAAAGGATGACCCAAACAACTACCGTCCGGTCAGCCTCACGTCGATACCGGGCAAGATTCTGGAAAAGATTGTTAAGGAAACGGTCTGCAAACACTTAGAAACAAATGCAGTCATCGCTAATAGTCAACATGGATTTATCAAAAACAAGTCATGCCAGACTAATCTGATCTCTTTCTTCGATAGAGCTACAAGCTGGGTAGATGCGGGGAATGCCGTGGATGTAGCGTACCTGGATTTCAGTAAGGCCTTCGACAAGGTCCCCCATGACCTTCTGGCAAGGAAACTAGTCCAATGTGGGCTAGGCAAAACTACGGTGAGGTGGATCTGTAATTGGTTAAGTGGACGAACACAGAGAGTGCTCACTAATGCTTCCTCTTCATCTTGGAAAGAAGTGACAAGTGGAGTGCCGCAGGGTTCCGTCCTGGGCCCGGTCCTGTTCAACATCTTTATTAATGACTTAGATGAAGGGCTAGAAGGCATGATCATCAAGTTTGCAGATGACACCAAATTGGGAAGGATAGCCAATACTCCAGAGGACAGGAGCAGAATTCAAAACGATCTTGACAGATTAGAGAGATGGGCCAAAACTAACAAAATGAAGTTCAACAGTGACAAATGCAAGATACTCCACTTTGGCAGAAAAAATGAAATGCAAAGATACAGAATGGGTGACGCCTGGCTCGAGAGCAGTACGTGTGAAAAAGATCTTGGAGTCCTCGTGGACAACAAGTTAAACATGAGCCAATAATGTGATGTGGCGGCAAAAAAAGCCAATGGGATTTTGGCCTGCATCAATAGGAGCATAGTGTCTAGATCTAAGGAAGTAATGCTACCCCTCTATTCTGCTTTGGTTAGACCACATCTGGAATATTGTGTCCAGTTCTGGGCACAACAATTCAAGAGAGATATTGACAAGCTGGAATGTGTCCAGAGGAGGGCAACTAAAATGATCAAGGGTCTGGAGAACAAGCCATATGAGGAGCGGCTTAGGGAACTGGGCATGTTTAGCCTGAAGAAGAGAAGGCTGAGAGGAGATATGATAGCCATGTATAAATATGTGAGAGGAAGCCACAGGGAGGAGGGAGCAAGCTTGTTTTCTGCTTCCTTGGAGACTAGGATGCGGAACAATGGCTTCAAACTACGAGAGAGGAGATTCCATCTGAACATTAGGAAGAACTTCCTGACTGTGAGAGCCGTTCAGCAGTGGAACTCTCTGCCCCGGAGTGTGGTGAAGGCTCCTTCTTTGGAAGCTTTTAAGCAGAGGCTGGATGGCCATTTGTCAGGGGTGATTTGAATGCAATATTCCTGCTTCTTGGCAGGGGGTTGGACTGGATGGCCCATGAGGTCTCTTCCAACTCTTTGATTCTATGATTCTATGATTCTATGACTTTGAATTGTGCCTGGAAGCAAACTGGCAGCCAGTGGAGCCTGCGCAGCAGAGGAGTTGTATGCTCCCTGAGCGCCGCTCCTGTTAGCAACCTGGCTGCCGCACGTTGGACCATTTGAAGTATCCGAACAGTCTTCAAAGGCAACCCCACATAGAGAGCGTTGCAGTAATCTATATGGGATGTAACCAGAGCATGGACTACCGTGGCCAAGTCAGACTTTCCAAGTTACGGGCGCAGATGGCGCACAAGTTTTAATTGTGCAAAAGTTCCCCTGGTCACTGCCAAGACCTGGGGTTCCAGGCTCAGTGGTGAACCCAGGATCACACCCACTTTTGGACTCTCGCTTGCTGAGTGTCTCTGTAGATCTTAAAAAACTATTTCTTGATTTAAATCGTTGGTGTGCTGGATGATATCCAAACACGGGATGAGCTGGAGATGTCACTGCCTTGGTCCTTTCACATCCCGGCGGATGTCAGGTGGTGCAATACCAGCTAAACAGTGTGATTTCTCCAGTGGTGTGGGGCGCAGGTGCCGTGATATGGCCCCGTGATAATGCGGCATGTTTCATTAAGAGCCACATCTAAAGTTTTAGCGTGGTGAGATGTGTTCCACACTAGGCATGCTCAGCGGCAGAGTAAGGGCAGATGTCTTCACTGTATCTGGTTATGATCCCCAGGTTGTGTCAGGCAGCATTCGTATGATATTGTTCTAGCACCCACTTTTTGCTTGATATTCAGCTAGTGCTTCTTGTAGGTCAGAGCTCGGGATGCTTGTCTGTTCTTAAGATGAAAAGCACATGTCTGTCTTTTAGATGGATTTGGAATCAGCTGGTTTTCCCTGTAATAGGCAATAAAAGCACCTAAAGCTTCAGAGGGATTCTGTTCAACCATCTCAAAGCTCCCTGCTTGAGCAGTAATGGCACGATCATCAGCATAGATGAAGCTCTCTGTCCCTTCTGGCAATGGCTGGTCATTTGTGTAAATGGATGGAGCAAGCACACTTCACTGAAGCAGGCCATTCTTCAGTTTTCATCATCTGCTTCTTTGACCCCGGAACTCAACAAAAAAGCTCCTGTTTTGTAGCAGATTTCCTATGAAGCGGGTGAGGTGGGAAAAGAAAGAGGGAATAATGGCTACCTATAAGGGAGAAAAACTCTGGATAACCTCAGTGGAGAAAGCAAAAGCTTTCCACTAGAGAATTAAAAAGATCAAGAACATGAAAGAAAACAACCTAAAATGGACTCAGACCCCAAAGATGACAACGAATCAGAAGAAGAAATTTCAGAATTTACTAAAACACCTGGCGAGACAAAGATGAAAAAGGGAGAGAAGAGACCTAGACACATATCCCCAGAGGACTACGATAAATATTATAGTAATAAAACACCAAAGGGCTTAACTGATTTAGATCCAGATGATGGCATTAAGGATAGTATTTAACAAGGTAAATGGATTAAACGCACCTAATAAAAGGAAAACGATTTTCAACCAATTTAAAAGTCTAAAGTGTGACATAATTGCAATACAGGAAACACACATAATGCAAAAATATTTCTCTCCCCTAGAGAATAAACAACTGGGGAAATTATTCTACTCTTCCACTCCCCCCCAAAAAGAGGAGTTGCAATATATATAAAAGAGAATTTAAATCCTGAACTAGCTTTCAAAGACAGTGAAGGTAGAATTATAGGAGTCAAAGTGAAAGTAAACGATCTTGATATACTCATATGTAATGTCTATGCACCCAATGGAGCCAAAACCATCTTTGTAAAATCCCTGAGGAAAAAAATAATGGAACATATGTGTGACAACTTAATAGTGTGCTGGATAGCAAATTAGACAGGTCGGGGGGGGGGAATAAAAGGTGGGGACTCGAGGGGGGAAGATTGCCGCAAAGTTTTTTACAACTTAAAAAGAATTACAACTACAAGACATCTGGCGAATTAAAAACCCTGAGGTTAAGGATTACACCTTTTATTCAGATAGACACCGGATATGGCCCTGCATTGTCATGGGTTGGGCATCCTATTCCCTGACAGGTAAAACCAAAAATGTTAAAATCTTACCGAGAATTAATACAGATCACTGTCCACTTAAAATAGATATGGCATTTAGCCAAAATGCTAGGAGGTGGAAATTTAACGAATCCTTATTACAACAGGAAGAGGACATAAAATATAATAAAAAATATTAAAGGAATATTTTGAAGATAATCTTGACAAAGGTACTAAACTAGAAAGGGTGTGGGAGGCCAGCAAGGCGGTTATGTGGGGCCATTTTATACAACAGGGATCTATTAAAAATAAGAAAAGAAAAGAGAAACAAAGAAAATTAGAACAAAAGTTAAAGTTAAAAGAAGGTCTATTGAAAAAAAGACCAGGTAATAAGAAAATCCTCTTAGAGATTGATGTAATGTGTTGCTAACAAACCCAGAAAATTTCTAGCTAGGAGATTAGCAAAGAAGAAACAACAAAGATTCATAACCCAAATAATAGAAGAAGGGATAAATTTCACTAAAGAAAAAGACATTGCTACACAATTTAGGAAATTCTATAAAAAGCTATATAAAAGGGATATAGTGAGGAAGGAAGACATTTCAGCTTATATCTCAGACCCAAAACTATCAAAAATCTCAGATATGGAAAGAGAATTCCTAAATACCCCAATAAGAGTACAGGAAGTTATAGGGACTATAAACAAGTTGGCAAACAACAAGGCACACGGCCCTGATGGCTTTTCTGCACTATATTATAAAACCTTTAAAGAAGAAATATCCTTACACTTAACAGAAACTATGAATAAGGTGCTGGAAGGTAGAGGAATACCTGAGACCTGGCGGGAAGCATACATAACCTTGATTCATAAAGAAAACACAGATCCCACAAAAATATACCCACCAATCTCACTGTTCAACTGCGATTATAAGATCTTCACAAGTATTTTGGCAGAAAGGTTTAAAAGACTGTTAAAAGAAAGAATTAAGGAAGATCAAAGGGGATTTCTCCCAAATCTGCAGATGAGACATTGTGGAATACTATGAAAAAAATCGACAGATAGAAGTAGGCTTCCTCTTCTTTGACGCGGAGAAGGCCTTCGACAATACGAATTGGGACTTTCTAGTACATGCCCTAGAAGAAATTGACATCGACCATCAAATATTAAATGCTATAAAATTTGTATACTCCAAACAGTCGGTGCAGGTGATAGTAAATGGTCAATGTACGGACAAAATAAAAATCCAAAAGGGGGTCAGACAGGGATGCCCCCTATCCCCACAAATTTTTATATTCATTTTAGAAATCTTATTGGAGGATATAAGAACAGACAAAGAACTTAAAGGCACAATAAGTAGGTCAGAGGAATACAAGTTTCTTGCGTTCGCAGATGACATAGCATGTATTATGGAAAGCCCAATAGAAACTGCACAGAAATGTTGTTGTTGTTCATTCGTTCAGTCATCTCCGACTCTTCGTGACCTCATGGACCAGCCCACGCCAGAGCTCCCTGTCGGCCGTTACCACCCTCAGCTCCCTCAAGGTCAGTCCAGTCACTTCAAGGATGCCATCCATCCATCTTGCCCTTGGTCGGCCCCTCTTCCTTTTGCCTTCCACTTTCCCCAGCATAATTGTCTTCTCTAGGCTTTCCTGTCTCCTCATGATGTGGCCAAAGTACTTCAACTTTGTCTCTAGTATCTTTCCCTCCAGTGAGCAGCTGGAGGATGGACTGGTTGGATCTTCTCGCAGTCCAAGGCACTCTCAGCACTTTCCTCCAACACCACAGCTCAAAACCATCGATCTTCCTTCGCTCAGCCTTCCCTAAGGTCCAGCTCTCACATCCGTAGGTGACTACAGGGAATACCATGGCTTTGACTAGGCGGATCTTTGTTGCCAGTCTGATGTCTACTCTTTACTATTTACTCTTTACTCTTTACTATTTTATCGAGACTAGACATTGCTCTCCTCCCAAGAAGTAAGCGTCTTCTGATTTCCTGGCTACAGTCTGCATCTGCAGTAATCTTTGCACCTAGAAATACAAAGTCTGTCACGGCCTCCACGGTTTCTCCCTCTATTTTCCAGTTGTCTATCATTCTTGTTGCCATAATCTTGGTTTTTTTGATGTTTAGCTGCAACCCAGCTTTTGCACTTTCTTCTTTCACCTTGATTAGAAGGCTCCTCAGCTCCTCCTCGCTTTCGGCCATCAGAGTGGTGTCATCTGCATATCTGAGGTTGTTAATGTTTCTTCCAGCAATTTTCACCCCAGCTTTGCATCCATCCAGCCCCGCACATCGCATGATGTGTTCTGCATACACTTTAAAAAGGTTGGGTGAGAGGATGCAGCCTTGCCGTACGCCTTTCCCAATCTTGAACCAGTCTGTTGTTCCGTGGTCAGTTCTGACTGTTGCTACTTGGTCCTTATACAGATTCCTCAGGAGAGAGACAAGGTGGCTTGGGATGCCCATCCCACTAAGAACTTGCCACAATTTATTATGATCCACACAGTCAAAGGCTTTAGAATAGTCAATGAAGCAGAAGTAGATGTTTTTCTGAAACTCCCTGCCTTTCTCCATTATCCAGCGGATATTGGCAATCTGGTCTCTCGTTCCTCTGCCTTTTCTAAACCCAGCTTGAACATCTGGCAACTCTTGCTCCATGTATTGCTGGAGTTTTCCTTGCAGGATCTTGAGCATTACCTTACTGGCATGAGAAATAAGGGCCACTGTACGGAAGTTTGAGCAGTCTTTCGCATTTCCCTTTTTTGGTATGGGGATATAAGTTGATAAGTTGAAATGGATAGCCAAAATTGAAAAAATTGGAAGGCTTGCTGGTCTCAAGATAATTAGGAATAAAACTAAAATACTTGCAAAAAATATCAAAAAAGAAAGGAAAGATAAACTTTCCAAAGAGACCGGAATGGAAATAGTAAAAAAGATCAAGTATTTAGGGATAACAGTCTCTACCTCTAATGCTTATTTGTTTAAAGACAATTATGAAAAGGTATGGGGGAACATTCAAAAGAAAATTAAGAACTGGAAATATCTAAACTTGTCTATAATGGGCAGAATTTCTGTCATCAAAATGAATGTACTGCCCAAAATGATTTTTTTTGTTCCAAATGATCCCCATCATAAAAACTAGTGTGTGTTTTAGAAAATGGAACAAGGACATTCTAAATTTTATCTGGGATGGGAAGAAACCCAGGATTAAATTTAAAACCTTAACAGACATAAGAAGCAGAGGAGGAATGGCATTGCCTGACCTGCAACTGTACTTTGAGGCATGTGCTCTGTCCTGGGTTAAAGCGTGGAACACTCTAGAACCGAAAAAAAATACTAACATTGGAAGGACATGACACTAGAAGAGGCTGGCACACCTATGTATGGTACGGCAAAGCCAGAATAGAAAGAAATTTTACTAACCACTATATTAGATCCTCTCTACTAAAAACTTGGAATAAATATAAGGGATATTATGATAAAACACCCACGTGGATATCCCTGACGGAAGCCCATCATAGGAAAGAAATTCCTAGGGAGAGATGGCTGAGTTATAAACAACTCTTTGTGAAAGAAAATAATGAATGGCGCTTAAAAACTTTGGAAGAACTGAAAGAAGTAGATGAAGAAATAGGTTGGTTCCACTTTCTACAACTTAAAGAATGTTTTAAGGAAAATTCTGAAGTAGACTTTAATGATAAAGATACTTGTTGGGAAGTTGTAATGAGAAAGGGGGAAAAAGTTGATCAAAGTATTATACCAAAACTTATTAGAATGGAGCAATGAGAAAGACCTAATAAAGGAAAACATGGTTAAATGGGCAAGAGATATAGGTCACTCTATACTGTTAAAAGAGTGGGAACATGTCTGGAAGGTTAAATTAAAGTTTACAAAAGCCATGAATATATGAGAGAACTGGCTTAAAGTGTTCCATTGATGGCATCTGACACCGGTCCAATTTTCTAAATTTAATGGAAAGCTTGATAGTTTATGTTGGAAATACAGGAAAGAAACAGGAACATACTTTCACTTATTCTGGAGTTGTAAGGAGATCCAAAAATTTTGGACCCTGGTCCATAAACATACACAAAATATAATTAAAACAAAATTCTATATGAAGCCTGAATATTACTTGTTGAACATAACAGATCTTGATTTAAAGAAAAATGATGAATCTTTTTTATTTGTCAGCTGCAGCAAGAATATTAATTGCTCAAAAATGGAAAATGAAAGAAATCCCTTCCAATGAGGAATGGGTTAAGAAAATAGGAGAATATATGGACTTGGTTAGGCTTTCTTATTTATTAAGGGATCAGAGTAGTGAAAAGCCAGTAAGTTGGAACCAACTTAAAGAGTACCTAAGAGGGAAAATTAAGTTTAACATTTAACATTCACCTCCATGAACTAACATCCATTATGACGCGAATGAGACCTAAAGGAGATACAAGCAATTCAACGTCCGTACCTCTGTAGTCCAAACTGGAAGCCTATGATTTCATCTCATTTTTTTCACACTTTTTTTTTTGGTTTGGTTGTTGCTTGGACACTTCTTCTCTTCCCCCTCACTACCCTACTATCCTTTACTTCCTACTTTCCTATTATGTTGATTGTTCCCCCTCTTTTGTTGTTGAAGAAAAAACTCAATAAAAATTATTATAAAAAAGAAAAGGAAAAAGGCGGACGGAAACTTCTATGACATTGGCATCAAAAACTCGTCTCACTGATGACAAAATGTATTGAATTAAATGGTGATTGTGTCGGAAAATAGCATAATACCTATGCTGCAACCTATGTAAGTTGTATTAAAATATATTCATTCTTTGTCTTTTAAAATATATATATAACAATGTAGAATATATAATGTAGAATATATGGCGCGATTGGTGGGGACGAGAGAGAGGGCCTTTTCGGTGGTGGCCCCTCAACTCTGGAACTCACTCCCTAAAGACATCAGACAGGCTCCAACATTGGCAGTCTTCAGGAGGAGTTTGAAGACGTGGCTGTTCCAGTGTGCCTTCCCGGAATAATGATCTTATAGCACTTTGTCCTCCAAAGCACTTTACATTTTTCTAAGTCTGCTCATATGCCCTTCCACAAACACCAGTATCATCTTCCGTTCATGTCCCAGCATATTTCCAATTTTAACATTACATTTGCCCCCCCCCTCTGTTTTTAATTCTGTGTTGTTTTATTGATAATGTTGTTTATCTTATTGTCTATGTTTTTTAATTGCTTGTATTGTTGTTTTATTGCTGTATTGTTGTGTTTGGGCTTGGCCTCATGTAAGTCGCACTGAGTCCCTTGGGGAGATGGTAGCGGGGTACTAATAAAATAAATAAATAAACAAACAATGTATTGTTGAAGGCTTTCATGGCTGGAATCACTGAGTTGTTGTAGGTTTTCGGGCTATATGGCCATGTCAGACCTCACAACCTCTGAGGATGCTTGCCATAGATGTAGGCGAAACATCAGGAGAGAATGCTTCTAGAACATGGCCATATAACCCAAAAAACCTACAGCAACTCAATTACAACCTTACTTTCCGGATAACCCTCGTAGAATCCAGTGGCAACAAAGAGGACCAGTGGCAGGGAAATTAGTAGTGTAGTCCACTGAGGAATTTGTGGGCATGAAAATAATTAAAGTGAAAGTATGGACAAACATGTTTTTCCTGCTTTAAGAGCCAACCTGGTGAAATGGCTGCATTCATCCGGGGCAGTGAAGTCCGTTTTCCTACATGATACTCATGTTAAGATGCGAAATCTAACCTACCTTATGTTGGGCTTGTATAAGAATTAAATGGCAATGATGATTTCAAAATAATCCTCTCCCCTCCTTAGAATGAGTCTGAGTTATTTGGGAGGACGATCCGCGTCAACTTGGACAAACCGATGAGGATCAAGGAAGGCTCCTCTCGCCCAGATGAGCCATGCAATTGGGACAGGAAGAATCATAGAATCATAGAGTTGGAAGAGACCTCATGGGCCATCCAGTCCAACCCCCTGCCAAGAAGCAGGAAAGAGTGGTTCTTTACCTTTGTGTTTCTGTTTGTGTGTACTTTTGGACCAGGGGAGATTATGTCTGTGAACCCTGAATTAAATATACCTGAATAGGAAGGTTCCAAAGATTTTTTCATCTCGTGTATAAGCATCCCAGAAATACCTATATAACAAAAAAAATTTGGGGGGGGGGATGCTCTTCGACTTCCGGTGCGGGGTTTATGGTGGCAGGACAGTGGAGGTGAGTGCTCTCTCACATTTCTACAGCCTACGGAGGTTACAGTGAGCATAGCTCCCACTCTCCAGCAGATTGAGGCTGGTGAAGATTGCGAACCCGCATGGGGTCCAACCGACAGCCCATAAGCTGTCTCCCTCCTCAAGGGAGAGGCAGCCAAGGGGTCCGGACGAGACCTCCAAGGGGAAGGCAGACCTCCACTGTGCGACCTGGGATCGGCCCAGGAACACTGCCGACCGCCCGCATTTTAGACTCAACAAAGAGTTCAAAAATTACTCTCTTCTATAAAGGATAAAACATAAGAATACATAAAGGTGACGGCATTTGAAACACATTGGAAAGTGGTAGTGGAAGAAGGAGAAAAAAAAAGAGAAGAAAGTTTGACAAGGCTTAAGAAGGTCAGGAGGGAGGAGGAGGATCAAGGGCGCATGAGAGAAGAGGAAGAGGAGAAGCAAGAAGTAAGAGAAATACAAAAGAAGGGAAAGAAAGAAAGAAGGAAAAGAATAAAAATAATAATAGAACAATATATGACAAATTGTGGTAATCTATGGCAAGCTAAGGGCAAACTCGGGCAAACTCGGGATAAAAGAATTAAAAAATTTAAAAGAATTAAAATTACTGGTTGTGATTGTCTGAGTCCCTTTAAGTAGCCTCACTTCGCCAAAACACGCCAAGCCGCGATAAGCCACGCCGCACCCCCCCCCCAAGCGACGTGCATCGCTGAAGAACAGGAAAGGTTCAAAAAGCCGCACCAGACCCCACCCCCCCCCCCGGGAAAATAATTAAATAAATAACCAAGGGGGAAACAAAATAAACCAAGAAGCAAATAAGAAGTTAGCAGGGGAGGAGGAGAAGGTGTCAGAGGCGTCAGAAGCAAAGCGAGAGAACGGGAGGACGGTGAAGTCGACGTAAGGCCAGTGATGGAAGCACGCAACGCACGAGGCAGAGGACACAACAAGGGTGGAAGTAAGAAGAAGGTCAACCAAACTGCACATGCGCAAATTAAATTCTACTAAATAATAATAAAAATAAAATAATCACTTAAAAATAAAATATAAATAAATAAATAAAAATAACAATAATAATAAATATAGAATAAAAAGAAGATAAAATAATAAGACCACAATAATACAATAATATATAAATAACAATAATAACAAAAATAACAATAAAAGCAAAAATTGGAATCTGAATATATATATATATATATATATATATATATATATATATATATATAAATATAGAAAAATAAAAATAAAATAAGAACAAATACATCAAATAAAAACAAACAAATAAACAAAAAGATAATATATAATATTTTATAAAATACATAGTAATAACGCTAATAGCAATTAATAGGAAAATAGTATAAATAATATAAATAAATAAAATTCTGGACAAATAAAACAAATAAATAAACAAACAAAAATGAAATAACTAAATAAAATAACAAAGTGAAATCAAATATACTATAAAATAAAATAAAAACAATACAAAATAAACAAACAAATTAATTAAAATAATAATAAAAAATTATAAGTAAATAAATAAATACAAAAACAATAATAAATAAATAAAAACAAGTAAAAGTAAACAAATACAACTAAGAAAATTAGAAAGAAAGTTAAAAAGTAAGATTAGAGAAGGCTCACACAGAGAACAGTTAAAGGAATGGGGGGGGGAATAAAAATAAATAATAACAATAAATAAAAAAATTTAAAAGGAGGACATAAAATAATCATGGCAAATCCAAAAATTAAACTAGATAGAAAAGAAGAAAAAAATTATTCTTGTCACAACAAAGAAGAGGATCACAACAAGAACCTACTCCAAAAGAACCCTCTCTATTAGATATCATGCAAGAAATTCAGAAATTGTCAGAGAAAAATGACACCCTCAAAGAACAACAAAAACTATTAGAGAAACAATTAGAACTTCAAGAACAACAACTAAACATGAAAAAGGGCATCTCAGAGGAGTTAGGGGAACTAAAAAAAGAGATGAAAACAGACATAACAAACCTGCAAAAAGAAATAAAAGAAATTAAACAAGAAAAGCAGCAATTAGCAACAACACAAGAAAAACAAAAAAGTAGAATTGATAAAGTAGTGGAGAAAAGTGATAGACTAGCAAGACAACAAGAACGTTTCGAGCAAGACATCACAGAATTTCAACTAATATAGAGAAATGTGTCAGAGGAGGCTAATGAAAACATTAGGCAAACCATAATCCAAATGACAGCGAAACTCATGGAATGTACAGTGGAAGACATCGAAGAACAAACAGAGTATACAGAATTTCAACAAGCTACTCCAGAAGGAATAAGGTCGATAGATATGTAATAGCTCATTTTATAACGAAAACTACGAGGGATGAAATATTGAAACAAAATAAAACTCCGATATTTCATAAAGGGAAAAAAATCGCAATAATGAAAGAAATACCATTGACAGCCCTAACAAAAAGAAAGAAATATCTCTTTCTGACAGAAGAGCTACAAAGAAGAAAGATAAGATATAGATGGGAGAGGAATGAAGGCATCATGACAACATACAAGGGCAAACGATACTGGCTAACCTCTGAAGAGAAAGCTAAAGACTTTTATGAGAAAATACTAAAAGATACGGAAGAGTTGAAAACACCAGACCTAGGAAATCCTAATAAGCGCACCAGAACCAATTCCCCCAACCTATCAACCAACCAGGAAAGACCTAGCGATCAAACCCAACCGAACCTCGGCAGATTGGATGAAGAACTACCAGAAGAAGATCTTGCAGATGGAGTGGAAGCTTAAATGTTACTCTAACAAAGTAAATGGATTGAATTCAAATCAGAAAAGGTAACTATGATGTAATTGCACTACAAGAAACACACATCTCTCAGAAACATACAGAATATTTAATCCAAAAACAACTTGGGAAAGAATTCTACTCTGTATCAACAGATAAGAAAAAAGGAGTAGTGATCTACACAAAAGAAAAGCTCCAGCCAAACTAGCATTCAAAGATCAAGACGGACGAATAATAGGCATTACATTAGAAAGAGGCAATCAAAAACTTTTAATCTGCAATATATACGCCCCAATGGGCCGAAAGGAAAGTTTACAAAGAAACTAAAAGAATTGATTCTAGAACAAGACCCCCAAGATATAATATTATTCAGAGACTTTAATGGGGTGATGGACAATAAAATGGATAGGACCAAAATAGCAAAGAGGTTAGGAACAAATAAACAGGGAAAGTTGCCGGAGGGGCTACTGAAATTGAAGGAAGAACTAGGTCTGCAAGACACATGGCGGTTACATCATGCCTCAGAAAGAGACTTCACCTACTTTTCAAGTAGACATAACACATGGTCCAGGATAGATATGATATGGACGACTAAAACACTAACGTCAAAAGTAGACAAGATCAAAATCCTGCCAAGAAGAGACACGGATCATTGCCCTCTGGAACTGCATATTGACCAAAAACCTAGACACAGAAAATGGAGACTAAACAAAAATTTATTAAGAACAAAAGAAGACATCGAAAAAAAATATAAAGATATTGAAGGAGTGCTTCAACCTAAATTCTATCCCGGGAATGGAGAGCAATATAATATGGGACGCAAGCAAAGTGGTCATGTGCAGGAATTTCCTGCAACAAAGCGCATGGAAAAATAAGTTAAGGAACCAACAAATGAATGAATTACAACAAAAAATAGAGGAAATAGAAAAAGAATCCAAACGCCTCCCAAATAACAACAAACTCAAACAAGACTTACAAGTTTTAAATAAACAACGAAACCTGCTGGAGATGGAGCAAACGGCAAAGGAATTAAAGTTTATGAAACAATACAACGTCCAAAATGCAAACAAACCGGAGAAATGGCTCTCTCGAAGAATAAGAAAGAAAAACAATCACAATATATTACACAAATTCAACAAGAAAATAAGATCTATGCAAAAGACACAGAAATACTGGATCAGTACCGCAAATATTACACCAATCTATACAAAAGGGATATGATAAAGAAAGAATCAGTCTGCCTCTTTTTAGGAAAACAGAAAATCCAGAAGATAACAGATGAGCAACGAGAATATCTAAATAAAGACATAAGTGATGAAGAGATTGAAAATGCTATCAAAAAACTAGATTCGAATAAAGCGCCGGGTCCGGATGGCCTAACTGCTGTGTATTATAAATCACTAAAAGAAATAATAAAACCACAACTAAGGGAAGTAATGAACCAGATACTACAGGGGGAAAGGATGCCGGACTCATGGAGAGCAGCAAACATTACATTAATCCACATAGAAAACACCGATCCCACCAACATCAAAAACTACAGACCTATATCTTTCCTAAATATGGACTACAAAATCTTCACCAACATAATTGCAGAACGACTAAAAACCTTCCTGTCATCATGGATCAAAGAAGAACAGTCTGGGTCCCAACCCAACAGGAACATCAAAGATAATGTTAGAAATATAATCAACGTCCTAGAATTCTACGAAGCCCACAATGAAAAGGAACTAGCTTTATTATTGATCGATGCGGAAAAAGCATTCGATCGGTTAAATTGGGACTTCTTTAAAATGCTATTCAGGGAATTAGACATAGGTTATACTTTTCTGAACGCAATAGAGGAAATTTATAAGAATCAGGAAGCAGACATCTGGATCAACAGAATGGCTACAAAGAAAATAAAGATAGAAAAGGGCACAAGACAAGGATGCCCCTTGTCGCCCCTTATATTTGTCCTAGCATTGGAGATCTTGCTAAACAATATAAGGGAGGACGAAGACCTAAAAAGACTCAAAATAGGTAAAGAATCATATAAGTTGAGGACCTTCGCTGACGACCTTATCTTCACGATAGAAGACCCTCTAACTAGTATAGAGAAATGGATCAAGAAAATGGAAGATTTTGGTGCAGTCTCAGGCCTTAGAATAAACAAGGAGAAAACAATGTTACTAACTAAAAACATATCCAAACCAAGACAGGAAGAACTAAAAAACAGATCGGGACTACAAATCACAAACAAAATAAAATATTTAGGAATATATTTAACAGCCAGAAACTCCCAACTATACCAGAATAATTACGAACAAAAGTGGAAAGAAATAAAAAAAGATCTAAAGAATTGGAGCTTGATGCAATTATCCCTTCTAGGCAGAATAGCTGCTATTAAAACTAATATCCTGCCAAAAATGATGTATCTGTTTCAAAACTTGCCAATAGTAAGGAAAACAAGGATAGTTAAAGAATGGAACAAAGAGCTGACAAGGTTTGTTTGGAACAATAAAAAACCCAGGATAAGTTTCGCCAATCTGACGGATGAAAGGAAAAGAGGGGGTCTTGGTTTACCAAACCTGGGCCTCTACAGTGAAGCCTGTGGTCTACAATGGGTATAGGAATGGATAAACTTGAAAAACAAAAAGCTGTTGATATTAGAGTGCCACAATCTGCGTGCGGAATGGCACGCATACCTCTGGCACGGAAGGAAAAGTATAGAAAAAAACTTTGGAAATCACTTCGTACGCTCCGCCCTACTGAAAATCTGGGAAAAATATAAACAGAGGATGTTTAGGAAAACCCCATTGTGGCTATCGCCCCTAGAGGCACATCACAGACAGGAAATGGGATGGACGATATGGCCTACTTATGAAGACTGCATAAAGAAAGAAAAGGGAACCATCAAGTTAAGAACACAAGAAGAACTACGTAAGAAATTTCCAAATCTGAACTGGTTCCAATATATGCAGATTAATCATCAATACATTAAAGACAATAAAGAAGGATTTGAAGAAAAGAACTTAATATGGCAAAGGACTTTTGAAAGTAAAAGAAAAATAATCACAAAAATATACAAACAATTACTGGAGTGGAGTACAGAAAAAGATCTGATTAAGGTATGTATGATCAAGTGGGCAAAAGATATAGGAAGACCGATACTTCTAGAAGACTGGGAAACACTGTGGAATAAAAGAATGAACCACACCTACGCATACGACCTCAAAGAGAACTGGATCAAGATTTTTTATCAGTGGTACGTTACCCCACACAAGATAGCAAAGTTTAACAAAAAATCGAGTGATGTTGGAAGTGTGGGAAGTGCAAAGGGACATTCAAGCATATGTGGTGGTCCTGCGAGATACCAAAACCCTACTGGAAAGAGATCGCAGAGATATGCCAAAAAGTGCTAAAAAAGAGAATACCATTCAAATTGGAGTGCTTTCTTCTAGGGATGACAGACATAAAATGGAACATCAACAAAGATAAGCTCTTCACTCACATGATCACAGCAGCGAGAATTGTATACGCTAGGCTATGGAAACAAGAAATTAGACCACAGACAGAGGAATGGACGAAGAAAATCATGAACATAATGTGCATGGACAAATTGACATATATAGTGGCGAAGACGCAAAATAAGCAAATGAAGAGGACAGACTGGACACCCTTGAATACCTGGCTAAAAGAAAACAAAGTGCCTATATTAATAGAGCAATAACATCAAAGCACCTAGAGTAATAGTGCAATACTACTACTACTAATAATAATAATTAAGAAACCTAATCTATATAGACCCACTACCAAGATGAAGAAGAAAAGAAAGAAATATCTACTGGAAATGTTTATAGGAAGAGAGACGGAAGAACCTCCCCCCCCCCCCCATAATGTCCCTTCTCCCACCCAAGTATACCCCACCCACCTCTTGTTTTCACCACCCGTCCCTCCACCCCTCCCTTTCCACCCCCCCCCAAACCTTGTTTTTACTGTTGTTAAAGAAAAATCATTAATAAAAATTTATACAAAAAATGCTCTTCCTAATTTGAAAATACGTTTTCCTGTTTAATTGTGCAGTACTTACTTTGAAAGCAGTTGTTCTACTCCAGAAACTTCATTTTTGTGGCTGCCACAAACTTGGTTGAGACTCAATGAGATAGTCATTGAAAAATTAGAGCAAAATATGTGCCGCAAAGGCAAAGTTTTTGCAATTTAATAAACTTTTTCCATGTTTTTGTGATAGGGCCCCCTGGTGGTGCAGTGGGTTAAACCACTGAGCTACTGAACTTGCTGACCGAAAGGTCAGCAGATCGAATCTGGGTAGCAGGATGAGCTCCCACTTTTAAACCAGCTCCTGCCAACCTAGCAGTTCAAAAACCTGCAAATGGGAGTAGATCAATAGGTACTGCTTCTGCAGGAAGATGGTGTTCCATGCAGTCATGCTGGCCACATGACCTCGGAGATGTCTACGGACAATGCCAGCTCTTTGGCTTAGAAGTGGAGATTAGCACTATGCCACAGAGTTAGACATGACTAGACTTAATGTTAAGGGGAAACCTTTATCTTTACTACTGTAAAGGAGGGTAAAACTACTGTGACCTAATCTGTGAGGAAAGCCGGGCAATTATCAATATCAGCTTATGAGCTGGTTTATAAAGGGACCATTATTTACAGAAGTATTGATAGCGTAGCGTTTTCTGTCCCTGGTTTGGTTTTACTTATGTAGGCTGTTTGACTTAAGAGAAACTGTATCAGGCAAGGCTTGAGGAGAACAGTAACAATTTTATTGGAACAAGCAAGGTATAACAGATTTGATTGTTTCTTCACAAGAGGCACGAATCTTGACTGGTTACATTAGTAAGGTTTCATGAGTAACCTCAGGCACAGACTTCAAGAGGTTTCTATACGCAGATGTATTTTTCCTGGACAACTGTCCCAACAAAACAAATAAGCCAAAAGGCCTATTCAACAGAATTGGCTCCCAGCCAAACCTTGATTCTTAACCCAGAACCAATAACCCCCTGTAGTTTTATCACTACCGGGTCCTTTCCTGTAACCCCTTCGGTCACAAATAAACTCCCTGTTTCTCTCACTAGAGAAACCAATCCTTCCCTGTAGCTCACCGGCTTACAACTGCTACTTTCAAAAAGCTGTGCCGTGAAGTGATAGTTGGCTCTGCCCCCGTTGCTATGACAATTCAGCTCAAGCCACCAGCCACCATCTCTAACAAAATATAATCCTACATATTTACTAGGCCTGGGTAACTACGGAAAGATTTGTTTCTAAACTCGATTCGTTTTTAGGGAGCGCCAGCGTTTCTAAATTCGAAATACTTCCGAAATTTGCAATTTTAAAATTTCGATATTTACGAAATTTCGTTATTAATTACGAATCGATTCGTTAAAATGGCGGACGCGTTTGCGCATGCGCAAAGTACTTCCGAAATTTTCGTAATTAATTACGAATTGATTCGTTAAAATGGCGGGCGCGTTTGCGCAATGCACTACAAACAAAATCATTTCATACTAAAATAATCAAATAGAATAAGAAAATAAAAAAGTAATAAAATAAAGTAGCAAAACAAGTAGTAAGTTAAGAAATTGAAATTAAATTACTTAAGTTTGTAATAATATATAATATATAAATAAAATAATAAAAATATTTAAAAATAATATATAAAATATAAATTATTAATAATATATATAAAAAGTAATAATGTAATTTATAAAAAAATTAGAAAGTAAATATAAGAAAAAAATAAACAAAAAGTAACAAAAATTGCACTTTGAAACAAATTATGAATATTAAATTATGGCCAAATTATCTGGCAAGTGTATTAATTATAATTTCTGTAGCAGTACTGCAAGTTAAGTAAGGACCAATTCCCACTGGGAGGGAGGGAGGGAGGGTGGGTGGGTGAGTTCAAAATCAAATTAATTTAATAAGTATATAATTTAGAATCCACAGAAATTAATTTATAAATGAAAAAACATTACATTAAAAAAATAAACAAATCAATCAGCCGTCCCCCAGTGAGACAGCCTCTAAGACCTCCGGGGGGGGGGGGCTTGACCCTGCCCCCCCCCCCCGGGAATGGCTGCCTGCTGCTTGATTGCTAGGTAAAGGCCAATACCCTTCCCGGCCTTCTCCATGCCCCCCCGGGGGGGCATTGGACAGTGACCCCCGGGAGTGTCATGCTGTGCAGTTATCTTTCACATCATATCAGCCGTCCCCCAGTGAGACAGCCTCTAAGACCTCCCGGGGGGGGGCCTTGACCCTGCCCCCCCGGAATCAAGCCTGCTGCTTGATTGCTGGGTGAAGGCCAATACCCTTCCTGGCCTTCTCCATGCCCTCCCTGGGGGGCATTGGACAGTGACCCCCCGGGAGCGTCACGCTGTGCAGTTATCTTTCACAGCATATCAGCCGTCCCCCAATGAGACAGCCTCTAAGTCCTCCCGGGGGGGGGGCCTTGACCATGGCCCCCAGGAATGGCTGCCTGCTTGCCTGCTTTGTGAAAGCCAGTTCCCTTCCCGGCCTTCCCCAAGTCCTCCCGGGGGGGCATTGGACAGTGACCCCCCAGGAGTGTCACGCTGTGCAGTTACCTTTCACTGCATATCAGCCGTTCCCCAGTGAGACAGCCTCTAAGACCTCCCGGGGGGGAGGCTTGACCCTGGCCCCCCCGGGAATGGCTGCCTGCTTGCCTGCTGGTTGAAGGCCAATTCCCTTCTCCAAGTCCTCCCGGGGGGGGGGGCATTGGACAGTGACCCCCCGTGAGTGTCACGCTGTGCAGTTATCTTTCGTAGCATATCAGCCGTCCCCCAGTGAGACAGCCTCTAAGTCCTCCGGGGGGGGGCTTGACCATGGCCCCCGGGAATGGCTGCCTGCTTGCCTGCTTTGTGAAGGCCAATTCATTCGAGAAACGAGATGGTACGTCCTCCGCTGATAGATCCTACTGATCCATACTCACCCAGTAATTAAGCAGTAGTTGCCCAGAGACAAAGGAGATAAAGAGGGAAGTTTGTTATGGATGGATAGCAGACAGATTGGAGTTCCAGGAGCAGGGAGGGGGGGGAAGGGTGCCAGAGTAATTGCAGTGTTTGTTCTTGGGATGGCGATTTGCATTGCAAGGGTTGGGGTGAGTAGGTAGGCAGGTAAAGTGTATTGAATAAAGATGACAGTAGGAGAATAACACTGTAAAGAGTGCAGAAAAAAATGTTGCAGCTGCTCCCTGATAAATGCAACCCCCCCCCCCCCCCCGGTTTTTAAAAGGTTTTCTTTAGGGTAATTTTTTTTAATTTTTTTATGAGGTAGTTGTTTTATGAGGTAGTTTTCTTAGGTAGTTTTTTTATGAGGTAGTTTTCTCATAAGGTAGTTTTTTATGAGGTAGCTGTATCTTCCCTTCTGCCCTCCCATTCCCTAAGTCTGTACGGTTGCTACCCACGTTAACGGTAGCAGAGGACCACATGAAAGCAAGGGAAAGTTAGAAATACCTCAAGGACAGAACTGCTTCCATCGCTAAGTGAAGGAACACGAGCAACAAGGCATACAAGGAGTATTTCGCACTAAAAACTTGAGACCTGAATGGCCCACACACAGCAGACAACCAGGTAGTAGACAACCAGGTAGACAACAGTAAAGTAAAAGACAGCTGGGAAAGGGCAGCTCACATGTGGAAGAACAGAAGGGTTCAAAATCACCTTAATAAGGAAGCAGGTACACGCATAGAGCAGAGAGTCATGGTTATTCCCGAGGATAGTCTGGGATGAAGTACTGGGCTACACTCAGCAGCCAGGCAGACAGTTCCCACCAGCCAATTTTTACATCTGTAGAAGACGTCACACTGAAGATGTCATCCTTCGATGCCACTCAGGAGCACATTACAAACCCGACAAGCTCAGTGATACGTCAGCAAGGAGCAGCCAAACTGCATTTGGGATATTCACACCACAAACAACATAGAGAGGGAGGAAAAAGTACCATTAGCCATCAGAGAATGGTAAGACACCCCATAAGGACAGATGTTTTGTAGTGGTGTTTGAGTAATGCAACACCACAATGTGTGGCTAAAGGGGGCACCCATCCCTCCGAAACGGAAAGTGAAGACTCACAGAACTGCCCTGTAAGAAATCGTGAATGGGAAGAACAAACGACTATGTATGCCAGTATTACAGCAAACCTGAATCTTTCTAAATCTCTTCCTCTATGAACGAGTCTGCTTACGTTGCGTACTCTCTTCCCTCTGTAGCTTCTAGGTGTATTTGGGAAGCTTTTTGCGATTACAAGGGTTCCACGGGTGTTGGGGCGGGTAGTTTGGAGTCATCTCATCCTCCTTACCCTTTTTCCATAGTATCAATCCAGAATTTTAATAATGTGGGAGTGTCCGTTTGTCTGCTCTGTGGAGGACAGCTATGAACGATATGACGGCTCCCCTGTTATGAAAGCCCAACGCAAGCGGCCTCTCTTCCGGGCACCTCAGAGATGTTGCCTCCCAGGCTGAAAAGTGGACTTCCGACTCAACCCAAAGATACAGGGAACAAGGATTAGAGAAACCTCCGAACCAACGAACAAGTACTGGTTAACGGGGGGGGGGGGGTGGAGAGGGACGGCAGAGATGCACAGAAAGAGAAAGGCACACATGACGTTCCTAAATTGCGGTAAATAATCCGTTCCTCACAGATTCATTCTAGAGACGTGATGGAACGTCTACCGCTGATAGATCCAACAGATCCATACTCACTGAGTAATCAAGCCGTAGTTCCCCAGAGAAAAAGGAGTTAAAGAGGGAAGTTTGTTATGGATGGATAATAGCAAACAGATTTGAGTTCCAGGAGCAGAGAGGGGGGGGGGGAAGGGTGCCAGAGTAATTGCAGTGTTTGCTCTTGGGATGGAGATTTGCATTGCAGCACGGTGGAAATGGTTGGGGTGAGTAAGTTGGCAGGTAAAGTGTTTTGATTAAAGATGAGAGCAGGAGAAAAAAAACAGTAAAAAGTGCGGAAATACGGTAGCAGCTGTTCTCAGATAAATGCATTTCTGCCCAAGTTTTTAATAGGTTTTTTTAGGGATTTCTTTAATTTGTTTTTTAATGAGGTAGTTTTGGCAAAGCTTACTGCATACATGATAACCGGAAGGGCGGCCGGGAATGACTAAGGAAAGTGTGCATAAAAGGGCATTGATTGAAGCAGATAGTAGTACTTTGGCCACATCATGAGGAAAGGGGAAGTCAAGCTGGCATTCCAAAAAGATTGCCCGCCCTCGATGGAGGGGGACGGCAGAGATGCTGTGAAAGCTGAATGCACACATGACAACCGGAAGAAAACAAAACAAAAAAAAACAGGGGCACAAGGAGATTGGAACCAAGAATACAGTGGCCATGCTCTAGGTATGCTGCAGTGTTCGATCTGAGGAGAAAGCCAACACTGTTTTGGATGTCAAAGGGAAGAGGAAGAAACCAGGTGCCAGCTATGCATAGAAAATGTCATCCAAAGACAAAGGAAACGTCAAAGCACATCACTGTGTTCATAACTGCAAGGGGCCCCGGGAATGGCGGCTCCCCTGTTATGAAAGCCCGACGTGAACGGCCTCTCTTCCGGGCACCTCAGAGACATTGCCTGCCAGGCTGAAAAGTGGACTTGCGACTCTACCCAAAGATATAGGGAGCAAGGATTATAAACCTCCAGACCAACGAACACCTACTGGTTCACGGGGGGGGGGGGGATTGGAGGGGGACGGCAGAGATGGTGTGAAAGATAAATGCACACATGACAACTGCAAGGGCGGGTGGGAAATGACTCAGGAAAGGGTGCATAAAAGGGGCGTTGGGGGAAGCAGACAGTAGTTCTTTGCCCACATCATGAGGAAAGGGGAAGTCAAGCTGGCCTTTGAGAAAGAATGCTCGCCCTCGATGGAGGGGGGTGGCAGAGATGCTGTGAAAGAGAAATGCACACATGACAACCGCAAGGGCCCCCAGGAATGACGGCTCCCCTGTTATGAATGCCCAACCGAAACGGCCTCTCTTCCGAGCACCTCAGAGGTGTTGCCTGCCAGGCAGAAAAGTGAACTTCTGACTCTACCCAAACATACAGGTAACAAGGAATTGAAACCTCCGAACCAACAGACACCTACTGGTTCACAGGGGGTTGGGTTGGCGACGGCAGAGATGCAGTGAAAGCTAAATGCATACATGACATGACAACCGGAAGTGTGGCCCCGGAATGACTGCTCTCCTGCTCTGAAAGCCCACTGCATACGATACCTCTCCCACACAGGGCCCTTGCGTCCCAAATTGCTGGGAATGCCTGCTTGCCTGCTGTGAAAGCTAAATGCACACATGACAACCACAAGGGGCCTCGGGAATGACAGAGGAAAGGGTGCATAAAAGGGGCGTTGGGGGAAGCAGATAGTAGTTCTTTGGCCACATCATGAGGAAAGGGGAAGTCAAGCTTGCCTTTGAGCGATAATGCCTGCCCTCGATGGAGGGGGATGGCAGAGATGTTGTGAAAGATAAATGCATACATGACAACCGCAAGGGGCCCCAGGAATGACTAAGGAAAGCGGCTGTAAGTACTTTGGGTTAAAAGAAAAGCAAACCACACTGTTTTCTGCAGAAGGGCTTGACCCCAAAGGGCCAATTAGCGCGCCGGGAATGCCTGCTTGCCTGCTGTGAAAGCTAAATGCACACATGACAACCGCAAGGGGCCTCGGGAATGACAGAGGAAAGGGTGCGTAAAAGGGGCGTTGGGGAAGCAGACAGTAGTTCTTTGGCCACATCATGAGGAAAGGGGAAGTCAAGCTGGCCTTCAACAGATAATGCCCGCCCTTGATGGAGGGGGACGGCAGAGATGCTGTGAAAGTTAAATGCATACATGACAACCAGAGGTCACCCCGGGAATGACGGCTCCCCTGTTATGAAAGCCCAACCTCTCTTCCGGGCACCTCAGAGGCGTTGCCCGCCAGGCTGAAAATTGAACTTCTGACTCTACCCAAACATACAGGAAACAAGGATTGGAAACCTCTGAACCAATGAACACCTACTGGTTCACGGGGGGTTGGAGGGAGACGGCAGAGATGCTGTGAAAGAAATGCACACATGACAACTGCAAGGGCGGATGGGAACTGACTAAGGAAAGGGTGCATAAAGGGGTGTTCAGGGAAGCAGACAGTAGTACTTTGGCCACATCATGAGGAAAGGGGAAGTAAAGCTGGCATTCATAAAAGATTGCCTGCCCTCGATGGAGGGGGATGGCAGAGATGCTGTGAAAGCTAAATGCATACATGACAACCTGAAAGGGGCCCCAGGAATGACAGCTCCCCTGTTACGAAAGCCCGACGCGAACGGCCTCTCTTCCGGGCACCTCAGAGCGTTGCCTGCCAGGCTGAGAAGTGGACTTCCCACTACCCAAACATGGTTAAGAGGATTAAAAATTAAATATAATATAATTATAATTATATTATATTTAATATAATATATTATATTATAATCAAATTATCAAAATACTTCCAAATTTGTAGAGAAGTGAAGACTCATATAATCCAGTTCAAAGCAGATAATCTGTCTGTGACAGCCAGTACCCATTTCGCCCACCTCCAAGCCCTCCCGGGGGCCATCATGCATTAACCCCCGGACGCACTGACAGACAGACAGACAGACATCATGCATTAACCTCCGGACGGACACGGACGGACAGGCAGACAGACAGAATGGCCCAACAACACGCAGCAAACCAGGTAGCCCCGTGACTCAACAGTAAAGTCAAAGATAGCTGGGAAAGGACAGCTCACATGTGGAAGAACAAAAGGGTTGACTTCTCACAAGAACTACGGAGACGTTGCCTGCAAAGCTCAATACTGAACTTCTGAATGTACCCAAACATGGGTAAGAGGATTAAAAATTCCCCTGTTATGAAAGGTGTAATGATCACCTACTGGTTCAGGGGGGTTTGTGCAAATGCATATGTCACTTCTCACAAGAACTACGTTGTCGTTGCCTGCAAAGATCAGTACTTAACTTCAGAATGTACCCAAAGATGGGTAAGAGCCAAGGATTAAAAATTCCTGAACCAACAAACACCTCCTGGTCCACAGGGGTTAATGGGGGAATACTATGGGCCAATGTTCCAGCAGGTGTGTAACTCATTTGAGGAAACAGAAAGCAAAGTAAAATTGATTTTCAATAAGTGCTGGACCCCAAAGGGCCAATGTTCCCGCAGTCAGCAGGTGTGTAACTCATTGGAGGTAACAGAAAGAAAAGTAAAATTGATTTTCAATACGGGCTGGACCCCAAAGGGCCAATGTTCCCGCAGTCAGCAGGTGTGTAACTCATTTGAGGGAACAGAAAGCAAAGTAAAATTGATTTTCAATAAGTGCTGGACCCCAAAGGGCCAATGTTCCCGCAGTCAGCAGGTGTGTAACTCATTTTAGGTAACAGAAAGCAAAGTAAAATTGATTCAACCGCAAGGGCCCCCGGGAGTGATGGCTCCCCTGTTATGAAAGCCCAACGCATGCGCCCTCTTTTCCGGGCACCCCAGAGAGACATTGCCTGCCAGGCTGAAAAGTGAAGGGACGGCACAGATGCAGTGAAAGAGAAATGCACACATGACAATCGCAAGGGCGGCCGGGAATGACGGCTCCCCTGTTATGAAAACTCGCGGTCAGCAGGTGTAACATAGTTTGAAGCAGCAGAGCAAAGGTGGCTGGCAGGAGGGGAGAGACTGCAAGTGGGCCAAATGCGCCGCTTGCTAGCTTGATACCGGGGAGGGAAGAGAAACGGAGAGATTGTAAAACTTGCACCAGACATATGAAAAAGTTACAAAATAATTATAAAAGTTGGAGAAATTGTTTTGATTCTTAATTATTCCTCACACTATTCCAAAATGGCTCAAATACGAATCATTAACGAAATACAAAATTAACGAACGAAACCGCCCAAGCCTAGTAACTCATTTGAGGTAACAGAAAGCAAAGTAAAATTGATTTTCAATAAATGCTGGACCCCAAAGAGCCAATGTTCCCGCAGACAGCAGGTAGTAGTAATTTTAGGTCACACAAAGCAAAGTAAACTTGATTTTCAATAAGGGCTGGACCCCAAAGGGCTAATGTTCCCGCACACTGCAGGTAATAGTTATTTTAGGCAACACAAAGCAAAGTAAAAATGATTTTCAGTAAGGGCTGGATCCCAAAGGGCCAATGTTCCCGCACACTGCAGGTAATAGTAATTTTAGGTAACACAAAGTAAAATGATTTTCAGTAAGGGCTGGACCCCAAAGGGCCAATGTTCCCACAGACAGCAGGTAGTAGTAATTTTAGGTCACACAAAGCAAAGTAAACTTTTTTTTCCACAAGGGCTGGACCCCAAAGGGCCAACGTTCCCGCACACTGCAGGTAATAGTAATTTTAGGCAACACAAAGCAAAGTAAACTTGATTTTCAATAAGGGCTGGACCCCAAAGGGCCAATGTTCCCGCAGACAGCAGGAAGTAATAATTTTAGGTCACACAAAGCAAAGTAAACTTGATTTTCAATAAGGGCTGGACTCCAAAGGGCCAATGTTCCCGCACACTGCAGGTAATAGTAATTTCAGGCAACACAAAGCAAAGTAAAAATGATTTTCAGTAAGGGCTGGACCCCAAAGGGCCAATGTTCCCGCAGACAGCAGGTATTACTAATTGTAAGGTAACACAAAGCAAAGTAAAAATGACTTTCAATAAGGGCTGGACCCCAAAGGGCCAATTAGCCCATGCCTTGCTTCGGGAGGACCAGTAAGACAATTGATCGGTGGATAAACTCTCCTGAGGCTCCTCAAAGGAACGGTTTATGGAGTACTCAGCCAAGTCTATCTTTGCTGCCTGGGCCGACAAAGATGTTCCTCCCTCTGAAAGAAAAGCGATACTGTCCTGTATGACATTTTCCTCTCACCTCCTTTTCTGCCGCTCCGCCCTACCATCATTCCTTGTAGGTGGCAAGGTGGGGCTATTGGTAACGGTGCTGGCGCAACCACTGGGATTTTGGGGAGAAATGGCATCAACGATTTGCTCTGACTGTTCCCCCACCCTCCGTGAGTATTCTCTTCTCACGAGCAAGACAAGTTCAGCCTTCCACCTCGGCAAATCTTTGGGGCAGACGGTGTCCTTGATGCAGGGGTCGCAGAGTGCTGCCAAAACATGAGTCTTACTCTCCATCAGTGGGAGGAGACGTTTACGGACGGCGATAGACAACTTTCTGACCACCTCCTGGGCCTGTGGAGTCAGGGGCCCAGCCATACAATGCAATGTACTGTGTCCACCCAGCGTCTCCAAATGCCTCTTCAACCGTAAGATGACAGGGAGCACCTGGCTGAGTAGAGCTTTCTGGCCTGAAAGTTTTTCGGTGGCTTTTTAAAATGGTTCTAGGATCTTGACCAGCTGAGCGATGGTCATCCACTCCTGGTTGTTGGGGACCAGCTTGTTTATCGGAGCCGCCATTGACAGTGATACAGCGTGGACTGCCCTCTGTTGCTCCACCATGCGCTCCAACATCATGTAGGTGGAGTTCCAGCGGGTGGAGACATCCTGCAGTAACCGGTGTTGTGGGAGGCACTCCAGGGTCTGCCTGTCACGCAGCAGTTTTGCGGACTTGGTGCTACGGTGGAAGAAGCCGGCGATTCTGCGGCAGCGGTCAATGAGCTGAGTGACGGCGGTGGAGCTGCTGTCATCGGGCCCCTTGAAGCCATATTTTACACAGTTATGCAACAAGTGCGCCATGCATGTGACGTTTGTGAAGCCCGCACTTTCAACCGCCCGGATCATGTTCCTTCCTGCGTCTGTGACCATGAATCCCGAGTTACCACCGGAATGAGTATGCCGCATCCAATCTCTCATCATATCTCGCAAGTACTCAGAGATGGTGTCGGCCCTGTGACCCGTATCTATCACCTCCAGGAACAGGAGGGCCCAACGATGACCCAAGTCGAGGCAACCCTCCGTCTCCCACCAGTGAGCGGTGAAGGACAGATAGGAATGCCCTCCTCCCGTGCTGGACCAAATGTACGAGGTGAAATGTACATACACGGGTTATGATTTGTTCAGCAGGGTTCTGAGGCATTGCTTGCATCCCTCGAACAAAGCTGGAATGACAGTTCAAGAGAAAGTTTTGCGAGTTGGGATGTTGTACCATGGTGCCAGGAGGTGAACATATCGGCAAAAACCTTCCCGTTCCACCATACGGAAGGGCTGGTGGTCTAGAGCCATCATCTCTCCCAGGCAACGTGTTACTTCCTTCACTGATGGCGGCTTCAATCCAGATCTCACCCTTGAAACTGGCAGGCCCCAAGCATTGATGGTTTTCTGCATGGGGTCTGTTGGTGAGGTTGGAGTGCTCAGTGTACTGCTGCATGTGCTGCCACCTTCCACTGCGTCTAACTTAACATTTGGGTGGTGTCTCTTCATGTGCATCCTTAGCCCAGTGGTGGCAAGATGCCTCAAATCTTTTCCTCTGCTGACACTCACACCGCAATGCCTACAAACTGCCAAAGTGGCCTTCTGAGCATGGACGTCATCATGATCCCAGAGAAGCGATCTCGGCCTACCCACACGCGCTATAGGTATAATAATGCTTGTATTTGGAGTAGAGGTGTTAGGGGAAGGGAGTAGGATTGTTGGTGGTTCCTCTTCCTCGCCCTCCAGCAGCATGCAGTCCTCCTCTGGATCACTAAGTGCCGAGGTGGAAGCAGAATCCATGTTGTCAAAGTCTACCACCCATCCCTCAAGACTCGTCCTCCTCACCCTCCTCTTCATAACCATTGGTAGTTTTAACAGAGGTACTCGGTAGTACATCATGAGCACAACGTTGAGACTTTTGAACCGATGTAGATGATTCTCCCATCTCACAGCTTGATAAAGCATTTGTGTCTGTTTCAGTTGCCATTTCGTTGGTTGAATGTTCCCTTCCTCTCGATGTGGTCTTCATCATTCCCCTGCCTTTCTTATATGTTCGTGATACCCTCACTGGGCCCTTGCGTCCCGAAGAGCTTGGAAGGAAACGTTTCATCACACAATTCAAAGGCAAAGGCTGGTAGGAGTGGGTGAGGTTTCCTCAGAGTATTAGAACATTTCTGATTTAAACTAACAGCACTAAAAGGGCAAACCTAGGATGTACTGTAATGGAAGTAGGAGTGAGGGTTGCAGGCCAAAATACCAACTAAGAGGGAACCGTAAGGCAAGGCAAGGCAAGGAAAATTTGAGGACAAAGAAAAAGGAAAATTGTATGGACCTAAAGGGCCACAGAGGCCGCAGTAACTGGTTGTACTTTTAAGTTAACAGAAAAGCAAAGGACACTGTATTTTCAGGAAAGGCTGGTCCCCAAAGAGCCACAGAGGCCGCAGTAAGTGGTTGTAACTACTTTGAGTTAACAGAAAAGCAAAGAACACTGTATTTTCAGGAAAGGCTGGTCCCCAAAGGGCCACTGAGGCCGCAGTAAGTGGTTGTAACTACTTTGAGTTAATGGAAAAGGAAAGAACACTGTATTTTCAGGAAAGGCTGGTCCCCAAAGGGCCACAGAGGCCGCAGTAAGTGGTTGTAACTACTTTGAGTTAACAGAAAAGCAATGAGCACTGTATTTTCAGGAAAGGCTGGCCCCCAAAGGGCCACAGAGGCCGCAGTAAGTGGTTGTAACTACTTTGAGTTAACAGAAAAGCAACGAACACTGTATTTTCAGGAAAGGCTGGTCCCCAAAAGGCCACAGAAGCCGCAGTAAGTGGTTGTAACTACTTTGGGTTAACAGAAAAGCAAAGAACACTGTATTTCAGGAAAGGCTGGTCCCCAAAGGGCCACTGAGGCCGCAGTAAGTGGTTGTAACTGCTTTGAGTTAACAGAAAAGCAAAGAACACTGTATTTTCAGGAAAGCCTGGTCCCCAAAGGGCCACAGAGCCGCAGTAAGTGGTTGTAACTACTTTAACAGAAAAGGAAAGAACACTATATTTTCAGGAAAGGCTAGTCCCCAGAGGGCCACTGAGGCCACAGTAAGTGGTTGTAACTACTTTGAGTTAACAGAAAAGCAAAGAACACTGTATTTTCAGGAAAGGCTGGTCCCCAAAGGGCCACAGAGGCCGCAGTAAGTGGTTGTAACTACTTTGAGTTAACAGAAAAGCAAAGAACACTGTATTTTCAGGAAAGGCTGGTCCCCAAAGGGCCACAGAGGCCGCAGTAACTGGTTGTACTTTTAAGTTAACAGAAAAGGAAAGAACACTGTATTTTCAGGAAAGGCTGGTCCCCAAAGGGCCACTGAGCCCGCAGTAACTGGTTGTACTTTTAAGTTTTAGGTTTTAAAGCAAAGAACACTGGATTTTCCAAAAGGACTGGACAAAAAGGGGCCACAGAGGCTGCAGTCACTGGTTGAACTTGCAACTACTTTGAGTTAACAGAAAAGCAAAGAACAGTAACACTAATGAAATATTTTTTAATTATTGATAAATATTAATAATAAATAATAAAAATAATAATAATAAAAGAACAATTTCAAATGCTTCCCCTCCCAAAAAACAGCCTGGCAGGCACAAGCCCCAGCCCCAGCTAGGGACTGGGAGGCAGACAGCTCCAAGCTCCCTGTCCCCAGCCCAAGCACGCTAAAGCCAGACTCCACTAACAGGCAGCCACAGCAAGCCAGGAGAAAACCCTCCGTCCACCCTCGCTTCCCCAGCACAATGCGGCCACGCAGAGCGCACAGCCGCTTTTAAAGGGCACTGGCTGCCCTTACTGACCCTTGGCGACTCCTGATTGGCTCGCTGCGCTCCCAGCATCCTACCATCTATGACGTAACTTCCGAAACTGGCGGAAGTCGTTTCAAAGATGGCGGATGCTGCTTCGATATTAAAAATACACTTCCTGGTTTTTTAAAAAAATCAATATCGCTCCGTTATAAAAAAAATAGAAAAAATAACGAATAATGAAATTAACAAACAAAACCGCCCAGCCCTAATATTTTTCCTCAGCAACATTGAAGTCCTTACAGCATCTTTCAAAAGAAATTAAAAACTTTTCCACATTGTCTTCTTTATTATATCTTGGGAATTTTCTCAAAATATGATCCATAGGGATCTCCTCTTGTCTCTCCTGTAGATTTATTTGGGCTTGAGGGAGAGTTAAACGTTGTTTTTCAATTTCTAATTCCATTTTTCGTAATTCAGCCTGCCTGACTTTTTCTCTCTCTTCTGCCTCCAACTCCATTTGCCTCATTTGAGTTGCCATTTCTGCCTGTCTTTTTTGAGCTTCTATTTCAATTTCCCTTTGTCTTGTCTCAAGTTTCCTTAACTTTAGTTGATATTTAAATGGTATTTCAGAGATAGGAGTTTGGTCTGAGTCTGAGCTTCCCTCTTCTTGATAAGCCTCAACCTCCTTTGTTACTTTGCCTTGCTTTTTAGCCGCCATCTTTGGCTCCAACTTTTACCTCAATATTTTTCCTTTTAGGCAACCTTAGGCACTAAATCAGATGTTACTCGAATCCCATCGCTTGCCACCAATTTGTAAAGGAGGGTAAAACTACTGCCACCTAATCTGTGAGGAAAGCCGGGCAATTATCAATATCAGCTTATGAGCTGGTTTATAAAGGGACCATTATTTACAGAAGTATTGATAGCGTAGCATTTTCTGTCCCTGGTTTGGTTTTACTTCTTATGCAGGCTGTTTGACTTAAGAGAAACTGTATCAGGCAAGGCTTGAGGAGAACAGTAACAATTTTATTGGAACAAGCAAGGTATAACAGATTTGATTGTTTCTTCACAAGAGGCACGAATCTTGACTGGTTACATTAGTAAGGTTTCATGAGTAACCTCAGGCACAGACTTCAAGAGGTTTCTATACGCAGATGTATTTTTCCTGGACAACTGTCCCAACAAAACAAATAAGCCAAAAGGCCTATTCAACAGAATTGGCTCCCAGCCAAACCTTGATTCTTAACCCAGAATCAATAACCCCCTGTAGTTTTATCACTACCAGGTCCTTTCTTGTAACCCCTTTGGTCACAAATAAACTCCCTGTTTCTCCCACTAGAGAAACCAGTCCTTCCCTGTAGCTCACCGGCTTACAACTGCCACTTTCAAAAAGCTGCGCTGTAAAGTGATAGTTGGCTCCGCCCCTGTTGCTATGGCAATTCAGCTCAAGCCACCAGCCACCATCTCTAACAAAATATAATCCTACATACTTACCATTTAATAACTAGTGTTTAAACACATAACCATAAGAATAAAAGTTACACATCGTCACAACTACCAATTAGGAAATTACATTTATAGGCCAGGACCAAAATCATATTACATAGAGTTATCACTTGATTAACATTTCTGTTTTCTCATTGCCTTCCATTTTCCTTTGACAGTCTGGTCGGACGATGACTGGCTGAAGAAATTCTCCGGAAAGACGCTTGAGGAGAATGTGGAGGAAGAAGGGGCAGAGCCAGCCCGGTCAGAGGCCCAGGAGGTGCGTGGCCATCTTTCCTTCGGTTAAGTAAGGGGCAGTTGGGGTTCTGTAGGGTTTGCAGTTTTAGCACCCTACTTTTGGCTACTGCCTTAGAGCTCATTTCCACACAACTCTTTCTTGGGGGCTGGATGAAGTCATTTAGCACCGCCAAACCTGTAGGTACCTCCAGATTGGCTGCATAATTTCCATGCCCATATAGACAATGCTTGGTGAGATAACAGATGCCGAGGTTAGGCAACCTGATGTCACACATCCTTCAGCTACAGTTTACCCTTTCTCTCTAGACATTTCTAGATCCCCCAATGCCATTCCATGGTCAGCTTCCAGCAGAAGTCAACCACAGAGTTCTGTTGAGAGACTCAGGAATTCCTATTGAAGTGTTCTCTCATGTAAAATGCATCACAGGTTCTTTATTCACTACTGTTCGCTGTCATGAGGACCCTATGCCCTTAGTGGGAGGGCTGGCTGTAGCTGCTATCAAAGCTCAATGTAGCATAGATTGAAGCTCAATGTAGCAAAGAGGATATTATTATTACACAGTGTTTTATGTTGCAAAGTTATTTGTCCTCAAGTGGTTTTCTGGGGTAGGTTGTGGCCGTGGGTGCTATGGTTACATGGCAAATAGTTAGGCTCTGGTGGGATTTACTTGGCTGAGATTTATCATAGAACAAGCTGTATTTCCCCCTCTTTTAGGGAGAGCCACCAGCAAAGAAGTCAAGGGCCAACCCCCAGGTTTACATGGATATCAAGATTGGGAACAAGCCAGCTGGTCGATTGAACATCCTTCTGCGATCGGACATCGTACCTATGACTGCTGGTAAGCAAAACCTCTGGTTGTTGGGTATTGTGTGTCTTCAAGTGCCCAATTCCATGGCCATATAGTTTGCTGTTTGCACTTTCTCATGCCCAGCCCTTTTGATAGCCAGGTTATGCCCATTTTAGTAGCCCTGGTTCCTGGATCTGGATTTGAGTATTGATTGGATGGAGTTTTGATGCTAATGTTTTATACTTTTATGTCTATTCACTTTGTTTTTAAATAGACCAATGCTCCTTGTGATTATGTTCTTATTTTAATTGTGTATTTGCTTGATAGATTGTTTGTTTATTGTCTTTTGGACATTTGGTCCCATATAAGCTGTCCCTTCAGGAAGATGGTGGTGGGGTATAACAATAAAGTTGTTGTTATTATTATTTGAACTTAGGGCCACTCTAAGATGACACTATCACAGGTTTACCTTGCCAAGGTTTGCCACTTTCTGAGACTGAGAGAATGTGATTCATCCAGGGGTTCCATGTTGAACAATATTCCCTTTCAGCCTCCTAACTGGGATAGCCAAGGAAAAGGGATGCTGGGAGTTGTAGTGAAGCCTTATCTAGAAGCCCAATATAAATGACACAAGGTTTTGTGCAATGCCTTTAACTCAAACTAGAATACAATGAAAGGGAGTTCAAAATGTGTTTGAAATGCAGTAAGGGAGGTCCAAACACATATCCCACATTTATGGTACCCTACTCGAGAAAGAGCCCCTGGTGGTGCAGTTTTCTTCAAATAAAATTTGAAGAAAACAGCACTCTCTAACTTGACGCCTTCCAAAAGTCTTGGGCAAATGCCCCCTTAATCCCCAAGTCACATGGCCAGTGACCAATGGTCATGTAACTGGGGATGATGGGAGATGTTGCCCAACTGTTCTGGAGTGCTGAGCTGAGCGCTGAGCTGCTGAGCTTGTTGACCGAAAGGTCACAGGTTCGAATCCGGGGAGTGGTGTGAGCTTTCGCTGTCAGCCCCAGCTTCAGCTAACCTAGCAGTTCAAAAACATGCAAATGTGAGTAGATGAATAGGTACCACTCCGGCGGGAAGGTAACGGCACTCCATGCAGTCATGCCGGCCACATGACCTTGGAGGTGTCTACGGACAATGCCGGCTCTTTGGCTTAGAAATGGAGATGAGCACCACACCTCAGAGTTGGACACAACTTGACTTAATGTCAGGGGAAAACCTTTACCTTTACCTACTCGAGAAAGATGTGTTACCCTTCTTGGGTGGCATCTCATAAAAGTGGGGGGACACCCACATTTATCAAGATAGCAACTGGAAGTGATGTCATATAGCTTTCCACTGCCATTTGGAGTGGCATTGCAGAGAAAACACAACCTCCTTAGTAGGCATTACATGAATGTGGGTAGTGTTCAGACAATCCAATGGCTTTGGCCTTTTGCTTTTGTGCTTGCTGTCCTCACTCTCTCAACGGTACCCTCTTTTCTGCTTTGGACCACAGAGAACTTCCACTGCCTCTGCACCTACGAGAAGGGCTTTGGCTTCAAAGGCAGCAGCTTCCACTGCGACATCAGTTCATGTGCCAAGTTCATGTGCCACCAGTTCATGTGCCAATGCGGGGACTTCACCAACCACAACGGCACTGGAGGGAAGTCCATCTATGGCAAGAAGTTTGACGATGAGAACTTCATTCTGAAGCACACTGGCCTGGTAGGACATTGTCGGTGATGCTGGCTTCGGTGGGGCCTCAGTTCAGCATGATGGCAGGACAATACGTTCCAAACGTTGAGGGAATCCTTATAGTGTGATGTACTGCAGAACCTTTCCAGCAATCCAGAGTCCCTCACAAGGAGTTCTTGAAAATAAATTTGCCTAATTGCTACAGCTCAACAAAAATTGCCAATGAAAACCACATGCCAAAACTCTTAGTTTTCCACCCTCTTGAATCCATCCCTTAACCTTAGAGGTCATTACAGGTCAACCAGCTCTCTGTTAGTTCTCATTACAATATGTAACAAAAGCTGAACCTTTTTGATTTCTGCATTTAAAGTGTTATTCCTGTTTAATTGTGATGTCCTTACTTCAACAATAGTTATTCTACTCCAGAAACTTTGTTTTTATTGCCGCCACAAACTATTTTGAATTGGTTGAGACTCCATGAGACTTTTATTGAAAAAATATAGCGAATTGTGCAGCAGGATGCTCCACAAAAACAAGCTTTAACTCTCTGGTAGTGCAGTGAGTTAAAATTTGAGCGGCTGAATTTGCTGACTGAAAGGTTGGCGGTTAGAATCCAGGGAACAGGGTGAGTTCCTACTGTTAGGCCCAGCTTCTGCCAACCTAACAAGTTGAAAACACACAAGTGCAAGTATTAAATAAGTTATTAAATGATGATGATGATGATGATGATGATGATGATGATGAAGTAGATCAATAGTTACTGCTTCTGCAGGAAGGTAATGGTGCTCCATGCAGTCATTTATTTATTTATTTATTTATTTACTATATTTGTATACCGCCCTTCTCAGCCCACAGGCGACTCAAGGTGGTTTCAAGAGGCAACAATTCAATGCCCAACAACACCATAAAACATTTAAAAACATTAACATATAATATAAAACAATAACAAGATGTATAAAACATAAATCATTTGTGTCTATTAGTTAAAATGTTGTCCAATCTCATAATCCAGTCATTCCATATTCCTATGTCTGGTACACTGCATTTTCAAATGCTTGCTCAAACAGCCAAGTCTTAACTTTTTTCCAGAATGTTAAAAGGGAGGGGGCCAATCTTATGTCCCTAGGAAGGACATTCCATAGCCGAGGGGCCACCACAGAGAAGGCCCTGTCTCTCATCCCCGCCAAACATATTTGTGATGCAGGCGGGATTGAGAGCAAGGCCTCCCCAGACGATCTTAAAAGTCCACGATAGGGCTGGGCGGTTTTGATTGTTATGTTCGTTACTCGTTATTGATTCGTATTTAAATTAGCTTACAATCTAATATTGAGCCATGCAGGAATACTGTGAGGAGTAATTAAGAATCGAAACAATTTTTCCAGTTTTCGTAATTATTTTCGTATGTCTGGTGTTGCCTTTCCTCCCCATCCTCCTCCTCCTCCTCCTCCTCCGCAAGAAGGAGAGAAAAGGTGCCAGCGGTGCTTTTCCTCCTCCTCCTCCTCCTCCTCCTCCTCCTCCTCCTCCTCCAGGAAAAGAAAAAGGGGAAAGAAGGAGAGAAAAGGTGCCAGCGTTGCCTTTCCTCCTCCTCCTCCTCCTCCTCCTCCTCCTCCGGGAAAAGAAAAAGGGGAAAGAAGGAGAGAAAAGGTGCCAGCGTTGCCTCTCCTCCTTCTCCTCCGGGAAAGGAAAAAGGGGAAAGAAGGAGAGAAAAGGTGCCAGCGTTGCCTTTCCTCCTCCTCCTCCTTCTCATCCTCCTCCTCCTCCTGGAAAAGAAAAAGGGGAAAGAAGGAGAGAAAAGGTGTCAGCGTTGCCTTTCCTCCTCCTCCTCCTCCTCCTCCTCCTCCTGGAGAAGGAAGAGGGGAAAGAAGGAGTCCACACTGTCATATAATCCAATTTCAAAGCACATATTGTGGGATTTTCTGCTTTATATTCTGAGTTATATGGCTGTGTGGAAAGGTCCTGGGTTATCTGAGTCCACACTGTCATATAATCCAATTCAAAGCACATGTTGTGGGATTTTCTGCTTTATATTCTGAGTTATATGGCTGTGTGAAATGGCCCTGGGTTATCTGAATCCACACCGCTGATAGTTCGGCTGACAGGCTGATCAGTATGTACTGTCCTTTCCCTTCCCTTCCCTTCCCTTCCCTTTCTCTTCCTTCCTTCTTTCCTTCTTTCCTTCCAGCTGGCAAAACCCACATCCCCCTCCCCCCTCCTCTTTCTCCTGGCACCCTCTTTGGCCAGGATTTAAATTGGATTATAGAGGAGATGCTAGATGAAACCTGAGCTATATGTACTGTCTCTACCCTTCCCTTCCTCTTCCTTCCTTCCTTCTTCCCTTCCAGCTGGCAAAACCACGTGTCCCCCCCCCCCCCTCTCCTCTTTCTCCTGGCACCCTATTTGGCCAGGATTTAAATCGGATTATAGAGGGGATGCTAGATGAAACCTGAGCTATATGTATTTTCTCTTCCCTTGCCTTCCTCTTTCTTCCTTCCTTCTTTCCTTCTTTCCTTCCAGCTGGCAAAACCCACATCCCCCATCCCCCCTCCTCTTTCTCCTGGAACCCTATTTGGCCAGGATTTAAATCGGATTATAGCTAGATGAAACCTGAGCTATATGTACTGTCTCTACCCTTCCCTTCCTCTTCCTTCCTTCCTTCCTTCCTTCTTTCCTTCCAGCTGGCAAAACCCACATCCCCCTCCCCCCTCCTCTTTCTCCTGGCACCCTATTTGGCCAGGATTTAAATCAGATTATAGAGGAGATGCTAGATGAAACCTGAGCTATATGTACTGTCTCTTCCCTTCCCTTTCTCTTCCTTCCTTCCTTCTTTCCTTCTTTCCTTCCAGCTGGCAAAACCCACATCCCCCTCCCCCTCCCCTCTTTCTCCTGGCAACCTATTTGGCCAGGATTTAAATCGGATTATAGAGGATGAAACCTGAGCTATATGTACTGTCTCTTCCCTTGCCTTCCTCTTCCTTTTTTTTTTGTTAAAAAAATCTTCATTTTAATTATTGTTTTGTTTTGAAGTGCTTTTTGCACTACAAATAAGATATGAGCAGAGTGCATAGGAATTCATTCATTTTTTGTTTGTTTTTTCAAATTATAATCCGGCCCTCCAGCAGTGTGAGGACTGTGACCTGGTCCTCTGTTTATTTTTATTAATTTTTATTGATTTATCACATTTATTACACACTATTGCATTTTGTACATCAGCCTCTTTAACATATTGTTTTGTTGTTTTGCTTTGACATTTCCCCCCCTTTTTCTCTTCCCCCCCCCTTTTTTCCACCACAGTGCTCCCCTCCACCCGTCTCAAGCCACCATTCTTACATTTCATCTGTCCAAAATTTCATTTCTTCTTGTGACGGTAATTTTCCTTCCTTATTTTTTAATCCATTTACCACAAATTTTCCCCATACAGCATCAAAATCGCTTTGTTTCCATGTACCTTTTTTAACCTTTAATATACATGTCAATTTATCATTTATTGCTATTTTCCATGCTTCCTTATACCACTCCTCTGTTTGTATATTCATTTCTTTTTTCCAATTCCTTGCTATAAGAAGTCTTGCTATAGTTAGTAAGTTTGTTATCGCTTCTTTATCCTCCTTTTTCAGTTGCTTATTGTTATATAATGATAGTAAGGCTATACTAGGACTTTTATCTATTTTCATATTCATTATTGTTTCTATTTCTCTAAATACTTTCTCCCAAAAATTATTTACATATTTACATTGCCACCACATGTGTATATATGTTCCTGGTTCTTGACACCCTCTCCAACAATTTATTGAGTTATTTTTATTCATATATGCTATTCTTACCGGTGTCAAGTACCACTTCCATATTAACTTATAATAATTTTCTTTAACTCGTATCGATAAATTTTTAAAATGTCTTTGTCCCCATAATTGTTGCCACTCTATTTCACTTATTTTTATCCCTAAATCCTCTTCCCAAATCTCCTTAAGGGTACACTTTTTTATTTTTTCATCCTTCATTTCAATTAGTATCTTGTAAATTTTGCTAATTATACCTCTCAAGTTTTCATATTCTTCTACAGCCCTTCCCTTCTGTATTATTTGTTCGAATTGATTGAGTTGGCTTCCATTTCTATTGTTTTTTTTCCAGTTTATTAGCCATTGTTCTAATTGTATACAATGAAACCATGACAATTTTATTTCTTTAAACTCTTCCAACATCATTTCCCTCTTCATTTCCACCTTCATCCAATCCCCTATCCTATCTAGATTTATTTCCCTTACCTTTTTATCCATTACTTTTTTTAAAAAAATTTGGAATTTCTTTTCCATCACTATTGGGGTTATAATTGATCCCTCCTTTATTAACCTCCCCTTATATTTATTCCATACTTTCAGTATGTTACTCAGCATTGGGTTTCTAATTTCCCTCATTTCTTTTCTAGTAAACTGTTTAAAAAATATATTCCAGGTTTCATCTTCCACTTTTCCTGAATCATTACTAAGCCAATTGTAGCGAATTTGTTACTCTATATGAAATTTTAGTGCATAGATCTATGTTCGCAGGGGGCAGATAAGGAAGATTAGAGACAAGAGAGGATAGCAACAGAGGGACAGGATTTATTTGCATATGGAGGCTGATTGGTCATATGCAGATTAGCATAGCCCCAGGATTTCAAAAGGTTGGGAGACAAAATGACAGTTGGGAAAAGCATGGCCGAACATTCTAAAGGGGTGGAGTTAAGTTCAAAAAGGAGGGGAGTTAGAGAGAGAGTTTTAAAAAGAGAATTAGTTGAGTAGGGATTGCAGTTTGTGAAGGACAGAGAGTTAGGGATTCCTGTTCATGAATGGTAGTTAATAAAACCTGTTAGAAAAGTAAGCCGCTAGTCAAATAGAGTACAAGTTTTGAGAACCTAAAGAAAAGCCAGTGGTGCTTGAATCGGAAAGTAATTTTAGTCCTGTATGTGTAAAGCAAATACCATCTTGATAAATGAGAAACATTGAAAGCCTATTTCAGGAAAGTGCAACAAGTATATTATACGTGACTGAAACTCAAGTTTGCAACAAAAATAGTAATTGTAACCACAATCGTTTGGAGCTTGGAATGTTTGAATAAACGTTGATACTTTGTTTCATACAAGAGAGACTCAAGCCTGTGATTCCAAGCCATGAGGCTTCTGCTTTATAACACTCATAGCAAGTCAGCTATTAAAGTGTTGACAGAAGACTGCACATAGGTGCATGCTTCTTTACACAAACCGGTGTCCTCCCTCCCTGGTGTTACACCAATCTATCCCCTCTTTTTTAACCATTCCTTCTATAACCAAACTTAATCTACTTGCTTCATAATATTTTTTTATATTAGGTAGTGCTAGTCCACCCTCCTTTTGCGATCTATACCATAACTGTTTGTTTAGTTTGTTTCTTTTACTTCCATTACAGTATTTATTAATCATTTGTTGCCATCTAGTTAGTTCTTCTGTGATTTGAAGTGGTAGCATCCTAAATATAAAATTTATTTTTGGAAGTATTTTCATTTTTACTAATGCTATTCTTCCAAACCAGGATAAGCGTATACCTTCGTTCTCTATTAGCTTTTTCTGAACTTCTTTCCTTAAAGTTACTACATTTACTTCCTCTATCTCTTTTAAATCCTTAGTTATTATTACTTCCAAGTATTTTAATTTATTCTTAATTCTTATTCCATTTTTCTCTGTTCTATAAAATCTTTTTCTTCTTCTCCTGTATAATTAAGTAACATCATTTTTGACTTGTTCCAATTAACTTGTAAACCCGTTGCTTTCCCAAATATCTCCAAATGTTCTTTTATTCTATCCATTTTCTCCACTATATTTTCTATAAATAACAATGTATCGTCAGCGAATAAGCTCACCTTCTGTTTCTCCTTTTTCCCTAACCCTTCTAAATTTTTATCGTTCCTTATGTTATTAGCAAACAGTTCTATCACCATAGCAAATAGTATTGGAGACAAAGGGCACCCTTGCCTAGTTCCTCTAGTCACTTTTATTTCGTTTGTCACTCCATCATTTATAGTTACCACTGCTGAGTTCCTTGAGTATAATTGTTTTAGTACTCCTTTTATTCTATTTCCCATTCCAAATTTATTCAATATTTCCTTTAATGTCTCCCATTCCACACAATCGAACGCTTTAAAAATATCTAATGATAGTATCCCTGCTTTTTCCTTCCCCTCTTTAGCCCAATGAATTTTATTTAATACTCTCTCTATCAAATTTGACATTTGTCTTCCTTTTACAAACCCGCACTGATCTTCTTTTATGTACTTATACATACATTTATTCATTCTATTGGCTATTATGGCGGACAATATCTTTGCATCCTGATTAATTAATGATATGGGCCTATATGACCCTGGATCTGTTAAGTCTTTGTCCGGTTTAGGTATTAATATTATTAATGATCTCCTCCATGATTCGGGTATTTTATCTCCCTTCATTATTCCATTATACAATTCTAATAATTTTGGGGTTAAAACTTCTCTAAAGCTTTTATAATATTCTGTCCCTAGACCATCCAAGCCTGGAGCTTTCCCTACTTTTAATTTATTAATAACTTCCTCTATTTCTTTTTTCTTGATAGGTTGTTCCAGTAACTCTTTATCTTTCTCCTCCAGCTTACTCTCCCAGTTTTCCTCCACATAGTTCCTAATTGCCTCTATGGGGCTTGCTTTGGTCTGATATAGTTCTTTATAAAATTCTTCAAATACTTTCAGTTTTTCTTTCATAGCTCTACATAATTTACCTGTTTTATCTTTTATCATATTTATTGTTCCTTCTATTTTCTTTTTCTGTGTTGATTTGGCTAACATCTTTGAATTCCTATCACTAAACTCAAAATATTCCCTCCTTAAATAAATTAAATTTTCTTGTACTTCGTCTATTTCCATTTTATCCAATTCCTCTTTTTTTGCTCTTAACCTAGCATAAATTCGTGTATCTCTCTTTGTTACATATGCTTTTTCAATCTCTTCTCTCTTTCTAAATTCCTTTTCCTTTCTTCTTGCTTTCTTTTTAAGTTAATTGTCTCTTTTATACATAACCCTCTGGTCACTGCTTTCATAGTGTCCCATAGAACTCCTTTGGTCACCCCCTTTTCGTTAAAGCCCCATATTTCTTGCCATTCTGCTTGCACTTTATCTACTATCTCTTTATGATTTAGGATTCTTGTATTTAACCTCCACCTTTTCATTTTGTCATAATCACATTTCAACACAATCTCAATTGAAACCAAAGCATGATCCGAAATCTTAATCATACCTATATCAGCATTTAGCACTTTACTTGTCATATTTTTGGAGACGAAAATGTAATCAATTCTTGTATACACCTTATGTACCGATGAATAATATGTATATCTACTTTCATTCCCTTTTACCAATCTCCACACATCCTTTAATTGCCATTTATTCATTACTCTACTTAATTCCGTTGTTTCAATATTTCTAGCTTTTGATGCTATCGTAGTTTTATCCTTCTTTAAATCCATACAGCAATTACAATCTCCTCCAAATATTACATTTTGTTGATGGTAATTCTCTATTTGTTCTAACACTTTTTCATAAAATTCTTGCTGTTTTACATTTGGTGCATATACATTTACTAATACATATTTTTCCTCCCCTATTTCCCCATACATTATTATATATCTTCCCTCTTCATCTTTCAATACCTTGTTTATGACAAAATTACATTTCTTTGCTATTATTATTGCTACTCCTCTTGACTTTGATGACCCGAAAGATTTATCATAGTTCCTTATCCAGCTCGACTTTAACTCATTTGAGCCCCGCTTATTTTGATGCGTTTCCTGTAAGAAGATGGCGTCCGCCGCATCCTTCTTCAGTAGAGATTCGATCCGCCTTCTCTTAATTACCGTCCCCAACCCTCTCGTGTTAAACGTTGAAATTCTTAATTTATGGGACATCATTTCCATTTCCCTTTAAAAGCTTTTTTGTGGCTTGAAACAACGTGAACCCTTGTCCCTTCCCCTCCCCTACCCTTGCTCCCCATTCCCCCCTCCCCCCCAATCCCCCCACTTCCCTCATTCCCCCCTTCCTCCCCTTCCAATCTTCGGGACTTCTCGTCCCAGTCATGGCCCCCGGCCTTCCCAATTGGGGGGGGGGGGCGAAGTCATCCTGTGGCCCAGAGTCTCCCTCCCCCCGAGTGCTCATTTTAAATCAATAAAAAACTTGATTGCAGTGTATAGTTTCTTCTTACATCTCGATTCCTCCAACAGCACTGATTAATTCCTCCAATTCTCCTCCATCCAGATCCTTCGCCTCCTCTTCCTTTCGATCTCTCTCTTGTCTTCTTACTATGCCAAGCTCCTCCAGTAGTTGATAACCTTGTTCCAATGTGTCGATTCTATATCTCTTGCCTTTCCATTGAAATTTAAGAAAGATAGGGTATCCCCAGGTGTACACAATTCCGGCTTTCATTAGTTGCGTCGTAATAGGCTTCATTGAGTATCTCCAGTTTTTAGTTTCAGGACAGTAGTCATTAAATATTTCCAATTTTGAGTGGCCCATCTTTAGCAGATCTGGGTTCTTCTTTAATATTTTCATCAAATCTTCTTTCTTTACAAAATTGTGAAATCGAATTATTATGTTCCTAGGAATTATTCTATTTCTTCCAGCCGGAAGGCGATGAACTCTCGATATCCAGTTCTGACCAGCTTAGTGTTGGCGAGATCTTTTGCAACCATTTCAAGATCTCAGATTTCAGATCTTCTTTCTTGTTTCCTTCTGGATAGTTTTTTATTATTGCGTTGTTTCTTCTTTGATTGTCTTGCATGTACACAAACTTTCTTTCCACATCTGAAAGCCTATTTTCATTTTTTTGCGTTTGTTGTTTGAGTACCAGTTGTTCCTGTGTACTTCTTTCAATTTCTGCTCTATTTTTTCGTATTTCTCCCTGTGCAGTCTCCAGAGCTTCTCTTATTGTCTGAAATTTTCTATCTGAGCATTTTCTTTCTGTGTCCAAATGTTCTTTCATTTCTTTATTGCTGGTCAGAATTTCTTGCTTCAATGCCTGAATTTCGGCCTTCCTTATTTCTCTTTCTTTATCAAACATCAAGTTCATATTCAAGTTCATTTCCTTTGTTTGTCTTTCAGCCTCTCCTTTAATCAGGTCTGCTATTTTGCTTAACATTTGACTACTGCCCATCTCCAATTCTTCCTTCTCGCTGCTCTTCCTGCTTCCTTCTGGTTCTGGTGTTAAACATGGCAGCGGGGTAGAAATGGTTCCTCCCCCTTTTGCCCCCTCCATTTGGTGGGGGTTTGTTTTAACTGTTTAACTCCCTTGATGGAGGGGGGAGGGCTTCTTCTCACAGTACTCATTTCCTCGGGGGATTGTGGGACCCGTTCCAATCTTGAAAACGATCTGTCTGAAGGCTTGGTACGTAACCAACGAGGATCTGGCTTTGGGATATCCTGGCTTTGTTTGTTCTTTCTCATTCAACCTCCCTTCAGTTTTACTCCTCCTGCTTTCATCAATTTTTTTAATTACTTGGTTCCTCCGTTCTACACAGTCCGAGAAAGATCCACTCAAATATGCCTTACAATGCCAATGGAGTTTGCTTTTAATATGACGAGAATAGCTCACTCCTTCTTCAAAGGAGGAACCTGCCTCTAATCATTATTTTGCCTTCCCGGATCCAGTATTTCTAATTATTTTAATGTGTATTTATCTTCTCCAGCTCTGTACGCAGTTATAATTAGCAAATCACTTTCACTTTCAAATAGCTTTCGTTTTCAGGCAGCCAGGTTCAGCCAGCCGCCTCGCTTCTGCCAAAGCTCATAAATAAGAGCAATTAAGTGGTAATAAATTACCTTCTCAGGCTCTCGTATGCCCCGGACTTTCAGACTTCTTTTTAGTCCAGAAAGGTCATCATCCATCCATTTTTCACTGCTTTTTGCTTCGTTTCCACAAGAGCTGAAGGAAAGACGTCTTTCACCCGGCCATGGCAGACTCCGCCCCCTTTGCCTTCCTCTTCCTTCCTTCCTTCTTTCCTTCTTTCCTTCCAGCTGGCAAAACCCACATCTCCCTTCCCCCCTCCTCTTTCTCCTGGCACCCTATTTGGCCAGGATTTAAATCAGATTAAAGAGGAGATGCTAGATGAAACCTGAGGGGGGGGAGAGAGCTATATGTACTGTCTCTTCCCTTCCTCTTCCTTCCTTTCTATTATGCATTATATTACTATATTATTATTATATTATATTATTATTATATTATATTAATATAATTGTATATTAAAGCACCCCTGACAGATGGCCATCCATTCATAATAATAATAATAATAATAATAATAATAATAATAATAATGTAATGTAATGTAGTTTGGTTTTGGTTAGTTGTTGTTAGTTTTATCACCAACAGTCAACAACAGAGGGAGAAGGGGAGCTTCAGAGGTTCTCCCTCTCCCATTTGGAGTTTTTTTTTTCACGTATTGCGCAATCGTGTCAGCCATTAATGAATCAATTCGTAATTAATAACGAAATTTCGTAAATAACGAAACTTTGAAATCTCAAATTTCGGAAGTCTTTAGAATTTAGAAACGCTGGCGCCCCCTGGAAACGAAGCGAGTTTAGAAACAAATTTCTCCGTGGTTACCCAGCCCTAGTCCATGATGGTTCATAAGGGGAGATGTGTTCAGATAGGTCAATTGGGACAGAACCATTTAGGGCTTTATAGCCTAAAGCCAGCACTTTGAATTGTGCCCGGTATCAAACTGGCAGCCAGTGGAGCTGGTGCAACAGGGTTGTATGCTCCCTGAGCACCGCTCCTGTCAGTAATCTGGCTACCATCCATTGGACCATTTGAAGCTTCCGGACAGTCTTCAGAGGCAACCCCATGTAGAGCACATTGCAGTAGTCTATGCGGGATGTATCTAGAGCATGGACTACCGTGGCCAAGCCAGACTTCCCAGGGTATGGACGCAGCTGACTCACAAGTCGGCCACATGACCTTGGAGGTGTCTATGGTCAAGGCTGGCTCTTTGACCTAGAAATGGAGATGAGAGCCTCATCCCAGAGTCGAACACAACTGGACTTAATGTCAGAGAAAACTTTTATAGCTTTTCCATGTTTTTATGATAGAACCAATTAGGAAATGACATTTATAATCCAGGAACAAAAATCATGTTAGATAGTATTATCATTCCTACCTCCTGCTTCAGTCAGTCCTTATCAGTCCTTTTTTCATGAGAAGTCTGCAGATGTCCATATGCTAAATGTCTTGCGCTCTGGCCTCAGAAATGCCATGGGTGAACTCTGCTGTTGTCATGAAACATGGGGCATCTTATGACTGCATGGGTTTTTATTTTAGGCCTGCTCTCCATGGCCAACTCTGGGCCCAACACCAGCAGCTCCCAGTTCTTCCTCACTTGCGACAAGACAGACTGGTTGGACGGGAAGCATGTGGTCTTTGGGGAAGTCGCGGAAGGGATGGACATGGTGCAGAAGATGGAGGTAAAGCAGGCCCTGGGAGTTCTTGGCTTTGTTTGACTGCATTACATGGTAGTGTAGATGGGGCCTTATAGAGGAACTATTTTTTCCTCCTTCAGAACTCCTTTAGTAAACACGTCCATAACAAACCCATTTACCTTATTTACTCAAGTCTAATGCTCACTTCTTTTTTTTCTTTTTTGGCTAAATTACTTCACCAAAATTAGGGTCCACATTAGATTTTCATAATACTGTTATCTTAATGCTGAGCCAAAGTGAAAGAGGAAGCTGCTTCAGGAGCATCTGGAGCTCCTCTTTCAGGGACATAATCTCTAATTTGATTGCCATGTTTCAAATCTTTGCAATCCTGAGATTTGTAGTTTAGTGAGGCATCACCATTCTTTGGTCAAGAAGGCTCAAGACCTTGTAAAACTACAACTCCCATGGCTTCATAGCATTGAGCCAGGGCATTTAAAGTGGATTCATTCTATGGCAATGATGCACCCCTAAGTTTTTTCCTTTCAATGCTGAAAGGTTTGGTTTTCTAACTGTTTTGTTTTTAAAAGAAGCAACTGTAATGCACACTTTTTTTGGCCAAATTACAAAGAGATCCTTTGAAAATGCCAGCCACAGATGCAGGCAAAATGTCAGGAGAAAATGCTGCTACAACATGGCTATACAGTCTGGAATCCACTCAACACCCCAGTGATTCCAGCTATTAAAGCCTTTTAACAATATAAAGAGGGCACTTTCTGCTGCTGTGCATTCCACCCGTCAGCAAATACTTTTTTGGTTTCACGGTTTTGAAAATAGAAGTGTGCATTAGTCCAATGGTGCTTGAGACTCGAGTCAATACAGTACTTCAATTTTTTTCTGCTGTACTGCACAAAATGGCAGCTGGAAGTGATGCCCTGTAACTGGAAGTTACAGAGGGAAATGTGGTATTTGGGGACAGTAGGGGTTTTCTGTCGTGTTTGTATAGGTGCAGGGAATATTTTGCTGTATTTTCTTGTATTCGCTGGGCTTACAAGAGGCCCAGTATCAGGGTCTAGGGGCCCACTTGTCCCAAAATTACTGGTTTCTGTAAAATGGGAGGAATGAGAAGATTGGTGGTAGGTGCTTCAAGGGGTTTAGGGGCCACAAGCATAATTATTATTTTTAGTGTTGTTGTTTTATTTCTCACCCACCTCTCCTTATGGCTCAAGATAGGGGGCACCACGGTTAAAAACACATCATTATAAAATGTTATGTAAATTTTATATGGGCCCCCTGGTGGCAGAGCATGTTAAACCGCTGAGCTGCTGAACTTGCTGACTGAAAGATTGGCAGTTCTAGTCCAGGGAGTGAGATGAACTCCCGCTCTTAGCCCCACCTTCTGCCAACCTAGTTGTTCAAAAACATGCTAATGTTAGTAGGTCGATAGGTACCGCTTCTGCGGGAAGATAACAGCACTCCATGCCATCATGCCGACCACATGACCTTGGAGGTGTCTACGGACAATGCTGGCTCTCCGGCTTAGAAATGGAGATGAGCACCAACCCCCAGAGTCGGGCACAACTAGACTTAATGTCAAGGGGAAAGCTTTACCTTTATGGACTGCGTTTTCCCCTACTATGCATGCTGTACTATGCATGGTGTAAAGATCTTATTTGATATTTCTTCTCTCTCTCTCTCTCTCTCTCTTTCCCCTTCTTTAAAATATCCAGGCTCAAGGCACCAAAGATGGGAAGCTAAAGGAGAAAATTATTATATCCGACTGTGGGGAATACACGTAATCCTTTATCATGGCCGAAACAAAATTTTACTTTGCTTGTATACCGCAGTTTCTCAGCCTTGTAGGCGACTCAATGCGGTTTACAAGAGCAAAAGTCAATCCAACAGCATACAAAATTTAAAAACCATTAACAGCATAATACACAAAATGACACATCAATAACAACACATTAACGTCTCGTAACTAGAATCGTGATCCAATTCATCTTCCATAATTCCGTTTCCTATATTCATCATGTACATTGCATTGTTTAACCGAACGCCTGTTCGAACAGCCAGGTTTTTAGTTTTCTTCGAAACACCATTAACGAAGGTGCTGATCTAATGTCCATTGGAAGGGCGTTCCACAGCCGAGGGGCCACCACAGAAAAGGCCCTGTCTCTCGTCCCCGCCAGCCGTGCCTGTGATGCAGGCGGGATTGAGAGCAGGGCCTCCCCAGAAGATCTTAGAGTCCTGGTGGGTTCATAAGCAGAGATACGTTAGGATAGGTAGCTTGGGCCAGAACCGTTTAGGGCTTTAAAGGCCAACGCCAACACTTTGAATTGAGCCCGGTAGCAAATCGGCAGCCAGTGGAGCTGGTGCAGCAAAGGAGTTGTATGCTCCCTGTGCTCCTCTCCTGTTAGAATCATGGCTGCCGCACGTTGGACTACTTGGAGCTTCCGAGCCGTCTTCAAAGGCAACCCCACGCAGAGAGCGTTGCAGTAGTCTAAACAGGGTGTAACCAGAGCATGGACTATCGTGGCCAAGTCAGACTTCCCAAGGTATGGGCGCAGCTGGCGCACAAGTTTTAACTGTGCAAATGCTCCCCCGGTCACCGCCGAAACCTGGGGTTCCAGGCTCAGCGATGAGTCCAGGATCAAACCCAAGCTGCGAACCTGCGTCTTCAGGGGGAGTGCGACCCCGTCCAACACAGGCTGTAACCCTATACCCTGTTCAGCCTTGTGACTAACCAGGAGTACCTCTGTCTTGTCTGGATTCAGTTTCAATTTGTTCGCCCTCATCCAGACCGTCACAGCAGCCAAGCACCGGTTCAGGACCTGGACAGCCTCCTTAGTAGCAGGTGGAAAGGAGTGACAGAGTTGGACATCATCTGCATACAGATGACATCGCACCCCGAAACTCCGGATGATCTCCCCCAGCGGCTTCATGTAGATGTTAAACAACATGGGAGACAATATTGAGCCCTGAGGAACCCCACAAGACAAAGGTTGTGGAGTTGAACAGGTGTCCCCCAGTAACACCTTCTGAGACCGACCCTCAAGGAATGAGCGGAGCCACTGTAAAACAGTGCCTCCAAGACCCATCCCCGCGAGGCGTCCCAGAAGGATACCGTGGTCGACGGTATCGAAGGCCGCTGAGAGGTCCAGCAGCACCAACAGGGACACACTCCCCCTGTCGAGCTCCCGGCGCAGATCATCCACTAAGGCGACCAAGGCTGTCTCAGTACCATGTCCCGGCCTAAAGCCGGACTGTTCTGGATCCAGATAATCTGTGTCTACCAAGAATACCTGGAGTTGTGAGGCCACCACACGTTCCAGGACTTTGCCCAAAAAGGTAAGATTGGAAACAGGCCGATAGTTGTCGAATTGAGTGGGGTCCAGTGATGGTTTCTTCAACAGCGGTTTTATTACAGCTTGTTTTAAGCTTGCTGGAATTTTGCCTTCCCGAAGAGAGGCATTAACCACCACCTTCACCCACTCAGCCAATCCCCCTCTGGCCTCCTTTAGAAGCCAGGATGGACAAGGGTCTAGGATGCATGTGGTTGGCCTCATTCCTCCAAGTATCTTGTCCACATCCTGGGGTTTCACCAACTGGACAAGCAGGTGCTCGTGTTACATCCTCAGAGACTGCCGTTAATATGGTATCCAGGCCAGAGCGGATCAAAGTGACTTTGTCTGCAAAGAACTGAGCAAAGGCTTCACAGCGAGCTGCCGAGTCACCAGGGCTCCCATCCAGAATGGTGGGTTTTAAAAGGCCTCTGACAACTCGGAACAGTTCAGCCGGACAGTTCTTTGAAGATGCAATAGTGGCCGCAAAGAAAGTCTTCTTTGCGACTTTTATTGCCGCAGCATATGCCCTTAAAAAGGACACAAACCGTGTTTGATTTGGCTCGCTCGGATCTGAACGCCACACGCTTTCTAGTTCCATCTTCCTTCGCTTCATCACTGCCAGCTCCTCAGTGAACCAAGGGGCTGGTTTAGCTTGGCTACTTGAGAGGGGACGTTCTGGAGCAATCGTGTCTATTGCCCTAGTCATCTCCCCATTCCAGAGAGCGACCAAGGCATTGACAGGATCACCTACCACGGTGGCGGGAAACTCCCCAAGAGCCATCAGGATCCATAAGCCTCCTGGGGCGGACCAGCTTAATGGGTCCTCCACCTCTGCAGAGGTTGGGAGGTGCAGTAAGTCTAAATCTGACCAGGTGGTGGTCGGTCCATGGCAACGGAGAAATGGATAACTCCTCAACACTGCCACCTTCCTCCCATCCCTGGCAGAAAACCAAATCCAATGTGTGTCCTGCGCTGTGAGTGCGGCCCGATACCCATTGGGACAGCCCCATGGTTGCCATGGCAGACATGAAGTCCTGAGCCACTCCCGATAGGGCGGCCTCGGCATGGACATTGAAGTCCCCCAGCACAAGCAGCCGTTGGGACTCCAATGCCAGGTCTGAGACCACCCCTGCTAGCTTAGGCAGGGAGACTGTAGTGCAGCGAGGTGGACAGTACACTAGCAGAATCCCTATTCTGTCCCGGTCACCCAACCTCAGATGGACACATTCAAAATTTGTTGACTGCGGGATGGGACCCCTGGTCAGAGGGATGGAATCTCTATAGACCACTGCAACTCTGCCTCCCCGCCCTCCGGATCTTGGCTGGTGCTGCGCTGAAAAACCTGGCGGGCAAAGCTGGGTCAAATTCACGCCTCCAGCTTCGTCCAGCCAGGTCTCCGTAATGCACGCTAGATCTGCCCGTTCATCCAGGATTACGTCCTGGATGAAAGTTGTTTTACCATTGACAGATCTGGCGTTCAGCAGCACCACCTTCAACCCGGAGGGACTGCCATCCTGGTTACACCAATTTACCATATCAGGAGACCGATTTGGAATTACTAATGTTATTCCCCAATCCCTAGGCTGAATTAGAGGTCTCTCTTTCCCGTATCTCCCCTTCCCCACCACAACTTCTATGGGGGTCCCCCGGCCGACGGAACACCCCCCCTCCTCCATGACGCATTCAACATCCATAACTTCAACCCATGGTTCAGTATTGGCTATTTGTTTTGTTGCAGATTCAATTCACCATAGTTTTCCCTTCCATTCATTTCCCACCCCAGCTTTGCTGTTTCTGGAACTCTCTGGTCCACTCCACTCCCTGTTTTTACCACAGTCAATTAACAGAAGGGTTAACAAGTACCAGGGAATGGGTAGCAGCATGGATGGTAGATGTTAAAACACAATCAATAGAATTAACCCAAGAATTCTTAAGGTGCAGGCAGATAATTGTATCAGCATATAAGATGGTATAGATGTTATTAAAGTGCAATAAGCTTTATCGAGTTGACTCTAAAGTGCTAGAATAAAGTGTGTCATGGAGGAATTGGTATTTCAAGTGCTAGAGGATTCAGTCAATAAATTAACGTGCTGAGGTTGAGCAGGTGACCAATTCGGTACAGAGATAGTAAATTAAAGTGCTGGTAGATTAAAGTGCTGGGATTATACAGTTAGCAGCACCATTCAGTTTGATGGCAGTGCAATGTTAGTTCATAAGTTCTCAGTTCAATCTTGAATAGTTGTTGTTATTGTTACAATTTTAACCCCCCCCCCTCAGTAATTAGAGTTACAACCCCAAAAGATGTAGTGTGGGGTTGCCGGGCGTGGCCAGACAATGGCGATGAAGATCAGATAACGAGATGGTCAGCACAATCCTTCCGGAGTTAAAATTAACACGATGGTCAACACAGAGCAAGATAAGAAGATGGTCAGCACAATCCTTCCAGAAGTGAAATAACGAGATGATCAACACAAAGCGGGATAAGAGATGGTCAACACAATCCTTCTGGGGTTGGAAAATAACAAATGCGATGGTGGACATCTCCTATAATGGCGGCAGTCGAACAGTCAAACAGTCAACAGTCAAACAGTCAAACAATCAAACCGTGCTCCAGAATGGTAACCGTCACAAGATGGGAACACAGCGGCGGTTGTCGGGTTGTTGTCACTCAAACAAGGGAAAGGCCCTTGGCCCTGCGCGGTCCTCTCCTCCACTCCTCCATGACCTCTGCGGCGGCCACGACGGAATTGGCGGCGGCGGTGGCACAGGCTGTGCAAGGCCTCGCAAGCACTCGCAAGGAGCAGCGACTGCGGCGCGGCAGTCCGACAAGGCCGCAAAGCAAGGCCGTCAAGCAACTACGAGAAGCCACAAAGCAGCAGGCCCACAGCCGATGTAACAGTCAAGCCGCAGCCCGGCGGTCCGGCGCGTCCTCGGCCCCAGGCCCGAGATGGCCAGTCCGAGCCAAGCAAGAGTGGGGGCAGAGAGTCGTCCTCCCGGTGCCAGTGGTCTCCCAGCAGTGGTCCCAATCCCGCTGGAGCTGGAGCTGGTACGTAGAGGCCGGGGGTGCAGCGCAGGGGGTGAGGAGGGAGCGTATTCAAGAGCCAGTAATGGCGGCCACCCAGTCGCTCTACCTCCCTTCTTCTCCAAACCTCCTTCAGCTCTTCCTTCACCAACGCTCCTCCAGTTTGACTCCCCAAGGCCACCTCCGTGACCCTAGTTTGTCAATGGTAAAGGAACAGGTTTCAAGGGCTGTGGGTGGCAATAAACCTTTTCCATGTTTTTATGATATAGCTAATTTGGAAATGACATTTCCAACGCAGAAACAAAAATCATGTCACATAGGCGCCTTCCAGACAGGCTATATATCCCAGGATCTGATCCCAGGTTTTCTGCCTTAAACTGAATTATATGTGTCCCCACTGCCATATAATCTGGGATAAACAGAAAACCTGGAATCAGATCCTGGGATAAAAGTCCTGTCTGGAAGGGCCCTTAATGTTATTTGCCATTTTGGTTTCGAGATTGCTTTGAGCTAGGGAACTTTGGGACCCAAATTGCCAATCCCAAATATTTCCAAAGTGCAACAATCCATTTACATTTGCTTGGTGCTCATCAGCCCCCTTTTCCCCCCAATGGGGACTGTTGGTGGCTTTGATCCAAACTTTCCCCACTGGGGGCAACACACTTTAAGGCTGGATATACACTGCCCTATAATCCAGATTATCAAATCAAATAATCCAGATTATCCACTTTGAATTGGATTATACTGTATCAGTCTACACTGCAAAATAGCCCAGTTCAAATCAGGATTTTATCTGGAAATGTAGATCCGGTCTAAGATTGCTTGTGTTGCAGTGTCTTCCAAGGCAACTTGATTGTGTGTCTTCTGCTCCTTCTCCCCCATTAGAAATGGGAAAACCACACGCTGCTGTAACCCACCACGTTTGGTGATGGCTGCGGTATGCAAACTTATGTGGTTGGCTGCCTTTTGTGGTCCTCTTTTATGGAATCCCCTGACACTAGATCTTGCAACCCTGAGCTTTAGAAAGAGCAGGGTTTTCACTTGGTTTAGGGAGGAGTGATTGGACAAGGGCCCAGGCCCAAAAAGGGCAGAGCCCCTCCATTCACCATGGCAATCCAGCACCCCCACCCTTTGTTTACAGTGTACCTTGGCCCCAAACTGGACCCGGGACCCGGAAACGCCAGGGATCAAAGAGAGCCTCTTGGTGCCAAAGGGGTGTGTTGATTTGCACTGCTTTTCTTTAATTTCCAGGGCAAGAATCTGTGGGCGCCTTGTTTCCTTGTCACTGAATACAGAACAGGCCTGTGTTGTTGGGAGCTTGCACACGAAGACAATGGATTCCCACCAGTACAAAAAACACAAATCCACTAAAAGTTGTGGTACATAAATGACAAAGGTCGATATTGCCCAACAGTTTGTATATTACAATATTCAACAAATGTCAAATTTATATGGTATAGGCATAACACAGTGTATAATGAACAACAACCAGTTGTTTACAAAGATTACACATACATAACATAAAGAGTCTTTTGGTGTAAAGACAACTTCACCTGCCTCCATAAATCACTGTGGACTCAATGATAGATCTGGACCAAACTTGGCACTGATGTTCTAAATGTGCCAAACCTTTTCACAGCGGCGCTGCGGGGACTTGTTCTCCCAGCGCAACTGGGAGTGGAGCCGGAGGCGCCTCGTGGCCACGGAGAACAGAGCGGCCGGAGCAGAGGGTGTCCGCAATTGGCGGAGCGGCGCTGGGTGGGCATGGCTAGGGAAGCCAGCGTTCCCTGGCCACGCCCACCCGGCACCACTTTGTCAATTGCGGACACCCTCTGATCCGGCTGCTCTGCTCTGCAAAGGACCCACCTGGGAGAGCGGCTGGAGCAGAGGGTGTCCACAATTGGCGGAGTAGCGCCGGGTGGGCGTGGCCAGGTCAGGCCAGGCCGTGCGGGCTGGAGAAATGCCCTTGGCGGGCCGCATACGGCCCACAGGCCGTAGTTTGGGGACCCCTGGTGTAGGAGGTGGAGGGCAAGAGAGTGAGGCTGTGAGGAGGCGCACGTGGGGGTTGAAGATAGGCTTGTTCAGGAGCAGGGGGGTATAATCAGAGGGATTAATCCCTTAAACTGATCAGGAGGGGGAGCATAGTAAAAGGGATAGATGGGGTAAGGAGGGGGATAAGGTGGGTAGGGAAAATCATGATAGCCTTGAAACTGATCATGAGAGGGAGCGCGGGAGTGCTTGGAAGTTGAGACAGAGTAGTTTGGAGAGGGCTCTGAGGGAGAGAGCGGTGCTTATGGCGTGAGGCATGGATTGAGGTAGAAGGATTCAGCTGAGGAGTTTCCTGTGGTACCGGAGGGGGCGGTTCATGAACAGAGGAGGATGGTGAGGCTTGGAGGGGGGAAGAAGGGGAGGAGAAACTGAGGGATCCATGATGGGTTCGTTTCCTAACTGCACATGGGGATCTAGGAGCTCCAAGAGAGGAAGTTGTAAAGTCTCTTCCATATGGAGGAGGGTTGGAAGGGAATCCTGTATTTGGAGCATGGAACCAGCAGAGAAGGAGGGCTCAAGGGCTGTGTGCCAGTGAGTGGCCATCCCTTTTTTTGTTTATTTTGTTTCTCTTTCGTATTAGAAGGCCTCACAGTTTGTTGTGAAACCTTTGTCTTTTTTCTCGGCGGTTCCGCATGGGAGACCAGTGCTGAGCGAGAGGCTTGCCTTTCCCCCGCGCGGTGGGAGGGAGGCTGAGAAGGCTCTTGGATTGGGGGAGATTGAGCGGTGGGGTTAGCGGCTGCTTGGGGAGCATGGGAGAACAGTGCTGAGGGAGAGGCTTGCCTTTCCCCCGCGCGGTGGGAGGGAGGCTGAGAAGGCTCTTGGATTGGGGGAGATTGAGCGGTGGGGTTAGCGGCTGCTTGGGGAGCCAGGGCGCACTGGTAAAGGAATGCTTTGAGCCGGGCGTCTCTGCCCTTGCGAGCTCTCGTTGCAAAGGTTAGGCAAATCTCGCAAGTTTGGGAGTTGTGGGATTCCTCCAAACAATGGAGCTATTTTGAATGTATATTGGCCTCGGGGATAGTAGCCCCACAGGCTGAGCAATTTTTAAAATATAAAGAAGACATATCAAGCCTGGCAAGTGGGAGAAGGGAGAAGGCAGCTCTAAAACGTTCCGGTTCAGGATTGGAGAAGGTGGGTGGTCGATGGTACAATAAGGGTCAAATGGGCGGGGCCTCATTCTCCTCTTAAAACTTCATTTAAAACTGTAATATATTCCAAAATGCTACGCATGCGCGGGGTAAAACCCATAGGTGTGCATTTCACAGAGGACACGACGAATAAACAATATTTCCTCATTTCCCTCCTGAGCTGCCTTTAATCTAGAAAAAACACCCTTCATTGATGCCAAAGGAGGCTTTCAAAGCCTCGTTGCTGTGCATTTAAAGGGCTTTTTGTTGGGGTGTATATTAGAGTCTTTAACATTCCCTTCAACTGTGGCTTATGGAGGGCTTGGATTTGTAGTTTTGTGATGTTTAGACTTTTCTGGCAGACAGTTCTTCCAATGCAGCGCGTCCCAAACGTCGGTCTTCCAAATGTTTTGGACTTCAGCTCCCAGAATCCTTGATGCTTGGCCAAGCTCACTGAGGTTTCTGGAAGTTGAAGTCCAAGAATCAAAGTCTGGGAATTAATGATCCAGTTTTACATGAGTCCCTTATATAAAATAAGTATAAAAAGTAAGCATTTCCTGATTTTTTTATCATGACAGAAGAGACTTGAGAAACTGCAAGTCACTTCTGGTGTGAGAGAATTGGCGTCTGCAAGGACATTGCCCAGGGGATGCTTAGGTGTGTTACCATTCTGTGGGAGGTTTCCAGCAAGGAAAGCTGGAGCTGATAGACAGGAGCTCACCCCGTCTCGCAGATTCGAACCGCCAACATTCAGTTCAGCTGGCACAAGGGTTTAAGCTATTGTGCCACCACAGTTCAACATTTCTTGAGAATAAACCAGCATTTCCAAGGCTTGCTAAACAGGACGATTTCCCTTTTTTGGGAAGTACTACTTGAAGCATTTTATGCAGTCCATGGTAAACAATGTACATTTTTTAAAGTGTGTTGTATTCAGAAAAATTTGGTTGTTGCCAATTTTTGTGACCCCAACATGGAGCTCAAGAGATCCCATTTGGGGTCGGGGCCCACAGTTTCAGAGGTAATGTGCCCACCCATGGCTGCTCCTCTCATATTTACTTACTTTACTTGACTTATATACCACTGTTCTCAGTCCAAAGGTGACTCACAGCGGTTCACAACCAACAGAAACAGTAGAAATTCAATGTCAGATATAAAGAAGTTAGCAATCCCGCGCAGCACACAATTAATAAACACTTATTACAATAACTAATCACTATCATCTCATCCACAAAAACATAATCCAAACTCGTCAACCATTTTCCATTCCTATGTTCATTACCAATTATTGCACTAGTTATTCGAATGCCTGCTCAAACAACCAGGTCTTAACTTTTTTACGGAATACCATTAGAGATGGTGCTAGCCTAATGTCCGTGGGAAGGGCGTTCCACAGCCGAGGGGCCACCACCGAGAAGGCCCTATCTCTCGTCCCCGCGAACCGTACTTGAGAAGCAGGCGGGATCGAGAGTAGGGCCTCCCCGGAAGATCTCAAAGCCCTGGTGGGTTCATAGGCAGAGATGCGGTCAGGTAGGTAGCTTGGGCCGGAACTGTTTAGGCCTTTAAAGGCCAACGCCAGCACTTTGAATTGAGACCGGTAGCAAATCGGTAGCCAGTGGAGTTGGCGCAGCAGGGGGGTTGTATGCTCCCTGCACTCCGCTCCTGCTAGAATCATGGCTGCCGAGCGTTGGACTAGTTGGAGCTTCCGAGCCGTCTTCAAAGGCAACCCCACGTAGAGAGCGTTGCAGTAGTCTAAACGGGATGTAACCAGAGCGTGGACTACCGTAGCCAAGTCAGACTTCCCAAGTTATGGGCGCAGCTAGCGCACAAGCTTTAGCTGTGCAAATGCTCCCCTGGTCACCGCTGAAACCTGGGGTTCTAGGCTCAGCAATGAGTCCAGGGTCACACCCAAGCTGCGAACCTGCATCTTCAAGGGGAGTGCGACCCCATCCAACACAGGCTGTAACCCTATACCCTGTTCGGCCTTGCAACTGACTAGGAGTACCTCTGTCTTGTCTGGATTCAATTTCAATTTGTTCGCCCTCATCCAGACCGTCACAGCAGCCAAGCACCGGTTCAGGACCTGGGCAGCCTCCTTAGTAGCAGGTGGAAAGGAGTGACAAAGTTGGACATCATCCGCGTACAGATGACACCGTACCCCGAAACTCCGGATGATCTCCCCCAGCGGCTTCATGTAGATGTTAAACAACATGGGAGACAATATTAAGCCCTGAGGAATCCCACAAGACAATGGTTGTGGTGTTAAACAGGTGTCTCCCAGTAACACCTTCTGAGACCGACCCTCTAGGAATGACCGGAACCACTGCAAAACAGTACCTCCAAGACCCATCCCTGTGAGGCATCCGAGAAGGATACCGTGGTCGACGGTATCGAAGGCTGCTGAGAGGTCCAGCAGCACCAACAGGGACACACTCCCCCTGTCAAGCTCCCGGCGCAGATCATCCACTAAGGCGACCAAGGCTGTCTCGGTACCATGTCCCGGCCTAAAGCCAGACTGTGCCGGATCTAGATAATCCGTGTCTACCAAGAATACCTGGAGTTGTGAGGCCACCACACGTTCCAAGACTTTGCCCAAAAAGGGGAGATTGGAAACAGGCCAATAGTTGTCGAATTTAGTGGGTCCAGTGATGGTTTTTTCAACAGCGGTTTTATTATAGCTTGTTTTAAGCTCGCTGGAATCTTGCCTTCCTGAAGGGAGGCATTAACCACCACCTTAACCCACTCAGCCAATCCCCCTCTGGCCTCCTTTAGAAGCCAGGATGGGCAGGGGTCCAGGATGCATGTGGTTGGCCTAATTCCTCCAAGTATCTTGTTCACATCCTCGGGTTTCACCAATAGAAATGAATCCATCAAAACTGGACAAGCAGGTGCTCGTGTTACATCCTCATAGACTGTCATTAACATGGTATCCAGACCAGAACGGATCAAAGCGACTTTGTCTGCAAAGAACTGAGCAAAAGCTTCACAGCGAGAAGATGAATTGTCAGGGTTCCCACCTTGGGTGGTGGGATTTAAAAGGCCTCTGACAATTCGAAACAGCTCAGCTGGACGGTTCTTTGCAGACGCAATAGTGGCCGCAAAGAAGACCTTCTTTGCGGCTTTTATTGCCGCGGCATATGCCCTTAGAAAGGACACAAACCGTGTTCGATTTGGCTCGCTCGGATCCGAATGCCATACACTCTCTAGTTCCCTCTTCCTTCGCTTCATCGCTGCCAGCTCCTCGGTAAACCAGGGAGCTGATTTAGCTCGGCTACTTGGGAGGGGACGTTCCGGAGCGATCGTGTCAATTGCCCTAGTCATCTCCCCATTCCAGAGAGGGACCAGGGCCTTGACAGGATCACCTACCGAGGCGGCGGGAAACTCCCCAAGAGCCATCAGGAATCCGTCCGGATCCATAAGCCTCCTGGGGTGGACCAACTTAATAGGTCCTCCACCTCTGCGGAGGTTAGGGGGTGCAGTGAGCCTAAATCTGACCAGGAAGTGGTCGGTCCATGGCAACGGAGAGATGGTCAACTCCTCAACACCGCCACCTTCCTCCCATCCCTGGCAGAAGACCAAATCCAATGTATGTTCTGCACTGTGAGTGAGGCCAGATACTTGTTGGGACAGCCCCATGGTTGCCATGGCAGACATGAAGTCCTGAACCGCTCTTGAAAGGGCCGCCTCGGCATGGACATTGAAGTCCCCCAGCACAAGGAGCAGCTGGGACTCCAATGCCAGGCTTGAGACCCCCCCCCCCCCGCTAGCTCAGGTAAGGAGACTGTAGTGCAGCGAGGTGGATAGTAGACTAGCAGAATCCCTATTCTGTCCCGGTCACCCAACCTCAAGTGGTCGCATTCAAAATTTGTTGACTGCGGGATGGGGCTCCTGGTCAGAGGGATGGAATCTCTATAGACCACTGCAACCCCGCCTCCCCACCCTCCGGATCTCGGCTGGTGCTGCAAGGAAAAACCTGGCGGGCAAAGCTGGGTCAAATTCACGCCTCCAGCTTTGTCCAACCAAGTCTCCGTAATGCACGCCAGATCTGCCCATTCATCCAGGATTAAATCCTGGATGAAAGTTGTTTTCCCATTGACAGATCTGGCGTTCAGCAGCACCACCTTCAATTCGATGGGGACTCGGAGCGGCTTACATGGGGCCAAGCCCGGACAACATAATACAACAATAAAATAAAAGCATATACAATAAAAAACAACATTATCAAAATAACATTAAAAGAAAAAAATCATAAAATAAACATTCCAATAAACACAATCATGATAGTGATTACAATGGGCAGGCCACATATTCAGGAATATTGTGTCCAATTCTGGGCACCACAATTTAAGAGAGATATTGACAAGCTGGAATGTGTCCAGAGGAGGGTGACTCAAATGATCAAGGGTCTGGAGAACAAGCTTTATGAGGAGCGGCTTAAGGAGCTGGGTATGTTTAACCTGAAGAAGAGAAGGCTGAGAGGAGATATGATAGCCATGTATAAATATGTGAGAGGAAGCCACAGGGAGGAGGGAGCAAGCTTGTTTTCTGCGTCCTTGGAGACTAGGACTTGGAACAATGGCTTCAAACTACAAGATAGGAGATTCCATCTGAACATTAGGAAGAACTTCCTGACTGTGAGAGCCATTCAGCAATGGAACTCTCTGCCCCGGAGTGTGGTGGAGGCTCCTTCTTTGAAAGCTTTTAAACAGAGGCTAGATGGCCATCTGTCAGGGGTGATTTGAATGCAATATTCCTGCTTCTTGGCAGGGGGTTGGACTGGATGGCCCATGAGGTCTCTTCCAACTCTTTGATTCTATGATTCTATGAAAACAAGAGCAGGATGTTTAAAACACAGAGTTATGAGGCTAAACATCCACTTTATTTGTACCCCGCTACCATCTCCCCAAGGGACTCTGTGCGGCTTATATGAGGCCAAGGTCGAATACAACAATACAAGCAAAACAGCAACAGTATAAGCAATTTAAATAAAAACATCGACAATAAAATATACAACATTATCAATAAGGCAACACGCAATTAAAACAGTGGAGAGGCCAAATGTAAAGTTAAAATAGAAATACTGCTGGGGCATGGACGGAAGGTGATAGTGGCGTTTGTGGAAGGGCATACGAGCAGATCTAAAAAATGTAAAGTGCTTTGGAGGACAAAGTGCTATGGGATCATTATTCCGGGAAGGCACACTGGAACAACCGCGTCTTCAAGCTCCTCCTAAAGACTGCCAAGGTTGGGGCCTGTCTAATGTCTTTAGGGAATAAGTTCCAGAGTCAAAGGGCCACCACTGAAAAGGCCCTCTCTCTCGTCCCCACCAACCGCTCTTGCGATGCTGATGGGATCAAGAGCAGAGCCTCCCCAGATGATTGAAGGGATCATGTGGGTTCATATACAGTGATGCGGTCACGCAGGTAGGCGGGTCCCAAACCATTCAGGGCTTTGTAGGTAAGAACCTGCACCTTGAATTGGGTCCGGTAGATGAATGGCAGCCAGTGGAGCTCCTTGAACAGGAGGGTTGACCGCTCCCTGTAAGGTGCCCCAGTTAGCAACCTGGCCGCCGCCCGTTGGATCATCTGAAATTTCTGGGCTGTTTTCAAGGGCAACCCCACATAGAGTGCATTGCATTAATCCAGTCTAGAGGTGACTAAGGCATGGACCACTTTGGCCAGATCTGCCCTCCTGAGGTACGGTCGCAGTTGGCGCACGAGTTTTAGTTGTTCAAAGGTCCCCCTGGCCACCACCGACACCTGAGCCTCAAACGTAAGTGAAGAATCCAGCAAGACCCCCAAACTGCGGACCTGTGACTTCAGGGGGAGTGCAACCCCGTCCAGCATAGGTTGCCACCCTATATCCCGGTCTGGTTTACCATCGACCAGAAGGACCTCTGTCTTGTCGGGATTAATCTTCAGCTTGTTCGTCCTCATCCAGACAGCCACAGCGGTCAGGCAGTCGTCTAGCACTTGAGGGGCTTCCTTGGAGTTAGGTGGAAAAGAGTAGTAGAGTTGTGTGTCATCTGCAGGCGGCTTCCAAACAGTTTAGGGCTTTGTAGGTGATAACCTGTACCTTGAATTGGGACCGGAAAATAAACGGCAGCCAGTGGAGCTCCTTAAACAGGGGGGGGGGGGGGGGGTTGACCGCTCCCTGTAAGTTGCCCCAGTTATTAATCTGGCTGCCATGCGTTTATAATATTATAATGTAATGCAATATAATATTACTGTAATAATAATAATAATGTTATTATAATTATATATTTATATTACATGTAATATTACTAATAATATTACAATATAAAGGTATAATACAATATAGTAATATTTAATACTGATATTGTACTATGCTAATAATATAATATATAGTATGTATCTTGTAAGCTGCTCTGCATCCCCTTTGGGGTGAGAAGGGCAACACATAAATGTAGTAAATAAATAAATAAATAAATAAATAAATAAATCTTTCTGACCGGAAGATACTGACCAGGGACTGGAGGATGGCATGTTTGGTGGCGTTCATGCAGGAGTCCAAGGGGAAAGCACACTTTCCATCACAGTAAAAGGCAGAGTAGCCCTGCAGTGCAATCACCCAGTCCTGGAAGAAGAGCAAAGGAACAGTGCTTTGGAAGGAGCCATGCTTATGGGCTCAGTTCCAGTAACTGAAAGAAAGCTTTGGTTAGCAGTACATGTTTTCCGTAATCACAAAAAGGCTCCCTCCTTGCTCTCCACTGGCAAATGAAAAACATTTCTTTTCTTACAGTTTTTTTTAAAATGACCAACTGCAAGTAGTCATTTAAAAAAAATGACTCGGGCACCCCTGAGTTACAAACTTATGACTCCAAGTTAAGAATGGGGCTGATACAACAGCCCCTTGGAAGAGAAATCTGTTGCCCGTCCTGTCTGTTTAATAGCACTGAATGTATGTGTTCTATTATCTGTCCTGAGTCCCCTTTGGGATGAGAAGGGCAGAATATAAATTCTGTAAATAAATAAATCTATAGAAATAAAAATTTAGTGTTTGTTTGTGGGATTAACATAACTCAAACACCACTGGATGAACCGACACCAAATTTGGACACAATACATCTATTGGGCCAATGAATGACCATCACTCATAAAACATTTAAAAACACAGAGGAAGGGACTTAAAAAGCCAAAAAAGTAAAAGGATGCTACAGTGCATGCGCAAAAATGACTCCTCCTGACAAACAAAACACACAATAGCATATCCACACTCTTTTCCGGACTACAGTTCTGAGAATCCTCTAGACCAGGCCCTTTAGGAGAGGAGGATTGTGATGGCACACCGGGAAGATGAAGAGAAAACTATATGGCCGTCACTATTGCTGTCAGCACTGGAATGACTATGTGACCTGTGTGTGACAGAACTTTTGAGACTTAGTGGACGCTGAGGGTAGAAACCCTTGCTGGACTTGGGGCTTCTAGGAGGAGATAAAGAGTAAGCCTCCCTCAGCTGAACTTCCTGAAGCTGAAATTGTGCAGCTTCAAGCATGGCATTAAACTCTCTTTCTTTACTTTGATAGTTAAGTGATAATTCTTGCAGTCTTGCTTGGGCATCATCATCATTGATGTTTGTAAGCACTTGTTGTTGTCTTTCTATAAGAGCTTTTCAGAGTGAAAAGCTATCCTGGAGCTCTCCTTTGCGCACTGTTATTGTCTCAGTGTCTGGAGGCTGACAAAGTGTTCATGCCATATTACAGGTGTTTCCAAGCACTTTCTGCCCTCACAATTAAATCACTTTCCCTTTCTAGCAACAACTGTAGGGCCTTTTCTGTAGGGCCTAACTCTATGTGAACGGGAGCTGTGTACATGTCTGTGTGCACTTCCATCAGAAAGCCCATCCATTCTTGTTCACTGGTTGCCAAGGCAACAACTCTATGTGGGTGAAGAGGACTGAGTGTGAGACAAAATGTTCACACAGCCTACTGTCACCACCTATGCTATATCAGCGAAATAGCAATTAACTGGAATAGGTTTAAGAGTATTGTAACTTCTTTACCTCAGAAAAATGCAAGAACAAGCCCAAAGCACCTTTTTCTGCTCCTTTAAACTATCAGCACAAATCCCATAGAAATCTACGTAGATTGGTGAAGGCAAAATGTCCACCGCTTCTTTTGAGGGGACAATATGGCCGCCCCAACTCTGAAGAAGACAATATGGCCATCACAGTTCTGATGTTACTATAGTAGGCTTATAAGGATGAACACAAAATGGCTGCCAAACTGTAAAAACCCCTTTTTGGCGCCAAACGCCTCCTTAAGACAAATAGCAGATGCTAGCCTTGCCCTTTTCATTCTCTGACAGGAAGCAAGCCTCCAATAACTTTTAAAGGGGCAGGCAGACAGCTTTTTTACTTTGAAAGCTGCCCCTAACTCTCCTTCATAAGTTTCAGAGAGTAGGCTCTATCTTTTTCTTTCTGTCAGCAAACTAATCGCCAGAGCGATAAGGCCTATAGAACTGTGGAAACAGTGTCTTTCCTCTCACACACACCCTTGAAGACTTTAGGAGGGTCCCTCCAGTAAGAGAAACCCCTAGGACCACACTAAAGAGGGCCCGCAACTTTGGTGAGGACAGAGAAGACGAATTTCAGCAATATTAAAATAATAAAAATAATAATTATCTCACCAAAGTGGAAGAAGCAGCGACAGAGGATTTTATTGGAGCGATTCAGCTGAAGCGGATGCAATTGTAGTGATAGCTCACATACAAGCATGCTGTTACAAAGTTTGCAAGCATTTTTATAGCAAAATTTCAAATTTCCCGCCCTCCCTTCCCCACCCGTCTTGACAGTGATTGGCTGGTGGCTGAACAGCTGGGAGGAGGCTTGGCGGCCCACCCCCAGCCTGGGCCAATCACGAGGCTTCCCCGCTTCAGGGGAGCCTATCAGAACGCTTTCCCCACTTCGGGGAATTGACAAATCAGGGAAGAGGAGGCAGGACGATCAGGGACAATGATAGGATTATGACATACCTGAAACCTATGTGTCCCTGTGTCCGGGAAGTCGGCCAGCTGGGGGACTGGCTTATTTTTTGATAATGAGAAGTTGATTAACTTAAGAAGAGTTTTCCTGTCCCTGATCTGATAAGGGATGTTTGTGATGTGTTTCGGGTGAGGCAAGAACGGAGCTGGGCATAAGACCTCCTGTGGGCAGTCTGGCCAGTATTGTTTCTATTAATCAAAACTGACCGGAGGAGATGCCTATCAATCAGCCTAACTCTGAAAATCAATAGGAACTTCCTTTGCTATTGTCCATGCAAGAGTTTGTGTAATGTTGTCTTTTGTGAGAGCAACAGCCCCCTCGGGCAGCTGGTCGCTTCCTGGCCGTCGCTCTAAGGTTGGGCAAGGGGCCAAGAGCTGGGCATAGCAAAAGGGCAAAGGATAATTCATAAAAAGATATACATGCATTCAAACCATAAACATTTCATAGCAATAAACCCCATCCTTGTCCCACATTCCAAGTACATTTAATAAAAGATTTAATTTCACTTGGAAAGTGTTTGGAAAGGAGTCTTTGAAGAATGTTCATGAAGTCCAAGACATGCAGATAGAGAGTCTCTGATCTTTGGGAAGGCTGGCAGATGAAGCCCCAGCTGTGCTGCAATTGATTCATGCTTTGGTCCTTGGAAAACTAGGAGTCCCCCTCAGGGTCTGAGGTCCTATGGCCAGGCTCTTCCCTGAAGTCTCATGAGTGAACCGCATTGAATCCCTGGGTCCGGAGCTGGGCAGAGGCGAGGGGCAGCGAGGAGCAATGGAGCAGCAGCAATGGAACCGGCACCTTTGACAATCAGCTGTTTCTAATAAAATATATTCTCAAAACTTGAGAGGTTATTTCCTGAGCGTAGGGATCCATAATGAGAAAAGCGAGATGGCAGATAGGGTTAGAATTTAGTAAAGAAAAATAAGTCGTTAAAATGGAGCTGATCCGCCATTTTGTGGATACGGAGATCTGAAAGGAAAGATTCCATATCTGCGGTTTCAAGCGGTGTGGATCTGGCATCCCCGGAATGCCAGGGAGGCATTCCGGGCAGGCTCGCAGTCTCCTGTTGCCTGGAAAAGGTTGAATTCATGCATTTAGTTAATTCAGGCAAGAGGTGACACAAAGTATCAGGCTAGAAAGTTAAAAAGTTGCAATTTCAAGTATCTTATTTATTTTATTTATTTATTTCTATACTTGTATACCGCTGTTTCTCAGCCTAGCTGGCGACAACGCGGTTTACAACAAAATACAACAGTCAACAGTATTCAATTTAAAACCATAAAAACATCATACACAATATTGGCACATCAATAACAATCCAATGCATCTCCTGACTAAAATCGTGATCCAGTTTCGTCGTCCATATTACCAATCCTTTAATCATCATATTCATTGCACCGAATTAACCAAATGCCTGTTCGAACATCCAGGTTTTTAATCTTTTTCGGAACACCATCAGCGAGGGGACTGATCTTACCTCCATGGGAAGGGCGTTTCATAGCCGAGGGGCCACCACAGAAAAGGCCCTGTCTCTCGTCCCCGCCAGCCGCACCTGTGAAGCAGGCGGGATAGAGAGCAGGGCCTCCCCAGAAGATCTTAGGATCCTGGTGGGCTGATAGGCCGAGATACGTTCGGATAGGTAGCTTGGGCCAGAACCGTTTAGGGCTTTAAAGACCAACGCCAGCACTTTGAATTGAGCCCGGTAGCAAATCGGCAGCCAGTGGAGCTGGTGCAGCAGAGGAGTTGTATGCTCCCTGCGCTCCGCTCCTGTTAGTATCATGGCTGCCGCCCGTTGGACTAATTGGAGCTTCCGAGCCGTCTTCAAAGGCAACCCCACGTAGAGAGCGTTGCAGTAGTCTAGACGGGATGTAACCAGAGCGTGGATTACCGTGGCCAAGTCAGACTTCCCAAGGTACGGGCACAGTTGGCGCATGAGTTTTAACTGTGCGAATGTTCCCCTAGTCACCGCCGAAACCTGGGGTTCCAGGCTCAGCGATGAGTCCAGGATCACACCCAAACTGCGAACCTGCGTCTTCAGGGGGAGTGCGACCCCGTCCAACACAGGCTGTAACCCTATACCCTGTTCGGCCTTGCGACTAACCAGGAGTACCTCTGTCTTGTCTGGATTCAATTTCAATTTGTTCGCCCCCATCCAGACCGTCACAGCGGCCAAGCACCGGTTCAGGACCGCAACAGCCTCCTTAGTAGCAGGTGGAAAGGAGTGACAGAGTTGGACATCATCCGCGTACTGTTGACATCGCACTCCGAAACTCCGGATGATCTCACCCAGCGGCTTCATGTAGATGTTAAACAACATGGGAGACAATATTGAACCCTGAGGAACCCCACAAGACAAAGGTTGTGGGGTTGAACAGGAGTCTCCCAGTAACACCTTCTGAGACCGACCCTCAAGGAATGAGCGGAGCCACTGTAAGACAGTCCCTCCAAGACCCATTCCTGCGAGGCGTCCCAGAAGGATACCGTGGTCGATGGTATCAAAGGCCGCTGAGAGGTCCAGCATCACCAACAGGGACACACTCCCCCTGTCGAGCTCCCGGCGCAGATCATCCACTAAGGCGACCAAGACTGTCTCGGTACCATGCCCCGGCCTAAAGCCAGACTGTGCCAGGTCCAGATAATCCGTGTCTACCAAGAATGCCTGGAGTTGTGAGGCCACCACACGTTCCAGGACTTTGTCCAAAAAGGGGAGATTGGAAGCAGGCCGATAGTTGACGAATTTAGTGGGGTCCAGTGATGGTTTTTTCAACAGCGGTTTTATCACAGCTTGCTTTAAGCTGGCTGGAATTTTGCCTTCCCGAAGGGAGGCATTGACCACCACCTTCACCCACTCGGCCAATCCCCCTCTGGCCTCCTTCAGAAGCCAGGATGGACAGGGGTCTAGGATGCATGTGGTAGCTCTCATTCCTCCAAGCACCTTGTCCACATCCTCGGGTTGAACCAATTGAAATGAATCCATCAAAACCGGACAAGCAGATGCTCGTGTTACATCCTCAGAGACTGCTGTTAATATGGTATCCAGTAGGGCTGGTCAATTCGTTTCGTTAATTCGTAATTCGTTAAAAAATTAGTTAATTTTTGAATTACGAAATGATTACAAAACTTTTTTTAACCTGGAAATGTTTTTAAATATCAAAACGGCAGGCGCCAAAAATTTTTGTATTTCCGTCCATTTCGGAAATACGTAAGATGGCCGCCTGCCGATGCTTGCTGGGAGCTCTCCTCTCTCGGCGCCGGCTGAGCAAGCGAGCGAGAGGGCGAGCGAGAGGGGCGAGCGAGCGGCGAGCGAGAGGGCCCGCCAGAGTGAGTGCCTGCCTTCCCTCCTTAATAATAATTTTAATTTCTCCTTCCTATTCTACTAAATTAATAATTAAAATTTAAAAATATTTAAAAATGTTGAAAAAAAAGGGCGCCATCTTTACAAAATGTTTTGTAAATATTTACGAAATTTCATAAATACCGAACTTTTTTTGGAAAATTTTGTAATTATTTTAAATATCGAAACAAAAAAAAACCCCAATTACAAATCGATTTTAGAAACAAATTTTTGCGTTGTTACCCAGGCCTAGTATCCAGACCAGAGCGGATCAAAGCGACTTTGTATGCAAAGAACTGAGCAAAGGCTTCACAGCGAGCTGCCGAGTCATCAGGGCACCCATCCTGCATGGTGGGTTTTAACAGGCCTCTGACAACTTGGAACAGTTCAGCCGGACGGTTCTTTGCAGTCGCAATAGTGGCCGCAAAGAAAGTCTTCTTTGCGGCTTTTATTGCCGCGGCATATGCCCTTAAAAAGGACAAAAACCGTGTTCGATTTGGCTCACTCGGATCCGAACGCCACACGCTCTCTAGTTCCCTCTTCTTTCGCTTCAACACTGCCAGCTCCTCAGTAAACCAAGGAGCTGGTTTAGCTCGGCTACTTGAGAGGGGACGTTCTGGAGCGATCGTGTCTATTGCCCTAGCCATCTCCCCATTCCAGAGAGCGACCAGGGCATCAACCGGATCACCAACCGAGGTGGCGGGAAATTCCCCAAGAGCCGTCAGGAATCCATCCGGATCCATAAGCCTCCTGGGGCGGACCAATTTAATGGGTCCTCCACCTCTGCGGAGGTTAGGGGGTGCAGTGAGTCTAAAGCTGACCAGGTGGTGGTCGGTCCATGGCAACGGAGAGATGGATAACTCCTCAACACCGCCACCTTCCTCCCATCCCTGGCAGAAAACCAAGTCCAATGTGTGTCCAGCACTGTGGGTGGGGCCAGATACCTGTTGGGACAGCCCCATGGTTGCCATGGCAGACATGAAGTCCTGAGCCGCTCCCGATAAGGTGGCCTCAGCGTGGACATTGAAGTCCCCCAGCATAAGCAGCCGTTGGGACTCCAATGCCAGGTCCGAGACCACCCCCGCTAGCTCTTTAATAAGGGAATAGTTACAAAGTTAGGGCTTGGGGAAAAGTGATAGAAAGGCATAGAGGCTGAGTGAAGTCCCTGTTGAGCTGTCTATTGGGGCACATTTCATCAGTTTGTCCCAATTGTGGCTTCCAGGAACTGCGGAACTCTCCACCGCGGGTCAGACCAACTTGAAAGCGGGGGCCTCCGCTGCCCTCGATGACACCCTGAAGGAGTGGGCTCTTTCTTTCCTTTCTTTTGGCAAGCTAAAAAAATGACAAAGCCATGAAGGTCACAAGCACTATGGAAGCTGTGCCTTTCTCTCTTCCACACTTCCACACAAGGAGTGGGCTCTCTCGACTTCCAGTAGCGGCAAAGATGGCGAACGCTGCAGAAACTGAAGCTCCTCAGGTTTCTGACCCTGCCTATAGGCCCTGATTGAGCAAATCTCCCTGCCCAGCGGGGAAAAGTTGGGCAGCCCACCCAAGAGACAGAACCAATCCCAAACAGGGTAAAACCAGGTCTCCAGGGGCAGGACCAGACAAGGTGCCCATAGAAGAACGGGAAAGGACGCCGGCCGCTATTTTAAATAAGCAACAATACATCCGAGCAGTTGAAGTAGCTGAACAACAGAGGTTTTGGCACAAGAAAAAAGGGAATCCAGGTCAACACAGAGAATTACGGTCGCATGGAAGCATCATGAAGAACAATATCCTAGCGAACCAGTAAATTAATATAATTTTGAGTTTCAAAAGAAGAGAAACAGAGACAGAGACGCTGTAATCACCAGAAGTAAGGAGAGAGCAGTGAAAAATCAGCCTGCAAAGTAAAGAACTAGAGAAGTCTTGGTAATGAGAAGATAAACGGACGGAATATAAGGCAGGAAAGAAGAGTGAGTCGCAACCACCTTTAACTCTTTAACTTTTTTATTATTAGTATTATTAGTATTATCCTTTTCCAAGAATCTTTCTTCTTCCCCACCGCACCAACTCCCCATTTTTCCAGCAGGCTGCCCACCCCAATTAAGTAGCTCTATTGCATCTCTTTTCTCTACTCGAAAAGTCTCCTCCTGACGCAAAAAAGAGCCCTGGAGCAACTCTCCACTCCAGTCCCTCAACCCTCCTACCTCCTTGCTTCCTGCTCCTTGCTCCGGAGAAGCGCAGATGGGGGATGCCTTGGAACAGTGAACTGTGAACTCAAGCAGAGTGGCGCCCAGTGGGCTCCCCCGCCGTTCTCGTGCTACTCTTGTGTTGCTCTCACGTTGCTCTTGTGCTACTCTCGCGTAAGTGGGGAACTCGCACGAGAAGCGGCGAGAAAGAGCAAGAGGAAGCTACAACAAGAAGCAGGAAGAAAAGAACAAACCCGGAAGCGCGAGAGCGAATTCGCAAGCAACAAGCCTTGGCCAAGAAGGACCCAAGAGGGGAAGAAGAGGAGGAAAAAGGGAGAGGTGAGTGAAGAGGAGAACGGGAACGGGAACCAGGAAAGAAACTAAGAAGAGGGAGTGGAGGCTAAAAGGGCAATAACAATATTAATATATATATATATTACTAAAAAAATAGTGATAATAATAATAAAAATAATTTTTTTAAAAATCTGAAGCGACTCGAAGAAAATAGGCGCATTCCAAGAAGAGGGAGCAAGCGCCCTAGGTGCTCCAGATCTCTTTCAAGACGTAGCTCTCGTTCTCACCGCCGCCAATATCGAGCAGTTTCAAAGCGGAGGGCACCTGGGCATTCCCCCTTGGCTTCTTCATCATCATCATCATCATCATCATCTGCATCATCCTCACGCTCCCCCTCTCCTCCTTCAAGGCAATCAAGGCATCATAAACGCAATAGGTGCCACCACTACTCTTATCCTCCTTATTGGGGCCGACCTCCCATGGGTTACTATCCCCATCCAGGCTGCTGCCAGGAGGGATATATGAGCCATGAGATGCCCATGCAAACACCTGCTTCTGACTCTGCAGGACGTAGACGAGGATATCCACCGCACCAGAGAGTGGGGGATCCTGGATTGAATGTGCACCCTGCTGATGTGCAGGGCCCTTCCACATCAGCAGCTGTTACTGCCAGACCCCAGTATATGACTCATAATATGCAAGGTACTCAGAGTCATTTTGCATCTCCTTCTGCAGAGACAGCTGCCTCACGTTATTCTATGAACACTCTGAATGCTGAAATGTCCTCTTCAGGGCCAACTAGTGTGTCACCAGCATCCATCAACGATATACACAGTGGTGATCCTGCGTCTACTCATGTGCAAGGTGATTCGACCCCTCAAGGTCCTGAATCTGCTTCTCAAGTTGGGAGTATTGAACAAGTACAAGTGCAGATGGACAGTTCATCGGAGGAGTCTGATGTACCAGATTATCTTTGTCAGGGAGACAATGATACCACTTCTCTTATGCAATCTGCTGAGATGAATAAATTCAATATACTTATAGGGAGGATGATTAAAGCATTAGATCTGCCCGCTCCGAAAGCACCAGAGCATGTAGACGACCCCATGTTCCCCTCCGATGAGCAGGTTTCATCACCAGCTACTGTTCTACCAGTGTTGCCTTACCTGTTGAAGTTGGCACGTGTGGTGGATACATCTCCCACATTGGTGCCTGCAATTCCGAGAAGGCTTGATGTGTTGTACAAGATTGATGTCTCTTCTAATAAGTGGGTGGTCACTCCCCCTAGGCCCAACACAGTTGTGGTGGAAGTTGCAAAAACCAAGCGGCCCAAGAATACCCTCACCACTCCCCCTGATAAGGAGGGAAAAAAGATAGATACTTTGGGGGGAAAGGCATACCTATCCGCGAACCTTCTCACACGTATGGCGCATTATTCGACATACCTGAGTGGGTACCAGAGTTTTTTATGGGCAAAAATGATGCCTTACATTGAGATACTTCCATTAGATCGACAAGCTGAGGCTGTTGTGTTGTCAAGGATTCGAAAAGATTTTGCAAAACATCTTGCAGAGATGGCTGGGAATTTGTACTCCACTGCTACATCGATGCGCTCCCTGACTCAGGAGGCTGCCATTGACCACCTCTGCCAAGAGCTCCTGCACTGAGCTCAGAGGGGTTCTACACAAGGGGCCAGTGACAGATATGGCCTGAAGGCAAAGGCGGACCTGATAGAGGTGCATCCAGCACGGACCTGCCCCTGCCGGCCTCGGGAGGTGCTGATATGCAGGATGCCGGTATGGAGGAGGTTCCCTTCTCCTCACGAGGCAGAATAGAGATCGCCACGGCCAAATCTTGTGCATGCACAGTTTGCGCATTAGGCGCCTCTGTCAGCTCTGTGAGCTGCACCTCAATGGCCAGCAGAGGGGTCTCAAACTCTCCCTGCAGGGCAGGAGAGGGTCGCAAAATGGCTGGCGGAGCCAAAGAAGTTTTTCCCGCCCTTTTCACAGGGCTCAACCGCTGCTGCAAAGACTGGGCACCATCTTGGCGGCCTTTCATCTAGGCCTTTTTAGGCGGCCCAAGCGGTTTTGCGACCAGAGAAGGTAAGTTTACGGCCCCCGACGAGCCCCTCACACTAGAGAGGTACTGAGGGGGTGCAGATGGCAGCAGCACCCGCTCATATAAGGCCACTTTAAACCTCAATTCTTCATTTTGTTCTTGTTTGTGGCGTGAAGGCCCTGCTGATGCCACAAGCCTGGGATAAATATTCCTCTCTCAAACAAAGGAGGCAGTTAGCACAGCACTTAAACGCAGCGGTAGACTAAGCAAAGGAAAAGGGGCAAATACTTACTCTGGACTCTCTAATCCTGACCTGGACTAAGTCAGAGTTTGGGATAAGTCAGCTAGTCCAAGTCAGGGAAGGAGAAGGCTCGGGAAAAAGGGCAGTCCGACGAAGTAAAATTAAGAACTAGTCAGAAGAAGGTTCTTCAGCTGCTGCTAAAAGCACGGAAAAGAGAGAATTGGAGGCCTAGCCCCGCTCATGGGCTATATATACTTGGGGTGGGCGGGGCGAGGCGGGGGTAAAATGTCTATTTTAATCTTCCAGAAGGTTCCGAAACTGGTCTGCACAGGCGCAGAGATACCATATGTGCAATTCACAGTTGACTACGACAGGAAACAGTTGATCCTTCAGTCCGAACAACAGCCTCGTTGAGAACAACTCCTTTTCATAAATAAAGCTTCTAGGCTATTACTATTATTTTCATCGTGCTTTTTACTCAGGACTGAAACCCAAAGCAACTTTCGAGAGCTTTTGTTTTCTGAATTTGTTCATTTTCCTGGTTTCTTCTTGGACCACTGTAGCAACCCCCATGTAAGACTACATAAGAAGCCATTGGAATCCACAAGCATGAGGACAATTTCAACAGAAAGGAGGAAACCATGAAAATGAACAAAATCTGGCTAGTAGTAAGAGTTCTTTCTCCCACCCTGGACATTCCACGGATATATAAACCCCATTTTCCTAGTTTCCAACAGACCTCACAACCTCTGAGGATACCTGCCATAGATTTAGGCGAAACGTCAAGAGGGAAAGCTTCCGGAACATGGCAATTCAGCTCAGAAAACTCACAACACAGTGATTTGGGCCATGAAAGCCTTTGACAAAACATCTTCGATTTCCTCTGCATTCCTTGCGAAACCAGTAATTTTGCTGAAAATTACTGGTTGGGTGTATTCTTTATCTGAAATGCTTGAGATCGAACATGTTTTGGTTTTAGGGTTTCTTTTTCTTTCAGATTATGGAATATTTGCATATACATCTCAAAACATCTTGCAGCTGCATTTTGAGAGAAATAGCAGAAGTTGTGAGCAACTGAATGTTCTGGTGATGCTTTTTTGGCTTATCCGGGGAAGGTAGCAACATGTTTCGCTCATTTGGTGCACAAATATTAAAATGAGCAGATTGAGGACAAAAAAAGTTCCCTTATGGTTCTGTGTCACTGTCCTTTCCCAAAAAATGGACTATTATGGCACTTCCTGGGATGTGTCAACCAGTGGCTACTGGTCAATGGAGTTCACTGCAACCTCCAGTGATAGTAGCATTCCAAAGCAGTGTTTCTCAATCTTCCTAATGCTGTGACTTAATACAGTTCATCACGTTGTGGCAACCCCCAAGCATAAAATTATTTTTGTTGCTGCTTCATAACTGTAATTTTGCTTCTGCTATGAATCGTCATGTAAATATCTGATATGCAGGATATATTTTCATTCACTGGACCAAATTTGGCACAAATGCCCAATACGCCCAAATCTGGGGTTGAGTTTGTCAACTGGGAGTTGTAGTTGCTGAGATTTATAGTTCACCTACAATCAAAGAGCATTCTGAACTTCACCAACAATGGAATTGAACCAAACTTGGCACACAGAACTCCCAAGACCAACAGAAAATACTGGAAGGGTTTGGTGGGCAATGACCTTGAGTGTTGGAGTTGTAGTTCACATATATCCAGAGCACTGAGGACTCAAACAATAATGAATCTGGACCAAACGTGGCATGAATACTCAATATGCCCAAATGTGAACACTGGTGGAGTTTGAGGAAAGTAGACCTTGACATTTGGGAGTTGTAGTTACTGGGATTTATAGTTCACCTACAATCAAAGGGCATTCTGAATCCCACCAAGGACAGAATTGAACCAAGCTTTCCACACAGAACCCCCGTGACCAAGAGAAAATACCGTTTTCTGATTGTCTTTGGTGACCCCTCTAACACCCCTTTATGACCTCCGCAGGGGTCCCGACCCCCAGGTTGAGAAATGGTACCTTGAGGCCATCCAGTCCAACTCTCTTCACCAGGGCAAGAAAACGATTGAATTGGTCGAAACATCCCAAACAGAATCTCCAGGACCAACAGAAAATACTGGAGGGATTTGGAATTGACAGTGATTTAGTGGAGATGTGGTTTACCTACATCCGGAAAGCACTGTGAACCCAAACAATGGGTCTGTACCAAATTTGTCACAAATACCCAATATACCAAAATCTCGATACTAGTGGGGTTGGGGGGATCGATTTTGTCACTTGGTTAAACTATAATCAAAGAGCACTCTGAACCCAGCCCATAATTGTGCTCCTCATCCTGATGCTGCTGGGCCACTCTTAGTCCCATGTTATGCGGGTACTTTTCCCCTGCTTTGAAGGGATGTGAGCCTCCCTCCAGCCTCGCATGCTCTCCCTTACCCACACATGCATAGTATGCTGCCATGTACTGAGTACGCTTGCTCTCCCCACTTGGCATTTCAGGAACAGTCCTCCCCTTGGTTAAGGGGGCTGCTGAGAGGCCAGTCAATCACAGCAGAGCAGGGCTTTTGGTGAGAGGATTTGCTGTCTGTTTCCAAAAAGGAAGAGAAGGACAGGCGGAGCGATCTTCAGCCTTCTTTGCCAAAGGGATTCCTCAGACCATCAGAAATGTGTTTTTTCTGGTGGCCTTTGGTGACCCCTGTAAACCCCCCTCGTGACTCCCTCAGGAGTTCCAACCCCCCAGGTTGAGAAATGCTGCTCCAAAATGTTTTGGAGGCAGAAAAAAACTTGAAACTCATCCATCATATACAAATAAATTGTTTTATTCTACGGGAATCTTTCGATTAACTTCTATCAAGGGAAAAACCAGGGGAAATAACTGTCTTCTTTTGAAAAGTTTCAAACAAGATGGTGTAGATATATCCCCTGCTGCTTATTATTCCCTGAAAGAAAATGATAATAATAAATTTCACACAATTACTAAGAAAAACAAAACTGAAAACCAGTCTGACAGACATAAATAGCTGCACTTCTGAAGACGTCCCACCTACTGTGGGTTTCTCAATTACAGAAGAGGAAGAGGACAAATCTGGGCCGACCTGACATGCAACCAAGACACCGCTTTTTTAAAAAAACCTTTACAGCGCCATACAGTGAAAGTATATCTGTTAAGAAACACAAAAAGCTCTTTTTTTTAAAAAAAAATGAGAAATTTAAAAAAAGTTCCAGAAGAATGCTTTTGAAACTGGCAATAGTGTTATCCACTATTCAACTACTAATGCTTACGGCTATGAGGGAACTGATGGGCAGGAAAGAAAAGGTAGTGGAGTAGGAATATCTGAAATCATCTGTGATTTTCTTCTAAACGAAATTGGACTGGGAAAGTCACTCTTTCTAAATGTGTATGTTGGAGACTGCAGTGGCGCAAAGGGGTTAAACCAGGCATGGGCAAACTTTCTAACTTGGAGATGCATGCTAGTGTTCCTTGGTAAGAGGACTGTCTGCCCGATAATGGAAGGAAGAAAAGATAGAAGGAAAGACGAAAGGGAAGGGTGGCAGGAGAGAGAGGGTGGGAGGGAGGGAGGTAATGAAGAGAGGTAAGGAGGAAAGAAAGATATAAGAAAGGAAGGATGAAAGGCAGGGAGGGAAGGAGGGAAGGAGAAAGAGGGAGGTAAGGAGGAAGGAAAGAGAGAAGACAGACAAGGAAAAAGGGAAGGAAGGACGAAAGAGTGGAAAGGTGGAAGGGAAGGAGAAGGAAAAAGAGAACAAAGGAACGATGAAAGGGTGGAAGGGAATGAAGTGAAGGAAGGGAGGAAGGAAAGAGAAGGAAAGACAAAAGGAAAGGAAGGAGAAAGAGGGAGAGAGGGAAGGAGAGGAAAAAAGGAAGGAAGGATGGATTAAAGGGTGGAAGGGAAGGAAGGAGGGAAGAAGGGAAGTAAGGAAGGAATTAAGGGAAGGAGGGAGAAAAGAGAGAAGGAAGGATGGAATGGTGAGAGAGAGGAGGGCCTGAGAAGAGCCCAAGGGGACGCATCCAGTCCCCAGGCCTAGGTTTGCCCAAACCTGGGTTAAACCCTTGTGCCGGCAGGACCACTGACTGACAGGTCAGCCATTCGAATCTGGTGAGAGTAGATTGAGCTTCCTGACAACTCCGGTTCCCCAAGCAGAGATATGAGAGAAGCTTTCCACAAGGATGGTAAAACATCAAAACATCTAGGCGTCCCCTGGGCAACGTCCTTGCAGAAGTCCAATTCTCTCACACCAGAAGCAACTTGTACTTTCTCAAATCATTCCTGTCATGAAAAAAAATGTGCATCTTGGAATATCAAATGAAAAGTGCGATCTCTGTCCAGAAAAGGCAAGCTTCAAAGGACGAGGGAGAGAGGACATCAAAAGGAGTAGAAGAGGTGCTTTTAAAAATGTCTCTGTACCACAGCAGTCAATTTAGTTCAAGGCAGCAGGACAAGGACGGCCAATTACACAATGTAAAAAGAGAAGACTACTTTCTGATTTTATTACCTTTTTTTGTTACAGTTAAAAAGAATACCCCAAAACACACCCACGCACACAAAAAAGGAGGTCTTTGTTCAACGTAGGAGAGAGAGAAAAAATCGACCAGAGCGTTTTAAACACAAAAAAGAACCAAAAACAAAAAACCAAACAAAAAAATAATCGGACTTCTCGCCTTAGAAATCAGGTGACTGGACAAAACTGCCAATAAAAACATACATACAATTTTTCTGCTTTTAAAAAATAGTTTTGGATCTTTAAAGTGATCTGCAAGACTGAGAAAAAGGGTCATACACTGGGATGGGGGAGTAGTGGAATGTGTTTAACCTAACTAGAGGGTTAGCACCCTGCATTTGGGTTACAAGGGCAAGAGGGATTTCTACTGGGGTGAAGTGGCCAGTGGCAGAGATTAGAGCTTCTCGGCAAAGTCTCTTCCAAATATGGACCTCAGTTGAAAGGAAGTGGTAAAGAGAGTAGTCAACCTGTGTGAGGATTAGAATGTAGTTCAACATTCTGTTGTTGTTTTTAAAAGGGGGCGTATAATTAAAAGGGGGAGGGGCAGATAATTAAAAACAAAACTAAAAACCCTATATTTTGTAAGATGCCAGAAGGCCACTCCCTCCAAAATGTAAAGAAAAAAAAAAGAAAAAAAGGCCTATCCAAAAGGAGATGAGAAACAAAAGGAAAGATTCAAAAGTGCATGGGGCACATTTCCTGTTTCTAAGCAACTTGGCCTTTTAGTAACAATCTTGGTTATGATGGGGAATTTTGTGTCAAAATCCCCTATTTGTCTGAATGGAACTGTGTCTTTCTGTATGTGAACATATGTTCACACACATAACATGGGTTACTTGTCTCATCAATGTGATGCGAGGAGGGCAGAGTTTGGAAAAGTTACTTTTTGGGACCACAGCTTCCCAAACTTCCTGACCAAGATGGCAGGAGAATTTGCTACTGCCCATGGGAGGGATGCAACAGAGCCAGTGAAGAAATTTCAAAGTATCCTTCCAAAGTGAACTGTCCAAAAGCTTAGCCTGTTGCCCGCTTCTCCTGGGGCTGGATCAGCATTTCCAAATATCCAATTGAAGTGGAATATATCTATCTATATATATACATGTGTGTGTATGTATATATATGGAAAGGAAAAGGACAAGGAAATCGAATTGGTGTATATGGTACAGATGCAATTTCCACTGGTTTCCACCCAACTAGGTTTGGTTTTGCATCCTACGGCAAAGTGTTAGGAAACCCCACATTCCTGTGGGCAGCAGCTATACTGCAAAAGCATTCAGGGGTTTAAACTTTGCTTCCATGGTTCAGAGCGAAGGATATACACAACAGGTTTCCTTTTAAGAATGAAAACAGAAAAACCCTAATAATCCGTACTAGGTTTTTATCCCACTCAAAGCACCACTAGGGCGTGTGTGGAATGAAATAAATGAGTCCATCTGAAGACATTGTTTTCAGGATCGATTGCAGCCTCCATTGTTTTTTTTTTTTCTTGCGTCTCCTGCTATTTTGCATCCTTTTGGTTCTCCTTTTGTGATCTGCTGCAGTCGACAGTGCTCCTTTAGAGGGTTCACATGACACGAAAGGGACCATCTCCCCAAAAGCTGGGTGCATTCACAGTTTGGTGCTTTCGCAATGTGTATCAGGAAGGGAAGGGAACAAAGGAAACAGAACCAAAAAGAGAGAGCGCGCGCACAACTCCTTTCGCCCGCCTTCAGTCTGAAAGCTCAGGATCAGAGTCCTCTGCTTTGACTTTGGCAAGTTCTTCGTGTACCTCTCGTACCATGAGGATGCGCGTCAACATGATGTCCAAAGTCCCCGGGTCGATGGGCATTGTGGAATACCACATGGGGCTATTAGGAACACATGAACGCTCTGGCTGGAGGTAAAAGACGTCGCTCCGCTGCTTCACGCTTTCAGAACTGTTTGTGGGAACAAAGGAGTGAGTGGGTAAAGTGGCAGCCCTGAAATAATACTGACACAAGGAAAAGAATAGGGCTGGAAACTGCAAGCTGAGCATCAAAGCAAAGAAGATAGCAGAAAAAGTAACAAAGAGAAGCAAGAATGTGGGGAACAACAGCTTGTGCCAGCAGAAGAAGGCAACCAAGGGCAGGGTCAAAGCAACTCTTAAAACCCAAACAAAAGCATCCTATTTCTTTCTCACCCATACCCAGCCATGTTCCTTTTCTCAAAGTAACACTTCACAATAATATTACATTTTGGCTAAGTGTTTCCTTAACATTGTCTCCCAAATCATGCCAGGGAGGTTTGCATTAACTATCAAGATGAATGTATGTAACATGCATGGGCAAACTTTCAAACTTGGGGGCCACTTGCTAGCACTCCCTGCTAGGAGGACTGGCTGCCCAGTGATGGAAGAAAGGAAGAAGAGAAAGGATGAAGGATGGAAGGAAGGAAGGGTAGAAGGAAGGATGGAAGGAAGGGAAGGGAAGGGAAGGAGGAAGGAAAAAAGAAAGAGGGAAGGGAGAAAGAGAAAGATGGATGGATGGATGTGTGGGAGGGAGGAAACGATTAAGAATGGATAAATGAAAGAGAAGGAAAGAAGGGAGGAGAAAGAGGGGGGAAGGAGGCAAGGAAGGAAGGACAAAAGGTGCAAGGATGGAAGGAGAAAGAGCGAGAGAGGTAAGAAGGAAGGAAAGACAAAAGGGAGCGAAGGAGCAAAGGATGGAAGGAAAGTAGGAAGGAAAAGCAAAAGGGAGGAAAGGATGAAAGGATGGAAGGGAAGGATGAGTGGATGGATGGTGGATGGAAGGAAGGAGAGAAGGAAGGAATGATGAAAAGATGGAAGGGAATGGAGGGAAGAAGAGGGAGGGGAGGGAGGGAGGAAAGAGAAAAAGAAGGAAAGACAAAAAGGAAAGAAGGAAGGAAAGAAAAAAAAGGGAGAAAGAGAAGGAAGGGTGGGAGGGAAGGAGGGCGGGAGAAAGAGGGAGGTATGTAAGGAAGTGAAGAAAGAAGGAAAGAGAGAAGGAAGGATAGGATGGTGTGAGAGAGGAGCGTCTGAGAAAAGAGCCCAAGGAGCCACATTCGGCCCCTGGGCCTGGGTTTGCCTATACCTGGTATATAACATACAAGCATTCAATCCAAGGTCCAGAACTAGACTCAAGTTATATAATAAATATAAATAAACTTTATTTGTACCCCGCCACCATTTCCCTAAAGGGGACTTGGGGTAGCTAACAGGAGGCCAAGCCCAAAATTACAGTACAGCAAAATAAAATACAAAGAAGCAAAAATAACATCAAAATAAAATACATGAAATAACAAAATAAAATAAAGTTACTAAATCAAAAGATATCAAAATAGGACACAATGGACGGGCCAAATGCAGAGGATAACATTGATAAAACCCTGGATGAGATAAGGGAATGAGAGGCTGATCCCCAGGAGGGGCTTCTGCAGGGGCTTAGGGTGGAAATTGGTGCCTTTCTCTACTCATCAATTCCAAATAGTTTCTACAAGGGTAGCCTCACAGCACCAACCGACTTCATAAAGTACGAGAGGAAGCAAAGAGAGATGGTATCACTCACCACTTCGATAAGTAGAATTCATAAAGCCGAACTGGGCATCTCAAGGGGTTGTCAGTGTTCTCGACCATCTCCACTACCGTTGGGACCTCTTCACCTTCGTGGCGTTTTCGTTTGCCCACTAGCTTATCTGGAGATGGGATAGGGAGGACAGCAGGAGACAAAGTATAAGGGGGTGCCAGGATTCTCAGTGAGTTGCTGTCCTTTTGCAGAATCTCAGTACAAACACATGTGTGCGGATCAGCAAGTGACAAAGGCAACAAACAGCTGACAACGCAAGGAGGCCAAGAACAGACAACAGATTCACTCACCGGATTCAACTTCCTGCTTTCGGAAGGGAGGGAAGAAGCGTAAATACGTCATCTTGGTATTGTACTTTAGAGTCCGGGTGCGCCGCATGACATGGGCAAAGGACAGCTTCATATGTTCACTGACGTTCTTCAGCTGGAAATATTTGGTGTTGAAGAACAGCAGTGTGTTCAGGAGAACGATGGGGGAGTAGGCGCCCAGCTGCTTACACTCCCATAAGTGCTCCTCTTCGATTCTTGAGAACATGTAGCCTGAAGATTTTGGAGAAGGGGGGAAGGAGGGAAGAAATGTTGGGAGTCAATCCCACACTGCCCAAGTCTCGAGTCCTTAATGAGTAACAGTTTAGTTAGTTTAGTATAAACTGAAGGAATTCCCTTCTCTCATGTCTCTTGTATGACAACTGGAATCTAACTAATTTCTTCTCACTTCTTTTTTCTTGCTCTTATTCTGATTGGTTGTTTAGAATTGATACTTTTATACTGCAAGTATTTGAATCTGCCTTCTGCCTTCTTACACTTGAGTATGGAGAGTATGCACTTTGTGCTTTGAGATCTCTCTCTCTGCTTGTGTGTCAGAGAAACATAGAGATTGTTTTTCCCCTCTCTTGAAACCTTACAAGAGATGGGTACTGAAGTAGATCAGACCCAGTTCCTTACCATGAAGAAACGTAGTTAGATCTTTATTATTGTAAATAAACCTTTTTGATTTTAAAGATTGGACTTTGCATGTTTCCCTCCTAAGCTCTGAATTCTTTGCAGTCACATCACATGGCTCTTTGTGGTTTGCTAGCGAATGAGCTGATGCTCAATTTTTGTATCCTGCTTGTTTTTGGATTCTTTGCTGTATATTTTAGGGCAGTTCTCCATATAACAAGAGACACCCAGTCAATTATTTATCAGGAGCCAATTGCTAGTGTACCACTGAATATATGTTATGGGGATTCCTGAAAATAATGTTTGGATAGACAAGATTCCTTCCTACAGTCCTCTGTTCAGGAATGCCACTGGATTTGGGCTTATGGAAGCAGCTAGCCAGGACTTTTTCAAGAACTTTCTGGGTCAAATGACAGACATTTCATTTCAAAAATCATTTGGTTCCCCAAAACAAGATGGGCACACGTTGTACAAATGACCTAAATTAATCCTAGCAGTATATCCTTTCACAGTGGTTGGCTAAACAGATGAAGTTTGGAGGGACTGGAATGAAAATGCATCTTACTGTGTTATGTTGGGGACAGAAGGCATCTCTGACTACACTTTCAGAAATATCTGTTTTTTATCCTTACTATTATCTGCAACAAATAAAAAAGGAAATACTAAAAGTGGTCTTGGAATGGTTCTCTCCTAAGTAACTGTCTGTTGTTGTATGTCTTCAAGATGTTTCTAATTGATGGCATGCTAGAGGACTTAGGGAGAATACCTGTCTCAGAATCTCTAGATCCTCCAACACAACCCTGTGGTTTATTTCTGGTGGAAGTTGGCCACAGAGTCACGCTGGAGGACCAAGAGATTCCCAGAGAGGCATTTTTAAATTTGTGTTTTCTCCTGTACCCTTAACCCCTGCAAAAGTGGAGGAGCTAATGTACAAGCCCTTGATTACACATCAGAAGACACAAGGTGAAAAGCCACGTAACTTATTATAGACCACTTTCCTGCTCCAAGTATTTCTCCTTTTGAGATGTGCCCCAATGAGACAATGTGAAAAACAAATAGGCACTTACCACTGGGAAGTATTGTAGGCTCCCAGACTTTCAACAGTTTCGTAAGCTCAATCATAAACCTGGAGTAAGGCTCAGTAAAAATGTTATCTATTCTACCATTCTCAAACAGGTACTGCAAGAGAAAAGAAAAAGGGTAATGAGGAATCACTTGAGATTTACAGAGATCTGCAGGAAGGGAAATCTTGTGGCCCATCCTCCCACATTAACACATTGAAAAGGATTTAAAAGCCCACTGAAAGATTTATTACATATTCTATTGAGGGCTTCCAAAAAAAACCCTGTCTCTCAACAATCCAAGTTGACAAATGAGATGGTACAATTCTCTGCACGTGTCCATTTTTGCTGTAGACAAAACTAATCTACTCCAGATTCATTTCTGTTATCTCCTCCTAAGATGGAGATCTCTTGTAAGTTGTTTTCTTCTCTAGGCAGTGAGCACCTTTAAAGAATGGTCTGTTTCACATGTAAGAAGAATCTGAAAAATCTGTCACACAACACTCCCTCTTTTACATGTCATGTTAATCTGAGAAATCAGTTCAATATGGGAGGTACATGGAGGCGTTCTCGGTGGCTACTCCTCAAATACAGAATTCATTCTCTTTGGAGACGCTGCAAAGCTTGAGCTTCCAGATTGTTCTAAGAAGTTGTTTTTGTGGCCCAGTAATTAGGAAGAATAATTACCATGTAAGTTGTCTTCCTGGGACCTTGGGGTGGAGTCTGCACTAATTCAATACCTTGAAGGCAAGTGTCAAACTTTTAAAAAGTTGTCAACAGCACAGAGCCTCAAGAGAATCATTCAAGGATAACCAACAGGAAAGGACATTTTCTGGATATATTCAGAATAGCTCCCAAGGTTTTGAAATACAGTAAGGCCTCCCTATCTGCAGTAATATGTTCTTGGACAGACTATGGTAACCTAAAATCACCAATATGGCTGAATGAAGGAAATTACCATATATACTCAACCTGAATATCAGCCGAGGAAGCTAATTTTACCACAAAAAACTGGGGAAACTTATTGACTCCAGTATAAGCCAAGGATGAGAAATTCAGCAGCTACTGATCAATTTCAAAATAAATATAGATACCAATAAAATTACATTAATTGAGCCATCGGTAGGTTAAATGTTTTTGAATATTTACTGTATTTCAAAGGAAAACAGCAAACTAGCTCTGTAAGTGGAAAAGTTGGGTCAACAAAACCAATATGGTAGCAACAATAACTTTAATAATAATAATAATAATAATAATAATAATAATAATCAATTCATTTATATTCCTCCCTACCTCCCCATGGGGACTCAGGCTGGCTTCCCACATAGTAGCAGGCAAACATTCAATGCCTATATAAACAATGTAGAGCCAGATATAGATCCATAATTATATATACTAATTTCACATATGCATTTCCCAGGCTTTTAAACAGAGGCTGGGTGGCCATCTGTTGGGGGGTGCTTTGAATGCGATTTTCCTGCTTCTTTGCAGAATGGGGTTGGACTGGATGGCCCATGAGGTCTCTTCCAACTCTATGAGTCTATGAAACATTTGCAAATCGCCTCTCTCTATATGTGCATTTCCCTCCTGCAATATTCGCAAGCCCTATATATCACATATAAAGTTAATACATTTAGATGCACACAAAAAAGCCAGGAAATTGGGTGGGTTTGAGAGCCATACAAACAAGGAGGACATGAAATATATTTCCTTTTTCTCCTTCCCTCCCCTTTTGAGTGGAAAAGAAAATGCAGGTTGCTTACCTGTAATTGCGTTTCCTCAAGTGATACGTCTGTGAAATTTGCACATAATGGGTTTTGTTCTGCGCATGCGCAGCTATTCGGAACTTTCTAGAATCTTTAGATAGAAACTTTTTGGTGGGCGTCCCGCCCAATCTCCCCAATACTATAAATGCCCAAGGCGGGAGCCTCGGCTCAGTTCCGCAGCCGCTATCAGCAGCTATAGAACGAGCATGACCATTGCGGGGAGGATGGGCGGGGATGTGCAAATTTCACAGACTATCACTCGATATCACTCGGTAAACCTGCATTTCCCCTTCATGTAGTCTGTGAAAGACGCACATAATGGGTGATTAGCAAGCTACTAACCTCCAGAGGCGGGGGTCATGCAACACTGGAAAACAACACCACTCTGCCGAAGGCAGCATCCTTCCTTGCCATAGCATCCAACTTGTAGTGAGCAGCGAACGTCAACGGGCTGGACCAGATCACTGCTCTGCAGATGTCATTAATTGGGATGCCTCTCAGGAAAGCCTGTGAAGTTGATACTGCCCTCGTGGAGTGTGCGTGAATCTGCTGAGGCAGTTTTTCTTTGCCAGCAGGTAAGCTAGTCTGATGGTTGAGACGATCCACGAGGCCAGGTGCTAGGAGGATACAGGTAACCCCAGGGAGTCTTGGTGATATTTTAGAAATAGTCTGACTGACTTTCTGTGGGGAGCTGTTCTGTTGGTGTAGAACGCTAGGGCACATCTGACATCTAGAGAATGCAGGGTAGCTTCCAGCGGGAAAGAGGGATTCTGAAAAAAGGCCGGTAGACAAATGTCCTGCGACAGATGGAATTTAGAGACAACTTTTGGTAAGAACATAATATCCGGTCGGCGGACCACCTTTTCCTTGTGGAATCGCAGATATGGTGCATTAACTCTTAAGGCACAGTTTTCGCTCACACTCCTGGACGATGTGATGGCCACGAGGAATGCTGTTTTCCATGAGAGATGTGACAGGTCGCATGTGGCCATCGGCTCGAATAGTGGTTTGGAAAGTTGCGACAGTACTAGCTCCAAGCTCCATGCTGGAGGAGGGGTCATGACAGGCAGATGCAGGTTGGAGTATCCTTTAAGGCATAGTCGTATCATAGGCTCGTGGAAACATGATGGTCTTCCTGACTGTCTCCAGTACCATGACAGAGCTGCTAGGTAGCATTTGATGGATGACAAAGAAAGTCCTCTGTTAGATAGGTGTACCAGGAAGTCCAGAATAACCGTTTTCGGAGCTGTTAGAGGGTCAACATTCAGTGGTTTGACATATTCCAGGAAGTGCGACCATTTGTAAGCATAGGCCTTCTTGGTTGTAGCCTTCTGAGCTGCTGCAATTATGTGTAGCACCGCCTCTGAGAGTGGGGCTTGGGTCGGATTCTCCACGCTGAGACGCAGGGAAGTCAGATGCACCCGGCCCTCTTGGATGGACAGGAAGTCTGGTCTGTCTCGCAGATGAAGATACTCACCCCCGCCCCGAGGCCTTGAGGAGGGGAATGAACCATGGCGCGACCAGTATGGCATCTGTGTTGTCCTCGATCATTTTGGACAGTACCTTGGGTATCAGTGGGATCAGAGGAAAGGCGTATAGCAGGCCCGGTGACCAAGTGAATATGAATGGGTCCCCCATGCATCCCTGAGTCGATCTGGGGCAAAGTCTCGCACAGTATGTGCCACACTGTGTGTTCACTGGTGATGCGAACAGGTCTAAGGTTGGTTGGCCCCAGTGGCGGGACAGAAACCAGAATTCATCTTGGTGAAGTTGCCATTCGTGGGTCTATGTTTGTGCCCGACTGAGAGCATCGGCGAGAGTGTTGTCTTCGCCTGGGAGGTGTACCGCCGTGAGATGGATCTTTTGTGGAATACACCACTCCCATATTGCCGTGGATAGGCAAAGGAGGTCGGAAGAGTGCGTCCCGCCCTGCTTGTTTACATAGCATTTCACTGTTGTGTTGTCCATGAGGAGCTGGACAGCACGCTCGGTGACTTGGAGCTCGAATGCACGCAGGGCTTTTTGGACAGCCAAGAGTTCGAGGTACTTGATGTGGTGAATTGCCTCCTCATAGGACCATCTGTCGTGTATTTTCAGGCACTGGAGGTGCGCCCCCCATCCTTGAGTGGATGCATCTGTTGTGAGGCAGTGAGATGGGCGCAGCTGTCTGAACGCCATGCCTGCAAGGACATGCTCCTTTTCTGTCCACCATCGGAGGGACGCCAGTACCCAATGTGGGGGGTACAGTAGGATGTTCTGGCTGTCGCATTGGGGCTTCAACACTCTAATGAACCCATGCTATAGTGGGCGCATCCTTAGCCTTGCAAACATGATGACCAATGTCATCGAGGCCATGTGTCCAAGCAGTGATTGGAAGGCCCACGCCGTGGCTCTCCCATGAGTGCAGATGTCGTCTATTGCAGATTTGATGGCGTAGAAGCGGTCTTTTGGCAGGAAGGCCTTTTCTTTGATGGAGTCTATGGTAGCGCTGATGAATTGGATGCCCCTTGAGGGAGTCAACTTGGATTTCTCAAAGTTGACTATGAGGCCGAGGCTCTGCAAGAGAGACAGAGTGTAGGTAAGGTCCGATTGAAGTTGGGATCTCGATTCTGAAGTGATCAACTAATTGTCCAGATATGGGAAGATCGTTATTCCCTTCTGCCTCAAGTGCACGGTCACTACTGCTATGCATTTCGTGAAGACTCGAGGCACTGTTGCCAGTCCGAATGGAAGCACATTGAAAGAGTATAATTGGTCGTCTAATGCAAAACTTAGAAATCTGCGATGATATGCTCTGATTGAAAAATGAAAGTATGCATCTCGGAGGTTGAGTGTTACAAACCACGACCCTGGCCTTAGGAGCAGAAGAATGGATGCTAGGGTGACCATGCAGAATCTGCGAGGTTTTATGAAGTTGACATCTCTCAAATCTAGTATGGGGCGGAGGCCACCGTCCCTCTTTGAAATCAGGAAGTATCTAGAGAAGAAGCAATGTTCAGCTTCTGTAGGATGGATCCTGGAGATGGCTCCCTTCTCTAGGAGGGTTGAAATTTCCTTGAGAAGTTGAGGGGAAGATGGTGTAAATTTGATGGCTCCCATGGGGGGGCAAGATTCAAATTCTATGGCATAACCTTGCTCCACTATGGAGAGCACCCAAGAGTCTGTGGTTATTCTCCTCCAAGCGTGCGCAAAAGGGGCCAGGCGGTCCTGGAAGGTCCTTTGGGCAAAACGTGGCAGGTAACTATCGCAGAATAAAGAACTGTCAAACAATAAACCTGGCTCAATGGAGCCAACTGTGGAACTTTGAACTTGTGAAACTGCTGAGATAGTTGGAGATTGGCTTCTAGCCCGAGGGCTAGAAGTGGCGCTTCTGACGCTCACGCTGTTTACCTCCGCTATGCTGTTGGCCCTTGTATGGTAGAGATGGTTTTCTGGTAGATGGTGGTGGAGCATCAGGGCGTCCTCTGAACGTTGGAGGGCTGTAGCGTCTCCGGTGTTGTTGAAAATGATTCGGCCAGTATGGTCTGTGATACTGTGACAGATAGGGGGAAAAAACCATATTTGTGAGCTGTTTGTCTCATCTTCTGGGCATGCTCTAGTTGGGAGTCTGTCTCTGGATTAAAGAGACCCGACTCGTCCATTGGGAGGTCTTCTATTATTGTCTTGGCATCTCAGCCAAGCATGGCGGCGTAAGGCCACTGCTGTTGCCAGGAGTTTGCCCGCTGCATCAGCCGTATGTTTGGCTAAATCCTTTTGAAAGGAGGTGTAAAGAAGTTGATTATAAATTGTATGACTTTAACTGTATTTGTGTTTAGATTGGCTGCAGTAATGCTGGAGCGGCCTAACTGAGAGGAGTGCGTTACCATGGAGACGATGCTGTAGAGAAGTGGGAGGAGCTTAGAGGGGAGAGTTTAAAAAAAACGACAGTTTATGTTCAGTCAGAGTTAGGGTTTAGGGTTAGAGGAGTGAGCAGTCAGGAGTTAAGATTAGGAGGTTATAGCTGTAAAAGAGTGAATTGTGAAGCAAAGTTTCGAGGCTTTGGAAAGCCAGATTAAGCTACTGGAAGTTTCTTAGCCAGAGAGTCTGATAAGGGAAACATAACCAGTATTCCGTTAGTCTAAAGAAAGGCTAAAGAATAAGCTTATTAAGTATCTGATCAAGGGAGGATCAGATAAGGGAGACATCCCTGTATTGGAACTTTGTTCTGTAATAAGTGCTTCACCTCAGGAAGATACTGTATAACCTGAAAAAGTGTAACATTCAACTAACCAAGCATTATTCTGAGTTCTATAAGAAAAGTTACAACCTGCAACCACACGCTTTGTGCTCAATAAACTTGTTCTCTTTTGTTTGAAGACTGCCTCATCTCCATTAATTCTGCGTCCAGTGTGCCATATCTCCCAATAATACCTCACATCACCCATTGGTGGCACCATTAAGAGTAATAAATAATAAATCGTCCCTCCTCTCTCCTAAGACGTTACAGGAGGCTAGTAGTGATGCTTCCTGATGGAAGGCCTTCGCCAGCATCTCCTTGCTTGGTGGGAGCATGTCAAAGTATCCAGCTACTTTGCCCATAGGTATTCTTGATTGCCTGCCATGTACGCCCCATAGTGAGTCATCCTGGAGGCGAGGCAGACAGAAGTGTAGATCTTCTTTCCTAGCATTTCCAATTTTTTTCCTTCCTTGTCAGAAGGGATAGTTTGAGATCTCTGGGAGGGGCAAGGCTGACTGACATCCACTACAATGGAGTTAGGCTTAGGTTGTTTGGCCAGCCATGGGGCAGCAGAAAGGTCCACGTTGTAGAGATTCTCTGCCCTTTTAGATGTTGCGGGCACTGCTGATGGAGTAACGCCTTCGGTCTAGCTGAGTTGTAACAGAAAGGGAAGGGAATCTAAACAGTTGTTGGAGGGTCATGTTGCTTAGAAGAAAGAAACATTGGATCCTCCACTACCTTCGCTGACTGTGGCACCCTCAGTTGCAGGGCCTTGGACAGTCTAATCAGTAGGGCAGAAAATCCCCCAAGCTCTTCAGTGGAGAGTGCCTCTGAGTCAGGTTGAGGCTCAGAGGGGGAGTGGAGGTGGTCCTCTGAGTCCGAGGAGAAGATTTGCATCGGTTTCTGGAGTTGCAACTCTTGGTGCCGAGACATTTCTTGGTGGAGCCGAAGGTCCCGCAGCAGTAGGCGCTGTTGTGGTGTTGAGCTGGCCGGACTGTTGCGCCGGTGTCGCATCAGCCTTCAGAGGCTGCGTTACGGTTCCAGGCTGGGAAGGAGCTGAAGTTGCAGCCCTTGAATGGGCGTGGTCTGCGCCAGGAGGCATGGCTCCTGGAGGAGGGTAGGTATGGTCGGCGTATTGGCAGCAAGCAACATGGCGGCAACAGCGTACTTGTATTGAGCACAGTCTCTAAAGCATCTGGAATTATGGCGCTCCGGGGAGTAATCTTCTCCATAATAAGATCCTACCGGGATCGTGAGCTCCATGAGCTGATAGACAGGGACCTGCGTCGGTGCCATGGCACGTGGCTCAATCAGCGCTCTTGGGAACAGCCCCTGCCCCCATCTCCCTTTTATATTGCTGCCAAAGAGGGCGGATTTTGAGCTTGATGGGGCAGCCCTGGAGGGGCTGAAGACCCCTCTGTACCCTGAGACACAACAGGTAAGTCGCTTGGCAAGATAGGCCCCAAGGCCGCTGTCGGTGCAGCTAGGACTGCGCTGCTTGGGAAAACACCCTCGGCAGGGGAGAGCATTGGCGGGCTTGGCACCATTTCCTCCGATCTGGCGGTTTGATTCGCCATTTGTTGAGCTTCTCCCAGCGGCTCTGTAGGAGCGTCCAAGAGGGGTCGGGCTGTGCCTCGCTGGGCTGCGCCTCTTGTGGAATGGGGACTCGGGAGTGAGCTGCCGCCAAGTTGCCCCTTCTTGCCTCTTCTAAGCCCATCTTTATGCTTATGGGATACTTTCCCTTGCTTGGGAGGTTTGGGCTTCTTTGCGGGTCCCAGCTGGGAGCCGTCCTCCGCTTCCTGCCCCTGTAGGGATAGTTGGGAGGAGGCCAGCCCCGAATCCTGGTCCTTTTGAAGATCAGAGAGCACTTCAGGGGCCGGGCACTTCTCTGCTCAGGTAGTGTTAGGGGCTAAGGTTCTTTCATAGAGAAGGGCTGTGAGCCTGGACTCTCTGTCCTTATGCGCCCTGGGGATAAATGCCAAGCACACTTGGCAGGATTGGGGCCGGTGGGATTCCCCTAGGCAGAGCAAGCACATAGAGTGCTCGTCTGAGTCGGGCACCTTGCCGCCACAGGAGCTGCATTTCGTAAAGAAAGAGGTGCTCATATCGAGGTGGGAACTGGCCTGAGCGTAGTCAAAATCTGTTCTGTGGTCGTTGGACAGGAGAGTATCACAAGTCGATGAGATTTCAGAGTCCAAAAGAAAAGCTAAGTCCGTCCGTTAAGAGAAAGCTCGCTAGTAGAGAGGTTCCAAACGCTGCTGATCGCAGACACGGAACTGAGCTGAGGCTCCCGCCTTGGCCATTTATAGTATTGGGGAGATTGGGTGGGGCATCCGCCAAAAAGTTTCTATCTAAAGATTCTAGAATGTTCCGAACAGCTGCGCATGTGCACAACAAAACCCAATATGTGCGTCTTTCACAGACTACACGAAGGGGAAACACATTGTTAAGGGAGATAAGAGGAGAGAGATATTTCGTATATTGCAAACAATGGCCTCCAGGCTCCGCTGCCTGGCCTTGACCTCATTAGGGAGGATTTTTCAGCTCAAAAAAAAAAAAAAACAAAAAGGAGGGGGGGGGGGGCTGAAAACTTGGTATATGTGGTACTTGGCTTTCAATCCTAGAAATTGTGCTGGAGAACCTAGGAATTCTTTGTTATCATTTTTAGGACTTTGCTACTTTGCTTGTAGTCTAACAACAGCTGGGAAGATGTACAATTACCACTTCTGGCATAGGGTTAGCAAAGGGCTGCCATTAGCTCAAATTCATCCTGCAAAAAGATTGGCAGTGGGTAACCTGTCACAAAACCTGTGTTGTACAGTGAGCCGATCTGTCTTGACAACATAAAGCATTCTTTCTGTCGGTTGGGCCTCAAAGTACAAGTAAAGAAACATAACTTTAGGAAAAGGCCCTAAGGGAGGACAATTACCTGCTGAATTCCAAGGCACAGATATAAGATGCTGTCGGGATCATACTTTTCACCATTTGGTCGCCGCACCTCCTGGATAAACTGGCACAAGCCAAAACTCAGTTCCGCAAAGGAGCAAGAGAGGATGTCCTCTTTGAGTTTTACAGACCGAACTGCAAGAAAGAGAAGCACCCAAAACAGTTGCTTGAACAAGCAGGAAATTCCAGGTACTATGATGGTAAGTTCAATTATTATCATCATAGCTACTCATGGCATCCCCTTTTTCAAGTTTCCCAAGCATGTGAAACAAAGGGTGCTATGTTGTTTTTTAGTTCTAGGTCACCTTTTCACAAAAAAATTCTCCCCACTGACTTACTGGTGTAGACAACAGCATTTATTCAAGTCGCACAATCCAATACAAATTGCCAAGACAAATAAATACTGCAGTAGCTATTTAAAGTCCAACTGCATATACCAGACATGGGCAAACTTGGGCCCTCTGGGTGTTTTGGACTGCAAGTCCCACACATCCTAACAATGCTGTTAGGAATTGTGGGAGTTGTAGTCCAAAACACCCAGAGGGCCCAAGTTTGCCCATATCTGACATATACCCTTACTTTTATTTGCAACATACAAATAAATAAGTTAGAATAAGGATATGTTACCTCCAAATTTCAACTCACCTTGGTCTTCTTGTGAGTTTTTCCACTGGACCCAATTCTTCCAGGCGTTCACTCCATACATGTACTTGAGGGTCATTCCAGAAACGGAGCAGCCTGGGTAAGAGCTCTTCACAAATATCCGGGGCTCCACTGCCACAATGGATTTCTTCCTCCCCTATGAAAATGCCAGAAGACAGTGGGTTGGTGTGCCATTAGATGTGTCATTGTGTGTCACTCAGGTCCATATAGAGGCGGGTGGTTTGTGCACCCAAAACATCTCTGCGCTCCAGCTAATTTTCAATCTTCTGATACATCAGCAGCAGGTTGGTGAATTAGAACTAACACAAATTTAGCATTTCCTGTGCACTCAAAACTTTTCACACTCAACTTTAAAGTCAAAAGCAAGCATGGGGAAGAAGCAATGGCTCATGATGCTGGCCTTTCGGATTGCCTTTTTCTTCTCAAAAATTGAGTTCTAGCACAAATAGGTGCTCAGTGGGTAAGCCTAGTAATCCAGCCCTATGATCCAAAGTGGGCAAGGCGATAGGATCTGCAAATGAGACAACTGTGTAAACTGTCAGAAATATTAAAAATTAACTAGGTATTTTTAATTACAAAAATGTAAGTCAGGCACTGAAAGGGATGCAATGGCTTAGCAAAAGCTGTAGTTCAATATAAGAAGGTGTGCCTGTTGGTTAGTAACGCTTCAGTCTGAGAGAGTTCTCAGTGTGAGAGAATGCCTCAGTGGGAGAATAGGTCTCAGTAGTAGTAGCCCTCACAGAAAGTGTGAGGTAGGCCAGAGTATTAGAAGGCCTCATGTGTGAAGGTTGAACTTTATTTGTGTTATGGAAGCCTTGTTTTTGTAAATAGTGCAACCATATTATTTTGCTATAGAGAGAAGCCTCCTACGGTAGAGATAACGTGTATTTTTGTTCTATCACTTTGGGCTACTGGTGCTGGGTCACGCTGCTGCTAATAAGTTACTCTGCTGTACATTTATGAGGAGGGTCTTTTGTTGGGCTACTGATGCTGGGTCATGCTGCTGCTGATAAGTTACTCTGCTGTACATTTATGAGGAGGTTCTTTTGTTAATAACCCCATTCTCCCAACATAAACTTGTGTATAGGTCACCCTCATGTCTAAGATGAGGCTAAAAGTTAGAGGCATGTACCAAACAAATATTTCCCTCTCCTTTAAAAGAATGCTCCTTACCCGTCTTTTGGGCTGTGGAAAACCATCTCTGTGTCTCCGCCTTGCCCGTGCACGCGATCCCAGCCTTTTGCTAAAAGAGTCTAATTTGAAAAGAAAAGGCAGAAATTTAGTACAGGAAAGGCAGCAGTAATCAGGAGAATACAGTTTATGTGGGAATAGGAGGCTGCCCCTCATTAGTGGGCCAAATTAACAGCAACTTAACAGAGTGTGTTCAGGGAACTGTTCCCTGGAGAAATGGGGGCCATACAATGTCTGGGGAAAGAAGACTTCACCAAGCTACTCAGAGCACAAGGGTGGAAAATCTATGGACGCTGTTAGGGACAGGGATGCTTTTCACACTCTGGAGTGCTTTCAGTGAACATTGACCAACCTGAAGGGAAGTCAGCTTCCAGGTCCTGCTCCCCTTTGGAGAACTGCCTTGACTCAGGCTCAGGTTCGGGCACCGTATTGGAGCGTAAGGCATAGTGGTTGGGGTCCTCCTCCCAGCTGTGAGGTGTGGAGACTGCTTCAGATTCCAAGTCACCGCTGTATGTGCTGCCTTGGTCTGGAATTCAGAGCAAGATAGAGAATGCAATGAATGATGGAAGAAGGCCAACAGGTGGATACAAAGCAAAGCCCAGTAGAAAATTCAAGCTATTAAGGAGCCAAGCACTTCGGTGATTTGGCTGTGGCAAGCAAGGCAATACTGTGGCAATACTGAGAAATATGTGGGAAGACCACCATATGTTGCCCCAAACCAATTCAAAGTTGGTGCATCCCCAATGATTGGCCACTCAGCCTTGAAGCCTTTAAGGAAAAGAGAGCCCTTCCCCTTGGCTACTCTTTCCATCATGACATATTTCCAAATGTTGAGCTAAATCATCTCTCTTTCTAACTTGCATCTATCGGGTCAAGGAAATATTTCAAACTTCTTTATCCCTATTGTCCCACACAAGAATACAGGGGCAATATTGCTTTGTGGAATTCATTTACTAAGCTCCTGTATACTAACCTTTCTCAAATATTTTAGGGTCCAGGAACAGCTCCTGCTCAGACGTTTGAGAACCTAAAACAAGTGGAGAAGACATGGATATACAAATGCATAAAGAAACAAGTGGAGAAAATACAGCTATACAAACACAGATAGAGAAAAAGCAAACAAACCCAGTAATCCAAAAAAGTATGTAATTCCATATAATGTTTGCTTGTACTGACCCATCCAGACCAATAGTTCTCAGATTTTTGTATTTATGTCTCACCAGCTACACTGTCAAAGAATCACTCCATGATAGAAAAAAAGGAGGAGTGAAGTATTTCTCAACAATATTTATATGCTTATTTATTTATTTATGACATTTATATCCCACCCTTCTCACCCTGAAGGAGACAAGTGTGGCTTACAAATTATGTGCATATACAATAAATTATATTAGCATACCACAATATTAGTATTACATATTACTATATTGTTCTATACTACCATACTGCAATATTATTAGTAATATTACATGTAATATATAACATATAATAATAATCAGTATTAGTAAGGACTGGATTGCATGAGATGGTGTGAGTGAAGAAGTCCAGGAGAGCGTATGAGTTGTCCGTGATAGTAGCGAATTATAGGAAGGTGTGGAAGGTGTGGATGATAGTAGTGTGTGTGAGAGAATGTACATGTTGGTTTTAGTGTGCTGGGAGAAATTCAGGAGGTTGTGAAGAATATGGGAGTACTGGAATGTTTGGTGGACTGACTGATTGTGCTGTAAGTGGGAGTGAATGAGTAATGATAAGAGTGTCTGGTGCTAGTGGTGAGAGAGTGTATTTTTTTGACATAGGAATGGCTACAGCGGACTCTTATCCGGAAAATGACATTTTGCACTTTTACGACCTCCTGAGGGACTCTTTCAACCATGTGCTGTTTCAGCTCAGGTTTTTGAATGAGAAAATGGACCATCTCCTCAGAGGCTTTGCCTCCTTCTCAGGAATTACTGTGCAATCTAACCCTCCAAAGACTGAAGACTCTCTCTGTGCAGACTTTGCTAAGGACTTGTGCCGGAACGGGGAGGAAAGCACTTTAGAGCATTCGGAACATAAGGCAGAAGGAGGGAGGGAGGGAGGGAGTGAAGATGAGATATCTGAGGGAAAGGGAGAATTTCTGGGCGTACATAGGAATGGAAACATCCGGGAGTGGCAGCGGTGTGGGCTGGCTGCTCAGAGAACGGCCAACAATACAACATCTGGCCACATGGATCAGCCCACTGCACTTTATGATTGGCATCAACATCTTTCCACAGACAGTTTTGCAGTGGACATTGCTGATCAAATGATAAACAGAGGTAGATGGACCTCCAAGAGGGCAGTTTGCAATTCCCTGGCCCAAATCCTAGGTAAAAGATCACAGGATATAAGACTAAAAGCCATAGTGTGGTTGTGGAGGGATTACCAATCCCCTGACCGCTCCACCCGTCTTCAAATTTCATCAGAAGACACCACTTGGCTTGGTGAGCTAATGGCTAAACAATCTGGCCTGAAGAAATGGGGAATCACCATTAGGAGGGTAGTTGTAGACCCCCACATTCGCCCCTTGTTCGATCCTGGGGCTTTGTCCCACCATACCCCACCTGGCCCCCGGGCGAATTCCACAACCAGCTCACCAGTCATGGCCCCCCCTCCTGGTTCGTACAATTTTAAGACCCCATCTGCCCCAGTCGCCTCCACTCAGCCAGCCACACTTCTCCGCTCGAGAACACTCCCTTTATTCAGCCCACTTAGCTCCCTTGATACCTCTTTGTCCACCTCAATATCAGAGTCATCCCCACCAAATGCCCAAGGGAGATTATTTCCCAGCCCAACTTCCTCCCCTGAGAGTTGACTAGATTCTGGCCGGGCGGGGGGAGGTAAGGTTCCAGAGGAAGGGGGTGCTATCCGAGTCGTGTGGGGAAGGAGATTTGCGGTTCATAAACATCCCAGGGAGAAGCGCAACAGAGTCCTTGCGACCCTGGAAAAAGTGGGTAGTGGTAGGCTCCTTGGCAGCCCCCTTGGTCTCAAGGTCTTATTGATCAATGCCAGATCCGTAAATGATAAGACCGCAGCCATCCAGGACTTGATCCTGGATGAGAGGGCGGATCTGGCATGCATTACCGAGACCTGGTTGGACGAGGTGGGAGGTGTAAACCTTTCCCAGCTGTGTCCCCCAGGTTTCGGAGTGCATCAACAGGCCAGACAAGGGGGGCGGGGAGGAGGGGTCGCAGTGGTCTTCCGGCAATCCATCGCCGTGACCAGATGCGTTGTCCCACAAGCGTCTGGGTTTGAATGCGTCCACTTGAAGGTGGGGAGCCGTGACAGTGTGGGGTTCCTGCTGGTGTATCGTCCACCCCGAGATCCAGCAGCTTCCCTGGCTGAGTTAGCGGAGGTGGTCTCTAATTCGGCCTTGGTCTCCCAGCGCCTGGTGGTGCTGGGAGACTTTAACATCCACGCCGAGACCACTTTATCGGGCGCAGCTCAGGACTTTATGGCCACCATGACGGCCATAGGACTGTCACAGATAATATCTGGCCCCACACATCATGCTGGGCACACTCTCGACCTCGTCTTTGTGGCGGACGACAAATTGATCAGAGTGGAAGATCAAAACATCCTTCCAGTGTCATGGTCTGACCATCATCTGATCACATTTAGACTTACTGCGACCCTAAACCTCCGCAGGGGTGGAGGACAAATTAAGATGGTCCGCCCTAGGAGACTGATGGATCCGGACGGATTCCTGAGGAATCTTAGGGTTCCCCCTGCCTTGGAGCCTGGCGATTCTATCGACGCCTTAGTAACTCTCTACAACGGGGAGATGGCCAGGGCGTTAGATACGATCGCACCCGAACGCCCCATCTCGTTGCGTCGTGACAGGCCATCTCCTTGGTTTACCGAGGAGCTGGCTGTCATGAAGCATACGAGAAGGGGGCTAGAGCGCAAATGGAGGAAATCTCGGAACGTGTCTGACCGAACACGGGCTAGAGCCTCCCTTAAGGCATACTCCGTGGCTATACGGGCGGCCAGGAAGTCATTCACGACCGCCCGTATAGCATCTGCAGCAAATAGATCATCGGAGCTGTTTCGGGTCGTGGGTGAGCTCCTCCACCCACCAGCGGTGGAGGAGCTCCCCGACGACCCCGCAGCTCGGTGTCGCGATTTCGCACACCATTTTGCAGATAAAGTCGCCCAGATACGCCTCGAGCTCGACTCCAATTCCATCGCAGTGCCAGGAGAGGTGACGGAGGCACCTGCTTGTCCAATTTTATGGGATTCTTTCAGGCTTGTTCTTCCTGAAACCGTGGAGGAGACCCTTGGGGCTGTGAGAGCGACCACCTCATCCCTGGACCCATGCCCATCTTGGCTCATTAGATCAGCCAGAGGGGGGTTGCTTGACTGGTTTGTACCGATTATCAATACATCGCTGGAGCAAGGAATTTTTCCATCTAACCTGAAGCAGGCCGTGGTTCGCCCACTTATCAAAAAAGCTTCCCTTGACTCCTCGGTACTGAATAACTACAGGCCGATCTCCAACCTCCCCTTTTTGGGAAAGGTGCTGGAGAGGGTGGTCGCCTCTCAGCTTCAGGGTTTCCTAGACGATACCAACTACCTAGATCAGTCACAGTCTGGTTTCAGGCCTGGCCATGGCACCGAGACAGCCTTGGTCGCCTTGGTAGATGACCTCCGCAGAGAACTGGACAGGGGGAGTGTGACTCTGCTGGTTCTCTTGGACATCTCAGCGGCTTTCGATACCATCGATCATGGTATCCTTCTGGGTCGTCTCTCCGGGATGGGCCTTGGGGGCACGGTTCTGTCGTGGCTCCAGTCCTTCCTGGAGGGACGAACTCAGATGGTGAAGCTGGGAGATGCCTGCTCTGACCCCTGGCCTTTGACCTGTGGGGTCCCGCAAGGCTCTATTCTATCTCCCATGCTTTTTAACATCTACATGAAACCGCTGGGAGAGGTCATCCGGGGTTTTGGAGTTGGGTGCCATCTCTACGCGGATGACACACAACTCTACTACTCCTTTCCACCTAATTCCAAGGAGGCTTCTCAGGTGCTAGGTGAGTGCCTGGCCGCTGTGTCGATCTGGATGAGGAAGAACAAGCTGAAGATCAATCCCGACAAGACAGAGGTCCTCCTGGTCGATCGCAAACCGAATCGGGGTATAGGGTGGTTACCTGTGTTGGACGGGGTTACACTCCCCTTGAAGCCACAGGTCCGCAGTTTGGGCGTCCTCTTGGATTCCTCGCTTACACTTGAAGCTCAGGTGTCGGCGGTATCCGGGAGGGCCTTTGCGCAACTGAGACTTGTGCGCCAACTGCGACCATACCTCGTGAAGGCCGATCTGGCCGGGGTGGTCCACGCCTTGGTCACCTCTAGAATGGATTACTGCAATGCGCTCTACGTGGGGCTGCCCTTGAAGACGGCCCGGAAACTTCAATTGGTCCAGCGGGCAGCAGCCAGGATGCTAACAGGGGCTCACTATCAAGAGAGGTCTACCCCTCTGTTTAAGGAGCTCCACTGGCTGCCTTTTATTTTCCGGGCCCAATTCAAGGTGCAGGTGCTTACCTACAAAGCCCTAAACGGTTCGGGACCACCCTACCTGCGTGACCGCATCTCCATCTACGAACCCACACGCTCGCTACGGTCATCCGGAGAAGCCCTGCTTGTGATCCCACCCACGTCGCAAGCGCGCTTGGTGGGGACGCGTGACAGGGCCTTTTCCGTGGCGGCCCCCAGACTTTGGAACGCCCTCCCAAAAGATCTCAGACAGGCCCCCACTCTAGCCGTTTTCAGTAGGAAGTTAAAAACCTGGCTGTTCCGTTGTGCCTTCCCAGACTAGGAATCCCCATCCCAGGTCCTAGAAGCACCTTAGCATAACCAATGTTGCTGCACACCACACTTTAATCCTACGTTCCTCCTGCCATTTCAGCACTTTTAATCCCTGTACCCCACTGCGCCGGCCGAACCAGTTTTTAATAGTGTCCTGATGTATTGTCATTGTGGTTTATTTTGCTTAATTGTTTTGATTTGCTTTGTTTACTGTTGTGCTATGTTTTCTTTTGTATTGTGTTTGAGGCTTCGGCCGTGGAAGCCGCATCGAGTCCTTCGGGAGATGCTAGCGGGGTACAAATAAAGTTAATAATAATAATAATAATAATAATAATATTTTAGTATTAGTATTATTAGTATCTGATTATTAGTATTATACTGTATTGCATTATGATGATCAATATTATATGTACATACAATATATTATATTATTAGAATAACACATTAGTATTATATATATTACTATATTATTACTATATTGTATTTATGTTATTGTATGACATGTCACCCATTATCCTGCTATATTTCAGCCCATGCCCACTTCCTCAGCAGTCCTATTCGTAAATGCCTTCAAATAACCATTTTATGAAAATGACTAGTTTAGAATTTCAAAGGCATCCAAAACTGGGGCAAACCCTATGGAATAGTTTTCACAAGTAGGCCTCTCTTTGGGAGATGAACACAGTAACTTTACTACAGAATCAAAGGAGAAGCTAACTAGCATACATTGGGATTCGCCCATATGATAAAAACATGAGCATTTAAAGCAGCATTTCCAGAAAAAGTTAACTTCCCAACCTTGTTTCACCCATTCAAAAGAAAAACCAGGCACCTCCTTGAGAATGTTCCTTATCCTTCTCATCTTCTGTGATGATTTCTGCCATCTGCAAAAGAGCCGTGCCAAAGGCATTCACAGGGTTCTTCTTCTTGACCTCTGGAGCAGCTTCTACCGCCTTTCCGGTATTTTCCGGGGCAGGTGGGATAAACATAGGAACTGGAATCTAGAAGAAAGGTTCGATTTGGGAAGAGGGGAAAATTCAGTGGTGGTGTTGCATGTATTTGATTAGAAAGCAGGCTCCAAATGCCTTGTTATTTATGATGGGAAAAGGCAGACCAGAAAGTTTTATTGTGGGTAATCTCACTGACAATGCAAGCAAAGGCTGGCCGCTAATTCAGTTAAATTTAGGAAGACCTGGACCTGATCTTTCTGGGGATTCTGGGCCTGTTAGTCAGCCTGTCAAGTCAAGGGATTTCTAGTGCCATGTTCATGTTTTCCTGTTTGTTCCTGTTTCATGTTTCTAAAGTATTGATGATTGTTCCTGAATTTCATGTTTTGGATTTTTTCTGTTCTTGTATTCCTGGTTTCTGGAAGCTACTCATGTACCTTGCTTTTTGTGGATTATCTCTGATTTTTGGACTTTGGTTTCTGATACTACTTTGCTGAATTGCTTTCTATATATTCTTCAATAAACTACTTGCTATTTTACCTTGGACTTGTGTGTGTGTTAAGTGCAGAGGTGATTCCCAGCCTTGGTGTACAACAGTTTGCTTCCACTGACCAAAGATTCTGTTAGCCTAACTTGCCTTTTTCTGTTTAATTACCTGACTACGTCAGCTAGAATTGTATTTGCAAAACACTGGAGGTCAAAAGAGACACCCAAAAAAGAAAAAAATGGCAGAATAAGATTTTGGAGATAATGAATATGGACAAACTGACCTACTGGCTATACACAATCCAAGGGACCCCAAAGAAATACACAAATTGGGACCCAGTAAAAGACTATTTCAAACAACGGAAAATAGAAATTATCATCTAAAAAGAGTAAATCACAAATAAAGAAGAAAAAGAAGGGAAGCAGATAAACTCTGAAAAACAGATAACTTTAAAAAACAAAACAAAAAAGACTTTAAAGGCCACCAAAGTCTAAATGGACGTCAACAATACTATTTTTTTATTTTACTCTTATTTTTTATTATTTTTCTTAATTTATTCTTTTTCTTTTTTCCTTAAACATATTTTCTCTATCACCTATTTATACACTTTTTTTGCCTTCTTTCTACATACTTGTACCTTACTGTTCCTACTTTCCTATCCAAACCAAATATGTTCTCCCACTTTTGATGTTATTTTTTTAATCTTCCTAATAAAACGTTTTTTAAAAAACTTTGCCTTTTTCACTGGAAAACTGACAAAGACTTTTTCGCTAACAAACTTGATCTTGAAACTCTATGTTGACGAAACCTAAATCTTCTATCTAATTGCTCATTAGTCTGCCCACCTGGAATTCCACTATCATCTTCTGAGTTCAGTTCCTTTGGAATGTGGCCTTCAGACAGAGACTGTTCATAGAATCATAGAATTGGAAGAAACCTCATGGACCATTCAGTCCAACCTCCTGCCAAGAAGCAGGAAAATTGCATTCAAAGCACCCCTTTTCAATCTCTAGCTGCTCCTGCTGACTTGCAAACCCAGAATCTCTTGTGTCAACAGTGACTAACAGACCCAAAATCCCCAGAGAAATCATGTCCAGAGAGATCAGGTACAGGCACAATCAAAGGCTGAACTACAACACTTGCTTCATTAAGTCAGGCACTTTTTATGGTCCTAAACAGTCTATACCAGGGGTCCTCAAACTTTTTAAACAGAGGGCCAGGTCACAGTCCCTCAATCTGCTGGAGGGTCGAATTATAATTTGAAAAAAAAAACACGAATGAATTCTTATGCACACTACACATACCTTATTTGTAGCGAAAAAACCACTTTAAAACTACAATAATTTAAATGAAGAAACAATTTTAACAAATATAAACTTTTTAGTATTTCAATGGGAAGTATGGAGCCTGATTTTGGCTGATGAGATAGGATTGTTGTTGTTGTTGTTGTTGTTGTTGTGTGCTTTCAAGTAGTTTCAGACTTAGGTTGACCCTGAGCAAGGGCTGGGTAAATGACCTTGGAGGGCCGTATCTGGCCCCTGGGCCTTAGTTTGAGGACCCCTGGTCTACTATGAATTACTCAGCCACTTATGGTTTCAGTCTTAAGAGAGGGTATTTCTCGGTGTGATGCATCAAGATGTGTTGGGTGCGGGCACAGTGCTCTTTTCAGCACTGTCACAAATACTGATATGGAGATACTTTTAACTGGTGCATTTTTGGAGCTAGTTAGAAAGATGGGCTCTGCCCACTTTCCACTTACGGGTACCGGCATTCCCAGCGGAACTGGTGTGTACTGGGTGAAGAGATGAAGTGGGAGTGGCACAAACACAGGTACAGGAACAGGCACCATGATGATTTTGGGCAGAACCTCTTCTTCTTCTGTCATATCAAACATAATAAAGCAATCCTTACCAAAAAGCAACTGGTCAGTCATTTGCCCTGCTTAACAAACTGTGTATTTTTTCTTGCTAATCACGATTGCTGCTCCAAACTCACCATCCCTTTCAACAGGGATGCAACCCATCTGGCCTCTTTGGAAGATTATTCCAGACCAAATGATCCAATCTTCAACCAAGAAGTCCATTCTTATGAAAGTCACATTTTGGTTTTAATTAAACTTGCATGTGTTCCACAAATCCTCCTGAGGATTTGTGGGACACTCCAAATCTTGTTCATTATTTTGTATCATTCAAGGGATTCTAACATCTCCAAAATATTATGTGATTTTTTTAATGGGTCCAAACAACTAACTGCCATTCTTTCATTACACACCTGTTTGGCATTCCTTGTGCTGCGTATGAGGCTTGCAAGAGGTGGCTTTGGTCTGCGTTATAGGCTTGCAGAGCAAGGCTTTGTTCTTGAGAAGCCGAGCAGACTGTGAAGAAGGCAGTTTCAAAGCGTCCGTCTGAGTACTTGCCTGATCAGAAGCCAGAAAAGGAAACTCAGTCAATTTATGTTGTCGTTTCTTTGAAGGGAAGCATCTATTCATGTGACACAAAACTCAGCAAGTCTCAGCTACCAGTCTGCTCCTCCTGCTCCCATTACCCATGTTTTTGTTTCTGCTATACACAGAGAAAATTGTCACTCTCGGTGAAGTTATGTTTGGGAGACACACTTCCCGGGAAGTCTTTTTTGATCATGATATTCAGAAAGTTAGTTATTTCTTCCTTTCAACACTGTAGTTAAGCTTAAGTTTGCTCTTACTGTTAGGGCAAATTGGCCTTACTTACATCTATATACATCCATCCATCTATCTATCTATCTATCTATCTATCTTCTCGACCCAAGGGAAGGCTTTCATTTGGGGACAATATCATCCTAGGTTTTATGTGTTTCCTCCACCACAGACATCCCAGTGTTTCTTACTCTCTCCATTGGTGTGGAATTTGCATGACCCCGCCTAATGCCTCTCCCTTTCCTATTATTTTTATGGCACACAGCAAACAGAGGATTGATCAGCAACTGAAGATACTGGAGAGGTTTGGGGAGAATTCACTTTGTATAGGAGTTGTATAGGAGTTGTAGGTACTGGAATGTATAGTTCACCTGCAATCTAAGAGCACTCTGAACTCCACCAACAATGGATATGGAACAAATTTAGCACACAGAACCCCCATGACCAACAAAAAATATGGAAGGTCTTATGGGAGGGATTTATAGAACTGCAGCTCACGTACATCCAGAGAGCACTATGAATGCAAACAACCATGGATCTGGATCAATCTTGGCATGCATACCCAATGTGCCCAAATTTGAATACTGGTGGGTTTTGAGGGGGAATGGCCAAGACATTTTGGAGTTGTAGGTACTGGGATTTAAAGCTCACCTGCAATCAATGAACACTCTGAACTCCACCATAGATGGAACTGGACCTAACTTGGCACACAGAGCCCTCATGACCAGCAAAAAATACTGGAGGTCTCCCAGAAAGGAAGGTCAGTTTTCCCCAAACCCCTCCAGTAATCAAATTTCAGCATATCCAGTATCTTTGCCAAGTTTGGTCCAGTGCCATTGGTGTTTGGGTTCATAGTGCTGTCTGGATATAGGTGACTCCCCCAAATCAAGGTGACAAACTTGGCACGCAGAACCCCCATGACTGATTCAACCTACTGGAGGGGCTTTGAGGGGACTGACTCTCCATAGTGAGAGTCATGATGAATTCAGAGAGCAAACTTCCCCAACGTAACAAACTTTATGTACTGATGGAGTTTCTCAGGGTTAACCTGGCATGATGTGAGTTGTAGTTCACACACAACCTTATGCATTTTGTACAATTATTTATTTTATTTATTTAAATAATTAGAAATTGACTTTTTCAAATAACCTGGGTAATGCCAGGTACCCAACCTAGTATATATATATATTTTTAAAAAAACAAAACAAGGAAAAACATGTACAGTAAATGTAGTAGCCATGGAGCTACTAATCTAAACTATTCTGATGCTGCCTCAAATAGTCTGCTATGGAATTAGGATGTACAGCATGACCCCTGTATCCCTGGGTTGGATATATGTGGTTCTATTTATATGTATCTGGCAAAATATGTCCTCTCAGGGCAGTATCTAAGTCCTTCAGTGCAACTCTATGGTATTCTTGGGCCAGAATCCTTCATTTCAGTAGGTTTCACTATTATCTGCGTTTTTGCGTATCCATGTGAAGTCTGGAAATGTATCCTCCACAGACAGAAGAATTGTACTGAATGTTTTAAAAGAAAAAGTACTACTACCCACAATAAATGACAAGGAAATGTTGAAATGTTCTACATACAGTACAGAAACACCCAAAAATTTAGAGAATGGTATTCAAAGAGATATAAACAAAATTATAGTTTTATTTAGCAAAACAAAGACTTTCTAGGACAACTTACGTCTCCAATAATTTTTGCTGTCACAGTAGGAACTGCACCTGTTATTGGGGAGAAAAGTAGGAAATTTATTAGAATCATAGAATCATAAGAGTTGGAAGAGGCCACATGGGCCATCCAGTAAAACCCTATTATGGCATTCAGGAAAAGCACCATTAAAGCTCACTTGACAGATGGCAATCCAGTCTCTATTTAAAAGCCTCCAAATAAGGAGCTTCCACCATCCTCTGATCAGGGAGTTCCACTCTGACGGTCAGTAAGTTCTTCCTAATGTTCAGGTGGAACCTTCTTTCCTGTCATTTAAACCCACTGAACCAAGTCATATTTTCTAGGACAGCAGGAAACAAGTATGCTCCTTCTTCCTTAGAACACAAATAAAGACCTCTATACTTCCTTCGTTGCTTCCATGCTGGACATTTTCCTCATGCTGATAAACAGCTTCGCTCTCACAGAGTCTCCTCTCACAACAAACTTATACTGGAGCTTCACACAGAAGCTTTTTACACACAGCAGCCTTTATACTGGAGCTTTACACATGAGACCTTCTCATACACTAAGGCCTACCTCACACAGAGGCTTCTCTCACCGACTAAGACCTACCTCACACTGTGAGGCCTCTCAGACTGAGACCTTTCTCCCACTGAGGTTTACCTCATACTGATAGCTACTAAGTTAGAGGCACATCTGTTTATATAGAACTGCAGCTTTTGCAGTCACTGCATCCATTTAACCCTTTCAGTGCTTGACTCAAGAGGTTTGTAATTAGAAATACCTAGTTGGTTTTTAATATTTCTGACAATAACAGCCTTTCAGATATTAAGATATGCTGCCTCTCAACCTTTCTTCTGCTGGCTAAACAGACCCAGCTCTTTAAGCCTCTCATCAATTTATGGTTTCCAGGCCTTTGGTTCTTTTAGTCTCTCTCTCTTCAGACGACATTTCTCACACACATCACAGGTAGCCAACAAAAAAACTGAGACACATTATTTTCTAATAGAGGGGAGATTCACATGCATGTAGTATCTGGAAGTGACTTGAATGAAATTTATTACGATCAATGGAAAAGAGAAAGGAAGTTCCTTAATGGCTGTCCTACCTTGCAAAACATTGTTGGAATTGGCTGTGGGCTGAGCAACAGGTGCACTGGCAAGGGACACCACATTTGCAATAACTGGAGTGGAATCCTTCCTGAGAGATGGAGGGGGTCCCGCTGAGGATGTTGGTGCCATGGAAAGATTTGCTGAGTAGAGGAAGCAAGAGGTAATGAAGTAGCATAAACATTATTGTCCACAGAGGCTTGTGTTTAATGAAACACATTCAATCACACAATGTAGTTTCACAAAGTGCATGTACAAGCACTTCCTATCCTTTCCTCCATGTACCTCCCTTAACTCAGTGGTTCCTGATTTTATTTGCTCATGGAACCCTTCAAAAGACTTTTCCCCTACAGAACTCTATCTCTGTCCCTAAAAAGCCACAAAGTTCTTCTTTCATCTACCACATTGCTTGTGTATTCTGTATAAAAGGTAAAAGTTTATCCTGACATTAAGTCTAATTGTGTCTGACTCTTGGTGCTCATCTCCATTTCTAAGAGCCGGCATTGTATGTAGAAACCTCCAAGGCCATGTGGCCAGCATGACTACATGGATCACTGTTACCTTCCCACAGAAGCGGCAGCTATTGATCTACTTACACTTGCATGTTTTCGAACTGCTAGGTTGGCAGAAGATGGGCCTAACAGAGGGTGCTCACCTCACTCCCTGGATTCGAACTGCCAACCTGTTGGTCAGCAAGTTCAGCAGCTCAGTGGTTTAACCCGCTGAGCCACCAGAGGGCCTGTATTTTGTATACTGTAATAGATTTTGACCAAAGGGAAAGTATTTTAAATATAAATCAGTATACCTATGTTGGTACAAGAAAATACTAGCTATAACCACAAACCTAAATTTTAGTATAGGAAGATATTGAATTCCCACCCAAAAAGTTGAAAATCTTTTATTTTTACACTTAAAATAGTTTTGAAACTATTGTCTGACAGTTGAATATGTAAATAAGCTTTATGTCTGACAGTTGAATATGTAAATCCAGGGCAGTATTTAACTTACTCCTAAATTTATTTTTGATATCAGCTTAAGCTAAAAAGCCCGATTTGCATTGATAGCTGGACATGAATGGGAGCATTGCTCACATAGCTTTTCCAGCAACTGACGGGTACACTTCTATCACTCCTACTCAAAAGTCATGCAGTGGCACAGATTAAATTTCATTTAAAAAGAAAATATACTGAATTTCAAAAACATCATCATACTCCGGCATGAACTTCTTAAAAAAGAATTTAAAAGATTGTTCATGGAAACCCTACAATGTTCATGTGGAACACCACGCTTCCATGGAACCAGTGCCTTAGCTTCTGCCATTTTGGTTCAACATTGGATCTATCATAACTCGTGAGAAGAGATTCCAGCCCACTCTGCTTCCCGATTTAAGCTAGACATTTCTGCAGTCAGTATATGCACACAGTATATCCAACAGGCAACCATCATAAGTGCCTATGCATCAACACTAGATGCTGATGAATACAACAAGGAACAATTTTACTGTCAGCTGGACACCGTCCTATCGGAGATACCTAAGGAGGACAAAATCATCCTCCTGGGGGACTTTAACACAAGAGTTGGGTGAGACTTCTATCTGTGGCCAGGGACCATAGAAAAATATGGGGTTGGAAACAGCAACTCGAATGGCATCCTGCTTCTCACCAAATGTGCAGAACACAACCTTGTCATCACCAACACGCTCTTCTGCCAAAGAAACAAGTTCAAGACATCATGGAAGCACCTGCGGTCAAAGCATTGGCACCTCTTAGATTACGTAATCACACGTGACAGAGACCACCATGACGTGCTCCTCACAAGAGCCATGACAGGTACTGATGACTGCTGGACAGACCATAGGCTTATCAGATCCATTATGGCTATCAAGATCGCCCACAAGCACAGACTCCAAGGAAAAAGACAAGGTGCAAAATGAACACCCAAGCCCTTCAGGAGCCCTCCAGACGAGCCCTTCTCCAAACAGCACTCAAGGACCATCTACCCACAGAACACCCCAAAAATATTGAGGAACATTGGAACAAACTGAAGACCACCATCATCACAGCCTGTGAAGAAACTATTGGATATCAAACCAAGAAACATCAATATTGGTTTGATGAAAATGACAACGAGATCCAACAGCTAATTGACAAGAAAAGGAAAGCCTTCCAAACATGGCAGAGAGACATCAACTGTGCTGCTAAGAAAAAGATCTACACCAGCGCAAAAGCTGAAGTCTAAAGAAGGACAAGAGAACTCAAGAACATCTGGTGGACAAAGAAGGCTGAAGAAATCCAGCACCTGGCAGATACCCATGATGCTCAGGGATTTTTTAAAGCCACAAAGGTCATCTTTGGACCAAGAAACCATGACATACAGCCTCTATGCTCATCAGATGGAACCAAACTCCCGAAGGACCAAAAATCAATTGCACTACGTTGGAAAGAACACTACCAAAGCCTCTTGAATCGCAGCTCCAATGTGGCCGAAGAGGTTCTCTCACAAATCCCACAACAACAAACCAGGGACAAGCTTGCAGCACTGCCTAGTTTGGAAGAAGTCAGCAATGCCATAAACCAACAAAAAAATAACAAAACTAGTGGACCTGATGGGATCCCTGCTGAAATCTTTAAAGAGGGAGGACCTGAGCTGACACAACAACTCCACCAGCAGATTTCTTCTTCTTTTTTTAAAAGGTCAAATTGAAAAGAGCTTTATTTACACTCTTTCTAACAAATAGCGAGAATGGTCATGGATCGCAACTCTGAGAAGATATTAGTGTAGAACAGAGCAAATATACTTTCGTAGTACAGATATGGTGTATCTATTGGGTTTTCAACTTGTATCCCATCTGTGTATACACTAGTGTGGAGATTTTCCTTTTTTAAAAAAAATAATTTTTTATTGTTTCATAGTGTATGCAGAAAACTAAACAAACGAACAAAAGAAAAAAATAAACAAAGAAAACATATGCAATTTTTTTTTACAAGAGTCAACATTCAGCACTCATCAAACACGTGTACAATCAGATTTGGTTGTACAATTATTTATACCTTAACATTACATAACCCTCTATCCCCCACCCGTGAACCCCACCCCCCTGACCTCCGAAACCCCTCAAAACAGGATCGCATTCTTAAACAACAACTACCCAAATATCTTCTTTCACTGAATCCCCTTTATGGCAATCTTCAAGTTTACCTTTGTCTTCTTTTCCAAATACCCAAGTGCCAGCCTCCAATTATTTGCATATTCTTCATTATTTCCTCCTCTGCTGCTTTTTGTCAGCTTGGCCATTTGGATATAGTCTGCTAATTTATCTCTCCAATCATTAATAGATAGCACTTTTTCCCCTTTCCAAGTTTTGGCTATTATTAGTCTTGCTGCAACAAAGCTATATTGACAAATTTCTTCATCTTCTGCACTGGTACACATTCTAAATAATCCTAAAAGGCACATTTCTGGGTTTTTCTTAACTTTTTTGTTAATCATAGTTTGTTTCCTTCACCACTTTTTCCCAAAATTCTTTAACTATATTACACATCCACCATACATGGAAAAATGAACCCTTCGCCTTCTTACATCTCCAGCAAGTTCCTTGTCCTGTTTTCTCTATTTTAGCCAATAATTCTGGAGTTATGTAGGCTCTATAAAACATTTTAAACATATTTTCTCTAATTGAGCTGGCCACTGAAAATTTAAACCCCTTTTCCCACAAATGTTCCCATTCTTCCAAATCAATATTTCTACCTAAATTTTTGGACCATGTAATCATAACAGTTTTTATCTGGTTATCTATTAAATTGTATTCTAAAATAAAATTATAGAACCTGGATATGAGGCCTTTGTTGCCCTTCTCAAAGATAAGTTCTAACTCTGACTTTTTAGAGGCAATTCCTACCTTTATGTCCTTCCTAAACCTATCATGCAATTGAAAGAAGCAAAACCAATCTTTTATTCCCAATTCTTCTCTACCTTTAAGTGTCCATTGCCCTTTCTCTTTAACTAAATATTCTTCATAAGTTCTAGATTCAGTATGTGTGGCCGGTCTCTGCACAGCTTCCAGTGTACGCAGCCATAAGGGGATTTTTGGCTCTATCCCCTTCTTGTACCTTTTCCACGTTGCCAAAAGGTTGGCTCTTATTATATGTCTATTGAATTCTTTATTCACCCTGTCCTTTTCATCCCATAGATAGGCATGCCATCCATATCTTAGATTATGTCCTTCTAAGTTAAGCAGTTCCTTATTTTCCAGTCTGATCCAATCCTTTAGCCAACTAAAGTTGGCTGCTTCATAATAGTATCTGAGGTCTGGCAGAGCCAGGCCCCCTCTGTCTTTCCCATCAATAAGGTTCCTATAAGCAATTCTGGCTTTTTTGCCTTTCCAAATAAAATTGACCAAATCTCTCTTCCATTTTTTGAAAACCATTACTCCCTTGATAATCGGTAAGTTTTGAAACAAAAACAACATTTTGGGTAATACCATCATTTTTTATAACCGCTACCCTCCCTAACCAGGTAAGTTGATGTCTTTGCCAGTTTACGAGGTCTCTTTTGATCTCCTTCCACGTTTTGTCATAATTATTTTGATAAAGTTTACTATTTTTGTTGGAGAGCCATATTCCAAGATACTTTACTTTTGGCACTACCTTACAATTAGTTAGTTTCTCCAATTTAGCAATATTTCTTGTAGATAAGTTCTTAGTTAGAAATACTGATTTCTCTTTATTAATTTTAAAACCTGACACAGTGCTAAATTTATTGATAATCTCCAATAAAGTATGTGTGCTTCTTAAAGGGTCCGTTAAAAAACAAACCACGTCATCTGCATATGCTTTGTCTTTAAATTCATACCCTTTTACCTTAACTCCTTTGATTTCACTTGCTTCTCTAATTCTTCCGTTCAAGATTTCTAATATCCAAATAAACAATAGTGGTGATAGGGGACAGCCTTGTCTTGTTCCTTTTTGCATTTCTATATAACTTGACATTTGGTCATTTATTTTTAGTTTAGCCCTTTGTTTTGAGTAAATGGCTCCTATGGCCTTTCTGAAATACGGACCCACTCCAAAGTGGTCCAATACTTTAATCAAGTAGTCCCATGGCACGTTGTCAAACACCAGCAGATTTCAAGGATGCCACCATCATCACCCTCTTCAAAAAGGGGGAAAGAACAGACTGTGGAAATTGTCGAGGTATCTCCCTTCTAACAGCTGGGAAAATCCTCACAAGAATCCTTGCAAACCGCCTTCTACCCCTCTCAGAAGATCCCCTCCCAGAACGGCTTTTGCCCCTCCAGAGGAACAGTGGACATGATCTTCACTGCACGACAGATCCAAGAAAAATGCAGGGAACAAAATTAACCTCTGTACATGGCATTCATTGATCTTGCAAAGGCATTCGACACAGTGAATCGCAGTGCTCTCTGGACCATCCTTCAAAAAATCAGGTGCCCTAATAAATTCGTGAACATCCTGTGGTTCCTCTACGATGAAATGATGGCAACTGTCTTGAACAGCAATGGCTCCCAAAGTGACCCATTTAAAGTGGAATCGGGTGTCAATTGGGTGTTATTGACCCCAACTCTATTCTCCATCTTCATCGCTATGATACTTCATCTTGTTGATGGGAAGCTTCCCACCGAAGTGGAAATCATCTATCAGATAGATGGCAAGCTGTTTAACCTTAGCAGACTGAAAGCCAAAACCAAGGTTACAACAATATCTGTTATAGAACTCCAGTATGCTGATGATAATGTCATCTGTGCGCATTCAGAAGAAGATCTACAAGCTACTTTAAACACCTTTGCAGAAGCATAAGAGAAGCACCGCCTGTCATTGAACATCGAGAAAACCAAAGTGCTGTTCCAGCAGTCACCAGTCAATCCGTCTCCAATGCCAGAGATACAGCTTAATGGTGTAACATTAGAAAATGTTGACCATTTCCGCTACCTTGGCAGCCACCTCTCCACCACAGTCAACATTGACACGGAAATGTTCCATGAGCAAGGGTTCCATGAGCAAAACACCGCTTGAGCTCTGCGAGAGCAGCATTTTTCCAAATGAAGCAGAAGTGTTTGAGGACCAGCACATCCGTAAGTATACCAAGGTACTTGTTTATAAAGCTATTGTCCTCCCAACCCTGCTTTACGCCTGCGAGACGTGGACTGTCTACAGAAGTCACATGCAACTCCTGGAACGATTCCATCAGCGCTGCCTCTGTAAAATCCTGCAAATCTCTTGAGAAGACAAGCGGACAAACGTCAGCGTGCTGGAAGAAGCAAAAACCACCAGCATTGAAGTGATGGTCCTCCACCATCAACTCTGCTGGACCGGCCATGTTATCCAGATGCCTGTCCAACATCACCCAAAACAGTTGCTCTACTCCAAACTCAAGAACGGAAAACAAAATGTCGGTGGACATGAAAAGAGATTTAAAGATGGGCTCAAAGCCAACCTTAAAAACTCTGGCATAGACACTGAGAACTGGGAAACCCTGGCCCTTGAGTGCTCCAGCTGGAGGTCAGCTGTGACCAGCAGTGCTGCAGAATTTGAAGAGGCACGACTGGAGGGCGAAGAGAGAAATGTGCCAAGAGGAAGGTCCGTCAAGCCAAACCTGACCGAGACCGCCTTCCACCTGGAAACCAATGCCCTTACTGCGGGAGAAGATGCAGGTCAAGAATAGGGCACCACAGTCACCTACGGACCCACCAGAAAACTGATCCTGGAAGACTATCCTACTTGGCCAACAAGGGATCACCTAAGTAAGTATGCACACCTATACATACACACTCTCGCTGTATTTTGAGATTTTCATTGTCTTATATCTCCATCAGTATCCTCTATCCACAGCAACAACCAACACCTTGTTTACCTGTATTGTTTTGAGAAGGAGGAGGAGGCGGCGGGGGATCAGATGCGCACTGCTGATTGCAAAACATCAGGATGCAGAGCAAGTTGCAAAAATGCTTAATCTCTCCTCGCCATTTCAGGGACTCGCTGAGTTTCCCCTGCCTTTTGCATCCATCACATTTGGACATCTATTTGGACAAGAGGAAAAGGCAGAAGGAGAAGTGTTATGGGTATTATTTATTTTGTGTTAAAAGCACTGCATACAAGTTTACCTAAAACTGATAAAATAAATAGATCAAAAGTTGCTAGATAGTTTAAGACCAAAAACGAGCACCAGCAGTAGATACTTGCACTGAAAGGGGGCTAAACTACTTGGCCTTGTGGTACCTTGCTATTCTATGATGGCACATAAATATGACACAAAGGTTCCTGTTGAGGTCCATTACTGTTTTTCAGAAGGTGGGAAACAATACAAGATAGAGAGGAGCACTGAACAGCTTACCTGGTAAAACAAAACCGTGAACTTTGACATGCAGTCTTCGGAGCAAAATTCCTCCACCTTTCCCCCAAAATGATTCTGAACCAGCTTGGGAGACATCTGCAAACAGTAGCTGCACATCTTACAGTGGTTCCCCCAGCGTTTAGCTAAATCATGCTTGTACAGCAGTTTGCAGCCTGGAACGGTAAATAACAAAAAACTATGGCCACCAAATAAAGCTTCCACACTCTCTCTTGATCTTAAAAGGACAAAAGCATGAGTAGATAAAATTGTGGCCCTAGGGCAGGCATGGGCAAACTTCAGCCATCCAGGTGCGTTGTACTTCAACTCCAACAATTCCTGACAGCGGGTAGGCTGTTAGGAATTGTGGGAGTTGAACTCCAAAACACCGAGGGCTGAAGTTTGCCCATGCCTGCCCTAGGGATTGTATTTGGCATTGGCTGGAGGCTATGTCTAAGGCACATACTCCAGAACTGGGGGGGGGGGGGGCAACTTGTGACCCTTCATGTGTTGCTGGATGCTTTTGTGCCTTACCATTGACTATGGAAGATGAAGTACAACATCTAGTAATGCCCAATTCCCCATCCTTTCTCTACAAGAACCTCAAGAACTGCTATTCAGATCAAGTGGGGGCATAAAGCTGTTCTTTGGATAAGAGTATATTAAAAAATAAAGGGGAGAAATGGATTGCTGTGAGTTTTCCAGACTGTATAGCCATGTTCCAGAAGCATTCTCCCCTGACGTTTCACCCACATCTTTGGCAGGCATCCACAGAGGTTTTATGAGGTCTCACAACTTCTGAGGATGCCTGCTATAGATGAAGGAAAATCGCCAGGAGAGAATGCTTCTGGAATATGGTCATACAGCCCGGAAAACTCACAATAAACCTTCAATAAACTGCTTGCTGATTTATACTAGACTGTGGTTTAAGTACAGTGGTGTTCCTATATGGGATACAACACAGTAAATGTTTGATTTGTATACTTATTTTATATACTGAAGTATACTTATTGTATACTTTATTTTATTTTATCCTTAGGGGCAAGTGACTATGTGCTCCTGCAATTTGAGGTACAAAGGAAGGCCAAAACTAAGAAAAGTCAAACCGCATTTTGGACTTTAGGAGAGCTAATTTTCGAAAAATGAAGGAAACGCTGAGCAGCATTCTGTGGACACAGATACTAAAAGAAAAGGGAGTTACGGATGGATGGGAATTTCTCCAGAGTGAAATACTCAAGGCACAATTGCAAACTGTGCCAACAAGGAGAAAAAAATAGGACAAGTGCAAAGAAGTCAGAATGGATGTCCAAAGAACTTCTAACTGTGCTAAAACACAAAAGAGACATGCACAAGAAGTGGAAAAAGGGAGACATCACCAAAGAAGAATTCAAACAAATAGCCAACACCTATAGGGAAAAGGTCCGCAAGGCTAAAGCACAAAACGAGCTCAGGCTTGCCAGGGACATTAAAAACAATAAAAACAATAAACAGTAGAAAAAGGAAAAACAAGGAGGCGATAGGGCCTCCTCGAGGAGAAGATGGGGCAATGTTGACAGGGGATAGGGAAAAGGCAGAACTACTTAATGCCTTCTTTGCCTTGGTCTTCTCACAAATAGAAGGTCATCTTCAACCTCAGCAAGATGGAGTGGATGAGGGATTAGAGGACATCCAACCTCAAATTGGGAAACAAGTCGTCCAGGAATACCTGGCCGCTCTAAATGAGTTCAAGTCCCCAGGGCCAGATCAACTACACCCAAGAGTACGGAAGGAACTAGAGAAGTTCCAGCAGACTGGAGGAGGGCCAATGTGGTCCCAATCTTCAAGAAGGGAAAAAAGGATGACCCAAACAATTACCGTCCGGTCAGCCTCACGTCAATACCAGGCATGATTCTGGAAAAGATTGTTAAGGAAGTGGTCTGCAAACATTTAGAAACAAATGTGGTCATCACTAAACATCACTAAATAAATCAAAATGGATTTATCAAAAACAAGTCATGCCAGACTAATCTGATCTCTTTTTTCAATAGAGTTACAAGCTGGGTAGATGTGGGGAATGCCGTGGATGTGGCGTACCTGGATTTCAGTAAGGCCTTCGACAAGGTCCCCCATGACCTTCTGGCAAACAAACTAGTCCCTTGTGGACTAGGCAAAACTATGGTGAGGTGGATCTGTAATTGGTTAAATGAACGAACCAAGAGGGTGCTCACCAATGCTTCCTCTTCATCTTGGAAAGAAGTGACAAGTGGAGTGCCGCAGGGTTCCGTCCTGGGCCTGGTCCTGTTCAACATCTTTATTAATGACTTAGATGAAGGGCTAGAAGGCAGGATCATCAAGTTTGCAGATGACACCAAATTGGGAGGGATAGCCAATACTCCACAGGACAGGAGCAGGATTCAAAATGATCTTGACAGATTAGAGAGATGGGCCAAAACTAACAAAATGAAGTTCAACAGTGACAAATGCAAGATACTCCACTTTGGCAGGAAAAACGAAATGCAAAGATACAGAATGGGGGAGGCCTGGCTCGAGAGCAGTACGTGTGAAAAAGATCTTGGAGTCCTCGTGGACAACAAGTTAAACATGAGCCAACAATATGATGTGGCGGCAAAAAAAAGGCAATGGGATTTTGGCTTGCATTAATAGAAGCATAGTGTCTAGATCTAGGGAAGTAATGCTACCCCTCTATTCCGCTTCGGTTAGACCACACCTGGAATATTGTGTCCAGTTCTGAGCACCACAATTCAAGAGAGATATTGACAAGCTGAAATGTGTCCAGGGGAGGGCAACTAAAATGATGAAGGGCCTGGAAAACAAGACCTATGAGGAGCGGCTTAAGGAGCTCTGCATGTTTAGCCTGAAGAAGAGAAGGCTGAGAGGAGATATGATAGCCATGTATAAATATGTTAGAGGAAGCCACAGGGAGGAGGGAGCAAGCTTGTTTTTTGCTTCCTTGGAGACTAGGACGCGGAACAATGGCTTCAAACTACAAAAAAGGAGATTCCATCTGAACACGAGGAAGAACTTCCTGACTGTGAGAGCCGTTCAGCAGTGGAACTCACTGCTCCGGAGTGTGGTGGAGGCTCCTTCTTTGGAAGCTTTTAAACAGAGGCTGGATGGCCATCTGTCAGGGGTGATTTGAATGCAATATTCCTGCTTCTTGGCAGAATGGGGTTGGACTGGAAGGCCCAGGAGGTCTCTTCCAACTCTATGATTCTATGATTCTATGATATACCCATACACTTTGCATCACGTAAACAATTATCAGGCAGAAAGGGTTTCCAAGTGGAAAAAGTTTAAGGAGCACTGCTCTAGACAGTATATAAACAAAAATGCTGGTTTCGTCTCTATTAACAGATTGCATGAACAAAACACATATAAACCAAATTGTGACAATGTGGCACAAGTGTCCTGTTCACAAAGAAATAGTAAGCAATAATGAACATTAATATTTCAAAAATGCAAGTTGCTTACCTGTAACTGTGTTCCTCAAGTGATCGTCTGTGAAATTCGCACATAATAGGTTTTAGTTCTGCGCATGCACAGCTGTTCAGAACCTTCTAAAATCTTATGGAAGAAACATTTTGGCGGAGGCCCCGCCCAAACTCCTCAATACTATAAATGGCCAATGTGGGGGCTATGCCTTAGTTCCATAGCAGCTGTAGCAGCTATAGAGCAAAGCATGACCACTGCGGGGAGGATGGGCAGGGATATGCGAATTTCACAGACTATCACTTGAGGAAACACAGTTATAGGTAAGCAACTTGCATTTCCTCTTCGTGTGGTCTGTGAAAGACACACATAATGGGTGATTAGCAAGCTACTAACCTTTGGGGGCGGGGTCATGCGACGCAGGAAAACAGCACCACTCGACCGAAGGCTGCATCCTTTCTTGCCAAGGCATCCAAATTGTAATGGGTGGCGAATGTTGAAGGGTTGGCCCAGGTCACTGCCCTGCAGATGTCATCTATAGGGACGCCCTTAGGAAGGCTTGTGAAGTTGAAACTGCCCTCGTGGAATGAGCAGAGATTTGCTGCGGAGGATCTTTCTTTGCAAGCTGGTATGCAAGCCTGTTCGTCGAGATGATCCACGACATCAGTCACTGGGATGACACAGGCAGGCCCAGGGAGTCCTTAAGATATTTAAGAAAAAGTCTCATCAATTTTCTGTGTGGGGCTGTCCTATAGTGTAGAATGCCAAGGCCTTGTCTGACATCAAGGGAATGCAAAGCTATTTCCAATGGGGAGGAAGGATTCTGAAAAAATGCTGGCAGGGAAATATCCTGTGACAAATGAAATTTGGAGACTACTTTTGGTAGGATGTCCGGCCAAAGGACCACCTTTTCTTTATAAAAGCGGAGATAAGGTGCATCAGCTCTCAAAGCGCAGATCTCGCTTACCCTCCTGCCCAATGTAATGGCTACGAGGAACATCGTTTTCCATGATACGTGTTGCGAGGAGGTGATCAGAGTGGAGAGAAAGCACACGCTTCTGTCGTGTGACAGGATAGTAGAGGGAGATTTATTGTTTATTTCTCTGAATTCTGCCACCAACTGGTATAGTGGAGGCCAATTGTTATATGTAATCTCTGGTAACTGCCACCAACATGAGATATGAGGTATTACTGTGAGATATGGCAATACAGACGCAGAATAGATGGAGATGAGACTGTCTCCAACAAAAGATACCTGGTTTATTGAGTACAAAGCGTGTGGTTACAAGTTGTAACTTAATTTATAGAACTTTGAATAATACTTGGTTAGTTAAACATTTCATTCTTCCAAGTTACACAGTATTTCACTGAGGTGAAGCTCTTATTAATAAACAATGTTTCAGTACAGGACTATCTTCCCTATTTGATCTTTCCTTGATCAAATAAATTAACAAGCTTATCCTTTAGCCTTTCCCTTGACTAAAGAAAACTGGCTATGTTTTTCGTTTCAGCCTCCTTAGACTGAGAAACCTCCTGTAGCTATTCAGGCTTCCCAAAGCCACAATTATTCGCTTCACACTTCACTCTCCCACTCTACTCTTCACTTCCACTCTTCTACTCCTCTCAGATACAAAATCAACTCCTAACTGACTTTCAAACTGTCTGTTTTCAAAACTCTCTCCACTTGGCTCCTCCCACTCCTCCTTCTGCCAGCTTGCCTTGGTCTCCATGGTAACGCTGACTGAGGATCTCTGAATAGGCTGCTCCAGTGTTACTGTAGCTAACCCAAACACACACATATATATACAGTTTAAAACATGCAAAGTATTAATAACTTCTACACAGATGTGAAGTGCCACAAGTGGCCATTGGCTCAAATGGTGGCTTGGACAATTGTGACAGGACCAGTTCCAAACTCCACACTGGAGAGGGAGGCATCACTGGTGGATGTAGATTAGAGTAGCCTTTTAGTAAGAGCCAAATCATGGGATCATGAAAGCATGATGGGCTTCCAGCTCGCCTTCTGTGCCATGAGATGGCTGCCAGATAACAGTTGAGTGAGGATAGGGATAAGCCCCTACTGGACAGATGAACCAGGAAGTCCAAAATGACCAAAAGTGGGGGCCATAAATGAGTCCGTGGACAATGGTGCAACAAATTCCAGGAACCATGACCATTTATATGTGTATGCCTTCTTGGTCATGGCCTTTTGAGTGGCATTGATTATTTGTCGCTCTGCCTCTGAAAGGGGTTCCTGGGTTGAATTCTCCATGCTGTGAGATGCAGGGAAGCCAAGTCCGGGTGGTACACTTGGCTTTCTTGAATGGAGAGGAGATCTGGCCTGGACCACAGACGGATGTACTTCCCTCCCAATGCTCAGAGGAGAGGGGCGAACCAGTGCTGGCGCGGCCACCATGGAGTGATCAGTATGGAATCTGCATTTTCTGCGATCATCTTGGCCACTACCCTGGATGTCAGAGGGACCGGAGGGAATGCATACAGTAGGCCTGGGGACCAATGAATCCTGTCACTGCCCTGGGGTGAAGTCTGGCACAGAACGTGTCACATTGACTGTTCGTTGGTGACGTAAACAGGTCTATTGCTGGCCAGCCCCAGTGGCGCACCAGAAAGTTGAACTCGTCTCAATGGAGTGGCCATTTGTGAGTCCATGTTGGCATCTGACTGAGGGCAAAGAGTTGTTTTCCCTGGGAAGATGAACAGCAGAGAGGTGGATCTGCCTCTGGATGCACCACTCCCAAATCTCCCTCGTCAATCAGAGCAGTCTGGCAGAGTGCATCCCGCCCTGCTTGTTGATGTAAAATTTCACCATCATGTTGTCTGTCAACACTTGGACAGTGTGCTTGGCGACTTGACGTTCGAATGCGCGCAGGGCCTTCCATACCGCTAGAAGTTTGTGATAATTGATATGATGGCTCGCTTCCTTGTGAGACCACTGTTCGTGTATTGTTAGGTCCCGAAGATGTGCTCCCCATCCTTGCATGGACGCATCCATTGTGAGCCTTCGTGAGGGGTGACGCTGCCTGAAAGGCATGCCTGACAGAACGTGTTGTCTCTTCGTCCACCACCATACAGAGGCCAGCACTTCCGGGGGGGGGGGGGGGGTGTTCAACTGGGTATTTTGGCTGTCAATTTGCGGTTTGAATACTTGAAGAAACCAGTGTTGAAGGGGGAGCATTCTGAGTCTTGTGAATTGGGTGACAGATGTTGTAGAGGTCATATGTCCCAATAGGGATTGGATGGCCAGCACAGAGGCACGCTTGCATGTGCAAATATCGTCTCCAACAGATCTGATGGTACGAAACCGCACTTCTGGGAGGAAGGCCTTTTCTGCTACGGAGTCTATCCTTGCACCAATGAAATGAGCAGTCCGAGATGGGGTCAAGCTGGATTTCTCAGTTGACTTTGAGACCAAGATCCTGCAGGAGAGACAGTGTGAAGGTGACATCAGATTAGAGTTGGGTAAGTAACCAGTCATCTAAGTATGGAAACATTATGATTCCTCTCTGACTTAGGTATACTGCTACAACTGCTACACATTTTGTAAAGACTCGGGAAGCTGTTGCGAGTCCGAAAGGAAGCACATTGAACAAATAAAATTGGTTGCCCAAAGCAAAACAAAGAAACCTGCGATGATCTGGCCTGATGGGAAAATGGAAGTATGCATCGGTAAGGTCAATTGTCGCAAACCAAGCACCTGGCCTTAGCAAAGGAAGAATCGCTGCGAGGGTAACCATACAAAATCTGTGGGGCTTGATGAAATAATTGATGTCCCTTAAGTCTAAAATGGGGTGAAGGCCACCACCCCTTTTTGAAATCAGAAAGTATCTGGAGAAGAAGTAACCCCTTGCTTCCGAGGGACATAGCCTTGAGATAGCTCCTTTTTTCTAGGAGGGTTGTGATTTCTTTGCGTCGTTGAGGCAAGAGCTTTGTTATTTTGATGTCACCCATAGGTGGGTAGCATTGGAATTCTATTGCGTACCCATGCTCCACAATAGAGAGGACCCAGGAGTCCATGGTTATTCTTCTCCAGGCATGCACAAAAAGAACCAATTGATCCCGAAAGGTTCTCTTCAAGGGCTAAGAGATTTAAAGATGGGCTCAAAGCCAACCTTAAAAACTCTGGCATAGACACTGAGAACTGGGAAGCCCTGGCCCTTGAGCGCTCCAGCTGGAGGTCGGCTGTGACCAGCAGTGCTGCAGAATTCGAGGAGGCACGAGTGGAGGGTGAAAGAGAGAAACGTGCCAGGAGGAAAGCGCGTCAAGCCAACCCCGACCGGGACCGCCTTCCACCTGGAAACCAATGCCCTCACTGCGGAAGAAGGTGCAGAGCAAGAATAGGGCTCCACAGCCACTTACGGACCCACAAGAACATTGGAGGACCATCATACTCGGAAAACGAGGGATCGCCTAAGTAAGTAAGTAAGTAAGTAAGGCCGGTGAGCATCGCAGGGTAAAGAACTGTCAAACGATGAACAAGGCTCAACGGAGCCAACTGTAAAACTCTGAACTTCTGGAACTGACAGGCATAACGATGGCTGGCTTCTAGTCGAAGGGCTAGAAGCGGCGCTTTTGACACTCTGGTTGTTTACCTCGGCCACGTTGTTGCCTTTGAACGGCAGGGTGGGCTTTCTGGCAGATGATGCTAAGGAAGAAGTTCGCTGGCATCCTCTAAATGCTGGTGGACTATAATGCCTGTGGTGGTGATGGAAGCGGTTTGGCCAGTAAGGCCTGCGAGAGGTAAAGAGAGAAACCATATCTATGGGCTGTCTGGCACATCTTCTTCTAAGTATGCTCCAGTTGCAAATCTGTGTCTGGATTAAAGTGTCCAGCCTCATGCATAGGCAAATCTTCTATCACTGTTCTAACCAAGAGAGACCAGACGCCCTGAGCCATGCGTGACAGTGGAGGGCTACCGCCATTGCTAGTAGTTTCCCTGCAGCATCCGCTGTGTGTTTAGCTAGGTCTTTCTGGAACGATGCTAATAGCAGTGCCTCTTGCTGGAAAGCTTTTACCAATACCTGCTCATTTTGGGGAAGCAATTCAAGATAGAGTGCAACCTTGGACCACAAGTAATTCTGATATCCTGCCATATAAGCCCCGTAGTGTGCCATCCTAGATGCCAGGCAAGCTGAGGCATAGATCTTTTCCCCTAGAGCCTCTAATTTCTTTCCCTCTTTATCCGAAGTTGTTTGAGACCTCTGCGCAGGTTGAGGCTGACTGATGTCCACTACGATCGAATTGGGTTTGGGCTGTTTTGCCATCCAAAGTGTAGTGGAGAAGTCTACTTTATATAGGTTCTCAGCCCTCTTCGGTGTTGCTGGAACCGCTGATAAAGCTATCCCTGAAGTTTTACTAAGCTGCAGCAGAAAAGGCAATGAGGGTAACACAGTCGTTGGAGGATCCTGCTGCTGAGATGAGGGGAACATCGGATCTTCAACTATCTTGGTAGGTTACAGTACCGTAAGTTTCAGGGCATGTGACATTCTAATCATTAGTACAGAGAAGCTCCTGAAGTCTTCTGCCTGAAGGGGCTCCTGATCCGGCTGGGGATCCACAGAAGAGTTGGGTCTGTCTTCCGCATCCGAGGAGGCAGAGAGTTGCTCAGCCTCTTCAACTGGTTTCGGGGGATCTTCTGCTGTATTATAGGCGGCTGGTGCCGCAGGCTGAGGCGCTGGAGGTTGAGCACGTTTCGGTGCCGAGGCAGCGCCAATCTGTGTGCTGCTGTCCCCACTGGTGGATTCATGGTCACTGGCTGAGGCAAAGCCAGGGACACCCTGCTCTCATGGGCGTGTCCTATCAGTGGGGGTGTGGCCACTGTCGGGGGTGCATATGGCCGGAGAATTGTTGGCAGCAGTCAAGATGGCGACAACAGGGTCTCTCCATATATGGCACAGCATTTTTGTAGTGCCCATAGTCGTGGTGGGCTCTCTGATAGCGGCGCTCTGGTGAGTATTCTTCATAGTAACGCTGCCTAGGAGGGTTCTGGGATCGGGAGCTCGAAGAACAGATGGATGGGGATCTACGCCAGAGCCGTGGCATGTGGTGTGAGCGCCTTTCTTGAGAGCGGCCCCTACGGGCTGCCTCATTGGAGCATTCAGCCACTGACGGCCCCGTTTGGGGTGGCTGAGGCAGTTCTGACGGAGTTAGGGAGTCCTCCAGTTGCTGGGCCATTGAAGGTAAGGTTGGGGGGACGGCAGGACTAAGAGCTTCCCCTATGCTCCGGGCCCGGTGATCGTTACTCCCTTCAGCCGGAGAGAAAGTTGGGAGGCTCGCCGTTCTATCCTCCTGGGGTGGAGTTGCTTCAGCCACCTGAGCTTCTTGCATCTCCGAGAGGGAGTTAGTAGCGGGCCCTTGTGTTGTTCCGCCCTGAGTCGTGGCTCTTGGGAGGAGAGGATTCGGGGGTGAGACACCACCCGGTTCCTCCCCCCCCCCTTTCTTAGAGCCCTCCTTTTGTTTAAGGCTCGATTTTCCAAGTTTGGATCATCTGGCTTTTTTTGCAGGCTGCTCTTTTTCGCCTCCTGGTTGGGCTGGGGCGATTACGAAGCAGTCAGGACGCCATCACACTCCATTTACGGAGTAGGCGGCTCCTCGGGGACTGGGCGCTTGGCCGGACGGGCAGCGCTCGGGGCTAAAGCCCGCTTGTAAAGCAGTGCCTTAAGCCTGAATTCTCTGTCCTTCCGGCCTCTGGGGGTAAACCCCAGGCAAACTTGGCAGGACTGCGGGTGATGGGTTTCCCCCAAGCAAAGCAGGCACATAGTATGCCCGTCCATGTCCAGGACATTACTGCAGCATGAGTTACACTTTTTAAAGAATGAGGTAGTCATAATTGGGGAGAACTGGCCTGGGCGTACGAAATCCAATCCGGTCGGTCGGGAGGAGGGAGAGAGCGGGTTGATAAGCAGCCGAGGTCGAAAACCCAAAGAAGCAAAGAAAACAGGCAGAAAAGGTCTACTAGACTAGAGAGGTTCCTAAGCTGCTAACACGGAAAAAGGAACTAAGGTGCAGCCCCTGCATTGGGCATTTATAGTATTGGGGAGTGTGGGCGGGACCTCTGCCAAAATGTTTCTTCCATAAGATTCTAGAAGGTTCCGAACAGCTGTGCATGCACAGAACTAAAACCCATTATGTGCGTCTTTCACAGACTACACAAAGAGGAAAGCAATAATGAACATTAATATTTCAAAAAGAAAATTTCATGACATGTTGAGTTTCTCTTGCTATACAATGCCTGGGTTTTGTTTTGTTTTTTTTTTGTGTCAGGAGTGACTTGAGAAACTGCAAGTCACTTCTGGTGTGAGAGAATTGGCTGTTGGTCAAGGGATGCCCAGATGTTTTGATGTTTTACCATCCTTGTGGGAGGCTTCTCTCATGTCCACAAATGAGGAGCTGGAGCTGACAGAGGGAGCTCATCTGCACGCTCCCTGTCGATCTTTAACCCATTGCACCACTGGGGGCTTCAATGCCAGGGGTGATTTGAAAATATGAAGAAGCATAAGCCAGTTCTCTCCAGAAGATCACTGACTGGTCTCTTAACTTATAGCCTGTTACTGTACCTGCCAAAATCTGCCCACAAATTATTGATACCGCTCTTTCCTGGAATTAAATTACACTCTTTCCTGAATTGTACTAAATTTTCAGCAATACATTCCCCATTGACCCCAATCCCATAAAATCTTTGTGACTGAGTTTCTTCCAAGCATACAATCCAAGCGTGTCCTTTCTTACCCTCGCTGCAGAATGACTTGTCAATGCCTGAGAACCGCACAGTCTCTTTGATAATCTTATCAATTTTGCAATATTCGCACATGGACATGATACAGTTTATCTTCTTATACTCATCACAGCAGGTCTTACCACAGAACTGGAACATTTTCCCCTGCAAGCAAGCAAGAACAGTTTGGATTCCTCCAGCGCCCATCCAGAGAGTGAAAAAGCATGCCACTACAATCATCCAAAAAAGGCAAATCCACCTCATTGTCATTAAACATCAACAGAGTCATGTTAACAACCTAAAGAAATCATTTGGACTGAGTGTAAATTGCCATCTCATAGGGCCACACAAAGACAAAATATCACAATAGCAAGTGCAAAATCACAAACACCAGGAATATCTGTTTTTACTTGAAAAAAATACATTCTAGGTCTTACAGATAAAAATATATGCTTTCCCCCAGTATGTGTACAAACCTATTACTCAGAAGCCAAGAGAGGGAGAAGCTGGAGAAAGAGAGAGTGTCCTACTATCCTTGCCCTTCTTATTGCTAGAAAATATTGGAGGGTCTTAAAACAGCTGTAGAAGAAATCACATTTACATTGCAGTTGTCCCTCCATATCCATGCATTCGGTATCCACAGATTCCAGTGTCCATGGCCCAAAAAGGTTCTCCGCCCTATTTCCCCCCCCCCCAAAAAACCCAAACCTTGATATTGCTACTTGATGAAAGGGACACCATTTTACTACACTAATGTATATAATGGGATTTGAGAATTCACAGGTTTGAGAATTCATGGATTTGAGAATCCACTACAGCTAGAACCTGTCCTAGAAACTAAACTAGTAACTGTCCTGTTTCAGAAGGCATGAACAAACTTTGGCTCTCCAGGTGTTTTGAACTTCAACTTCAATTATGGGAGTTGAAGTCCAAGACATCTCAAGGGCCGAAGTTTGCTCATGCTTGTGTTTAAGTTTTCGAATTATTTCGGCTTCCTTTGGTAAAATTATTGTCCCTCCACATTTGGGAATTTGACTTTCTCTAGGAATTTCTAGTTCCTCCAGTGTGACTCTTTGTTCAACTTCCTCTAGTCATGCTGGAGGATCTAGGGGAAAGATTTCTTTAGGAATCTCTAGTTTTCCACTGTGGATCTATGGTCAGCTTCCCAGCAGAGGTAAAGTACAGGGTCCAGCTGAAAGACCTAAAATTACTAGAGATACTTTCTCAGATACCAAACAGTAATTGCTGTATTTGGAATTTCATGAGAGCCCCGTGTCTCTAACCCCAGTAGATGTAAAGGGCTAACTGTATTTCGCTTTTTGAATTACCGTATATACTTGAGTATAATCCGACCTGAATATAAGCCGAGACACCTTACTTAGCCAGAAAAAAATTGGGCAAACGTATTTACTCAAGTATGAGCCAAGGCTGGAAAATGCAGCAGCTACTGGTAAATTTCAGAATAAAAATAGATACCAATAAAATTACATTAATTGAGGCATCAGTAGGTTAAATGTTTTCGAATATTTACATAAAACAGTGATTTAAAATAAGACTGTCAAACTCTGATTAAACCCTTATTCCAACCTTCTTCAGTGTAAATGTGCTTACGTATTCCTGGAATGATAATAAAGAGAGTAAAATAATAAATGTAATAAACAAATAATAAATACAGTAAGATAATGGAAATGTAATAATAGTAATAATAGAGTAAAATAATAAATGTGATAATAACAATAATAGAGTAAAATAATATAAATGCAATAATAGTAATAGACCAAAATAATAAATGTAGTAACAACATAGTAAAATAATAAATGTATAATAACAATAGAGTAAAATAATACAAACGCAATAACAGCGATAGAACAAAATAATAGATGTAATAACAATAAATAGTGTAAAATAATAAATGTAACAACAACAACAACAACAACAGACTAAAATAATAAAAAACCCTGATTGAAGTATAAGCCGAGGCGGTTTTTTTCAGCTGAAAAAAAGCTGATAAATCTGGTTTAGACTCAAGTATGCATGGTAAGTGTAGAACACACACTGCCTAGTCTCTCATTGAGCTTAAGAGCAGTGGCAGCACTCAGAAGCCAAGAGAGGGAGAAGCTGGAGAAAGAGAGAGTGTCCTACTATCCTTGCCCTTCTTATTGCTAGAAAATATTGGAGGGTCTTAAAACAGCTGTAGAAGAAATCACAGTGGCAGCACTCATACATCCCTTGTTAAGGAGTGCGGGACTCCAAACAACATGAATGGGCAGGTGCCAATTACCCTGTAATCGAGCAGTTCGGGTTTGGTAGCAAACAGGCGGTTACAGTGTTGACACCTGAGTTTGACGACAGTGCGACCGAAAGTAACTTGCTGGGACTGAGCGGCCAGTCTCTGGAGGCCAGCCGCAGCTGAGCTGCTAACGGAGCTTGGGGAGATGGTTGAGGTAGTACTGCCTGCGGCTGAAACAGTGGCCCCCGAGGGGATGCTGACAATGACTTGGCCCTGCGACAAGGGCACCACGGATGCGTTCATTCCCGTGGGCTTGTTGAACAAGTTCTGCAGGAGCACCAGAGAGAGGAGAAAATACACATAAACCTTTGTTAAGGATAAATTTATCATGTTCTGTATCAAATTAGTTTTAGAAAACCTCACCAGCTTTTATCTGTACACAGGTTACAAAATAACCCCATGTGTCAGACTAGTGTCAGTGGTTTGAGGCTCAGGCAAGTTCAAAGACCTGAATTCAAGTTCTCAGCTCTCATTTACACTGACACATAATGAAGTTTCAGAATGAAGTTTAATGGCACCGAACTGCATTAGATGAGAGTATAGACTCATCTAGAGCCCCCTGATGGTGCAGCAGGTTAAACCACTGAGTTGCTGAACTTGCTGACCAAAAGGTTGGTGATTCAAATCCGGAGAGCAGCATAAACTCCCACTGTTAGCCCCAGCATCTGCCAACCTAGCAGTTCGAAAACATGCAAGTGTGAGTAGATCAATAGGCACCGCGTCTACAGCGTTCCATGCAGTCATGTTGGCCATATGACCTTGGAGGACAACGCTGGCTCTTTGGCTTAGAAATGGAGATGAGCACCACCCCCGAGAGTCAGACATGGCTAGACTTAATGTCAAGGGAAACCTTTACTTTTTTTAATAGACTCATCTAATCTAATCCAATGCCATTAAACTGCATTAAGAAATGGCATTATATATTTTTATTTTTTCTCTATCTTGTTTCTTTTTTTAAATGTCTTTTTCTCTCAATGTAGTTTTTAATTGTAAACTTTTGTTGAAAATCAATAAAAAATATCAAAAAAAAGAAAAAAGAAATGGCATTATATGACAGCGTAGACGGGGCCTACTTCAGCCATTAATACCCACTGCATGACTTTGGGCAAGTCACATATCTCTCCCCCTCCCCAAAAAAACTGTGATAGGCTCAATTTAGGGCTGCCATAACGAAGAAATGACTTGATGGCATACAACAACAAAGAGTATTCTAAGCAGATATTGGTAGGTTACATACCTGTGACCATCTTTCTTCGAGTGGTGCTCTGTGAATTCGCACTTGTGGAGAGACTGCGCCTGCGCGGGCTCCAACGGAAACTTCTCTAGTTTTAAACTTTTAAGTTTTGGCGGTAACCCCGCCCAGCCCCGGCAGGGCATAAAAGGGTGCCCCGCGCGTACCCTCGCAATTCCTACGCCGCAAAGGCATGGAGAAAATTGGAGGTTTGCTTGCGGGGAGGCCGGGTGGGTTAGTGTGAATTCACAGAGCACCACTCGAAGAAAGATGGTCACAGGTATGTAACCTACCATTTTTCTTCGTGGTCTCTGTGAATGCACACTTGTGGAGACTAGCAAGCTGAGGTCCCGGAGGCGGGAAGAAGGCAAACCAACCATCAAATCAAGGGACCAAACTATTTTATTAAGTGCAAATAAGAAAAAACAATAAGCCGTATTAAGCACACAAAGTACACGGCAGGTAAACATACGGGAGTACGCGATCCTCCCAGGCCAAACGTGGATGGCCGATTCATAGTAAAAAACACACTCATCAAGATGAGGGCACCTTAAACAGTTACATAAACATGTGCAAAATAAAACACAGTATAAGGCACAATAGCGAGCCCAGAAAGCAACTCGCGTTCAAGTCGAATAGGAGAAACATTTGTCTGTCAAACAGGCCGTGCAGCCTTTTTGTTAACAAGTGCAAGTACATCTTAATAACTCTAGTGACAAGCTCTATTTGAGCAACCCGTAGGCCCAACAGAAAATAATAGTGCAAACAGTACCGATATCCAGAAACATTACACGGTATCGGTAACATAACATGGTATCAAGGAGAATTAAGGCGGACACGATGCCAGAACTGCCCTCCCAAAGGCCATGTCAGGTCTATGCCTGGTTTCTAATCTGTAATGGGACACAAATGTCTGAGGATTTTTCCAAATGGCAGCTTTACAGATAGCGTCTAGGGAAATCCCCTTTAGAAAAGCAGTTGAGGCTGCTACCGCCCTGGTTGATCGGGCCCGAACAACCGGCGGGGGGTATTGTCGAGCCAGCTGGTAACACAGCTCGATAGTCGAAGCAATCCAGTGGGAGAGGCGCTGTGCAGAGATTGAAAGGCCCAGTTTATCCTTGGCATAAGACACAAAAAGTCTTTGAGTTTTTCGAGACTGGGAAGTCCTATCCCTGTAGAACAACAACGCTCTCCTCACATCGAGTAGATGAAGTCTCCTTTCTACAGGGGTAGAGGGGGACTGAAAAAAGGAAGGGAGAACAATGTCCTCATTAACATGGAAGGGGGATACAACTTTGGGGAGAAAGGACACATCTGTGCGGAGAACCGCTCTGTCCGCATGAAATATCAGGTAAGATTCATCAACCCTTAGCGTGGCCAGTTCCGACAGCCTACGGGCTGAGGTGATCGCTACCAAAAAGGCCACCTTCCAGGAGAGGAGCCGCAGGTCCACTGTCGCTAGGGGTTCGAAGGGAGATCGCACAAGTTGTGTGAGCACTAAGTCGAGGTTCCATCCAGGAGTAGGGGGACGAACTGGCAGATGAAGATTGTTGAACCCTTTCAGGAAAGATCACACCGAGCTGTCTTTGAAAAGAGAGATACCCTCTCTCTGTTGGGACTGCCATGAGATGACGGCCAGATGGGATTTCAAGGATGACAAGGACAGTCCCCATTCGGTAAGGGACAACAAAAACAGAAGGACTGACGGCATCGAGGGTTGAAGATCGTCGATTCCCTTCTCGGAAAGGAAAGCTTGAAAACGGCTGAGGCAGGCCGAATAACACTTTTTCGTCGCCGGTTTGTGAGTTGCAGCCAAGATGGGAAGGACACCTGGACAGAGTGCCCTTAGAACTGGATCCTCCACGCCGAGAGGTGAAGAGATGGGAGGTCGGGATGGAGCAGCTGGCCATCTTCCCTGGAGAGGAGATCCTGTCGAAGTGGAAGGCGTCGCATGCGATCTCCGGAAAGCTGGAGGAGGACTGGAAACCACGGTTGTCGTGGCCATTCCGGAACAATCAGGATACAGTCCGCTTGCGCCACCTGGATCCTATCGATCACTTTCGATATGAGTGGGAAGGGTGGGAAGAGATAGAGTAGGTGCTTCGACCAATCTAGGAGAAAAGCATCCCTGAGGCATCCCGGTACCGTGCTGGGAGCCAGTCGGGCTCCAAACCGTGGCAGTTGAGCATTCAGGGGAGACACGAAGAGGTCGGCTGCTGGAAGTCCCCAGTCGTTGAAGATCTTGGTCAGCTCTTGGGGGTTCAGCCTCCATTCGTGTGAGGTTGACTTCGTTCTGCTGAGTGCGTCCGCCTCGGTGTTGGCCTCGCCTGGGAGGTGCAGGGCCGTTATCGACACCGATCTGGCTACACAACACTCCCATAGTTCTAGGGATAGCTTGAGCAGCTTCCTCGAACCCGTGCCTCCCTGTTTGTTGACATAAAACATCGCCACCATATTGTCCGTAAGGATTTGGACGGATCTTCCGGCAACGAGCAGGGCAAAGGCTCTCAGGGCTTTGAAAATCGCCAGTAGTTCCAAATAGTTTATATGGCAATGTCTTTCCTCTGGGGACTATAGGTCGTGGACGGAGGGTTCTCCTGTATGGCATCCCCATGCGAACATCGACGCATCCGTTGTGATGGTGATGGATGGAGGGTCGGGATGGAAAGGGATGCCTCTGCAGACATGGTGCTCATCCATCCACCAGCTCAGAGAGTGTTTCACCTAGTCCGGGACCACCAGACGTTTCGAGGCTTTGTCCCTCATGGGGTTGAAGGAATCCAGAAACCATCTTTGAAGGAGACGGAAGCGGAGTCTCGCCAACAGGGTCACCATCACCGTGGAGGCCATATGTCCGAGGAGGACTTGTATCTGTTTTGCTGGGACCATGCGGGACCAAAGAACTCTGAAGGTCTCGGTGCGGAGGGCTTTGAACATTTCCTCCGGAAGGTAAACAGACTGGGACAGAGAATCGAACATGGCACCGATAAACTTTATGCGTGTGGTGGGCTCCAACGGGAGCACGTTGAAGGCATAAATTTGTCCCGCCACTCTGAAGGCCAGGAAGCGTCTGTGGTGTTTCCTGACCGAAAGATGGAAATAGGCGTCTCGAAGGTCGACGGACGCAAAGAAGTCTCCGTGTTTGAGGAGGGGAAGTATGGACGATACCGTCACCATTCTGAACTTTCGAGGTTTGATGAAAATCCCTGAGGTCGAGGATTTGACGAAGGGAGCCATCCGGCTTGGGGACAGTAAAATATCTGGAGAAAAAGGCCTGATCGTTGAGATAGTCCGGGAGGGGAGAAATGGCCCCTTTCAGCAGCAGGGTATCCACCTCCGAGAGAATTGCCGACGATGGTTCGGTATCGACAATTTGTCCTGTTGGGGGAAGTTCTTCGAACTCCAATGCATAGCCTTCGTCTACAACTTTTAAGACCCATGCATCTGAGGTGATATCTTGCCATGCAGGGAAGAATCTTGTTAGTCGGTCGCCAAAAGGTGTGAGGCCTGGTAGAGAATCGAGGTCGGGGTTCGATGGGAGGAGCATGGGAACGGCATCGTTACCGGATCTGTAGACGGTATCGTCCATTAGGGCGTCAAACACAGCGCCTGGCCTGGTTACCTCCTGACGGTTGGCGACACCTCGAACGCTGCTGTCGAGATTGCTGTTTCCGCTGTTGAGACTGTTGAGGGTGGGTTTGCTGGGACGATTGCAGAGGTCGAAAGGACTGATGGTACTGCGTCGTTCGGTATGGGACTCCGTGCCGACGCTTGTACTGGAACTACCTTGTCCTTTGTGCTTGCGACTGGTTTTCAATGCCGCACTTGGTAGCCAAAATCTTAAAGTCCTGGTTTGACTTAAGTTTATCGTCCGTTCCCGCATTGAAGAGACCAAGGGCATCAAATGGGAAGTCTTCAATGACCTGATGTGACAATGTCGAAAGGCCTGAGGAACGGAGCCAGGCATGCCTTCTAATGGCAACCACATGGGCGATCATCTTCCCTGTGGTATCTCCCGTGTGTTTGGCCATTTGCATCTGGTGATGCGCTAGAGTTCGCTTCTTGGGCCAGAGTGGAGAGGACAGTACGATCTTCCTCCAACATTCACTGGAAGAAGGGCGTTGCTTTTTCCCTGAGTATTTGCTGATATGCCCCCATGCACGCGCCATAGTTAGCCATCCTGGCCAACAAGAGGGCGACAGAGTAGCGTTTCCTGCCTACGGCGTCGAACCTCTTTCCTTCTCGGTCTGAAGGTGTTGACGATTGTCTTCCAAATGCCTGGGCAGCTTTAACGACTACAGAGTTTGGATCGGGATGGCGTTTGATCCACTCCAAACCCTCGTCGTCCGTCCTGTACCATGCCTCGATCCTCTTAGATGTGGGTGGGATGGAGGAAGGGGTCTTCCAGGAACTCTGAATGACCTCGAGGAGGTAGGGTTGGAAGGGCAGGAGGGGAGCAGGCGGGGATTCTGACTGCACCCTTTTGAATACTGGATCCGCTACCGCCTTAGAAGTCTGCTTCACCTCTAGGTCTAGAGTATCTGCCATGCGGGCCATTTGATCTGCAAAGGCACGCACATTGTCTGTAGGGGATGGCGGGTCAACCTCATACGCTTCGTGGGTAGGTGATCTCTCGATCCCGAGAGACAATACCGAGCCCGAGTGGACCGATCGCGGTATCTCGCCATCTTCCTCCTCTTCCTCGGCTGTCACCGACTGAAGGGGAGGGGATGAAGAAACGTCCCGTAATGGTTGCGCCGGCAGGACGGTGGAAGGACGCTTTGATGCCGAAGCCTGTACGGCACACGCCAGCCTCGTGGTCTGTCTGCCCCTTTCCGGTGTTTCCATCACCGGGAGTATCTCCTGTCGGGCCATCACAGTGGAAAGGGACTCCTGTCTGGCTGTCACAGTCGGGAAAAGCTCCTGTCTGGCAGTCACAAGACGAACGGGTGCCTCAATTACCGTGTCCACTGAAATCACAGGGGATCCTGGTCGCTCTACTGGAACCTCTGCCGACCGATGTTCCTCCTGAGTAGGTTGAGGAATAGGCTCCGGTTGGGCCGACTGTATCGGCGAAGACCTCGATGACGAGGTGGCCGAGGAGGCTGTAGTTGGCCGTCAAGAAGAAGAAGACGAGGAAGGAGGTGGCATCGTCTTCTTCTTCTTTGCCGGAGGCTGTGCTGACTTGGAGAGAGACTTGCCCGGGGTGGGCGGAACAAAGGGAGAGTCCGAGGCACGCCGAGACTCTTCTTGCACCCGGCGAAAAGCGATACAAACCGCCGTAGAGGATGGCGGGGTCGCCAACGTCGATCTCGTGGATCTAATCGATCTCACTGATGCAATCAAACTGGCCGAAGAGTGTCGAATGTGTACGGTTTCGGTGGTAACCGTGCATGGTTTTGCGGCCTGTTTTGCCGGCCTCGTGGCTTTGGAAGTTGTCGACATAGCTGCCCTCGGCCTTTTCTGTGCTACCTTCTTTGCTTTTGTCTGGCGAGGTGCGGCCTGGGGTGGGGGATCAACAGATTGTGAGGTCGACGCCCCTGCTGATGTCGACGGTCGAGATGCCGCGGACCGCGCTGCCCTCGACGTCGATGCCGATGGCCGAGACACCGAAGTTGATGTCGACACCAGTGTAGATGTCAATGGTACCAGAGCCAATGTTTGTTGGTAAAGTAGGTATGGTAGTAGATTTTTACGGGATTGTGCCGTCAGCGCTTGACAATGGCGGCACAAAGAAGTAATGTGTGCCTCGCCGAGACACAAAAGACAAAGGGAATGTTTGTCAGAGTCAGGAATCTTCTTCGAACAATTGGTGCATTTTTTGAATCTGGTTGTTGACATCTCAGAATAGCCGAAGTGAGCCGTGTGGTGGAAAAAAAGGAATTGCGAGGGTACGCGTGGGGCGCCCTTTTATGCCCTGCCGGGGCTGGGCGGGGTTACCGCCAAAACTTAAAAGTTTAAAACTAGAGAAGTTTCTGTTGGAGCCCGTGCAGGCGCAGTTTCTCCACAAGTGTGCATTCACAGAGACCACGAAGAAAAAAGATACTTGCAAGAGAAAAGCAACTTAAGACATTCATACAAACGAAGCAGGTGAAAAGAAAAGCCAATGACTATGACTATGAGTGTAGAAACATAGAACCTTGTTGGATCATGTCAGGACTTGGAAAATATACTTTATTTAGATTTTAATCTCCAGAGCTCTTTCACCAGTTTCCTGAAGGGCAAGTGGGTGCCTATTAGCTAGTAAACTATACTTTACACCAGAAATGACACAGCTGTTAATACAATTTTGTCTCCACAAATCTGTCTAATCCCTGTTTGAATCTGTCCAGCTGGTAGATCTCAAAATGCTCATACCAATTACTTATTCTTTTATGATAATGAATTGCTACCTTATATTTGTTTCAAAAACAGGTGGCCAGTTCTGCAACACAGGTAGCTGGAAGAGTAGATGGACAGGACAAAAGCAACAGAGTTCAGGACTTTGATCTCTCAAAATCCTACATTAGGAGGAGGAATGTCCCAAACTAACTTTTCTAAGCACCAAGGCCAGAAGAGATTCCATGCCCCAGCATCTTCAAGAAAAGACAACACTTTGTCTATCATATCAACTTTGGGAGCTCTTCCAAGGCCACCTAAAGCTTATATAGCCTCTTGGGAAAATTTTCTGACTCTATAACAGTGTTTCTCAACCTGGGGGTCGGGGCCCCTAGGGAAGTCACAAGGGGGTATCAGAGTACAAGGAGCACAATATTTTCTGTTGGTCATGGGAGTTCTGTGTGGGAAGTTTGGCCCGATTCTATCGTTGGTGAAGGTCAGAATGCTCTTTGATTGTAGGTGAACTATAAATTCCAGCAACTACAACTCCCAAATGTCATGGTCTAATAAATGAAAAAAACATCCTGCATATCAGATACTTACATTAAGATTCATAGTAGTAGAAAAATTACAGTTATTTATTTATTTATTTCGAGCATTTATATCCCGTCCGTCTCATCTCCACAAAGGGACTCAGGCCAGCTTACAACAGGCAGCCATTAGATGCCAATTCAATATATTAAAAAAATCATAATTACAAATAATATAGTTAAAACAGTTATAAACATTCAATTAAAACACTTTGCCAGTTTAAACCATAATCCAGATCAATCCATTGCAGTCCACTAAAAACTGGAGGTACATTTCTCTTCCCAGTTGATCTGTCTATTGTTCAAATGCTTGATCTCACAGCCAGGATTTGATCTAATCTGATTAGGGAGGGCCCCCCACAGAGAAGGCCCTGTCTTTCGTCCCTACCAGTCAGGATTATGAAGGAGGTGGAACCGAGAGCACGGCCTCCTTGGATGATCTTAACATCCTTGGTGGTTCATAGAGGAAGATACGTTCAGACAGGTAAATGTTCTAGAATATGAGAATAGATTGTACTCATATAATCCTGGAGGTACATTTCTTGTCACTTGTGTAATTGAAGGATCCTTGAAGGGGTTATTGTGGTCTGGGTCCACAAAAGGGTTGCTGTCGAAGTCTGACATAGCGGGGGCCGGGCACGGCGAAGAAGCAATGAAAATAATTTTATAGTTGGGGGTCACCACAACATGAGGAACTGTATAAAGGGGTCAACCTTTAATTTAGAACATGGCTGCTTCCCAATATCCTTTACATTGCTCTTGGTGGTCACTGCAACTGGTTTTGTCATTTGGGAGTTGTAGTTGCTGGGATTTATAGTTAACCTACAATCAAAGAACATTCTGAACTCCTCACTACCTCACTACCTCTGAGAATGCTTGTCATAGATGCAGGCGAAACGTCAGGAGAAAAATTGCCTCCAGAACATGACCATATAGCCCGGAAAAACCTACAACAACCCATTCTGAACTCCACCAACAATGGAATTGAATCAGTCTTGGCACACAGAACTCCCATGACCAACAGAAAATATCGGAAGGGTTGGAGGGATTGACCTCACGTTTTAGAGTTATAGTTCACCTATATCTAGAGAGCACTGTGGAATCAAACCATGATAGATTTAAACCAAACTTGGCACGAATACTCAATATGCCCAAATGTGAACACTGATAGAGTTTGGGGGAAATAAACTTTGATGTTTGGGAATTGCTGATCCCCACCAATGATAAAACTGGGCTAAGCTTTCCACACAGAACCCCCATGCCTAGTAGGGACTCATTGGCTTGAGCCTCCCTTCAGCCTCACGTGCTTTCCGTCACCCGAATATGCGCACCATGCTGCCATGAGCCAAACACACCTCTCCTCTCTGTTTGGAATCTCAAAAACAGCCCTCCCCTTGGCTGAGAAGTCGGCTGAGAGGATCGCCAATTACAGCGGAGGGGGGCTTTTGGTGGGAGGATTCACCTGTTTCCACAAAGGAAGAGAAGAACAGGTGGAGAGATCTTCAGCCTTCTCTGCCAAAGACCATCAAAAATGTATGTTTTGTGATGGTCTTTGGTGACCCCTCTGAAACCCCCTCATGGCCTCCCTCCCAGAGGTCCTGACCCCCAGGTTGAGAAATGCTGGTCTGGAGGAACAGAGAAAGAGGTCTTGTGGATAATGGCTTCTTGATTCAGAGATTATTTTCTAAGAGACGCTTGACTGGTGCTTTCCCAGCTATCCTTCTGTAGGCAAGTGAAAACATTTTTGATTTGGCAGATCTTTTAAAAAAACTAATTGCTCATAGGGAAAGAGCCTTTCGAGAGTGTGCAGGATTGTGTTTTTTTTTTTTTTCAATTTTAGTGGGCATGCTTTGATCATGTCTAATTCTATGGGAGTTGAAATATATATTTATACTTTTCATTATGTTAACTTTTAGCTCAGTTTCAGGCCTTGGAAAAGCTGGGGTAAATAATTAAAAACCAATTGTTTTTGCACATCATATATCTTTTTAAAAAAAAAAAATCAGATGAAACCTACCAATTGGGGCTAGGTAGTCAATGGTCACAAGAAAAATATGTACTTGAAGTGACACTGGAGAAGACCCTGAGCTCAGGACAGAGAAGGAGGATGGCTTACCTGATTATATACTTAATAATCAGACTGAAAATGAAGACATACCTGAAAGGCTACTACACAGCTATAACTGCAAAAGTTGCGTATGCTCCCATCAGACATAGCGAGGTGATACTGAGGGATGGCTGAGGTCTTACAGCTGTTACATTGGACCTGGACACCTGACAGAACAGCAAAGCATAACAAAAGGGGACTTAATGGATTTTAACCCTTGGCTTTTTGGAACAAACCAAGGCAAGGCAAATCGAGGAGTTACCTGAAGATGTGACCATTTTAACTCTGTGGGCTGACAGGCAGTTCACAGAACAGAACAGCTCAGTTTTTCCCAAATTATTTGTGTTTTCAATCATCTCAGCCGATGATCGCAGAGTTTTACATAATGCACATGGAGTGATTTTGGCTGACTTCTGCAGGGGAGAAAAAGGAATAAACAAGGGATTTCCCTGCCAGATGGGGACAGAAATGATGCGCTTGATCTGCAAAAAGGTAGTCTAAACAAGTAAAAATATAACATTGCAAGAAGCAGAAAAAGAAAAAGAATGAACAGAACTTGGAACACTGGCTAGACATAATTTTAGATGAGCAAAAGATTTGGAAAAAAGATAAATCTGTGCAAGTTTAATAGGGTTTCATTTTTTATGCCAACAGAAAGGTTTCCCCATATGACCCTTCTTTTTCTCATTAACTTTTTGGAGATGCATTTAAAAAAATCTGCTTGAAGAAACACAAGAATTTAACCAACTGGCATGATGGACATTTTGCTGGAATTGTTATTGCTGTGCCATGCAGTGTTTAGTTGCTGAATTTTTGGGGGGTTGAACTCAAATATTATAATAGTGATACAATATAATAATTTTATAAGAAGTAAAAGAAAAGGCCATATGTGAATCTTTCCATAATATTGGTTATAGCGGGAACGGCCCCAGTTAAAGAACAAGGCCCCATCTACACAGCCATATAAAATCCAGATTATCTGCTTTGAACTGGATTATATCTGTCTACACAGCCATAGAATCCAGTTCAAAGCAGATAATCTGAATTTTATATGTCCACAGAATGGCACTGGGGATGGAACTATACAACTCATGGAGACACTATCTTTTAATGATTTAGCAGACTTGAGAACAAATATCTGGGTTCTACTCCACAATTCCTGTTTACCTGTGGAGTTTCTCCACAACCACGTACCCTTCAGGAAGATTCCTTATATGTCATTAAAGAGATACTGCTGAGGTTTTCCATTTCACTCCTGTGTGACTCTAATGCGCATACTCACAAACTGAGTAATTTAAAACATATAAGAAGGAAAATATCTCAAAGGAAAACCAGACCTGCTTGTACGCCGTGATGCACGTTGAGCTGCAGAACTTCTTGGACTGCCCCTCGATCTGAAGCATGTGGCACTGGCCTGAGGTACTGTAGCAGTAGCTCCCACAGTTTTCGCAGCAGTTCATGGTGAGGTTGTTTGCTGAACGAAACTTGGAAAAGCAGGCATCGCTGCAGAGCTTGTGCACGACGTTCTGGTAATTCACTTCATGCCGAATCTGGAAAAAGGGAGGAAAAAGAGGGTATAAAATTGAGCCATCAACAAGTCACATAAAAACCTTTCTTTTCAAGAATATTTTGCAATATGGTTTCCTCTAAGTGAAACGCCCACAGATGTAAAGGGAGATCAATAGCCTAGCTCAAAAGTACAACTAAGGACGCATCCACACCAGTGGTGTCAAATTTGTGGCCCTCCAGGTGTTTTGGACTTCAGCTCCCAGAATTCCTGGCTACTGGACAAGTTGGCTAGAGCTTCAAGGGGTTGGAGGCCCACAAGTTTCACACCTACACTGTTGAATTATGTATCATATATACTTTAGTATAAGCTGAGTTTTTCAGCCCTTATTTTAGGCTGAAAAAGCCCCCCTCGATTTATACTTGAGTCAGTTATTTATTATTTTACTCTGTCATTATTATTATTTTATTACATTTATTATTTTACTCTATTTATTATTATTATGAAAGAGACTCCAGTGGTGCGGCGGGTTAAATTGTTGATCTGCTGAGCTTGCTGACTGAAAGGTCAGCGGTTTGAATCTGGGGAGCAGGGTGAGCTCCCGCTATTAGCCCCAGCTTATGCCATCCTAACAGTTTGAAAACATGAAAAGATGAATAGATCAATAGGTACCGCTCTGGCAAGAAGGGAACGGCACTCCATGTAGTCATGCCAGCTACATGACCTTGGAAGAGTGTATGGATAAAACCAGCTCTTCAGCTTAGAAATGGAAATGAACACCATCCTGCAGAGTCGGACACGACTAGACTTAACATCAAGGGGAAACCTTTGCCTTTATTATTATTATTATTATTATTATTACATTTATTATTTTACTCTATTATTATTGGAAGGATACGTAAGCACATTTACATTGAAGGTTAGAATAATGGTTTAATCAGAGTTGGACAGTCTTATCTTACAGTTTTATGGAAATATTCAAAAACATTTAACCTACTGATGCCTCAATTAATGTAATTATATTGGTATCTATTTTATTTTGAAATCTACCAGTAGCTGCTGCATTTCCCACCCTCGGATTATACTCGAATCAGTATGTTTGTGATCTTATAATTGGGCTGACTTATACTCGAGTATATACAGTAGTTTGACATCACTGGGCAGACCACTCTATATGTGATCTAACTGTTCTCTTTTTTGCCACTTCCCTTAGCACTTGCACATCAAAAACTAACTTGTAAAGCTTATAAAGGGTAATGTATGGCTGAATGGATATTGATCCCAGCAACCTTGCCTATCCCGCATTCAGAACAAAGAATAGGGCGCAAGTTCAGTTACCACTGCATTCTTCTGGCACATGCTGCACTTGGTGGAAATACTGTGTATGTGATTGGTGACAACAGGCTTCTTTTTCAGCTCATGCATGGAAAGACATGCCTGGCTACAGAAGTCTTTGCTGGAATTTGTGTTGTCAAACTGAGCAGTGATCACATCCTTTGGATTCAGGATGTTCCTGTGGAATTGGGAAAAAAGAAGAAAAAAAACAGAGCTATCAGTTTGGGTTGCTTTAAACGATCAAGTTCATTGCCGTTTCAAAGGCCACTGCAGTAACGTTTTTTCAAGTTTGAAAAGGGAACAACTGGTTCTGAGAAAATATTGGTATCAAGACCAAATCAGGTGCTGAATTAGAATTTAGGCTAAGCCCACCTTAACAGCACAAGAAAAATGAAGAAAACAAGAAGGAAAAGCTAAGTTACCTGGTACCTCCCCAGGTTTCACAGGAACTCTCTCATACTGTTTCCCATCCTATATACTCCTAGACCACGTTGTCAAACTCAAGGGCCGTGGGCCAAATCCATTTTGCCAGGTCATTTTATGTGGCTCTCCAGATGCTGTAGTTCAACTCCTGTATTCCTCAATATTAGGCATCATGACTAGAGCTGATGGGAGTTATGATAGTGGCATCTAGAAGGCTGCAATTTTTTCTGTTTAGTTGCGATGGTGGGATCTGGATTTAGTGCAGTGGTTCTCAACCTTCCTAATGCCGTGACCCCTTAATACAGTTCCTCATGTGGTGACCCCCCCCAACCATAAAATTATTTTCATTGCTCTTTCATAACTGTCATTTTGCTACTGTTATGAATCGTAATGTAAATATCTGATATACAGGATGTATTTTCATTCACAGGACCAACTTTGGCACAAATACTCGAGATGCCCAAATTTGAATACTGGTGGGGTTGAGGCGGGATTGATTTTATAAGTTGGGAGTTGTAGTTGCTGGGATTTATAGTTAACCTACAGACAAAGAGCATTCTGAACTCCACCAATGATGGAACTGAACCAAACTTGGCACACATAACTCTCATGACCAAAATAAAATGCTGGAAGGATTTGGTGGGCATTGACTTTGAGTTTTGGAATTGTAGCTCACCAATAACAAGGGAGGAAGAGGGCTTTTGGTGGGAGATTTTGCCGTCTGTTTCTGAAAAGGAAGACGGAGAGATCTTTAGCCTTCTCTGCCAAAGGGATTTCTAAGACCATCAGAAATATGTTTCCTGATGGTCTTTGGCAACCCCTCTGAAACCCCCCCTTGCGACCTCCCCCCCCCCCCCCCGGGAACCTGACCCCCCAGGTTGTGGATATGAAGTCTATCATTAAAGTGTCCTTTAACACTTTCCCAACCTCAGAGCCACAAGTGTTGTTGGACTGCGATTTCCAGTATTCCCATAATAAAAAATGATGGGAGTTGTCGTTCAGTAATACCTGTGGACCCAAACTGGGTGAAAACTAAAGAGCACTGACCACTATATATATAAAAAAGATAGTTGGCCCTCTGTATCCATAGGTTCTTTGTCAATGGATTCAACAGCCATTTGAAGACAACCATCAGGCTGATGTGGCCCTCAATGAAAATGAGTTTGATGCTCCTGCCATAGTTCAATGTATATCGGGCCATATTTACAGGGATTTCATCCCCATGATTTCAAATGCTCTGATACAAGCCACCATCATCCTTACTTGGAGCAGCTGAAACAAGTTTTCTTGGTCGAAGCTGGTGGCCGGGTGGCTGGTACAGTATATCCCGTGAGGCACAGTGTGGAGCAAAAGAGTTGAGTGGAGCCTTTCCTCTGATAAGCAGTTTGCCCCTTCTGCAAGATCTTCTTACAGCCAGAGCAGGAAACCCGGATAGCTGCACTTGGGACTGCAGGAAGCAGTTTGTTCACTCCAGAGGAGGGCATGTTGGGTGGAAAACCTGATGTCAACTGTGGAGCTTACCAAAAAAGAGAAGAAACTATTGGAAATAGCAACCTCCCAAGCCTTTCACTGTTTATTTATTAACATGTATATTTGCTAACCTGTATTCTATGTGTATGTTGATTTGTCAGTTTGCCTTACTTCTTTGGTGTCGGAGGGGTTATGGACATGTAATTGTACTGAGCATATGCAGACTTGGGGCTCCATTTTGTATTCAGTGTTTGCATCAGTGGAGGTGGATGCATGTATGTGTTTGGTCTTCAATGAAAGAAGTGGCTGTTTAGATACTTCAACAGAGAAATGTGACTTATAGACTTCAGTGTGTACAACTATACCTAAAGTCTATGAACTACTGATACTCAACACAGAGAAGAACTTTAATAAGAAATGTGCCTGTTTGGTGAATACAACTTGTTTATGAGTAAACAAGACATGTTATTATTTTCAAAGAATACTTTGTGTGTTTTTTTTATCCTTGAGTGCATATTTTGAACTAAATATCTTTTGGGCAACTGCAAATACAACTTCAAAGAAACAACCATCCTCTGCTAACCAAATATATTATTGTAGTGGCATGTCTTTATCCTTAGCTATTTAAAGACATGGTTCTTCGGTTTAATAGCTGTTACCTGTGTGCCGTTACATTAATGCTTATAAATATCACTTGTTCAAAGGTCATGCTTTTCTTGACTAGTGGTTTTCAAAATGTGGTCTCAACATGTTAATGAGGATTCACATTTGCCAAATGGATGTGACATCATTTTTACCTTTCCAATGGGTTATGGAATTTCCAATAGAAACAGGCTGTTATGACTAGATCATCATTACAAGTCCACCATCTAAGTGCCTGACCAAACAGCATCCTCAGATGGGACAGTCTATTTCTGAGGGGCTGCACCCTTTTGTCAGTTATCAGTATTATTACACAGCCCAACCAAATAAATAAATAAATCTTGGTATCTTGGTTTTTAGGCCTATTCCTGGGGTTATTTGTGGCACTGATTCGGAAAACTGAATTGGATAGACCACATCAGTACTAATTTCCTAAGTATTATTTATTTATTTATTTATTTGTGATATTTCTATCCCGGCTTTCTCGAACCCGAAGGTGACTCAAGGCGGCTTACAACCCAGCAGCCATTTGATACCGTAATATACAGTATAAATTTTAAACATTTAAACAGATTTATCAAATCACAAAATAAAACCATTTAAGGGCATATAAAAACCAGTATCTTCACTGTTCAACACGTTGTCCAAAAAAACATCGTCTGAGCCATTCCATAATTCAGTTCCATATGAATCTGTATTTAACTACTGCACTACATTCCCAAAGGCTTGTTCAAAAAGCTAGGTTTTTACTTTCCTCCAAAAGGTCGGGAGGGAGGGGGCTGATTTAATATGGTTATCATTATTTTATATAGCAACTGATAGATGGAATATGATCTGCAGCTCAAAAACTAGGACTGATAGGAGAAAACGGGTGCCATTTTTTGAATCAGCATGTCAACTATACCCAGAAAGAGGTCTGTTTGAGACACCAAAATGTATGTTGGCCAGTGATATTTTTTTAGTGCCAAATAAAAGTCTTTTCTAGTGATCATGCATTTTATCTATACTGTGGAAGAAACATTTTTGCCTGGATGCTGTTGCCTGAAGCAATGGATACAACCAAATGTCATTAAATTGTCTGACTTCCAGTCCCAGAATACCATAGAGTTGTGTTGGAGGAACTTAAAAAGTATCCTCTCTAGAAATTTGCTAGATCCTGCAAGGCACATCTATAGCAACTTCAAGGGAAGCATCCCACAGAATCACCCGGAAGACCTAGCAAATGCATTTCTCCCTGGACATGAGGGAAGGGGTGGTCTTACTATATGTGAACCATCCTGGAAGCAATGCTCAAAGGTGGCACAGATGTCTCCAAATTACGTAAAACAAGTAAGGCAAAGGCATGGACTCCTCTCAGTCTACGCAGTTCTGCGCTCCCTTCCCAAGTACGGCTCCTTACCAAGAGGGCTGCCACTGACGGAAAACACGGCACTGATCTTTAGTTCCCCTTCCCGAGTTTTCGGCTGCTGGCCATATTCCTGAAATAAACAATTGCACATGAAATCAGCTCTCTCCAACTCACCTTGAAACCGAGGTCTTATTCAGGAGACTCACTCCCTTACTCTAATGCAATTATGGGACACAGCCTCTTGCCCAGTAATGGAAGCCATGACTTGCTCCCTATCTTATGCATATATTATGCTAACTTCATCCATGATGAAGGAATGGCTTAATGCTCTCTGAGTTTTGACAATCATCCCTCCACATCTGCATTTCTTTCAAATATCCAGATTGGATTATTTGGTTAATATTTTTTTCTAGAAATCTGTAGGTCCCCCAGCATAGCTCTGCTCAACACTTCTCAATCAAAAAGATAAAATAGAATGGTGGCGATGGTGATGCCACACAATTGCACTGGAGGATCAAAAGATTCCTTGAAAGGTATTCTGTTAGGCAAAAAAAAACAAAACCTAGGTGTTTTTATTCACATTATTCCCACTTCTGCAGGGGTCCTGTGGTTCCCTAACCAGAGTAAATGTGGAGAGTGATGACTGTATTTTCCTCTTATGTTTACACGTGGATTACATAGACAACTACAAAGTCTTCATGGGGAGAAACCCAGAAGTAACAAAAATATTAAAAGGGTCAAGAACAGAGAGGTCATCCTATTCCTGTTTCTTCACCAAAAAAGCAGAGTAAGAATTGTGCTATAGGCCACATGATTCTTTCAGGGTGCAGTTCCATCCTTTAGACCACTGCTTCTTGAACTGTGTGTCTCAATCCTAATTGGGGTGCCCTTAGTTCAATGTTAGGATCACCAAAAATTTGGCAACAGTAAAAACTTTCTGAACACCACCAATTTACATAAATCTGTTAGCAACAACATGCAGAGTTTAAAGTGGACTATGCAGAAAATTCGCCATCTATACTCCACAAAAAAGGAAAATCTCCTTGTTTAAACAAGCCTTGCAAATGCCGATTTACCATCAGGAAGTATCTATAGGTATCTATTTTCGATACCTATTTACCTGGGGTCACAAAAAAACTCTCAAATGGAAAGGGGTTGTGAGTGGTAAAAGTTTAATAATAATAATAATAATAATAATAATAATCTGGTTGCTGTGAGTTTTCCCAGCTGTATGGCCATGTTCCAGAAGCATTCTGTCCTGACATTTCGCCCACAGGGCTAACTTCTCTGGCTGAATGAGTCTGTAGTGCCTTTCGTGTTCCTTGATTTGTGTTTGGTCAATGCTGTATTTGGTGGTCACTGTGTATATTTGTCCACAGCTGCACAATATATGGCAGACTCCTGCAGAGATGAGAGGATCCCTCTTATCCTTTGCTGAATGTAGCATTTGTTGGAGAGAATGCTTCCGGAACATGGCCTTACAGCCAGGAAAACTCACAGCAACCCAGTGATTCCAGCCATGAAAGCTTTCAACACAACAACAACAACAACAACAACAACAACAACGATAATTTCTTACCCACCTCTCCACGTGGCTTGAAGTGGATTACGGAACAATTAAAACACATAAACATTGTAAAAATGCCACAGATACACATATTAAAATGTATTACTATAAAATATGTATCAAAATAAACAAAACAGATATTAAACGAAGGGCAAACTTTTAAAATTCAGTCCTGCTTTTGACCGCACTAATTTCCCAAGTCCCATGTGCACAAAAAATAAATAAAAACTACACTTTTCAGATGAAAAGTGTTTGAAATTCTCTACAAAGTTTTCTTACTAGATTATTTTTGACCAGGGCTAAACAGAAAGGGCAAAAACCAAAAGCCTGCGCCAGAAGGGCCCTAAAGTGATAGAAATGGCCCAATTACATTTCTAGGCTTTCAAAATGATACTAGTAACTTCACAGTGCTGTCCACCACAGTTCTAGAGGATGCTGAAATGGCGCTGTGAGGTCTTGTTGGTTCTTGCTGCTCATCTGTGCAACGCAGCTTCAGCCTCACAAGCAATGATATCCTTATACATGGATACCGATAAAGAGTTTGTAGTTTATGTCTATCTTACCTCAGTATTATCTGGTTCATCCTTAACTTTATTCGCCAGCCCCAGCTGAGGTGCCATAGCTTTATCGTAATCATTATCCAAAGGCTCTTCCTTAATTCTAATACTTGATGTATAGGTATTCCCAAGCTCTTGCCCAACAGATTCCTTGTTAGAAAACAGATAGTTGGACTCCTACCATAAAGGAATTGCAAGACGGCAATTAGTATACATAATTTTTCCAAATATGCCAGAATTTTTCTCCATACTTCTCAATAATTTCTTCAAAGTTTCAGAATTACGCCTCATTTCTGCCCATACATAAAATCCAAATGCAAATCTTTAGATTTCTCCACCTTTAATAATTGGAATGTTGAATTATTTTTAACGTTTATATTGTGTGTCAGAAATATTAAAAATTAACAGGGTATTTTTGATCACAATAGTGTGAGTCAAGCATTGAAAGAGTTAGTAGACCGAAGCCTGTTAGAATTAGTGGGCCAAAGCTAGTGTCGCCCTGAGGAGAATGAGTAGGCCAAAGCCGGTTTGTGTGTATTTTGCCTCAGTGAGGGAACTCCTTGGTTTGTGTGGTTTTGTTCTTTTTATCACTTTGGGCTACTGGTGCTGGATCACACTGCTGCTGCTAAGTTGCTCTGCTATACATTCATGGAGAGGGTCTTTTGTTAATTAGCCCACTCACCCAACAAAGGTTATGGGCCCGGCATGCTTCCGCTGCATGCAAAGCTACTATGTATTTGTTTATTTGTGTTGTGGAAACCTTGTTATTGTAAATAGTGCAACAATTTATTTATTTATTTACGTCATTTATATGCCACCCTTCTCACCCCGAAGGGGACTCAGAGCGGCAGCTTATAAGATACATATACATACAATATATTATATTATTAGCATAGTACAATATCAGTATTATATATTACTATATTGTACTATACCATTATATTGTAATATTATTAGTAATATTACATGTTATATAAAATATATAATTATAATATATTAGCAGTAGTAGTATTATATTGTATTACATTATAATATTAAAAATATTATATGTATATACAATATATTATATTATTATATTATTAGCATAGCACAGGAAACAAGGTGGAACTGTCCCCTGGCCCCATCTCTCTTCACTCTGACTCAGAGCAGCAGTAAAAAAACTAAATTATTTTACTACAAAGAAAAGCCTTCAATAGAAGAGAGAACATTGGTCTGTATATTTTTGTTCTTTTTATCACTTTAGGCTACTGGTGCTGGGTCACACTGTGCTACTAAATTACTCTGCTGTACATTTATGAGAAGGATCTTTTGTTATTAAGCCCACTCACCCAACAAAGGTTCTGAGCCCAGTATAGCCCAGTATAACCCAGTACAGACCAGTAGAGACCATACTGAGATTGAAGAAATATGGCAATGGTATTTCAAGCAAGTGGATTGCTTTTTGAAAGGTTGATTGTCAGCAATTATGACACATGGTCATTTAAAATTAATTTTTTTTGTTAAGAGACAATTTGTGGGAAGTAGTGGAGAATTCCCCAGATAAAGAAGGAGAAAATGATGACAAACTGAAGGCAGATCAGAGTTTTTAAATGGTATAGTCTTTAAGACATATTATACTAAAGGATGCCCTCCTTTTCCTGGAGAAAGAACTGGGCTACTGAGGCTCTCTGATTGCTTTCTTGCTTGCTTGCCTGTCTGCTCGCCTTCCCTCCCTCCCTCCTACTTTCCCCCCCTTTCCTTTTTCTCGTTTCCATACTTTTTCTTTCTTCCCCTCACCTTTCCTTTCCTTTCTTCCTCCCTTCCCCTCATTCATATGTGTTCTAGCAAAAGAAGGAAGAGAAGCAGGAGAGACAAAGGAGCAAGGAGTGAGATAAAGTAGGAAAGGAAGAGAAAGAAAAGGTATGAAGGGAGGGGAGGGAAGAAAGAGTAAGGAATGGAAGGGCCGAAGACAGGGATGGAAAAGAAAAAGAAAAAAGAAGGCAAGGAGGTGAAGTTCAGCTTTCCCTACTTTTATACCTTCTGGCTCTGTGATTTTCTCTTTTGTCTTCCTAGGGTTTATTTCAACCTTCCCTTCATTTGCTTAGACCACTCTGTCTTCTAACTTCCCAATCCTGATGTACCTTCACTCTCATAGCCTGAACTACAGCCTCCAGAACCATCTAGTTCCAGGGAGCTGTAATTCAGGCTTACCGTATATGCTCGAAACAAAAAACTGGGAAAACTTATTGAGTATAAGCCGAGGGTGGGAGATGCAGCACCTACTGGTAAATTTCAAAAATAAACCATTATTCTAACCTTCTTCAATATAAATATGCTTACGTACCCTTCCAATAATAATAAAGAAAATAAAATAATAAATGTAATACAAATAATAGAGTAAAATAATTAAAATGTAATAACAACAATAATAGAGAAAAATAAATGTAAAAATAATAACAGACTGAACTAATAAATGTAATAAAAATAATAACAGAGTAAAATAATGTAAATGCAATACTAGAGTAAAATAATAAATGTAATAAAATAATAATAAAGTAAAATAATAAATATAATGAAATAATAATAGTAATAGTAATAGTGTATAATAATAAGTAACCTTGACCCGAGTATAAGCCAAGGGGTGCTTTTTCAGCCTTAAAATGGACTGAAAAACTCAGCTTATACTCGAGTATATACGGTATTTTTTTGCATATTCTCATCATTCTGATTACATTACCTGTTTTGGCTAGCTGCTTCTTCACTCTCATGTAGGGCCTTTCCCTACTTCTAGGTGGCTCAAGAAAAGACTCCTAGGTTTGAATCTATATCACTCACCTTTCAGGTGTTTGAGTAGTTGAACACATCACTACACTAGCAGAGTGTCACTAGAAAATCTGTACAATAATTCTACACAGAAAAGCAATCTGACCATCGTATCATGCAAAACATCCACAGTCAGACGTGCACAATACATACTTACCCTGAAGTTGATTTCCGGGGTTTGTGGTCCTAATTGGGTACGTAATGTTTCTTCTACTTGAGGAAAACAAACATTCAGTTAGAAAAAAAATGGGAGAGGTTCCCTGAACTTATTGCACAAATTGCTGTTACATTTATCCAGAGCAAGCACAAAGGAAGAATCCTCCATTTATTTCAGCAAGAGTAACTTACTGTTGAAATAAGGGAAGTTACAACTGCCATGTCTCAAAGTTTGTGACTTTGAGCTATTCGGCGGTGGACAGAAACAGGTAAATCAAAATGAAGTGCCTACTTATTGCAGTGGAATATGAGAGATGCTATGATAAGGAAAACGGCATTATTTATTTATTTACTATTTTTAAAACCCACTCTCTCTCACCCTGAAGGGAACTCAGAGCAGCTTACGTTACATGTATATACAATATATTATATTATTAGCATAGAACAATATTAGTATTATATATTACCATATTGAATTATACCACTATACTGCAATATTATTAGTAATATTACATGTAATATTTAATATATAACTATTATATTCTATTATTAGTAATATATTATAATATAGTATATGATAAATATTGGTAGGTTACTCACCTGTAACCATGTTTCTTCGAGTGGGCCTCTGTGAATCCACACTTATGGAAAATCTGCGCCTGCGCAGGTCCCAACAGAAAACTTTCCAAGTTGAAACTTTTAAGTTTTGGCGGTAACCCCGCCCAGCCGCCCGCAGGGCATAAAAGGCGCCCCCCGCATGCACTCCACCATTCCTTACACCGCATAGCAAGGAATAGGGGGAGGTTTGCAAGAGGGGACGGCTGGGCGGGTTAGTGTGGATTCACAGAGGCCCACTCGTAGAAACATGGTTAGAGGTGAGTAACCTACCATTTTTCTTCGTGGCCTCTGTGAATGCACACTTATGGAGAGCCAGCAAGCTAAGGTCCCGGATGGTGGGAAGCAAACCGACACCAATTGAAGGACCAAAACATGTTTTATTCATGAATAAAGGAAGACCTTGTACATCACATGAGAGTATCAAGTGTGCAGAAGCATATACAGTAACGTAAACATCACCCCGTTGCATAAGCAGGTATACAATAGAAGGGGAACACATTCCACATACGGTTAGGCATCAGTGAATGAACCAGTAGGTATCACAGTAGATAAACACATGTCATAACAAGAAATACTCAGGACCCATCATGGGCCCGACAAGTGGTAACAATACAGGTAAGAAGAGATATCGAGGACATTGGGTATGTGCAAGTACTGTATGTGTATTGCAGGCATATCATTTGAGAAAAAACACGTTACATAGAAGAACAACAAACTTCTTGAAATTTGTACTCCCGGAACGGGAGGAAAACAATGGGGTATACACACGATCAATGTACCCGGCAGGGGTCGTCAAGAACACAGTCCTTATTGTAGAAACATGTCAGCGCCCTAAAAGAAGGGCAACAACAAAAACCCAGGGAGCCCTAGTGACCATTTTCAAAGGGGACAAGTCGACAAGATTGCTCGACCAAAGGCGGTCTCATGTCAAGACCGAGTGTCCAGTCGATAGTGGGAAATGAAAGTCATTGGGTTAGACCAAATGGCCGCCTTGCAAATCGAGTCCAGCGGGATCCCCCGCAGGAATGCTGTCGTGGCTGCCATGGCCCTAGTCGACCTGATTGTGCCATCGACGACGGCGGCTTATGCGCCAGTTCCTAACAGAGTTCGATCGTCGAGGCAATCCATCGAGAAAGTCTTTGGGAGGAGAGTGGCAACCCCAGTTTGTCTGTCACATAAGCGACGAAAAGTCTGGGAGTTTTTCTCAGGGCAGCAGTCCTTTGTCTATAGAACAACAATGCCCTTCGAACGTCTAGAGAGTGCAATCTCTTTTCCGGTAACGATGAAGGGTTTTGGAAGAAAGCCAGCAGGACTATGTCCTCGTTGACATGGAAGGAAGACACCACCTTTGGTAAGAAGGTGATATCGGTCCTCAGCACTACTCGATCGGTATGAAAAAGTAGGTAGGGCTCATTGACTCGCAATGCCGCCAACTCCGAAGGCCTACGGGCCAATGTGATAGCGACCAGGAAGGAGACTTTCCATGAAAGAAGACGAAGGTCCGTTGTGGCTAAGAAGGGAGGGCCTGTTAGCTGGGAAAGGACGATGTCGAGGCTCCATCCCGGCGTTGGTGGGTGGATTGGTGGATTAAGATGGTTGTAACCTCTCAAAAAGGTTTTGATGAGATGGTTGCCGAAGAGTGAGGGGGAGCCTAGTCTCTGGACATACCAGGAGATCGCTGTGACGTAAGACTTTAGAGAGGCCAAGGTAAGCTACTGAGTCGTCAGAGAGAGAAGGAAGTCCAAAATCGTCAGTATCGACAGTGGAAATTCCGGAATCGCTCGGAGTCGGAGGAACTCTTGGAGGCGCCCGATGCGATAAGCATATGCTCTCGATGACGAAGGCTTGTGTGCTGCCTCGAGGATCGATTGGAGCTCGGGGCAAAAAGGCTCTAGAACGTTATCTTCCATGCCGCCAGATGGAGGAATGAAACATCTAGATGCAGAAGGAGGCCGTTCTCTCTGGATAAGAGGTCTGGGCGAGGTGGTAACTTGATCGCCTGAGAGTTGGATAGCTTCAGGAGTACTGGGAACCAAACTTGTCTCAGCCATTCCGGCGCGATGAGAATGCAGTAGGCCCAGGACATCTCGATTTTCTCAATCACCCGAAGTAAGAGAGGGATCAGAGGAAAGATGTACAGGCATTGGGTTGACCAGTCCAGCAGGAATGCGTCTCCTAGATATCCTGGTACTGCATTCTGAGGAAGGCGTGCACCGAAGAGTGGGAGCTGACGATTGGAGCAGCGAACAGATCAATCGATGGCCAACCCCACGTGTCGAACAGGGCTTGGAGCTCTATTGTGTCAAGCTTCCACTCGTGGGACGTGGACGTAGAGTGGCTCAGGGAGTCGGCCTGGTCGTTCAGATGACCTGGAAGGTGAAGCGCCAATGGGTAAATTGCGTGCTGGATGCACCAGTTCCACAGTTTTGTGGCCAGCGTTAGCAGCTTCCTGGAGCCAGTGCCCCCCTGCTTGTTGATATAATACATGGCCATCATGTTGTCTGTCTGGATCTGGACCACTTGCCCCGTCAGGAGGGGAAGGAAGGCCTTGAGAGCCTTGAAGATGGCTAACAGTTCTATGTAGTTTATGTGGTGAGATTGTTCCTCTGGGGACCACAGGTGTTGCATGGAAAATTGTCCCGTGTGGGCGCCCCAGGCGAACGTCGATGAGTCGGTCATGAGCACGGCTGATGGTTGCCTCGCATGGAAAGGTAGGCCTATGCAGACATTTCAACGATCCTTCCACCAATTCAGAGAGTGTCGAACTACAGCCGGCATTGACAGCAGTTTTGTTTTGGGATCTCGACAGGGGTCGAAGTTGTCAAGGAACAAACGCTGCAAGGGGCGCATCTTGAGTCTGGCAAACGGTGTAACAGCTACCGTTGACGCAATGTGCCCCAAGAGAACTTAGATCTGGTGCGCCCTCAGCTTGGTGGGAAGAAGGCATCTTGCATTCTCATGTTGGAGGGCCTGGAACCTGACCGATGGGAGGGATACCTTTTCCCTCGTAGAGTCGAAGTCGACGCCGATAAACTTTATCGATGTCGCAGGTGTGAGGTGGGATTTCTCGGCATTTAGTTGTAGACCGAGCTTTCGCAGCAGGTTGAGGGTGAAGGCGATCTGATCCCGAAGGTCGGGAGACTTTGAGGCCAGTAACCAGTCGGCCAGGTGAGGAAAAATGCGGATTTTCCTTCTGAGATGTGCGGCAAACACGGACATGCATTTGGTAAATGGTCTGGGTGCCGTCCCGATTCCGAACGGAAGAATGGTAAATGAAAAAGTCTTTTCTCCTATTTTGAAGGAGAGGAATCTCCTGTGGTTTTCCCGAATGGATAAATGGAAATATGTGTCTTTCAAGTCTATTGATGAGAAAAAATCGCCTCGATGAAGCATGGGGATGATTGACGATACCGTCACCATTCTGAATTTTGTCAGTTTCATGAATTTGTTGAGTGCCCTGAGGACGAGGATCGGCCGAAGGGAGCCGTCCGGCTTCGGTACCATAAAGTACCTGGAGAAGAAGGCACAACCGTCTAAACGAGACGGAGATCTTCGGATCGCCCCTTTTGCCAACAAGGAATCGACTTCCGCTAAGATCGGGGGAGACGGATCGGTTCGAACAATAATTCCGGTTGGAGGTAAGTCTTTGAACTGTAACGCATAAACGTCTTGAACAATCTTTAGCACCCATGCATTGGATGTGATATGGTGCCAGGCCTGGATGAAAGTTCTTAGACGATCTCCAAACTTGACCGGATTGTTGATCACAGTGTTGGGAAGGCAAACCGACAAGGGCGAGGTGGGCACGGCAGAAGTAACGGACACGGATTCGGTATCGTCGGAGAAAACGTCAAACCCGACGTCTGGAGTTGCCATTGTTTTGTGTTTGGTGAGTCCGAGACCTCTGTGGTTGCTGGACTCGGCGCTGCTGCTGTTGTTGCTGGGGCTGGGCCTGGGCTGGCGGAAGCGGGTGAAGCGTCTGCCTGGTCGACTGATGGCGGTAGGACCTGAAGCATCGTTGCCGGTATCTGTACCATTGCGTGTGCTGAGTTTGTGGATGTGTCTCGATCCCACACTTTGAGGCAAGGATCTTGTAGTCCTGGTTTGACTTTAACTTATCGTCTGTTCCGGCATTGAACAGACCCAAGGCATCGAAAGGAAGATCCTCGATGACTTGGCGTGATGAGGACAGGCCTGAGGAACGCAGCCAGGAGTGCCTCCGGATAGCTATGGCGTGGGCAATCATCTTGCCCGCAGTATCTCCTGTGTGTTTAGCCATCTGCATTTGATGGTGGCCCAGGGAAGTCGCTTCCTGAGATAGCGCAGAAAGGACTGCTCGATCCTCATCCGATATCTTAGCCAGAAAAGGTTGAGCCTTTTCCCATATGATCTGCTGGTAGGCCCCCATGCAGGCTCCATAATTGGCCATTCTCGCCAAAAGGAGGGCTCCCGAGTACAGTTTTCTGCCTACAGTGTCAAAACGCTTTCCTTTCCGGTCCAACGGGGTGTTAGACTGTCTTCCGGACTGGGACGCCTTGACCACCACGGAGTTCGGGTCTGGGTGGTGCTTGAGCCTCTTCATCTGTACGGTACCAGGCTTCGATGCGCTTGGATGTTGGTGGAATCGAGGAAGGAGTCTTCCAAGATGCTTGTATCACCTCCAACAGGTAAGGGAGGAAGGGCAGGAGAGGAGCTGGGGGCGCCTCGGATTGTACCCTTTTAAATACAGCTTTGGATACCTGCTTGACCTCGAGACCGAGAGTTTCAGCCATTCTGGCCATCTGGTCGACAAAAGCTCGAACGTTGTCGGTGGGCGATGGACGGTCCGGATCGTAAGCGTCGTGTGTTGGCGATCTCTCAATGTCGAGGAAAAGGACCAACTCTGAATGGATCGAGCCTTCAATGTCCTGGTCTTGGTCGTCTTCCTCAGATGGGTTGCCTCGAAGCAGCTGGGAGGGATCGTGCAACTCCCACCAGAGACGACGGGCGAGGAGGCTGTTTGGAGGCCAAGGCCTGTGCAGCTCTAGCCAATCGAGTGGTTTGGCGCCCTCTTTCTGGTGTAGACGGAGGCGGGAAGAGTTCCTGTCTCACGGTCGATCGCTGCTGAGGGAGTTGTATCACCGTCTCCACCGATTGTTGTGGTGAGACGTGTGACTCCACCTCCGGCATAACCTCCGGGGTAGGTTCGATCGGGAGAGGTTGTTGGGCTGGCTGGATTGGTGACGACCTTGATGAAGAGGTTGCTGAGGAGGTCTGAGCCACTCTTCTCAATGAAGAAGAGGAAGAGGAGTGTTGGGCCCTCTTCTTAGCTGGAGGCTGTGATTAAAGGGATTTCCCCGGGGTCTGGGGAACCGCGGGCTGAGTCGATCTGGCCCATCTAGTGTCCTCATGAGAACGCTTAAAAGCAATTCTCATGGCCGAAGTCAAGGGTGGAGTGGCGGAGGTCGACCTTGTTGATCGGACTGAGGCTATCGAACTCGACATGGACGGACGCCTCGCTGGTACCGTCTATGTAGTAAGAGTGCATGGCTGTTTGGCTTGGCGTGGTCTTCTCGACGCCGTGGAAGCCACCGATGCTGGTTTTGATGTCGAAGGAGCAGCCGATGCTGGTCTCTATGTCGATGGAGCAGTCGATGGTTGAAACATCATAGCTGTCAATATCGATGGCTGAGGGGCTAAGGTTTGTTCGTAAAGCAACACCTTCAGTCGAGCTGCTCTATTTTTTCTTGATTGTACCATGAGGGCCTGGCAATGTCGACAAATCGAGGCATTATGGCCCTCACCGAGGCACCGGAGGCACTTTGAGTGCTTGTCCGAATCAGGAATTTTCTTCGAGCATTGTACACAATGCTTAAATCTAGTCGTTGACATAATAGGATTTCCCGAGGGGACGTGCGGCGGAAAAAACAGGAATGGCAGAGTGCATGCAAGGCGCGTTTTATGCCCTGTGGGTGGCTGGGCGGGGTTACCGCCAAAACTTAAAAGTTTCAACTTAGAAAGTTTTCCGTTGGGACCTGTGCAGGCGCAGATTCTCCATAAGTGTGCATTCACAGAGGCCACGAAGAAAAATATATGTATATACGATATATTATATTAACATAGCATAATATTAGTATTATATATTACTATATTGTGCTATACCACTACACTGCAATGTTAGTAATATTACATGTAATATATAATGCATAATTATAATATTATTATATTGTACTATTAGTAGTATTATAATGTATTACATAGACAATATATACTCTGGTTTCTCTTCAGATCATAAAAGAAGAAAGATGATGGATCTATTCCATGCATATACTTTCCCCTATTACTTCTGTTTTGTATAAAGTTTTCTAAACTAAATGGTAACAGATCAAGACAATGTTAAACCTTTTGGATTTGCTCTTCACAATCTGAACAAACATGATGTCACCTAATTTATCTAGGAAATTACTTTTCAATCTGGAATCCAACTCTTTTTGCATTTTTTCCAAACATTTGTCATGGTCTTGAAAAGGTCCTTCTCGAGCTTTCTCCTTTGCCAAAAAACTCTCATTTCCATCATCTCTTGCTATGCTAAAATCTTTACGAACAGATTTAAATACAGAGGGTCCTTTATTGAAAGGTGAGGAGAGGTCCTTTTCGATCTGCGTGTCCTTCTCATTGTCCACTGCATGATCCCGAACCCTCCGCACATCTCCCTGGCTGTCCTCAGAGCAAAGGGTAGAAGCGAGGGTCTCTTTTGGAGCAAAGGTTTGCTCATCTTCATTATCACTCTCAATGACAGGAATTCCTGTGAGATCCCCAGAGTTCAGGAAGTAGTCTTTGTCATCCAGCAAAGAATTTGTAGAACCTGTTCTGTTTTGCATTCTGTAGGGTATGTTGTCAAAGGCAGGGGTTAGGTTGTGGACTGTTTTCTCAGACATCGTGGTATATACAAGGCCTCCACCTGCAGAAAAAAACAATCGGGCACCTTTAAAAAACCAACTTATGTGGAATCAGGAAGAAGACATAAGGCCCAGTATGCTCAAAATTCAGTGAACGTCTGCCCTGAACAGAACTTCCTTCAAGTTGAAGGAGTCTGAGCTGAACACTACACCATTCTTAATGTTCATCCACTTAATTATAAGGACCCCCTTGTGGTGCAGTGGATTAAACTGCTGAGCTTCTGAACTTGCTGACTGAAAGGTCTGTGGTTCGAATCTGGGGAGCAGGGAGAACTCTTGCTGTTAGCTCCAGCTTTTTTCCAACCTAGCAGTTCAAAAACATGTAAATGTGAGTAGATCAAGGTAACGGCGGTGAATGCAGTCATGCTGGCCACATGACCTTGGAGGAATCTATGGACAACGGCACTCTTTGGCTCAGAAATGGAGATTAGCACCACCACTCAGAGTTGGACTAGAACTTTATGTCAGGGAAACCTTTACTTTTACCCAATTTAATATTAATAATGTAATTATTATTATTATTATTATTATTATTATAAATTTTTATTTATATCCCACTTTTCTCCCTAACGGGACCCAAAATATCTCACAATGTAATACAATACAAATCAAAGTACTTTTATCATAAAATAAAGACCAAAGCTGTCTCAGTCTCATAGCCAAGCCCAAAACCAGCCTGAAATGGATCTAAATAATCCGTTTCCTCCAGGAATCCCTGGAGCTGCGACGTCACCATCCATTCCAGAATCTTGCCCAGGAAAAGAAGGTTAGAGACTGGGCGGTAATTGCTGGTAATGTAAACCTCTATTATTCTCCTCCATTAATATTATATCACATTGGATGCCATATACCTATGTATAATCTTTATACAGTAGCTGGAAGAAATACAATGTTTGCGGGTTTTAAAAAATAAATATTAATTTATTGAGGGCAGATTAGGGGAAAGAGGAGGAGGAGAGGGGGCCACCACCGAGAACTAGCGAAGGATACCACTTCCTCCTTCCTGCTCCAGCGGCTCCTTGTCCTGCTGCTGCTGCTGAAGATAACTGAGGAAGGAGGGTTCAGTGCTCTGCAGTGATGAGGCCGTTTCTGGTGGTCGCGCGGTGCCACTCAGTGAGCGAGAGAGGCCGGGAAGGAAGTGAAGAAGGCAGGCAAGGAGGAGGAGAGGCCTGGATCTAGGGGGAGCGGGATGAAGCTCTGCCTTGGGAAGGGACTACCTTGGCGGAGCTGGAGGGCAGCTGGGCCTTGATCCTTCACTGGAGATGGAGGGGACAGGGTCGGGAGGGCAAGGGCCACCTTTCATAGGGGTAAAGAAGATCTCGACCAGACAAGTGCCTTCCTTCCTCAGTCGTCAGCAGCAGCCAAGTGTCCCTACATTGTGGATTTTCATTTATCGTGGGGGTTCCTGGAATGGAACACTCACGATAAGCGAAGGAACACTGTGTTCTTCTCAGAAACAATATGCCAGAGATGCCAAAAAAAGTATACATATTTAAGTGATCTTATATGTGTATTACTTTCCCAAGTTGAACTGAATATGAATGATGTTCACTAAAAAGACGGCGTTAACCAAATGACTGCTAGTGTCACCATGGGACAGGTAGGATGGTAAAAAAATGGCCGAGCCATTTGAGAAGTAAGACTCCTTTGAAATGGTATTTGAAATCTGAGGGCATTGTGAAGGTATGACAACAATAGAGGCCTGAGTGTGCAACAGAACCTCCAACACGCCTAACAACTGAATGAATTTGTGCTGAGTTGGTGACAAGAAACCTAGCTACACTGGTGGTACTCTGAGAAGAAACTGAAAGGGCATGCACAGTGATACAAGTGAAGACTTCAGTCCATGTTGCTCCTTTCTCAGGGAGAGAGGGTGCTCTATAAATAAAGTATTTAGTAGTAACAGCAGACTGGTTCAAGATTGGGAAAGGCGTATGGCAAGGCTGCATACTCTCACCCAACCTCTTTAACTTGTATGCAGAACACATCATGCGATGTGCGAGGCTTGATGAATGCAAAGCTGGGGTAAAAATTGCTGGAAGAAACATTAACAACCTCAGATATGCAGATGACACCACTCTGATGGCCGAAAGCGAGGAGGAGCTGAGGAGCCTTCTAATTAAGGTGAAAGAAGAAAGCGCAAAAGCCGGGCTGCAGTTAAACATCAAAAAAACCAAGATTATGGCAACAAGAATGATTGACAACTGGAAAATAGAGGGAGAAATTGTGGAGGCAGTGACAGACTTTGTATTTCTAGGCGCAAAGATTACTGCAGACGCAGACTGTAGCCAGGAAATCAGAAGATGCTTACTCCTTGGGAGGAGAGCAATGTCCAGTCTCGATAAAATAGTGAAGAGTAGAGACATCACACTGGCAACAAAGATCCGCCTAGTCAAAGCCATGGTATTCCCTGTAGTAACCTACGGATGTGAGAGCTGGACCTTAGGGAAGGCTGAGCGAAGGAAGATCGATGCTTTTGAACTGTGGTGTTGGAGGAAAGTTCTGAGAGTGCCTTGGACTGCGAGAAGATCCAACAAGTCCATCCTCCAGGAAATAAAGCCCGGCTGCTCACTGGAGGGAAGGATACTAGAGACAAAGTTGAAGTACTTTGGCCACATCATGAGACAGCAAAGCCTAGAGAAGACAATTATGCTGGGGAAAGTGGAAGGCAAAAGAAAGAGGGTCCGACCAAGGGCAAGATGGATGGATGGCATCCTTGAAGTGACTGGACTGACCTTGAAGGAGCTGGGGGTGGTGACGGCCAACAGGGAGCTCTGCCGTGGGCTGGTCCATGAGGTCACGAAGAGTCGGAGACGACTGAACGAATGAACAACAACAAGTAGTAGTAGTAGTAGTAGTAGCAGTAGTACTTCACCATAATTAGAAGTGCTTGGATGCTGATGGTAACTACTTTGAGCATCACTTGTAATTGTAGAATGTGACTTATATACATCTTTTGTTACTCTTAAAATGTGTATACATTTTGGCACACTTTGTATTATTGCAAACTATACCCATTGTGAGTCAGCATGTTCCAATGATTTGAGTGCGAGCCTATGGTTCTGGAGACCAGGTTTCAAATCTCTGCTCAGTCATGGAGTCCTAGGAGTGATTATGAGCAAGTCATATTCTCTCAGCCCCAGAGGAAAGCAAGGGGTACACAACAACAACCATCTCTATTGCCATGGGTCCTAAATGGTCAGGTAAAACACACTAGCTTTATAAAAGATCAGGAGGATATAGCACAGGGTTCCTGATAGGATAAACAAACGTTTACTGAATTTTTAACTTTACTTTGTGTAATAGCTATGGGGAATTTCATACCAAGTGGCTGCACTTGGAATACAATGCTAAACTATTGTGCCTTAATTTTAGGTGCAATCATTATGGATGGCCACATAACGAAATGAGCAGCGATTGAGCTTCTGGAAGAGTTATTTCTAAAAAGAGCAAAAGATATGAACACAGTATCTAGCAGACCACATGTATGACAACAGGCTGATACCAGGGCTCCTTCTTGTAAATTTTTGGGATTTGTAGTTTCCTGGAAATTGTTTCAAATTTCCAGGAAGCGCACTAGTCTATTCCCTGCACTACAGGTCTCTAGCAGAGAACACTAAACATCTCACTGAACTACAAATTATTCAACTCCATGGATCAGTCATAACAATTGAGATGTAAGCTCCAATTTACCCCCTCCCCCACCTACCCAAAAAGATAAAGTAATACACTATTTTATGAGCAAACTCAAGAAATGCTTATGTTTTTCACCTATGCTGCCAAAAACAGCATCAGCTTTGTCTACAAACTGCAAAGAGGAAAAAGAATTGCATCATTACTCTGGATGATTTAATTTCAAGGGGAACATTCCCCTCCGCCTTTGTTACCCACTTTCCAGGAGAAAACAAATCGAAGAATTCCACCTTATTCAACAATGCAGCATGCTATGTAAGCGAATGAAGCACAGATACTGCTCACTAAAATTGACTGATTGATATTCAAAGATTTGAATCACTGCAGTTAAGAACAGAACTCAGGTTTATCTCCTTGTTGGGTTAAGTTTTACAAAAGTAACATAGTAGAAACTGAAAACCAAATCTTGAAGAGACATGCCTCTAAATCAGTACAGATTCAAATCTATACCTTTATTACACAAAACAGTAATCTTAGGCCTCATCTACACTGTCATATAATCCAATTTCTGAATCCAGATTATCTGGCTTGAATTGGCTCATATAATCCAGTTTAAAGCAGATAATCTGGATTCAAAAATTGGATTATATGGCAGTGTAGACCCAACCAGTATAGACCCAACTACAGCTCTTGAGACGAGGTTCAAATAGTGAAAACCCACTTGGTGATTTTGGAGAAGTCATACTCTCTCAGCCTCAGAGGAAGGCAAGGATAATATCAATCAGAATAAATCTTGCCAAGAAAACCCAGTGAAAAGATTGCCATAATTTGGAAATTATTTCAATGCACAAAACAGCAGCGAGGAAACATGGAGATGTTGTACAGCTTCAACAGACAACAACTCTTGCAAGAACAACCAAGGATCTGAACAAACCACTTTATCTCAGGCTCTGGTCAGCACGATGGAAATAATAGTATTGGTCAACCTTACAGGGATTATGGTGATACTGCACTAAATGTACAGGATCAGCACTATGTGACACTATACATATTTTTACAGATATTTAAATTTAACTAATTCAAAATTATATGCATTTTAGATTATTTCTCATATTGGTTTAGGCATACTTAATCTGAACCTCTGAAGAAATAAATGGGTATCCAATGCCTAAACAGAACTGCAACATTCAGACATTATACAGTGAATTCAAGATTCTTGCTCAATGCAGATTGCGCAAACAAATAGCTTGGTGAAACTTTTTTTAAAAAAAGTGATAATCTTACATCCTCCACAGTAAATTCTTAAGAGTTTGAATCCTGGGTCTGCTTCCTATCCCACTTGACTGCAAGTTTTTCTCTGGAGGGGAAAGGGGGGGGGGCTCTTAAAGAAAACTATGCAATTGCAGCTACCCAACCAATCCCCCCCCCCCCCAAATTCTCTATCCAATGCTTCCCCCAGATCATTACTTTGGATGAAAGTTATGTGGAACAGAAAAGAAACATTTGCATGAGAAATTCTAATTATTCTGAGCTATGGGGTGTATGTTCAAGATTTCATCCAATTCATTGCCCCTCTCTAATTTGAGGAACCTGCTTTATCTTAAGAGCTGTGGCCACTCCACCTGGGAGCCCTTTCCAAGATGTGTCTGCAGGTTCAGAAAAGAAGCCTATTGCTTTCCTACCTTCAAAGCATCCAGGGAGAAAGGAGTGCAGTGAGTAACAAAGAGCCAGCTTACTGCATATACCTGCTGCAGGAAAACGAAGCACTTCCAACAGGAAGTGAACCCCGAGAGGTCACAAGAGCCATAGAGAAGAGGGAAGGAGGGTGCTGCTGGGCTGGAAGCAGGAGAGCCCCCTAGCAGTGTGTCAGCTGTTCTATCTCACATAATGCCTGCCATTCAGGCTGGAAGGGGAGGGATTTCTCTGAATAACATTGGGCAAGTAGACTACATGTTTCCCAGAACGTATTTACTTTTTAATATTAATATTAAAATAAAACATACCTATCATAAAATGAGCACATTATCAAAATAATAACAGTATGTTTTTTTTCTTACCCACCTCTCCTTGGCCTGCTGATCTGTTTTCTAATACTAATACAGTACAGCAACAAAAACTACTATGAATGACCATTCAAGGAACATATAGACACAGAAAATGAATCAAGCCAATACACAGACACACATACTAGCGACTAAAATGATAAAAGGTCTGGAGAACAAGCCCTATGAGGAGCGGCTTAAGGAGCTGGGCATGTTTAGCCTGAAGAAGAGAAGGCTGAGAGGGGATATGATAGCCATGTATAAATATGTGAGAGGAAGCCACAGGGAGGAGGGAGCAAGCTTGTTTTCTGCTTCCCTGGAGACTAGGACGCGGAACAATGGCTTCAAACTACAAGAGAGGAGATTCCATCTGAACATGAGGAAGAACTTCCTGACTGTGAGAGCAGTGGAACTCTCTGCCCCGGAGTGTGGTGGAGGCTCCTTCTTTGGAAGCTTTTAAGCAGAGGCTGGATGGCCATCTGTCAGGGGTGATTTGAATGCAATATTCCTGCTTCTTGGCAGGGGGTTGGACTAGATGGCTCATGAGGTCTCTTCCAACTCTTTGATTCTATGATTCTATGATTCTATCTACCATTCACCAAGACTAACTAGTAAATCAAAAGACTATCCTATTGACTCCTCACTCTCTATCTGATGGTTTTCATTTCTAACTACACTACTCCCCCAAGAAACCTTATAGTTAGACTTTTAGATTGAATAACCTACTCCAGGACTTATTTTCAAGAACATTCTCACATGTTCACACAGATGTATGATGAGAAATCTGAGCGGCTCAGAAAACTGTTCAGAATTAGACAAGATATATGAGCCAAGTTTGGAGGAAGATACCTTAAATCAAAGAACTAGTTCATAAAGATTATTTATTTATTTATTTTACAGTATTTATATTCCGCCCTTCTCACCCTGCAGGGGACTCAGGGTGGATTACAGTGTACACATATATGGCAAACATTCAATGCCGATTTGACATACAACATATACAGACATACACAGAGGCTATTTAACTTTTTCTGGCTGCCAGGGGAGCTGTCGCTTTCATCATCCATCTGCGACACTGATGAAGTACTTCCGCATTCCCTGCATGCTTTTGCTGGAGTGCTTTGCTGGTGTCTTTTTTATGGCCTCATAAATTAGTTAATTTAGCCTCCCCACACAAGGTGGTACCTAATTTTCCTACTTGACAGCTGCAACTGTATTTCGAGTTGCAAAGGTCGACAACAGGCTACACAATTGGTTGGAAGCCCACTCCAACCCAGGCTAGCTTCGAACTCATGACCTTTTGGTCAGAGTGATCTTAATGCACCTGACACTCAGCCAGCTGCAACACAATGAGTAGGTTATTATTATTATTACCTACTCATTTATTTAGAGAAGCATGGTGCAGTGGTTTCAGTGTTGGAATAGGATTCTGGGAGATCGGGGTTCAAATTTTTGCTCATTCACATAAACCCACTTGTTAGCCTAGAGCAGTGCTTCTTAATCTATGGGTCTCCAGGTGTTTTGGCCTACAACTTCCAGAAATCCCAGCAAGTTTACCAGCTGTTAGGATTTCTGGGAGTCGAAGGTCAAAACATCGGGGGACTCAGAGGTTGCGAACCACTGGCTTAGAGCAAGTCACATTCAGGCTGGATCTACACTGAACTATATCCCAGGATCTGATCCCAATTATCTGCTTTGAACTGGATTATATGCGTCTCCACTGTCATATAATCTGGAATAAGTAGATAATCTGGGATCAGATCCCAAGATATACGACAGGGACTGTAGAAATTGAATAAATCTTGGCTAGAAAATAACATTATAGGGTCACCATGAGTCAGAAGTTACTTGAAGGCACACAACAACAACAAACTTGTTATGGGAGGTATAGGAAATTGGGGAAATACTGTTCCTATCTCTGCCTGAACCTGAAACGTCCTGAATGCCAAGTATATGATCCTACAAATAATTGTTACAAGGGAATCATTGATGGGATAGTGACTTTTGTTCGAATAGCTGACCCGAATGCCATTTCATAAATGGCTTTGGAAAGCCCCACATTTTGTCACAAGGCAGGTTTCCAAAGGAGAAATGAGGTTACAAAATCCCCTAGGTTTAAAGAAGCCACTGGTAAAGCTGCTTGGATTTTGCCACAGAATTTTAGCATCTTTTCTCATCTATCAATATTCTTCACTTGCTTTTAAGGAACACATTCCAGAAATGCATTTCCAATTATGGTTGCCTGACAAACAATCACAGGACACATGCAAAAAGTAGAGATGCCATGCAAAAGTTGAGCCGTTCGTTGTGAGTATAAGAAAATAAATATACAAAGTAGCTCATAGTACATGTTGAGTATCCCTTATCCAAAATGCTTAGGACCAGAAGTGTATTTACATGAGATATTTTGGAGATGGGACCCAAGTATAAACACTAAATTCATTAGTTTCATAAATGCCTTATATACATATCCTGAAGGTAATGTTGTATACAACATGTTTAATAATTTTGTGCGTGAAATAATGGCAGGTTGATGTTGTTCATTCGTTCAGTCGTCTCCGACTCTTCGTGACCTCACGGACCAGCCCACGCCAGAGCTCCCTGTCAGCCGTCACCACCCCCAGCTCCTTCAAGGTCAGTCCAGTCACTTCAACGATGCCATCCATCCATCTTGCCCTTGGTCGGCCCCTCTTCCTTTTACCTTCCACTTTCCCCAGCATAATTGTCTTCTCCAGGCTTTGCTGTCTCCTCATGATATGGCCAAAGTACTTTGTCTCTAGTATCCTTCCCTCCAATGAGCAGTCGGGCTTTATTTCCTGGAGGATGGACTGGTTGGATCTTCTCGCAGTCCAAGGCACTCTCAGAACTTTCCTCCAACACCACAGTTCAAAAGCATCTATCTTCCTTCGCTCAGCCTTCCTAAGGTCCAGCTCTCACATCCGTAGGTTACTACAGGGAATGCCATGGCTTTGACTATGCGGATCTTTGTTGCCAGTGTGATGTCTCTACTCTTTACTATTTTATCGAGATTGGACATTGCTCACCTCCCAAGAAGTAATTGCCTTCTGATTTCCTGGCCACAGTCTGCATCTGCAGTAATCTTTGCACCTAGAAATACAGAGTCTGTCACGGCCTCCACATTTTCTCCCTCTGTTTTCCAGTTGTCAATCATTCTTGTTGCCATGATCTTGGTTTTTTTGATGTTTAGCTGCAACCCAGCTTTGGCGCTTTCTTCTTTCACCTTGATTAGAAGGCTCCTCAGCTCCTCCTCACTTTCGGCCATCAGAGTGGTGTCATCTGCATATCTGAGGTTGTTAATGTTTCTTCCAGCAATTTACACCCCAGCCTTGCATTCATCAAGCCCCACACATCACATGATGTGTTCTGCATACAAGTTAAAGAGGTTGGGTGAGAGTATGCAGCCTTGCCGTATGCCTTTCCCAATCTTGAACCAGTCTGTTGTTCCGTGGTCAGTTCTTATCGTTGCTTCTTGGTTCTTGTACAGATTCCTCAGGAGAGAGACAAGGTGGCTTGGGATGCCCATCCCTCCAAGAACTTGCCACAATTTATTATGATCCACACAATCAAAGGCTTTAGAATAGTCAATGAAGCAGAAGTAGATGTTTTTCTGAAACTCCCTGCCTTTCTCCATTATCCAGTGGATATTGGCAATCTGGTCTCTCGTTTCTCTGCCTTTTCTAAACCCAGCTTGAACATCTGGCAACTCTCGCTCCATGTATTGCTGGAATCTTCCTTGCAGGATCTTGAGCATTACCTTACTGGCATGAGAAATAAGGGCCACTGTACGGAAGTTTGAGCAGTCTTTCGCATTTCCCTTTTTTGGTATGGGGATATGTCGATTTTTTCCAGTCTGATGGCCATTCTTGTGTTTTCCATATTTGCTGGTATATGGCATGCATCACCTTGACAGCATCATCTTTTAAGATTTTGAACAGTTCAGCTGGGATCCCGTTGTCTCCTGCTGCCTTGTTGTTAGCAATGCTTCTTAAGGCCCATTCCAACTCACTCCTCAGGATGTCTGGTTCTAATTCATTCACCACACCGTCAAAACTATCCTCGATATTATTATCCTTCCTATACAGATCTTCTGTATAGTCTCGCCACCTTCTCTTGATCCCTTCAGCTTCTGTTAGGTCCCTGCCATCTTTGTTTCTTATCATACCAATTTTTGCCTGAAATTTACCTCCAATGTTTCTAATTTTCTGGAAGAGGTCTCTTGTCCTTCCTATTCTCTTGTCTTCTTCCACTTCCATGCATTGCTTATTTAAAAATGGCAGGTTACTCACCTGTAACCATCTTTCCTCGAGTGGTCCTCTGTGAATCCACACATATGGAGAATGTGAACCTGCGCAGGCTCCAACGGAAAACTTCCCAGTTTAAAACTTTTAAGTTTTGGCGGTAACCCCACCCAGCCACCCAGTAGGGCATAAAAGGTGCTCCGCGCAGGCGCTCCATAGTTCCTACGCCACTCTAGCGAGGAAAGAGGAGGTTTGCAAGAGGGGATGGCCAGGCGGGTTTGTGTGGATTCACAGAGGACCACTCAAAGAAAGATAGTTACAGGTGAGTAACCTGCCATTTTTCTTCATGGCGTCTGTGAATGCACACATATGGAGAGCTAGTAAGCTGAAGTCCCGGATGGTGGGAAGCAAACCAACACCAATTAAGGACTAAAACATGATTTATTAAAGTGGAAAGCACAAGCATGTAAAACACAAGCACGCATATCAGGTATGCACCAACAAGAATCGTGCCATAAAGGTAGGTATGGCGAGATAACAATAAACCTCAAGTACAGGTAGGATCATCATTTCAAGAGGGGATGAAACGAGGTCTTTTAACATAACCTTAACATTGTTCTCGGTTTTCGGTGGGATTAAGTTGAAACAATACATGTAAGCACAGGAAGATGTACTTTACAGTCATGGATTCTTGAAATAACGTTAACAGAGAAAACACTGGCATCAGTGCCCATAGGGCCGTTGCAATCAGACACACACTTTTAAGTGGTTGTAATGAACAGCATTGGTCATAAGTAAGCACAGAGATACATGTACACCTGGAGGTTCAGAAAAAAAAACATTCCCAAGGAATAAAACCCCTCGAGGTAAAGTTCAAGGAGGGCAGGATGCCAAAACCGCTCGACTGAAAACTGTGTCTCTTCGAGAGCGGGTGTCCAAACAGTAGTGAGAAACAAATGTCATAGGATTAGACCAGATGGCTGCTTTGCAGATTGAGTCCAAGGGGACTCCCCTGAGGAATGCCCTTGTAGCAGCCATGGCTCTCGTCGACCTCGGACGGATCGAGGTCGGGGGGGGGGGCTTGTGAGCAAGTTAATAACACAGTTCAATAGTTGAAGCAATCCAGCGAGACAATCGCTGAGAAAAGATTGGTAACCCAATTTTGTCCGTTGCATAAGCGACAAAGAGTCTAAGGGTCTTGCGTAGCGAGGGAGTGCAGTCTTTTTTCAGTTGAGGAGGACGGGCTCTGAAAGAAGGCCAGAAGAACAACGTCCTCGTTAACATGAAATGCTGACACCACCTTTGGCAAAAAGGTGATGTCGGTCCTGAGGACCACACGGTCGGTATGGAATAACATGTAAGGTTCATCGACTCGAAGAGCCGATAACTCGGAGGGTCTCCGGGCTGACCTAATAGCCACCAGGAAGTCCACTTTCCAAGAAAAGAGTTGAAGATCTACCATGGCGAGAGGTTCGAAGGGGGAACCCGAGAGCTGGGACAACACAAGATCCAAATTCCACCCCCGGTGTGGGTGGGTGTATTGGAGGATGAAGATGAGTGTAGCCTTTGATGAATGTTTTGATCAGGTGGTTCTGGAACAGAGAGGGTGAGTCTGGAGGTACTATGAGATTGCTGCCACATAAGACTTCACCGAGAACAATGTAAGGTTTTGGTTGGCCAATGTCAGGAGGAAGTCTAGGATCGTCGATATCGACGGAGGGAACTCCTCAGGTGATCGGTCTCAAAGAAAACCCTGGAGACGGCCAATACGGTATGCATAGGCCTTCGACATGGAGGGCTTGTGTGCAGCTTCGAGAATTGAGTGGAGCTCGGGTCGGAGCGATGCTATAAGTGTATTCTCCAGGCCGCGAGATGGAGACTTGACATCTGGGTGGAAAAGAAGACTGTCTTCCCTCGACAGCAGGTCCGGTTGACGGGGAAGGTGGATCATCTGGTCATTGGACAAGCGAAGGAGGGTGGGGAACCAGATCTGTCTTGGTCATTCCGGTGCAATTAGAATGCAGTTGGTTTGTGTCATCTCGATTTTTTCGATGACTCTGAGTAGAAGCGGGATCGGTGGAAAGAGGTAGAGAAATTCTGTTGACTGGTCCAACAGAAAGGTATGTCTGAGACACCCTGTGGCCTCGTCCCAGGGCAAACGGGCTCCATACAGGGGGAGTTGGTGGTTCTCCGGGGAGGCAAACAGGTTGATTGTCGGGAGACCCCATTCGTCGAAGATGACTTGTAACACCGCTGGGTCGAGCTTCCATTCGTGGGATGTCAATGTCGAGTGGCTGAGGGAGTCGGCATGATTTTTCAGCTTGCTTAGTAGATGGATCGCCGTCGGGAAGATTGCGTGTTGGCGACACCACTCCCACAATGTTATCGACAGTTTCAGAAGTTTTCTGGAACCCGTGCCTCCCTGTTTGTTTATATACTACATGGCCACCATGTTGTCAGTTTGAACCTGGACCATGTGACCCGTCATGATTGGGAGGAAGGCTTTGAGGGCTTTGAAAATGGCTATCAGTTCCAGATAGTTTATGTGGTGTAGCCTTTCCAGAGGGGACCAAACATCTTGAATAGAGAGGTGGCCAGTGTGAGCTACCCAAGCGAAGGTTGAGGAGTCCATTGTCAGAGTTATAGATGGTTGCCAGGGATGGAAAGGGAGTCCAACACAAACGTTCTGTCGATGCGTCCACCACACCAAGGATTGTCGGACCGACGTCAGCATCGACAGGACTTGGAGGTTGGAGTCTCAACAGGGGTTGAAATTGTCGAGGAACCATCGCTGTAGTGGACGCATCTTGAGCCTGGCAAATGCCGTGACCATCACTGTGGAGGCGATGTAGCAGAGTAGGACTTGGATGTGTCATGCCCTGATTCTGACAGTAGCTCTGCACCGTTTTAGTTCTTGTTGGAGGGCCTGGTATCTGGCCATTGGGAGGGACACTGTCTCTGATAAGGAATCGAAGTGGACCCCGATGAACTTTACTGATGTTGTCGGGGCAAGTTGACACTTCTCAGCGTTGAGTTGGAGGCCGAGGTCAGTAAGAGATTGAGAGTCAACAGGACCTGTTTTTGCAAGAGGTCGGGAGATTTCAATGCCAGCAACCAATTGTCCAGATATGGGAAAATGCAGATTTTTCTTCTTCGTAGATGGGCTGCTATGACGGACATACATTTGGTGAATGTCCTTGGTGCCTCTCCCGAGGCCGAACGGAAGGACGGTGAAGGAGAAGGTTTGGACTCCTATTTTGAAGGAGAGGAAGCCTCTGTGGGACTTCCGGATTGCTAAATGGAAGTATGCTAAATGGAAGTCGATCGATGCAAAGTAATCGCCTCGATGGAGCATAGGGGTTATCGACGATACCGTTACCATCCTGAACTTCAACACATGAATGAATTTGTTGAGCGCCCTGAGGTCAAGGATCGGATGAAGGGAGCCGCTGGCTTCGGTACCGTAAAGTACCATGAGAAGAAGGCACGATTATCCAAATGAGAGGGAGATCTTTGGATTGCCACCTTGGCAAGAAGAGACTCAACCTCCTGTAAGATTGCGGGTGAGGGTTCTGTTTTCACCACAAGTCCTGTTGGAGGTAGCTGTTTGAAGTGTAATGCATAGCCTTCTTCAACAACCTTCAAGACCCACGCATCTGACGTGATACATTGCCAGTTTTGCAGGCAATGTACAAGGCGGTCGCCGAACTGAGGTTGGGTCGGTGAACTGTAGGTCTGGGAGGGACCTAAAGTCGAAGATACGGTGGAGATGACAGAAGTATCTGAGACGGAGGTGGTATCGGGGAGAGCATCAAACTCGACGTCTTGCATTGCCATTGGTCAGCGGTTGTCGGGACCGGGACCTCTGAGGCTTTTGTGACCGGCATTGCTGTTGTTGAGGTTGAGGTTGGGCGGCTGGTAAAGGACGAAAGGTCTGTCTAGCAGATTGGTGACGGTAAGTATTGCCACAATGTTGTCGATAGTTATACGAGTGCGTGCGTTGAGCCTGCGACTGGTTCTCTATTCCACACATTGAAACTAGAATTTTATAGTCCTGATTTGACTTGAGTTTATCGTCCGTGCCGGCGTTGAAAAGTCCCAAGGCATCAAATGAAAGATCTTCGATTACTTGGCGGGATGATGTAGAAAGCCAGAAGAGCGAAGCCATGAGTGCCGTCTGATGGCTACGGCATGGGCTATCATTTTACCCACTGTATCTCCAGTATGTTTCGCCATTTGCATTTGGTGATGTGCAAGTGACGTAGCTTCTTGGGATAGTGCCGACATAACTGCCCGATCTTCATCGGAAAGCTTGGCAATGAAGGGCTGAGCCTTTTCCCAAATGATTTGCTGGTAGGCTCCCATGCAAGCTCCGTAATTCGCCATCCTTGCCAGGAGGAGGGCTTCGGAATACAGCTTTCTGCCAACGGCGTTGAAGCGTTTCCCTTCACGATCCGACAGGGTGTTGGATTGTCTGCCCGATTGTGCGGCCTTAACAACGGAATTCGGATCTGGGTGGTGTTTGAGCCACTCCAAGCCGTCATCGGTACGATACCACACCTCGATGCACTTGGTGGAATTGAAGATGGAGTCTTCCAAGAAGCTTGGATCACCTCCAGCAGATAGGGCAGGAACGAGAGGAGGGGGGCTTGCGAAGCCTCCGACTGCACCCTTTTGAAGACAGGGTTAGTTACAGCTTTTGAGGTTTGTTTCACCTCAAGTCCCAGAGTCTCGGCCATCCTAGCCATTTGATCCACAAAGGCCTGGACGTTGTCTGTCGGGGAAGGTGGATCACCCACATATGCATCATGGGTTGGCGACCTCTCAATGCCGAGGGAAAGGACTGACTCCGAGTGAACCGAGCAATGAATGTCCTTGTCGTGGTCATCTTCCTCCGAATAGTGAGGGGAAGATGAAGATTGTCTAGGTTGCATCGGTAGCGGTCTAGCAACTCCCACCGGGGATGACGGGGGAGGAGGTTGCTTTGAAACCGAGGCTTGGGAGGCTCTCGCTACCTGAGCAGTTTGTCGTCCGCTTTCAGGTGTCAAAGGAGGCGGGAAATGTTGCCTCGCCGAAGGATGTTGAGGGAGCTCCACCACTGTTTGGATCAACTGGCCAGGTGAGACATGGGCATCGACCTCCTCTGGCTAAGTCTCCAATGTTGGGTCGGGCAGAGGAACGGGCTGCTGTGCAGGCTGGATCGGTGATGACCTAGAGGAAGAGGTTGCTGATGATATCTGGGTAACCCTCTTCGACAAGGAAGAGAACAAAGATTGTGGCTGGGGTCTCTTCTTCGCTGGGGGACGAGGAGACCGAAGAGATTTTCCCGGGGTTGGAGGAATGGCAGCCAGTGTCAACTTGGCTCGGCGGGATTCCTCGTGTGACCTTTTGAAAACGATTCTCATGGCAGAGGTCAAAGGCGGCGGCGCCGTGTTTGACCTGGTCGACCAGACCGAGGCCACCGAACTCGATGTCGAGAGGCGTCTTGCAGGTACCGTCTGCATCGTTACCGTACAGGGTCGTTTAGTTTGACGAGGCCTTTTCGACGAGGTAGAAGATGTCAACAGCGGTCTGGTCGACTGGGCCGCCAAAGAGGTGGAAGACATCGAGAATGGTTGAGACATCACGTCAAGAAGTTGAAGGTTGTGGAGCTAGGGACTGCTCGTACAGGAGGGTACGTAGACAAGCCGCCCTATTCTTCGACTGGGCCGTAAGCTCCTGGAAATGTCTGCAGGTCGAGGTGTTGTTGGCTTCGCTGAGGCAGTGAAGACACCTTGAGTGTTTGTCGGAGTCAGGAAATTTCCTAGAGCATTGAACGCAATGCTTAACTCTAGTTGTTGACATACTAAGGAAGATTCCGAGCGAGCTGAGTGGTGGAAAAGAAAGAACTACGGAGCGCGTGCCCTGCTGGGCCTTTTATGCCCTGCTTAGCGGCTGGGCGGGGTTACCGCTAAAACTTAAAAGTTTTAAACTGGGAAGTTTTCCGTTGGAGCCTGTGCAGGTGCACATTCTCCATATGTGTGGATTCACAGAGGCCACGAAGAAAAAAGCTTGTGCACACTGAACTATCTGAAAGGAAAGGTGTTACTCTCAGTCACTGGAGGATTTTGGATTTGCACATAAGGGATACTCAACCTGTAACAGACTTATCACCTGCCCTAACTAGAGGTGCTCCACCTTATATTTCCCAACAGTCATAAACAATTTGGAGACATGCAAGATAGACCATATGATAGTGATGAGTTCCAGGTACAAATCCATACTATTTCTTGAAGCTTAATAAACTAGTGATATTAGGCTAGCTGGCTTTTCTGAGCCTGACCTCCTTCACAGGTGCCCCTTCGATACTGCCCTATATTCCAGAATCTGATCCTGATTAGCTGCTTTAAGCTAAATAATATGAGTCTCCACTGCCAGATAATCTGGGATAAGAAAATAAACTGTGATCAGATCCTAGGATATAGATGCAGTGTGGAAGGGGCCAGGGTTATTGTGATGCTCAAGCGGGAAGTGAAGATTTTTCATAGCTCACTAATGGAGAAGCAGCATACAAATACCAATAAAATGTTTACCAATATCACACATATCTGACACTTTTGTGTCTTAGGTTCTTCTGAGTTACATTCATGTTTCTGACTTGATTGCAATAACAAAACAATGAGGGTCAACCTAGCCATAACATAGGAAACCTATGAAATATAGATTGCTTACCTGTAAACATAGTTTCCTGAGTGGTCACCTGTGAATTTGCACATGTGGTTTATTCCTTCGCTCATGCAGGCAGCATCGGAAATTCTCGAGACCTTTTTTGACTGTTAGAACGGCCCCGCCCTCCCCCCCCCCCCCCCCCGGCAATATAAATCACCCGTGTGAGGAGCCGTTGACCAGTTCTTCCACCGCAAAAGCAGTCAGAAGTCCTGATACATGACATAGCGGGGAAGATGGGCGGGAATGTGCAAATTCACAGGTGACCACTCAGGAAACTATGTTTACAGGTAAGCAACCTATATTTTCCCATCATGGTCAGCTGTGATTTGCACATGTGGTAGACTAGCGAGCTGCTAACCTTGGACGGTGGGTGTCATGCCACAGCTGAGAAAAGGACTGCTCTGCCAAAGGCTGCATCTTTCTTGGACAACACATCCAGCTTATAATGGCTCACAAAGGTCATTGGAGAAGACCAGGTAGCTGCTCTGCATACAGCGTCCAGTAGAACTCTTTCATGAAGGCCGCTGACGTCGCTACTGCTCTCGTGGAGAGAGCTTTAACCTGTAAAGGTAACTTTCCCAGACACCTGGTAAGCTGTCCGGATTGCTGACACAATCCATGAAGAAAGTTGCTGTGAGGTCAATGGGAGACCCACAACGTCCTTCCTATACTTCAAAAAGAGTTTTGGGGATTTCCTTGTCCCTGCAGTCCTGTCTATGTAGTAGGCCAAAGCCCTTCCAGCATATGAAGCATCTTCTCCAAGGAATGATGATGAAAAAATGATGGCAACACTATCTCTTGGGATATATGAAATTTGCTAGCTACTTTTGGAAGAAAGGCAATGTCTGTCCTTAACACTACCCTATCCTTATGTATCTTCATATATGGTTCGTCGCACCTTAGGGCACAGAGTTCACCTGCTCTTTGTGCTGATGTAATCGCTACCAAAAATGCAGTTTTCCAAGATAGAAATGACATGTCTATTGAAGCCAGAGGCTCAAATGGAGGTTTTGTCAATGCGGCAAGTACTATCTCTAGTCTCTAAGTGGGACGACTGGAGTTACCTGTGGCCTTAAGTTTTTGAACCCTTTCAGAAAAAGGGCTACTAATGGGTCTTTGAAACAAGATTGTAATTTCTCCTTCCTCCTGAACCAGGATAAGGCTGCCAGGTAACACTTAAGGGATGACAAAGATAAACCTGAATCTGATAGAAACATTCAAAAGTCTAATATAATTGATGTGGAGGCTTGGATGGGCTCCACCCTTTTTCTAGTGCAAACTTATTACTAAATCTTGACCATTTATATACGTATGATCTTTTTGTCGACCTTCTATGGGCCGCTTCCAGTACTATTTCTACCGATTTAGATATGGAAGGTTCCTTCCCTATTAAATTGAAAATATTTGCCATGCTGTCAGTTTCAAAGTTCTACATATGGATACAGGACATTGCCGTTCTGTGATAACAGAAGGTCCTTCCTGTTCGGCAACGGCTTGAATAACCTCATGGTCATTTGAAATACAAGGGAGAACCATGGTTGCCGGGGCCACCACAGAGTGATTAATATTCCCCGAGCCCCGTCCCGGTAAAGTTTGGATACTACCCGTAGCAGAAGGGGAATTGGAGGGAACGTGTAGATCTTTAACACACACCCCCCCCCCCAATGTAGTAGAAATGCATCTCCCAGGCAATTGGGTAACATGTTCCGGTCCAGACGGGCACAGAACAGTCAGCATTGAGTGTTTTCCGGTGACGCAAAGAGATCTATCTCCGGCCAGCCCCAAGCCCTGAATAAAAGGGATGGTAGTTCCTTGTTTAAGGTCCACTTATGGTGTGCCAGTGGGGACCTGCTTAGAGAGTCTGCCAGGGTGTTCTGCTTCCCTGGCAAATGCACAGCTAGGAGATAAATGCCTTTCTTCACGCACCAGTGCCATATTCTGAGTGTTAGTGATAGCAGTGTCGGAGAGTGAGTTCCTCTCTGCTTATTTACATAGAACATTACCGCTGTATTGTCTGTTACTAGTTGAACGGTTCGGTTTGTGAGAACTTTTTCAAAAGCTTTTAAAGCCTTTTTTATGGCTAACAGTTCTAACTGATTTATATGGTTGCTTGACTCTGTAGTGGTCCATGTACCCTGAGCTGTTAATCCATCTACATGTGCCTCCCATCCTGTGAGTGAGGAATCTGTTGTTAAAATCTTGGCTGGGTTGGGGGAATGGTAGACCAGCACACACATTGTTGTGATCAGGCCACCAGAGCAGGGATTTTCGTACTTCCATAGGTAGCGAAAAGTGTGTATTGGGTGTGTGTGATGATGGGTTGAAAGCCAATAGGAACCATGATTGTAAAGGCCTGGGGTGTAGTCTTGCATGCTGCGTAATAGCGGTGGTAGAGGCCACGGGCCCTAATAACACCTGAAATTGTCTGGCCTTTATGCTGCTCTGGAATGCTGCCTGTAGAACTAGAGTTCATACGTTCATAAAGCGATCGCTGGATAGGAAGGCCCTCTGCTTCTCCGAAACCAATATCTCTCCAATGAACTGTATTCTTCTCATTGGTATAAGATGAGATTTTTCCCAGTTCATTATCAAACCTAGGGACTGGAGAAAACACAATGTTTTGCTAATGTGGGATTCTAGTTTTTCCTTGGAGTTTGCAACTATCAACCAATCATTAATATATAGATAAACTGTTATTCCCTTTGTTCGTAGATGTGCCGCCACCTCCATACACTTTGTGAATAACTTAGGTGCCTTTGTTAAACCATTGAACTCATAAGCTTGGTCACCGACCATGAAAGCAAGGTACCTTCGGTGTTCTGTGTTAATTGAAATGTGAAAATAAGCGTCCTTCAGTGGCAAACCAAACATTTTATTCAGTAATGGGAGAATTATCTTAAGTGAAACCATTCAAAACTTCTTAGGTCTTATGAAAACATTCACACCCCGTAAAACATTCACACCCTGTCCACCTATCCATTTGGGTACCAAAAAGTATCTTGAAAAGTAACACCGACTATATGCTGCCGGGGGTACATGGCAGATTGCCCCTTTAGTTAACAAGTTATTTATCTCCTCTAATAGAGTTCGTGACGGAGATGTGGCTCTTACATGTCTCACTGGGGGCTGTTTTTCAAACTCAATAATAATAGCCATTCTTTATAATTTTTAGAACCCATCTGTCAGTAGTGATTTTTGACCAATTGTCATAAAAATAGGTCAAACGTGACCCAAAACAAGGCAACATTGGCACTCTTATATCTAAAGAACAACTTTGTGAACAGAAAACTGGGCTTAATAAACTAGAATGAAATGAAACATTATGGAAAGATATGCCCCAACTTGGCTTTCTTATGTGGTTTTTCAACAACCCAGTGTCAAAAACACTGTTTTGATGCCCCTGAGCAGTTGGTTTTATTCTGAAACAGTTGGTATCGGTTCTTTGCTCCATAAGGTTGTTTCCCTTGTATATAGGTTTTATTAGTTTGGGTTGTGCATTGACGTTGTTGCCCATTATAGTAATTACTGAGGTTTCTTCTGTAGTATGATGACTAAAGGCTGTCATCGAGGTCTTTGTTGGTAATTTCCTTGACGAGGAAAGCCGTAAACTTGTATGGTTTTCTTCATTTCTTGCATGTGTTTTAGCCTCTTGTCGTTTGCTAGATGGAAGAGACCGTCCTCATGCATGGGGAGTTCCTCAGCCATAGAGCGACCTTCTTCCCATAGTGAAGAGGCACGCAGCCATGCATGGCACCTTACTGATGTTGCAATAGCAAATACTTTTCCTGCTGATTCAGCAAGGTGTTTAGCGAAGTCTTTTTGAAACCTTGCAAGTAAGACAGCTTCTGCATGAAAAGCTCTTGGTAAGCGTTGTTCACTCTCTGGTAAGAGGTCTATATAAGGGGACATTTTGTTCCACAGAAAAGTTTGCTAGGCACTCATGTACGTGGCATAGTGAAAAGTCCAGCTGTCATATGGGGTTTTTTTCCCCATAGTATCTATTTTCCGACCTTCCTTATCAGAAGGTGTTAAAGTTGTTTTCTTTGATTTTCGTCCATGACTTACTTTTGCTATGACTGTATTTGGTTTAGATGGTCTAGCAACCCAGTCAGCTTTAGAAAGATCAATTCTGTATAGATTATCTACTCTCTTTGGTATGGCCGGAGCTGCTGCTGGTGAGCCTTCTGGTACTTTGGTAAGTTTCAGCAAGTATAGTAATGCTGGTAATGCAGTGGTGACTGGTGCTTCCTGTTGTTCTGCTGGAGACATTGGGTCATCCACTGGCTCTGGTGGTTTTGGTGCAGGTAAGTCTAATGCCTTAATTAGCCTTGATAACATGGTTGTAAATTTTGCAAAGTCTTCATTTGAAGTGGTATCATGTTCTGCCTTCTTTGAGTCATCTGGTGTTATAGGTTCCTCATCTGATGAATCTGATATATCAATTTGCTTTGGCAATGTCTGTGGCGTCACAAAGTTAATTTCTTGCATTGGGTGACAAATTCAGGTGGGAAGGAGGCAGCTGGGAAAGGGGGAATGACTGAAGTGTGGAAGGAGGCCTGGAATCTGGGAATGGTTGGGATAGAAAGGGGGTGGAAAAGTGGGAAAGGCTTTATTATATATATTTTTTCAATAATATTACCAACTTTGCATACTGGTGGGGTTTGGTGGGGAGGGGCTGATCCAACATGGCCAGATGTGAATAAAGGAATATGGGAGTTGTAGTTCTCAGTACACAAATATCCAATGTGACCAAGTCTGAACACTGGTAGGGTTTAAGGGAGACTGATCCAACATGATAGCAACTGTAGTTCTCCCTGCAATATGGTCAGTTGTGAATACAAGCATATGGGAGTTGTAATTCCCTATACAAATGCCCAATATGACCAACTTTGAATACTGGTGGGGTTTGGGGGGGGGGACTAACCCAACATGATGGCAATTGTAGCAACATGGCCAGCTGTAAATACAGGCATATGGGAGTTGTAATTCACCTGCATCCAAAGAGCACTGAACCCTTGGTGGGCAATTCCTGCAGCAGCTCCTACAGGCAAGCAGTGCCAGGGACGGAGGAGCTCTTCCGGTGGGACAGGGGCTGCTGCTTGGGGGGCAGCCCCATACCCTCTTTCTCTTCCTCCTTTTCATCTGCTTTCGTGGCCCCATCCAAGCCATTCTTCAGTCGGGGTAGCGGAGGCAAAGAAGGGGGCATGTCCCTTTTGCTGCAGATGTGTGCGGGTGGAGAATGTGTTCCTTGGTGTGTGAAGATCCCTTACCTTGCCAGCCCGGGTGGCAGGGCCTAGGAGAGACAGGCTAGGTAGTTTCAGCTTAGAAGGCCTGGCAGAGGGCAGCAGGAGCCATCTTAGTTTAGGGAAAATTCCAGTTCAGAGAGGGGGAGTGGCCTAGGCCTGAGCCAGCCTTGGAGCAGCCAGGATTGGTTTGTTAAAGGGGGGCGGAGTTGGACTGTTTGGAGGGAAAGAAAGCAGCTTCTTTAGTCAGAGTCAGTCTGTTGATGTTAGAGTTAGAGCAGGATTACAGTTTTAGGAGTTTGTGATTAGAATAGGCAGTTTGCCTGAAGTTTGCCAGCCAAGTGAGCTGTGGCAAACTGGGTACAGCTATTTGGAGAAGGAATAGCTGGGTTTTATATTTGTAACAAAGAAAGAACCATTCTCATGCAACCGTTACGCTTTTAAGTACCAGAATATTTTATCTGTAACAGCCAAGCTTATTAAACTGCATTCACTTCATTCTGTACTATATTTAAATAAACTTCCCTTGTTTTGTTTTTTTTGAAACTTAAGCCTGAGTCCAGTGTGCCAGTTTGTGGCTATAGTCTTTTAAATCAACCTCACCTGTTTTCCTTCAAAGAAGCCTTTTAAAAGACACAGTACTTGGTGTTCTAATAAAAAAACCTTTTCAGTAGTTTAACCAGCTAGAGGGTTCCTGTTCATTTAGTGTATGGTGGCAGCGAATGTTTAAATAGAGAGACATCTCCGCAAGTGTTAAAGTCTTTATATTAGAGGGACAGTTGGTGGGATCTGTTTGACCCCCCTGCCCAGACAGACATAAAGAAGTTATTATAATTGGTTTGCAGCGGTGTGGATCATGTAATATCTCAATCCAGGGCAATTTTGTGAGAATCCTGAGGTAAATTTTTGTCAAAACGTGAAACTTAAGAATTACCTCAGAGACAGAACACCTCTAGCGCCATTTTAACACACATTAGGCACCATGGCACCACCAAAAACAAAGAAGGGTACTCCTGAAGAACCAGAAAGTGAAGGGGAGACAACTGCTTCTGTAATTGAGGAAACTGAGACCCAAGTACAAGAGAGTAGACAAGAACATATAGCTACCTCTTTGACAATTGAAAAGCTTAGGTTAGAAATGAGGTTGAAAGAATTTGAGTTTCAGGCTGAAAGAGAAAGAATGCAAGCTGAAGAGAGGCAGAGAGAAAGGTAAGCTGAAAAGAGGCAGAGAGAAAGAATGGCTGAGATAGAAATAGAACGTTTAAAACATGAGGAGAGAATGGCAGAACTACAATTGAGAGAAAGAGAGAGAACTCCTAACTTAAGCCAACAGCAGGACTCTAACATGCAAAGAGTTTTAAAGAACTTTCCTCATTATGTAAAAGGGGACTGCGTGGAGTCATTTCTGGCTAGCTTTGAACGGGCTTGCCACGATTTCGAGGTACCTGAAGCCAAAATGATGGTGTACCTGAGACCACTACTTTGTGGGGAACTTAGTGAGGTTTACGCTGATCTGCGAGAGACAGAGAGCGCGAGTTACCTCATATTTAAAGAAAGGGTGAAGCTGAGGTTTGGCTTGACTCCTGAACAAAGTAGGAAAATGTTCAGGGAGATCAAAAGAAAGCCAGGAGAAACCTTTTCACAATTGGGAAGCCGAGTGGAAAAAGCCTTAGAGAGATGGCTTGAAGGAAGTAAAACAACCACTTTTGAGGAGTTAAAGCATTTAGTTTGTATGGAACAGTTTTATCGACTGATTCCCATACAAATGAGGTGGTTTGTTAAAGACAAGAAGATTAAACAAGTGGCAGATCTCGCGGCTTGGTTGGATGAGATGGAGCATGACTGGAATGTGAGTCATAGCTCAGGAGCCACCAAGAGACCGAGGGAATGGGTTCCAAAAGAGAAAACTGACGTGGGAAGCCAAAATCCTGTCAGGAGGGACCGCATTCCAGAGATTGCCACAGGGAAACTTGTCTGTTACTTCTGCCATCAAGAGGGTCATAAGAAAACGGCTTGCCCTAAATTAAACACCCAGAAAAGGCCAATTACACCACCAAAGCCAGTTAAGGTGGTTAGGCAAATATCTCCACACGAAGAAAGTCAGTCTCCACACGCACAGGAAGAGCCTGTAAAGATAATGTGAGTATGGAGTACTGAGAAAGAGACAAATGGAGCTTATTTTAGGGTGATCAAAGTGAAGGGTCAAGAACTAATGGGGTTCAGAGACACTGGGTCTGAGGTATCGCTCATTAGGCCGGAGTTTGTCAAGGAAGACCAGATACTTCCAGGCCAAAAGTACAAGCTGAGAGGAATTTATGGCCCTGTTTTCGAAGTGTCAGTGGCTGAAATCCTAATAGAATACAAGAACTTCTCTGGAAAATGGAGAATGGGACTTTTTAATGATTTAGAAGTTCCAGTATTGTTAGGCAATGATTTGGCTGAACGCTGTAGACATGTTCATATGATTACCAGAAGCCAAGCTGAACTAGAAGGGGAGGCTGAATACAGTGTTGCTGATGAACAACCATCTACCTCACAAACAGAAAATGTCAGCCAAGAAATTCCCTTCAGTTTAAACCAAAGCCATATGAGACAGTTTGAAGCAGCCCAGCAACATGATGAAAGCTTAACACCTTTATGGGATGAAGTGGTCCCAGAAAACCACACACCCACAAGTGAAAAGCCAGTTTTGTTTAAAATTGTGGAGAATAAATTGTACCGAGTTGTGAGGAGACAAAAGGGTCCCAAATCCTTTGAGGAAAGAACACAACTGGTAGTACCACAAAAGTATAGGGCTAGAATCCTCAAGTTAGCCCATGATACCACCTTCAGTGGACACCTAGGTATCAAGACCAAAGATCGCATTCAGTCTAGGTTTTTTTGGCCAGGAATGGGAGGTGATGTGACAGCCTATTGTAAGTCCTGTGAGACTTGTCAAATGGTGGGGAAAGCCAAAGATAAGACAAAAGGACTGTTACAATCAATTCCAGTTGTCACTGTTCCCTTTGACAAGGTCGGAGTGGACATCATTGGCCCTATGTCCCACAAGACGCTTGATGGACATAGATTCATCTTGACTGCCGTGGACTTTGCCACACGATACCCAGAGGCAATTCCATTGAAGGAAACTGACGCCAAAACAGTGGCAGACGCGCTGCTCAATATCTTCGCACGCATGGGTTTCCCTAGATCTATCATTACAGATCTTGGAGCTACATTCATGTCGCAGATGATGCAAGAACTGTTCCGGACCTGCAAGATAAAGCATCTTACTTCTACTCCATACCATCCTCAAACCAACGGCTTGACGGAGAGATTCAACGGTACCCTCAAGCACATGCTGAAGGCGTACGTCCACAAGAACCCTAATGATTGGGACAAGAAACTTCAACACTTCTTGTTTGCTTATCGGGAGGTTCCACAAGCCAGCACCAAGTTCAGCCCATTTGAACTGTTATATGAGAGAACACCAAGAGAACCTATGGACATTTTGAAGGAAGCATGGACAGGAGCAGAGGACATTCCAGAGAGTGATATCAACAGCTACATCGAGGACTTACGAGGACATTTAACAACCATGAGAGACTGCGCAGCCGAGAGTTTGTCAACTGCCCAGCTGAAGCAGAAAGAACAGGCGGATCTTCACGCAAGACATCGATGTTTTGATGTGGGAGATAAGGTCCTGGTTTTAAAACCAAGATCTAAGAAGAAACTGGAGGTTTCTTGGGAGGGACCTTATGTAATATTGTCTAAGATTTCGGAAGTCACTTATCTGGTGGGGGAAAACATAGATGGGGGAAGGTGTAGGAAATTACATGTGAATATGCTTAAGCCTTACTACTCCAGGGCTAGGGTAGTTATGCAAGTATCCCAGGAGACAGATGGGGAGATTTCACTGTCAGGATGGGGAAAGGTAACGGCGGATTGTACTTTACCCTCTGTGGATGAGAATACCAACTTAACAGATCCACAGAAACAACAGTTGAAGGATCTATTGTACCAGCATAGGGAGGTATTTTCCAATATACCGGGTAGAACCCATTTAGCTTGTCACCGGATCAATACAGGTACAGCTAACCCTATAGCATCTGCCCCATACCGCGTTACAGGAGAACAAGCCAGACTGATCTCAGAGGAGATACAAGAAATGTTAAACCTTGGTTTAATTGTACCATCGAGTAGCCCATGGTCATCTCCAATTGTGTTAGTACCAAAGCCAGATAATACCATCAGATTCTGTGTAGACTACCGTAAATTAAATCAAGTTACCATCTCTGATGTGTATCCGATGCCGTGAATAAATGAGCTAATAGAGACCATAGGGTCAGCCCAATACATAACAACCCTGGACCTCACCAAAGGATATTGGCAGGTGGCTATGCACCCAGAGGACCAGGAGAAGACCGCTTTTATTTCTAAGGATGGGTTGTACCTATTTACCGTCCTCAGTTTTGGGCTAAAAAATGCCCCAGTCACATTTCAGAGGTTAATTGATCAAATGTTAGCAGGGATGAAAGACTTTGTTCAAGCCTATATCGATGATTTATCAATTTATAGCCAGACGTGGGAACAACATCTGGAGCACTTAGAGAAAGTGTTGCACAAAATCCGGGAGGCTGGTTTGACAGTCAAAGCCTCTAAGTGCCAAATGGCCAGATCACAGGTTAAATATCTTGGTCATATAGTGGGAGGAGGTTCCATATTGCCGGATATGGATAAGGTACAGGCAATACGTGAATGGCCTGTTCCCAAAACAAAGAAACAAATCCAATCTTTTTTAGGAGCTGTAGGATTCTACAGACGTTTCATTCCTGATTTTAGTTCTCTGGCGGCAGTATTAACTGATCGCACAAAAAAGACATCACCTGATAAAATTAAGTGGACAACTGAGTGTCAGACCGCCTATGATTTATTGAAGAGTGCTTTAATGAGTAAACCTGTGTTGATAGCGCCCAATTTTGAGAAACCTTTTGTTTTAACCACGGATGCCTCCAAGGTAGGACTTGGAACAGTGCTAGGTCAGGAAAACGAAGAAGGTGTGATGCAACCTGTGCTGTATCTCAGTAAAAAGCTAATAGAAAGGGAACAGCACTTGTCAGTAATTGAAAGAGAATGCTTGGCGATAGTGTGGGCTATCACAAAATTAAAACCATACTTATGGGGAAGAAGGTTTACTTTGTGCACTGACCATTCACCCTTAAGGTGGTTACACCAGGTTAAAGGCACTAATAGTAAGTTAATTCGTTGGAGTTTAGCACTCCAAGATTATTATTTTGAAATAAAACATATAAAGGGCACTCAAAATGTCATTGCAGATATCTTGTCCAGGTAAAGATTAAGGTAAAGATTAGGAATTAAGGTAAAGATTAGGAATTAGAAAAGGTATTGTATTTGTTATATTAGATTGTTTATATGCATTGATGCTATGTATTTAACATGTTCTTTTTTCCCTACAGGAATGTATTTATGGTATATATTGACTTGCAAAATGTGTTTATTGCATATGTGAGTATTGCAAAATGTATTTAGATGTGGGTATGTATATAGATAAATGGATTAGATAGATAGATTAGTTAGAGGGGTTAGTTAGGCCTAGGATATTGTTAGGTTTTGCTTCGGAAAAGATGGTTCACTCCGCAAACCATCTTGAGGTGGGGAGGGAATGTGAAGATCCCTTACCTTGCCAGTCCGGGTGGCAGGGCCTAGGAGAGACAGGCTAGGTAGTTTCAGCTTAGAAGGCCTGGCAGAGGGCAGCAGGAGCCATCTTAGTTTAGGGAAAACTCCAGTTCAGAGAGGGGGAGTGGCCTAGGCCTGAGCCAGCCTTGGAGCAGCCAGGATTGGTTTGTTAAAGGGGGACGGAGTTGGACTGTTTGGAGGGAAAGAAAGCAGCTTCTTTAGTCAGAGTCAGTCTGTTGATGTTAGAGTTAGAGCAGGATTACAGTTTTAGGAGTTCGTGATTAGAATAGGCAGTTTGCCTGAAGTTTGCCAGCCAAGTGAGCTGTGGCAAACTGGGTACAGCTATTTGGAGAAGGAATAGCTGGGTTTTATATTTGTAACAAAGAAAGAACCATTCTCATGCAACCGTTACGCTTTTAAGTACCAGAATATTTTATCTGTAACAGCCAAGCTTATTAAACTGCATTCACTTCATTCTGTACTATATTTAAATAAACTTCCCTTGTTTTTTTTTTTTAAACTTAAGCCTGAGTCCAGTATGCCAGTTTGTGGCTATAGTCTTTTAAATCAACCTCACCTGTTTTCCTTCAAAGAAGCCTTTTAAAAGACACAGTACTTGGTGTTCTAATAAAAAAACCTTTTCAATAGTTTAACCAGCTAGAGGGTTCCTGTTCATTTAGTGTATGGTGGCAGCGAATGTTTAAATAGAGAGACATCTCCGCAAGTGTTATATAGGTGCCAGTAAAGTCTTTATATTAGAGGGACAGTTGGGGGGATCTGTTTGACCCCCCTGCCCAAACAGACATAAAGAAGTTATTATACGGTGCAGTAAAGAAGGCAGAGAGGAGGAGGAAAAGGGGGAAGGAAAAGGAGGTGAAGGCTACTTGGAGGAGGCAGGCCAAGGCAGCAAGGAGGCCCAGACCCAATATGGGAGAAGCCACCAGAATCTTCCTTTTGCAGGCACACATCCTCCATCTGTGCCTGCCCTACAGCAAAGGGAGCACGCTTCCTTCCTCCGCTCAGTCCTCAGCTGCCTCCTCACCTCGGCCGCCCCGGGAAATTACATATAGATAATATATAGATTCTCTCTCTCTAATATATAATATAATATAATATAATATAATATAATATAATATAATATAATATACATAAGAGTGAATGTGTGTGTGTGTGTATATATATAAAACAAAAATACATAAAAGTGTGTGTGTGTGTATATATATATATATAGAGAGAGAGAGAGAGAGAGAGAGAGAAAGGTGGAGATATATAAAATATAATATAAATACAGAACTGGATAAAAGTGGATACACACACACATGTAAATATATATATTATTGAAAAGGGAAGGTAGTAGAAAATAAAAGGGGAAACTTAGGACTGGGGAGAGCAAGGTCTTTCTTCCGCTCTGGGAAGGGCAATCCAGCTGATCACTCTGCCCAGAAAGGAGAGGAAGGCATGTGGGGGTAAGGGAGATGGAGGGAAAGGCACGGAGGGGGCAAGGGAGGAGGTAAGAAAGGAGATCTGAGTTTGCACATGAATGAGGAAAAGGGACGGTGGCACCAGTGCAGGGAGCGCACACCCAGGGGACGATGGCAAGCATGTGGGGGAAGAGGGCAGGTGCAAAAAGCACGCTTCCTCCACCATCTCCTGAGCGTGCGTTTCCTATACTAACCCTCATCCCCCGTGCTCTTGCAAATGCCGGGAGAAGGCCTAGGTGTACGGCGGCTCAGCGCTGGCCAGATAAATGCCCCTGGGGGGCCGGGTTTGGCCTACGGGCTGTAGTTTGAGGACCCCTGATCTAGATTATCTGCTTTGAACTAGGTTATATGAGTCTATACTGTCATATAATCCAGTTCAAAGAAGATCATCTGGATTCAGAAACTGGATTATATGGCACTGTAGATGGGGCCTTAGTGGATAATGGATGAACCCTTAGGTGGGATTTAACTTCCTGAAGTGCTTAGCTGAGTCTCACTTGCTTTAATTCCACATTATTCCAGTTTCAGCCATAACTAACAAACTATTCTATCATCCACATAGCTAATTTATTAATGAGTAAACACTTTCTTGAAAACTCTTATATGTTCACAGAAAAAGATTAATCTGGATTTAGAGAAGTCAATTTCTTCTAAGTGCCTTTCACCAAAACGCAAACAACCAATAGACTAATAATACAGTACAAGAAAATATGATGTTTTAACTTAATTAACTTCATACTACTAGATAGATGGGCAAGCTTTCAGGATGGAGATGTCTATCAGATCCATAAAAGCTTCTACTTCAACAGTCCAAAATAATCAAAACACCTGAGAACCACTGAGCTAAGGGTTTTTATTATTTTGGACTGTTGAAGTAGAAGCTTTTGTAGAAGACTACAACTTCCAGAAATCCCAACGGGTTTACCAGCTGTTAGGATTTCTGGTAGTTGAAGGCCAAAACATCTGTGGACCCACAGGTTGAGAACCACTGGCTTAGATGGAAATAAAGTGACCTCGCTGGATGTTATAGAACTTGCTACCAAACACACATGTACTTCACTGAACATTAAAGATAATATCTTTGAACCAAAGCTGTCCTTCTACTAATACATGGGAGATAGTCAATTAATTCTATTAATTTTCCACTTCCATCTGCAATTATCCATATTATATTTCACCCCAGCACAAAAGCCCAATTTTATTAATGGAACTATGTTAAGATAGAAATCAATATAACACCATCAGAAATTTTATGAAACACATACTTTATTTCAATTTCAAAAGATTCTTATTTTTTTTTTCTGTACAGCAAGCCCTCACTCAATCTATGCTATGACAACACAAAATCTAAGGTACTACCTATAACATAATGTCAGAGAAGCAGAGGCAAAGCATTAGAAAGACAGGATTTGCTTCCACATCAGGTGTATTCTATATATCTGTATTTTATGCATCAGTAAGAATACGGACATTAGTAGCAAACAGTGAGGGTCCAATATTTTGTGTGCTGTGCTCTCGGTCTGAAGTAGGAACTGATTTGTGAGAATTTCTCCAACTCTAAATGGAACTGCAGACCCAGCTTGCACAATATGAATGACACAAATCCTATTGAGACAGTTGAGGAGAGGTCAGGCTGATGAAGCAGAAATTGTAAATGCTGGTGATGTCTCAGGGTGCATCTATACTCTAGAATTTAAACAGTTTGACACTACTTGAACTGCCATGATGCAATGCCATGGAATCATGGATGTTGTCATTTGGTGAGCCTCAGCACTCTTTGGCAGAGAAAGCTAAAGACCATGTAAAACTAAAACTGCATTAATACCACAATGTCAATGAGCTCTTAGTATTCCTTTCCCTGACAATCCGGGGTCTACTTCAACTTATATCCGACTATCTGATATCACCTCCAACAAGGAAATCTTGGATGTCGTAAAAAGTAACTTCAGCAATTTCAGAAAAGCATCCTTTTTATTTTCAAGGTTTGAAAATGTTAATAAATGTAATTATAATGTATTAAATTGGGAAAATGAGAATAAGGTGCAAGGGAAACATTGATTCTGTTCTAGTGAGATATTTCATTCAGTAGGAAAACACAGTAACAAGAAAAGGTGGAGGAAAAGATTAAACATAATGAAATACTTTTACTAGTATGTTACAAGTCATTAATTTACTTGTATTTTGTGAGGTTATTCTGTTGTATTATAGTAATTTAGAAGATACTGCTAGAACCGAAGTGAAAGATCAATATTATAGATGAACGTTAACATGTAAAACAAAAGTGGAGTGCTGTGGGATGCGTCAGCCAGAGTCGACGCGCTCAAACCTCACTCCCTGATGGCAAAAGAATAAAAGCTTTAAAAAGCCCAACGAGACTATAAATCTTTCCTCAACCTGGATCCGGACTGAAAGAGAAGCTAAAGAGGTCACGGTGTGGTGTGCCTGGAGCTATAAATCTCAAAAATAACAAAACAGACCGGCTGAGGAAGAAGTGAAAGTAAGTTTTCGTGATGGCAGAGAGAGCAGAGTGGGGAGATAAATTGGACAGAATTATGAAAAACTTGCAAGAACTCAAGATAAGTTCTGACTGTTTAAGAAAAGGGAATGATGAAATAAAGGAGCAAATTAAAGTAATTAATTCCTGTCTCGGACTGATCAAGGATAGGGTGGGAAAATATGAGGGAATGTTCAAGGAGGCGGAAGAGGAGTCTAGGAAACAAAAAGAGGAGATACGTAACTTAAAATATGCAAATCAACAACTCCTAGACAAAATTGCTGATCTTGCAGATTGTTCCAGATGAGCAAACATACGTTTGAGAGGACGAGGAGGAGGGGAAGATTTCCAAATCAAAGAGAGTTTGAAAGAGGATATTGTTATTTGGTTACAGACATTGACTCAAATTTCATCAGAACAGATAGAGAGAGTGCACTGCCCTTACAGAGGAGGAAAAACACCTAAATACATTTTAATTCGATTCACAAGGGAGGCTGATAAAAAATCTACCCTTTGGAAGCTAAAGAGAATTTAAAACCTGACCTTTGCTGGTAAAACGGTTTGGCCACTTTTGGATCTATCACCAGAGACATTTTTAAAAAGGGCTGAAATGAGGGAAATTACAGGTATCCTTGAAAAGAAGGGCCAGCGTTACACCTGGGCTTTTCCAGCAACCTTGATAATCTATAATAACAATAAATTATACTAAGCCACTAATCTGGAGAGTGGGAAGGAAATGCTCAGGCAACTAAGACTGAATACAGAGGGAGGAGCATTGGACAGAATGGAGGAGTCAGATAAAGAAAAAGAAGAAGCTCAGAGTTTCATATGGAGAAAGGAAAGGAGTAAACATGCCAAGGACATTCACAAGATAGCTGGACAGATAACATCAGGAGTCCTCAAACTTTTTAAACCGGGGGCCAGTTTACTGTCCCTCAGACCGATAGAGGGTGGAACAATAGTTTGTTTTTTTAAAAAAAAAAACAATAAAAAAATTCCTATGCACATTGCACGTATCTTATTGTGCTGTGTGGAAGGGCCCTTAGAGGGGGTTCTTTCTAGCCCTCTTTAGGCAGTAATTCCAGGAGCAGAGAATGGGAAATCTTCCTATTTCTAGTCTGAATGAAATCTGGCTACCAGTATTTAAAAAATTCTAAAATTATAACTGTAAATAAAGAACAACACTCAAACACAGGAGAACTCCAGATAAGAAACAATCAGGGCCAGCTAATCACCTATCAACAAAGGATTCTTCCTAAAAACTGTCAGGCTATGAAATGACAATCAAGGTGGCCAATTGAAACATTCATACCTACCTCCAACAGACCAGAGTTCTTTCTCCCACCCTGGATCTTCCACAATTTTCCTAGTTAAAGATTTATCTCTGACATGAAGTGTCTGACTTTGGGGTGTGGTGCTCATCTGCATTTCTAAGTTGAAGAGGCGGAATTGTCCGTAGACACCTCCAAGGTCATGTAGCCGGCATGACTGCATGGAGTGCCGGGGCAGCCTCCCTTGCCTGCTCACGCTGTCCATCGGGCCTGACGGATAGTGTGAGCCTGCCAAGGGAGGAGCAGCTCTGCGCGGCCTACTTGCGAGTAAAGCACCTTGCTAGGTGCTTTACGTGCAAGTAAGCCATGCGGAGCAGCTGCCCTTGGCTGGCTCACACTGTCCATCGGGCCTGATGGATAGCATGAGCCTGCCAAGGGAAGAGCAGCCCCGCGCAGCTTACTTGCGAGTAAAATACCTCGCGAGGTGCTTTACGTGCGAGTAGGCCACGCGGAGCAGCTGCCCTTGGCTAGCTCACGCTGTCCATTGGGCCTGATGGATAGCGCGAGCCTGCCAAAGGAGGAGCAGCCCCGCGTGGCTTACTTGCGAGTAAAGCACCTCGCGAGGTGCTTTACGCATGAGTAGGCCATGCAAAGCAGCTGCCCTTGGCTGGCTCACGCTGTCCATCAGGCCTGATGGATAGCGTGAGCCTGCCAAGGGAGGAGCAGCCCTGCGCAGCTTACTTGCGAGAAAAGCACTTTGCGAGGTGCTTTACGCACGAATAGGCCACGCAGAGCAGCTGCCCTTGGCTGGCTCATGCTGTCCATCGGGCCTGACGGATAGCGTGAGCCAGCCAACGGAGGGGCTCTGTGTGGCGGGGTGCTCCTCCTCCGCAGGCAGGATAAAGGCCCTTGGTGGGCCGGAAGTGGCCCGCGGGCCGTAGTTTGGAGGCCCCTGGATAACATCAACAGAGTTGGAGGCAGCAGATGGAGAAGTAGTTGGACTGACAGAGTTATGTTCTTCTCAAACACTATTTGCTATTGGAGATGCTATTGGACAGAGAAGAGAAGTAGGAACAAGTGAAAAGAACTTTATGAGATCTGAAGGCGATGGATTTGCAGAAGTTGAAATACATGGAGAAACAGATTTGAGAATTGAAACGCCAAAAGCTTAGAAGGGAGTCATGAATGGAAACAAGATCCACTATGGTAAGAAGCAGCCTAAAAATAATAGAACTGTGATAAATGGGGTTTAAGAACTTGCAGGGGGGAGGGGGCTGGTACGGCCTCCAGGGGGAGTCTGGGGATGGAAGAGAACAGATGGAATTCTTTTTCAGGTCTTCCTCTGAGGGGAAGAGGGAGAAGACTGGACTCTTAGGGGATTGGGGGAGGGGGAGGGAAGACAAGAAAACGGAAAAGAAAAGGAGGGTAATTGCAAACAATATATGGTTGGAACAGTAATTATATCGTATAACTGTAACGGCTTATCAGCTCCACATCAAAGAGCAAAACTGATAAAAATGGTGAAAGATAACAAGGTGGATTTGAGTTGTGATGATGGCCGCTGTTGACATTTCCCTCTCAGAGAACAGTCAGCTACTATTTTTATAAGAATCATATAAAAGACTACTGTACCCTGCCATGCATTGCTATGGCCCATTGTGGAGAAATGGGAAAGAAAGAAAAGAGGAAGAGCTGGTTTCTAAGCTATCAATACACAACAGAAGTGGCAAAGTATCAACCTAATACAGGCCCATTTCAGTCTCCTCGAGGTCAAAGGGTTCTATGGATGTGTGGAAGGGCCCTGGGTTAACTGACTCCACACTGCCATATAACCCAGTTCAAAGATTTTATATAGGTATTGTTGTCATTATAGACATATTGATATTATTATAGGCATTTGGATATTATTATTATAGATACAAATATTATTATTAAGCTATATAGGTATTAGTATTATAGATGTTATACCTTTTGATATTTCATATCAAAAAAACATTGTATAAATTAGTATAAAACTGAGTAAAAATAGAAGGAGCATAGGGCTCAATATCTTTTGAGTAAAAACAGGCAACAGATGTATGGATATTATTAGAGACCTATAGATATTATTAGACATATAGATGTGATTATTTTTATTGTTATTTTTATAGATATTATTATACTTTATATAGATATAAAGTATATATAGAGAACATAAATTGGGTTGTTAGGTGTATCATGTTCAAATATGGTCTCAATTCCCCCAGTAGTTTTTGAGTTCTGATGGTAGCACAAACGAACATTACATTTTTATTTATATATATTGCGGGACAGTATGCCACTATTTAATGACAGGATTTGGAGTCAGGTTTATGAATCTAGAGGTTTAAATAGAGCACAGGGTGTGGTTATTTTAATTAAAAACACAATAGATTTCCAGGTGGAAAAAGTAAAAAGGGATTCAGAGGGGAAGTGGGTAATAATAAAAGGAAAAATTAGAATTTCTTTGGTTTGTATATACGCCCCAAACAAAAATAAAAAGGTATATAAAACAAGTATTTAGAAAGGTGGATAAGTTGGTAGAAGGGGAATTGTATTGTGTGGGAGATTATAATTTGGAATTAGTAACAACAAGGCAAAATAATAATAGGAAGTTAAATATAAGAGAATACAACATGCAGGACCTATTAGAAGGGGAATAAGAGAACAATAGATGAACATATTACTCAGGAAGACATGATACATATAGTAACATAGATTATATTCTAGGGAAAAATACAAGCCAATCATTGATTCTAGAGGCAAAAACACTTCCAATATATTTGTCAGATCATGCACCATTAAGAGTAAAAGTAAAATTAGAAATAGAGAGAAAAGAAAGAATCTGAAGATATAATACAATTTTAAACAGTAGAGAGCAAGAATATGAAATTATTAGGAAAGAAATAATCAAGTATTTTGAGACCAATGATAATGGACAAGTAACTACAGATATAATTTGGGATGCAAGAAGGCTGTGATAAGGGGTCACTGTATAAGTTTAGAGGCAAATCTCAGAAGGAGATGGAGGGACGAACAGAATAAGAGAATAAAAGAAATAGAAACCTTGCAGGACAGACATAAAAGAACTAGGGACAGAAAGATCTGGAGAGAATTAAAGGAGAAGAGAAAACAATTAGAAGCTTTTGAGGAAAATAATATAATGAACAAGTACTTATATGTTAAGAGTTATTCCCAAAGTTGGAACATAAAACCAATGAAGAAGATGGCTTACTATTTGAAAAAGGAAAAGGAAAAAAAACTAGGTAAAGAGATTGAAAGATGAAAATGGGAGAGAACAAGAAGAGCAAAGTAAGATTAGGGAGATAATGGCAAAATATTACAAAGATTTATATAAGGAGAAGAGGGTAGTGCAAGGGAACTTAAACATTAGAGGAAAAATTGCAGAGGAAGACAGAGAGTTATTAAATCAACCAATAACACGAGAGGAAATATTAAGAGCAATTAAAGGGTTAAAGGGAGCTAAGTCACCAGGACCAGATGGATATCCCGGTGGAATATTATAAAGCATATATTGAATAATTGGCACCACATTTAAAAGTTGTTTAATGAAATATACAATAAGCAAAAAATCCCACAAACATGGAAATTATTACTATACCAAAAATGGGGAAAGATTTAATACAACCAGGCTCATAAAGACCTATTAGACTATGTAATCAGGATTACAAAAAAATTACAAAAAATATAGCAAAAAGATTAGAAACAATAATGCCATTTTTTAAAAAAAGAAAATCAATATGGATTCGTAAAGGGAAGAAAAATTGGGGATCCAATAAAAAATGTGTTAATCGCAATAAATCATGCAAATTTAAATAAGAAAACATTGGAATTCTCAGATTGGACGTTTATAAGGCCTTTGATAAGGTCAAATTATAAATTTCTGTTAAATGTATGTCAACAGTTGAATATGGGGAAAACTTTTGTAAAACATACAGCAACTGTATAGTAACTACAAGGCAAGAGTAAGGGTGAATGACAGAAGGACAAGAAAGATACACATTTTAAATGGTGCAAAACAAGGGTGCCCATTATTCTCCACTTTATTTGTAATAGCGATAGAAATACTAGACAAAAGTATTAGGAATAGCACCAAGTGGACAGGGTATAAAATAGAAAAGGGGGGAGGAAAAAAGGAAGAAATAAAGCTGAATCTCTTTGCCGATGATGCAATGATTATTACAAATCAGCCGTTAATTATGATAAAAGATATGATAAAGAACTGGAAGAGTTTAAAAATATAACATTAAAAAGTCAGAGATACTATGTCTTAACACCCCACCAAAAGAACAATTAGAGATTAGGAAAAATATCAGGATTAAAATTAGGATCAAAGAAGCTAAAATATTTAAGAGTTTAGATATATAAAAATCCGAAGCGTATAGTTAAGGGGAATTACAAACAAAAATGGAAAATAATAGAGAAACAACTTAAGAACTGGGAAGGGAAAACATTAACAAGAGTGGACAGAATAAGGGCATTGAAAATGTTCATAAAACAGATATTATTATACTTAGTCCAAACCTTACCAAACACAGAAGAGAGGAAGATGTTAGAAACATGACATAGAAGAATAAAAATATGGGCAGTTGGAGGGAAAAGACCCAAAATAAGGGACAAGTGGTTAAATGCAAAAGAGGAAGAGGGAGGCTGAGAGATCCCAAATTTAGAAGTTTAGCAGAATGCATTTCAAATCCAAATTATACAATAATCTAGTTAGCAGAGAGATAAGCAGGCTTTAAATAAATCCAAATGTTACGAAGCAAGAGAGGCGAGAATACCAGTCTTTGGTCTAGATTAGCTGTTCCCTGGAAATACAGTATACAGAATACAGTATACAGTATACAGAAAAGAATATAATCTATATCTATATCTATATCCATCTATATATCAATATCTATCTATTAGGGCTGGTCAATTCGTTTCGTTAATTCGTATTTCGTTAAAAAATTCGTTAATTTTTGAATTACGAAACGATTACAAAACTTATTTTTAAACCTGGAAGTGTTTTTAAATATCGAAACGGCAGAAATTTTGTATTTCCGTCCATTTCGAAAATACGTAAGATGGCTGCCTGGCTTGCTGGGAGCTCTCCTCTCTCGGCGCCGGCTGAGCAAGCGAGAGGGCGAGCGAGAGGGCGAGGGCGAGCGGCGAGGGCGAGTGAGAGGGCGAGCGGCGAGCGAGAGGGCGAGGGTGAGCGGCGAGCGAGAGGGCGAGTGAGAGGGCGAGGGCGAGCGGCGAGCAAGAGGGCGAGTGAGAGGGCGAGCGAGAGGGCGAGAGGGACGTCTCCTTCTCTTTCTTTCATTGGCTCAATGCTGTAGCATCCTGGGAGTTGTAGTTTGGCAGCCTGGGAAAAAGAGCCCCTCCTGGAAGGAACCCATCCTAGCGAGAGGGTGAGAGGGCGAGCGAGAGGGCGAGCGGCGAGCGAGCGGCGAGTGAGAGGGCCCGCCAGAGTGAGTGCCTGCCTTCCCTCAATAATAATTTCTCCTCCCTATTCTACTAAATTAATAATTAAATTTAAAAATATTTTAAAAATATTGAAAAAAAAAGGGCGCCATCTTTACAAAATGTTTTGTAAATATTTACGAAATTTTGTAAATACCGAACTTTTTTTTTTTGGAAAATTTTGTAATTATTTTAAATATCGAAACAAAAAAACACCCCAATTACAAATCGATTTTAGAAACAAATTTTTGCGTTGTTACCCAGGCCTACTATCTATACATACAATAAAAGTCAAAGTTTGTATGTGGCGGACGTGGGCGGTGCGAGCGGAGGAGTATATGCCAGCTTTCTGATTGGCTGCCGCTGTAGTGCTATTTGCATATGGTCTCTGGTTCACCAGCTTCAACAGGAGCCCCTGGTGGAGAAAAGGGTTCATGACAAAAACGAAGACATGAGAGAAGGAAATTAACATATGGTCTCTGATTGGCCAGCCACAATTCCAAGATTCTGAGATGGCAAAGAGAGGAAAGGAAAAGACCAGGGGCTGCAAGACCCACTAGACATCCTACTGCACTTTAGAGGAGAATGAACCATGGATGATGGGACTTGCAGTACCATCACTCACATTCTGAGACCTGTGTTAACCTCATCCAATGACTGATCAGGCCCAAACTTGACACATAGATCTCTCATGACCCACTTTACGTCCTGGTGTGGTTTGGCTGGGGATGGACCATGGATGATGGGACTTGCAGTACCACTGCAGTACCACTGCAACCCTCATACAATTATCGATAAGGACCAAGCTTGGCACACTGAGTCTCCATGACGCATTCTACATCCTGGTGCAGTTTTGGAGGAGGGTTGGCCATGGATGATGTGACTTCCAGTACCTTCACTCACATTCTGAGACCTCAGCAAACCTCATACAATGACTGATCAAAACCAAACTTGGCACATAGAACTCTCATGACCCACTTTACGTCCTGGTGCCTTTTGGAAGAAATTGGAGATGAATGATGGGACTTGCAGTAACCTCACTCATTTTCTGAAACCACTAAGACCCTGGCCAATGACTAATAAAGACCAAACTTGGCACACGGAGCCCCAATGACCCACTCTACATCCTGGAGGATGACAGACTATGGATGATGGGACTTCAAGTACCTCCACTCCCTTCCCAAGATTGCTGCAACCGTCATCTAATGACCGATCAAGAACAAACTAGGCACACACAGCCCCCATGACCCACCTTACATACTGGTGCTGTTTGAAGGATGGACGATGGATTATAGGACTTTCAGTACATTCACTCACTTCCTGAAACCACAGCGATACTCATGCAAAAACCAATAAAGACCAAACTTGGCACAGAGAGCCCCCATGGCCAAATCAACATTCTGACGAGGTTAGGGGGAGTACAGACTATGGATGATGGGACTTCAAGTACCTCAACTCACTTCCCAAGACCTCTGCAACACCCATCTAATGGCCGATCAAGGCCAAACTTGGCACACAAAACCCCCATGACGCACTCTCCATCCTGGAGCAGTTTGGAGGAGGATGGACCACAGATAATGGGACTCACAATACCATCACTAACTTCCTGAGACCACTGCGCATCATATAAATAACTGATAAAGACCAACCTTGTCACACAATTCCTTTCTCAAATAACCCGGGCAGCGCCGGGTCCCCAACCTAATCTATACATATAATAAAAGTAAACGTTTGTATGCGGAGGACAAAAGTGTGGCGGGAGGAGTATGTGCCAGCGTTCTGATTAGCTGCCGCTGTGGTGCTATTTGCATATGGTCTCTGATTGGCCAGCTTCAATAGGAGCCCCTGGTGCAGAAAAGAGTTAACGACAGAAACAGGGACATGAGAAGGAAATTTGCATATGGTCTCTGATTGCCAGCCTCAATTCCAAGATTCCGAGATGACAAAGAGAAGAAAGGAAAAGGCCAGGGGCTCCGTCAGAAAATTACCAATACAGACCAAACGTGGCACAGAAAGCCCCCATGACCAACTCTACATCCTACTGCAGTTTGGAGGAGGATGAACCATAGATGATGGGACTTGCAGTACCATCACTCACATTCTGAGACTGCTGTTAACTACATCCAATGACTGATCAAGACCAAACTTGGCACATAGACCTCTCATGACCCACTTTATGTCCTGGTGTGGTCTGGCCAGGGATGGACCATGGATTATGGGACTTGCCGTACCTTTGCTCAATTCTTGAGACCACTGCAACCCACATCGAATTACCGATAAAGAACAAACTTGGCACACTGAGTCTCCATGATGCACGCTACATCCTGGTGCTGTTTGGAGAAAGATGCACCATGGACAATGGGACTTGCAATACCTGCACTCCCTTCCTAAGACCATTACAACTGCCAACACTGATGGATCAGGACCACAATTTACACAGAGAGCCCGCATGACCCACTGTACATTCTGGTGCACTTTTGAGGAGGGCAGACCATGGATGATGGGACTTCAAGTACCTCCATTCCCTCCCCAAGACTGCTGTAACCCTCATCTAATGTCTGATCAAGACCAAACGTGGCACACAGGACCCTCATGACCCACTCTAAATCCTGATGTTGTTTGGAGGAGGATGGACGATGGATGATGGGACTTCGAGTAACTTCACTCACTTCCTGAAACCACAGCGACACTTATCCAAATACCAAGAAAGACCAAACTTGGCACACAAGAGCCCCCATGACCCACTCTACATCCTGGTGCAGTTTGGAGGAGGATGCACCATGGGTGATGGGACTTGCAATACCTGCACTCCCTTCCTAAGACCATTACAACTGCCAGCAATGATGGATCAGGACCACAATTTGCACAGAGACCACATGAACCACTCTACATCCTGGTGTGCTTTGGAAGAATTTGACAATGGATGATGGGATTTGCAGTCACTTCACTCACTTCCTGAGACCACTGAGACCCTCGCCAATAACTGATCAAGACCAAACTTGGAACTCAGAGTCCCCATGACCCACTCTACATCCTGGTGCACTTTTGAGGAGGACAGACCATGGATGATGGGACTTCAAGTACCTCCACTCCCTTCCCAAAACTGCTGCAACCCTCATCTAATGTCTGATGAAGACCAAACTTGGCACACAGTGACCTCATGACCCACTGTACATCCCAATGATGTTTGGAGGAGGACGGACGATGGATGATGGGACTTCCAGTACCTTCACTTACTTCCTGAAACCACAGACACTTATCCAAATACCAAGGAAGACCAAACCTGGCACAGAGAGCCCCCTTGGCCAACTCAACATTCTGGTGAGGTTTGGGGGAGAACAGACTATGGATGATGGGACTTGCAGTACCTAAACTCACTTTCTGAAGGACCAATGTGACCGTCATTCAATGATTGATCAAGAACAAAACTTGGCAGACAGAGCCCCCACGACCCACTCTCAATTCTCGTGCAATTTGGAGGAGGATGGACCACAGATGATGGGACTCGCAGTACCTTCACTAACTTCCTGAGACCACTGCGAGTCATATAAATAACATATAAAGACCAACCTTGGTACACAATTCCTTCCTCAAATAACCTGGGCAGCACCGGGTCCCCAAACTAGTATACAATAAAAGTCCAAGTTTGTATGCGGCGAACAGAAGTGTGGTGGTGCGACTGAGTATGTGCCAACTTTCTGATTGGCTGCCACTGTGGTGCTATTTGCATATGGACTCTGATTGGCCAGCCTGAAAGTTCCAAGATTCTGATTACCTGCCACTGTGGTGCTATTTGCATAGGGTCTCCGATTGGCCAGCTTCAATAGGAGCCCCTGGTGGAGAAAAGGGTTCATGACAGAAACGGAGACATGAGAGAAAGCAATTTGCATATGGTTTCTGATTGGCCAGCCACAATTCCAAGATTCCGAGATGACAAAGAGAGGAAAGGAAAAGGCAAGGGGTTATGTCAGAAAATTACCAATACAGACCAAACTTGGTACACAGAGCACCCATGACCCACTCTACATCCTACAGCAGTTTGGAAGAGGATGAACCATGGATGATGGGAGTTGCAGTACCATCACTCAGATTCTGAGACTGCTGTTAACCTCATCCAATGACTGATCAGGACCAAACTTGGCACATAGACCTCTCATGCCCCATGTTACATCCTACCTTTGCTCAATTCTTGAGACCACTGCAACCCCCATCCAATTACTGATAAAGACCAAACGTGGCACACTGAGTCTCCATGATGCACTCTACATCCTGGTGCAGTTTGTAGGAGGATGCACCATGGACGATGGGACTTGCCATACCTGCACTTCCTTCCCAAGACGGCTGCAACCCTCATCTAATGTCCCATCAAGACCAAATTTGGCACACAGAGCCCCCATGACCCACTCTACATCCTGGTGCTGTTTGGAAGAGGACGAACAATGGATGATGGGACTTCAAGTACCTTCACTTACTTCCTGAAACCACAGTGACACTCATCCAAATACCAATAAAGACCAAACTTGGCACAGAAAGCTCCCATGGCCAACTCAACATTCTGGTGAGGTTTGGGGAGAACAGACTGGATGATGGGACTTGCAGTACCTTAACTCACTTTCTGAGACCACTGCTGTGCTCATCCATTGATTGATCAAGACCAAACTTTGCACACAGAGCCCTCATGACCCATTCTACATCCAGGTGCTTTTGGAGGAGGATGGACCATGCGCAATGGGATTTGCAGTACCTTCACTAACTCATAACTGATAAAGAACTTCTTTGCCACACAATGCCTTTCTATAATATCCTGGGCAGCACCAGGTCCCCAAGCTAGTAAATAATACAGTTCTTCAAATTTTCAGTTTTTCTCAGTTGCGGAAATGAAATGTGCCGTTTCTTAATAAATTTAACATGCTGAATTCAAATATAATAATTAAATGTGTTAATTGGCTGTGGTTTTTATGCAACAGCTATTTCAATTTTCTCCACAATAGGTAATTCGTTAATATTATGATAATGCGCCTAACCTTATTGCATGTATATAAACCGTGAATATTTACTAAATTTTAGTCAAATTATATTGCCAATAGTTTATACGAGAAATATTTATTTAGTCTATTGTTTATGTTTGTGCAGCAAGAAACTATATTAGTAGGCCTAATGCAGTTGAAAAGTCTGAAAGTTGAAATGTCGCTTTAATTGTGACTTTAGTTCATATCCTGTTTGCTTCTCTTGGCTTTTCTTTTGTATTCGAGGAAAGGATTGACTCTTACAATGCTCCAGCAGTAGTCTGACAGCATTGACGGAGTCCATTTACCTTGATATCTTTTTTCCATAGTGCTTTATTTACACATGTACGAGGCATAACTACAGTAAAAAGAACAATGTAAAACGATGTTTAACGATACTGTCTCAGTCTTCAACTGACTGACCCTCACCATTCAATAGTCTGGCCTTATATAGGGCTTTCTGGCTTTTGCACACGGCACTAATACTGCATCATCAAACTTTCTAGAATCTTCCATAGGGTAAGTCGCAACATGCATTTTTCTTCAACCATACGTGATCACGTGAATGCTTATATCATAAAAACTAGAGCCAATATACATTTTTAAATGTCATTTTCATTTTCAGCACCCCAAAATCATAAAAGATCAGCTATTTTCAGGCCTGCAACTTTCTAGAATCTTCCATAGTGTAAGTTGCAACATGCATTTTTTCAACCATACGTGATCATGTGATTGCTTATATCATAAAAACTAGAGCCAATATACATTTTTAAATGTCATTTTCGTTTTTAGCACCCCAAAATCATAAAAGAACAACTATTTTCAGCCCCGCAACTTTTTCTCTGTTGAAGAGTGATATTAAAGGAAAAGAAATAATAAAGGAAAAGAATAATAACTACCTCTGAGGATGCTTGCCATAGATGCAGGCGAAACGTCAGGAGAGAATGCCTCTAGACCAGGGGTCAGGAACCTTCGGCCCTCCAGGTGTGGTGGACTTCCACAATTCCTTGGGCCAAGGTAAGCCTTTGGGGCGAATGCCGAGCCTCAAGGAATTGTGGGAGTTGAAGTCCACCACACCTGGAGGGCCGAAGGTTCCCCATGCCTGCTCTAGACCATGGCCATATAGCCCAAAAAAACCTACAACAACCCAAAGAAATAATATTTAGGGAATGGAAGAGAAGAGAGGAAATAGAACTTAAGGAGCCTTTAAAGGAACAGTAAAAGTGTGGAATAAAGGAAGTTAAATCGAGGCAATGAGAATAAGATGGCAACTATATGGCAAATGAATTATAATAATGATGAAATTATAGGCAGAACATTGAGATTAATAGAAAGTACAGGGAACAGGTTAGTAGAGGATCTATATACAGAGGATGGAAACCCTGTAGAACAAAAAGAAATTCAGAATTGGATAGGGTCAGGGAATTGGATTCAAAGCTGGGCTATAAGACAGGAAATTTTTAGACAGAGGGGGAATATTAGAAAAGAGGATAGTCCATTTGAGAAGGTGATTAGGAAATGTTTGAGAGGGGAGAAGAAAGTGGCAGGAGAACTGTATGACCAAATCATAACAGTAAAAGAAGAAATAATAGAGGAAATTTTCCAAACAGGGAGTTTGGACATGGAAATTAAGAGGGAAGACATCCAAAGGGAAATAAGTAATATAGTAGAAGAAATGTATAATGTATTAAGGGAAGCAAGAAGTAAATTTTACAAAAATGGTACAGAACTCCTGCACAACTTTCACGCTTTGTACCAGGGATAAAGGATAGGTGTTGGCATGGCTGTGAACAAAGAGGGGTGTTTAATCATATGATATGGGAATGTGATCACGCGCAAGAATACTGGAAAATGATTGAAGGGGAAATCAATAGAATATTAAATTTACAAATAGTAATCTATATGAATAAAAATGTAATGTTAGTTCGTGCTACCATCAGAACTCAAAAACCACTGGGGGAATTGACACCAAATTTGGACACAAGACACCTAACAGTCCAATTTATGTCCTCCACTCCAAAGAAATGATTTTGTCATTTGGGAATTGTTGTTCCTGTGATTTATAGTTTACCTACAATCAAAGAGCATTCTGAATTCCACCAATGACGGAATTGGGCCAAACTTAGCACACAGGGCTCCCATGACCAACAGAAAAAACTGGAAAGGTTTGGTGGACATTGACCTTGAGTTTGGGAATTATAGTTCACCCACATCCAGAGAGCACTGTGGACTCAAACAATAATGGATCTGGACCAAACTTGGCACGAATATTCCATCTGCCCAAATATGAACACAGATTGAGTTTAAGGGAAATAGACCTTGACATTTGGGATTTGTACTTGCTGGGATTTATAGTTCACCTACAATCAAAGAGCATTCTGAACTCCACCAATGATGGAATTGAACCAAACATGGAATACAGGACTTCCATGACCAACAGAACACACTGGAAGGGTTTGGTGGGCATTGACCTTGCCGAATCCCCACCTACTTTGACAAGGGCCTTGAATGGGGGCCATGATTCAGCGGATGTCCACAGTGCTCTCTGGATGTAGGTGACCTTGAGTTTGGGAGTTGTAGTTCACCTACATCCAGAGAGCACTGTGAACTCAAACTTGACACAAAAATTCCATATGCCTAAATATGAACACAGATGGAGTTTGGAGGAAATAGACCTTGACCAATCCAATCCAATCCAATCCAAAAAGCCTTTATTGGCATTTGAATAGCAAAGAGGTATAAAATACAGTACAAGTAATAGAAAAGGGAACTTCACATTTGCTAGGCATTCAGTTTACAGACTTCATTCAGGAATCTTGCCACTGAAAGGCAGCAGCTAAAATCTTGACAATTTAAAAACATAATTACTTTGTCTCAGTCACTGTAGTTTTTCAAGGAATCTATAACATGTGATAGTAAGCTTAGATGAGCAGTGCAGAAGAATATGCGGGATGGAATCCAGCTGTCCTGTGCTACAGGGGAAAAGCCTCTTACTGCTTGGTAGACCACTGAGTCTTCCTCTGTGGTGCGGAAATGGCATGTTAAATCTTGCCAGCATGTAGGCTGTTCTATAAGAGGGGTTAGTGAGCTGGGTTTCCCTGTATGAATGGAATTGCAATGTTAATAGGTGAACAGGATTTATTGGCCAAGCTCAACAATTGGTTATAGTCCCTTTCTAGCAGCCTCCTTTTAATAAGGGTAAAGATCTCGGTGAAAGTTAGCAAGTTCAGGAAATTGCTATCATAGCCCAATTCCCCCGATCTTTGCTAGAACTGTAGAGCAGCATTTTTAGTGGTGGAGTTCACTCAAGGTGAGTTGGGTCAGAGAGTTGCTGGGCCTTTGGTAGTGGATAGATAACCAAAATGTAATAGTGATTTTGGGGGGGGGGGGGGGGGGGTTGCCGCAAAGAAGCAGCAACGGACAGACTTATTAAGAAATAATAATGACTACATCTTTTAAGAAATGCATTTCATGTCCGATTAAAATACCGGACAACGATTCTCATGTGCAATGCGTGGCCTGCCTGGGGGAAATCCACCTCTCCCTGGCGTGTGATATATGTCGGGCTTTTACGCCCCAGACAAAGGAAAAAAGAGAATTAAGATTGAAGGCCGCATTATATGAGCAAGCCCTTCTTCCGACTCAAAAAGAAGCAGAAGGGACACCAAATGTGAAGGCCATAAAGAAAGTACAAGCAGTAACAAGACCCAAGGACTTGCAAACCACGCTTAGGAAGAAGAAAAAAGCCAAGCCGCAGCTCCCTTCATGGGAGGAAAAAATGGCGCCGCAGGCAGCGATTGGAAAGAATCACGCGGCAAAAGAAACTTCTTTGCAAGAAGAAAGCCAGGCAGGGGCTGAAGGGGCGACCCTTCCAATGCCCACTGAACAAACTAAGAAGGGCCTGGTGGCTGACTCAGAGACCACCGAATCCCCACCTACCTTGACAAGGGCCTTGAATGGGAGCCATGATTCAGCGGATGCCCTGATACCGACGGCCTCGGTATCGGGGCTGCTAGCCAGACCACGTGGAGCAATTTCCCCAAGATGCGCAAGAGCACGTCCTCCATCTCGTAGCTCAGCCGACGAAGTGGGAAGACGTCGACGTGGGAGGCGGTCCCTTTCGAGGAGCACCACAAACTCCTCCTCTAACTCCGACTCCTCCTCTAGCTCCTCCCCTTCTCCAAAGACGGGAAGAAAACATAGGAGTAGGAGGCATAGAAGCAAGGCTCCCTTAGTAAAGAGTACTGGCCAGTATTGGCAGCCACCCAAGCCTCCAAAGGAAGGCTATTGGCAACTTATGCCTCAAGGGCAAATGATTTTTTTTGCAGGCCCCAATCCTTATGTGTTAAAGAGAAGTGCTGGGGGCAATCATAACATGAGACACATGAGTCAAATTGGAGATGACTATGAGGATCCCCTAGAGGGTCCCTCTACACCCAACTCAAGACTGAGCCATAATGAACATCAAGAGACTATACTGGGCTTATCTGAGTCATCAGATGAGAACCCAATATTTCTGGAGGAAGCAAAAGAAAAGGAGCAGGATAAATCTAATGCTGAAGAGTATAAGAAATTTAATGCTATATTATCAAGGATGATAAAAGCATTGGACTTGCCAACAGCTAAACCACAGGAAATGGTAGAAGACCCAATGTTTCCTAATGATGAGCAGGATGTTCCTTACACTACTGCATTGCCATCCTTGCCTTATTTATTGAAAATTACTAAAGTACCAGAAGGGTCACCGGCGTCAGCACCTGCCATGCCCAGGAAAGCCGACAACCTCTATAGAATCGACTTAACAAATGCTTACTGGTTGGTTTGCCCTTTCAAAGCAAACACTGTTATTGCAGAAGTAGGGCAAGGGAAGAAATCAAGAAAGACCGCAACAGCACCAGCTGATAAAGAAGGAAAGAAACTTGATACCATGGGGAAGAAGATGCACATGGCAGCAGGTCTAATTACAAGAATGGCTCATTACGCGACCTATATGAGCGCATATCAAACTTTCCTATGGAACAAAGTACTGCCATATGTACATATATTACCTGAAGAAGAACAACGGCTGCCTAGAGCTTTTGCAACCGAGGCCCTGCTCCTCTCTAAATATCAAAAAGCAGGGAAAATGTTTGCAATTGCAACATCAACTAGGCGTCATGCTTGGCTGAGGGCATCAGACCTGTCTGAGGAAGGTAGATCCTTAGCAGAAGAACTGCCCATGCTCCATGATGGCTTATTCAACACAGCCACAGATAAGAAGTTAAAACACAACCAAGAGATGAAGAAGGCAATACAGATATATGGTTTCCCAAAGCAGAACACAAACCAGCAACGACTGAGATGGCAGAACACCTCACCATACTACAGAAGAGGCTTTGGAAACTACATAAACACGCAACAACACCAATATACCACACAATATTCTAGACCATTTGTGCCGAAGCAGGGTTATGGAGCGAAGAATCGTTTTCAACCGTATCAAAGTAAACCTAACCGCCCTGGGGGTCCGAAGCAGCGTTTTTGATTATAACTCAGCGGGCAAAACAACCGCAGTTGTATCATTATATAAAGTTGTAGATATTAAACATGTTGAATGTTTCACTTATGAAGAGGATGTAAGAGTATGTAATGGTTCTGCCACGTTTGGCGATCGTTTGGCCCCATTTTTCAATAGTTGGGCCGGTATAACAACCGATAAGTGGGTTTTGAAACTTATAAAATACGGTTACTTCATTGAGTTTAAGCAATTGCCTCCTATTGGGAGAGTTAAGGTCACAGCTCAATCTCCTTTGCTGCAGGAAGAGATTGACAAACTCCTTTCAAAAGGGGCCATTTCCCCATTGCATCCAAGAGACCAAAAGTTATGCTTTTACTCAAGGTACTTTTTGGTATCTAAGAAAGGAGGAGGTCAACGACCAATTTTAGATCTGAGAGATGTTAATTCTTACATAGAACCTAAGAATTTTCGAATGTTATCGTTGAAAATCCTATTACCGTTACTAAATAAAGGTGATTGGTTCGCAACGGTGGATCTTAAGGACGCTTATTTCCATATTTCAATTAATAAGCAACATAGGAAATATTTAGCTTTTATGGTAGGTGATAAGGCCTACACTTTCAATGTATTGGCCTTCGTATTGGCTACTGCGCCACGAGTATTCACTAAGTGTATGGCAGTAGTTGCAGATTACCTGCATACCTCAGGGATTACGGTTTATCCGTACATAGATGATTGGAATATTGTAGCAAGATCTAAGGACATTTTACAAGACCATGTCAAAAAAACCCTATGTTTTCTCCAGTCCCTAGGTCTCATCGTGAATTGGGAAAATCCCAGCTCACACTGACAAGAAGAATTCAGTTTATTGGAGCAATACTGGATTCAGAGTTGGAGAGGGCGTACCTACCTGACAACCGTTTCGAAAATCTAAAGGCAATGATTCTTCAAATTATTCAGGAAAAACGAGTACAAGCCAGAACTATCCAAGTCATTCTAGGGCACATGGCATCCACTACAGCGGTTACCCCGCTTGCAAGACTGAACATGAGATTGCTACAGTCATGGTTCTTTTCGTTATTCAACCCACTAACATGCAAACCTCACATATTTCCAATGATACCTGGAGAGTTGCGGGCCTCCCTACTTTGGTGGTTGGAGTGCAGCAATGTCTGTGCGGGATTGCCATTCCAAGAAGTTGCTGCCACCAAGACCATAACAATAGACTCATTACTCATGGGGTGGGGAGCGCATTTAGACGGCCTCACTGCCCAGGGAAGGTTGTCTCCACTAGAGTCCACTCTACTAGCAGTCGGGAAGGCATTGAAAGCTTTCGAGTTAGTGCTCACCAACAAGGTCGTTCGGATTCTTACAGACAACACCACTGTCATGTTTTACATCAACAAACAGGGTGGCACAAATTCCCCTACATTACTGACTCTAACACTGAAGATATGGCGCTGGTGTGTGGACAGACACATTAATCTCATTGCCGTCCACCTGCCAGGGAAATAGCTGACTACCTAAGCAGAAGTCCACTAGGTCATCACGAGTGGTCTTTGAACAAGGAAGTAGCATCATGACTTTTCGGGGAGTGGTCGACTCCCACGATAGATCTATTTGCGTCACAGGTCAACAAGAAGTGTCACCTTTTTTGTGCAAGACAGGAGGAGAACTTGACACAGAACTGCATGGTGGATGCTTTCTCAATACATTGGGGGACTCAGGAAGTGTATGCGTTCCCCCTGATATTGAAAGTAGTGTCGAAGCTGTGCCGGGAGAGGGCCAGAGGGATTCTGATCACTCCTTGGTGGCCTCGTCAACCATGGTTTGCGCTGGTTCTGAAGTTATCCAGGGGGGAGTACAGACGGCTTCCGTGCAGAACTGATCTTTTGTCAACACAGAACATCTGTGTCCTTTACCCAGATGTCCAGGATCTAAGACTGACTGCTTGGAGGATATTCCCGCTCCAGGAGGTTTAGATCCGGATTTATCAAAAGACGTGAGGGATGTTTTGGAGGCCGCGCAGAGAGCCTCCACAAAAAAATCTTATATTTATAAATGGTCAAAATTTACAAAATTTGCCCAGGACAGGGATGCGGACCCATGTACAGCCTCCACCGCAGTAGTATTAGATTTTCTTATGCACCTTGCCAACCAGGGTCTAGCCTTATCATCCTTAAAGTGCTACTTGGCAGCCTTGACTTGGTTCCGCAGGAGAGCGGGCTTACCTTCTTGTTTTAGTGATCCTTTAGTGACTCAATTCATGAAGGGTTTTAAGAACATCAGGCCCCCAATTGCACCGGTAGTTTCGGCCTGGAGTCTTGAAATAGTGCTTGCAGCACTGACGAAGCCACCTTTCAAGCCGATGGCAACAGTGGACTTATCCTTTGTGTCCTGGAAGACGGCATTTTTAGTAGCAATCACTTCGGCCCATAGGGCGGGTGAGCTCTGCGCACTGAGGTGTGATGAGCCGTATTTACGGATGCATAAGGACAGAGTTGTCCTGAGGACAGATCTAGCATTCCTACCTAAAGTGGCTACGAGGTTCTTTTTTTAAAAAAATAATTTTTATTAGAGTATATTCTTACAGATATATAGGTAAAAATTGGGGGTTAGGGATGTTGGAGTTATAGGTAGGAGGAAGATTTGGAGGGTAGGTTGGGTAGGGAAGGGTGTGAGAGTGGGTTAGGGAAAGAGGGTATGGAGAGTATTTAGGATCTGGGGCAGGGGGGGAAGGAACAATGGGGAGGGGGGGTGTTGAGGGTCTTCCGACTTCCTTAATCTCCTTCTCTCTGGATCCGTCTTTTTCTTTTCTTCCTTTTTCTGAAAACTCATTCTTCCTCTTCTTATGTGTCTTTCCTATTTTGGTCATCTGATAAGTATTCCTCGAAAAGCTTCCAGTCTGTTTTTCTCATTGGTTTTCCATATGAGTCTTTTAATGCAAAGGTCAGTTTATCCACGTCTTTGATTTCCTTCATCTTACTTATCCATTCCTCCTTTGTGGCTACTTCTTTCTGTTTCCATTTTTTTGCCAAGACTATTCTTGCAGCTGTGATACAATAATTAAACAGAATATCCTTATTTTGATCTACTTCCAATTCTTCGTCTGTTATTCCCAGTAAAAAGTATTCTGGTTTCATTTGAATCTTTGTTTTTAAAATCTTCTCACATTCTTGTTTTATCATTTTCCAATATGTACTGATTACGGGGCATGTCCACCATGCATGATAAAAGGTTCCGACCTGTGATTCACATTTCCAACATTTATTTCTAACACTATCATACATTATGAATTTTTGTGGCGTCATGTACCACCTATAAAAAAATTTTAACTAGTTTTCCTGCATGTCGGTCGAGTAAGTGTACCGGATCTTTTTTGTCCAAATTTTTCCCATTCTTTGTATTGTATCTGTCTTCCAATATTTTTAGCCCACTTAATCATACATTCTTTTATTACTTCTTTTTCGGTGGCCCACTCTAGTAATTTGTTATAGATTGTTGTTATGTTTTTTCTTCTTTCCTAAGATTTTGTCCCATATGTCTTCCTTTGTCATGAAGCCTAATTTTTTGTCTAAGTTGTAATATTCTTTAAGTTGTAGGTATTGAAACCAAGATACATTTGCAAATTGGGTGTTTATCTCTTCCCTTGTCTTCAATTGTATTTCATTATCTTTTTTCCTTAATACATCTTTATATGTTGGCCAATTGGTCCATCCTAATAATCTTCTTTGCTTCGCTTCTAGTGGTGATGCCTATCTTGGTGTTTTTAAATACATTCTCGTTTTGTATTTATTCCAAATCTTTATTAATGCTGCCCTGATAAAGTGATTGTTAATTTTTTTTTCTTTTAGTGTTTGATTGTACCACAGGTAAGAATGCCACCCAAATCTCAGGTCGAAGCCTTCAATTGTTAATATTCTTTTTTAAGTGAAATCCAATCTTTCACCCAAGAGAGTCCGCTTGCCTCATAGTATAATTTTAGATCAGACAGTCCCATTCCTCCTCTATTCCTTTGATCTATCATATTTGTATACTTGATCCTTGGTTTTTTACCATTCCAGATAAATTTTGAAATCTCCTTGCTCCAATTGTCAAATAATTTATTATTTCTGATTATGGGTATATTCTGAAAGAGATACAACATTTTCGGTAGCACATTCATTTTTATTGTAGCAATTTTCCCCAGAATTGATAAATTTAAGTGTTTCCAATTATTCAAATCTTTCTTTCTCTCTATCCATTTGGCTTAATAATTGTTCTTTAATAGTTGAGAGTTTTTTGCAGTTATCCACACTCCTAAATACTTCATTTTTGTACATATTTGAATTCCTGATAATTCCTCCAATTTCTTTTTATTTTCCTTGGACATATTTTTTGTTAGTATCTTCGTCTTCGTCTTATTCATTTTGAACCCTGCTATCTTCCCAAATTCATCAATAACCTTCAGCCAATTTAAGCAATTTTCTCTTGGATCTTCCATTATACATATCAGGTCATCTGCATATGCCCTGTATTTATACCTTTGTCTTCCAATGTTCAGTCCCTGAAGTTGTTTGTTTTCTGTTATATTTCTCAATAATATCTCTAATGACATGATAAAGATAAAGGGTGATAGGGGACATCCCTGTCTTGTCCCTCTCTTAATTGTAATTTCTTTGGACGGTATGCCATTTACCCAGTTTGTTGCGTTTTGCTCCTTATATATTGCTTCTATTGCATTTTGAAAGTTGTGGCCAATATCTAATTCTTTGAATAATATTTTTTAAAAGTTCCAATTTATATTATCGAAAGCCTTCTCAGCGTCGATTGTCATTAAAGCCATTTCTTTTTCGTGATTAGTCTCATACTATTCGATTACGTTTAAGATATTTCTTATGTTTTCTTTAATATGTCGTTCCGGTAGGAACCTGACTTGATCTTCATCTATCCAGTTCACCAGTTCACCAGTTTGACTCTTTTGCCTAATATATATGAAAAAAATTTTTAGTCCAGGTTAAGCAGCGATGTGGGCCTATAATTTTTGATATTTGTTTCTTCTGTGTTTACTTTATTAACGTTATGTTGGCCTTTTTCCAGGTCTCAGGGATACTCTGATCTGTCATAATCTTATTCATTAGGACTTTCAAATAGGGGCTAATCTCTTCTGTCATTGTCTTGTAAAAGATAGCTGTAAAACCGTCAGGGCCCGGGGCTTTTGACGGCTTCTACTTTCTTATTGCATTCTGTATTTCTTCCGTTGTTATCCCTTTATCTAAAATTTCTCTCTGATGGTCAGTTATTTTTTTCTAATTTCTGTTTGCCAATATATTCTGTTATCTCATCTATACTAGTCAGGTCTTCTGCATATAAGTCATTGTAAAACTCATAAAAATCGTTCCCTATTTCTTGGTCCGTGGTGCTTAATTTGTTATTTGTAACGAGCTTTGTGATTTGGTTAGTTTGTTTCTTCTTTCTCAGCCTTCTCGATAACCACTTCCCAGGTTTATTTGCATTCTGGAATTCTTTCTGTTTTAAAAATTTCAATTGTTTTGCCCATTGGTCTAATTCTAGGTGGTGTTTTTGTTTTTTTATTTCTCCAATCTGTCTCTTTATGTCCTCGTCCTTCGGGTTTCTTTTTAATTTACTCTCTGTTTCCTCTAGTTTCTTATCTATTTTATTCATTTCCTGCCTTTTTATCTTATTCTTGGTTGCTTGTTGCTGAATGAGGTTTCCCCTTATTACCGCTTTGCATGTGTCCCAAAGTGTTTCTATTCTTATCTCTTGTGTGTCATTGATTTCAAAGAATTCTTTAATTATTTTTTTATTTTTCATAATATCCTCTTCTGTTTTTAGAAGGTTATTATCCAATCTCCATCTTTTCTGACCAGGCTTTTTATTTATGGTCATCACTAGGGCCCCATGATCTGATAATTCTCTTGCTAATATCTTTATATCTCTAATTTTAGGTGTTAGTGTTTTTGACGTCCAAATCATGTCTATTCTAGACCAACTTTGGTGTCTATGAGAATAGAAGCTAAAGTCTTTTTTGTTTCCATTATGAATTCGCCATGCGTCTTCTAAATCAAATTCTTCTTTTAATTTCAAAAAAATTTGGGGTAGTGTGCTTACGTTGTCTTTTACATGTTTTTTTTTATATTTTTGTCTTATCTAAATGTTTGTTTAATACACCGTTAAAGTCCCCCAGGACAATCAGGTGGTCAAATTCTGTCTCTTCAATTTTATTTTTTAGTTCTGACACAAATTTGCCTTTTGAGCCGTTTGGGGCATATACATTGCATACTAATAAATTTTGTTCTTCTTGTTTTATTAGCACTCCCACTAACCTGCCTTCTGAATCTTTGAAAGCTAACTCTGCACTTAAGGACTCTTTGCTATATATTACCACCCCTTTTTTCTTTTCCAATGTCGAAGAATAGAAGGCTTTGCCTAGTTTTTCGTAAGTTAGATGGGCGACATGTCTATGTGAAATATGTGTTTCCTGTAATGCTACTAGATCGTAATATCCTTTCCTGATTTGATTAAATATTTTTTTCCTTTTAGAAGAAGAATTCCGACCATTCACATTTAAAGTTAAACATTTTATTTGTTTAGTTAATTCCTTCACTTTCCGATTCTCGTGGTTCTTCTGACTCATCTTCTGTTGTTTCGGATCTGTCACGGTTGAGTACCTGTTGTCTGAGTGCCTTCATCATCACTTCCGGGGATGAGAAGCGTCTCTTCTTATGTCTCCTTTCTGAAGAATTACGTTTTGTAGGTGTATCATCATTATCCTTTCTCAGGTCCTTGTAGAATTGTTGGGCTTTGTCCTCGGAGGTCAGCCAAATTTTTTCCCCATTGTATGTCACCATCAGTCCTTCGACTTTCTCCCAACGGAATCTTATTTGTCTTCTTTTTAATTCATCAGTTAGGAAAAAATATTTCCATCTTCTATTTAGTATCGATTGAGGAAATGCTTTCATTATTGTCACTCTCTTGTCTTTGTAGAGTACCGGTGTCTTGCTTTTCTCCTTCAAAATTTCATCACGTGTCTTTTTTCTCACAAAATGAACTATGATATCTCTTGGGGTGTTGTTTCTTTTCGAAAAGTTCGTGGTCACCCTGTACACTCTATCAATCTCTTTGTCTACCTCTCCTTGCTCTAGTTGAAGCAGGGGTGCAATCAAGTTTATTACTATTTGTCGAGTATCTTCTTTGGTTTCTTCTAAAATATTCCTGAATCTTAATTGGAATTCCATTTCTTTCATTTCTTGTTTTTCTTGCTCTTCTTCCATCTTTTGGTTCTTTGTTTCTATCTTTTGTACTTTCTTCTCAAGCATCTTTTGTGATTCTTCTATTTTATCTTTATCAGTCTTTATTTCCTTGATCTCTTCATGTATTTGTTTCATCTCGTCTTTGACTGAGCCTATTTCCACCGTTAGTTCTTTGTTCATTCTTAACATGTCCTCTCGGAATATTTTCTGTTGTTCTTCCTGTTTTGTCGTATTTTTTCGAAGTCCTTTTGTAAGCTATCTTGTTTTTTAGATCCTTTTTAAATTTATTTTATTTTATTTTGGATCACCTTCAGTCACGTTAATTCCTTTTTGTTCACTTTCTTCTTTCTTCTGATGTCTTCTGAGATATTATTATTATTATTATTATTATTATTGTATTTTTATTCTTTTTATTTTATTTTTTACTTTTTAGTTATTATTTATTATTGTTATTATTTTCGTTTGTTTATTTGTAGTATATATATTAATTTACCTCTTTTCTTTTCCTAATTTCCGCTTTTCCTGGTGCTGTGGTTTCTTTCCTTTCCTTGATTAGCTTCTACCCTTTCTTATCTTCTTGTGTTTCATCTCTCTATAGATGTTTTTGTTGCTTTCGTCACTTCCGTAGCTCTCTTTCTCTTGAGCTCCTCTTGAGCTCGTCACTCTGTTGTTCTTTGCTCTAGGTCTCCCTTCTAAATCTCGTTTCTCCCCGCTTTTTCTCGCGAGCTTTCCCCTGCCTCGCGAGCTTTCCCCCGGCTTCCTCCTCGTGGTCGCTTATCTGCTCGCTCTCTCCACTCTCTCAGATGGATCACCTTTGTTTACAAGAAGCCTGATGGCGAAGACACAACAATCTTGCCTCAAGGTCAGCGGGTTCTTCTTTCTCTTTACCTGATTATTTCATTATTTAATTTTGCTTCTTTAAGTTAATTACTCCGTTGTTCGCTAAGGCATGGAAGCACGGGAGCCAGCAACTTCGTTATATAATTAATCTATTTAGTTAGTGTCTTTAAGATAATTTGTAATGATTTTCTCTATCTTTGCTGTTACTTTATATTCTTATTTCTTTCACCACATCCAAGTCCGGTGGATTGGACAGTTCAATCAGTCCACTAGGTCCAGTAAGTCTAATTCATTAGTGAATTTAATCACCCTTTAAGTCCAATGTTGTTCTATATTCTGACTTTAGTCTGTATACTATCTTCTTTACCCTTACGCAGCTTATGTAGCTCTTCTCCACTTCTTTATTGCTTTCTTTCCAACAGTTAGGAAGCTATGGAGGAGTCTGGTTTCTCTTTCTTTGATTTTCTGATTTATCAGTAAATTCTTTTATTTTCAGAGTAAGAGTTTGCTTTCCATTGAGAAACTGATTATTTCTTTAGAAACTTACATTTCCTTGTAGCTGGTTCCCTTCTCCAGATGCTTCTTTGTAGATTATTTTTTTTCTTTAAAAGTGAGCAGGGCTGGCATTGAGTGCTAGCCTGTCGGCCAGCTTCCCATCTCCTCAGTCCGCTTACCGCAGTGTTTTACCGGGCCCACTCGACTCCTGCCTTTGAGGGGAAAGAGTCTTATGAGGCCGTCGATGCCACTGCCTGGTTTAGCGACCCCCAGGACCTCGATCCATCCCAGGGTGGGGGCGAAATCGCCCACCGGCTGAAGGAGAGGTTGGTGCTCTTCAGAGCTCTCAAAGCACCCGACCTGCCGCCATCATGGTTCTCCCAGTAGATAGTGCTGCCAGCCCTTTTTCAAAATCCCACCTCACCTTTGGAAAAGGTTTTGCATTTATTAGATGTCAGGAGGGCTCTCGCCTTTTATTTAGATAGAACATCGGGTAATCCCCGAGATTATTCTTGAAATACCGGAGGGACTCCTTAGGTCTCCCAGTGTTATCCCAGCGCTTATCATTGTGGATAGTTTTGACCATTCATAAAGCTTATGTTTTGGCAGGGAAAGACTTACCTTTGAAGGTGAAAGCTCACTCCATGAGAGTGGTGGCGACATCAACTGCATTCCTGAATGGGGTACCTCTAGACGTGGTGTGCAGAGCTGCGACCTGGTCTACTCCTTCAACTTTTATGACACACTACAAACTGGATGTGGCATCGAAGAGTGATGCAGCCTTCAGCCGAGCTGTTCTTTTCTCAGCTATGGCATGACTCCCTCCACCGAGGTTAGCAGCTCGCTAGTCTACAAAATGTGTGATTCACAGGCTAGCTACGTGGGGAAAAAATAGGTTGCTTACCTGTAAACATAGTCTCCCGAGTGGTAGCCTGTGAATTCACACATCCCCCCCCCCCACTGGATCGCAGCCCCGCGGTTGGGCTATTTATAGGAGTGGAGAGAAAAGGGCGGGGCTGCTCTAACGGTCAGTTGGAGTGAGCAAGCTCGTGAGTGTCCATTGCTGCCTGCGCGCGCGAAGGTTTATCATCCTTGATAATATAGCATTAAATTTCTAATACTCTTCAGCATTAGATTTATCCTGCTCCTTTTCTTTTGCTTCCTCCAGAAATATTGGGTTCTCATCTGATGACTCAGATAAGCCCAGTATAGTCTCTTGATGTCCATTAAGGCTCAGTCTTGAGTTGGGTGTAGAGGGGCCCTCTAGGGGATCCTCATAGTCATCTCCAATTTGACTCATGTGTCTCATGTTATGATTGCCCCCAGCACTTCTCTTTAACACATAAGGATTGGGGCCTGCACAAAAAATCATTTGCCCTTGAGGCATAAGTTGCCAATAGCCTTCCTTTGGAGGCTTGGGTGGCTGCCAATACTGGCCAGTACTCTTTACTAAGGGAGCCTTGCTTCTATGCCTCCTGCTCCTATGTTTTCTTCCCCTTTTTGGAGAAGGGGAGGAGTTAGAGGAGGAGTTTGTGGTGCTCCTCGAAAGGGACCACCTCCCACGTCGACATCTTCCCACTTCTTCGGCTGAACTATGAGATGGAGGACGTGCTCTTGCGCGTCTTGGGGAAATTGCCCCACATGGTCTGCCTAGCAGCCCCGATACTGAGGCCGTCGGTATCGGGGCATCCGCTGAATCATGGTCCCCATTCAAGGCCCTTGTCAAGGTAGGTGGGGATTCGGTGGTCTCTGAGTCAGCCACCAGGCCCTTCTTAGTTTGTTCAGTGGGCATTGGAAGGGTCGCCCCTTCAGCCCCTGCCTGGCTTTCTTCTTGCAAAGAAGTTTCTTTTGCCGCGCGATTCTTTCCGATCGCTGCCTGTGGCGCCATTTTTTCCTCCCATGAAGGGAGCTGCGGCTTGGCTCTTTTCTTCTTCCTAAGCGTGGTTTGCAAGTCCTTGGGTCTTGTTACTGCTTGTACTTTCTTTATGGCCTTCACATTTGGTGTCCCTTCTGCTTCTTTTTGAGTCGGAAGAAGGGCTTGCTCATATAATGCGGCCTTCAATCTTAATTCTCTATTTTTCTTTGTCTAGGGCGTAAAAGCCTGACATATATCACACGCCTGGGAGAGGTGGATTTCCCCCAGGCAGGCCATACATTGCACATGAGAATCATTGTCCGGTATTTTAATCGGACATGAAATGCATTTCTTAAAAGATGTAGTCATTATTATTTCTTAATAAGTCTGTCCGTTGCTGCTTCTTTGCGGCGGATTAAATGAACTGGATCGCAGCCCCGCGGTTGGGCTATTTATAGGAGTGGAGGAAAAAAAATGTAATAGTGTTTAGCCAGATAGTGGCCTCTATAGAATATTGACCAGATTCTAGACATAGAACTGCATACAGGACACAGTTTGGGACACCAAATAATTTGTGGAGGAATTTCGAGTGGAAAGATCTGATGGCACTGTTATCAGGGGTTAACCAAATGGGTGCTCCATAGAGTAGTTGTGACATTGCCTTTGCTTGGAAGACTTGCAGAGCTAGGGGGATATATTGGTTGCCCCGGGAGTGGAAAAACCTCCTGGTAGCACTGCCGCTTGATTCGGCACGGGCCAATGTATATTTTAAGTGGGTGGACCATGACAGGTTGTTACTGAACCAAAGTCCTAGGAATTTGAAATGTTTTACTTGCTCGATATAGTGGCCCTTTATCTTCCAGACTTGTTTTTTATTGCTTTTCCCAAAAGCCAGGATCTTGGTTTTATCATAATTCACCTGCAGTTCATTCATCTCACAGAAATCAACAAATTTTTGCAGGAGTCTTTTTAAACCCACATGGGAGAGGGATAGTAGGGCTGCATCATCCGCAAATAGCAAGAGGGGAACATGCTTAGGGCCAATCTTGGGAATATGCCCGTCTACTTGGGCCAGGGCTATAGGGAGATCATGCAAGAAGATGTTGAAGAGGAGTGGGGCTAGTACGCACCCTTTTTTTGACTCCCTTTTGGACCAGGATCGTGTTTGACAGGAATCCCCTGTGGTCTTTTATCTGGCATAGATTTTGGTTATGCAGTTTCTTAATCAAAAAGAGAAGTCTTGGGTCAATATTAAGGGCTGCTAGTTTTTCCCAAAGCTTTTTTCTGTTCACAGAGTCAAATGCCCCCTTGAGGTCCAAGAAGGCCACATTTAGCTTGTTAGGACAACTTTTAGAGTATTTGTTGGCTAGGTGAGCCAAGATGTGGATCTGATCTAATGTTGATTTCCCCTTAGAAAATCCTGCTTGCTCGGGGCCAATTATGTTGTTTTGGTTGATCCATGATTCTAGCCTAGTCTGGAGAAGCTTGGCATACATCTTTCCTATTACAGAGAGCAGGCTAATAGGTCGATAGTTTGTTGGATCATTTTGGTTTCCTTTTTTGAATATTGGGACCATTATGGAGGAGGTCCATGCCTTTGGCATGGACCCTGTTTCAGTGATCCTTGTAAAAAGGTTTGCTAGCAGGTTTGCCCACCATAGAGGGTTTGCCTTCAGTATTTCAGGGATAATGGCATCACTGCCTGGGGCCTTATTTGACTTTAGGTTGTGTATCAAGTTGATGATTTCTTGGCATGTGACCGGCTCCCAGCTGGGTCCCACTAAAGCTCCACTGTCATCATTTTCTTGGGGAGGGTTTATTCCACCAAACAATTCTGAGAAGTGCTCGACCCATCTCTCTAGGGAGATATCTGCCCTGAGTGGACTGTTTGTTCTGTTTACTATTGACCAGAACTTCTTGGTATCATTTCATTGTGGTGCCCCCAGCAGCTGCTTCCAGTCAGCTATGATGCAGGATTTATGCTTTTGGACCATAAGCAGCTGGAGCTGTTGCTTAGACTCTCTAATTGTTAAAAGGAGGAAATTGTTTGGGGTGGTGAGATAATCGTTGTAATGTGAGCGAATCTGTTTATTTATCATTATGCACTCTTTGTCAAACCAGTTTTTTGGTCAGGCACTAGGTTGCCTCAGTGTTCTTTGCCAATCATGTAATTTCAGAAAGATAGATTTAACAAGGGATTCAAACCCAATGATTGCCTCCTCGCAAGCTAAGCTTTCAGTTATCATAGCTTCCATGTACATCACTTCATTAGAGCTTAATATATCTAGGCACATCTCCTTCGTCCTTTCATTCCACTTCAGTCTAGTGTGTTGTTGGCATGTTTGTTCGAGTGAGAAAGTATTACTTTGCTCCAAGTCTAGAGTGAGGAGAAGGGGGAGATGATCACTAAGTAAATAGTTTTCTACAGCAAATGTATCAATGCTGCTTGCCATGGAGGGTGAAATCAAAAAATAGTTTATTACACTAGAGCCTCTCGAAGACACAAAGGTATATTCATCAGAGTTGGGAAATTGAATAAGCCCATTTAACCAAAACAGGTTGAGCTGCGTAGCCATTTTGATGAAGCATTTCCCGGCTTGGTTGCATACTTGGTCTTTAGAGCGTCGGGCTTCTGGAGTTAGTAAAGAGTAGAAGGGGTCTTCATCCAGGCCCTCTTCTCTCATCAGGTTCACCAGACTAGACCCTACTCTAGCACTAAAGTTGCCCCCTATAATAAAATCACAAGAGGGATTCTCGGACTTTAAATCTAGTATGTAGGGTGTTAATTTGTCCCAGTAAGTAGCTGTTTCATTTTTCCCCAGGCTGTTTGGGATATAGGTGTTAACAAATACTATTTTTCTGGTTGCAAAAGTTAACCGGACTGCTTGTGCCAATGGTGGAAGATTTGTTAAACTGGAGGCAGCTATATTTAATGAAATGGCTATAGCCAACCCCCCCCCCCCTTTGGGTCTTTGATTTAGCGGCTGGTAAGTTGAATATACGGTACCCTGCGATATCGACCTCCTTTAGGGCCCAGGTTTCTTGGAGAGCAATTACTGATGCACTTTTGAGGAACTTTAGGAAATAACAATTTGTTATTTTTCTCCCCCAGCCCGCTATGTTCCACGATATGAATAGAGTTTTTGGACTTGAGCTTAGTCATTGCACTCTTTCCAGTTGAATTACAGGTGCAGTAGGTGCCGGGCTACGGACTGAGGTGGTTTTCTCGGGTGTAGTAGGTTGGGGAGGGCCCACCTCTATTTAGTGGAGTAAGCCTTGGGAATCTATAAAGATGCAGCCAATTGCACTCTTGGCTGCCCCCATTTACACAGGCAAATTGATAGAAGATGGTTTATCTGTGGCTTCCCTTTGGAGCTCTTTTGTGGCAATACTTGTTCCTGCTTTAGTTCTGGCTGGTAGGAGGCTGGTCTTAATATCGGGTACTTGTATGGTAGTATCATTTTGGCCTAATTCCTCAGAATCTAGATATCGAAAGTTCAGGTATACTTGTCTGGACCAGTTTTTTTTTTTGTTTTTAATTCTCTGACTGTTGATTTATTGCCTTCATTGTGGATTTGCATGCAAGGCTCACTTGGTTTATTGATCGATTTTTATGTCATTCTATGAAGTGTTGTTTGAGCACTTGGGATTGCTGTGCTTGGATTATTGGGGCCAATCTGTTTTCCTGAGTTATAGAAAGAATCTAATTTCCTCTGCTGTGTCTTTTGGAATTTATGGCAGTTTTCACTAGGATCGTTGGCAGATTTGGTTACTCTTGATTTTGATTTTCTCTGGCTGGATGTTGGAATTTGTTCTGCAGGCGCCAGGGGTGTCGGTAAATTTGAAGGACTGTTTAGCGTGTTGACTAAGTCATCTAGGCATTCAGTTATTGCTGTTTGCCCTTCCTTGTTTAGCTTTTGGAATGTTTTTAAAAGGGCAAGTTCATCTTCATTGTTTTTGTTCTGGATAAAGGTGGCAAATCTCTCTCTAAATTTGGTTCAAGAATTCCAGTTTTGATGTTGTAGCTTCCAGTTGTAGCTGTTTCTTCCAGTTAGGATATTTGGTAGGATATGACTAGTGCATTTTCCCTGAGGGATTTATCTGGGGCTTAGAGGGGCAGTTTGTGATGGATGACAGAAGTTGGCCCACTTTTTGTTATGTCATTTCTAGTAAGATTTCTAATAAGAGGTCTTTTTTCAGCCTCCTCGAACACTCTGTTTATGAAAATTCCAAATTTATGGTGTAAATGTGAACGCAGAGAAAGTAACATTTGTGGGATTTGAGGACTGGTAAAGGCTACGATAAATCTTTTATGGAACTGTCTTTTATGGAACTGTCATTCAATGAATGAAGATTTATCTGTCTTATTGGAGTGCCCAGCAAAAGACTTAGAGAGTAGAGTACATGGTCCTTTGGTGAAATACAAAATTCCAGTTGACAAGGACTGAATTTAAGATGTTTTGTTTCAGAATGGCGAGATTCTGTTATCCTTGTGGTTCTTTTGTTTACTGTTGAATGTTGACTAGAAAATTGGCCTTGCCTAATTTCAGACTGTGTCTTATCAGTTTCTTTTTGGTGCTCTTTTGGCATTTTTTATATTTTTAACTTTGTTTTACTCTCATTTTGACTGCAGCTTTTAATCACTGACAAGACTTGTTGATTCTCTCCCCTTTAATTTGTAATGGGAAAAAGGAAGAGAGATCAGCCTCCCTCAGGTGGACAGAATGGCAATCCAAGTAAATTGCTAAAGAATGCAGAGGTTTCTCCAAGGGAGGGCTCTATAGCTGATCTTTTTTGTAGAAAAAAGTATGAGCTACTTCAAGACAACTTGGCTGATAGCTGCCTTGAGGAGATAACTGAAGACAAGGGGAAAATGGATGCTGATAGTAGCACTGTGATTAACCCCACTGAACATAAGGAATCTATAACTGTTTATGAACTCTTTGCCAAACAAATTTTCTTAGCTCTGGACACTCTAAACTTGATATGTTCCAAGCTAGAATATATCCAAAAGAAACTAGAAGATACAAATTTTAATTCTGCTGAGTTTCTGAATCCCATAATAGACCTTGACATTTGGAATTTGTAGTTACTGGGATTTATAGTTCACTACAATTAAAGAGCATTCTGAAACCCACAAACGACAGAAATAGGCCAAACTTCCCACACAGAACCCCCATGACCAACAGACAATACTTAAGGCCATCCAGTCCAACTCTCTTCACCAGGGCATGAAAATGTAATCAGAGCCCTCCTGACAAAGAGCCATCCAGCCAGAGATATAGATAGATATGATTCTCTCTCACACACACAGATATAGTATCAGAGATTTGAAAGAGACCCTTAAAGAAGGACTATGATATGTTGCATATTCCAGAGTAGGCAAACCAGACACTCTCCACGTCAACACTGACAAAGAAACAACAAGAAATACTGTTTACTCACAAGCATAAAGGAATTACATATATTAGAAACCAACATTTTCTCATTACTTTATTTTCCAGATCACCAGATGCGTGGCAGGGACACCTAGTGGTTAATAAAAATGTACTACATGCACAGATAACAGAAGCAAAGAATATACAAAAGGAAAAAAAATGGTTGAGAAATTAATAGCATGTGCACAAATTGTATTGGTGAGGGGTTGGAAGGATAAAACAAAATTGACACTGACTAATTGGTTTAATTATATAGTTAATATGTTAAATGTGGAAATAACAAATTGTAAAAGGAATAACATAGATAAAATTGAAAAGGTCACAATAACTAAGAGGATGTGGGAACCAGTTAGGAATTATTTAGAAAATGTGTTAAGATGTAGAGTAGAAAAATTAAGACCGAGACTGATATTTCAAATGTAACTTCTGTAGTTTGATGTATAAATTGTATATACAAGGAGGGGAGGCTGGGAGTGGGAAAAAAACCAATAATTTTTTTTTAAAAAAACATGTAAAACAGATCTATTTGCTTATGATACATTGCTATTTATATAGTAAAGAAAATGGATAAAATAAAGGATCATTTGGAGATATTTGGGAAAACAACTGGTTTACAAGTTAATTGGAATAAGTCAGAAATGATGCTACTCAATTATACAAAGAAAGATGAAAAATATTTTATAGAACAGAGTAAAATGGGAATACGAATTAAGAATAAATTAAAATACCTGGGAGTAATAATAACAAAGGATGTAAAAGAAATGGAAAAGGTAAATGTAGTAACATTGAGGAAAGAAGTTCAGAAAATGTTAATAGAGTATGAAGATATACGATTATCTTGGTTTGGAAGGATAACATTAGTAAAAATGAAAATACTTCCAAAGATAAATTTTATATTTAGGATGCTGCCACTTCTAATCACAGAAGAAGAACTAAACAGATAGCAACAAATGATAAATAAGCACTGCAATGTTAGTAAAAGAAATAGATTAAATAAACAGTTATGGTACAGATCATAAAAAGAGGGAAGATTAGCACTACCTAATATTGAAAAATATTATGAGGCAAGTAGATTAAGATTGGCTATAGAAGGAATGGTTAAAAAAGAGGGAGCAGATTTATTTATTTATTTATTTATTTCGCAGTTTTGTATACCGAGCTTCTCAACCTTGTCGAGGGACTCAGCCCGGTTTACAGCCATAAAAACATATACATTCATTAAAATATCATATATCACAAATTACAAAACAACTTTAAAAACACTAAATATAAAACTACAATGGTCAGTCGTCCTAATAAGAAGGATCTATATCCACTTCCATCCAGAGTCCTATGATGTTGTCTCATTCCTTGAAGGCCTGACTCCACAGCCACGTCTTCACCCGTTTCCTAAATGTTAGGATGGATGGGGCGGTTCTGGCCTCCAGAGGGAGAGAGTTCCAGAGTCGTGGGGCCACCACCGAGAAGGCCCTGTCCCTCATCCCCACCAGCCGCGCTTGCGAGGCTGGTGGGACCGAGAGCAGGGCCTCTCCAGATGATCTTAGTAATCTTGGTGGTTCGTAGGGGAGAATACGTTCGGAGAGGTAAACAGGGCCGGAGTCGTTTAGGGCTTTATAGGTCAACACCAGCACTTTGAATTGTGCTCGGAAGCTAATTGGCAGCCAGTGGAGCTGGCGTAACAGCGGAGTGGTGTGCTCCCTGTACCCAGCCCCCGTTAGTAATCTGGCTGCCGCGCGTTGGACTTGCTGCAGCTTCCGGGCAGTCTTCAAAGGCAACCCCACGTAGAGAGCGTTGCAGTAATCTAAGCGGGATGTAACCAAAGCGTGTACTACCGTGGCCAAGTCAGCCCTCCCAAGGTACGGACGCAGCTGGCGCACAAGTTTTAATTGTGCGAAAGCTCCCCTGACCACCGCTGAGACTTGGGGTTCCAGGCTCAGCGATGAATCTAGGAGAACTCCCAGACTGCGTACCTGAGCTTTTAGGGGGAGTGTGACCCCGTCCAGCACAGGCTGTAACCCCGTACCCTGTTCGGTCTTACGACTGACCAGGAGTACCTCTGTCTTGTCTGGATTTAGTTTCAATCTGTTGTCCCTCATCCAGTCCGAGACAGCGGCCAAGCACCGGTTCATGACCTGAACAGCCTCCTTAGTGGTAGGTGGAAAAGAGTGATAGAGTTGGACATCATCTGCGTACAGATGACATCGCACCCCAAAACTCCGGATGATCTCTCCCAGCGGCTTCAGGGTAATGTTAAACAACATAGGGGAAAGTATTGAGCCCTGTGGGACTCCACAGTGCAATGGCCAAGGAGTCGAGCAGGAGTCCCCTAGTGACACCTTCTGGGAGCGACCCTCAAGAAAGGACCGGAGCCACTGCAAGGCAGTACCCCCGAGACCCATTCCCGCGAGGCGTCCCAGAAGGATACCGTGGTCGACAGTATCGAAGGCCAAAGAGAGGTCCAGTAGAACCAACAGGGACACACTCCCCCTGTCCAGTTCCCGGCGCAGATCATCAACTAAGGCGACCAATGCTGTCTCAGTACCATGTCCCAGCCTAAAGCCCGACTGTGCCGGATCTAGATAGTCCGTGTCCACCAGGAATTCCCGGAGTTGCGAGACCACCACACGTTCCAAGACTTTGCCCAAGTAGGGGAGATTGGAAACTGGCCGAAAGTTGACGAATTGAGTGGGGTCTAGTGATGGTTTTTTCAACAGCGGTTTAATTACAGCTTGTTTTAGGCTGCCTGGAATCTTGCCTTCCCGAAGGGAGGCATTAACCACCACCTTTACCCACTCTGCCAAACCCCATCTGGCTTCTTTTACCAGCCAGGAAGGGCAGGGGTCTAGGATGCATGTGGTAGGTCTCGCCTCTCCCAGAACCCTGATGACCGCGTCGAGTGGAACAGATTGAAACGAATCCAACAAAACTGGACAAGCAGATGCTTGAGTTACATCCTCAGAGACCGCAGTTAATGTGGTATCAAAGCCCGCGCGGATCAAAGCGACTTTGTCCGCAAAGTACTGAGCAAATGCTTCACAGCGCGCTGCCGAGTCGTCAGGGGACCCACTCGAGGTGGGATTCAACAACCCTCTGACTACTCGAAACAGTTCTGCCGGACAGTTCCTTGCAGACGCAATATTGGCCGAATAGGAAGCATTTTGCGCGGCCTCTATTGCCGCGCCATACGCCCTTAGATAAAGGAGTAGACGTGTTCGGTTTGGCTCGCTGGGCTCTTTCCTCCACACGCTCTCTAGCCATCTCTTTGTTCGCTTTAGCTCCACCAGCTCCTCGTTGAACCAAGGGGCAGGTTTCGCTCGGCGACTTAAGAGAGAGCGCTCCGGAGCAATCGTGTCTATTGCCCTAGTCAGCTCCCTATTCCAGTGAGCGACCAGGGCATCGACAGAATCACCATCCAAGGCAGCGGAAACATTCCCAAGAGCCATCAGGAATCCTTCTGGATCCATAAGCCTTCTGGGGCGGACCATCTTAATGGGTCCACCGCCCCTGCGGAGGTTAGATGTTGCAACGAGTATAATTCTTATCAGATGGTGGTCGGTCCATGGCAAAGGAGAGATTGACAACTCCTCCACCCCGCCACCTTCTTCCCAGCCCTGACAGAAGACCAGGTCAAGTGTGTGTCCAGCACAATGGGTAGGGCCAGATACTAGTTGGGACAGCCCCATAGTTGCCATGGTGGCCATGAAGTCCTGAGCTGCTCCTGAAAGAGTGGACTCTGCATGTACATTGAAGTCCCCCAGCACAACAAGCCGCTGGGACTCCAATGCCAGGCCTGAGACCAACTCTGCAACCTCAGGTAGGGCTGTTGAGGTGCAGCGGGGTGGTCGGTACACCAACAACAGCCCTATTCTGTCCTGGTCCCCTAGCCTCAGGTGGACACATTCAAACAAGGTCGACTGTAAGGCTGGGCCTCTGACCAAGGAGATGGAATCTTTATAGATTATTGCAACTCCGCCTCCCCGCCCCCCGGATCTCGGTTGGTGCTGCACAGCATAATCTGGTGGGCAAAGCTGGGTGAGATTCACCCCTCCAGCCTCGTCCAACCAGGTCTCCGTGATGCACGCCAGATCTGCCTTTTCCTCCAGTATCAAATCCTGGATGATTGATGTTTTCCCATTGACAGATCTGGCGTTCAACAGCACCACCTTCAATCCCGGAGGACCATCTACCTTGGAACCCACGTTTACCAAGTCAGGAGCACATTTTGGAATTTTCCTCAGCATTTGTTCACGAATTGGCCGAATTAGTTTTTTATCTCTCCCTTTCCCGTATCTCCCCCTCCCCATCATAACTTCTATGGGGGCCCTCCGAGAACTGGAACTCTCCCCCTCCCCACCTCCCCCTTTCTCTACATCATGACACTCTAGAATTGCACTGTTATATAGCATATCATTAACCCAGCCCGATGGCAAACTATCAATTTCATCGTTCTTATAGTTCCACTCCTCTGATTCATAGAACCATCTCCAATTTTTCCCGGCCATTTGACCGTTACTGGAGAAAATTATAAAGTGCGTGATGTAAAGTGTAAATGCAAGCTTAACACGACGGTCCACATATAACATTGCAATTAGCAGTCCACAGGAGTTCCTCCGTTGATTAAAGTGCTAGCCCGTTGTCCGTCGCCGAAACATGAGGAGGAGTAGGATTACAAAGGCCTTCACTTACAGTGCAATAAAATTGGCAAGAGTTCGGCAATTAACAGTATTGAATCCGCAACCAAAAAGATTGGCTTAGTAAAGATTCAGAAGAAGTGGAAGAAGAAATTTGGAATATATTTTTCAAACAGTTCACGAGAAAAGAAATTAGGGAAATTAGAAACCCAATGCTGAGCAATACATTAGAAGTATGGAACAAATATAGGAGAAAGTTAATAACGGATGGGTCAATTATAACCCCAATTGTAATGGAAAAGAAATTTCCAAAAAATCTAAAAAAAGTAACGGATAAAAAGTTAAGGGAAAAAAAGTTAGACAAGATAGGGGATTTGATAAAGGTGGGAATGAAGAAGGAAATGATTATGGAAGAGTTCAAAGAAATAAAATTGACATGGTTCCATTGTATACATTTAGAACAATGGCTCAAAAATTGGGGGAAAAAATAATAAAAATGGAAGCAAACTTAACCAATTTGAACAAATAATACAGAATGGAAGGGTTGTAGAAGAGCATGGAAATTTGAGAGGAACAACTAGTAAAATATATAAGATAATAATTGAAATAAAGGAAGGAAACACAAAAAAACAACATCCTTAAAGAGGTTTGAGGAGAAGATTTAGGCATAAAAATAAACGAAACAGAGTGGCAACAATTATGGAGACAAAGACATTTAAAAAATGTATCAATACGGGTTAAAGAAAATTATTATAAGCTAATATGGAAGTGGTATCTGACATTTTACTCTGTTCTATAAAGTCTTTTTCTTCTTTGTATAATTGAGTAGCATCATTTCTGACTTATTATTTTCCCAAATATCTCCAAATGATCCTTTATTTTATCTATTTTCTTTACCATATTTTCTATAAATAGCAATGTGTCGTCAGCAAATACACTCACCTCTGTTTCTCCTTTTTTCCTAACCCTTCTAGATTCTTGTCTTTCCTAATGGCATTTGCAAACAGTTCTATCACCATGGCAAATAAAATTGGTGACAAAGGGCAACCTTGTCTTGTTCCTCTTATCACTTTTATTTCATTTGTCACTCCATCATTTATAGTTACCACTGCTGAGTTTCTTGAGTAATATTGTTCTAAAATTCCTTTTATTCTATTTCCCATTCCAAATTTATTCATAATTTCCCTTAATATCTCCCATTCCACACAATCAAAAGCTTTGAAAATGTCTAATGATAATATCCCTACTTTTTTCTTCCCCTCTTTAGCCAAACAAATTTTATTTAATACTCTCCCTATCAAATTTGACATTTGTCTTCCTTTTACAAACCCACACTGATCTTTTTTATATATACGTATACATGCATTTACTCATTCTATTGGCTATTATAGCAGATAAAATCTTTGCATCTTGATTAACTAACGATATGGGCCTATATGACCCGTGGTCTGTTAAGTCTTTGTCAGCTTTTGGTATTAATATTATTAGTGATCTCCTCCATGATTCTGGCATTTTATCTCCCTTCATTATTCCATTATACAATTCTAATAATTTTGGGGTCAAAACTTCTCTAAAGCTTTTATAATATTCTGTCCCTAGGCCATCCAAACCTGGAGCTTTCCCAACTTTCAAATTCTTAATAACTTCCTCTATTTCTGTCTTCTTAATAGGTTGTTCCAGCAGCTCTTTATCTTTCTCCTCCAACTTACTCTCCCAATTTTCCTCCACATATTTCCTAATTGCTTCTATAGAACTAGCTTTTGCTTGGTATAATTCATTATAAAATTCTTCAAATACCTTCAATTTTTCTTTCATAGTTCTACATAATTTACCTGTTTTATCTTTTATCATATTTATCATGCCTTCCATTTTCTTTTTCTGTGTGGATTTGGCTAACATCTTTGAATTCCTATCACTAAACTCGAAATATTCCCTCCTTAAATATATTTCTTGTACTTTGTCTATTTCCATTTTATCCAATTCCTCTTATTTATTTTTTTGCTCTCAACCTTACATAAGTTCATGTATCTCTCTTTATTACATATGCTTTTTCAATCTCTTCAATTTCTTTTTCTAGATTCCTTTTCCTTTCTTCTTGCCGGTTTGCCCCAGTTCTAAGCACACACTATAATAGCATTCTCTTTAAAATCTGAACCATGTTTTAAAATCCAAACTAAATGTAGATCACCAAAACTTGAGAGATTCTTTTTTTGCTGCCCATCTGGCTTGAAAAATGTGTTAAAAGCTTAGGAAGTTGTCCTCAAGGATAAAATTATACATATGGCACATAAGTACAGAGTGAAAACAATCGTAAGGATAATTACATTCTTAATATAAACTTTTGATAGTTTTTGCATTATCTCTGTGAACAAGCACAAAAAACATCTTCAGGATCACATTAATTTGTCATTCATATTCCATCTTAACTGATCCACCTAAAACTATCTTTCTGGTATCCATGTTTGTTTGTTTCTTTTTTCAGGTATACAGAGATCTACCAGGTCTCTCATCTGCCTTGTTTAGCCACGCACTTCCTTCTTCTCCCATGCACCTGTGAACCATTCCAGGATCCATTTTGAATCCTGATTGTTAAAGAAAACTCTATAAACACTGTCCTTCCTCAGTTATTTATAAGCCTTCACACTTGACTTGTAGGGTCTTCACTTGACCCTACAAAGTCCTTCCAAAGCCAACCAATCCTTCCACATTGTCTATGAAATCATTTCATTCATTATATTTCTGATATCCAAAGAGCAACAATAACCCAAAACGAATGTCATAAAACTTCAATGTACAGATTACTTTTCTTTTCTCATTTTATCAACACTGCTTTGGGCCTGCCACAATTGGTTAGGATGAAAACACCATCTCAACCTCTTGAATGACCTGCAGGAAGAGCTCTGCCAGTTAAATCAGCTGTTGGAATTTAAGACACAAGTGAAGAGCTATCTGTTCCAGCCAGCAGAATACATGCCCTTTGTTTAATCTCTATTTTAACAAGTATTTTAGAGAGGTACATTTTGTTATGTAACTTTTACAGAGATACATTTTAGTGTAAGTATTTGTGTTGTTTTTGCTGTGTTTATGTATTTTAATTGTTTTGCAGCCTGCCTCAAGCCATGAAGAGGCAGGTAAGAAATAAAATAATAATAATAATAATAATGCCTGCCCAAGAGATGATAACAGTAGAGACTCTCTGATCCAACCTTTGTTCATCCAACATTCTGTATTATCCAACACAGTACAGGATGGGAGAAAGAAAGAACACTTATCTGTTTTGGTGCTAAATTCGTAAATACAGTAATTACTACATAACGTTACTGTATATTGAATTGCTTTTTCTGTCAATTTGTTGTAAAACATACTTTGGTGCTTAATTTGTAAAATCATAATGTAATCGTAACGTATTTTGATGTTTAATAGGCTTTTCCTTAATCATAGAATCATAGAATCAAAGAGTTGGAAGAGACCTCATGGGCCATCCAGTCCAACCCCCTGCCAAGAAGCAGGAATATTGCATTCAAATCACCCCTGACAGATGGCCATCCAGCCTCTGTTTAAAAGCTTCCAAAGAAGTCGTTTGAAGCCATTGTTCTGCATCCTAGTCTCCAGGGAAGCAGAAAACAAGCTTGCTCCCTCCTCTCTGTGGCTTCCTCTCACATATTTATACATGGCTATCATATCCCCCCTCAGCCTTCTCTTCTTCAGGCTAAACATGCCCAGCTCCTTTAGCCACTCCTCATAGGGCTTGTTCTCCAGACCTTTTATCATTTTAATCCCTCCTCATTATCCAACATTTCACTTATCCAATGTTCTGACAGCCCGCTTATGTTGGATCAGCAAGACTCTACTGTATTATACTTATTTATACCCTGCTTTAACTCAAAGCGGCTTAACAAAAAACCATTAGCATAACTATTTAAATCAGCCATAGGCAAACTTTGGCCCTACAGATGTTTTGGACTTCAACTCACACAATTCCTAACGGCCGGTAGGAGTTGAAGTCCAAAACACCTGGAGGGCCAAAGTTTGTCCATGGCTGATTTAAAATATACAAATATACGAAAAGTGGGGTATAAATAAAGATGTATTATTAATATTATTATTATTATAAAATAGGATTAATTATAAACAGTATTCTAAAAATTCCCAGTTAACTGGTCCTCACCTTTTCCCAGACCATTCCCATGCTTCCCAATCCATCCACCCCTCCTCTTGATTCCTCCATTTGGGCCCAAGTGGTACCCTAGCCACGCCCCCAACTTCTAGCCCCGCCCCTCCTCTATGGCGCATCGGCCAGGCCCTGCCTCCTCGGCCGCCTCCATGTTGGGGCCCCCGCCTGAGGGAAAGGGGGCCAACTTGGGGGCGCTCACCTGTTTGCGGCCTCCTTCTCCCTGCGGCCCAGCCCTCGAGGGGGCTCCGAAGGGAAGGCGCGGCCTCCAGAGGAAAAGGAGAGCGGGCAGGCCTGAAGGGGCGCAGGCGTCCCCCCAGCAGGCCTCGGAGTGAACGGCCTCCAAAGACACGCCGAGGCGCCTCTAGGCCGCGCGAGGCAGTGCCCCCACCCCCCACCCCCGCTTTAAAGCTGCAAAAGACAGAACCAATCAGCCAGGGGAGGGGAGAAAGGCCGCGCGCATGCGCCCAGTGTAAGCGCACGCCGGCCGGCCAGACGCCCCTCCCCTCTCTTGTCTGTTTCCGCCCCTTTACGCATGCGCGCTACAAGTTCTTTTTCCTCGTGGGCTTGTAGGCAGGCCAACTGAAGGGCTGGACCCAGAATGTATCCCTCTCTTAAACGGGAAGCCGCCCTATTTATTTATTTATTTATATCCCGCTTTATTCCTCCATACGGAGACCCAAAGTGGCAATTACAAGTTAAAATATACCAATATACATGGTTTTATATTGTATTGTAAAGTCATCTATCTATATAAATAAAAATGTAATGTATGTTCGTGCTACCATCAGAACTCAAAAACCACTGGAGGAATTGACACGAAATTTGGACACAAGACACCTAACAGTCCAATTTATGTCCTCCACTCAGAAAAAATGATTTTGTCATTTGGGAATTGTCGTTACTGGGATTTATATTTCACCTACAATCAAAGAGCATTCTGAACTCCACCAATGATGGAATTCAACCAAACATGGCATACAGGACTTCCATGACCAACAGAACACACTGGAATGGTTTGATGGGCATTGGCCTTGAGTTTGGGAGTTGTAGTTCACATACATCCGGAGAGCACTGTGGACTCAAACAATGATGGATCTGGACCAAACTTGGCACGAATATCCCATATGCCCAAATACGAATACTGATGGAGTTTGGAGGAAATAGGCCTTGACATTTGGGATATGTAGTTACTGGGATTTATAGCTCACCTACAATCAAAGAGCATTCTGAACTCCACCAATGATGGAATAGAACCAAACATGGCATACAGGACTTCCATGACCAACAGAACACATTGGAAGGGTTTGGTGGGCATTGACCTTGAGTTTGGGAGTTGTAGTTCACCTACATCCAGAGCACTGTGGACTCAAACTTGACACAAAAATTCCATATGCCTAAATATGAACACAGATGGAGTTTGGAGGAAATAGACCTTGGCATTCTGAAACCCACAAATGACAGAAATAGGCCAAACTTCCCACACAGAACCCCCATGACCTACATAAAATACTTAGGGCCATCCAGTCCAACTTTCTTCACCAGGGCACGAAAATGTAATCGGAGCCCTCCTGACAAAGAGCCATCCAGTCATAAATATAGATAGATAAGATATGATTCTCACACACACACACAGATATAGTATCATAGATTTGAAAGAGACCCTTAAAGAAGGACTATGATATGGTGCATATTCCAGAGTAGGCAAACCAGACACTCTCCACGTCAACACTGACAAAGAAACAACAAGAAATACTGTTTACTCACAAGCATAAAGGAATTACATATATTAGAAACCAACATTTTCTCATTACTTTATTTTCCAGATCACCAGATGCGTGGCAGGGACACCTAGTGGTTAATAAAAATGTACTACATGCACAGATAACAGAAGCAAAGAATATACAAAAGGAAAAAAAATGGTTGAGAAATTAATAGCATGTGCACAAATTGTATTGGTGAGGGGTTGGAAGGATAAAACAAAATTGACACTGACTAATTGGTTTAATTATATAGTTAATATGTTAAATGTGGAAATAACAAATTGTAAAAGGAATAACATAGATAAAATTGAAAAGGTCACAATAACTAAGAGGATGTGGGAACCAGTTAGGAATTATTTAGAAAATGTGTTAAGATGTAGAGTAGAAAAATTAAGACCGAGACTGATATTTCAAATGTAACTTCTGTAGTTTGATGTATAAATTGTATATACAAGGAGGGGAGGGTGGGAGTGGGAAAAAAACCCAATAATTTTTTTTAAAAAAAACATGTAAAACAGATCTATTTGCTTATGATACATTGCTGGGCCACAGCAACGCGTGGCAAGGGACAGCAAGTGTGTAGTCCATGCTCTGGTTACATCCCGTTTAGACTACTGCAACGCTCTCTACATGGGGTTGCCTTTGAAGACAGCTCGGAAGCTTCAACTAGTCCAACGCTCGGCAGCCATGATATTAACAGGAGCGGGACGCAGGGAGCATACAACCCCCCTGTTGCGCCAACTCCCCTGGCTGCCGACTTGCTACTGGGCTCAATTCAAAGTGCTGGTGTTGACCTTTAAAGCCCTAAACGGTTCCGGCCCAAGCTACCTTTCCGACCGCATCTCGGCCTATGAACCCACCAGGACTTTGAGATCTTCTGGGGAGGCCCTGCTCTCGATCCCACCAGCTTCACAAGCTCGACTGGCGGGGACGAGTCACAGGGCATTCTCGGTGGTGGCTCCCCGGCTGTGGAACACCCTTCCTACAGATATTAGATTAGCACCATCTCTTATGGTTCTCAGCAAAAAAGTAAAGACCTGGTTATTTGTGCAGGTGTTCGAATAATGAGTGCAAGACTGGTAATGACATAGGAATGGAACAATAGATGATGAACCTGGATCATGTTTGTGACGAGACGCTAGTGAATGGTTTCATAGTAATTGTGTATTAATTGTGTACTAGATTAGGTTATTTACTGTTTTATATTTGTGTTTGAATTCTACTATGTTCTGTGTTTGTGAACCGCTGTGAGTCGCCTTCGGGCTGAGAACAGCGGTATAGAAGCAAAGTAAATAAATAAATAAATATAAAAATGCTCATATCGTAATGAGTGGCTTAAAAACAAAAGAACTGCTGGGCCAATATCCACCAAATTTGGCAACAAAACTCCTCACCATACAAGGTGTGACCATCAATAATAAAAAATAAAATAAAACTGAAAACAACTTGGAAATCCTTAATAAAAGGAGAAGCCATTGCAGTGCATGGGTGCAGCTGTGGGGGGAGCGCACGTGCATGTAAGAGAGCTCCTCCATCGTCTCGTGGCGGAACTTGTGGCAGCAATGGCTGCTGGGCCTCCCGGAGCCAGCCACAGCTCCACCAAAATTTAAAATCTGAAACACCAGCCTGATCGACGGAGACAGAGGGGCCTCTTCGAGTGAGGGAGCAGAAGCAGGAGGCGTCTTCTCCACTCTGTCGCCGTCGATCAGGACCCTGTGTGTCAAGTTTGTTCTTGATTGGTCATTAGATGAGGGTTGCAGCAGTCTTGGGAAGGGAGTGGAGGTACTTGAAGTCCCATCATCCATGATCTGTCCTTCTCGAAAGTGCACCAGGATGTAAAGTGGGTTATGGGGGCTCTGTGCCAAGTTTGGTCTTGATCAGTCATTGGCGAGGGTCTCAGTGGTCTCAGGAAGTGAGTGAAGTTACTGCAAGTCCCACCATCCATCTCCAAATTTCTCCAAAGCACACCAGGATGAAGAGTGGGTAATACGGGTTCTGTGTGAATGGTGATCCTGATCCATCATTGTCGGAAGTTGTAATGGTCTCAGAAAGTGAGTGCATGTATTGCAAGTCCCATCATCCATGGTGCATCCTACTCCAAACCACAGCAGGATGTAGATTGTGTCATGGAGACTCAGTATGCCAAGTTTGGTCTTTGTCAGTAATTGGATGAGGTTTGCAGTGGTCTCAGGAATGGCGCAAAGGTACTGCAAGTCCCATAATCCATTGTCCATCCCTGGCCAAACCACACCAGGGTGTAAAATGGGTCATGAGAGGTCTATTTGCCAAGTTTGGTGTAGATCAGTCATGGGATGAAGTTCACACCAGTCTCAGAAAGTGAGTGATGGTACTTCAAGTCCCATCATCCATGATCCATCCTCCTCCAAACCGCAGTAGGATGTCGAGGAAGATAAGATACTGCAAATCCCTCAGTCCCTTTCTTTTCTCTTCTCATTCATTTGAGAATGTTAGAATGTTTTTATTATTTTGGGGATTTTTTTGTTGTCAGGACCGACTTGAGAAACTGCAAGTTCTTTTTGTTGTGAGAGATTTGGCCATCTGCAGGGACGTTGCCCAGGGATGCCAGGATGTTTTGATGTTTTACCATCCTTGTGGGAGGCTTCTTTCATATTCCCCCTTCTTGCATTAACCCTCTTCGCAACCATGGGCTGCTGTTGAGGCTGGCCAATCAGAAACCACATGCAAATTTCCTTCTCTCATGTCCATGCTTCTCTCATTAACCCTTTTCACCACCAGGGGCTGCTATTGAGGCTGGCCTATCACAGACCATATGCAAATAGTACTACAGTTGCAGCTAATCAGAAATCTGCCACATACACTTCCTCCACATACACAAATACAAACACTCTTTTATTATATACTAGCTTGGGGACCTGGGTTATTTGAGAAAGGAATTGGGTATCAAGGTTGGTTTTTATCAGTTATTTATATGGCTCACAGTGGTCTCAGGAAGTTAGTGAAGTGACTGCAAGTCCCATCATCCATTGCCAAATTCTTCCAAACCGCACTAGGATGAAGAGTGGGTCCCATCATCTGTGGTCCAGAATGGAGATTGGGTCAGGGGGCCTCTGTGCACCAAGTTTTGTCCTTGATCAATCATTGGATGAGGCTCACAGTAGTCTTAGAAAGTGAGTTTGGGTACTGCATGTCCCATCATCCATAGTCTGTTCTCCCCCAAACTTCACCAGAATGTTGAATTGGCCAAAGGGGCCCTCTGTGCCAAGTTTGGTCTTTCTTGGTATTTGGATATGTGTGGCTGTGGTTTCAGGAAGTGAGTGAAAGTACTGGAAGTCCCATCATCCATTGTCCGTCCTCCTCCAGACAGCATCGGAATGTAGATTTGACACTGTGTGCCAAATTTGGTCTTGTTCTGACATTAGATGAGGGTTGCAGCAGTCTTGGGAAGGGAGTGGAGGTACTTGAAGTCCCATCATCCATGGTCTGTTATATAGATATTATATAGATATAGATATAGATATAGATATAGATATAGATATAGATAGACTAGCTTGGGGACCCGGCACTGCCCGGGTTATTTGAGAAAGGAATTGTGTATCAAGGTTGATCTTTATCAGTTATCTATATGGCCTGCTGTGGTCTTAGGAAGTTAGTGAAGGTATGTGAGTCCCATCATCTGTGGTCCATCCTCCTCCAAAGTGCACCAGGATGTAGAGTGGGTCATGAGGACTCTGTGTGCCAAGTTTAGTCTTGATCAGTCATTGGCGAGGGTCTCAGTGGTCTCAAGAAGTGAGTGAAGTGACTGCAAGTCCCATCATCCATTGTCAAATTCATCCAAAGCACACCAGAATGCAGAGTGGGTCATGTAGGCTCTCTGTGTAAATTGTGGTCCTGATCCATCATTGTTGGCAGTTGTAATGGTCTTAGGAAGGGAGTGCTGGAATTGCAAGTCCCATCGTCCATGGTGCATGCTCCTCCAAACTGCACCAAGATGTAGAGACTCAGTGTGCCATCATGGAGACTCAGTGTGCCAAGTTTGGTCTTTAACGCTAATTGAATGAGGGTTGCAGTGGTCTCAAGAATTGAGCAAAGGTACTGCAAGTCCCATAATCCATGGTCCATCCCCGGCCAAACCACACCAGGACATAAAGTGGGTCATGAGAGGTCTACGTGCCAAGTATGGTATTGATCAGTCATTGGATGAGGTTAACAGGGGTGGTTCATTCTCACACCATGGTTCATTCACACCATGGTTCATTCTCCTCCAAACTGCAGTAGGATGTAGAGTGAGTCATGGGGGCTCTATGTGCCAAGTTTGGTCTGTGTTGGTAATTTTCTGACGCAGCTCCTGGCCTTTTCCTTTCCTCTCTTTGTCATCTCGGAATCTTGGAAGGGAGGCTGGCCAATCAGAGACCATATGCAAATTTTCTTCTCTCATGTCCCCATTTCTGTCATGAACCCTTTTCTCCACCAGAGGCTCCTGTTGAAGTCGGCCAATCAGAGACCATATGAAAATAGCACCACAGCGGCAGCCAATCAAAAAGCCGGCACATACACGGCCAGGGAAGTGAATGGAGGTACTGCAAGTTCCATCATCCATACTCTGTTCACCCCCAAACCTTATCAGAATGTTGTTGGCCAAGGGGGCTCTGTGCTAAGTCTGGTCTTTCTTAGTATTTGGATAAGTGTCACGGTGGTTTCAGGAAGTGTGTGAAGGTACTGCAAGTCCCATCATCTATCGTCCATCATCCTTCAAACAGCACCGGGATGTAGGTTGGGTCAAGGGAGCTCTGTGTGCCAAGTTTGGTCTTGATTGGTCATTATATGAGGGTTTGAGCAGACTTGGGAAAAGAGTGCAGGTACTAGAAGGTCTGTCCTCCTCGAAAGTGAACCAGGATTTAGAGTGGGTCATGGGGACTCTGTGTGCTAAGTTTGGTCTTGATCAGTCATTGGCGAGGGTGTCAGTGGTCTCAGGAAGTTACTGAAAGTGCCACCATCCATCGCCAAATTCTTCCAAACCGCACCAGGATGTAGAGTGGGTCATGTGGGCTCTCATTGTGAATGGTGATCCTGATCCATCATTGTTAGCAGTTGTATTGGTCTTAGGAAGGGAGTGCAGGTATTGCAAGTCCCATCGTCCATGGTGCATCCACCTCCAAACTGCACCAGGGTGTAGAGTGCGTCATGGAGATTCAGTGTGCCAAGTTTGGCCTTTTTCAGTGATTGGATGAGGGTTGCAGTGGTCTCAGGAATTGAGCAAAGGTACTGCAAGTCCTATCATCCATCATCTGTCCTTCTCCGAACAACACCAGGATTTAGAGTGGCTAATGTGGTTTCTGTGTGCCAAGTTTGGTCTTGATCGGTTATTAGATGAGGGCTGCAGCATTCTTGGGAAGTGAGTGGAGGTACTTGAAGTCCCATCATCCATCGTCCATCCTCTGAAAAACACCTGGATTTAGAGTGGCTAATGGGGTTTCTGTGTGTCACGTTTGGTCTTTTTTTGTTTTGTTTTGTTAAAACTGTTTATTTTGATTATGGTACATAACAGAAAAGCAAACCATGGCAAATCAAATATAATCAGGTACCAATATTTTTGACGTGCACATGCCTATCTACCTTATTCAATCAATCAGTTAATTTTGATGTTATGTACAAATTATTATCAATTACATATCTTAATACACATAAACTTGCTATTTCTGGCTGTTTTCCACTGCTTTCAGTCAGAGCTTAATATTAAATTTTTTCATAACATTCAGGAAATCAGCACATGGCATTTTACACACATACCCCAGCCCTTACACTCAACCCAAAACCCCTATCCCGAACAAACTAAACCCTCATCCCCACACCCGTGCACCCTTCACCATGACTTCCAGCACCGAAACACTATGAAGCCTTTAAGTCTATTTATCTATCCTTATTCATGGTAAACCTAAATTCCTAATGGAGCTCCTCTATATTTCTCTCTATTCAGATATGCCATGGCCAACTTCCATTTTTCTAGAAAGTCCTCATTACTCTTATTCCTCCTGTTATAAGTTAGTCTGGCCATTAGCATATATTCTCACATTCTTTCCCTCCAATCCTTTTTGGTTAGACCTTTTTCCCCTTTCCAATCTTTGGCTATGGTCAATCTTGCCGCTGCAAAGCTATATTGATATATTTCTTGGTCCTTTTGATTATTGTTTTCTCTCTGTAGACCTAGCAGACACAGTCCTGGGCTTTTTTTAATCTTGTTATGTAACATTTTATTTGTCTCCTTAATTATCTTATCCCAAAATTCCTGTATGATCACACAGGTCCACCACATGTGGAGAAATGTCCCTTTCTGTTTCCTGCACCTCCAGCAAATACCTTGTTGTGATTTGTCTATTTTAGCCAATGTAGCTGGAGTGATATAGCATCTGTAAAACATTTTGTATTGATTCTCCCTAATTGAACCCGATAAAGTAAATTTGAATTCTTTGTTCCATAGGTATTCTCATTTGTCCAATTCTATTGGTCTGCCTAGGTCCTTGGCCCAGGATATCATTACTGTCTTGACTCTGTTGTCCTCCAAGTTATATCTTAGTATGTATTTATATAATCTAGAGATTTATCCTTTATCCCCCTTTTTCCATATTCTTTCCAATTCTGATTCTTTGGTTGCAAATCCAATCCTCAAGTCTTTTTTGTATCTTTCATGCAGTTGGTGATATCGAAACCAATCATTAATCTCCAATTCTTCCCGCCCTTTTAAATTCCACTTTTCATTTTCTCTAATAAGGTATTCTTTATATGTTCTTGTTTCTACCCTTAAGGTTGGTCTTGTGACTGCTTCTAGTGGCCTCAGCCAAAGGAGGGTTTTGGGTTCCATACCTTTTCTGTATTTTTTCAAATATCCAATAGTCCCCCTCTAATTATATGTTTATTAAAATCTTTATTTAATTTATCTCCATTATACCACACGTATGCGTGCCAGCCGAATCGTAATCCAAATCCTTCCAAATCTAGTAGGGTCTTGTTTTCTAATTTTATCCATTCTTTCAGCCAGGACATTGCTGCAGCCTCATAATAAGTCCTTAAATCGGGTAAGCTTAGCCCCCCTCTTCCTTTATCATCAATTAAATTTTGATATGATATCCTCGCTCTTTTTCCAGCCCAAATAAAATTAGTAATATCTCTTTTCCATTTCTCAAAGATTTTTGTTCCTTTAATAATAGGTATATTTTGAAACAGGAATAACATTTTGGGGAGTACCATCATTTTTATTACTGCAATTCTGCCCATCCAATTTAGAGGGATTGTTTGCCATCCAGTGAGATCTTTTTTTTATGTCTTCCCACGTTCTAACATAATTATCCTGGAATAGATTGATATTTTTGTTTGAAAGCCATATTCCTAGATATTTTACTTTCGTTATCACCTCGCAGTCTGCTGCGGCCTCCAATTTCTTGCAACTTTTAACATCTATATTTTTTTACTAAAAAATTAGATTTCTCCTTATTTATGATAAATCCTGATATGTCACCATATCTTTGGATTGTATCCAATAGTTTTTTAATACTTTGTAGTGGATTAGTTAGGATATCATCTGCATAAGCCCTAATTTTTAGTTATTGGCCGCTGATCTTTAAACCGGTGATTTCTTTCTCTTCCCTTATACTTAAGATTTCGAATCCCATAATAAACAATAGTGGGGACAACGGACAGCCTTGTCTTGTCCCTTTTTGTATGTCAATGTAGTCTGATAGTTGACCATTTATTTTTAATCTTGCTCTTTGATTGGTGTATATTGCCCTACTGCCCTTTTAAATTGGTGGCCAAGTTCGAATTTTTCTAGCACTTTTTCCAAATAAACCCAACTAACATGGTCAAAAGCTTTTTCTGCGTCAATGAAGAACAATGCCAGATCTCTATTTGGGTCTTTGTCTGCTATTTCCAGGGTGTTCAATATCAGTCTGATGTTTTGATTTACTTGTCTTCCTGGGAGGAACCCCACTTGGTCTTTATGTATTAACTGTGCCAATGCTTGCTTAATTCTGTTTGCCAATATAGTGGCGAATATTTTATAATCACAGTTCAGCAAAGATATTGGTCTGTAATTTTTAATTAAATCTAAATCTTTATCATGTTTGGGCACTAAAACAATTATGGATTCCTTCCATGACTCTGGGAGTTCCCCCTTTTTCATTACCGAGTTCATCACTGACACCAACAATGGGACCAGCTCTTCCTTAAATGTTTTATAATATAGAATTGAGAGTCCATCTGCCCCAGGGGACTTGTTTGCTTTAGCCAAATTTATTGTCCTAATTACTTCCTCTGGTGTGATTTCTCTATCTAAATCAGCTTTCATTGCTTCTGAAATTTGTTTTAAATTTGTCTCCTCTACATACTGCGAGATTGTCCTGATCTCACCCTGAGTTCTTTTATATAGGTTTGCATAGTATTCTTCGAATAGTTTTTGTATCTGTTGTGAATCAGTGATAATTTCACCTTTATTTTTTATTCTCATTATCAATGGTTTTTTCTTTACATCTTTTATTTGCCAAGCTAATAATTTCCCTGGTTTGTTTGCGTTTTCAAAAAAGTTGTATCTATTAAACATCATTTTCCTTTCTATTTCACTGGCAATTAGCTGTTCATATTGTTGGTGCAGTTTTTTTAATTCTCCTTGTAGTCTCATCTTTGTTCCTTTTTCTTTTTCTTTTTCTAATTCTTTTGTCCTAATTTTTGCCAACAGCTCCAGTTGGGCCTTATTTTTTTCCTTTGAACCAAATTGAGTTTTGTTGTATCAGTAACCCTCTAATTACTGCTTTTCCAGCCTCCCAAACTATTCCCTCCTTCATTCCTTCTTTAGAGTTGTCCTTTAAGTAATTAATAATTCCCGTTCTAAGTTTCTCTCTATGTGACTTAATTTTCAAAATGTAATCATTCATTCTACAAGCTCTGTTTCTTTTGTATCCCACTCTTAATTTCATTAATATTGGGTTATGATCGGCTAATACTCTAGGTAATAACTCAATTTTCTCTGTTTTCCCCACTAGTTCCTTAGTACCAAATATCAAGTCAATTCTTGAGGATGTGCCATGTCTATGTGAATAATAGAATACTTTTTTCTTGTTGGGTTGTGGACCCTCCAAATATCATAAAGTTCCCAATGCTGGATTTCCCTTAAGAAGGATCCTGGGAGTTTGCCTTCCTTTCTGTCCTTTTTTACTTTACTATCTCTATCCTCTTTGGGCACCATGACACCATTAAAATCCCCCATCCATAACATTTCCTTTTCACCATATTCTGCTAATATGCGTGTTAGCTTTTTGTAGAATGCTTTTTGCTTGTTGTTGGGAGCATACACTCCTACTAATAGTACAGGGTTTTTTTGAATACACACCTTTATTATTAATATTCTACCTTCCTCATCACAAAATATTTTCTCTGGTGTCAGTTCTTTTCTTATATAGAACAGTACTCCATTGGTCTTTTTGTTGTTACAGGCTGTAAATAATTGGCCCAACCTTTCTTTTTTTAACAGGTGACTATCCTCATAAATCAGATGTGTCTCAACCAAACATGTTATGTCTGGTTTGATTTTCTGCAAGTAATGAACCACTTTCTTGCGTTTATAGCTGTTATTTAAGCCGTTAATGTTGGAAGCTATAATTTTTACACTTTGTATAGACATTTTAATCTACTCTACCCCATCCTATCCCCCCACCCCCACCCTTTCCAATAAGAAAAAAAAGTACATTACATTTCCTGATACTCATTACATTGCTCTTAATGTTCCATTATTTATTAATCTATTCCCCCGCTGTTTCTTCTTCTTCTTCCACTTCTTCATCATTTTCCTCTTTTTCTTCATCCATTTGAGTGCTCTCCTTCTCGTTTTCCTTCTGCTCTGGCTCTCTCCTTTCCTGTAGCACCCCTTTACCCCTTCCATGTCCTTGTCTCTCATCACCTGCATGCAGTCTTTCTCCATCCGGGAAGTCCTGGGCATATTTCCTTAGAAATTGTTCAACCTTCCCTGTATCTGTAATATAGTGTCTCTTTGCCTTGTGGTAGAATGAGACCCCCTGTGGAAACAGCCAGCGAAATGGGGTTCCTCTGCTCTTCAATTTAACCACCAGTGCATTGAATTCTTTTCTTTTACTGAGAAGCCTTCCTGCGATCTCCTTCATCATTAATATTTTCTTCCCCTCAATCACAATTGGGGATTCATATTGTTTTTTCAGCACTATCTCCTTAAATGTTTTGGCAACAAATTGAATTATACAATCCCTGGGTACTTTTTTTTTGTCTTGTGAAGGCTGAGTTGATTCTGAAACATGTCGAGATTGAAGCATGAATAATGTCCACATCTTGCTCTTTCAGTAACCCTGCCAGCATATTAGCTATGAAAGAGATGAGACTTTCCCCTTCCAGGCCCTCCCTGAGACCTCGAATCCTCAGAGAGCACTCACGTTTGGTCTTGATCAGTTATTAGATGAGGGTTGCAGCAGTCTTGGGAAGTGAGTGGAGGTACTTCAAGTCCTATCATCCATGGTCCATCATGCTTGAAACAGCATCAGGATTTAGAATGGGTTATGGGGGCTCTGTGTGCTGACTTTGGTCTTGATCAGTTGTTGGATGAGGTTCGCAGAGGTCTCAGAATGTGAGTGAAGGTACTGGAAGTCCCATCATCCATGGTCCATCCTCCTCCAAGCAGCACCAGGATGTGGACTCGGTCATGCGAGTTCTGCGTGCCAACTTTGGACTTGATCGGTTATTAGATGAGGGTTGGAACAGTCTTGGGAATTGAGTGGAGGTACTTCAAGTCCTGCTGGGGAAAGTGGAAGGCAAAAGGAAGAGGGGCCGACCAAGGGCAAGATGGATGGATGGCATCCTTGAAGTGACTGGACTGACCTTGAAGGAGCTGGGGGTGGTGACAGCTGACAGGGAGCTCTGGCATGGGCTGGTCCATGAGGTCACGAAGAGTCGGAGACGACTGAACGAACAACAACAACAACTTCAAGTCCTATTATCCATGGTCCATCCTGCTGGAAAGTGCACCAGGATGTAGAGTGTAAAGAAGCATGCACATATGTGCGGTCCTCTGTCAACACTTTAATATCTGGGACTCTCTGTGTGTTGTAAAACAAAAGCCTCTTGGCTTTGAAACACAGGCTTGAGGCTCTCTTGTAAATAACAAAGTATCAATGTTTATTTATAATTTCAGGTTCCAAGGCTTGTGGATACATTTGTGTCTTGTCACAGCCTTGAAGTCTTGCATTCAATATAATTCATTTGGTTACTTTTCCTTTTAAACTTTCAATCTTTCACACCAACAAATATGTTACTTTATACACTCCTAACTGTCCTCTTTTCTGACTTAGGCAACTCTGGCCTTCTCTATTTTCCTTTAAAACTTGAGCTACATTCAGTAACTCATAACTCAAAACAGAGTTTCCCCACTGTCTCAGACAGAGTTAACTTCTTCTCTTCACACACACATATTCCTAACTGTTCTCAAACAGCTATTCCTAACTAACTTCACAAGCAGCCTTAGTGAGGAATCTAACAGAGATTCCTCACTGTCTCCCTCAGACAGTATTTCTTAACTTCTTCTTTTAGGCAGAGATTCCCAACTCTCCTTTTCTTAAACAGGAATTCCTAACTACTTCAATAACAGAAGTTCCTGACTTCTTTTCTCACACAGAGATCCCTAACACCTTTTCTTAACTGCTCATTTCTCAAACTCTGTTCCCAACTGTCATTTTTAAACTCTCTACTCTAACTGCCTCTTTTTAAACTTAACTCCGCCCCTTTAGAACGTTCGGCTCTGCTCTTCTCAACTCCTGGGCCTACACTAATTTGCATAGGACCAATTGGCTTCCATATGCAAATAAATCCTGTCCCTGCTGTTGCTATCCTCTCTGACTCTATTCTTCCCTATCTGCCCCCTGCAAACATAGAGCTATGCACTAAAATTTCACATAGAGTAACAAATTCGCTACAGTCATGCGGGCTCTTAGTGTGAATTGTGGTCCTGATCCATTATTGTTGGCAGTTGTATTGGTCTTAGGAAAGGAGTGCAGGTATTGCAAGTCTGATGGTTCTATCGTGCATCCTCCTCCAAGCCGCACCAGGATGTAGAGTGCGTTATGGAGACTCAGTGTGCCAAGTTTTGGTCTTTTTCAGTAATTGGATGAGGGTTGCAGTGGTCTCAGGAATTGTACAAAGGTGTCAGTAAATGAGTGAAGGTACTGCAAGTCCTATCTTTCAAAGTCCATCCACCTTCAAACTGCAACAGGATGGAGAGTGGGTCATGGGAGCTCCGTGTGCTAAGTTTGACCTTGTGAGTGAAGTGACTGCAAGTCCCATCATCCATTGCCAAATTATTCCAAACCACACCAGGATGTAGAGTGGGTCATGCCAGCTCTCTGTGTAAATCATGGTCCTGATCCATCATTGTTGGCAGTTGTAATGGTCTTAGGAAGGGAGTGCAGGTATTGCAAGTCCCATCGTCCATGCTGCATCCCCCTCCAAACCGCACGAGGATGGAGAGTGGGTCATGAGGGCTCCGTGTGCTAAGTTTGACCTTGTGAGTGAAGTGACTGCAAGTCCCATCATCCATTGCCAAATTATTCCAAACCGCACCAGGATGTAGAGTGGGTCATGCCAGCTCTGTGTAAATTGTGGTCCTGATCCATCATTGTTGGCAGTTGTAATGGTCTTAGGAAGGGAGTGCAGGTATTGCAAGTCCCATCGTCCATGGTGCATCCTCCTCCAAACTGCACCAGGATGTAGAGTGCATCATGGAGAATCAGTGTGCTAAGTTTGGTCTTTATAGCCGCATACAAACTTTTATTATATGTATAGATATAGACTATATGTATAGATATAGACTAGCTTGGGGGCCCGGCGCTGCCCGGGTTATTAGGGAAAGTGAGTAATGGCAGTTCTTTATACCAAGTTTGGTCTTCTTTTGGTCCTTGGATGACGGTTGCATTGTTTTCAGGAGGTGAGTCAAGGTACTTGAAGTCCCATCATCCATTGTCCACCATCCTCCAAACTGCAGCAGGATATATAGTGGATCATGAGGGCTCTGTGTGCCACTTTGGTTTTGATCAGTCATTGGCGAGTCGCAGTGGTTTCAATGAGTAAAGATACTGCAAGTCCCATCATCCATGGTCCATCCCCCTTAGAACTGCATCAGGATGTAGGGTGGGCCATGAGTACACTGTGTGCCAAGTTTGGGCCTGGTCTGTGATTTGTAGGGGCTACAATGTCTGTGGTATGTGAATCAAGTGAAGGTACTACAAATTCCATCATTCGTGGCCCACCTGCCCTAAACCACACCAGGTTTAAAGTGGGCCGTTGGGCCTCTATGTGCCAAGTTTGCTCCTGATCCGTCATTGGTGTGTGCTCTAAGGAAGTGAGTTAAACTACTGCAAGTCCTGTCATCCATGGTCCATCCTCACTCAAACTGCATCAGAATGTAGAGTGGGTCTTGGGGGTCTGTGTGCCAGGTTTGGTATTGTTCTGTTATTATTTGGGGCCACAAGGGGTTTTGGACTTCAATTTCAACCATTTCTGACAGATTCAGGCCACTTTCTTATTCCCTCTGCTTCCTTGGAATGTTGCGGTTGGCCAATCAGAGACCATATGAAATTGTACATCAGAATGTTGGCCAATCAGAGACCATATGCAAATTGTTCCTCGGAATGTTGAAGTTGGTCAGAGACCATATGCAAATTGTACCTCGGAATGTTGAGATTGGCCAATCAGAGACCATATGCAGATTGTACCACAGTGGCAGCCAATCAGAATGCTGGCACATACACTTCTGCCACACCGCCACACTTCTGTCCACCGCATACAAACTTTGACCTTTATTATATTACTATCTTGGGGACCCGGTGCTGCCCGGGTTATTAGACAAAGGAATTGTGTATTAAGGTTGGTCTTTATCAGTTATTTATATAGCTCGCAGTGGTCTCAGGAAGTTAGTGAAGGTACTGTGAGTCCCATCATCTGTGGTCCATCCCCCTCCAAATTGCACCAGAATGGAGAGTGGTTTATGGGGGCTCTGTGTGCCAAGTATTGTTCTTGATCAATCATTGGATGAGGGTCACAGTGGTCTCAGAAAGTGAGGTTAGGTACTGCAAGTCCCATCATCCATACTCTGTTCTCCCCCAAACCTGACCAGAATGTTGAGTTGGCTAAGGGGGCTCTCTGTGCCAAGTTTGGTCTTATATGGTATTTGGATAAGTGTCGCTGTGGTTTCAGGAAGTGAGTTAAGTACTGGAAGTCCCATCATCCATTGTCCATCCTCCTCCAAACAGCATCGGGATGTAGAGTGGGTCATGAGGGCTCTGTGTGCCAAGTTTGGTCTTGATCGGAAATTAGATGAAGGTTATAGCCGTCTTGGGAAGGGAGTGGAAGTACTGGAAGTCCCATCATCCATGGTCTGTCCTCCTCGAAAGTGCACCAGGATGTAGAGTGGGTCATGGGGACTCTGTGTGCCAAGTTTGGTCTTGATTAGTCATTGGCGAAGGTCTCAGTGGTCTCAGGAAGTGAGTGAAGTGACTGCAAGTGCCATCATCCATTGTCAAATTCTTCCAAACCACACCAGGATCTAGAGTGGGTTATGTGGGCTCTCTGTGTAAATTGTGGTCCTGATCGATCATTGTTGGCAGTTGTAATGGTCTTAGGAAGGGAGTGCTCGTATGGGAAGTCCCATCGTCCATAGTGCATCCTCCTCCAAACCACACCAGGATGTAGAGTGCGTCATGGAGACTCAGTGTGCCAAGTTTGGTTTTATTGGTAATTGGATGAGGGTTGCAGTGGTCTCAAGAATTGAACAAAGGTACTGCAAGTCCAAACTGCGGTAGGATGTCAAGTGGGTCTTGCAGGCTCTGTGCACCACGTTTGGTCTGTATTGGTTGTTTTCTGACAAAGCCCCTGGCCTTTTCCTTTCCTCTCTTTGTCATGTCAGAATCTTGGAATTGAGGCTGGGCAATCAGAGACCGTATGCAAACTTCCTTCTCTCATGTCTCCATTTCTGTCATGAACCCTTTTCTCCCCCAGAGGCTCCTGTTGAAGCCTACCAATCCGAGACCATATGAAAATAGCACCACAGCAGCAGCCAATCAGAATCTTGGAACTTTCAGTCTTCCCAATCAGAACCTGGCACATACACTGCCACACCGCCACACCTGTCCGCCACATACAAACTTTGACTTTTATTATATACTAGCTTGGGGACCCGGCGCTGCCCGGGTTATTAGAGAAAGGAATTGCAGTGGTCTCAGGAAGTTAGTGAAGGTACTTCAAGTCCCATCATCTGTGGTCCATCGTCCTCCAAACTGCACCAGTTTGGAGAGTGGGTCATGGCGGCTTTGTGTGCTAAGTTTGGTCTTGATCAGTCATTGGATGAGGGTCACAGCGGTCTCAGAAAGTGAGTTAAGGTACTGCAAGTCCCATCATCCATAGTCTCCCTCAAACATCACCAGAATGTTGAGTTGGCCATGGGGGCTCTCTGTGCCAAGTCTGGTCTTTATTGGTATTTGATGAGTGTCACTGTGGTTTCAAGAAGTGAGTGAGGGTACTGCAAGTCCCATAATCCATTGCCCGCCCCCCTCCAAACAGCACCAGGATGTAGAGTCACTCATGGGGGCTCTGTGTGCCAAGTTTGGTCTTGATTGGTCATTAGATGAGGTTTGCAGCATTCTTGGGAAGTGAGTGTAGGTACTTGAAATCCCATCATCCATAGTCTGTTCTCCCCCAAACCTGACCAGAATGTTGAGTTGGCCATGGGGGCTCTGTGTGCCAAGTTTGGTCTTAATCAGTCATTGGATGAGGGTCTCAGTGGTTTCACTAAGTGAGTGAACGTATTGCAAGTCCCACCGTCCATGGTGCATCATCCTCCAAACCGCCCCAGGATATAGAGTGCATCATGGAGACACGGTGTGCCAAGTTTGGGCCTTATCGGAAATTGGATGATGGTTGCAGTGGTCACAGGAATTGAGCAAAGTTACTGACCTTGAAGGAGCTGGGGGTGGTGACGGCCAACAGGGAGCTCTGGCGTGGGCTGGTCCATGAGGTCATGAAGAGTGAGAGATGACTGAATGAATGAACAACAACAACTGCAAGTCCCATAATCTATGCTCGATCCACAGTCAAGCCACACCAGGGTGTAAAGTGGGTCATGAGAGGTCTATGTGCCAAGTTTGGTGTTGTTCAGTAATTGTTGAGGGTCGCAGCAGTCTCGGAAAGCGAGTAGAGGTACTTCAAGTCCCATCGTCCATGGTATGCCCTACTCCAAACCGCAGTAGGATGTAGAGTGGGTCTTGGAATTGAGGCTGGCCAATCAGAGACCAAATGCAAATTTCCTTCTGTCATGTCCCCGTTTCTGTCATGAACCCTTTTCTTCACAGGGGCTCCTGTTGAAGCAGGCCAATCAGGGACCATATGCAAATAGCAGCACAGCGGCAGCCAGTCGGAATCTTGGAACTTTCAGGCTGGCCAATCAGAAAGCCAGCACATACACTGCCACACATCCGCCGCATACAAACTTTGACTTTTATTATATATATAGACTAGCTTGGGGACCCGACACTGCCCGGGTTATTTGAGAAAGGAATTGTGTATCAAGGTTGGTCTTTATCAGTTATGTATATGACTCGCAGTGGTCTCAGGAAGTTAGTGAAGGTACTGTGAGTCCCATTATCTGTGGTCCACCCTCCTCCAAACTGCTCCATGATGGAGAGTGGGTCATGGGGGTTTTGTGTGCCAAGTTTGGTCTTGATCAGTCATTAGATGAGTGTTGCAGAGGTCTTGGGAAGTGAGTGGAGGTACTTGAAGTCTCATAATCCATATCTGTACTCCCCAAAACCTCACCAGAATGTTGAATTGGCCATGGGGGCTCTCTGCTCAAAGTTTGGTCTATATTGGTTTTTGAATGAGTTTCACTATGGTTTCAGGAAGTGGGTGAACATACTGCAAGTCCCATCATCCATCGTCCATCCTTCAAACAGCACCGGGATGGAGGGTAGGTTATTGGGGCTGTTTGTGCCAAGTTTGGTCTTGATTGGTCATTAGATGAGGGTTGCAGCAATCTTGGGAAAAGAGTGGAGGTACTTGAAGTCCCATCATCCATGGTCTGTCCTCCAAACTGCACAGGGTGTAGAGTGGGTCATTGGGGCTCCATGTGCCAAGTTTGATCTTGATTAGTCATTGGTGAGGATCTCAGTGGTCTCAGAAAGTGGGTAAGGTTACTGCAAGTCCCATCATCCATCTCCAGTTTTTTTCCAAATGACACCAGGACATAAAGTGGGTCATGAGAGGTCTATGTGCCAAGTTTGGTCTTGATCAGTCATTGGATGCGGTTTACAGAGTCCTCAGAATGTGAGTGAAGGTACTGGAAGTTCCATCATCCATCGTCCGTCCTCCTCCAAAACTGCAGCAGGATGCAGAGTGGGTCATGGGGGCTATGTGTGCCAAGTTTGGTCTTGATCGGACATTAGATGAGGGTTGCAGCAGTCTTGGGGAGTGGAGGAACTTGAAGTCCCATCATCCATGGTCTGTCCTCCTCAAAAGTGTACCAGGATGTAGAGTGGGTCATGGGGACTCTGTGTGCCAAGTTTGGTCTTGATCAGTCATTGGCGAGGGTCTCAGTGGTCTCAGGAAGTGAGTGAAGTGACTGCAAGTCCCTTCATCCATTGACAAATTCTTCCAAACCGCACCAGGATGTAGAGTGGGTCATGCGGACTCTTTGTGTAAATTGTGGTCCTGACCCATTACAACTGCCAACAATGATGGGTCGGGACCACAATTTACGCAAAGAGTCATGAGATGTGGATTGCAGCCATCTTGGGGTGTGGAGGTACTTGAAATCCCATCATCCATGGTCTGTCCTCCTTGAAAGTGCACCAGGATGTAAAGTGGGTTATGGGGGCTCTGTGTGCCAATTTGGCCTTGTTTGGTCATTGGATGAAGGTCGCAGTGGTTTCAGTAAGTGAGTAAAGATACTGCAAGTCGCATCATCCATGCTCCATCCCCCTTAGAACTGCATCAGGATGTAGAGTGGGCCATGAGTACTCTGTGTGCAAAGTTTGGGCCTGCTCTGTGATTTGTAGGGGCTACAATGTTATGTGGGAAGTGAATCGGGTGAAGGTACTGCATATCCCATCATTAGTGGCCCATCCCTGCCCTGAACTGCACCAGGTTTTATAGTGGGCCATTGGGCCTCTGTGTGCCAAGTTTGGTCCTGATCCGTCATTTGTGTGGGCCACTTTCAGGCTGGCCAATCAGAATGCTGGCACATACATCGCCACACCGCCACACCTCTGTCTGCCGCATACAAACTTTGACTTTTATTATATACTAGCTTGGGGACCCGGCGCTGCCCGGGTTATTAGAGAAAGTGGGTAATGGTGGTTCTGTATGCCAAGTTTGGTCATTATTGGTCATTGGATGATGATTGCATTGCATCTTGGAGGAGGTGGGGTTTGCAGATTCTTTTTGCACGGTCTGCCAAGGCTTTAATGGTGCTTCTTGATACGCATCAAGGAACATGAAAGGCACTGCAGACTACTTCAACCACAGAAGTCAGCCATAGCAGAGCACCTGACGAACCAGCCTGGACACAGCATATTATTTGAGAACACAGAAATGCTGGACCACACCAACAACAACCATGTCAGACTACACAGAGAAGCCACTGAAATCCACAAGCATGTGGACAATTTCTACAGAAAGGAAGAGACCATGAAAATGAACAAAATCTGGCTACCAGTATTAAAAAACCCTAAAATTACAACAGCAAAACAACAGAGAGGAAACAACCAGGCACATCTTAACACCTCTCAGCAAGAGATTTTCCCAGGCTCAGGCAGGCCTTCAAATGCTAATGAAGGTGATCAGTTGAAACATTCACACCTAGCTCCAGCAGGGAAGAGCTCCTTGCCCCACCCCAGCCATTCCACAGATATATAAACCCATTGTCCTAATTCCAACAGACCTCACTACCTCTGAGGATGCTTGCCATAGATGCAGGCGAAACGTCAGGAGAAATGCCTCTAGAACATGGCTCTATAGCCCGAAAAAACCCACAAGAACCTAGTGATTCCAGCCATGAAAGCCTTCGACAATATATTTAATATATATATTAACTTTCTTCAGACATTTTGTCCACCCTCATGGATACCACTCAAGTCCCAGATTTCTACTTATCCCAAGTTATCTGGCAATGGAGTCTCATATAATCCAGTTTAAAGCAGATAACCTGGGGTCAAATATAGTGTAGAAGGGGCCTGAGAATCTACACTTTTTGCCTATGAAGATGTGCAAATCTATCCTGGTAAAATCAAATAAATGCATGGTGTTTGTTTTACTCTCTGCCTATGTTCAGAAGATATTACCTTACATTTTGTCCCCGTGATAATTGAGTTTTGAAAAAATTGGTTTGTTGCAGAAACAAGGATTGGAGATAAAACTTCAGTGGAGACACTTTTTCCCACATGATAGCCTTCTCCCACTTCCTGTTGTCTCACCCACATTCTTAACTATGAGTCCTATGTCAGATGTTTGTAACTTGGGTACTGACTGTATTTCCAAGTCACCTCTTGATTCGTGATGATCTTATTAATTTTGTTAGATTCTTTGGGCAAGGAAACCTCACAGAGGTTTTTCTCTGTGGCCCCTTCTACACTGCCATATAAAATCCAGATTATCTTCTTTGAACAGGATTATATGGGAGTGTAGACTCCTATAAGTAAAGTTAAAGTTTCCCCTGACATTAATTCTAATTATGTCCAACTCTGGGGGTTGGTGCTCATCTCAATTTCTGAGCCAAATAGTTGGTATTGTCCATAGATGCCTTCAAGGTCATGTGGCCAGCATCAAGCACCGTTACCTTCCCTATAAATCTACTCACATTTGAATGTTTTCAAACTGCCACGCTGGCAGAAGCTAGGCCTAACAGCAGGAACTCACCTCGCTCCCCAGATTCAAACTGCCAACCTTTTGGTCAGCAAGTTTAGCAGCTCAGCGGTTCAACCCACTGCACCACTAGGGGCCCTATAATCCAGGTCAAATCAGATAATGTGGATTATCTGCTTTGATAATCTGGATTAAATGACAGTGTAGAAGGGGCCTATAGTATAGCTTACAACACCTGCTATATATTCAACATCCCTTAACCAGAATCTGGGGAGTGGGGTGAGCTCCCATTGTTAGGCCCAGCTTCTGCCAACCTAGCAGTTCAAAAACATGCAAATGTGAGTAGATAAATAGAACCCCCAGTAGGACAATAGGTTAAACCCTTGTGCCGGCAGGACTGCTAACCAATGGGTCAGCAGTCCTTTCCAGAGATAGCAGGTTGAGCTCCCCTTGTCAGCTCCAGCTTCCCATGTGGGGACATGTGAGAAGCCTCCTATAAGGATGGTAAAAACATCAAACATCTGTGCATCCCCTGGGCAGCGTCCATGCAGACAGTCAATTCTCTCACACCAGAAGCAACTTGCAATTTCTCAAGTTACTCTTGACACACAAAAAAACAATATGTACCACCTTGCTGTGCTCCATGCAGTCACGCCGGCCACATGACCTTGGAGGCATCTATGGACAACACTGGCTCTTTGGTTTAGAAATGGAGATGAGCACCAACCCCCAGAGTCAGATTAGACTTAATGTAAAGGGAAACCTTTACCTTTAACATTATTTCCAGGCAAAGTGTATAAAGTGCATATGAAACATCATTGTATGTAATACTTAAACTTGGGTCACATCTCCAAAATATCTCATTACTAGCTGTCCCCTGCCACGCGTTGCTGTGGCCCAGTCTGTTCATCTGGAAAATAAAATAATGAGAAAGTGTTGGTTTCTAATATATGTAATTTCTTTCTGCTTGTGAGTAAACGGTATTTCTTGCTGTTTCCTTGTCAGTGTTGATGTGGAGAGTGTCTGGTTTGCCTACTCTGGAACAGGCAAGATATAACTGTCCTTCTTCAGGGGTCTCTTTCAAATCTATAATACTATCTCTCTGTGTGTGTAAATCATATCTATTTATATCTATGGCTGGATGGCTCTTTGTCAGGAGGGCTTTGATTATGTTTTCTTGCCCTGGTGAAGGGAGTTGGATTGGATGGCCTTAAGTATTTTCTGTTGGTCATGGGGGTCTGTGTGGGAAGTTTGCCCCCTATTCTGTCATTCATGGGGTTCAGAATGCTCCTTGATTGTAGGTGAACTGTGAATCCCATTGACTACAACTCCCAAATGGCAAGGGCTATTTCCCCCAAACTCCATCTGCATTCATATTTGAGCGCTTGTGCCAAGTTTAGTCCAGATCCATCATTGTTTGAGTCCACAGTGTTCTCTGGATGTAGGTGAACTACAACTCCCAAACTCAAGGTCAATGCCCACCAAACCCTTCCAGTTTTTTCTGTTGGTCAAGGGAGTTCTGTGTGCCAAGTTTGGTTCAATTCCATTGTTGATTGAGTTCAGAAAGCTCCTTGATTGTAGGTGAACTATAAATCCCAGCAACTACAACTCCCAAATGACAAAATCATAATTTTTGAGTGATGGTCATTCCTTGTGTTGTGAGACGTTTTGTTGCCAAATTTGGTGTGATTTCGTTCATTGGTTCTTTTGTTTTTAAGGTACTCATTATGCACAGAGCATTTTTATCTCTATAGATATATCTTCATATAAGGGCTCCTGAGGCTCTTCATCACAGATTTTCCATACAGGAGCCTTTACTTCCCATCCCGCCTTCTTGCTTCCTTTTACGTCAATCAGTAGCTGCCGCGTGGCATTATGGGACGTGAGTCCTTTTCCTCCTCGATGTTCTGTATCACTAATGGAGAATAGGTGGGGAAGAAACTACAGGGACCGGCAGGCACTGCACCAAGATGGCGGCCCGCGGCTCCCTTTGGGATGTGTAGTCCCGGGCGCTGCTGAGTTGGAGAAGAAGGGCCTCTTTTTCGCCAAGATGGCGGCTCCGCCTTCGAAAGGCCCAGGGACCGGGAAGGGGCCTGGGAGCGGCTCCTTAGGCTCCTGCCTGGCCCAGCTGCACAAGGGCGCCGAGCCGGGCCTGGGCGAGGCTTTGCTGGCTCTCCGGATGCAGCACATCAAGGAGGTTGGAAGCATTGCCTGCTTCCGGGAGCGCGGGGGGGGGGGGGGTGGTGGCGCCGCTGCTGAGGGTCCTGGCTGGCACCCCCAAGCCCCACTGCACCCTCGACCTGGACCTCAGCATCCTGGGCAACTGCTGCACCGAAAGCGGGAGCCGGGCCTGCGTGCGCCAGCTGGGTGACATCCCACCCCTCGGTGAGAGAGGAGAGAGGCAGGCAGGCCACGCTGCTCAAGTCTGCGTTTGAGGCCTAGTCTGGAAGGCCTGAGGAGGAGGGGTGGGGGAATCCACGCTCAGGCCCCTAGAGCAGGCTTGGGCAAACTTGGGCCTCCAGGTGTTTAGGACTTCAACTCCCACAATTCCTAACATATTAGGTACGCATGTGTGTGTGTGCTGCGCCGGGGGGGGGGTGAGGGGCCATGTGTGCGCGCGCACCGGAGAGTTTGCGCCAGTGCGCATGCTTAGTTGTTTTGCCGTTTTTTGTGGTTGTTGTTGTGTGTTTTTGATTTCTGAGTGGATTAGTTTGTACCTAGTGGGTTGTCCTTGGGGCATGGCAATTTGGGTAGAGTTTTGTGGAGGGGTTTTAGAGTTTTGCTTCCCCGTTGGACGCCAGTAGGAAATTTATAGATATAGATGTACTGACAGGCAACTACAAATACAGTAGACTCTCAGTTATTCAGCACCCATGGGAATTGTAGATAACAGATAAATGTAATATCTCGTTGCTTGAGAATGACTTAAAATAAGCCTATCTAATACTATACCCAACCATACATAAACTCTGTATTGAGTTGGTATTGATATTAAATACATTTCTTTCCTCGGTCCCAACTTTGTAACAAATTCCTAATAAACGCTAATTGAATTGTATTTTTAATCTCTCAAGCCTGATACTTTGTGTCCTTTCCTTGCCTATCCCTGTAAATGCATGAATTCCCCCTTCCTAAGCCACAGACGACCGTCTCACTGGCACTCCAGAGAGACAGAGATCACGCCTGGTCAAACCGTGGATACCGAAACTGCACACGTGGTCTCACTATCCGCAAGTTGATCAATTGGCTCCATTTTGATCTCATATTTTTCCTCACCCAACCCTGACCCTATCCGCTATCTCGCTTTTCCCCTTCATGGCTTTTCTGCCTGGGAAATAATGAATTGTTTTTAAGTTAAGATAACAGCTGATTGTCAAAATGCCGGTTGCTGCCGTTTCTGCTACTGCCAATGCTCTTCGCCCTGCGAAGCGACCAGACCCCGGGATACTGATGTGGATACACCATTGGCTCACCGGGGAGCCAGCCGTTCCACGTCAGCTCCAGAAGGAGCTGTAGTTCTCCAAGAATGGGGAGCAAAGCTTGTTTCCAGAGACACCAGGTCCATTTGGGCCACTCAAGAACTCCTGCCAGGACCTTTGTGCAACACCCTTGCATTTTAGCTATTCCCCATGGACACTCTTTTCCCCCACATGGACAAACCTTATGAAATCTTGCCTTTTATGAACTTTAGATATATGAAATGTGTTTCCTGATTTTTTTGTGTGGCAGAAGACTTTCCCCCTTTTTTTCCCTGACCTTTGTTTCCCCTATATACATGGAGAAACCGCACCAAAGGAACTACAGAGCCCCAAACATTCCAGCAATTTTTATCCACAACTTCCTTTTGCATGAACAATAGCCTGGGCAGCTGGTGGCCCTCGGAGGATTTGCCCAGCCCTCATCTTGCCTCTTTGGCAAAGATCTTAATCATATTTCTGTTTGAAGGACAAAAGGTCCTCGAAAAACCTTTTGCCTTTGCTCTGATTAACTCAGCTATCTCCACCAAGAAGCGATCACCCCAGTTTCGCCTTCATTGTCTCTATATCTGCTGGCCAGTAAAATCCAGACTTTCCTTTACACATGTTGATTCATTCCACTCAAAGCACAATAGATCAGGCTAGCTTGAGACTTCCCCTTTGTCTTGCTGGCCACATGGCTTTATTTTTTGCATTCATCCACAGATTCCTTTGTGTCCTTTCATCCCGCCTCCCTCTTTCCTGATTTGCTATCACCGCTAGATGGCAGGAGCATCCCCATTGGACCCTGCGGACCGCTGGAGCTTCCTGATTGGTCTGGGGGTGCCTGGGGCGGAGGGCTGCATCCCAGCTGTTCGCCCATTGTCCAATCACAGTGGAGGGCGGCAGGGAGGCTGGGGTGGGAAATTTGAACTCTGCAACTTTAAAAACTCTATATAAATGGCTGTATCAAATGTATTTCTTTATGCTCTGCTGACGAATGATTGCGGCTCGGCATCCTTTCTGTTATTGCAAATAAAAGCCTCGGTGGCCATTTTCTTCAACTTTCTTATTGGGAAATTTAGGGAATATTACAAATTGATTTTAATTGCTTCTCTGAGCTCTCCAAAGTAGCGATCCCTCTTTGGTGGGACCGTGGGGTCTTCCCTACCGGGCTGGCCCCTTTCTCAAGGTTTATCTTGATTTCATTATGATCTGATCACCATACTCAATATATCCCATATGCATGGGGGTATTGGGGTAACAATACTAAAGGTTTGCTAGGGTACACCCTCTTTCACTCAGACTCAGCCCCCCCCCCCCCGAATCGAAATCCTGGCTACGAGCCTGGGTCACGGCATTAGGAAGATTGGGAAACACTGCTTTAAGAGCTTCTCAACTGGATGCATTATGGGATTTTTCTTCACCACAACGTATTAAGGGGTCACGGCATCAGGAAGGTTGAAAACTACTGTTGCGGATGCACCCTCTATTGTATTTAATGCTCTGGCCTACAAGAAGCAGTGCTTGAATATCAAGCAAAAAGTGGGCTAGAAATAATATCATACGAAAGCTGACTGGTGCAACCTGGGGATCACAACCAGACACAATGAAGACATCTGCCCTTGTGCTATGCTACTCTGCTGCTGAGTATGCATACCCAGTGTGGAACACATCTCACCATGCTAAAAGAGTAGATGTGGCTCTTAATGAGATATGCCGCATTATCACGGGGTGTCTGCACCCTACACCACTGGAGAAATTACACTCTTTAGCCAATATTGCACCACCTGACATCTGCCGGGAAGTAGCAACAAATAGTGAAAGGACCAAGGCAATGCCATCTCCAGCCCATCCTCTGTTTGGGTATCAGCCAGTATGCCAATGACTTAAATCAAGAAATAGTTTTCTAAGTTCTACAGAGACATTTGCTGGAACACCTCAGCAAGCAAGAGTTCAAAAGTGGCAAGCTCAATCAATGGCTGATACCAAATGAGAGACTCCCTCCTGGGCACACAGAAGACTGGGCGACTTGGAAGGCATTGAACAGACTATGCTCTGGTATCACGAGATGCAGAGCCAATCTTAAGAAATGGGGCTACAAAGTGGAATCCACGATATGCGAGTGTGGAGAAGAGGAAACCACAGACTATCAGCTGCGATGCAACCTGAGCCTTGCCACATGCACAATGGAGGACCTTCTTGCAGCAACACCAGAGGCACTCCAAGTGGCCTGCTACTGGTCAAAGGACATTTAATAGAATACCAAGTATGCAAATTTTGTGTTTTGTTTGTTTGTTTGTCTGTTTTTTAACACAATGCAACTGTTTTGGTTCACTTCTGACACAGATAAACAAACAAATAAATAAATAAATCTAGATCCCCCCACCCCTTTTTTTATTATAGAGTAAGGCCCCTTCCACAGATCAGTATAAAATCCACATTGAACTGGGTTATATGGCAATTTGAACTCACATCCAGTTCAAAGCAGATATTGTGGATTATCCGCCTTGATATTCTGTGTTATATGGCTGTGTAGAAGAGGCCCTGAGTTAGTGTTTAGTATTAGATGGGAATACGTATAAGCAATGTTTTACATAATCACTGATTTTATAAATTGCATAATGAGGTCTGATATTGTCCTTCTCTTTCTCCTGCCAAATTCCCCCCTCCTGCTGTGATTGCCCAGCATCTCAGCTGGCCTCTCAGCCAAGGGAAGGGCTGTTTCTGGGACTCCAAGCAGAGAGGGGAGAGCAGGCATGCTCTCCCCCAAATCACTATCAATTCCTTCCGAATCCCTCCGGAATTTTCTGTTGGTCATGGGGGTTCTGTATGGGGAGTTTGGCCCAATTCTACCATTGGTGGGGTTCAGAATGCTCTTTGATTGTGATATCGAGCTGCTTTTAGTAGGGTCTCCCGTGGGAGGAAATCCCTGAGGACCGCTCAAGAGGGCCCTAGAACCTTGGTGAGGCCAGCGAGAGCCAATCCAAAGAGTAAAACTATTACAAATAATAATGCCTCATCAAAGTGGAAGAAGTTTTTCAGCAACTGAGGTTTATTTGTGATTCAGCTGAGATCAGATGCATTGCAGGAATCATTCCACCGCAAGCATAACTTTACAGAATTTTCCAAGCATTTTATAGGGTTAAGACAAAGGAAAACAGTTTCAAAATTCCTGACCGCCCTCTGCCGGCCGGCTTCGCCCTGATTGGCTGGCCGCGGAACAGCTGGGAGGAGGCTTGGCGGCACGCCTCCCCTCTGGTCCAATCAGCGGGCTCCGCCGCCTCTGGGAGGCCAATCAGCACCTTCCTAGCGCCTCTGAAGATGGACCAATCGGCAACTAGGAGGCGGGATGAAGCCTAACAATGGCTGAGGAAATGACAACCTTAAGGGCATCCGCCAGCTGGAATGTGAGGCTTTGTCCTCACTTGGCGGGGTGTCAGATAGGGGAACAATGAGTTTCCTGGTCTGTGATGGGATTTGGGAGGAAATATGAAAAGGCTTTTTCGATATCGGACCTCAAAGGGGGATCAACAATACCTGGGTGATTTAATCAATCTTTGTTTCCGAGTTTCTGTTGGCCTCCCTCCCCTCGCTGGTCTGCTCCGAGGGCCAGGGTTGGGGGGAAACAACAGTATGGTCCATGCAAGTGAATCAGTCAAGGGTGATTGAGGGCGAGGCTGGAGCCCTCCCCCAGGTAGTTCCTGGTCACAGCAGTTTTGTGGGGCAAGGGTCAGAGAGGGCAAGGGTACAAGGGGAATCCATAAGGGTTACATATATGACATTTTCTTATACATAGTTCATAAGGGGAACCCCATCCTACCCCATAGAGTTTATTACAATATTTGATATTTATTATGGCACAAACTGGAGGCTTCATAAACTTTGAAAGGGATCCATGGAGACGGAGGCTGTCAGTATCTCAAGTCAGGCACCAATAGAGAGTTCGTGGTCATGGATATGATAAACAGTCCAGTGCATAAGCCGGAGAGTCACGAAAGGGAAACAGGAACCAGTTATGTGCGCTGGGTCAGGCAGCAACAGAATCCATTGTCCGGCCCTTGGCGAACTAGATCTTCCGCGCTGGGGCCGGGATTCCCGCCTGGCCGCTTCTCCAGGAACTCCTGGGGGTGCCCACAGCAAGCCCCTGATGGCAGGGCTGAGCAGGAACGAGCGGCAGCAAAGGAAAACAGGCTGCTTTTGCCGAGCCGGCACAGTTTTGGCAATCAGCTGTTTGCTGTCAAATAATAATACTTTAAACAAAATGATTATTCCCCGAGCGCAGGAGTCCAAAATGAGGAAAGCGAGATGGCAGTTAGTCTTAGAATTAATAGCAGAAAAATATAAAATTTGAACGGCGTCAATCCGCCATTTTACTGTTTTAGTGGTTACTGGGGTCCAAAATGGCGGTTTCGGTATCCACGATTTTTCCGAACGCAGATCCGGGGTCCGGGGGGGGGCATTAGGCGCCCCCCAGCAGGCTCACGGCTCTCCGGAGTCTGGAAAAAGGTTTATTTTTAATGTCGAATTAGTCTGAGGCAGGGAAAGATACAAAAGTATCAAGCGGAGAGATAAAAGTTGCAAGTTTCAAGTACCTTTATTAGGGGAATGATACAAAGTAGGGAGAGGGGAAAGCAAAGGAAAGTTGCAGGCATTCCTGGCTTTGGGCTGGCTGATGGGGCACATTTTATCTGTTGGTCTCCAAAACTTGGTCCAGGAACTGCGGAACTCTCCGCTGCAGCTCACACCAATGTGAAGGCAGGGCTCCCTGCCGCGCTCGGGCTCAATTGTAGGTGAACTATAAATCCCAGCAACTACCACTCCCAAATGACAAACTCAACCCCCCTCCTCACACACACACACACCACCACCACCACACCAGCATTCAAATTTGGGAAATCGGGTATTTGTGCCAAATTTGGTCCAGTGAATGAAAATATGTCCCGCATATTAGATATTTACGTTATGACTCATAACAGTAGCAACATTACAGTTATGGAGTAATGAAAATGGTTGGGAGTCACCACAACATGAGGAACTGTATGAGGGTATTCATTAAAATTTCTCCTGACCCACTTCCTGTTTACTGAGAGCAATGAAACTTCTCTCCATAGGTGCCACCTAGGGACACAGACTTCTCCCATCTTTTTAAGCAATTGTAAACCCCTTGCTTGTAAGATATGACCGGTTGTTTAAAAGCCACGTTGGGACATCAGAAATCAGAGTCTTGTCATCTGAAAAATGCTTGCCCTTCAAAAATAACTTCCTTGTTGGAAAGAGGTGGAAGTCTGACAATGCGAGGTCAGATGAATAAGGGGGATGTGGTAGAATTTCAAAGCCACAGAAGCATGCTTCCATTTGGGCAACATGTGAGTTGAGAACTGGTGCATTGTCTAACAGAATGGTGAGCATGCCATGCTAACCCTTAGTTTTGATGGCTTCCCGCAATTTCTGCAGCAGTGAAGCATAGTCTGCCCCAGTGATCATGATACGCTTTGCTAGGAAATCCATCAATACTACTCTCTGCTGGTCTAAAATCCTGTGAGCATGACCTTGCCTGCCAAGAGTTGGGCACGTGCCTTCTTTGGATTCGATGAGTCATGATGCTTCCATTGCATCAAATGGACTTTAGTGTCATCTATCTGCTGAAATGTGCGATGAACACATCATGCGATGTGTGGGGCTTGAGGAATGCAAAGCTGGGGTGAAAACTGCTGGAAGAAACATTAACAACCTCAGATATGCAGATGACACCACTGATGGCCGAAAGCGAGGAGGAGCTGAGGAGCCTTCTAATCAAGGTGAAAGAAGAAAGTGCAAAAGCCGGGTTGCAGCTAAACGTCAAAAAAACCAAGATTATGGCAACAAGAATGATTGACAACTGGAAAATAGAGGGAGAAAATGTAGAGGCCGTGTATTTCTAGGTGCAAAGATTATGGCAGATGCAGACTGTGGCCAGGAAATCAGAAGACACTTCTTGGGAGGAAAGCAATGCCCGGTCTCGATAAAATAGTAAAGACATCAGACTGGCAACAAATATCCGCATAGTCAAAGCCATGGTATTCCCTGTAGTAACCTACGGATGTGAGAGCTGGACCTTAGGGAAGGTCGAGCGAAGGAAGATAGATGCTTTTGAACTGTGGTGTTGGAGGAAAGTTCTGAGAGTGCCTTGGACTGTGAGAAGATCCAACCAGTCCATCCTCCAGGAAATAAATCCCGACTGCTCATTGAAGGGAAGGATACTAGAGACAAAGTTGAAGTACTTTGGCCATATCATGAGGAGACAGCAAAGCCTAGAGAAGACAATTATGCTGGGGAAAGTAGAAGGTAAAAGGAAGAGGGGCCGACCAAGGGCAAGATGGATGGATGGCATCCTTGAAGTGACTGGACTGACCTTGAAGGAGCTGGGGGTGGTGACGGCCGACAGGGAGCTCTGGTGTGGGCTAGTCCATGAGGTCACAAAGAGTCGGAGACGACTGAACGAATGAACAACATCTGCTGAAAAAGTCCTTCTGGTTTCCATGACACATCATCAATAGAGCCTGAGAGGATTCAACTTGTTCCTGCTTCTGGAAAGATATGAGCAGCGGGGGGACCCAGCAAGCAGATACCTTATGTATGTGAAGGTGGTCTTGGGTGGGTTTTTTTCACAATCCCACACTAATCTTGACATTTTGAGCTAGGTGTTGAATGGTTATATAGCGATTTTCCAAAATGGCAACCTCCACTTGCTGGGTGGTGTGTTTGTCAGTAGCAGAATGGGGTCACCCTGGAATTGGAGTTGTTTGCACTGAAGTCCAACCACAATTGAATTAACAATGCCAGATCTTTAGTACATCATATTATGGGGAATCATCACCATGAACCTCTTTCTTCTCCTTTGGTGTGTGGCCTTTCAAGTAAAGGAACTTGATGACTTTTCTTTATTCCACTGGGTCCATTAACAAATCTCACACCACTTCAGTTCTGAGTTGTAAATTGACACATAATCTATAGAGGCTCATATCATTACACATGTGCAGTTTCAACATCCTGTGATAAATAAAAGTGGGTCAGAGGAAATCTTTAATGAACGCCCCTCGTATTAAGGGATTGCAGAATTAAGAAAGTTGAGAATAAATGCCCTAAATGGTGGTACCATATAATGTAACACATGTAATTTCTAATGTAGCACATCATGCCATTGATAGTTTGGTATCAATGGCATGTATAATATTTACACATAATACAACACATGTAACTCATAATGTAATACATAATGTCATGAGTTATTTTGCCATTGAATAATGCTAACACATAAAGCAATATATTTAACTCACAATGTTACACATTTTTCTCTGAGTTACTTTGTCTTCAAAGGCCAACACATGTTACACGTGTAACTAATAATGTAATACAAAATGTAATGCATTATACTCATAATTTAACATAATGTAACACATGTAATGCAGATGATACCACTCTGATAGCTGTAAGTGAGGAGGAGCTGAGGAGCCTTCTAACCAAGGTGAAAGAAGTGCGAAAGTTGGGTTGCAGCTAAACATAAAAAAACCCAAGAAGATGGCAACCAGACTGATTGATAACTGGCAAATTGATAACTGCTGGGCTCCCACAGAAGTTGAGGAAGCAGGAATCCATTTTGTTTCCTTCTGCTTCAGGATAAGCTTTGTTTAAATTTAACTGCTTTCAGTGTTGCTTGTTTGAGAGGAGGGGTTTCTGTGTTTAAATTTAACTGCTTTCAGTGCTGCTTTGTTTGAGAGGCAGGGCTTCCTGAGTTTAAAAATTAACTGCTTTGTTTGAGAGGCGGGGCTTCCTGAGTTTAAAAATTAACTGCTTTGTTTGAGAGGTGGGGCTTCCTGGTTATCCTATATAAACCAGCATCTGAACCCAAGGGGCAGCTGAGCTCCCACAGAAGTTGAGGAAGCAGGAATCCATTTTGTTTCCTTCTGCTTCAGGATAAGCTTTGTTTAAATTTAACTGCTTTCAATGTTGCTTGTTTGAGAGGAGGGGTTTCTGTGTTTAAATTTAACTGCTTTCAGTGCTGCTTTGTTTGAGAGGCGGGGCTTCCTGAGTTTAAAAATTAACTGCTTTGTTTGAGAGGCGGGGCTTCCTGAGTTTAAAAATTAACTGCTTTGTTTGAGAGGCGGGGCTTCCTGGTTATCCTATATAAACCAGTGTCGCGCGCGCCGTGAACTCGTACACTCAGTAACCTATACTTTCACCCCTGCATACAGACAACAACATAAAGAGGAGGTCATTAGCAACCTCCAGGTCATTAGCAACCTCCAGATGGAACAAACACGAAAACTTCCCATCTCGTGCACAAGCTGTGGCATGTTCAGCTTTTTCAATTACATCTGCCCCAAATGTAAACAGATCACTCGCATGGAACACAGTATCCGACATCTCGAGGACCGTATTAAGACCCTTAAGGACATTCAGGAACTTGAGCTGTTCTTAGACACCACACACCACACTGTCATAGACACGCAGCCCATATCACACCAACATTACGGGGAGGCTCAAGAGAACAGCACCTCAGATGTGGACAACCCTCAGGCTTGGAGAAATGTCACCCTTAGAAGGACACATAGGACCCAGAAGCCTCCTCAGAATACTTCCGCTCAGGTGCAGTTACACAATAGATTCCAAATTCTCACACAACTATCACCTGACCAAGAAACACAACATATTGGGGAAGACCAGAATGGCTTAGATACTGATCAGTGGCTCATCCTTGATCAGTGTGCAGGGGATAGCCCTGACTGGGACAACACTTCACAACATTCACACTTGCACAATCGTGCAGGTGTACCATCCCCAACCATAGACCAGGTGCAACAGGAACACATGCAGGAGAACCATAGGCTCTTGGATGAATCTCAATGGATTGTCCTTGACGAATGCACCGGGGATGTCGAGGAGGAGGACAACACTTTTCACCTACACAATTCACACCAACAGGATCACTTTTCTGGAGACCTACACACTACATTGCACAAAAGGGGCCCTGTCATTCCCGAAAGTAAACAGGTCTTGGTAGTAGGCTACTCCCTCCTTAGAGGAACGGAAACTGTCATTTCCAGACCAGATGGGTTGGCTCAAGAAATATGCTGCCTACCGGAGGCAAAAATACACCATATCACTCAGAGGCTCACCAGGCTCCTCAAGCCCTATCACCGTCCTCCCCTCATGTTGATTCATGTAGGAACCAATGATACTGCAAGGCATACGTTTCAAAAGATCACAAATGATTTTCGAGCTCTAGGAGCAAAGCTAAAAGAATGTAATGTACAGGTGGTCTTTTCATCCCTCCTCCCTGTTGTAAGACACGGACCCACAAGAGCCAGAAAAATAGTACAGGTCAATAACTGGCTTAGAAAAAGGTGTCAGGAGGAACGCTTTGGCTTCCTCGACCATGGCCTGCTTTTCCAGGAGGATGGCCTACTGGCAAGGGATGGGGTGCATCTCACACAAGTAGGAAAACACCTTTTTGCTCACAGACTCACACTCATTAGACGCACTTTAAACTAGGTCCACCGGGGGAGGGGGACAACAGCCTTGCGAACACTACTTTACCCATAATGTCTGGGAATCGCCAGAAGGCTAAACGGAGGGCTGCACAAACACAACAAGGACCAAGTACCAAAAGCACAATAATCCCAATTAAACAGCTCAAGGGAAGATCTCAGGGGCTCACATGTCTTTACACTAATGCACAGAGCATGGGAAATAAACAAGACGAACTCCAACTTTTAGCACAACACCACAAATATGATATCATAGGGATCACTGAAACCTGGTGGGATGACTCCTATCGCTGGAATGTAGATATCGAGGGGTATAACCTCTTTCACAGAAACCGAACAAAGGGGAGAGGAGGCGGAGTAGCCTTATATGTCAAAAACTCTTATGCTGCAGAAGAGATTCAAGACAGCAATCTGGGAAACCTGCTTGAAATCATCTGGATAAGAATCAAGGGAACTGGGACTCAAAAAGGTGTCGTTGTAGGCGTCTACTACAGACCCCCAAGCCAGGAGGAAGAACTTGATGAAGTCTTCTGCCAACAGTTGACCAAACAGGCACAGAGAAGAGATGTAGTAGTCATGGGCAATTTCAACTATCCCGATATTTGCTGGAAAACAAACTCGGCCAAGAGTACAAGGTCCAACAAATTCCTCGCTTGCCTTGCAGACAATTTCATGGTCCAGAAGGTAGAAGAGGCAACAAGGGGATTGGCTACTCTTGATCTCATCCTAACAAATGCGGAGGACCTGATCGATGCGGTCGAAGTAGTAGGATCCTTAGGGGCAAGTGACCATGTGCTCCTGCAATTTGAGGTACAAAGGAAGGCCGAAACGAAGACAAGTCAAACCCGCATTTTGGACTTTAGGAGAGCTGATTTCCAAAAAATGAAGGAAATGCTGAGCAGCATACCGTGGACACAGATACTAAAAGACAAGGGAGTTACGGATGGATGGGAATTTCTCAAGAGTGAAATACTCAAGGCGCAATTGCAAACCGTGCCAACAAAGAGAAAAAATAGGACAAGTGCAAAGAAGCCAGAATGGATGTCCAAAGAACTTCTAACTGTGCTAAGACACAAAAGAGACATGCACAAGAACTGGAAAAAGGGAGAAATCACCAAAGAAGAATTCAAACAAATAGCCAACACCTGTAGGGAAAAGGTCCGCAAGGCTAAAAGCAAAAAACGAGCTCAGACTTGCCAGGGACATTAAAAACAATAAAAAGGGCTTCTATTCTTATGTCAGTAGAAAAAGGAAAAACAAGGAGGCGATAGGACCTCTTCGAGGACAAGATGGGGCAATGCTGACAGGGGATAGGGAAAAGGCAGAACTACTTAATGCCTTCTTTGCCTTGGTCTTCTCACAAAAAGAGAGTCTTCAACCTCAGCAAGATGGAGTGGATGAGGGATTGGAGGACATCCAACCCCAAATTGGGAAAGAAGTCATCCGGGAATACCTGGCCGCTCTTAATGAGTTCAAGTCCCCAGGGCCAGATCAACTACACCCCAGAGTATTGAAGGAACTAGCGGAAGTCACTTTGGAACCATTGGCAACCATCTTTGAGAGTTCTTGGAGAATGGGAGAAGTTCCAGCAGATTGGAGGAGGGCCAATGTGGTCCCAATCTTCAAGAAGGGAAAAAAGGATGACCCAAACAACTACCGTCCGGTCAGCCTCACGTCGATACCGGGCAAGATTCTGGAAAAGATTGTTAAGGAAGCAGTCTGCAAACAGAAACAAATGCAGTCATCGCTAATAGTCAACATGGATTTATCAAAAACAAGTCATGCCAGACTAATCTGATCTCTTTCTTCAATAGAGCTACAAGCTGGGTAGATGCGGGGAATGCCGTGGATGTAGCGTACCTGGATTTCAGTAAGGCCTTCGACAAGGTCCCCCATGACCTTCTGGCAAGGAAACTAGTCCAATATGGGCTAGGCAAAACTACGATGAGGTGGATCTGTAATTGGTTAAGTGGACGAACACAGAGAGTGCTCACTAATGCTTCCTCTTCATCTTGGAAAGAAGTGACAAGTGGAGTGCTGCAGGGTTCCGTCCTGGGCCCGGTCCTGTTCAACATCTTTATTAATGACTTAGATGAAGGGCTAGAAGGCATGATCATCAAGTTTGCAGACGACACCAAATTGGGAGGGATAGCCAATAGTCCAGAGGACAGGAGCAGGATTCAAAACGAACTTGACAGATTAGAGAGATGGGCCAAAACTAACAAAATGAAGTTCAACAGTGACAAATGCAAGATACTCCACTTTGGCAGAAAAAATGAAATGTAAAGATACAGAATGGGTGACGCTTGGCTCGAGAGCAGTACATGTGAAAAAGATCTTGGAGTCCTCGTGGACAACAAGTTAAACATGAGCCAACAATGTGATGTGGCGGCAAAAAAAGCCAATGGGATTTTGGCCTGCATCAATAGGAGCATAGTGTCTACATCTAAGGAAGTAATGCTACCCCTCTATTCTGCTTTGGTTAGACCACATCTGGAATATTGTGTCCAATTCTGGGCACCACAATTCAAGAGAGATATTGACAAGCTGGAATGTGTCCAGAGGAGGGCGACTAAAATGATCAAGGGTCTGGAGAACAAGCCCTATGAAGAGCAGCTTAGGGAACTGGGCATGTTTAGCCTGAAGAAGAGAAGGCTGAGAGGAGATATGATAGCCATGTATAAATATGTGAGAGGAAGCCACAGGGAGGAGGGAGCAAGCCTGTTTTCTGCTTCCTTGGAGACTAGGACGCGGAACAATGGCTTCAAACTACAAGAGAGGAGATTCCATCTGAACATCAGGAAGAACTTCCTGACTGTGAGAGCCGTTCAGCAGTGGAACTCTCTGCCCCGGAGTGTGGTGGAGGCTCCTTCTTTGGAAGCTTTTAAGCAGAGGCTGGATGGCCATTTGTCAGGGATGATTTGAATGCAATATTCCTGCTTCTTGGCAGGGGGTTGGACTGGATGGCCCATGAGGTCTCTTCCAACTCTTTGATTCTATGATTCTATGATTCTATGATTCTATGATTCTATGATTCTATGATTCTATGATTCTATGATTCTATGATTCTATGATTCTATGATTCTATGATTCTATGAAATAAAGGGAGAAAACATGGAGGTAGTGACAGACTTTGTATTTCTAGGAGGGAAGATTACTGCAGACACAGACTGCAGCCACTAAATCAGAAGACGTTTACTTCTTGAGAGCAATGACCAATCTTGATAAAATAGTGAAGAGTAGAGAATCACACTGGCAATGAAGGTGCACATAGTTAAAACAATGGCATTCCCCATAGTAATCTATGGACGCGGGGCCTGGACCATAAGGAAGGCTGAGCGAAGGAAGATAGACGCTTTTGAACTGTGGTGTTGGAAGGGAATTCTGAGAGTACCTTGGATTGCGAGAAGATCCAACCAGTCCATCCTTCAGGAAATAAATCTCAACTGCTCACTGGAGGAAAGGATAATTGAGGCAAAGATGAAGTACTTTGGCCACATAATGAGAAGACAGGAAAGCTTGGAGAAGAGAATGATACTGGGGAAACTGGAAGGAAAAAGGAAGAGGGACTGACCAAGGGCAAGATGGATGGATGGTATCCTTGAAGTGACTGACTTGACTCTGAAGGAGCTGGTGGTGGTGACGATTGACAGGGAGCTCTGGCCTGGGCTGGTCCATGAGGTCACAAAGAGTCAGAAGCAACTGAATGAATAAACAACAGCAAGCACGTATTATCTGACATGTAATGTAATGAGTTACTTTGGCACTGATGCTATGAATAATTTAATACATAGCAATTTTAATATAGCATAATTTAATACATAGCATAATAGCATAAATTTCAATACATAGCATAAATTTAATACATAGCATAATTTAATACATAATAAGTCTCATTTAAGAGGAAAGCAGAATGGTTATGATGTTGATAACAACAACAATGTGACACCTGTAACTCATCATGTAATACCTCTGGATGAGAGAGACTTGAGTGACTGGCCCTGTTGATCCAGCTCAGTTTTTGCTACAATATAGTAACCTTTTTATAACCTTGTGAGGTGGCTCAAACTGAGGCAGAAGGACAGGCAGAGGTAACTCATTAACTTTCATGGCTTGGTTGGGAAAGCAAGCTGGATTTCCCAAGTCCTAGTTTAACACTCTTAACGGCCCCCTCACCCTAGAATGCTTCTCAGGCTACAGGTTAATACCAAGACACCATCTACACTGTTATATAATGCAGTTCAATGCAATTAAACTGCAATGCAATTAAACTTTTGTGTGTGTGTCCGGAGCGACTTGAGAAACTGCAAGTTGCTTCTGATCTGAGAGAACTGGCCATCTGCAAGGATGTTGTCTAGGGGATGCCCGGATGTTTTGATGTTTTACCATCCCTGTGGGAGGCTTCTCTCATGTCTTTGCATGGGGAGCTGGAGCTGATAAAGTGAGCTCATCCATGCTCTCCTCAGATTCGAACCTCTGACCTGTCAGTCTTCAGTCCTGACAGGTCGGAGGTATTAGGTAAAAAGTATCAGGTAAAACGTTGCCTGTCTAGTTATTATCAAAAAGGTAACTACAAAACCGCACAAGGGTTAAAATGCAAACCCCAGACGCCAATCACTGATCATAGGAACATTTCCACATACAGCTGTGCTCTGCCATTGAGACCTCATATACATTGTCATATAATACAGTTTGAAACTGCATTATATGTTCAGTATAGACTCATATAATACAGCTAAAGCTGTCAAACTGCATTATAGGAGTATACACTGCAGTGTAACACAGTGCATTGTAGTTGTCTGCATAATGAAGTTTGAAACTGCATTGTATTGCACTATAAATGGGGCCTGAGTATGGTCAGTCTGTAGCACTGACCATATAATGCAGTTTCAAAATATAGTTTCTTGTTGCTTGAGAGTGCTTTTACAAACAGCTTTATTCTCAAGATGGATTTGCATATAAGTTGGAACAGGGACATCTTAAAGTGTAACAGTCACACACACACACACACACACACACACACATATGGATAGCATATAAATATATTTGGATAGCATAGGGAAGGGTTAACACCCCTATTGTGTTTGTTTTGCTGTCTGTGCCCCTCTTCAGAAGATTCCATCTCACTTTCTGTTCCTCTGGATTTTGAAAATGTGGCTAGTGGGATCAAGGATTGTAGATAAAGCTTCTCCCCGTGATAATAGTTCTTCCAGGATTTCCCTTCCAAGAGGTAAATTTCTTTCACTTCCTATTGTCTCGCCCTCATTTTTTACCAGGAGTTGGATGTAAGACAGTTGTTTGTAACTCAGGAACTGGCTGTTCTGTATTATATGGTAGTGATGACAGTTTGGAGGAGCCACTTGTGAGACTGTGGAAAAGGATATTTGGGCTGGAGTCAGAGGCCTTGATCATGGTTTGGATTCCCCCAGCATAAGAAAGCGTGTTTTTATTGCTCCCTGCTGATACCGAGCACAGCTCAGGTCCCTGCTTTTAAATTCATTTGACCTGCAGCAGGGAGCTCCGCAGTTCCTGGAAGCAAAGATTGGGCCAAACTGATGAAATGCGCCTCAACAGCAAGCTCAACCAGGGACTCAAAACAGCCCTATGCTTTCTCTTTCCACTTTCCTACCCAGCCCCTACTTTGTAACAAAGCCCCAAATAAAGACTAATGAAATTGCAACTTTTAACTCTCTAGCTTGGTACTTTGTGTCTTTCCTTGCCTGAACTATTTAAATGCTTGAAAACAACATTTTCCAGGCCGCTGGAGACTGCAGGCCTGCCCGGGATGCCTCCCTGGCATTCCGGGGAGGCCGAATCTACACTTTTCCAACCGCAGATACTGAGTTTTCCCCTTTGGACCCCAGTATCCGCGCGATGGACAATCGCCTCCATTCCGGTGGCATATTTTTCTTAGCTTAATTCTAACCCTATCTGCTATCTCGCTTTCTGCATTTCGAATTCCTATGCTTGGGAAATAATCATTTGATTTTTAAAGAATATATTTTGTAAGAAACAACTGATTGACAAAACGCCGGTTCCATCGCTGCTGCGCCACTGCACCTCGCCATTTCCTCGCTCCTGCCAAGCCCCCTGACCCGGAGACTCGATGCGGTTCCCCCATGAGGACTTCGGGGAAGAGCCTGGCTTTGGAGACCCAGACTCTGGAAGGAGTTCTAGTTTTCCAAGGACCTAGGTCTGACTCGATCACAGCACTGCAGGAATCCCATCCACGGGATCAGTGGATACCAGCCAACCTTTCCAAGGGTTTTGAACTTCTATCACAGGATTTGGACTCAGAAAAGCTCACTTTTCCTCATGAACTCCCTTTAAAGAACTCTGGACTCAAGTCTCTTTCTGAAATTATTTCTTTATTAAATGTCTCTGGGGAGTGGGACGAAGACAGGGTTACTGATATGAAATTCTTGTGATATATATGTATTCCTCTATGTATTTTCCCTTGCACTCCTGGCTCCCAACCCCTCCCTTGAAGAAGCAACCAGGAAGCAACCAGCTGCCCTGAGAGGGCCATTTGCCCTCACAAAGACAACCCTTCCACAGAACCTTTTGCATGGACAATAGAAGCTGAAATCTCTATTTGTTTCTCAGAGTTGGGCTGACAGCTAGGAATTTCCTCTGGCCAACTTTTTAATCAAATCACAAAAGGAGCAAGACTGTCCTCAGGGGTCTTCTGCCCCAACCTTGTTTGTTCCACTCGAAACCTATCATAAGCAAACACACCTTATCTGGTCAGAACAGGAAAACTCGGCTTAATTCAATCACCCTCCCATCATGGAAACAATAAACTAATTTCCCTAGCTGGCTGATTTTCCGGATGCAGGGACACTCAGGACTTTGGAATGTTATAATCCCTTCATCTCCCATTGTTTTTTCCCGTCCCGCCTCCTCTTCCCTGATTCGCCAGAGCTTCTGAGTGGAGGGAGCTTCCTGATAGGCTCCCTTGAAGCGGAGAGGCCCCACGATTGGCTCAGACAGGGGGCAGGCTGCCCAGCCTCCTCCCAGCTGTTCCGCGATCAACCAATCACCTGCCAGCCGGGCGGAGGGAGGAGGGCGGGAATTTTGAACCTTCAAACCTGGAAATTCCTATAAAAATGCCTCTGTTCTCTGTACTGGTATGCTTTGTGTGCAAATCATTCCCACATTGCATCTTTTTCAGCTGAATGGCAAATAAAAACACCTCGGTGCTTCTTCTTCGACTTGGCGGGCTTTATTTTCAATTTCTAATCTCAATAAAACTGCTGAAATCAGGCTTCCCTGGTTCGCCAAGGTCAGCGGACCCTTTTGGTGCAGTCTGAAGGTCCTTCCTCCCTGGGGAGGACACCTCCAAAGCTGCTCCCGGCTTCACTGCCATTGTGCTTTGAGATGCCTAGTGGCTGAAATGCCTTCTGCCATTCGTCAATGTGCAGCCTGGCTCTCCCTCAAAAGAGCATCCATTTTGTTAAAGGGATTTACTTGGAAAAATACCTCCTCCTGATGTTATCTTGCCGAACTGCAGGTGAAAACCAGCTCTGCTTTATTAGAGGCAAACCCCAGCGAGGATGGCACAAACATTTCGACATGAGCCTGGATTGCACTTGGGTCTATGTAGACTGACACAGTGAAGTTAAACTGCATTATAGGAGTTTACACTAACCAAATGCAGTGCAGCTAAACTGCATCATGTGTGTTTACACTAAGCACATAATGCAATAGAGATTTGACCAACTCTAAACATAAAATGCAAGTATGTTTCATAAACTCCTTTTACACACAGCCTGAAGGTACTTTTATACACAACATTTTTAATAATAATGCAATACAGCTTATATGGTCACTGTAAACTTGTATAATGTAGCTTAACTGCATTATATGTGTTTCAGACTCATGTTGCTATTTATTAGTTCAGTTGTTTCCAACTCTTCATGACCTCATGAACCTGCCCACACCAGAGCTCTCTGTCTGCCATCCCCACCCAAAGCTCCTTCAAGGTCAAGCCAGTCACTTCAAGGATACCATCCATCCATCTTGCCCTTGGTTGGACCCTTTTCCTTTGTCCTTCCTTTCCTGCCAGCATAATTCTCTTTTCTAAGCTTTCCTGTCTTCTGATTATGTGGCTAAAGTACTTCATCTTTGCCTCAAATATCCTTTCCTCCAGTGAGCAGTTGGCATTATTTCCTGGAGTATGGACTGGTTTGATCTTCTTGTGGTCCAAGTCACTCCTCCAACACCAAGCGTCTCTCTTCCTTCATTCAGCCTTCCTTATGGTCCAGCTCTCACATCCATAGGTTATTATGGGGAATCCCATTGCTTTAACTATGCGGACCTTTGTTGCCAGTGTGATCTCTCTACCCTTCACTATTTTATTGAAGTTGGTCATTGCACTCTTTCCAAAAAGGAAAGATCTTCTGATTTTTTTTAATTTTTGTTATTATTATTATTAAACTTTATTTGTACTCCACTAGCATCTCCCGAAGGACTCGATGTGGCTTACAAAGGCCAAGGCCTCAACACAACAACAGCAAAACAATAACAATACTATTCAAGCAAATTAAAAACATAAGCAATAACAAAACATTACATCATTACACAAAAAAAACAGGGCCGGGCCAGTGATGGGTACAGGTTAAAAAGTACTGGGTGTGGCAGGTGGTATGTTGGATTTCTGGGCAAGAACAATGTGCAGAGTCTTAAACTCTAATAAAGTGCTTCTGGGACATAGTGCTGGAGGTTATCCTAATCCGGAAAGGCACATCGGAATAGCCAGGTCTTCAAGTTCTTCCTAAAGACTGCCAACGTGGGTACTAGTCTAATGTTTTTGGGGAGGGTGTTACAGAGTCGGAGGGCAACCACAGAGAAGGCCCTGTCCCTCGTCCTCACCAAATGTGCCTGCGACGCAGGTGGGATCATGAGCAGGGCCTCTCCGGATGAACGAAGGGAGCGCGTGGGTTCATAAACAGAGATGCAGTCATGCAGGTAGGCAGGTCCCAAACCATTTAGGGCTTTGTAGGTAAGCACCTACAACTTGAATTGGGTTCGGTAGGTAAACAGCAGCCAATGGAGCTCCTTAAACAGGAGGTTTGACCTCTCTCTGTAAGGAGCGCCAGTTAACATCCTGGCTGCCGCCCATTGGACCAGTTGGAATTTCTGAGCCGTTTTCAAGGGCAGCCCCACGTAGAGCGCATTACAGTAATCCAATCTAGAGGTGATCAAGGCATGGTCCACCCCAGCCAAATCAACCTTTGTGCGGTACGGTCGCAGCTGGCGCACAAGTCTTAGCTGTGCAAAAGCCCTCCCGGACACCGCCGACGTGTGAGCTTCAAGCGTAAGTGATGAATCCAGAACTCCCTAACTGCGGACCTGTGACTTCAGGGGGAGTGTAACCCCGTGTAACCCCGATTGACCAGGAGGACCTCTGTCTTGTCGGGATTGATCTTCAGCTTGTTCTTCCTCATCCAGATAGACACAGCGGCCAGGCACTCGTCCAGCACTTGAGGGGCCTCCTTGGAATTAGGTGGAAATGAGTAGTAGAATTGTGTGTCATCTGCATGGAGATGGCACCTAACTCCAAAACTCTGGATGACCTCTCCCAGTGGTTTCATGTAGATGTTAAAAAGCATGGGAGACAAAATAGAGCCTTGCGGGACCACACAGGTCAAAGGCCAGGGGTCCGAGCAGGCATCTCCCAGCTTCACCATCTGGGATCGACCCTCCAGGAAGGACCAAAGCCACGACAAAACCGTGCCCCCAAGACCCATCCCAGAGAGTCGTCCCAGAAGGATACCATGATTGATGGTATCGAAAACCGCTGAGATGTCCAAGAGAACCAACATAGTCACATTCCCCCTGTCCTGCTCTCTACGGAGGTCATCCACCAAGGTGACCAAGGCCGTCTCGGTGCCATGGCCAGGCCTGAAACCAGACTGTGACGGATCTAGGTAGTTGTTGTCATCTAGAAAACCCTGGAGCTGGAAGGCGACCACCCGCTCCAGCACCTTGCCCAAGAAAGGGAGGTTGGATATTGGTCTGAAGTTGTTCAGCACCGTGGAGTCAAGGGAAACCTTTTTAAGGAGTGGACAAACCACCGCTTGTTTCAGTTGAGATGGAAAGATCCCCTGCTCCAGAGATGCAATAATGATCAACACAAACTAGTCTACCAACCCCTCCCTGGCCGATTTAATTAACCAAGACGGGCAAGGGTCTAGAGTCGACGTGGTTGGCCTCACAGCACCAAGGACCTCCTCCACGGTCTCAGGAAGAACAAGCCTAAAAGAATCCCACAAAGTTGGACAAGCAGATGCCTCAATCACCTCCCCTGGAACTTTGGTGAAATTGGAGTCCAGCTCAAGATATATCTGAGCAACTTTGTCTGCAAAATGATGTGTGAACTCGCGACACCGAGTTGCTGGGTCATTTAAGGTCTCCTCAACCACCTGTGGATGAAGGAGTTCCCCGATAACCTGAAACAATCCGATTTTCTGGCTGCAGTCTGTGTCAGAAGTAATCTTTGCACCTAGAAACACAAAGTCTGTCACTGCCTTCACGTTTTCTCCCTTTATTAGCCAGTTATCAATCAATCTAGTTGCCATTATCTTGGTTTTTTTATGTTTAACTGCAACCCAGCTTTTGCACTTTCTTCTTTCACCTTGATTAGAAGTCTCTTTAGCTCTTCCTTGCTTTCAGGCATCAAAATAATATTATCTACATATCTAAGGTTGTTAATGTTTTATCCAGCAATTTTAGCTCCAGTCTTGGATTTGTCAAGCCCCACATGTTGTATGATGTGTTCTGCATACAAGTTGAACAGGTTTGATAAGAGGAGGTAGCCCTGCTGTATCCCTTTCCCAATCTTGAACCAGTCTGTTGTTCCATGGTCTGTTCTGACTGTTGCTACTTGGTCGTTATACAGATTCCTCAGGAGACAGACAAGGTGACTTGGTATATCCATACCACCAAGAACTTGTCACAATTTATTATGATCCACACAATCAAAGGCTTTGGAATAGTCAATAAAGCAAAAATAGATGGTTTTTTTTCTGAAACTCCCTGCCTTCCTCCATTATCCAGCAGATATTGGTAATTAGGTCTCTCGTTCCTTTGCCTTTTCTATACCCAGCCTGTAACCCTCGCTCCATGTATTGCTGGGGTCTACCTTGCAAGATCTTGAGCATTACCTTACTGACATGTGAGCTAAGTGCCACTATACAAAAGTTTGAGCATTGTTTAATGTTTTCCTTTTTTGGTATGGGAATATAAGTTGATTTTTTCCCAATCCGATGGCCATTCTTGTGCTTTCCACATTTGCTGGCATATGGTAGCATCACCTTGACAGCTTATATGACAGATTCATATTGTGCAGTTAAACTGCATTATATGAGTCTATGTAAAGGTAAAGGTTTTGCCTGACATTAAAATTAGTTGTGTCCGACTCTGGGGGTTGGTGGTCATCTCCACTTCTAAGATGAAGAGCTGGCGCTGTCCATAGACACCTTCAAGGTCACGTGGCTGGCATGACTATTTGGAGTGCCATTACCTTCCTGCTGGAGCAGTACCTATTGATCTATTGATATTTGCATGTTTTTAAACTGCTAGGTTGGCAGAAGTTAGGGGCTAACAGTGAGAGCTCACGCTGCTCCCCGGATTTGAACCTGCAAAGTTTCGGTAAGCAAGTTCAGCAGCTCAGCAGTTTAACCAATGCGTCACCGGGGGCTCCTATAGAGTTGACTATATCTTTTACTAGCTTGGGGACCCGGTGTTGCCCGGGTTATTAGAGAAAGTGGGTAATGGTGGTTCTGTATGCCAAGTTTGGTCTTTATTGGTCTTTGGATAATGGCTGTATTATTTTCAGGAAGTGAGTGAAGGTACTTGAAGTCCCATCATCCATGGCCCATCCCCCTACAAACAGCAGCAGGATATAGAGTGGGTCATGGGGGCTCTGTGTGCCAAGTTTGGTCTTTATCAGTCATTAGATGAGGGTGGCAGTGGTGTCAGTAAGTGAGTGAAGGTACTGCAAGTCCCATCATCCAAAGTCCATCCTCTTTCAAACAGCAGCAGAATGTAGAGTGGATCATGGGGGCTCTATGTGGCAGGTTTGGTCTTGATTGGTCATTAGAAGAGGGTTGCAGCAATGGAAGGGAGTGGAGGTACTTGAAGTCCCATCATCCATGGTCTGTCCTCCAAACTGCACCAGGATGTAGAGTGGGTCATTGGAGCTCCATGTGCCAAGTTTAGTCTTGATTAGTCATTGGCGAGGGCCTCAGTGGTCTCAGGAAGTGAGCAAAGGTACTGCAAGTCCTATCATCGATCTCCAAATTTTTCCAAACAACACCAGGACGTAATGTGGGTCATGAGAGGTCTATGTGCCAAGTTTGGTCTTGATCCATCATTGTATGAGGTTTGCAGAGGTCTCAGAATGTGAGTGAAGGTACTGGAAGTTCTATCATCCATGGTCCAACCTTCTCCAAAACTGCAGCAGGATGTAGAGTGGGTCATGCTGGGTCTCTGTGTAAATTGTGGTCCTGATCCATAATTGTTGGCAGTTGTAATGGTCTTAGGAAGGGAGTGCAGGTATTGCAAGTCCCATTGTCCATGGTGCACCCTCCTTCAAACTGCACCAAGATGTAGAGTGCGTCATGGAGTCTCAGTGTGCCAAGTTTGGTCTTTATCGGTAATTGGGTGAGCGTTGCAGTAGTCTCAGGAATTGCATAAATGTACTGCAAGTCCCATAATCCATGGTCTATCCCTGGCCAAACACACACCAGGACGTAAAGTGGGTCATGAGAGGTCTATGTGGCAAGTTTGGTCCTGATCAGACATTGGATGAGGTTAACAGCGGTCTCAGAAGGTGATGGTAATGTAAGTCCCATCATCCGAAGTCGATCCTCCTTCAAACTGCAGCAGGATGCAGAGTGAGTCATGGGGGCTCTGTGTGCCAAGTTTGATCTTGATCAGACATTAGATGAGGGTTGCAGCTGTCTTGGGAAGGGAGTGGAGGTACTTCAAGTCCCATCATCCATGGTCTGTCCTCCTCAAAAGTGCACCAGGATGTAGAGTGGGTCATGGGAACTCAGTGTGCCAAGTTTGGTCTTTATCGGTAATTGGATGAGCATTGCAGTGGTCTCAAGAATTGAGCAAAGGTACTGCAAGTCCCATAATCCATGGTCCGTCCCCGACCAAACCACACCAGGACGTAAAGTGGGTCATGAGAGGTCTATGTGCCAAGTTTGGTCCTGATCAGTCATTGGATGAGGTTAACAGCGGTCTCAGAATGTGAGTGATGGTACTGCAAGTCCCATCATCCATGGTTCATAGTCCTCCAAACTGCAGTAGGATGTAGAGTGGGTCATGGGGGCTCTGTGCCAAGTCTGGTCTGTATTGGTAGTGTTCTGACCCAGCCCCTGGCCTTTCCTTTCCTCTCTTTCTCATCTCGGAATTTTGCATTTGAAGTTGGCCAATCAGAGACCATATGCAAATTTCCTTCCGTCATGCCCCGTTTCTGCCATGAACCCTCTTCTCCACCAGGGGCTCCTATTGAAGCTGGCCAATCAGACCATATGCAAATAGTACCACAGCGGCAGCCAATCAGAACGCTGCCACATACCCCTCCCGCCGCACTTCCTCTGTCCGATACAAACACTCTTCTTTATTATATACTAGCTTGGGGACCCGGCGCTGCCCGGCTTATTCGAGAAAGTGGGTAATGGTGGTCCTGTATGCCAAGTTTGGTCTTTATTGGTCATTGGATGACGGTTGCATTGTTTTCAGGAAGTGAGTGAAGGTACTTGAAGTCCCATCATCCATGATCCACCCTCCTCCAAACAGCAGCAGGATATAGAGTAGGTCATGGGGGCTCTGTGTGCCAACTTTGGTCTTTATCAGTCATTGGGTGAGGGTGGCAGTGGTTTCAGTAAGTGAGTGAAGGTACTGCAAGTCCCATCATCCAAAGTCCATCCTCCTTCAAACTGCAGCAGGATGCAGAGTGGGTCATGGGGGCTCTGTGTGCTAAGTTTGGTCTTTATCGGTCATTGGATTAGGGTCGCAGTGTTTTCAGTAAGTGAGTAAAGGTACTGCAAGTCCTATCATCCATGGTCAACCCTCCTCCAAACAGTATCAGGATGTTCTGTGTGCCAAGTTTGGTCTTGATTGGACATTAGATGAGGGTTGCAGCAGTCTTGGGAAGAGAGTGGAGGTACTTGAAGTCCCATCATCCATGGTCTGTCCTCCTCAAATGTGCACCAGGATGTAGAGTGGGTCATGGGGACTCTGTGTGCCAAGTTTGGTCTTGATCCGTCATTGGCGAGGGTCTCAGTGGTCTCAGGAAGTGAGTGAAGTGACTTCAAGTCCCATCATCCATTTCCATATTTTTCCAAACTGCACCAGGATGTAGAGTGGGTCATGTGGGCTCTCTGTGCGAATTGTGATCCTGATCCATCACTGTTGGCAGTTGTAATGGTCTCAGGAAGGGAGTGCAGGTATTGCAAGTCCCATCGTCCATGGTGCATCCTCCCCCAAACCGCACCAGGATGTAGAGTGTGTCATGAAGACTCAGTGTGCAAAGTTTGGTCTTTATCGGTAATTGCATGAGGGTTGCAGTGGTCTCAAGAATTGTGCAAAGATACTGCAAGTCCCATAATCCAAGGTCTATCCCCGACCAAACCACACCAAGATGTAAAGTGGGGCATGAGAGGTCTATGTGCCAAGTTTGGTCCTGATCAGTCATTGGATGAGGTTAACAGCGGTCTCAGAATGTGAGTGATGGTACCGCAAGTCCCATCATCCATGGTTCATCCTCCTCCAAACTGCAGTAGGATGTAGAGTGGGTCATGGGGGCTCTGTGTGCCTATTTCGGTCTGTATTGGGAGTGTTCTGACCCAGCCCCCTTTGGCCTTTCCTTTCCTCTCTTTGTCATCTCGGAATGTTGTGTTTGAGGCTGGCCAATCAGAGACCATATGCAAATTTCCTTCTCATGTCCCCGTTTCATCCATGAACTCTTTTCTCCACCAGGGGCTCCTCTTGAAGCTGGCCAATCAGAGACCATATGCAAATAGCACCACTGCGGCAGCCAATCTGAATGTTGGAACTTTCAGGCTGGCCAATCAAAACGCTGGCACATACTCCTCCCGCCACACCGCCACACATCCGCCACATACAAGTTTTGACTTTTATTATATGTATAGACTAGCTTGGGGACCCGGCGCTGCCTGGGTTATTTGTGAAAGGCATTGTGTGTCAAGGTTGGTCTTGATCAGTCAGTGAAGGAGGGTCACAGCAGTCTCAGAAAGTGAGTTAAGGTACTGTGAGTCCCATCATCCATAGTCTCCCTCAAACATCACCAGAATGTTGAGTTGGCCATGGGGGCTCTCTGTGCCAAGTTTGGTCTTTATTGGTATTTGGATGAATGTCACTGTGGTTTCAGGAAGTGAGTGAAGGTACTGCAAGTCCCATCATCCATTCTCCATCCTCCTTCAAACAGCACCAGGATGTAGAGTCTCTGATGGGGGCTCTGTGTGCCAAGTTTGGTCTTGATTGGTCATTAGATGAGGGTTGCAGCTGTCTTGGGAAGTGAGTGCAGGTACTTGAAGTCCCATCATCCATAGTCTGTTCTCCCCCAAACCTCACCAGAATGTTGAGTTGGCCATGGGGGTTCTGTGTGCCAAGTTTGGTCTTCATCAGTCATTGGATGAGGGTCTCAGTAGTTTCACTAAGTGAGTGAAGGAACTGCAAGTCCAATGGGACTTGCAGTGCATCATCCTCTAAACTGCACCAGGATGTAGAGTGCGTCATGGAGACCCGGTGTGCCAAGTTTGGTCCTTATCGGAAATTGGATGATGGTTGCAGTTGTCTCAGGAATTGAGCGAAGATACTGCAAGTCCCATAATCCATGCTCGATCCACAGTCAAACCACACCATGGCGTAAAGAGGGTCATGAGAGGTCTATGTGCCAAGTTTGGTGTTGTTCAGTCATTGTTGAGGGTCGCAGCAGTCTCGGAAAGCGAGTAGAGGTACTTCAAGTCCCATCATCCATGGTCAACCCTACTCCAAACCGCAGTAGGATGTAGAGTGGGTCATGGGGGCTCTGTGTGCCAAGTTTGGTTTTGTTCGGACATTAGATGAGGGTTGCAGCATCTTGGGAAGAGAGTGGAGGTACTTGAAGTCCTATCATCCATGGTCTGTCCTCCTCGAAAGTACACCAGGATGTAGAGTGGGTCATGGGGACTCTGTGTGCCAAGTTTGGTCTTGATCAGTCATTGGCAAGGGTCTCTGTGGTCTCAGGAAGTGAGTGAAGTGCAAGTCCCATCATCCATTGTCAAATTCTTCCAAACTGCACCAGAATGTAGAGTGGGTTATGCGGGCTCTCTGTGTAAATTGTGGTCCTGATCCATCATTGGATCAGGACCAGGATCAGGATGTTGGCAGTTATAATGGTTTTAGGAAGGGAGCGCAGGTATTTCAAGTCCCATCGTCCATGGTGCATCCTCCTCCAAGCTGCACCAGGATGTAGAGTGGGTCATGGAGACTCAGTGTGCCAAGTTTGGTCTTTATCAGTATTTGGATGAGGGTTGCAGTGGTCTCAAGAATTGAGCAAAGGTACTGCAAGTCCCATAATCCATGGTCCATCCCCTGCCAAACCACACCAGGACGTAAAGTGGGTCATGAGAGGTCTATGTGCCAAGTTTGCTCCTGATCAGTCATTGGATGTGGTTAACAGCGGTCTCAGAATGTGAGTGATGAATCTGCAAGTCTCATCATCCATGGTTCATCCTCCTCCAAACTGCAGTAGGATGTAGAGTGGGTCATGGGTGCTCTGGGTGCCTATTTTGGTCTGTATTGGTAGTGTTCTGACCCAGCCCCCGGGCTTTCCTTTCCTCTCTTTGTCATCTCGGAATGTTGGATTTGAGGCTGGCCAATCAGAGACCATATGCACATTTCCTTCTGTCATGTCCCATTTCTGCCATGAACCCTCTTCTCCACCAGGGGCTCCTCTTGAAGCTGGCCAATCAGAGACCATACGCAAATAGCACCACTGCGGCAGCCAATCCGAATGTTGGAACTTTCAGACTGGCCAATCATAAAGCCGGCACATACACCGCCACACATCCGCCGCATACAAGTTTTGACTTTTATTATATACTAGCTTGGGGACCCGGCGTTGCCCGGGTTATTAGAGAAAGTGGGTAATGGCGGTTCTGTATGCCAAGTTTGATCTTTATTGGTCTTTGGATAATGGCTGCATTATTTTCAGGAAGTGAGTGAAGGTACCTGAAGTCCCATCATCCATGGGCCATCCTCCTACAAACAGCAGCAGGATATAGAGTGGTTCATGAGGGCTCTGTGTGCCAAGTTTGGTCTTTATCAGTCATTAGATGAGGGTGGCAGTGGTGTCAGTAAGTGAGTGAAGGTACTGCAAGTCCCATCATCCAAAGTCCATCCTCTTTCAAACTGCAGCAGGATGTAGAGTGGATCATGAGGGCTCTGTGTGCCAAGTGTGGTCTTCATTGGTCATTAGAAGAGGGTTGCAGCAATCTTCGGAAGGGAGTGGAGGTACTTGAAGTCCCATCATCCATGGTCTGTCCTCCTCCAAACTGCACCAGGATGTAGAGTGGGTCATTGGATCTCCATGTGCCAAGTGTAGTCTTGATTAGTCATTGGCGAGGGTCTCAGTGGTCTCAGGAAGTGAGCAAAGGTACTGCAAGTCCCATCATCCATCTCCAAAGTTTTCCAAACAACACCAGGACGTAACGTGGGTCATGAGAGGTCTATGTGCCAAGTTTGGTCTTGATCCGTCATTGGATGAGGTTTGCAGAGGTCTCAGAATGTGAGTGAAGGTACTGGAAGTCCATCATCCATGGTCCACCCTTCTCCAAAACTGCAGCAGGATGTAGAGTGGGTCATGGGGGCTCTGTGTGCCAAAGTTGGTCTTGATTGGTTATTAGATGAGTTTTGCAGCAGTCTTGGGTAGTGGAGGTACTTGAAGTCCCATCATCCATGGTCTGTCGTCCTCCAAACTGCTCCAGGATGTAGAGTGGGTCATTGAAGCTCCATGTGCCAAGTTTAGTCTTGATGAGTCATTGGCGAGGGTCTCAGTGGTCTCAGGAAGTGAGTGAAGTGACTGCAAGTCCCATCATCCATTGTTAAATTCTTCCAAACTGCACCAGGATGTAGAGTGGGTCATGCTGGGTCTCTGTGTAAATTATGTTCCTGATCCATCATCGTTGGCAGTTGTAATGGTCTTAGGAAGGGAGTGCAGGTATTGCAAGTCCCATCGTCCATGGTGCATCCTCCTTCAAACTGCACCTGGATGTAGAGTGCGTCATGGAGACTCAGTGTGCCAAGTTTGGTATTTATTGGTAATTGGATGAGGGTTGCAGTGGTCTGAAGAATTGAGCAATGGTACTGCAAGTCCCATAATCCACGGTCCATCCCCGGCCAAACCACACCAGGACGTAAAGTGGGTCATGAGAGGTCTATGTGCGAAGTATGGTCCTGATCAGTCATTGGATGAGGTTAACAGTGGTCTCAGAATGTGAGTGGTGGTACTGCAAGTCCCATCATCCATGGTTCATCCTCCTCCAAACTGCAGTAGGATGTCGAGTGGGTGATGGGGGCTCTGTGTGCCTATTTCGGTCTGTATTGGGAGTGTTCTGACCCAGCCCCCGGCCTTTCCTTTCCTCTCTTTCTCATCTCGGAATGTTGGATTTGAGGCTGGCCAATCAGAGACCATATGCAAATTTCCTTCTGTCATGCCCCGTTTCTGCCATGAACCCTCTTCTCCACCAGGGGCTCCTATTGAAGCTGGCCAATCAGAGACCATATGCAAATAGCACCACAGCGGCAGCCAATCACAAAGCTGCCAAACACGTCCGCCCTACATCCTACCTACCTCTGCCCTACGTCGCATACAAACTTTGACTTTTATTATATATATAGATATAGATATAGATATAGACCAGCTTGGGGACCCGGCGCTTCCCGGGTTATTTGAGAAAGGAATTGTGTATCAAGGTTGGTCTTTATCAGTTATTTATATGACTCGCAGTTGTCTCAGGAAGTTAGTGAAGTTACTGTGAGTCCCATTATCTGTGGTCCATCCCCCTCCAAACTGCTCCAGAATGGAGAGTTTGTCATGGGGGTTTTGTGTGCCAAGTTTGGACTTGATCGGTCATTAGATGAGTGTTGCAGAGGTCTTGGGAAGTGAGTGGAGGTACTTGAAGTCCCATCATCCATAGTCTGTACTCCCCAAACCTCACCAGAATGTTGAGTTGGCCATGGGGGCTCTATGTTCCAAGTTTGGTCTTTATTGGTTTTTGAATGAGTGTCGCTATGGTTTCAGGAAGTGAGTCAACGTACTGCAAGTCCCATCATCCATCGTCCATCCTTCAAACAGCACCGGAATATAGGGTGGGTCATGGGGGCTGTGTGTGCCAAGTTTGGTCTTGATTGGTCATTAGATGAGGGTTTTAGCAATCTTCGGAAGGGAGTGGAGGTACTTGAAGTCCCATCATCCATGGTCTGTCCTCCTCCAAACTGCACCAGGATGTAGAGTGGGTCATTGGAGCTCCGTGTGCCAAGTTTAGTTTTGATTAGTCATTGGCGAGGGTCTCAGTGGTCTCAGGAAGTGAGCAAAGGTACTTCAAGTCCCATCATCCATCTCCATTTTTTTCCAAACAACACCAGGACGTAAAGTGGGTCATGAGAGCTCTATGTGCCAAGTTTGGTCTTGATCCGTCATTGGATGAGGTTTGCAGAGGTCTCAGAATGTGAGTGAAGGTACTGGAAGTTCCATCATCCATGGTCAACCTTCCTCCAAAACTGCAGCAGGCTGTAGAGTGGGTCATGGGGGCTCTGTGTGCCAACTTTGGTCTTGATTGGTCATTAGATGAGTTTTGCAGAAGTCTTGGGGAGTGGAGGTACTTGAAGTCCCATCATCCATGATCTGTCCTCCTCCAAACCACACCAGGATGTAGAGTGGGTCATTGGAGCTCCATGTGCCACGTTTAGTCTTGATTAGTCATCGGCGAGGGTCTCAGTGGTCTCAGGAAGTGAGTGAAGTGACTGCAATTCCCATCATCCATTGTCAAATTCTTCAACCCGCACCAGGATGTAGAGTGGGTCATGCTGGGTCTCTGTGTAAATTGTGGCCCTGATCCATCATCGTTGGTAGTTGTAATGGTCTTAGGAAGGGAGTGCAGGTATTGCAAGTCCCATCGTCCATGGTACATCCTCCTTCAAACTGCACCTGGATGTAGAGTGCGTCATGGAGACTCAGTGTGCCAAGTTTGGTATTTATTGGTAATTGGATGATGGTTGCAGTGGTCTGAAGAACTGAGCAATGGTACTGCAAGTCCCATAATCCACGGTCCATCCCCGGCCAAAGCACACCAGGACGTAAAGTGGGTCATGAGAGGTCTATGTGCGAAGTTTAGTCCTGATCAGTCATTGGATAAGGTTAACAGCGGTCTCAGAATGTGAGTGGTGGTACTGCAAGTCCCATCATCCATGGTTCATAGTCCTCCAACCTGCAGTAGGATGTAGAGTGGGTGATGGGGGCTCTGTGTGCCTATTTTGGTCTGTATTGGTAGTGTTCTGACCCAGCCCCTGGCCTTTCCTTTCCTCTCCCTCTCATCTTGGAATCTTGCATTTGAGGCTGGCCAATCAGAGACCATATGCAAATTTCCTTCTGTCATGCCCCGTTTCTGCCATGAACCCTCTTCTCCACCAGGGGCTCCTATTGAAGCTGGCCAATCAGAGACTATATGCAAATAGCACCACAGCGGCAGCCAATCAAAACGCTGGCACATACATTTCCGCCCTCCCTCCACAATTCCTCTGTCCTATACAAACAAACACTCTTCTTTATTATATACTACCTTGGGGACCTGGCGCTGCCCAGGTTATTAGAGAAAGTGGGTAATGGCGGTTCTGTATGCCAAATTTGGTCTTTATTGGTCATTGGATAACGGTTGCATTGTTTTCAGGAAGTGAGTGAAGGAACTTGAAGTCCCATCATCCATGGTCCACCCTTCTCCAAACAGCAGTAGGATATAGAGTGGGTCATGGGGGCTCTGTGTGCCAAATTTGGTCTTTATCAGTCATTGGATGAGGGTCGCAGTGGTTTCAGTAAGTGAGTGAAGGTACTTCAAGTCCCATCATCCATCGCCAAATTTTTCCAAAAGACACCAGGACATAAAGTGGGTCATGAGAGGTCTATGTGCCAAGTTTGGTCTTGATCAGTCATTGGATGAGGTTTGCAGAGGTCTCAGAATGTGAGTGAAGGTACTGAAAGTCCCATCATCCATGGTCAACCCTCCTCCAAATCTGCAGCAATATGTAGAGTAGATCATGGGGGCTCTGTGTGCCAAGTTTGGTCTTGATTGGTCATTAGATGAGGGTTGCAGCAGTTTTGGGGAGTGGAGGTACTTGAAGTCCCATCATCCATAGTTCGTCCTCCTCGAAAGTGCACCAGGATGTAGAGTGGGTTATGGGGGCTTTGTGTGCCAATTTGGCCTTGATTGATCATTGGATGAGGGTTGCAGTGGTTTCAGTAAGTGAGTAAAGATACTGCAAATCCCATCATCCATGGTCCATCCCCCTTAGAACTGCATCAGGATGTAAAGTGGGCCATGAGTACTCTGTGTGCCAAGTTTGGGCCTGGTCTGTGATTTGTAGGGGCTACAATGTTCTGTGGGAAGTGAATCAGGTGAAGGTACTGCAAATCCCATCATTAGTGGCCCATCCTGCCCTGAACTGCACTGGAAGTCCCATCATCCATTGTCCGTCCTTCTCCAAACAGCATCGGGATGTAGAGGGGTCAAGGTGGCTCTGTGTGCCAAGTTTGGTCTTGATCGGACGTTAGTAAGGGTTGCAGCAGTCTTGGGAAGGAAGTGGAGGTACTTGAAGTCCCATCATCCATGGTCTGTCTGCCTCGAAAGTGCACCAGGATGTAGAGTGGGTCATGGGGACTCTGTGTGCCAAGTTTGGTCTTGATCAGTCATTGGCGAGGGTCTCAGTGGTCTCAGGAAGTGAGTGAAGTGACTGCAAGTCCCATCATCCATAGTCAAATTCTTCCTAACCGCACCAGGATGTAAAGTGGGTCATGCGGGCTCTCTGTGTAAATTGTGGTCCTGATCCATCATTGTAGGCAGTTGTATTGGTCTTAGGAAGGGAGTGCAGGTATTGCAAGTCCCATCATCCATGGTGCATCCTCCTCCAAGCTGCACCAGGATGTAGAGTGCGTCATGGAGACTCAGTGTGCCAAGTTTGGTCTTTATCAGTAATTGGATGAGGGTTGCAGTGGTCTGAAGAATTGTGCAAAGGTACTGCAAGTCCCATAATCCATGGTCCATCCCCCGCCAAACCACACCAGGCGTAAAGTGGGTCATGAGGGGTCTATGTGCCAAGTTTGGTCCTGATCAGTCATTGGATGAGGTTAACAGCGGTCTCAGAATGTGAGTGATGGTACTGCAAGTCCCATCATCCATGGTTCATCCTCCTCCAAACTGCAGTAGGATGTCGAGTGGGTCATGGGGGCTCTGTGTGCCAAGTGTGGTCTGTATTGGTAATTGTCTGACTCAGCCCCCTCTGGCCTTTTCCTTTCCTCTCTTTGTCATCTCGGAATCTTGGAATTGAGGCTGGCCAATCAGAGACCATATGCAAATTTCCTTCTCATGTCCCTGTTTCTGCCATGAACTCTTTTCTCCACCAGGGGCTCCTATTGAAGCTGGCCAATCAGAGACCATATGCAAATAGCACCACTGCGGCAGCCAATCAGAATGTCGGAACTTTCAGGCTGGCCAATCAAAACGCTGGCACATACTCCTCCCGTCGCACCGCCACACTTTTGTCCGCCGCATACAAACTTTCACCTTTATTATATACTAGCTTGGGGACCCGGCGCTGGCCGGGTTATTAGAGAAAGTGGGTAATGGCGGTTCTGTATGCCAAGTTTGGTCTTTATTGGTCATTAGAAGAGGGTTGTAGCAATCTTCGGAAGGGAGTGGAGGTACTTGAAGTCCCATCATTCATAGTCTGTTCTCCCCCAACCCTCACCAGAATGTTGAGTTGGCCATGGGGGTTCTGTGTGCCAAGTTTGGTCTTTATCAGTCATTGGATGAGGGTCTCAGTAGTTTCACTAAGTGAGTGAAGGAACTGCAAGTCCCATCATCCATGGTGCATCATCCTCCAAAGCGCACCAGGATGTAGAGTGCATCATGGAGACCCGGTGTGCCAAGTTTGCTCCTTATTGGAAATTGGATGATGGTTGCAGTGGTCTCAGGAATTGAGCGAAGATACTGCAAGTCCCATAATCCATGCTCAATCCACAGTCAAACCACACCATGGCGTAAAGTGGGTCATGAGAGGTCTATGTGCCAAGTTTGGCGTTGTTCAGTCATTGTTGAGGGTCGCAGCAGTCTCGGAAAGCGAGTAGGGGTACTTCAAGTCCCATCATCCATGGTATGCCCTACTCCAAACCGCAGTAGGATGTAGAGTGGGTCATGGGGGCTCTGTGTGCCAAGTTTGGTTTTGTTTGGACATTAGATGAGGGTTGCAGCAGTCTTGGGAAGAGAGTGGAGGTACTTGAAGTCCTATCATCCATTGTCTGTCCTCCTCGAAAGTACACCAGGATGTAGAGAGGGTCATGGGGACTCTCTGTGCCAAGTTTGATCTTCATCAGTCATTGGCAAGGGTCTCAGTGGTCTCAGGAAGTGAGTGAAATGACTGCAAGTCCCATCATCCATTGTCAAATTCTTCCAAACCGCACCAGGATGTAGAGTGGGTTATGCGGGCTCTCTGTGTAAATTGTGGTCCTGATCCATCATTGCTGGCAGTTATAATGGTTTTAGGAAGGGAGTGCAGGTATTGCAAGTCCCATCGTCCATGGTGCATCCTCCTCCAAGCCGCACCAGGATGTAGAGTGGGTCATGGAGACTCAGTGTGCCAAGTTTGGTCTTTATCGGTAATTGGATGAGGGTTGCAGTGGTCTCAAGAATTGAGCAAAGGTACTGCAAGTCCCATAATCCATGGTCCATCCCCGGCCAAACCACACCAGGACGTAAAGTGGGTCATGAGAGGTCTATGTGCCAAGTTTGGTCCTGATCAGTCATTGGATGAGGTTAACAGTGGTCTCAGAATGTGAGTGGTGGTACTGCAAGTCCCATCATCCATGGTTCATCCTCCTCCAAACTGCAGTAGGATGTCGAGGGGCTTTGTGTGCCAAATCTGGTCTGTATTGGTAATTGTCTGACTCCGCCCCCTCTGGCCTTTTCCTTTCCTCTCTTTGCCATCTCGGAATCTTGGATTTGAGGCTGGCCAATCAGAGACCATATGCAAATTTCCTTCTCATGTCCTCGTTTCTGCCATGAACTCTTTTCTCCACCAGGGGCTCCTATTGAAGCTGGCCAATCAGAGACCATATACAAATAGCACCACTGCGGCAGCCAATCAGAATGTTGGAACTTTCAGGCTGGCCAATCAAAACGCTGGCACATACTCCTCCCGTCGCACCGCCACACTTTTGCCCTCCACATACAAACTTTCACCTTTATTATATGTATAGACTAGCTTGGGGACCCGGCGCTGCCCGGGTTATTAGAGAAAGTGGGTAATGGCGGTTCTGTATGCCAAGTTTGGTCTGTATTGGTCATTGGATGATGGTTGCATTGTTTTCAGGAAGTGAGTGAAGGTACTTGAAGTCGCATTGTCCATGGTCAACCCTCCTCCAAACAGCAGCAGGATATAGAGTGAGCCATGGGGTCTCTGTGTGCCAAGTTTGGTCTTTATCAGTCAATGGTTCAAGGTCGCAGTGGTTTCAGTAAGTGAGTAAAGGTACTGCAAGTCCCATCATCCATGGTCAACCCTCCTCCAAACAGCATCGGTATGTAGAGTGGGTTATGGGGGTTCGGTGTGCCAAGTTTGGTCTTGATCGGACATTAGATGAGGGTTGCAGCAGTCTTGGGAAGGGAGTGGAGGTACTTGAAGTCCCATCATCCATGGTCTGTCCTCCTCGAAAGTGCACCACCATGTAGAGTGCGTCATGGGGACTCTGTGTGCCAAGTTTGGTCTGGATCAGTCATTGGCAAGGGTCTCAGTGGTCTCAGGAAGTGAGTGAAGTGACTTCAAGTCCCATCATCCATGTCCAAATGTTTCTAAACTGCACCAGGATGTAGAGTGGGTCATGCGGGCTCTCTGTGCGAATTGTGATCCTGATCCATCACTGTTGGTACTTGTAATGGTCTCAGGAAGGGAGTGCAGGTATTGCAAGTCCCATCGTCCATGGTGCATACTCCCCCACACCGCACCAGGATGTAGAATGCATCATGGAGGTAATTGGTTGAGGGTTGCAGTGGTCTCAAGAATTGAGCAAAGGTACTGCAAGTACCATAACCCATGGTCCATCCCGAGCCAAAACACACCAGGACGTAAAGTGGGTCATGAGGGGTCTATGTGACAAGTTTGGTCCTGATCAGTCATTGGATGAGGTTAACAGCGGTCTCAGAATGTGAGTTATGGTACTGCAAGCCCCATCATCCATGGTTCATCCTCCTCCAAACTGCAGTTGGATGTAGAGTGGGTCATGGGGGCTCTGTGTGCCTAGTCTGGTCTGTATTGGTAATTGTCTGACCCAGCCCCCTCTGGCCCTTTCCTTTCCTCTCTTTGTCATCTCGGAACCTTGGAATTGAGGCTGGCCAATCAGAGACCATATGCCAATTTCCTTCTTATGTCCCAGTTTCTGTCATGAACTCTTTTCTCCACCAGGGGCTCCTGTTGAAGCAGGCCAATCAGGGACCATATGCAAATAGCACCACAGCAGCAGCCAATTAGAATCTTGGAACTTTCAGGCTGGCCAATCAGAAAGCCGGCACATACACCGCCACACATCCGCCACATACAAGTTTTGACTTTTATTATATATATAGATAGACTAGCTTGGGGACCCGGCGCTGCCCAGGTTATTAGAGAATGTGGGTAATGGCGGTTCTGTATGCCAAGTTTGGTCTTTATTGGTCTTTGGATAACGGCTGCATTATTTTCAGGAAGTGAATGAAGGTACTTGAAGTCCCATCATCCATGGGCCATCCTCCTACAAACAGCAGCAGGATATAGAGTGGGTCATGGGGGCTCTGTGAGGCAAGTTTGGTCTTTATCAGTCATTAGATGAGGGTGGCAGTGGTGTCAGGAAGTGAGTGAAGGTACTGCAAGTCCCATCATCCAAAGTCCATCCCCTTTCAAACTGCAGCAGGATGTAGAGTGGATCATGAGGGCTCTGTGTGCCAAGTATGGTCTTCATTGGTCATTAGAAGAGGGTTGTAGCAATCTTCGGGAGTGGAGGTACTTGAAGTCCCATCATCCATGGTCTGTCCTCCTCCAAACTGCACCAGGATGTAGAGGGGGTCATTGGAGCTCCATGTTCCAAGTTTAGTCTTGATTAGTCATTGGCGAGGGTCTCAGTGGTCTCAGGAAGTGAGCAAAGGTACTTCAAGTCCCATCATCCATCTCCAAATTTTTCCAAACAACACCAGGACTTAAAGTGGGTCATGAGAGGTCGATGTGGCAAGTTTGGTCTTGATCCGTCATTGGATGAGGTTTGCAGAGGTCTCAGAATGTGAGTGAAGGTACTGGAAGTTCCATCATCCATGGTCAACCCTCCTCCAAATCTGCAGCAGGCTGTAGAGTGAGTCATGGGGGCTCTGTGTGCCAACTTTGGTCTTGATTGGTCATTAGATGACTTTTGCAGCAGTCTTGGGGAGTGGAGGTACTTGAAGTCCCATCATCCATGATCTGTCCTCCTCCAAACTGCACCAGGATGTAGAGTGGGTCATTGGAGCTCCATGTGCCAAGTTTAGTCTTGATGAGTCATTGGCGAGGGTCTCAGTGGTCTCAGGAAGAGAGTGAAGTGACTGCAAGTCCCATCATCCATTGTCAAATTCTTCCAAACTGCACCTGTATGTAGAGTGCGTCATGAAGTCTCAGTGTGCCAATTTTGGTGTTTATTGGTAATTGGATGAGGGTTGCAGTGGTCTGAAGAATTGAGCAGTGCTACTGCAAGTCCCATAATCCACGGTCCATCCCCGGCCAAACCACACCAGGACGTAAAGTGGGTCATGAGAGGTCTATGTGCAAAGTTTGGTCCTGATCAGTCATTGGATAAGGTTAACAGCGGTCTCAGACTGCAAGTCCCATCATCCATGGTTCATACTCCTCCAAACTGCAGTAGGATGTAGAGTGGGTGATGGGGGCTCTGTGTGCCTATTTCGGTCTGTATTGGGAGTGTTCTGACCCAGCCCCCGGCCTTTCCTTTCCTCTCTTTCTCATCTTGGAATCTTGCATTTGAGGCTGGCCAATCAGAGACCATATGCAAATTTCTTTCTGTCATGCCCCGTTTCTGCCATGAACCCTCTTCTCCACCAGGGGCTCCTATTGAAGCTGGCCAATCAGAGACCATATGCAAATAGCACCGCAGCGGCAGCCAATCAGAAAGCTGCCACATACACCTTCCGCCCTCCGCACCTCTGTCCTTCCCATACAAACACTCTTCTTTATTATACAGTATATACAGATATAGGCTAGCTTGGGGACCCGGCGCTGCCCGGGTTATTAGAGAAAGGAATTGTATATCAAGGTTGGTGTTTATCAGTTATTTATATGGCTCGCAGTGGTCTCAGGAAGTTAGTGAAGGTACTGCGAGTCCCATCATCTGTGGTCCATCGTCCTCCAAACTGCACCAGGATGGAGAGAGGGGCATGGGGGCTCTGTGTGCTAAGTTTGGTCTTGATCAGTCATTGGATGAGGGTCACAGCAGTCTCAGGAATTGAGTTAAGATACTGCAAGTCCCGGTGTGCCAAGTTTGGTCCTTACCGGAAATTGGATGATGGTTGCAGTGGTCTCAGGAATTGAGCGAAGATACTGAAAGTCCCATAATCCATGCTCGATCCACAGTCAAACCACACCATGGCATAAAGTGGATCATAAGAGGTCTATGTGCCGAGTTTGGTGTTGTTCAGTCATTGTGGAGGGTCGCAGCAGTCTCGGAAAGCGAGTAGAGGTACTTCAAGTCCCATCATCCATGATATGCCCTACTCCAAACTGCAGTAGGATGTAGAGTGGGTCATGGGGGCTCTGTGTGCCAAGTTTGGTTTTGTTCGGACATTAGATGAGGGTTGCAGCAGTCTTGGGAAGAGAGTGGGGGTACTTGAAGTCCTATCATCCATGGTCTGTCCTCTTCGAAAGTACACCAGGATGTAGAGAGGGTCATGGGGACTCTCTGTGCCAAGTTTGATCTTCATCAGTCATTGGCAAGGGTCTCAGTGGTCTCAGGAAGTGAGTGAAGTGACTGCAAGTCCCATCATCCATTGTCAAATTCTTCCAAACCGCACCAGGATGTAGAGTGGGTTATGCGGGCTCTCTGTGTAAATTGTGGTCCTGATCCATCATTGTTGGCAGTTATAATGGTTTTAGGAAGGGAGTGCAGGTATTGCAAGTCCCATCTTCCATGGTGCATCCTCCTCCAAACTGCACCAGGATGTAGAGTGCATCATGGAGACTCAGTGTGCCAAGTTTGGTTTTTATCGGTAATTGGTATTCCACAGGTCTTCCAGTGGTTTGGACACCTTGTGCTCAGAGCAACTATCCACATCCTACTTGGGCCGTGAAGCTGGTCACCTCCATCTTATCAGTGTGCTGCTATCGGAGATCTCATTTTACCAAGGACAATGGCTGACCTTGGGACACTGCTGAATTCTGAATTCTCACACATTGATGACTTGATGGGTCAAACAGTGTGCCTCTTCCTCCAACATATTGAGGAACTCAACAAAAAAACTAGACCACCTGCTTACATATGTTTCCTCATTAGCAATAGACCCGTTTTGTGTGTGGAAGGGAGAGGAGGGGGTGACCTCCTGTCATGCTAAAGATGGAACTACGGAGAGGGGGAGCGGGAGGATCTGGTAAGGGAAGAGGGGGGGGGGAGGATTGGAGTAGGGAGAATCATCTTACCACCACTAGGAGGGGAAATGAATCACTCTGCAAGCCAGAAAGTGACATGCAGCAAATAATCTTCCAAACAAATGAGCTGGCTTTTGATATCTTAGATACTCATTTGAATAGAGGGAGATTGTGTTCATCTAAAGCTATCAAGGTGTCCCTAAGTCAGATTCTTAGGAAGAACTCTAAGGAATTTAAGATCACAACCATTAAATGGCTTCATAAAGAGTACAACATCAACTTCCTTCGCTTATTAATAACTTTTGGAGATGTTGATACACCCAAAGAGTTACATACACTTAGGCCCTCCCTACAAGAATGGGGAATTAAAGTAAGGAAGGTTTTTCAAAACCGAACAAAACCGAACTAAGTCTCTGGCAATTCCCCAGAATAATCAAACTTTAAATAGGCCAGAGAGTATCTTAGAAGTTGCCCCTCAGAATCAAAATAAGGATTCAGTCCAGAAAATGGTACTCACTACTCTCCAGAGACTAGGTAACAAGGAATATTCCCCCAGCCACTCAAGCTCTAGGGAAAATCCCTCACAACTGACAGCAGAGCCCAGCTTCCTCCAACCTTACTCAATGGTCCCACTAGGTGGAAAGAGCAAACAGCCCCACAGCTTCTGAACTTAAGGGAACAATCATTAGAGCTCTTCTCCGATGACATTCATGATTCTCTCCCATTACACTTAAGAGAATCATCAGAAGAACTTGTTGGGAGCCAAGCAATACAATATTGACTACCTCAGCAAGAACCTCAGTGTAAGATCCCCCTATTTCTTATCCCTTGGCCCAATAGCCCCCAATCCCCCAACCTGTATACAAAAAGCCTCCTACCCTCTGCCCCCCAGCCTTTTAGCCCCCACCCCTACCCCCCAGCCTAATGGCCCTTTCCCCCCTTTTCACCAAATAAATATCCCCTGGTCCCCCTCCCTCCAGTCAAATAGCTCCCTACGCCTTATCCCCCCAACCCTATAGCGCCCTACTTCTCACATCCCAGCCAAATAGCTCCCTCCCCCCTCTCCCTGAATCCAACAGCCCTTCCCCTCCTATCCCCCAGGCCAAGAGCTCTCTTCCCCCTACCCTACAGACCAACAGCCCCTCATCCTCTCTCATAATCCCGCAGACTAATAGCCCCCTACCCTTTACCCCTCAGTCCAAAAGCCCCCCATTTCCTATTCCCCAGCCCAACAGCCTTTGTTCCCCCATCCCTTAGTCCAACAGCAACGCTGGACCACAGCCTAAGTACAGGAAGAGAGCTCAGGTAGGGAGTGAATGGAGTTCCAGTGGTCGGCGGGCCCCTATAGAAACAATAATGGGAAGAGAGAGATGCGGGAAAAGGAGATCAAATGTGTTAATTCAGCCTAGAGAATGTATGAGAAAATTGGTAGTGCCAAAACGACTTCCAAAACGGTCTCCTGACATGGTGAACTTGGGTAACCAAGATGGCGGTCCCTCCGGGTTAAGGATGGCGCTGTTGAACGCCAGGTCTGTAAATGAAAAAACTGTAATCATCCAGGACTTGATTCTGGATAAGGGTGCAGACATGGTATGCATAACAGAGACCTGGTTGGATGAGTCTGGGGGTGTTAATCTCACCCTGCTTTGTCCGCCAGGCTCCTCTGTGCAGCACCAGCCCAGATCTGGAGGCCGGGGTTGCAGTGGTCTATAGGGATTCCATCTCCTTGACCAGATACCCCATCCCACAGACACCCTCATTTGAATGCGTCCACTTGAGAGTAGGAGTTCGGGACAGAATAGGGATACTTGTAGTGTACCGACCACCTCGCAACACTACAACCTCCCTACCTGAGCTAGCCGGGGTGATCTCAGGCCGGACATTGGAGTCCCAAAGGCTTATAGTTCTGGGGGACTTCAATGTTCATGCAGAGACCTCCCTGTCGGGAGCGGCTCAGGACTTCATGGTAACCATGGCTACTGTGGGGCTGTCCCAAATGGTTTCTGGCCCTATTCACAGAGATGGACATACATTGGACTTGGTGTTCTGTTAGGGATGGGAAGAAGGTGGTGGAGTGGGGGAACTCTCTTTAGTCCCACTGCAATGGACCAACCACCACGTGGTCAAGTTTAGACTTACTGCACTCCCTAACCTCCGCAGATGTGGAGAGCCCATTAAGATGGTCCGCTCCAGGAGGCTTATGGATCCAGAAGGATTCCTGACAGCTCTTGGGGAACTTCCCGCCACTGAGGTAGGTGATTCTGATGATGCTCTGGTCACTTTCTATAACAGGCAGATGACCAGGGCAATAGACACAATAGCTCCAGAGCGGCCCCTCTCGAGTAGCAGAGCTAATCCAGCCCCCGGGTTCAATGAGCAGCTGGCAGCGATGAAGTGAACAAAGAGGAATCTAGAGGGTGTGTGGCGATCACCTTGCAGCGAGTCAGACCGAACACGGGCGTGCGCCTATGCAAGGGCGTACTCCGCAGCAGTGAAGGCTGCAAATAAATCTCACATTGCGGCCAACATTGCATCCGTGAGAAATCGTCCAGCTGAGCTGTTTCGAAGGGTCAGAAGTTTGTTGAACCCCACCACCCATGATGGGATCCCTGGCCCTTCAACAGCTCGCTGTGAGGCATTTGCTCGGTTCTTCGCGGATTTGCTCCAACCTGGACGCCACAGTTACTGCAGTCTCTGAAGATGTAGCAAGAGTGCCTCCTTGTCCAGTTTTAATGGATTCATTTCAATTTGTGCAACCTGAGGATATTGACAAGATTCTTAAAGAGGTGAGGGCAACCACATGCATCCTGGACCCCTGCCCATCCTGGCTGATAAAGGAAGCTAGAGGGGGTTGGCAGAGTGGGTCAAGGTGGTGGTGAATGCCTCCCTTCAGGAAGGCAAAATTCCATCCAGCTTAAAACAAGCTGTGATAAAACCACTGTTGAAAAAACCCATGACTGGATCCCACTGATCTGAACAACTTTCAGCCAGTTTCCAATCTCCCCTTTTTGGGCAAAGTCTTGGAACGTGTGGTTACCAGTTTCTTGGACGAAACTGATTATCTGGATCCATCACAGTCCGGTTTCAGACCGGGACATGGAACTGAGACAGCCATGGTCGCCTTAGTGGATGATCTCTGCAGAGAGCTCGACAGGGGAGTGTGTCCCTGTTGGTTCTCCTGGATCTCTCAGTGGCCTTCGATACCGTAGACCAGGGGTCAGGAACCTTCGGCCCTCCAGGTGTGGTGGACTTCAACTCCCACAATTCCTTGGGCCAAGGTAAGCCTTTGGGGCGAATGCCGAGCCTCAAGGAATTGTGGGAGTTGAAGTCCACCACACCTGGAGAGCCGAAGGTTCCCCATGCCTACCGTAGACCATGGTATCCTTCTAGGGCACCTTGCAGGGATGGGTCTTGGAGGGACTGTTCTGCAGTGGCTCCAGTTCTTCCTGGGGGGTCGTACTCAGAAGGTATTGCTGGGGGACTCCTGCTCAGCTCCACAGCCATTGTCCTGTGGGGTCCCATGGGGCTCAGTATAGTCCCCCATATTGTTTAACATCTACATGAAGCCGCTGGGTGAGATCATCCGGAGTTTTGGAGTTCGATGTCACAGATGATGCAGATGATGTCCAACACTATCACTCATTTCCACTGATGCTAAGGAGGCTGTCCAAGTCCTGAACCGGTGCTTGGCCGCTGTGACAGTCTGGATGAGGGTGAGCAAATTGAAGTTCAATCCAGACAAGAGAAAGGTCCTCCTGGTCAGTCGCAAGGCCAAACAGGGTATAGGGTTGCAACCCTTGAAGGCACAGGTTCGCAGCTTGGGTGTTCTCCTGGATTCATCACTGAGCCTGGAATCCCAGGTTGCAGCAGTGGCCAGGGGAGCGTTCGCACAATTAAAACTTGTGCGCCAGCTGTGCCCGTACCTTGGAAAGTCAGACTTAGCCACGGTGGTCCACGCTCTCATTACATCTAGAATAGACTATTGCAACGCACTCTATGTGGGGTTTGTTACGCAGAATCAATTTGTTGCGCAGTAGCAATGTCCAACATGTCCAGAAACCCAATGCCAAAGACACAGACCAGTCAGAAGAAATAAAACAGTAGAACTTTACTCTTGGATGCAGAGTTGAAAATAAAACAGTTTGGCACACTTACATAGTCACTGTAAGTAATATAGAATAAATCTTATAAATTATAAATCATTGAGCATAACAAAATAAATCATAGTTATTTCACCATAGCATAAGTTTCTTGCATCTGCTCTCCAGCAAATCAAACTTCCAACTGCTAACAGTCTACAAAAGCCTCAAACTGTTACATTCAAGAGGTGTGGCCTGGCCTTGCTGAGGTGAGCTATTCTGCAGCTGCAGTTAATCATTAACACTTTTGCAAGGCTTTTCTGCAAAGGCTTTCTTTAACACACACACACACACTGGACTTAAAGCAATATACCGTAATAGGGTTGCCTTTGAAGACTGCTCAGAAGCTTCAAATAGTCCAACGAGAGGCAGCCAGGTTAATAACTGGGGCAGCATACAGGGAGTATACAACTCCCATGTTACGTCAGCTCCATTGGCTGCCAGTTTGCTACCGGGCACATTTCAAAGTGCTGGCTTTGGCCTATAAAGCCCTAAACGGCCCCGGCCCAACCTGTCCAAACGCATCTCCCTCTATGTACCATCGCGGAGATTAAGAGCCTCTGGGGAGGCCCTGCTTTCCGCCCCATCATTGTCACAGGCGTGATTGGTGGGGACGAGGGACAGGGCCTTCTCGGTGATTGCTCCCCTGCTATGGAACTCCCTTCCTTGTGAGATCAGGTCGGCCCCCTCCCTCCTGTCCTTTAGAAGGATGGTAAAAACTTGGCTGTGGAACCAAGCTTTTGGGACAGGGCAATGAAGTGACAATGGGAAAGATGACAGGGCCAATTGAATTTTATGTGGATGGCTAGGACGGTTTTAAATTGTGTTATTTTAAATGGTGTATTTTAATATTTAGATAAATGTTTTTTAATGTTTATGTATTGTACCCAGGCATTGAATGTTTGCCATGTATATATGTTATGCTCTGCTCTGAGTCCCCTTCAGGATGAGAAGGGCGGAATATAAGTGTTTTAAATAAATAAATAATAAATAATAAAAACTTTTACCTGATACGCTCTAGGAGCTCCTAGAGTTCAACCCTTGTGCTGGCAGGACTGAAGACTGACAGATTAGATGTTCGAATCTGGGGAGAGCATGGATGAGCTCCCTCTATCAGCTCTAGCTCCATGTGCAGGGACATGAGAGAAGCCTCCCACAAGGAGGTAAAACATCAAAACATCCAGGCGACCCTTGGGCAACATCCTTGCAGATGGTCAATTTTCTCACAACAGAAGCAACTTGAAGTTCTTCAAGTCGCTCCTGACACAGGAAAAAACCTATTATATCCATAGATGCACATAATAAAGCATCTTGAAGATGGGCAATAGTCTAAACATGAAATTTGCGTATGTTTGTATAAATAGCCTGAAGGTAATCCTATACACATGCAATCATTCAATGCCTGGAATGATCACACCAAAAGGATGGGAAAATGCTGTACAGACAGATCTCCTTCATGATGGGGTTGCACTCCCCCTGAAGACACAGGTCCGCAGCCTGGGGGTCCTCTTGAATTCAGCGCTGACACTTGATGCTCAGGTGTCAGTGGTGGCTGGGAGGACCTTTGCACAATTAAAACTATTGCACCAGCTGTGACTGTACCTCGTGAAGTCTGGTCTGACTGCTGTGGTCCATGCCTTAGTTAGCTTTAGATTGGACTATTGCAGTGCACTCTAAATGACGCTTCCCTTGAAGATGGCCCAGAAACTTAAATTAGTCCAATGCTCGGCAGCCAGACTGATAACTGGAGCGAATTACAGGGAGTGGTCTACTCCCCTGTTCAAGGAGCTCCATTGGCTGCCATTCCTTTTCTGGTCCCAATTCAAGGTGCAGGTTATCACCTATAAAGCCCTGAATGGTTTGAGATCCGCCTACCTTCGTGTCCGCATCTCCCTCCATAAACTTGCACAAGCTCTTCCATCCTCTGGGGAGGCCCTCCTCTCACCTTTATTACAAGTATGACTTGTGAGGATGAGGGAGAGGGCCTTCTCTGCTGTGGCCCCTCAGCTCTGGAACTCCCTGCTGAGTGAGATCCGACAAACCCCCATGCTAGCAGCTTTTAAGAAAGACCTAAAAACCTGGGTCTTCCAATGTGCCTTTGGTGAATGAATATATATTCCGCTTGCCCCAACTACAGCTCTGTCCTCATGATGCACTTTCCCCCGCCCCTAACAGAGGTTTAGCCCCACTGTTTCCCCCTTAGAAACACATTCTCCCTCAGAAACATATTCTACCTATCACATTCAGGATTTTATCATTTTTTAAATCAATTTTATCTCTAGTATATTTGACCTGCCCATTGTGTTCAATTTCTCTTTCATGTCATTTTGGAACTGTTTATTTTATTTTGTTATATTATGCATTTATTTTGATGGTATTTTGTTTCTTCATATTTTATTTTGCTGTATCTGTATTTTATTTTGTTGTAACTTTGGGCTTGGCCTCATGTTAGCTGCTCCGAGTCCCCTTTGGGGAGAAGGTGGCAGGGTATAAATAAAGTTTATTATTGACATTGTTTATTATCTCCCAGTGTTTTAAAATTTTATCCTGAATTTGGCTCTCCACAGCGAAATCTTTTGTGTTTTAATGTCTGATTTTATATTGTTGTTTTGTTTATTACATTGTTTTGCATTTCATGTATTTTATTTTTTGGTTTTATTATGTTCTTGTGTCATATTGTTGTTTATTGTACTGATGGGCATGGCCTCATGTAAGTCATACCGAGTCCCCTTGGGGGAGATGGAATGGGGTATAAATAAAGTTTTATATTATTATTATTATTATTATTATTATTATTATTATTATTTGAAACATAACAATATGAGTCCACAGCAGACAAGATAACTCTGCTGGCTGTTGAATTGGATCACAAGTTGGACACTTCCCAAGTGTTTAGGACTTTGTGATGTATCGGTGAATAATGCGTGCAGATCCCATAAGGTGGCCTTTTGCAGCTGACAGATAGTAATTTTGTCAGCGTCGATTGTGTTTAAGTGTAGGCCAAGGTCTTTAGGCACTGCACCCAGTGTGCCGATCACCACTGGACCACCTTGACTGGCTTGTGCCAGAGTCTTTGCAGTTCAGTCTTTAAATCCTCATATCGTGTCAGCTCTTCCAGTTGTTTCTCTGCAATCCTGCTGTCACCTGGAATTGCAACATCGGCAATCCATACTTTGTTTTTTAACATGATTGTGAAGTCAGGAATATTGTGCTCCAAAACTCTGTCTGTCTGAATTCGGAAGTCCCAAAGGAGTTTGACGTGTTTTCTGTAACTTTTTCCGGCTTGTGATCCCACCAGTTCTTCATCACAGGTAGATGGTATTTGTGGCACAGGTTCCAATGAATCATCTGGGCAACGATGTTATGACTCTGCTTGTAGTCTGTCTGCGCAATCTTCTTGCAACAGCTGAGGATATGATCTATTATTTCATCTGCTTCCTTGCAGAGTCTACATTTGGGATTTGTCGTCGACTTTTCAATTCTGGCTTTGATGGCATTGGTTCTAATGGCTTGTTCTTGGGCTGCCAGAATCAGGCCCCCCGTCTCCTTTTCTTTTTGTGAGCCACAGCCATGTTTTTTCTTTGTCAATTTGGCTCTCAATGTTTCCCAGGAACTGTTCATGGAGAGCCTTCTTTCGTCAGTTTTCTCTTCTACTCTAGATCATGTTTTTACGGTATTCATTCTTTTACAGTATCCACTCTTTTAAAAATAATAATAATAATAATTTGGCTGTCAGCAAGGATGCTGCCCAGGGAACGCCTGGATGTTTTGACATCCTGTGGGAGTGTTCCGTCTTCCAGAAGCATAGTTTGCATTACCTTTTAGCTGCATAGGATAGTGTTCTTTTGCATTTCCCCAGGGTTGCTACAATTTCAGCTGCACCCTGAAAGTCAACAGCATGAGAGGCTGGAAAGCCAGCCTGCAGGCCTTCCTGCAGATATTGGTTTAGAAAGTATCTTTTTGGGTGTAGAGACTGCCCTTTTTCCAGGGGATGAGATCTCCATTTTGGAATCTCCCCTGCCTCCTTCAGTAGAGAAAGAAAGCTTTAGATGTGCTGCTGGTCAGCTAAGTAGCTCTGAAAAAAATCATTGTAAGTACGATTGAGTTCATTGAGTGATTGAGTTATATAAAGAAGCTAATTGAGATAGATAGCAATTGAGTTATAGAAAGCAATTGAGTTATAGATAGGTTATTGAATATTATTGAGCAGTACTTTATTTCCAAAGCTAACCTTGAGCTATAGATAGGGAAAAACCTGTTTTCTAACCATAGCAGCTCAGGGTTAGGGTGAAAGGATCCCAAGATATTTTCTACCATTTGGGGAAGAATTACCTCAGTAACCGAAGGAAAAAACAGAAAGACCATCTCTATGGTTTCACCAACTGACTGTTTTGTTTGTAACTTTGACAAGCTGTGCCAAGTCTGTAAGGACTTTGAGAAATAAATATTCTGTTTTGGTGTTCAAAACCTGTAGTAGCGCACAGGGAGGCTTCTCCCATGTCCCTGCAATATCAGGGAACGGAACAACTACAGGCTGAACCACTACAATAGGCCCAGTCTGGAAGGGTCGTTGGTGACATGTTTTTTAAACCTGTATCCTTTTGCGACACGGCAATTCAACCTTACTAGCAAACTGGAGATTAAATCAACCCCTTATAAGATTTCCATACAATATATATCTTTTATCTATATTGTGCAAATGAGGTTTGGAAAAGCTGCCTGGGAAAGTCTATGAGAGCATTTACGTTGTCGAATTAATGTAGTTTGAACGCACATTTAAATTGCCATGGTGCAATACTGTGGATTCATGGGAGTTGTCATTTTTGATGGCCTTTAGCCTTCCCTGTCAAAGGGTGCTGGGGCCTCAACAAACAACAACTCTCAAAATTCCATCGCACCGAGCCCTGGCAGTTAAAGGGGCACCAAACTGCATACATTCTTCAGTACAGGCGCCCCTTTTGTCCAACCACGTGGCAACTTCGTTGCAGCAAGGCCTAGTTTTCATGCGTAGGCTTGAGGAACAGTGTAAAAAGAAGCCACGCCTACTCGCCTACTGCTGATCAAACGGTCCAATCAGGACAGAAATAAGTCAACGTGCTTTTCTCATATTTCACAATTAGGTATTGTGTGAGCAGCGTTGGTTTGTATCGAGGCTCGCTATTGTATAAAATTGCTACCGACCCGAGGGCAGATACCATTCCAGCCCTCGTTACCGATAATTTGAAAACGGATACGGTCCTTGTCAATCTAACCAAGACGCCGCTCCCTATTGGTGCTCTGTAGCAAGGATGGGGGAGCCCCCGGTGGCGCAATGGGTTAAAGCCTGTGCTGGCAGGACCAAAGACCGACAGGTCGCAGGTTCGAATCCCGGGAGAGGCGGATGAGCTCCCTCTATCGGCTCCAGCTCCTCATGCGGGGACATGAGAGAAGCCTCCCACAAGGATGATAAAAACATCAGAAATCATCCGGGCGTCCCCTGGGCAACGTCCTTGCAGACGGCCAATTCTCTCACAACAGGAGCGGTTGCTCCTGACACGACAAAAAAAAAAAAAAGCAAGGATGGGGTGGAAATTGCGATCCGACGGCGAGAGCAAGAGTTCGAATAACAATGGGTGGCGCCACTTGTCAATCCGAACAAGAGCTAGTTTTTTATTGGAGCAAAACAAACGGAGGGCGCGGAAAAGAGGGGGCTATATAAATGAGGGACAAAGCCGCGAGACCGTTTGCTTTTTTCCTCTTAGCGGTGGCAGCCATTTTGGAAACGTTCTGAGAGGAAAGACCAGTCTCTTTTTTTCCCCCGGCTTTGCTCGGCCCTGCGGCCCCCGCCAGCCGCCGCTATTTTTGCCATGTCGAGAGACCGCTTTCGAAGCCGCGGAGGCGGCTTCCACCGGCGTGGTGGTGGGGGAGGAGGAGGAGGCGGCGGAGGCCGAGACCTACCGGGGAACCACGACTTCCGCTCGCCGCCGCCGGGCCAGGCCCAGACCCGAGGAGGAGGAAGTGGCTACCACCATGCGCCCAAGCAGGAGCCTCCGAAGCTGCCCACCTCGACTTCGGCGCCTCCGTCCTCCTCCGCAGCCTCGGTTTCCGTCTCCTCGGCGCCTTCAATGGCCCAGAACCAGGCCGTGCAGCAACCTCCGCCCTCCTCGGCGGCCCCCTTCTCTGTCAGTGTCGCCCCCAGCTCGACCTCCGCTCCCGCGGCGTCCTCCTCCGCCCAAGCGCCGGCCTCGCAGCAACAAACCACCCCGCCGAGCCAAGGCCCGAAGAAAGTGTCAGGCCAGTCGCCCGGAGGAGGGAGCGGCGGCGCCTTGAAGGGAGGCCCCACTCCCAGCGGAGGCCCCAAAGGCGGCGGAGGAGAGCCCGGCCAACAACGCAGCGGCGAGAGGCGAGCATGTCAGAGTCAGCACCAACAACAGCCCTCCGTGCCGCAGCAGCAACAGAACAAAGTATACGACGCCGAGGTGAGTCAAGCTCGTTGTTTTCCCCTCAAGACAAGGTGGCGGCCAGACGCCGGCTCGCCTCCACCCGCCGCTCTCGGTGCAATTTTGGGGAATGATACCACGCATGCGCGAGGAGTGCGGTCCTATAGGGAAAGGAGAGGAAGAGGGCTTGCCAACACTTGGTGGGGAAGGAGGCGGGGCGACAAGGAGCAAGCCTGGGCCCTAATCTATATATTCTAGTCTATATCTATCTTTTATATATCTACCTATATATCTATATCTATCTATCTTCTATAGAATAAAAGTCAAAGTTTGTATGGGGCGGAAGTGTGGCGGTGTATGTGCCGGCTTTCTGATTGGCCAGCCTGAAAGTTCCAAGATTCTGACTGGCTGCTGCTGCGGTGCTATTTGCATATGGTCTCTGATTGGCCTGCTTCAACAGGAGCCCCTGGTGGAGAAAAGGGTTCATGACAGAAACAGGGACATGACAGAAGGAAATTTGCATATGGCCTCTGATTAACCAACCTCAATTCCGAGATGACAAAGAGAGGAAAGGAAAGGCCAGGGGTTCTGTCAGAAAATTACCAATACAGACCAAACTTGGCACACAGAGTCCCCATGACGCACACTAAATCCTGGTGCGGTTCAGAGGAGGATGCACCATGGATGATAGGACTTGCAATACCTGCACTCCCTTCCTAAGACCATTACAACTGCCAACAATGATGGATCAGGACCACAATATACACAGAGAGCCCGCATGACCCACTCTACATCCTGGTGCGGTTTGGAAGAATTTGACAATGGATGATGGGACATGCAGTTGCTTCACTCACTTCCTGAGACCACTGAGACCCTCGCCAATGACTGACCAAGACCAACCTTGCACACAGAGCCCCATGACCCACTCTACATCCTGGTGCACTTTCGAGGAGGGCAGACCATGGATGATGGGACTTCAAGTACCTCCACTCCCTTCCCAAGACTGCTGCAACCCTCATCTAATGTCCGATCAAAACCAAACTTGGCACACAGAGCCCCCATGACCCACTCTACATCCTACTGTGGATTGGAGTAGGGCATACCATGGATGATGGGACTTGAAGTACCTCTACTCGCTTTCCGAGACTGCTGCGACCTTCAATAATGATTGAGCAACACCAAACTTGAGCAACACCAAACCACGCCCTGGTGTGGTTTGACTGTGGATCGAGCATGGATTATGGGACTTGCAGTACCTTCGCTCAATTCCTGAGACCACTGCAACCATCATCCAATTTCCGATAAGGATCAAACTTGGCACACCGGGTCTCCATGATGCACTCTATATTCTGGTGTAGTTTGGAGGATGATGCACCATGGACGATGGGACTTGCAGGACCTTCACTCACTTAGTGAAACCACTGAGACCCTCATCCAATGACTGATGAAGACCAAACTTGGCACATAGAACCCCCATGGCCAACTCGACATTCTGGTGAGGTTTGGGGGAGAACAGACTGGATGATGGGACTTCCCAAGACTGCTGCAACCCTCATCTAATGACCAATCAAGGCCAAACTTGGCACACAGAGATCCTATGAGCGACTCTACATCCTGGTGCTGTTTGTAGGACGACGGACAATGGATGATGGGACTTGCAGTACCTTCACTCACTTCCTGAAACCACAGTTACACTCATCCAAATACCAATAAAGTCCAAACTTGGCACAGAGAGCCCCCATGGCCAACTCAAAATTCTGGTGATGTTTGAGGTAGACTATGGATGATGGGACTTGCAGTACCTTAACTCACTTTCTGAGACCGCTGTGACCCTCATCCAATGACTGATCAAGACCAAACTTAGCACACAGAGCCCCCATGACCCACTCTCCATCCTGGTGCAGTTTGGAGGAGGATGGACCACAGATGATTGGACTCGTAGTACCTTCACTAACTTCCTGAGACCACTGCTAGCCATATAAATAACTGATAAAGACCAACCTTGATACATAATTCCTTTCTAAAATGACCGGGGCAGCACCGGGTCCCCATGCTAGAAATGTAATTAAAGTCAAAATTTGTATGCGGCAGACAGAAGTGTGGTGGTGCGACCTTGTATGTGCCTGCTTTCTGATTGGCTGCCACTGTGGTACGATTTGCATATGGCCGCTGATTGGCCTCCCTGAACTTACCGAGGCAGCAGAGGGAATAGGAAAGGAGCCTGAAGCAGTCAGGAATGGTTGTGGCCCTCAACAATGACAGAACAAGACCAAACCTGGCACGGACCCTGCTCCCCTCTGCAAGACCCACTCAGCATCCTGGTGCAGTTTGAGCGAGGATGGACCATGGATGACAGGACTTGCAATACTTGAACGCACTACCTTAGAGCACTGTGGCCCACACCAATGATGGGTCAGGACCAAATTTGGCACAGAGGCCCAATGGCCCACTTTAAAACCTGGTGCAGTTCAGGGCAGGATGGGCCGCTAATGACGGGATTTGCAGTACTTTCAACCTATTCACTTCCCACAGAAGATTGTAGCCCCTACAAATCACAGGATAGGCCCAAACTTGGCACACAGAGTACTTATGGCCCACTCTACATCCTGATGCAGTTCTAAGGGGGATGGACCATGGATGATGGGACTTGCAGTATCTTTATTCACTTACTGAAACCACTGCGACCCTCATCCAATGACCCATCAAGACCAAATTGGCAACCAGAGCCTCCATGACACACTCTACATCCTGGTGCACTTTCAAAGAGGATAGACCATGGATGATGGGACTTCAAGTACTTCCACTCCACAAGACGGCTGCAAAACTCATCTAATGTCTGATCAAAACCAAAATTGGCACACAGAGCCCCCATGACCCACTCGACATCCTGCTGCACTTTTGGAGGAGGGTTTACCATGGATGATGGGACTTCCAGTACCTTCACTAACATTCTGAGACCTCTGCAAACCTCATTCAATGACTGATCAAGACCAAACTTGGCACATAGACCTCTCATGACCCACTTTACATCCATAGTTGATGGGACTTGCAGTACCTTTACTCACTTACTGAAACCACTACGACCCTGAAGCAATGACTGATAAAGACCAAACTTGGCACACAGAGCCCCCATGACCTATCTTTATCCTGTTTCAGTTTGGAGGAGGGTGGATCATGGATGATGGAACTTGCAGTACCTTCACTCACTTACCGAAACCACTGTGACCCTAATACAATGACTGATCAAGACCAAACTTGATAATAAAAGTCAAAGTTTGTATGCGGTGGTGGAGGAGTATGTGCTAGCATTCCGATTGGCTGCCGCTGTGGTGCTATTTGCATATGGTCTCTGATTGGCCGGGGATGGACTATGGATTATGGGACTTGCAGTACCTTTGCTCAATTTTTGAGACCACTGCAACCCTCATTCAATTACCAATATAGACTAAACTTGGCACACTGAGTCTCCATGACGTAGTCTACACCCTGATGCAGTTTGGAGGAGGATGCACCATGGATGATGGCATTTGCAATACCTGCACTTCCTTCTGAAGATCATTACAACTGCCAGCAAACATGGATCAGAAACAGAATTCACACTGAGAGCCCGCATGACCTACTCTACTTCCTTCAATTTGGCAATGGATGATGGGACTTGCAGTCACTTCACTCACTTCCTGAAACCACTGAGACCCTCGCCAATAACTGACAAAGACCAAACTTGGCACACAGAGTCCACATGACCCACTCTATATCCTGGGGACCTTTCGAGGAGGACAGACCATGGATGATGGGACTTCAAGTACCTCCACTCCCCAATAATGCTGCAAAACTCATATAATGACCAATGAAGACCAAACATGGCACACAGAGCCCCCATGACCCACTCTACATCCTGCTACAGTTTTGGAGAGGGGTTGACCATGGATGATGGGACTTCCAGTACCTTCACTCACATTCTGAGACCTCTGCAAACCTCATGCAATAACTGATCAAGACCAAACTTGGCAGATAGACCTCTCATGACCCACTTTATGTCCCGGTGTTGTTTGGAAAATTTGGAGATGGATGATGGGACTTTAAGTAACTTCACTCACTTTCTGAGACCACTGAGACCCTCGCCAATGACTGATCAAGACCAAACTTAGCACACAGAGCCCCCATGACCCACTCTACATCCTGCTGCAGGTTGAAGGGGGATGGACTTTGGATGATGGGACTTGCAGTACCTTCACTCACTTACTGAAACCACTTCCACGCTCATCCAATGACTGATAAAGACCAAACTTGGCACACAGAGCCCCCATGACCCGCTTTATATCCTGCTGTTTGGAGGAGGGGGGACCATGGATGATGGGACTTCCCTCCCTGAAAACAATGCCGCCGTTATCCAATGACCAATAAAGACTAAACTTGGCACACAGTACCGCCATTACCCACTTTCTCTAATAACCTGGGCAGCGCGGGGTCCCCTAGCTAGTAATATAATAAAAGTCAAAGTTTGTATGTGGTGGACAGAAGTGCAAGCAGAGGAGTATGTGCCAGCTTTCTGATTGGCTGCCATTGTTGTGCTATTTGCATATGATCTCTGATTGGTCAGCTGCAGCAGGAGCCCCTGGTGGAAAAAAGGGTCCATGACAGAAACGGAGACATGAGTGAACGAAATTTGCATATGGTCTCTGATTGGCCAGCCACAATTCCAAGATTCCGAGATGATCCAGGAAAGGAAAAGGCCAGGGGCTGTTTCAGAAAATTACCAATACTGACCAAACTTGGCACACAGAGCTCCTACATCCTACTGCAGTTTGGAGGATGAACCATGGATGATGGGAGTTGCAGTACCATCACTCACATTTTGAGACAGTTGTTAACCTCATCCAGTGAGCGATGAGGACCAAACTTGGCACATAGACCTCTCATGACCCACTTTACATCCTGGTGTGGTTTGACCAGGGATTGACCATGGATTATGGGACTTTCAGTATCTTTGCTCAATTCCTGAGACCACTGCAAATCTAACCCAATTACCAATAAAGACCAAACTTGGCACACTGAGTCTCCACACTCTACATTCTACTGCAGTTTGGAGGAGGATACACCATGGATGATGGGACTTGAAATACATGCACTCCCTTCCTGAGACCACTACAACGGCCAACAATGATGGATCAGGATCACCATTCACACAGAGAGCCTGCATGACCCAGTCTACATCCTGGTGCGGTCTGGAAAAATTTGGAGATGGATGATAACACTTGCAGTAACTTCACTCCCTGAGACCCTTGCCAATGACTGATCAAGACCAAACTTGGCACACAGAGTCCTCATGACCCACTCTACATCCTGGTGAACTTTCTTGGAGAACAGACCATGGATGATGGGACTTCAAGTACCTCCACTCCCTTCCCAAGACTGCTGCAACCCTCATCTAATGACTAGTCAAGACCCAACTTGGCACACAGAAGCCTCGTGACCCACCCCATCCCGGTGCTTTATGAAGGAGGACGGACGATGGATGATGGGACTTCCAGTACCTTCACTCACTTCCTGAAACCACAGCGACACTTATTCAAATACCAAGAAACACCAAACTTGGCACAGAGAGCCCCCATGGCCAACTCAATATTCTGGTGAGGATTGGGGGAGAACAGACTATGGATAATGGGACTTCAAGGATGGATCACAGATGATTGGACTCGCAGTACCTTCCCTAACTTCTGGAGACCACTGCGAGCCATATAAATAATTGATAAAGACCAACCTTGATACACAATTCCTTTCCCAAATAACCCAGGCATTGCCGGGTCCCCAAGCTAGTAGCACATAATTCCTATCGTAAAAGCACTCCACCCGCTTCCAGTTTTCGGGCAAATTACAAGGTGATGGTTTTGACCTTTAAAGCCCTTGGATTTAAAGCATTGCCTTATAACAGTGGCTCCCAAACGTTTCTTGACCAGGGACCATATTCCAAGATTAATACGAAAGAGTTACAAATCAGTTTTTGGTCAACTTTAGATCTGGTTTGGGGCTTATGATTCAGAAAATTGAATTGGATAGACTACATCAGCTCTATTTTCTGTAGTGTAAGTCATTTTTATTGAAAGTTAAGCAAGACAAACATGCAAACAAACACACAAACAAGTAAACAATATCTACATCAGTATGCTTCTCTCTGTATATATTAAGTCCATACCACCTATATGTGTATGGCTTTGCATACGATATTTCCTGTAAATATACATACATTCTTACCTTACAAATACAACAACAAAAGCCCCAAACAACCCCCACCCTCTCCGTACAATACAGTGTAACACACATATATATAAATTCCCTTTGACCTCCAGGATCTTCAAGCGATCATGTGTGTTACTTCATTCCCATCATGTCTTAATTCAGCTGGTTATCCTGTAACCCAGTGGTTCTCAACCTTTCTAATGCCGTGACCCCTTAATACAGTTCCTTATGTTGTGGTGACCCCCAACCATAACATTACTTTCATTGCTACTTCACAACTATAATTTTGCTCCTGTTATGAATTATCTTGTAAATATCCGATATACAGAATGTATTTTCATTCATTTGGCACGAATACACGATACGCCCAAATTTGGATACTGGTGGGGTTGAGGGGAGGATTGATTTTGTCATTTGGGAGTTGTAGTTGCTGGGATTTATAGTTCACCTACAATATCAAAGAGCATTCTGAACTCCACCAATGATGAAATTGAACCAAACTTGGGTCACAGAGCTCCCATGACCAACAGAAAATACTAGAAGGGTTTGGTGGGCATTGACCTTGGGTTTTGGAGTTGTGCTTTACCTAAATCCAGAGAGCACTGATGTATCTGGACCAAACTTGGCATGAATACTCAATATGCCTAAATGTGGACACTGGTGCAGTTTGGGGAAGATAGACCTTGACATTTGGGTGTTGTAGTGGCTGGGATTTATAGTTCACCTATAATCAAAGAGCATCCTGAATTCCACCAATGATAGAATTGGGCCAAACTTCCCACACGGAACCCCCATGACCAACAGAAAATACTGTGTTTTCTAATTGTCTTTGGCGACCCCTCTGATACCCCCTCGCGACCCTCCCAGGGGTCCTGACCCCCAGGTTGAGAAACACTGCTGTAACCCATTATATCGTGGCCCTTAGGATTCTTCTATTCCTTCCCTTTTTAAAAAATATTTGTAATTATTATGTTTTAGAAAATTAATGAACTTACTCTTGTCTGCATTATTAGCTATTACTCTGTTTGTCTTATTTTCTGAGTTAACAAATCCATGTTCTTTTTTTTTTTTTTAAATGATTTTTTATTAAATTTTTCACAAATCCACACAAGGAAAGAGGGGGAACAATAACAAGAAGATAGAACAGTAGGAAAGGGAAAGAATACAAACACAAAGAAAACAAAAAACAACAATACCTAACTAACATCTAATACAGACACTAATACTATCCAGCTATTCTAAAATGACTTCCACTCCAACCTCTGGATCTTTTCCATACACTTCTTCACCTTAATGTCTATTCTCTTCCCATTGTTTTTTCAACTTTCTTTTCATAATCATATATAGGGGACCAATCTGTCCTCCTCAAAACTTTTCCGTTGTTTCTTCTCAACAAAAAAGTTAGTTCATCCATGTCTCTTATTTCCTTAATTTTTTTCCACCATTCTTCAATACTCGGAACTTCACCATTCTTCCATTTTTTGGCAAAAACCATCCTGGCCGCCGTTGTACAATAAGTAAATAGTTTATCTTCATTCTCATCCAATTTAAGATCAAAGAACAAATCCATGTTCTTGTTGTCCATTGCCTTATTAATCCAAGAATTAAAAGTTGCTGTATCCTTGATTCTTCATTCGCCGGCTATTTTAGTTTCTTTTTCCAAACCTCCTCCCATTTTACCATGGTGATCGTGTGTCCTATTATTTTAGCCCATTTAATCATGACTGCCTTTACTTGTTCTTCAGTTTCCCATGTTAAAGTTGTTGATACAGTCTTTTGATCAATTTATTTTCCATCTTAATAGTCTTATCCCATAGATCTTCTTTCAGTTCAAATCCTATCTTTCTGTCTTCTTTAAAGTTTTCATTAACTTGCCAGTAGTGGAACCAGAAAAACTTGGGTTCCGTTAATTTTATCTCCTCCTATGTTTTCATTCTTATTCGCTGATTTCTTACACTAAGCAGTTGCCTATAAGTCAGCCATTTAACACGGGACATTTCCCTTCTCTGGTCTGCCTCTTTTGGCAAGAACCACATTGGTGTCCTGATATAGTAAAGGTAAAGGTAGTCCCCTGACATTAAGTCCGGTTATGTCTGACTCTGGGGTGTGGTGCTCATCTCCATTTCTAAGCCGAAGAGCCAGCGTTGTCCGTAGACACCTCTAAGGTCATGTGGCTGGCATGACTGCATGGAGCGCCGTTACCTTCCCGCCAGAGCGGTACCTATTGATCTACTCACATTTGCATGTTTTCGAACTGCTAGGTTGGCAGAAGCTAGGGCTTACAGCGGAAGCTCAGGCCGCTCCCAGGAATCGAACCTGTGACCTTTCGATCAACAAGCTCAGCAGCTCAGTGCTTTAACCCACTGCGCCACGGGGGCTCCTATGTCCTGATATACCATCTCCTTTTGTACTTATTCCATATTTTAATCAATGATGCTCTTATAAAATGATTATTGAAGTTTCTTTCTATAGCAACTTTTCCCTTCCATATATAACTGCCAGCCCCTGCTCAAATTCTCTCCTTCTAGCGATAGCATTCTCTTATTTTCTAATGAGGCCCAATCCTTGACCCATGTCAATGCTGCCGCATCATAATACAGCTGGAGATCTGGCAATCCTAAACCTCCTCTTTTTGTATCATCGCTCAAGTTTTTGAACTTTATTCTGGCCTTATTGTTTTGCCAAATAAATCTATATCTTTTTGCCAGTTTGTTAATGTCCTTTGGGTTCTTAATATTGGGATCACTCGGAATAGATATAATACCTCTGAGGGGATATTCATCTTTACTACTATCCTTTCTAAAAGGGAAAGATTTAACCTTTGCCATTGTCTCATTTTTCCTTTATTTTCTTCCACTTGGTGTCGTAATTGACACCAAGATATAGATTTATTTTTAATAATTGCGTATTGCTAGCCGTAATCTTAATCCCCAAGTATTTTACTTTCGTTACAATTTCCACACCAGTTTTAACTTGTAATTCATCCTTTTTCCTTCTTGTCATATTTTTAACCAGGAATTCAGTTTTGTCTTTATTTATTTTCAGACCCGCTACTTCTCCGAACGCGATTTCTCCCCACCATCTGTCCCATTGCTTCAGTGGATAGATCTTCAGTTATGCTCACCACACTGTCTGCGAAAGCAGCTATTTTGTAGTTATGTGATTTCACCTTTAATCCATTTATTTTCTGATTATTTCTAATACCTTCCAGCAATACCTCAAGGGTATAAAAATTAGCGGGGATAGGGGACATCCCTGTCTGGTTCCCTTATTTTTTAAATACCTCTGAGGTTTGTCCGTTCACTATAATTCTGGTGGACTGTTGAGAGTATATTGTCCTGATTGCATTTATGAAGTGAAAACCCACGTCCATTTCCTTCAACAGTTCGGTTATAAAGCTCCAATTGACCCTATCGAAGGCCTTCTCAGTGTCCAAAAATAAAAACCCTACCTCTTTTTGGATATGTCTGTCGTAGTATTCTATTGTGTTTAGTAGGGCTCAATTCGTTTCCAGGGCGCGTTTACGTTTCTAAATTCTAAATATTTCCGAAAATTTTGATTTCAAAGTTTTGTTATTTACGAAATTTCGTTATTAATTATGAATCGATTCATTAATGGCGGGCGTGATTGCGCAATAAGCTAAAAAACCTCCAAACGGGATAGGGGGAACTTCTGAAGCTTCCCTCTCCCTCTGTTGTTGACTGTTGGTGTGATAAAACAAACAACAACTATATTATATTATATTATATTATATTATATTATATTATTATAATATTATTATAGTATTATAGTATTGTATATTATATTATATTATATTATTATAATATTATATTATAGTAATATTATTATAATATTATATTATTATTGTATATTATATTATATATTATAATATATTATACATATTATATTATATATTATTATATTATTATTATAACAACAAAAATAGCTGGAAGCACTTAATTCAGTGTATCTACTTCTAGTATCAAGAACTGTAGCAAATTGCTGTGCCAAAAACATAATTTAGCAAATAATCCAGATTATCCTAGTATATAATCTGGAATAAGAGCAGTTCAAGCAAACTGCTTCAGAATCACAGGGTTAGAAAACATTGGGTGGAAGCAAGTAAAGTGTTCTCAAAAAACTGTCCCAAGCCCAAAAGCAGAAGATTAAGTCAGAATGAAATGTCCATCCAAAAACAATCTGATGTAAGAATCCAATAATATTATATTATTATTATATTATATTATAATTGTATATATTATATTATAATATATCATTATATATATATATATATGTCCCAAGCCCACAGCATGTCCAAAAGCAGATTAAGTCAGAAGGAAACATCCAAAAACAATCCGAAGTAAGAATCCAGTCTTTAAACCGCTTTGAAACGGTTTAATGTAATATGTAATATAATATAATATAATATACAGTAATAATATACTATAATTATATTATATTATATTATTATAGTATATTATTATTGTATATTATATTATATTATGTTATTATATATTATATTACTATATTATATTAGATTATTATTGTATATTGTATTATATTAATATAATTATACATTAAAGCACCCTGACAGGTGTCTGTCCATCCATTCTTAATAATAATTACATTACATTACATTACATTACATTACATTACATTACATTACATTAGCTGCTGGCCAAGGAACACATTTAGCTGGGTTGAGACAAGCCGTTTCAATATAATATATATTATATTATAATATATAATATATATTATATTATATATTATTATACTCTGGTTACATCCCGTTTAGACTACTGCAACGCTCTCTACATAGGGTTGCCTTTGAAGACAGCTCGGAAGCTCCAACTAGTCCAACGCTCGGCAGCCATGATTTTAACAGGAGTGGAGCGCAGGGAGCATACAACCCCCCTGTTGCGCCAACTCCACTGGCTACCGATCTACTACCGGGCTGAATTCAAAGTGCTGGCATTGGCCTTTAAAGCCCTAAATGGTTCCGGCCCAAGCTACCTATCTGACCGCATCTCTGCCTATGAACCCACCAGGACTTTGAGATCTTCCGGGGAGACCCTGCTCTCGATCCCGCCTGCTTCTCAAGCTTGGCTGGCGGGGACGAGAGATAGGGCCTTCTCGGTGGTGGCTCCTCGGCTGTGGAACGCCCTTCCTACGGACATTAGACTAGCACCATCTCTAATGGTATTCCGCAAAAAGGTGAAGACCTGGCTGTTTGAGCAGGCGTTCGAATAATGCAATGATTGGTTAATGAACACTGGAATGGAACAATGGATGACGAATCTAGAACATGTTTTTGATGACGAGACGACAGTGAATGGGTATTGTAGTAACTGTTTATTAATTGTGTAATGTGTTAGGTTGTTAACTGTTTCTATACTGTAGCACTGAATTTTTGCTGTTCGTATTTGTTGTGAACCGCTGTCAGTTGCCTTCGGGCTGAGAACAGCGGTATATAAGTAAGGCAAATAAATAAATAAATAAATAAATACTATATTATAATTAAGCTGTTCCTCCTAATCCTCCTCCTCCTGATTCTTCTCCTCCAGCTGGCTGCAGGATTCTGAGTTATATGGCTATGTGGAAAGGTCCTGGGTTATGTGAGACCACACTGCCATATAATCCAGTTTGAAGCACGTATTGGGGGATTTTCTGCTTTGATATTAGTTATATGGCTGTGTGGAAAATTGGGATATGTGAGACCACACTGCAATATAATGCAGTTTAAAGCACGTATTGGGGGATTTTCTGCTTTGATATTAGTTATATGGCTGTGTGGAAAGTTGGGTTATGTGAGACCACACTGCAATATAATCCAGTTTAAAGCACGTATTGGGGGATTTTCTGCTTTGATATTAGTTATATGGCTGTGTGGAAAGTTGGGTTATGTGAGACCACACTGCAATATAATCCAGTTTAAAGCACGTATTGGGGGATTTTCTGCTTTGATATTAGTTATATGGCTGTGTGGAAAGTTGGGTTATGTGAGACCACACTGCCATATAATCCAGTTTGAAGCACGTATTGGGGGATTTTCTGCTTTGATATTAGTTATATGGCTGTGTGGAAAATTGGGATATGTGAGACCACACTGCAATATAATGCAGTTTAAAGCACGTATTGGGGGATTTTCTGCTTTGATATTAGTTATATGGCTGTGTGGAAAGTTGGGTTATGTGAGACCACACTGCAATATAATCCAGTTTAAAGCACGTATTGGGGGATTTTCTGCTTTGATATTAGTTATATGGCTGTGTGGAAAGTTGGGTTATGTGAGACCACACTGCAATATAATCCAGTTTAAAGCACGTATTGGGGGATTTTCTGCTTTGATATTAGTTATATGGCTGTGTGGAAAGTTGGGTTATGTGAGACCACACTGCCATATAATCCAGTTTAAAGCACGTATTGGGGGATTTTCTGCTTTGATATTAGTTATATGGCTGTGTGGAAAGTTGGGTTATGTGAGACCACACTGCCATATAATCCAGTTTAAAGCACATATTGGGGGATTTTCTGCTTTGATATTAGTTATATGGCTGTGTGGAAAGTTGGATTATGTGAGACCACACTGCTATATAATCCAGTTTAAAGCACGTATTGGGGGATTTTCTGCTTTGATATTAGTTATATGGCTGTGTGGAAAGTTGGGTTATGTGAGACCACACTGCCATATAATCCAGTTTAAAGCACGTATTGGGGCATTTTCTGCTTTGATATTAGTTATATGGCTGTGTGGAAAGTTGGATTATGTGAGACCACACTGCCATATAATCCAGTTTAAAGCAAGTATTGGGGGATGTTCTGCTTTGATATTAGTTATATGGCTGTGTGGAAGGTTGGGTTATGTGAGACCACACTGCCATATAATCCAGTTTAAAGCACGTATTGGGGGATTTTTTGCTTTGATATTAGTTATATGGTTGTGTGGAAAGTTGGGTTATGTGAGACCACATTCCTGATAGTTTGGCTGATCGGCTGATCGGTAAACATATTCATTAATTTCCTGCTGTTATACTAAGACTTTTACCCATGCTGTGACAGTAATCTCCCCCCCCCCCCCTTTTAAAAAGTTTGAGGACCCCTGATATATAGTAATAATAGTTTGAAGCTGCTGGCCAGGAAGACAGCATGAGGAAAGAGGAGAGAAGCAGCAGAGCAAAGGTGGCTGGTAGGAGGGGAGAGACTGGAAGTGGGGCAAATGTGCCGCTTGCTAGCTTGCTACCGGGGAGGGAAGAGAAATGGAGAGATTGTAAAACTTGCACCAGACATATGAAATTATTACAAAATAATGACAAAAATTGGAAAAATTGTTTCGATTCTTAATTACTCCTCACAATATTCCAGTATGGCTCAATATCGGATCATAAGCTAATTTAAATACGAATTAACGAACGAAACCGCCCAGCCCTAATGTTTAGGATCAATCTAGTATTATTATTTATCTGTCGCCCTGGCAAAAAGCCTGTTTGCTCTTCATGTATTCTCGAATTCAGGACTTTTTTCAGTCTCAATGCTAATATTCCCGAAAATATTTTATAATCAACATTTAACAAATAAATTGGTCAGAAGTTTTTGATTTTTGTATTGTCAGACTCTTCTTTTGGTATTAAGGTAATATGTGCTGCCCTCCAGATCTAGGGTATCTTCCTCTCATCCAGTACTTTATTTATTACTTTAATCAGGGGTGGTATCAGTAGGTCACTAAAGACTTTGTAATATTTGTCCGTAAATCCGTCCGGGCCTGGGGATTTATTTCCTGGTAGATTTTTTATTATCTTCCGTACTTCTTCTGTGATCTTTTTGTTTAGTACTTCCCTTTCTTCCTCTGTTAATTTCTTTATTTTCTGTTTACCAAGGTAATGTAGCATTTTTTTCTTTTTGGATGTTATCATCCGCATATAATTTCCTGTAAAACTTACTGTAAAGAACCTCCGCCACTGGTAATGAAGCTGCCACCCAATTGTAGAGAGACGCTACCAACTCGTGAGGAAGCGCCTAGGTTTAGGAGAGAGGAGCCACTGATTTGTAAAAGGCTCTGGTATTAAGGCTCTGTTTGTGTTGTGAGGTAATTTTGGTAGAGTGGGTGCACAGAACGTAAAATTAATGGAGATGAGGCAGTTTTAAAAACCAAAGAGAACAAGTTTATTTTTAAACAAAGCGTATGGTTGCAGTATGAAGATGTTAAGCTTGGCAAATACTTGATGGTTATATGTAACTTGGTTGCGATACAATTCAGACTTTCGATGTTACAACTTATGAACTCTTGCTGTGGTGAAGCGCTTTATTAACCAGTGTTCCCTGCAATGAATAGTCTGTCTATTTGATCTATACTTGATCAAATCACAGATCTCCAGTCTTCCTCCGACTAGCGATCCTAGCAAGCCTCTGTTAGTTCTTTCTAATTAAAGCAACTAACAAGGTTTTCCCCTTCAGCTTCCTAGCTGAAGAAATCTCTACTATTCACGAACACTAAAACCTGGCTCTTCACTTCTTCACTCCTCAGAGTCTAAAACGGACTCTGCTGCTCTCTCAGAGTCTTTTTCCCTGACTGACTCTAACTGTCACCTTTTAAAACCTTTACTCTCTAAGCTCCTCCCACCTCCTCTTCTGCCTCGTTTCCATGGTAACACATTTCTCACAGCTAGGCCGCTCCAGCCTTAGGGCAACCAATGCAAACATAAATACAGTTATAAGCATATTATTATAAACACTTCTGTACACCTTCCCCCCCAGAAAAATTATTTTTGGACCATTCTCAATCCCGGAATGGCAAAAATAATTCCACATATTATCCAACAATATATACATACACACCATTTCTGAAAGGCAAATATATTATGGTTAAATACATTACAATTTATACATACATACAAACCTTTAACCTTACGAAATTCTAGATAAGGCGTCTGCAACTATGTTCCGTTTACCTGAAACATGTTTAATTTCAAATGTAAAATCCTGTAAACATAAACTCCAACTAAATGTGGTATAGGATAAGTATCTGTCTGGGTTACTTTATTTAACCGCCTATAATCCACGCAAAATCTAATTGTCTTGTCTGGCTTCTGTACTAACACTATGGGTGAAGCCCAAGAGCTAATTGATGGAACAATGATACCTAGGTCCAACATTTCTTTAATCTCCTTTTCAATACACTCATTAATTCTCCCCGTGACCCTGTAGGGTGGAGATACTATAGGAGTTGCATCACCGGTGTTTATTTGATGCTGGACTCCCTGGACCTTTCCTGGCAAATCTGAAAATATGTCTTTATATTTACTCAAAACTTTCACAACCTCTCTTCGCTGTGGTTGGGACAATTCTATGTTCATTTCTACTCGATCCAAATTTTTGTACTGTTCACGATCACCCTCCCAAAAAGAGAAAGGACCGGATTCTTCTTCCGAAACAACAAAATATACATTAGCAGATCTTCCAACATAAGGCTTTAACATGTTTACATGAACTCTTCTTTCTACATTGGAATGTTCATCATAAATATCATAGTTTATTTGGTTGTGCTTCCTGGTGATCTTCCAGGGTCCCGACCAATCCAATTGAAGTTTGTTGGTTTTGTTGGGAGATAAAAATAAAACTTCATCTCCGATGTTGAAGATCTTTGGTTTAGCAGTAGAATCATAATAGTCTTTTTGTCTCTGCTGAGCCGCAAGCAAATGTTCTTGTGCAATGTCCCTAGCCAGTTGCATTGTTGATTGAAGATCCTTTAAACACTCCGACACTGGAACTGGATCTGTTGCCGGACTTTCCTCCCAATATTCCTTTATCAGGTCTAATGGACCACGAGCTTTCCTTCCATATAGCAATTCAAATGGACTGTAGCCAGTACTGTCATGAGGGACGGTCCTGTAGGCGAATAACAGTTGTTGCAATTTGACGTCCCAGTCGTATGGCTTCTTTTGACTGTAAGACTTTATCATTTTGACTAAAGTCTTGTTCAGATTTTCAACTAGTCCATTTGTCTGTGGGTGATAAGCTGTTGAAGTCAGGTGTCTGATTCCACATAACTCAAGCAATTTCGACATAAGTCTGGAAGTAAATTGAGTTCCCAAATCCGAAACCAATTCTCTAGGATAACCAGTTCTTCCCCAAATAGATAACAGTGCATTTGCAATCGTTGTTGTCTCGATGTTAGTTAGAGCTACAGCCTCTGGATATCTTGTGGCGTAGTCAATCATGGTTAAAATGTATCTGTAACCACGTCTGCTTGGCTTACAAAGAGGACCCACTATGTCAATGCCCACTCTGTAAAATGGTTCTCCAATTATCGGCATAGGGATCATAGGAGCTTTAATTTTATCCCTTCCAATACTCAATCTTTGGCAGATATCACAAGACTGGCAAAACTCTTTGATCTTCTGGAACATGCCAGGCCAATAAAAGTTCTTAGTGATTCTCTTTGTGGTTTTCCTCACACCCAAATGTCCACCTTGAGGGTTTTCGTGTGCCACCCTCATCAGCTGTTCTCTAAAACTTTGAGGCACTACAATTTGATTACATGTCACTGATCCTTCTGCTGACTTCACATTTCTGGTTTCTCTATATAAGACACCATTCTTTAACACAAACTCGGAGGGCTGTCCTTTTGCCGATACTGTGGGGTTTTGAGCCAAAGCGAACAGAGGTTTAAGAGATTCATCGGCTCCTTGTTCCTGCCGAATTTCTCCAACTCCTCCCGTCTTCTTAACAAGCTCAGCAACCGTAGCGCTGGATTCCGGACTCTCATCCCCATCCTGTTGTATGGCAAAACACATGGCTTTTTGATCAGGGCTTTTGTTATTATATTCTTCCTCCTCACACGTCATCCTCCAGCTTTCAATCTTCTTAGCCAGATCATTTCCAATTAAACATCTGTATGGTATGTCAGGACTGACTGCAAAATCCCACATACCCTTCCATCCTCCATATTCTATTGGCAAAGTCACCACTGCTGTTGGTATCGCAGGTCCCAAACCTTTTAATCTTATTTCAGAGGTAGGCCGCTGAAATTTCTGAGGTATTATTTCTGGATGTACTATACATACTTCGGAGCCTGTATCTCGAAGTCCTTTTACGTCTTTGTTGTCAATGGAAATGGATTCTAACTAATCTTTAGATGGGTTGTTTGACAAGATGAACAAACATTGTTTCTCTTGAGGCTCTGATTCTGAACTCTCCTTTGACAAAGTATCTGGTTCTGCCTTTTGTGTTTCTTTTACTTTATTCACAAAGAGGGTTGTTTTCTCTTTTCTTAACAGGGGACATTGATACTTTATATGGTCCCACTTTCCACACTGAAAGCACCTTCTTTTTCCCTCAGGAGCAGTTTGACTTGTTACACCCTGCCTCCTCCAGGTGGTGTTTTCTATGTCAGAACCTTTTTCTTGCTGTGGGCGCGTTTGTTGTTGGTAAAATGGCTGCCTGTTTGTTCTTTTATCACTTGGCAGATCTTCCCTTTTGAATCCTTCTTTTAGGGTTATTATTTGATCTACCATAACCGCTGCCTCTACTATAGTGGATGGTTTGCGATCCTGAATCACCCAGCGAATATCATAAGGCACTAATTGAAAAAATTGTTCCAACTTTAAAAGTTCTCTCAGCTGTTGGTAATCTTCCACCTCAGACGTCCTTAGCCAACTATCGAACAGTTGAGACAATTTAGAGGCCACCTGAGCAAAACTTTGGGTTTTATCTCTCTTTAGGGTCCTGAACTTAAATCTGTAGAATTCAGGAGTTAATCGATACTCTTGTAGAATTTGTTTCTTAAATAAATCATAATCTCCATAAGACCCCTCAGGCAAATCTCCATAAATCTGTAAAAGTCTTCCAGTTATCTGTGACCTTAGATATATCATCCATTTTTCCTTAGCAACCCCAAAATCTCTACAACATCTCTCAAAAGAGATCAAAAATTTCTCTGGATCGTCATCCTTGGTAAATTTAGGGAATCTCTTTATCAAATCTGGGGTATCCACTCCAGATCTCCCTTCCTGGATGTCACTGGATGTTTGAGACAAAGCCAATCTTTGCTTCTGCAGCTCAAATTCCATTCTCTTCAATTCTATCTCTTGTTCTCTCTCTTTCTGTCTTTCTTCAAATTCTCTTTGTTTCGCCTCTCTCTCCATCTCCTGTTCTCTCTCTTTCTGTCTTTCCTCAAATTCTCTTTGTTTCGCCTCTCTCTCCATCTCCAATCGTTTCATCTCTAGTTTGTACTTATAAGCCATTTCTGACACAGGCACTGGCTCCGTTTCCGCCTCAGAGCCCGAACTTCCTTCTTGGTCTCCCTTTGTTTCCTCAGCAAGCTTTCTCTGTCGCCTGGTAGCCATATTCCAATAACTTTTACCTCACAACTTATTCTTAAAATAATCTTAAGGCACTTGATCAGTTGTTAAACGAATCCCGTCGTCTGCCACCAAAATTGTAAAGAACCTCCGCCACTGGTAATGAAGCTGCCACCCAATTGTAGAGAGACGCTACCAACTCGTGAGGAAGCGCCTAGGTTTAGGAGAGAGGAGCCACTGATTTGTAAAAGGCTCTGGTATTAAGGCTCTGTTTGTGTTGTGAGGTAATTTTGGTAGAGTGGGTGCACAGAACGTAAAATTAATGGAGATGAGGCAGTTTTAAAAACCAAAGAGAACAAGTTTATTTTTAAACAAAGCGTATGGTTGCAGTATGAAGATGTTAAGCTTGGCAAATACTTGATGGTTACATGTAACTTGGTTGCGATACAATTCAGACTTTCGATGTTACAACTTATGAACTCTTGCTGTGGTGAAGCGCTTTATTAACCAGTGTTCCCTGCAATGAATAGTCTGTCTATTTGATCTATACTTGATCAAATCACAGATCTCCAGTCTTCCTCCGACTAGCGATCCTAGCAAGCCTCTGTTAGTTCTTTCTAACTAAAGCAACTAACAAGGTTTTCCCCTTCAGCTTCCTAGCTGAAGAAATCTCTACTATTCACGAACACTAAAACCTGGCTCTTCACTTCTTCACTCCTCAGAGTCTAAAACGGACTCTGCTGCTCTCTCAGAGTCTTTTTCCCTGACTGACTCTAACTGTCACTTTTTAAAACCTTTACTCTCTAAGCTCCTCCCACCTCCTCTTCTGCCTCGTTTCCATGGTAACACATTTCTCACAGCTAGGCCGCTCCAGCCTTAGGGCAACCAATGCAAACATAAATACAGTTATAAGCATATTATTATAAACACTTCTGTACACTTACTGAATTGTTTTTCAATGTCTATCAGTTTTAAATAACATTCCCCCTCTTCCTCTATTTTATTTATCTGCTGTTTCTGTTTTTTTCTTGCCATTTTCCATGCTAATCGTTTTCCTATTTTATTAGCATTTTTGAAATGACATTGTTTCATATATTTTAGTTTTCTGCTTATTTCTTCTAACTAGTGCATCTATTCATTTCTTTAATATTTCCAATTGTAATTGTGTATTCTTATTGTGTGGCTTTTTAAATGCTCTGCTTCCATATTCGCAATTTCCTCTTTAATCTTTTTGAGCTCTTCATTTTTAATCCTATTACTTTTTGCTTTCTGTTGAATAAAGTGGCCTCTCATATATGCCTTAGATCAGTGATGGGCAACCTTTTGAGCTTAGTGTGTCAAAATTCGCCAAAAAACCAAGCATAATTCAGGTGGGGTGCCACTTTGAGAAAAAAACCCCATAATTTTGCAATATTTAATTTAAGTAACAAAAATGCATAATTGTAATATATAACTGTATTTAATAACCCCAAAACTAATTATTTAACTGCTTAGTGACTTCTTTGTTCATCCTTCAGTCAGTTTCTTTTGTTGGTCTTGGTATTATTTAACACACACCCTTTAAAAATTGGATACAAGAAGCTAAACCAGAAGACGAACATTGGGAACACTGGGGGGGGGGGGGGGGAACTAGACAGAATGCAATAAAGGCTCGAATAAATGAAGAAGGACCATCTTGTCAATGGGGGGATTGGGGAGGATTAGGGGTGGAAGAAAAAATGTATTGAAACTAAAGCAATGTAAAGATAAATGTAAAATAATATTTAACACTGAGAATAAGGTCTCTCAAAAGTACATAGAGGGAAAAATTGTGAGAAGCACTGAAATCCACAAGCATGTGGACAATTTCAACAAAAAGGGGAACCCATGAAAATGAGCATAATCTGGCTACCAATATTTTAAAAACTCTAAAATCAGGACAGTAAAGAAAGAGCAACACTCAGAAAACAGGGATTCCAGAAAGAATCGGTCAGGCCCAGCTAACACCTCCCAACAAAGGATTCCCCTGAGCAGGAAGGAGCCAGATTTTGAAGCTGCAGGGCCATTTAGTGGTAATCAAAGTGGCCAATTGCAACATTCACACTTGCCTCCAACAGACGAGTTATTTCTCCCACCCTGGATGTTATTCCACAGGACTATAAACCCCAATTGCCTAGTTTCCAACAAACCTCTGGGGATACCTGCCATAAGATGTGAGCAAAACTTCAGGAGAGAATGCTCCTGGAACATGGCCAGACAGTTCGGAAAACTCACAGCAACCCAATGTGTGTAAAGCTTTGGTTGATGTCTTTTAATATAGGCATTTGATTGCTTATAATTACGTGTTTTAGCTATGTTGCACCCCACCCTGAGTAGAGAGACAGATAAGAACAGGAATATACGGTCAGAAAGATGTTGGGATGGGAGGAGAGATCTAAAAACTACAGTGAAAATGCCAGGATCACAAGATGGAGGAAAGTAAGGGTGGGGTGAATAGGAAGGAGGAGAAGAGAAAGAAAGAAAGAAAGAAAGAAAGGGAAAATCTGGAAAAGTGAGGAAGAGAGAGGAGGGAATGCAGGAAGGGGCCACCGGCTGCAGGAAACGCACCCCCTCCCTAACTTGGCCCTCCTTCCTCAGGAAAGTTTGACTAGCTGCCAGCCCAGCCTAAGACAAAAGCAGCAGCGCTGGATGGGTTTAGCTGAGGAGGACGAAAAAAAGACCCCAACCACCAAGCGTGTGCCTGTGTGTGCGCGCGCCGGGCAAAGACAGCCCATGGCTTCCTCCACCAAAAGTGGCCAGGTCAAAGGCACAGCCGGGTGATTGGCAGGCAAGGGGTGGGCCGGAGGATCCTTTCTCCTGCAACGCCCTCCTGCCTTAAAGAGACAGCACACTTTTTTCCTCTCTTTCGACTGTTTGGAGGAGCTAGCAAGCAAGCAACCAGGCAGGGGTGTGCCCTTCAGGATTTGGTGCTATACGCAAATCCCGATGCAGCCCCATACTTCTCTGTATGCAGCCACATGTGGCCGCGTGTCATTGAAAATGGCTATACGTGTCAGTGCTGACACGCGTGTCACAGGTTCGCCATCACGGCCATTAGATGCATCTCATATAATGTCTATTGTAGTGTCTTGCTCTGTGTTGATCTTGAAGAATTCTTCTAATATATTCCTATTGGCATCTTGATCTCTCTGGTCCCTCATTAATTGATCATCTAATCTCCATCTGAATAATTTTCTTCTGTTGTCCATACTTTCTAGAGTTACCTCTAATGGGGAATGATCTGAGTTTATTCTCGATGAAATTTTAACCTTTGTTACTTTGGACACTAGTTCCTTTGTTCCCTATATCATGTCAGTTCGGGACCATGTATTATGGTGATTTGAGAAAAAGGTGAAGTTTCGCTCCTCCCTATGAAAGTGCCTCCAGATGTCTTGTAATCCTAAATTTTCTTTTAACAGTTTAAAGTCCCGGGGAGTTCTCCCGTATATTGGTCACTCTTCTTTTTAGCCCCCTTAGATTTATCTATTGTGCTGTCTAATACCCCATTAAAGTCATCCATAATGAT